>NC_134174.1:14540643-15869202 GCF_964188355.1 Buteo buteo | reverse complement strand
TACCATACATGAGTGAATTCATTAGAAGCATCACTTCATGGATGAGAAGGCAGAAATGGTGGTGGTAGGGTAGACAACTGTGAACAGTTTTTTAATGCGATAAAAAGTAATTATTACTCTACTCACAATCTCAACAGCAATAAACTGAGAGCATGTCTCTGCTGCAGTACAAAACTTCCCAGGACTCCATAAGGGCTAATTTACAATGCAGGGTACATCAGCATAAAGTTTCATGAAGCTGTTACTCCTAAGCTGTCATGTAAGCATTCAAATAAGGTCATTTAGACATTTTTTATATTTCTCTGCTATAGGTATCTCAGGTATCTTTATATTTCTCTGCTGTAGCAGCACAAGCATACCCTAAACTTGATCTACTCATGCTAAAACAGAGAAACTTGTTAATGACCTATAAGGCTGCCTCACACAGCCATATTTAAACAACAAATCTCAATGGTACAAACAAAAAAAGAAACATTTGCAGTTTTCTGTGTTCCAAAAATGTGGATCTATCCCTCAATCATGAGCTCCCTGAGACAGACTGTTCTTTCCCAGAGACCTCCAAGACACTCAGGAATTGCAGCACCTCTGTAAGAGCCTGCTCTCAAAAGATGAGGAGCTAGATGTGTTTTTTGTTAAGCACCTAGCTACAATCACTCTGGTCTGAACCATGTTTCTCTTTGGGTGCTAGTTCCTGAAACATCAGAACACAAGATTTGACCACTCTCCTACATGCAAAAAGGAAAACTCCCTCCACCAGCATTTCTGCTATTTTCAATTAATTTGAATGTATAGATTCAAAATCATTCTCATTTTAAAGAAGTCTGCAAGTGGTTTTCCAGTAATAGGACTTTTACCTAGTCTGAAATTCTGGTCTACTGAAGTTAATTACGCTTACGTCTATTGATTCCATCACGGTCAAAAATTCATCCCATCTCTTTACATCCTCTCATTTCCATACTCTTACACAGATATCCTTCATCATTTAATGCATTCTTGACAGCATCAATACAAAAAACATTTTCTAAACGTTTTGGTATTTGGAATAACCATGATTTCCACACATCTGACAAGTCAAACCCCATTGCATTTACTCTCTCTCTCTGATCTTGCTACTGTTTAAAATATTCAACACTAAAATTTGGCTATCACTTTAAAGTAAACTTGTGACAATTTGATAAGCTTCTGAATTTTAAGTTCTAGACACAAAACATACGCATATGCCATTTTGCCTCTAATCTTTTAATTAGAAAGCTAAATTTTGCCTTTGTTTAAACATTCTTGTACATAGTAAGCTATAGTAAAAATAAGCAATACTTCATTTCTGGAGAAGTCATAACTCAATGTTATTAATCTAATACTATTTATCTGTTTACAAGCAGCAGCACAGTAGTTTAGTTGCAACTAAAAACTACGGTATCTTTAAAACATGAATAAAATATCTAAAAGTATCTGCAAACTAAGAAAGCAAACAAGCAACTGCATTGTTTCAATGTTTTGACCAAAACAGATGTATGACAGGAATACCTCACCTAACCCTAGAATAAGAAAAAGCAAAGAACAAGATTGTCCTTTCCACCTGTGTTGGCTATGGACAAAAAAAATAAACCCCAACAAAAAACAACAAACCAACAAACTCAGACTCACTCCTCTTGGGGCCACACAATAAAAAGGAGTGTCACATCTTTGATGATGTGAATTCCCCAGCGTACCAACTTTTCTGGATGTCTTCTTGTCAAGCAAGAGAGACCATCCATACATCACTGCTGAACTATTTTACATCACTACTGAACTATTTTGCCATTGCATGAGCACTGCAGTGCAGCCAAGTCGATCATACAGGTATATTGTTTGTCATATGGATCGTATCATATGAACACTGATCCAGCAGAAAACAGAAGATGCTTTGTGTGCATAATACAGTCAGTTATTATTTCTGGCTTCCATCTGGCCTGTTACTTTGCCTCACAGGAGACAGAACAGCTGGACTGGCAGCAAGCAAAACCCAACAGCTAATTGTTCCTACCAAGTAAATGCATGAGCAGGTAGGAGGTGAGAATGCTACTTCTACATTAATGCAGCTAATGAGAGGAATAGTCACTAAGTCCCAAAACTGGAACCCAGCCTCAGTACTGTGAGAGGTGGGCTATCCTTCTCCATTCCTTCCCCTTCCCTTCAAAGAAAAATCAACCAAAATATTCTTTGGCAGTATATCAACAGAAGACATTTATGGAAAACTTCATCCCTTCACACTTAATGTGTGGCTGCAGGTCCATAAACTAATGTAATGTGTACAATCTGGGAGAAGTAGAGAACTTGTCCTTCCCTTACCACACTTTCTGTATCCTTTTCCAGGATAGATAGTTTACTTCAGATTCCTTTCAAGTTGAAGCATGATGAGGAATAAAATTGCTCTGAAGACGTTACCACAGCCCAGCAGCTATAGCATTTCTATTACCTTCTCATTTCGACAAGGATGGAGAACCAAACAGTAAAACAAAACCAAACAGCAACAAAAGCAACCAATGATTCTTTGGGCATTTCCCTGCACAACTACTAGTCCTGGTCTGACTAAATCACTTGACTTACAGTGCTTGCTACTAAGGAAACGATCTGGAACTTAAATTAGCATTGCTCACAATACAAGTCTAAAACCCAAGTGATTTGGACTAGTTTAAGACTAAGAAAGACCTCTCTCTTTTAGGAGTCTTCAAGTTGAGAAAGAGCTATTCACATTTAAGAATCTAGGCACTGACGGGACAAGAGATTTGCCAACAAATACGCTGTAAAGCTGGGAACACAACTCCAGTCAAGTAATTCCATACTAATTCTGAATTCTCTTCTTAAGATGTAATGGTCAGATAAAGTTTAAAAAGAGAAGGCAGGGCCAAAAAATTACATACAAATTTGCTCCAAGTACCTTTCACAACATCAAATGAAATTTTGTTACAAAAGGGATGTTACAGCATAAATGACCTTGTTTAACAAGACCATCCTTGCTGTATGCAGTGCCATCCCTTCGAATCAACAAATATGAATATCAACTCTTGCTGCATGTGACATTGCGCAATGGCTCTCAACCAAGGTTATGATCTCACAGTTAAAAAGTAAGGTTAAGTGAAATGGACTTTGTTTCTAAACCTCCCTCTGACATTGGCTAAATAACATGAGACGGTGGCCAATTCTTTTAACTTGTATTTCCTATTCCCAGCTTACAAAAGAAAGCTGATAGGGTTTTTTTTGGGGAGGGAGGGAGGGGTTTGTTTTTAAAAACTGGAGTGCATCAGTTGAGCTCATAAATATAGTTTTCCTACATGGCACTAGCCTGCCTGGCAACACAAAGGCCAAGCTGAACTCTCCCTGCCAGCAACAGTTCTATGAACTGTATTCCTAATGTCTGTATTGTTTATATCTTTCTAACACCTAATAATCTTAGCATTTAAGTGAAAATTGTACATCTGTACATGCATACTTTCTAGAATAGTTAACAATTAAAATCTATTTCAAAACTAGCCCTCCACATGAATTGTTGCTCTCTTATTGTCTCCTGCTGCACCATGCAACCATGAAACAAAAAGCACTCGTGATGCATTCTGTACACAAAACAAACCTCATTAATGGATGCATGGACTTTTCATCAGAATTTCATCCTGCCCCACTGTATGCCTATGGCAATATATAAATAGTGAGTATTTTCAGAAAAAGTTGAACTAAAGCTCAAAAGCACCTAAATGACTTTGATGAGTCAGTACACATTTCACAAAGTGAAATCCTAATGCCAGAGACAAAGAAGTGGTCTTTGGATTTTGTCTCAATGTGGCACTACAGACTTGGCTCAAAGATGCCCTAAGGTCATAGCTCAGTAACTGCACACAGGTGCTGGGGACCGCAATGCCCATTATGCTACATCAGATGCAGGCAGAAGGTTTAGGTGTGTGTCATTTGCTATGAAATACCATTAGAAGAGTGAGGGGTCAAGGAGGTGGGCAGGAGTCTGCCACCAGTGTGTTCTGCTGCAAGACTTGATCAATACTAGTTGTTCTGTATAAATTTCTGTAGTGTAAATGAAGCTATAGCCTTTACCACATACTAGGACAGCGTCACCAAAAAAATGACCAGAGACAGAAGGTGAAACAGTACAGCATTGCAGAAGTCTCCCTCCTGCCCAAAGGGTCCCATAGTAACAAATGGACATTTCACACACCAGCATTTCCACAGTGTGGGATCTGTAAGCGAGAAAAGGAAGTTAATGGACCAAAAGTCCTGCTCCTGCCCCTAACCCAAGGACCACTGTAAGGACAGCTGCTTTCTCAAGACTCTGACGTCATACCCAGTTGCAGATAGTTTGTTTTATTGTAGCTTTTTGGATTGTTTTCAAAACTATCAAAATGAAACCATATCATAGAACCTTTTCTTTAGCCAGAAAATTCCTGTGGGTTTGAGACCAGCAGCCATACTGGGCACCTTTAATTATCTGAATCAACATTTTGTTAGAAATATGTCAAAAGTGCAGCAGGAGAAACATTTTCAACACCTGCACTGGGTGCTCCTATGAGTACATATATTTATTTCTAGGTATCAGTGAGACATTTTTCATAATATACAAGTGTATCAATAAAATACCGTCTTGGAAGGTTTCTAAACAGTCATGTTATTACATGTCCAGGTATGCTAAAAATGGATTTAGGCTCTGAAAGTGCTAGCCCCACTGCTGGGTGCCTATAAACCCCCCCAGTATGTGGGTCTGCAATAATGTAGTGAAGAACTAGCCCCCTTTCCTTCACTTCCACAATAAAGCAAAAAAGGGCATCAAGGGGGATAGGAAAGTCAAGTCGGAAAAGAAAACAAATTTGGCTGAGATCTTTGTCCCTCATTTCCAACTTTTCCTCAGATTTTAGTAATTTCACTACTCAGTCTCTTTGTCTTGTATTTTCATTCTTCCTCCCCACCTGCCTAGAGCACAGTAGGTGGCAAAATGTCTTCCTAACTTCGGATTTCACTTATGGTTAAGTGGACAAAAAAAAGGTAGACTATGTTTCCTGTAAAAGGTAGAAAGCTGAAGAACTAGAGATGAGTCTCATGAAAGTCTGCAATAATCACTGTCTACACTATAATTTCAGTCAGAATTTCAGAAAGAGGAGACAAAGATTTTCTCTGCCAGAAGTTATAAATACTGCATCAAAACTTTACAGAAAATTTGGGTCTCCCCTGAAGTCACAGCACTAATCTGATGCTAAACTGCATTATTTAAACGTGAAGCAGACCTACTCTTAGGAAGTGGACTTACATTTAGGATTCCTCCTAGATGCCACTCTACTGAGGTAACCTGCCTTTCAACATGTGGCCTACTATAAAGGTAATATAAACCCTATCACCATGCATAAGTTGCTTAACAAACGTACCAGACCAGAGCAATGGATATTCAAAACTGCTCTCTGAAAAATATTATACTTGTTTTTCTTCCAAGCATCAAAAAAACCCCAAAACCCCAACCAAACAAGAACAAAATCCACATTTATGACTCTTACTGAGCCTATAGCTGAAAAAACAAACAAACAGAAACCCCCCCAAAACCAAACCAGTAAAGTTTTCCTTTTTATACTAATTTTGCCTTGTTTTATTACTAGGTGACACCCCTGACACTCTTCCCCACCCCCCAATTTCATGGATCGGACTTTGTGGACACAACGGAAAGGTTACTTTAGTCAGGTGAGCTCAGTGGCATGAAACAAATTGTTAAGAAGTAAAACAAGCTTTTCAATCTCAGCTTTGATTTTGTGTAACGCATTGCTCACACTTAGCGAGCATGGAACTCAACATTCACCTGCTCAGTTGCAGAAGTTTCAAAAGAAAACAGTAAATTTGATTCACATTAAATCTCTAACACTCCATAGAAAGCTGTGCCTACTGATGTGGTTATTAACAAGTACTTTAAGCTTTCTGGCTATCAGTTTGATCAAAATAACGTATAAGAAAACTTATTTTTTTTATCAGATAGACATACCTTAACACCATCTAGCCGATGATGGTAATTAACATAACCATGGGATTTTCTGTTTTGGCAATGAGGGGGATGGCATCAGGGGAAGGATTGTAAGTATTTTCCTATTCATTCTTTAAAAAGACCCTCTCCTCCACTTCCCCCCCCAACAACAGACTCAAGCATGCCTTAATTTATACATCTTTTGGATGGACAACAGCCCACAGGGAGAATGCAGCTGAAGCAGCATGTGGTAAATCTATTTATTCCTTAGCTTTCTCTAGCATTCCTGACTGAAAAGCTTACATTATAGTAGTGTTACAGACCACCAGTTAGTTTAAATAAAACATATGCATTTAAGTTTTTCATTGATCCTGTCACTTCAAAGGCAGTTTTCCCCCCTTTCTTTAAGAAATCAGCAGGAGAGGGAAAGCCCACAATCAAACCTGCCTGAGAATGTGAACTAATGAGACTCTCTATTTAAGGATTCTTGTTGCTTCAATCCCAGCTGAAAACAGCTGTTCTACAGTTCTTGTTCATCTTCCCAGTGGACACTGAAAAATGATTCATGAAATATTTGTTGTTATTCTTACAGCTTTGTTGCAGTGCCATGCAATATAAAAGCAGGGCTGTGTTTTGATGACAACATGTTATCTGGTACCACGAAAATCTGTATTTTGTTGCAGTCTGAACATCTGATTAATGCTTACAAGGTCACAGGCAGTGTTATCTTAAAAACACTAATTTCAGATGAGCAGGTGTTCATAAGCATCACACACCTTGACAGATCCCAGTAAGACAGAACCAAACAGGTAAAATCTGCTTCTGTCTCAATTTGGGTTGCCAAGAAAGCAGTTTTGACAACCTAAACCTTAAACACGGAAGCTGCTAACAAAAGTATTATGTTACAGATTGCAAGGCATGTTTCCTTGTAGAAAAAAAAAAAAAGATTTAAAAAAAAAAAGCTAATGCCTCTGCTGCAGTAGATATATAAATTTAGAATACTAGTCAAGCACTTTTCTGCTGACTGAAACCCTACTTTACAGAAAAACCCTCAACCACATACTTCCCCATTTTATACAGGGAGAGTGGCTGATATGTACGACATGAAAGATCATGCCTAAATCTGATGCCTATGAGCAACCTGCAATTGATTCCATATCCTGGTCATGTCATTGATGAAGACGAGTCAACACCACTTAAATAGATCAGTTCAATTTGTTAATTGTAATTATTAACAATTAATAATTAAGGTGCTCAAATTACACATTTTCATAATGAAAACATTTACTAAAATATGGGGATGACAATGGCATGTTTTTCCAGTTCCTAGTCAAATGTGAAGAAACCCCAAGCCAAGTGTTGTGTAAATTGATGGTTAGTTAATGCTATACCTAGGATAAATTTTTGACATCCAGTGTTGAAATCATCTTTTTCTTAATTGCAAAGAAGTCCTAACCAATACTTACCATCTGATGTCGTCTGTAGCTCTGCTTTCAAATGTTCAACTTCCTTCTTCAACTTTTCATCAGTTGCTTCTGCTGACTCTTTCTTTTTACTGCTTCCTTTTTCACTCAAGGCCTGTTAAAAACAGTTGCTACAACTAATTTTGGTTTTGTTAGTCTTATATTAATGCCAAACAACCAGAGAATGTCAGCCTTGACCTTGCAAAGTGACAGGCTTTATCAAGCGCTAACATGACACAGGCAGATACTCGGTCATTCTAGGAAAAAAAAAAAATGCTCAATGTTTTAAGTTGATAGTAATGGCATACTTGTAGTAGTATGGCATTACCTCCTGTGTAAGAGTACTTTGTATCTCTGCATCAAGCCCACAGCTTCTGTTTAGGTTACAAATGGCTTTTCCAGAAGACATACACTGGGACTGCAAGTGACAGAACACTGCCATGTTTACGCGCAACTTGTTCTAATAATTTATTCTGGTTTAAATGATGTAATACACCACAAATCTCTCCTTGTAGGTTTGCAGCTACTTCTTCAATCTTCAGAATACCTCAATACCCAGATTAGATTTCCACTGAAACTCAAGAAAAAATGAGGAAAGGATTCAGGAAGAGCCCTGTAAGTACTAGACCCAAGAGCAGTTTACTCCCTATACCCCTGTACTCTGAAAACGTAGGCACTACTATACTTATGCATGCTTTTATCATTAAGGCAATTGCTACTGATGACTTAAAGTATCACATGTTAAGGATTATACCCCATAATTACACTCTTTGCTCATAGAGCCTCTATTATCCAACCAAGCATCATCTCTGTTATGAAAATGGCAAAAGAAGTGGTAAATGCTTAATGGGAAAAGTAGAACAACTGAGATGAACAGCTGTTAGGTGAACTCCTGATATTAGAGCTTACTGGGCACAGGTGGGAGCAGAGCAGAAAGATTACTTTAGGAAGAAGGAAAAGAACTGTTTATAAAGACTGGTAAACAATCCAAAGAAAAGAGCTGAACAAAGTTTTCCAGAAGTTATTTAACCAAAGAGCAGAGATTGCATTTGACTGTGGGTAACAAAACCATAGCCAATTTGTCATGAAATTGGCCACAGATTGCCTCCTTTACTTTGTGCTCACCTCTTTCTATTAATACACAGTTATTTCTGTAAACTTTTATCTCAAATCCTGTGCTCCAGGGAACCTCTGAACAGGAGGCAGTGCAGACCTAGCACTTACAGTATTTATACATACAGCCAGTGCCTTATATGCAATTGCTCTTGCCTCTGTCTGATGCTGGAATGAAGCACACTTGTAAATGAACGCAAATGCAGGGGCCAAGCCACAGAGGAAACTAAGTTATAGCATCTCTATAAAGTTAAAATAATCCAATTCTAAACACCATGCATCTCCAGCGCAATGGAGATCCAGCCACAGTATGCTGTCTGTACCTGTGGCTACCACTGTTTTTGCAAACCATGCAATCAAACACACAAATAGAAACAGACAGAAATACAGTTTGCAGTTTCTGGCTATCGCTTACAAGTGGCTAAGAGAATGTGTTGCTAAGAGAATGTGAAAGCAGAACAAAAAGAGGACTTTTGGCCAAATCCCAACAGGACAGACAGGGAAAAAGAAAAAAAAAAAAAGCACCAGCATGCAGTAAAGAGACAAATTCCATGGCAGAGGGAGGGAGTCTGGATCATTTTGACAAAATACCAAATCCCAAAATTTTGGAATAATTTCATACTTGGGAAATATCTAACACACCCCCTAGTGATCCTTGTTTTACAACACCTCTCAAACAACTGGATTTTTTTGCATCCCTTCTAGTACTTTTTGTCCAGAGTCTGTTCTCTTTGTCTGAAGATTTATTGCAAAAAAGTTACAGTGCTGGTAACCATAGACACTGCTTTAGAGAAACTGGAAGGAAACCTGTACACACCTGCAGTGAATTTTGTTTTGACAATGTGCCAGACTGAAGAATGCTATAAAAGTCTTCATACCCTGGATATCTGCACTCTAGCTTATAGTTCAATCTCTTCCAACAGAAGTCAAACTAACCAATTACAAGAAAAGATTTCATACATTTATCTTTATCTGACTTCCCTTCCTGTGTACTTCCTACTTATATTGAACAGACAAATGATAGCTTAATTTTCTCCATTCTTCTCATAAAAATAACATATCTTTGGTCCATTGGTGGTTCTTTTAAGTAAGAAATTTTTGGCAATATCTTCATTAATACTATGGCAGTGCCTTACTGAGAAAGGAAGGTATTAGGAAATTGGCTGACCCACCATAAAAATAGATGCAAGAATACAAAATGACAATAAATATGAAAGACCAATTTTACAAGTTAGAAAAGACATTTCAGGACTGGAGCAAATCCTATTTAGAAGAAACAGCCAGCACAAGAACGGATACATTGTAGGCTTTTCCATACTGGACTGCTATAGCCCTGACCTAAACAGCCAACTGTTTAGGATAAAAAAAAAATAAAATTAGTGTCCCCCTCTACTTTGCTACAATTAAATTCAGAGAAATATTTTAAGAATATATTGCTACTTTGATGAAATTTGTACAGGAAAGAAAGAACTTCATTTATTTGGATTACTTTAGTTTTCTTTGCTAATAAAATGCTACTGAAATTTGTATTCAGTATTCTGAATTACATATTATAAGAACACTGTTCTTCCTTTTTTCACCAGAAGAAAAAAAAAATGAACAAACATAATTCAGTAGCAAACCATCCCCAGAGTATTTTGTACTAACTACTTGCTGTATAAGAAAATAACAAAAAAAGTTCAAAGATACCTCCTGCAGCCTTTCATTCTCGGCCATGTATTTTTTGGCTGCTTCAGTAGCATCGTTGACTTGTGTTTCCAGAGCTGCATGCGATGCCATCCCTTTTGCCAACTGAGTAAGAAGGGTAATAGTACGTCTCAATACACTGGTGAAGAAACACAGTGAACAGCACAGTAATTCACAGCACAAATTAAAAAAAACAAAACCCCAAACCACCTCCTGTTCTCTCTCTCCGCATTAGATGTGAAAACAAAACCACAAGAGGACTGTTTAAGCACCTGAAGGGAAACATCCAGGCTCATTGACGACACATAATATTACAATAAGAGACTGAAAAGATTTTCATCCATCAAAAAAATCTGATTTTTACCTGATGCAGAACCTCCCTCCTCCCAACAACCTACAGCCATTAAGGGGTCAGAGACCTGCTTGCTTAAAGGCTGAAATACTTTTACATGACCCAGTGTTTTAAATAGGATGGATCTCTGAATACAAGACACAAGCAACGTGTTATGGTAATAAGTACAATGCAAAAAAACCCACCCCCCCCCCAACTTTATAAAAGGCCTTACAAGAATAAAATTAGCAATGTGAGCATATTAATCTTCAAAGTACTCTGTCAATACTGTATAAATCAGAACACGAATGAATGTCAGCACTCATATGGCACCTCAAATCTAAGCTTTGCAAATACCTCCCTTGATTTGATCTAGTGATTGCCTCTTTGTATCACTACTTTCATTTTTCATCTTGGAGTCTTTCAAAGCAGTATGTTGCTGAATCAAGGAAAGGCCAAAGCAACACTGAATTAAATTAATTCCTCTAATATAACTATGCAGCTGCTCTTCAAAAGAAATGTGAAAATCCAAGTAATTGGCTTTTTCATAACTGAAAGCATATTAATAGACCTTTTGGCTTTCATGGTAAGCCCTCCCCCCTGCTTTTTCATTGAAAGGTAATTTTCTTACTTTTTTTTCTTTTAATAAAAAAGTTAGTCTCCATGTCACGACTTTTCCAAGGGTTAGCATGTTTTACTATTGCTTATTAATTTATAGATGCAGCAGTCAGGAGTCAGTAAAACATTGTTACTAAAACAGAATCACAGAATCGTGTAGGTTGAAAGGGGGTTCTGGAGGTCATTCTGTCCAAGCTCCTGCCCAAAGCAGGAACAGGTTGAACAGATTGCTCAGAGGTTTGTCCAGTTGAGTTCCCACCATCTCCAGTGATGGAGATTCCAGCGTCTTTCAGAGTCCTTGTTCCAGTGCTTGACCACTCCTGATAGCAGAAAAAGTACTTTTTACCACAAGTCAGAATTTCCCAGGTTCCTGGCCTGTTGCCTCTGTCATTCCTGTGTGGATCCACTGAGAGCAGCTGGCTCCATCTTCTCTACATCCTACCACTAGATAGCTGCAGAAAGCAATAGGATCTCCCCTTCAATGTCTCTTTTGCTGGCTGAAGCCAAGCTCACTCATCTTCTCCTCACAGGTCACGTGTTTCAGCCCCCAACCTTCTCGGTACTCTGCTGTGTACTCCAGTATTTTGGGGAGTCAAAACTGGACACAATCCTGCAGCTGCAGTACCACATGTGCCAGATAGAGGGGAATGACCACTTCTCTTGACCTGCTGACTACACCCTTACTATTACAGCTCAATACATGATTGGCTGTCTACCAGGATTCCCAGGTCCTTTTCTGCAACACTGCTTTTCTACCCAGCCAGCCAGTCCGTCCCCAGCCAGGATGCTGTACATTGGTTATCCTTTAAGATGTCGGACTTTGTGTTTGCCTTTGTTGAACTTCACGACATTGCTGGCAGCACATTTCTCCAACCTGTCTAGCTCCCTCTGAATAGCAGCCCTGCCCTCCAAGATATCAACCACTCTGATTTGGTACTGTCTGCAACTTGCTGAGAGCACATTCAATCCTATCATCCATGTTGTTAATAAGGACATTAAACCGTATTGAGGCCAGTAAGGATCCCTGAGGGGCACCAGCTGGAATCTGCATTACTATCATCCTTTGAGCCCAAAGCCCCAGGGAATTTTCCAGCCATCTTTTTTCTCCACTTCTCCAGCCCATATCCCTCCACAGTTAGGTTATCAGGATACCACAAGAGACTGTATCAAAGGCCTTGCTAAAGGCACACAACATCCACTGCTCTGCCCTTTATCCACACAGCCAGACACCTCATTGCAGAAGGCAACAGGGATGATCAGGCATGATCTCCCCTTAGTAAATCCATGCTGGCTGTTCCAAGTCATTCTGTCCTTCATGTCCCTGGAAATGGCTTTGAGTAGGATTTGCTCCATAACCTTTCCATGGAGATGAGGCCGATTAGTCTCAAGTTCCCCACATCCTGCTTTTTGTCCTTGAAGGCAGGTGCAATGTTTGCCTTTCTGCAGTCACCAGGATCCTCCCCTGATCACCATGATCTTTCAAATATGACAGAGCATGGCTTTGCAATGACATTGGCCAGCTCCATCTGCATGCAAGGATGCATCCCATCCCAGGATGCATCCTATCCTAGGATGCCATGGACTTGAATATGCCCAATCTGCTTAAGTATTCCCCAGCCGCATCTTCCATTACTGTGGGTAATGTTACATTCCCCATCAACTCTCATTAATACTATGAGGCTTGTAGAATTTGGAGGCCAAACAGCAGACCTTACCAGTAAGAAACAATGTAATGTAAGGTTGGTAATGAGACACTGAATGTCTCATTCTTTTCCATATCTTTTGTCATTTGGTCCCCTGCCCCATAAGCCCATGTTTTCTTTAGCTTTCCTTTTGTTTTCAGCTCTTCTCATCCCTCTCTGGTTCAGCATGAGGTTGGCATGGCAGAGCATGGCAGGCTCTCCACATCTCCCAAGACATCAAGTCAGATTAGCAGATGAATGACTCTGTCCTACCCGGGGGACAGTCTCCAGTAACTATGACCCTCCTCTTTTTTGTGCAGACAGCTGGTAGATGAAGGCTCAGCTGGCCCCAGTACCTCCATTGATAGGAGGTAATTTTCCTCACCTGTACTCAGTGTTCTGTAATTGCTGAACCACAGATGGATAAGAGCTCTTGTTGTACTGCCAGAAGTGACAAGCTTCCAGCCTCCTCCATTTTGGGCATCTCCATCTACCACTCTTCTGGAATTCTCCTATTGGCTGATGTGCTAAAATGAACCAAAACTGACCCAAAGAATGAACTAGGGGCATCCAAGCACCCATTCGCACTTACATGTGGTCTTAACTTGCTTGTGTAATGGCAGTAGCAGTATAGGATAAGGCAACCCAAGGAACACTTTTTCCCCTTCTCTGACAGACATTATGCCTGTTTAATGGATAAGCAAAACAGCTCTACTAAGAAAAGTCCTTTGATCTAGCCACTACTGTAGGAGTATTTATTTCTTCTAAAACTTGGTGAAAGGCCAGTAGCCCAATAAAGGCCTTAAGCAAACCTCTTCAAGATCAGAACTTTTATCCACAATAAAATCTATTAGGGCCACCTGACAAGTTTTCTTCCTTGAAAGCTGAGTGGGAGTAGGATCCTGGGGGACCAGCTTTCAACTCTTGTGGACACAATCCAGCTATTCCTCTCTTGGAGCAGAGATCACAAACATATTTGTGCATATTTACTTAACCTTTCTGAAGGAAGACAAAGTACACGATGCACTCCTATCACTACTGTGCAAGGCTACAGCCACCTTTGTTTTTTCCAAAGTTTTCCTGCTCAAGTTTTGTACAAATTTTTCCTTGACACTTCTTTATGTACAATGCTCCTCAATGATCAGCTAAAATGGCCATATGTCACTCCAATGGGAAGAAGTTTGTCAGAAGTCTCTGTGATTCCAGGCATTTCCTTGTTCTGTGTTCCTCTTGTGTACCTAGGCAATGTCAAGCAGCTCACTGAAGGAATTCAGAAAACAGTCAGCATTCTTTGCCCAGTGTCACCATAAAAATGTACAAATAGGAAATGGTCTGACCAATGTGTTTGTTTCCATTCATTCACATTATCTGCGTCCAATTAGTTCATGTGCTCCTTGCCCAACTGAGAAGATCTGCAGGTTGTTGTGGCTACTGTGAAGATTCACAGGTAGTCTTGGCTGCTACTGCTGAGCAGTATAGAACTGTCCTTTCTGTTACCCTGTTTTATTAGCTGTAATTAAACATCCTGAAAAGGATACTGCACTTCAGATCATAATATCATAGTAGGCCAGTTGCCACAAAGTGCTTCATCTGAAATAATATCTGAAACTTTCCTCGGAAGCCAGAATATTATCCTACAGTTCCTAACTTTGAGCTTTAGACAAAGTGGTTCAAGTCAGACTCAGGCTTTTAAGAACAACACAGCAGGATGCAATAATACCAGCTTGCAACATATTAAGATTATTTTAACAGTACTTCAGTTTTTGAGGTTTTTTTTAATTCCAGTTTTCTGTGTTCAAAACAAACAAAACATAGGGCATAAGTTTAAGGAAGGAAATGAGTATTCCCTGAAGAAACTTCTCCTGCAAAATACATTTTTTCTCAAGCATTCAAAATGTTTCTTTCCATGTGTTGCTCACATATCCTTCCAATCTTCCAACATTTGTAAGATATTATTTTCCCTGATCTTACTTGCCTCATAGCCAATCTGCTCACACTTAATTCTTTAATCTCTTGAAATTGGCCTTCCAAACTTTTTATAGTTCCAAACTTTTTATAATTGTATTACTTTGTGCCATAGTTCCTGTAAGAAACATGCTATGTAGAAATTAGAAAATGTTATACTTACAGCCAAAGAAATAAGGAAAAACCTGAGAGATAGAGGTTTCTTTGCGATCGGAAGAGTTTCATCTGAATATGATCAAAGGCATTGGTATTGACATTTGCAGCCTTTTCGTTCACATGAACGGCCGAGTACTTCCTGACTTCCCTAACAGCATCTGTAAACAAAAACAGTTTGTTCTTATTCACATCTGTGGGTATGCATGTATGATAAACCAGACATAGTACTAGAAATACGTATTTGAACTTTCTGCTCAGCAAACAGGCATAGGACAAGTAGTGACATCACTTATCGATACTTTTTAAAGATAGGTCTTGATAAATCACTGAAGCAATATAACATACTTCCAGAGATATGGCAAACCATTGCCCAAAACATGTTTGAACAGTCATTTCCAGCACTTGCACTCAGCCACCAGGGATCAGGCCAAAGCAACACACTCTACAAATGTTACCAGAGACCCTACAGACAGGGTCAAAATGTCACTGCTGACAACTAAATTAGAATCTAGCCAGTAGACAAACAGCGAGAAAACAGAAATAGAAGGGAAAAAGAAGAGGTGCCTCTGAAGTATATGCCTCATATGGAATTTGTTAGATAAGCATTTATTTTAGTAATGACAGAAGTGTCTGCTTTATGCTTCAATGAGAGGGAAAAAATTATTTCTATAACATCCATCAAAATAGGAAGACTGTAGTAACACAGTGTTGAACATAAACAGAACAGAGGGGGTAAGCTACATCTCAGCTTTCTTTCATCTGCCTTTCATCCATCTTTCCGCTTCCTTTCACCTGTCATATACTCCTGATAGTTCTGCAGAAGGGCCAATACACTGCCAACAGTTTTTCAAAGGACAAAATAATTAAATAGGACTTACATCCACATAAAACCAAAACCTAATCCAGTTAAGAGTTCATATTACAATCTGTGAACTTAAGGTCATGATACATACTTAAGGCCGATAAAGCACCTAAAATCTCCTGCACTTCAACAAAAATACACATTTCATGACACATCATCAGTTCTTGCAGAATATTTTGGGCATGTGTTATTAAGTTACTGCTGCATTTATCTAAGCAGGCAAAATCACCTCCAAAGAAAAGCACATGTGAAAAACATCACTTATGACTGTCTCTTTTATATTCATAAGTTATTTAGAAGGAAAAAAAAAAAAAGATTTTAAGTGAAACTCCAAACAATGCAATGAAGACTAAGACCAAACAAAGTCCATATCCCTGTGCTATAGGAAGATTCTAGTCCTGCAGTAACCTATCATCTTACGCTATGGGGCAAGCATCTCATCACTGCTTTACTTTAGCCCAAATCTATCTTTCTGCAAAATCAACAACCATCGCCAACTCAATACCAAACTTTGGTCAACGTTTTCAATAGAAGTTCGAGGGAGTAAATGAAATCCATCAGTTCTCAATCTTAGGCTATTTACTGAAGGATCCACTTCTAAGGGTAATACTAAAGATCATCTAAAATAAAAAAACACATTTATTTGCAGTCCCAGTACTTTTTTTAATATTAGGACTATAATATTGCAGTTTAGTCTGACTTTGGTATATATGCAGTGCATCTGTATGTTTCTCTCAGCAGACAATAAAATCACTCATTTTTTTCTTTGTATTTAAAGTAGCTTGGAATTAAACAGCATTTTCATTGTAAGGCGCTGGAAACACTTCTCTCCAATCCATGGCTGAGAACTACTTCTACCACTGAAACACAGGAGAACTATTTCCATCACTGAATACGGGAGATGCTTACCACACAAAGCAGCCAGGAAAGACATTAAATTAAATCAGTCAGGCATATGGTCATCATTCAAGCTCCAGTTTCACTAAAGCTTTACTCCTACTTGATATGCCTTAGGATCTACTTATAACAAATGTAGCCAACAGCTGTTTTGTATCTGTGCTGAGCAAAAGCACTCAAATAGCCCAGGGCTTTGATGCAATCTTCTGGTCTTCTATTTCAACAGCAACCAAGAGAAAGAGTGCCATCTACTGCATGTTGTGCAGCTCAGCCAAATTCTGGTATCAAACATTTCAAGTTCATTTACTTGTGTGAGAAAGTGAAACCAAGAGAAACCTAGACCAAGCCAAGCCCTCTCCTCTTCCATTCTACTGTAGAACTTTTAAACAAATTAGCTGACTTACATTAGGCTTGAATCCTTTCAATTAATCTACTGCCATGAACTCCATATACCAGGTTTTTTTCCCCATTTGTTAAGAAATTACTTAACACTTACCAAGAAACAAGACGATCAGTAAAACTATTATTGTAAGGAACATCTTGTTCCAGAAAACTGCCATTTTGCTCCATAGCGGAATCATAAAAATCTTCTGCCATCTGTAAAATAGCATTGTGTTATTCAAAAATAATTAAACACTAAAAGAGCAGCATAATAACCTCACAGAAGAGAGCCTTGTTATTGATATGAGACTTATGTAAGGTCTCTAAACAGCTGCTTTAATTGCAATATAATTTAGGTACTCGTAACTTTTTCAACAATCTAACTTGCTTGTCTCTTTTTTGTTTGTTGTCAATACAGGCAAAGACAGTTGGTTCAACTCAAAAACTTCTCACATGATAGCAGGTACTCTCCAGATGTGTTTTATTTTAGCTTTTACTTTGGCTAGCATTACTTTGTGTTTGGTCCCGATTACCCCATCTTTGAGTTTATTGTAAAGACTGTAAAATCCATTCCATCATTTTTATTTCTATCCACTTATACCCCATGTTGCCAAATAAAATAAAAACCCTCCACAATTTAAAATCACCTCTACCATCCTTCTTCAGAAGGCTATGTTTTACACTGATGAGTCTGCATAATTGTAAAGTACAAGGATTGTTATTACATTCTAACTTGCAAATGAGAACAAAAGGATAAGTATCATGTTTATATTTTGTCAAGGGTTAAAAACTCTTTCAAGTGCATAAATTTGCTGGCTACAGAAGCAACTTCAGTGGCCCAATGGTGGTGAAGACCATTTTTTTTTTGTTGTTTAAACAACCAATTGCCTATTCAATATTACTGCATGGAGGGCTCTGCAAGAATTCACACTTGCAGCACAAACGAAGAACATCTGATCTGCTCAAATGGACTGAAACCCGCAAGAGACAAAACCAGAGCAGCTACTTGTCCTTTGCACAGGTTAGAATCAGCGCTATTGCACAAATGAAGTAATACCTAGTTATGCCATTAGGCATGTAACACAGGCATGCTAGTCACCATCTGATTATATCAGGTAAAATTTCCAACTTTTGTTAAGAGTATTTACATTTTCCAGAGACTGTTAAAATTTGTCCTTTAACAATGCAGTTTCCAACCTACTATGAACTTAATTTAGACTGCAGCATCATCTCCAATGGTTCCTTCTGGTTCTGCACCAGAAAGAATTAAAATGTTTCAACATTTTATGTGCAAACCCCTCATTTAAATCTTTTAGTATAATCTGAATTCTTTACAGGAGACAGCCATAGTCTGTATCAACCAAAAAGCTTACTTTAATTAAACCAAGCTACAACTCAAACGAAGCCAACTTGCTAACTCTTTTAAACATGCAATTCTCCAAGTTTCATACTGATCTCCATTTAAGAAGTGATTCTCTAAGGTATGATCTTAGACCAACTGTACTGCTAAGTTATATTCAGGCTAAAAATAAGATCACTTTACTGCGAAGTCTTCCTATGTTACATTTTCACACTTGGTTTTCCTCAACAAGTACTGACATTCACATTTATTAATACTCCATTTCCTTTTGGTGACAGAAGTCACATAAATATAATTCTTCCAAACTATAATACTGGCCACCACTATAGATGTACCACACTTTGCGGTACGGTTCTGTCTTTTTGTGTACTTGCATTTTTACGTTGTCACTTTACTTATTCCCCAGGAACTTAAACACTTGTTAGCAAATTCGAAAAGGAGTTCATTATCCAAAAAACGTGCAGGCACAAAAGAGGCAAACAATCTGTTTGAAGACTGACAACCGAGTAAATCAAAACTTTAAAGAACAGCAGTTTCACATCTGTCTTTAATCACAGATGCTTTACCCCTCTGACAGAACCAGCTCCCAGGCCACCAAGGTGCATAAGGCAGAACTGCTGCCCCCCGGTACTGTTGCAGCAGTTAAATCTATTCTTTAACCCCAGAAGACTCCTATGACAGTTTTATTAAGACAGTAATTGCACATGTCACATAAAGGATAAAGCTATTTCACTCTTTCAGGAACCACTGTTCAAAGGAATAGCAGAATGCTACAAACCAAGCACAAAAATCTATCCTTTGTATATAATTCAAAGCACTGTATTTGATGTTTGAATAAATTTTGAAAAACACTGAAGGTTATGAATTTGCTTTTCAGCCACAAAGACTGGATTCAAGCCCTGTTTAAAATGAAACCTACTTCAATACTCCCAATGTACTCTGCACGTGTCATCAGCCTGCAGAAATTCTTGCAGCTAGTTTCCTCACATAAGCCATTAATAATCTGATGATTACAACTCCCATAATACTTCTCCCTTCTTACATACAGTTGCACTTCAGATTAGAAAACAACAGAAAATATGAGAATTCAATCTATGTTGAAGTGCTGAACTCCTCACAAGCCAGCTTGTAAAAATCAGAGGTTAAATTAAATTTTAGAACAGTTTCATCTTCTGAAGTTGAGGAAACATGACTCATCACTAATAACGGCTGTGGAGGATCCAACCGTTTTCAAGACTCTCCCACAGGTTTAAGTAGTTAAATTATAACTCTCCACACAGCAGGGTTTTGGTTTAGGTTTTGTTCCTTAAGATATTACAGTAAAAGCTGCATTCTTCATTCTAAATATATCTAAAGATGCAGAAGGCAAACATGTAACAGTTTTTACACAACACTGAGACAAAGGCAATTTTTTTTTTTAAAGTTTTAAGTTTTGTGCTACCCAGGTGGGGTTTTTTGGTTTTTTTTAAGAATTACTGATATTCCGGAAAGAAATCATAAGTCTTTTTCTTGCCTCCTGTAGAGAAGCTAGGTTTCTTTATTTCCTATAAAGAAATAAAAATAACATTACCAAATTTGAAGAGCTACTTACAGGAAGCAATCTTAAGATAATGCTGTAAGCTAGGCCTTTGCATATACAATGAGAGTAATTAATACATGTTGTTTCTTTCCCTTACTAAGAGCATTTATTTTACAAGAATGAATTATTTTTCTTAATGTTCGTGTTGTGTTCCAGACGTATTATTATTTTGTTAATCGATATATAAGTTTATAGAGGCCTTTATTTCAGTAGTCCTGAAGTGCCTTTTGCATCAAGTTGAAGTCCACATTTTTTTTAAACAAACGATCACAAATTTCTTACAGCCCTTACACACGCTGTAGGTGGCTACCTTTGACTATCAGATATCTCTTATCTGTTCAGCACCCACAATGCCTAGTGTACACCACAACGTTGTAAAGCTGCTCCTCACAAACTTGACAAACAACTGAAAAAACTACACCATCCTCCTGTTTCTTACTGAGCTCACAGCACGGGAAGCCAGACGCCCTCCTGTAAACCGGCTACTCCAAAAACCCCAAGAGAAGACTTGCTAAAGCAATGGGGCTCATCCCGGGAACCTTGACTGCTGCTTGGATGAATCAGCACTGTGTGGAAAACAAACATAAAGCTCCTTAAAAGAGGCTTATGATTGCTGAAACTCCTGATACTCAAGTACCGAGCAGCATTGTTTCAGCTTAGTTCACAACTAGTTTAAGATGCAGCATAGCTCCCTGTTTATAAAAACAAACATGTAAAATAAACCCAAAACAGTGAAAAGACCGAGCTGGGGTCGTCCAGCACACTTGAGTCCTACCTCAGCGGAGAAATAAACGGCAGGCAGAGTACGAGAATTACTCCTATTTCACCGTACAGAAAGGCGGCAACTGCCGTCCACTGGAAAGTCATCGTCCCGGCAGGCCTACGGAGGAAGGAGCAGCTCAGGCGGGCCCAGGGCACCCCAGCCGCCGGCACCGGCACCACCGCCACGGCGGCTCTGGCAGCCCCCCCGGGCCCAGGCTGCCTCGCGTTAGGCCACGGAGTTTCAAAGGGGAAGTACTTCTAAATAACTTAACCGCAGCTCCCGGGGGGATGTGTGGGGGGTGTCTCACTGTACCGGCTTCCCCTCCTGAACCAGCCCCCGGGGCAGAGCCCGTCCGC
The DNA here is from genome assembly GCF_964188355.1 of Buteo buteo. Classification (NCBI taxonomy): domain Eukaryota; kingdom Metazoa; phylum Chordata; class Aves; order Accipitriformes; family Accipitridae; genus Buteo; species Buteo buteo. The sequence continues at coordinate 15,848,010 of NC_134174.1, read as the reverse complement.
CGGGGGAGGGAGGTGGGGACTGGGACCCCCACCACCGCCGCCGCTCCTGGCTCGGCGGGCAGGGCAGGGCCCGCTGGCGGCAGCCCCCCGTGAGGTGACCGCAGCCCCCCCCCCCGCCCGTGAGGAGACCGCAGCCCCCGCCCGTGAGGAGACCGCAGCCCCGCCTGTGCCGCAGGCTCCCTCCCGCCCCTACGCGCTGCCCGCCGCCCCCGCTCCCCCCACACAGGCGGGGAGGCCTGGGCCGCCCCGCGCCCGTCCCCCCCCCCCACGGCCGCCCGGCCTTCGCAACCTCCTCGTCGCTGGCGCCCGGCTGAGCCTGATGGCGGCGAGCCGCTCTCGAAGGGGCGGGGAGCGGCGCCTCGCGGGACGGTGCTGGGAGGGAGCGAGCCCGTCCGTCCCGCCGGCGCTGAGGGGCGGTGGCACTGGCGGGGGGGGGGGGCGTGCAGGCGCGGGCGGCCTCCGCCCCGCTCGGAGGAGGTGGGTCGGGCCGGCGCTGAGTGACGCGGAGGTGGCCGCCGTCCCAGCTGGGGAAAGGTGCGGGCAGGCCCGAGGGGAGGGGAGGGAGAGTCCCCTCTATCCCACCCCGGTGGAGCTGGAGGCTCCGAGCCGCCCTCCCCCCTTGCCCAGAGGCCGCCTTTGGCTACCGGCCCGGTTTCCCGGGCTCTGGCTGAGGGCGCGGGGCGAGGGATGGAATAACGACTTGCTGAGGCGTTTGTGTGGGGCAGCTGGAAAGCCGAGTCTGACGGTAGGCGTGAATCTACCAGGGGACCACACCTCTGTTGGGAAATGCAGGGATCTACACGTTGAGGAAGGTTAAGGTTGGTATCTTTTTCACATTTAGGGAATGGTTGTAAGCGTTTTGCTGCGGGATCTTGCTGTGATGGTCCCACCGCTCCGTGACTCGAGCTTATTCGATCGGGGACTTCAGCTGTGCTCTCTAGCATGCTCATTAGTTTCTGAAGTTCATTTAAAATACTGTGTCTGTCTGTCTGTCCTCCCCATGCGTTACACTACCTTAGTGTATTAACATCCTGTAAATCTGTTTTCGCAAGGAAAACAGGCCCAGTATTCATAAAGACCCCACAAAAAACAACAAAACAACAGTCTCAAACACTGTCAAACAGGCCTGTTTGGACCTCATGAATAAACCAATATTCCTTCAGAAAATCCTGTTCTATCCTATTGTCCTGTGTGGTACTTTTTATCAGCACAGCGAGGCTACGAGCACATTATTTCCATACTTTGGTACCCATTTTCCCATTTCTTGACCACCTCTGTCGCCACCCTTGTAACCCCTTCTTTGCCGTGGCATAACCCTCCCCTAATCACTTTTCCTTGTTGTTCTGAGTTCTGCTGTATCTGTACCCACATCCAGTATTTCTGATACCGTTACTTGCGCAGTCTTGGCCTTACCTGGTGTTACTGAGGTAGTGGTACAGTTATTGGGTACTCTTGGCCCTGCAAGTTTCTAGTTCCGAAAGGACCCTCAAAACGACTCTCCAGTTATCCGTATAGTTCAGTTTTTCACCTAACTCCCCCTTAACCACTGGTGAAATCCAGCCATCCCTCCCAGCGCTACCTGCAGCTTTTACCAGCTTCTCACCCTGTTGCATGTCATGTTCAGCAATCTCAGGTCATACCCAGGAGTTTTCTGCACCCTGTTCAGTTAGCTCAGGCCAGGGCCCACTCAGCAGCTTATTGACTTACCTAGAGCCTTAGCAGATCCCGAGGTGCTGCTCATAGAAGCGGGTTACCTTGTCTAGCTGGGCATCACCAGCCCTCTTGACACAACTACCTGCTTTCAGTAATTCTGTTCCAATTAATTTCCATCAAAATGGGACAGATTAAATGCTGCAAATAGTAGTTCTTTGTTACTCTAATCCATTGGAACTGACATGGGGTAGGAAGTTCTTGCATAAGCAGTTTTAAGTGGAGCTGTTTGCAGCTGCTCACAATCTGAAATTGTTTACACTTAAAATTTCCCAGGTCTGTGGCCTGGGGATGGAGCCAGTGTGTTAACATTCTCCTAGCTGCTGCCAATGTCTGGATGAAAGGTTACATCCCAAATAATTGTTTATGCATAACAAATACTGGAAAGCGATACAACAAGCTATTTCAATCCAATCTACACAGTGGAAACAGCCTGGGTTTTAAGAAGTATTTCTAATATGTTTTCATAAACATATTTTTTCAGAAGCACAGACAAAATATAACGTCTTAGTATGTCCTTGTTATTACATTTTAGCTATTGGCCTACAGCCTTTATATTTTATTGAAGCTGTTAAAATGTTATTAAAGACTTTCTCTCCTTTAATTCCAGAGCAGTTTCCATTTCTGAGCTGCTTACTCACCTCTTTCTAGCACTGTAAGCTGCTCTCCCAGTAACCTAGCCTCATAGCGACAGGACTGTATTTGCACAGCCCCACTGCCAGAGACTCTGAGTTTGCTTTTTCACTTCAGGGGCTTCGCAAGATCTCAGAACGACTCACTCGGCCATGACTGCTGTGCACTTCCACTGCAGCTGATGTGTGTTCCCCACCAACCCAGAATGAGATCTGAGGAACAGAGAGAAGCCTCCTGCAAATATCTGTGAGACCTCCCTTCTGTTGAGTGCACTCTGCCACTCCTGGAAGGTATTCTAACTGAAGCTGTAGAAGTCTGTGTTGTTGATCTAAGGCTACCTATCTTATAGTGAACCATAGTGTGATAAATACAACACCACACAATATATAATGGCTGGCTGCTTTAGGAAAAAACCTCATGAGCCTTAAAACATTACAGTTAAAAGAAATACCTTCCTCTCCCACCAGTAAGGTGACAAAGTATTCAGAAATTGAATTATGAAATGCCTGTGTATTAGCAGCTGGTTAGAGGACAGAAATCCGACTAATTCTCTGCTGAAAGAAAAAGTTCAATCTTGTTCCATTCTAGTTTGGCTTGTATGACAGCTATCTCATCATCACACACTGAATTTGCCCAGCCATCAACCTAAGATAGAGAAGAGTCCTAAGGAACAACATAACAGTAGGGAATAGAGAAAATGGGATTGTACAGGCTGCTTGAGTGAGCTGGGGTTACTGCCGCAGGGTAAAAGTTGCAAGAAAGTACAGGTATTATGAGAATATGGCGTTGTTGTGCAGGGTGGCTTAACATAAAGAGCTGCATCAGTTACAGGAGGCAAAGGACCTAAAATAGGAAACAAAGCTTTGTATCTTACATTACTTGCAGAATAACTTTTAAAAATTTGAAAATTAGAAAATAGAAGGACTGCATACTTGGTGATGTTACAAGTAACATACACAGGGAAGCAATATATCCAGTGGCTGTGAGAGACTGAAAGAGTTAATGTCTCAAACATTGTGGTGGGGCAAGTTCTGCTTCACGACTAACTCTGCCTAGCAAGGAACCCCAGGTGAGAAGAAGCCAATCAGCACCCCGCAGCAACAGGAGGGGAGGGTGGGCTGGAGGGTGCGCAGCTCCTGGTTCTGATGTGCTGAAGAGGACAGCTCACCATGCAGGGAAGGGGAGGTTACTCCCCAAACAACCCCCAAGCCCAAAGGATCACAAACCGCTCATGACACCTAATTAGCCTAATGCCCGCCCGAAGGAGGGGCAGGGATGATAAAAGGACACAAACTGAAGCCCTAGGTGCGCAAGCCCACTGGAATCGGACCCCTCAGCTGACTGAACCAATGCTGGACCCAGGACTGGTGAAATCTTGCTCTTTCCCTCTCTTTCCCTTTTCCATAATCCCTACACCTCATCCCTTTAGACATAATCCATTGACCAAGTCTGGGACGAGGAGTGGATCCAGCTGCCCCCAAGCTCCTCTTTGAGAAGGAGTCTAGAAAGCAAGGGGGTCTGCTCTGAACATCCTGACTCAATGGGAGGGCTTGCCTTATGGTCTTCCCTGAACTGATCGCCATATAAGCAAGGCCTGTAGTATATGTTTGGTGATGCATGGTTAGCACATGTTACATGGTTTACTGACATCATTTCATGCCAATTTTTGTTGTGAGCATGCCAATTTCTGTAGTGAGCATGTCTATTCTTGTGAGCAAATAAAAGGTGAGTTTTGTGAGTTAAAGGATCCCTGGTGTTGTTTCACCTTAATCCTGACCTGGGAATCAGCAAACCTGAGTCATTGTCCTGAGAAATTGGGACGTGACAGTGGCTTTAAACTGCAGATGAGTATTTTCCCATATTCAGATGGCTTATAATGAGAAATATGACCATATTCTAAAACAACACTGAGAGTTAAGTAACTCCCATCTTTAGCAATCGATGTATATTTGAACAGTATGGCTGTTCAGAGTATGGCTTTATGACTCCAATTTTGCAGTTTATTCTATGCCAACACAGTGAAGTGCATTCAGATGCATACAAAATTCACAAGGGACGAAGGCGTACAATTCATTTCACCCTCAAAAAGGGATGATAAACTTCCGTTGACTTTTATGATGCGTAATTGGCCAGATCAAGCACTCCTTAATTACTAGCGATATTAACAGCAACTGAGGTCTTGTACTTCAGGCAGAAATCTCTATGATTGATCTCACACAGGCACAACAACTGCTGCCTTCAAAATCATCAAGTATTCAGTTCCTAAATAGGTCAAGGTATTTCAAGTCCTCTAAATTTCAATTTCCCCACTATTACCAGAAAAAAACCCCAAAAGCACCTTGCATTTGTGTTATTTGATTATAATAAAGAACTCTTTCTTCTCTGCTCCTTGTCGCCTATAGGACAGTTCACAGCAAAAAAATAGTTGCTTGCCAAATCATAAAAACCTTAAGAAAATGCTAACACAGGGCTTGGTTAAAACTTTCAGGAATCCTTTTCTTCTATAATTCAGTTGTATAGTTTTACTTTTTAATTTTGACGCAGAAGGCTGGAGGCATTTTCAGAACTAAGGAGAACTAAGTATTGCACTGTAGTTGGATGAGCTTGAGACTTTTTAAATTCAGCAGTACAAAATACAATGTCATGCAGTTGGGAAGTAAGAACTTTTGCTGTAAAACTGGGAGCTCATAAATTACATGATGAATATTAGTTGAGGATAAGTAAGTCATTAGAAAGAGAAGTATTAACTGCAGAAGACATTGCTGGGGTTTTACCTGGAATGCTATACATAATTGTGCTCATCCAATGTCAAGAAAATGTTACAATCCAGAAGAGTCAATTGTCTGAAGGAATGGAGAACCTATCCCACCAAAAAAGGTTGTAGAGATTGTCTCAATTAGCCTAGGATAGCAAAGCATGTCTGTAGTTTTCCATTTGTTAACACATCAGGAAGGTGACCATATCAGAAGAGTTACATAACTTTGCTGTCTTAAATAGTGAACTAGACTTGATGACTCATGTCATGCCTTTCAAACTTTTGTTTATATGCCTAAATTAGACATATTCACTATGAAAAATGACCAAGTCTTTTATGCCATTGCATTAAAAAAATTGTGAGATTTTAGATCTCTAAATGATTGAAAGATTTGGGGAGTAGCATCAAAAGCAACCTCCCCTCCCCCAGGTTTTCATGGTCTATACTGTAATAAAAAAAGTACAACTGTATACAAATTAAAGTAATTTATTTAGAAAATTTAGAACTATTCACTTGTATATTCATACAAGTATCAGAGTCAGAAAACTAAGCAATTTCTGGTAAGAATTTCTGTGTAAACATATAAAGAAAACAAATTATTTGATTACAAATAATTGTACTGCAGATTTGTGAAATTTCCCTGGCAGAACAAATGCAGCTGGTGTGTAATGTTATTATCTTGTTCTAATTTTCACTATTTCCCTCCTATACAAACATTCAAAGCCAAGTGTCTGTCGTGCTTTGATAAGCAACATGCCAGCAGGCAGAAAGGACTGCAAGAGCCCCACTGAGAGAATCTGTCAGCTTTTCTTTGACCTATAAAGTTCTGTTTTGGGAGTTGACAGGGATTTAATCTTTTGTATAGTTATTATACAGTAGATAAACAAAACTGAATGTAGTTAGATTGAACTTTCAAGTCTTGTATTTTAGATTCAGCTAAGTTCATACTTAGTTTAAACTATCTCTTCATTTTACTCTTTCCTTCTTTCCATCATCACTTATCTATTCCAGGTTTCTTTCACTATATGAAGTGTGGAATTTTTCCAAGTTGTAAGTTTAGAAAGTTTGAGTCTGTAAAAGGAACATCTCATTTAGAAGAGGCTACTATGCTGGGCTTCAAGGCCTCACAGTCTTTAAGCTTGAAAAATCTACTCACATTTAAAAGTACAGCTTATGTCAGTTAAAGCAAAAACTTCCATAATTGCTCCCTTTGTATTCTTTTGGTCTGAAATTCTTGGTATTATTTACAACTAGTCCTTCTGATTTTAGGCGGTTTCATGTTAAGAAAGGCCTTAGTTTTGCAAACATATTGCTGTAAGCAATTGTCTGGTGAGAAAACTGGAGTCCTACAACAATCAATCCTCTGTGTAGTAGTGCATTGTAAACAGAATTCCACATTTGTGGAATCTGGAATATTTTCTGGAGTGAAAAATGCTGACATAAAAACACTAAAAATATGAAGTATCACCCTGATCATAATGTTATGCTGTGTTGAAAATACTTACGCAATATATGAATGTGACTAAAAAGTAGGAACCCAATTAAAACTTTAACAATGTATCGACAATTGCAAAATACAGGTTTACACAGAACTAAAATACTTTCAGTTATCACACACCATAACGGTCATTCAGATAATCTAGTACTGCTGAGGTACTTGATAAAACATTAAAAACTTTCTTTTCTTGTTTTGAAGTTATCCGTTCCATCATGTACATTAAGTGATGGTGAAAACATGTAAAAGGAGTTCCATGCTCAAGAGCAATGTCAACCCAGTCCTGGATGCACTTCAAAGGTGTCTCTTCATATCCTGCAAACATAGCCGGATTTGCTAAGAGTCCTCTAGCCACCATTATACCTTCAAATTGGAAATTCAAGCAGTAAGTTACATTATAGTTTAAATTTTACATTAAAACTTCCTGTAGGTTTTGTAGAGCACCCCTCAGGACAACCACCCAAAGCTTACAGACAAGTAATGGGAAGAGCAAGAAGGATGAGTATTATAGCTATACCAGAGAAATCCATTTAACAGTCCAAACCTCAGACTACCTACAATACCTGTCAACACATTCTACTTGATGATGTATCCTTCCAGAAATTTTCAAATGAAACACAGGACACAGAAGCCTTTCTTCACTACTTTTTAAACTGCAATTCAATAGTATTTTGTTTTTGTTTGCTACACACATAGAAGCCTGTCTTTTAACATAAAATTATGACGGAAAGACACAAGAGTAGCAATATGCTAAATTTAGTCATTTTTAGTGCAACTGAGCTGATTCATTGACCTAGAATCTTTCTTCCAGTAAGGGCTCAATGTCTCAAATATATAAATCTTAAGGCTCTTGGTCTGCAGTAAATATTTCTAAACAAGCCAGTGTATTTCCAACTATAATCCCAAATTGTCAGATAAACCCACAGAATTTCTATTGTAATTTTTCTGCAATTAAGGGATTCTGTTTTCCTGCACTGTCAACATATAATCTATCGCACTTAGTCTCTTCTTAAAAAGTAGGATGATCAAATATGACAAATTTCTTTCGCTGTTGTACATGACAGAAAAAAAATGATGCATTATATTTTTGCTACTGAAGATGGTCAGCTGGGCTATAAGAACATTCTTTTCTGTTATATATTTCCTTCCTGCTTTGTATTTGGGGGGGAAGTCACTGTAGCAGCATGGCAGTTTGGTTCAACTATTTTTTGTTGTTGGTATTAAACATCAATAGTATCAAAAGAAACCTGCCACATGAACTTTTCCTTATGACACTAGCTACTGTTCTCTGTCTTGTTATTCTCCAGCTCTAAGATCCAAAGTGTCTAGATACAGATTACCTCTTCAAAATATGTACTGAATTTCCATATCGTCTTGAAACCATAGACAGTTGTAGGAATCTATTGTGACTAAATAACTGCAGGGCAATCCTTTACCCCAAAATTTTACCATTGAAGTATAAGACAAGGTAAATACATACAGATCTGAGAGTGCAATGCCTCACTGTGTCCTTGAAGCTAACCATCTTAACTGTTAAGTATCTGGCTTAACAATATTTCCTTTTTCCACCATATTCTTATAATAAGAAATCTGCTCCCGTGTGTAGGAAGTAGAGATTTCCAAGTGGAAGCTTACAGTTCTTTAAAGATGATCGGCTCCATAGAGACAGAATGAATGTCTGAAGGTCCCCCTGAACTCCACTACTGAGTGATGAGATAGCATATAATTAAGCAAAGAGCTTTTGTAATTTCCCTCGGAAATCGTTATTTATGGCTTTGAATAACAGTGCTCTAGTGCTCTGATGATTACAAGTGATTCTGAGTTTATAAGGCATCTAAAACATCCTCTTTCATTTGTCTCCTCAAAGAGTGAAAAGCACTCAAATCATGTCCTACTTACAGCCAAAATAAATACTTTGAAATCTGATTTGTAAGTTTACTTAGAAAATAGGATGTTTAATCTTACCATCTGCTCCTGTCAAGTGATGAACATTTTCAGCATCTTTTAAAGTTTTAATGTCTCCATTAGCCACAATAGGTATAGACATGCTTTGTTTAATTATTTTAATTGCATCATAATGTACAGGCTGATGTCTTTCTTCTACACTTCTCCCGTGTACTGTAATCCATGAAACTCCAGTTGCTTCAGCTTTTTGACACAGGTCAACTGTTCTTTTTAAGTCCTCATGGATCCTAAAATTCCAAAGAATGAAAACATTAGATAGTAAGTTACCTGAACTGTATAAAAAGCTCCCCTCCGTAAGGAGGGGTTACCACAGATTTGTATAAATAACAGTATAAAGAAAATATTACTGTTGGAAGATAAAGAAGTTTTTTTTTGTATGAAGACTTATGAGTTTAATGTGTTAAAACCACTATTTAATTTAGCATTTCCCAATTATATTATATTTCTGAAATATACATGGTAAATTTTATAGAGATTGAGCAAGGGTGCCCAAAAGATTCTAAAATAAACATCGTTATTTTGCATATTTTGTGGAAAAAAAATCCGATCTGTAATAGTTCCCCTTTCCTGAAGGACTGCTGACTAGTTGAAACTAAACTGACAAATATGCAAAAGCCACATAGATGTGTGGATAAATAGCAGATGAAGTGGTACAAAGCAATGCAAAGCAACAGTTTACACAAGTTTAGAAAGTGATGAAGTGAAGCAGGATGTGTTCCTTACAGCAGCTGTGGGGACCAGTTCCCAGTTTTGTTACCCTTCCCTTTACAGACAACCGCAGTTGTGACTCTGGCCTCCCAATGTAAATCCTTGTGATGATGCAGACTATGCATTGCTTTTCTTTTATGGAACCCTAGACCTTATAACTTGTACTTTCATGTCGTTTGGATTGCAAGAAAACTCTAGCATCCAGTATTTTATTTGGGTAGTAGTCAAAGGCTGTGCTGATTCTACTATCTAAATTTGAGATTACTTGCCCCAGATACTCTTTCACCATTTGGAGTCAAAAAATCTCAGCAGTCTTCATGTGTAAGGAAATTATTATAATGTGTAATATTAAATTAACAGAATAAACCACAGAGAACCTTGTGGTGTGTACCTTCTATATTCTCTCTCGGGCAGAGAAATGCTCCCCCCTAATAGCTGAGATACTGGTCCATACAGGTGGGGAGTAGGACATACCCTCTTTGAATTACTGGAAAACCCGGCACAGCTTCTCCACAGCTGAGATGCAGGCTTGTAGGGAGAAAGAGAGATTTTCTTCATATTGCTGGAGCTGGCAAACCATTTCATCTGCCATTGGTGCCTCTTTGTCCTTCCAGGTCAGTATTGCCAGTGGGCTGGCATACGATGATGGTGCGCTCTGTACAAACTTCTGCCACAAGCGTCGTGTGCACTGGACTTTGTCTGGATCTTTGGGTAACTGTGTGTTGTCTGGGTCATAATAAATCATTTCTAGCACAGCTAATTCCCTCATATATTGGATACCTCTCTCCATGGTGGTCCACTTGTCTGGTTGACATATAACATCTTCTTGAAGGGGTACCTTTCCTCCATGCTTGACAGGAGTCGCATCCAGAGGCTGAGGGGTTGTGTCCCTTTTCCAATTGCCTTGTCAATGCCACCTTCCCTGGAAAGCGATCCCAGCTGTTTGGCTTCCCTACCTTCTAATTCCAGGCTACTAGCCCCTTTGTCCCAGCATGGGAGCAGCCAGGTGATAATGTGCTCACCTGGATGGCTGAAATCTTTTCGTGTATCTCGCAGCTCACTCAGGGATAGGGATTGGGCGATTACCTCTGGTTCTGCCTTTTCCTCCTGTTCTCATGATGACCCTGGCTCATCTTCATCCTTTGCTAAGCAAACTGATTTTTTTGTATATTTCTTCTGTATGGGGGCAACTGGTACTGGTACAGGTTGGTTCACTGGTTCAGCTGTAGTGCCTGTCGCCAGGGTTGGAGGGGCCGTGGTGCCTGTCACCTTGTTGTTAGATCCAGAGACCTTCTCTTCCTCTTGAGGGTAGTGAGTGGTGTTGAACAGGGCTTGACAGGCATGCACTAGGCCCCAGCATGTTGCAGTGATTTGTGTCCCTCTGTAATTTCCAGGGTGACATCATACTTTTTCCAAATATTTTACTAGTTTTTCAGGATCCTGCACTTGTTCAGGAGTAAAGTTCCAGAACAATGGAGTGCCCGCTGTCCTAGGTACTTGCCCATACTATCCCACACACCCTGCCACTCATAATTATCCGGCCTCAGGGCAGATCTCTGGGTGATATTCTTAAATAGTTGTTTAACCCTAAACAAGACCTGAACAACATTCAGGAACATGCTAGTTCCTAGCAAGCAGACCATGCTGGTTTCAACATCCTAAGGGTATTGAAATCTTTCAAAAGTCTCAAATGCTATTGTAATTAGACTGGAGGAGAAGGGAACGGGGAAGAAAGGTGTCTCGCCCATAGATTGGCTCTCCGAGGAGGAAAGGTAAAGGTTGTAATTATTAAGTTTCTCGCAGATGGCTCCCGAAAAATAGAGGTGACGACAATGCTGAGTGCAAATACCAGATGAGTCCCAGGACTGATAATTTTATCATACCATAAGTCAGTATTACACAATACATCTAAGTGAAAACCTTAATCCACCTCCCACAGATGATAAGCAGCAGGACAGAGACTACATACAGCAAGTGAGGTGATACATAACAGAACTCTAAAAATGAGTGCCACAACTCTAAGAGCTCATAAGTTGACATTGTGACCAGCAACTATTAAACTAATATAATGAATGCTTGTATCAAATTTGTTTTAATACACTCTGGTCAGATCCATCGTTATCTCAACCCTTTGTGCCCCACATTGGGCGCCAAAATGGACTGTCGTGGTTTAACCCCAGCCAGCAACTAAGTACCACACAGCCGCTCACTCACTTCCCCCCCAACCCAGTGGGATGGGGCAGAGAATCAGAAAAAAAAGTAAAACTCTTGAGTTGAGGCAAAGACAGTTAATAGGTCAGAAAGGAGTAAAATAATGATAATAAAAGAATTGGAATATACAAAACAAGTGATGCACAATGCAATTGCTCACCACTCACCAAGTGATGCCCAGTCAGTTCCCGAGCAGCGATCCCTTCGCCCCTGCCCCGGCCAGCTCAGCCCAGTTTATATACTGGGCATGACATCACGTTGTATGGAATATCCCTTTGGCCAGTTTGGGTCAGCTGCCCTAGCTGTGTCCCCTCCCAACTTCTTGTACCCTCCAGCTGGATGGGCATGAGAAGCTGAAAAATTCCTGACTTAATATAAACACTACTTAGCAACAACTGAAAACATCAGTGTGTTATCAACATTCTTCTCATACTGAATCCAAGACATAACACTATACCAGCTACTAGAATGAAAATTAACTCTATCTCTGCCAAAACCAGGACATACATACATTAAAGTATAGTGTAACTACTACACTAACATTAAAAGGGTTCTTCCATGTACCACAAACAGCACTTAAGTTAGACCTACCTTATTTTAATAGATACTGAAAATCTAGGGTTGTCGATCTGATTCCGTACATGTCTCACCATATCTCGAACTAGTTCTGGTTTATTTATTAAGCAAGCACCATAACCTTCTGCCATCGCCCATCTTTAAAAGAAAAAGAATGTTTGTAATCTACATTTGAAAAAATGCAGATCAATTTCAGTCAAATACAGCAGTTTCTTTCCTTACGACCTTTAGAATGTGTGGTTGAGTAAACAGAGATAGTACTGGCTGTAGATCGATGATTCGTTTGCAGTTTGACACCAACTTTTAGATCCTGGTTGTGTCCATTGTGCTGTTAGAACTTTGGATGAATTACTATCTCTTCCAGTTCAATTTTCTGTCCCCAAAATGGACTCACAGGGATGATAAATTAACACTTAATCAACAATGGTTTAGATCATATGTAAAATAAATAATTTGATGTTTCTCCTTCCATTGGGTCTATGATTTCTTCTAAACAGAAGATTACTTTGGATTGAAAAGGAAGATTTTTGAAGTGCAAGTAAGGATATGATTTCAGTAATATTCTGTTTTCCCTCAACTGCAAAACACTTTATTTTGATTGGCAGGAAATAACCTTTGCTTCTACTTAAGAGCAGCAGATTTTTTCTTAAATAATTTTTCTTATAAAGGCAGATTAAATGCACAAAGTTTTGTTGTTTTGAAACCAGCATGCACAAGAAACAAAGAATTCAAATGTAAGCATATATTTTTTGCCTAAAAGGAACTTACACTTTGGCATACTTAACTGTAGTTAGCTTAGAAAAAAACCCGCACTTCCATTCCAAAGCCTCAGATCTCTCCAGAAAAGAGTTTTCTCAAATACTATATGTTAAGTCAAGACAACCTAATTAGAATAGATAAATTAAGTATTTGCACCTTAACATTTTCTTTTGCTTTCCTACATTTATTTCTGAGGTCTTCACTTAGAAAAAGACTGCCTGACAAGCATGTAGTAAATGGCTCTCAATTGAACCAGTTAGCAAGAATCTTCATTTGGGCATTACTACTCTGTGTCACTGTCAAGACAAAATCTTTATCAATTTAAGTGAGAAGTAGATCACTAATTCACTGTACTTATAAACCTAATAAAAGATGGAAGAAATTCTTCTCAGCACTTCCTGATTTATATAATCTGTATAATTATATTTTAAAGACTACCCTTCACTTGCAGAAGTCTCAGACATCAGGGACTTGCCTCTTTATTTTGGGAATTGCCACATCATTTCTCAAAACACTCTCCAAAGTATTTGCAGCAAGCTTTTTGGTAATGCATATTTAACAGCTGTTGAGAAAGGATGGACACTTCACTTCTGAGCCAACACTCAGTATCTCAGAAAGGAAAAAAGGCAAGTTGGCAAATACACCTGGTTTTCCCAGTTTCACCATGGTGACAGGCATCTCAGAACATTCAGAACAGTGTCTTGCCACATAGACATTTCTGACAGGTTAAAAGGCTGTTTCTCTCTCGAAGTCTATTTTTAAGTTAAGACAAAAAATACTATGAAAATGAAGACCAGCATTCTTTATTCCAAACTATTTCATCGTTATTTCACCAGCTTTTTCAAAACTTTACCTCTGAGGACAGCCACAGTTTAGGTCTATGCCATCTGCAAAAGGATAGACGATACGGGCAGCATCACACAAAACCTGTGCTTCTTTAGCAGCAAATTGAACAATCAATGGATGATCACCTACTCAACAAAAAGATATTTAGAGATTTAAAAAAAACCCAGCATATAAAAAGAAGAAATTCTAAATTTTGAATGTTTTTCATATACTGAAAAGCTGTCTAGCCATGGTCCTGGGCAAACGGCTCTAGGTGACCCTGCTTGAGCAGGGGGGCTAGATAACATGACCTCCAGAGGTGCTTCCAAACTCAAATATTTTGTGGTTCTGCAAGCCCTAGAGCACGTGTAAAGGTAGCTGACCAGTGGTTACTAAATAAGTACATCTACCAAGAGAGATAGGAATTCAGACATTCATATGTGTCCTAGGTGGTTGCTGGCTCGACATACACTTTTTTCGGACCGAAATTGGTCAGATGCTTATCCTTCACAAAGATGATATATGAAACTAAGTATTCTCTATTTCTCAGCAGCCTTCATGCTTCCCCTCCTAGCCTGCCCCTTCTTGTCTGCATGCTGTCCCTCTGCTGTGCTGACACGGCTGTCTGTCTTGCCAGGTGGGAAAATTGCTTACAGAACCAACCCTTCAGAAAGGAGCTAAACAACCCACAAGCATTGCCCTTCCTTATCCCAGCCCATCTTTTTCCTCTTCTGTGCTAACATGGCTGGTTTTTATCAACAATGCAATATGCAGAGTTGGAATGAGAACACATGGGCAGAGGCAGCTTTAGCAGCTTTGTCTCAAGTGGGAAACCAAAGTGTCAGTGTACCTCAACTTGGGTCTGCTGAACTACTTGTGATTTACTAAGCCCCTGCAGAGAGCCAGATGGTCATTTGGAACATGCTCTCCTCTTTTACAGCTACTGCATTACATTAAAGGCATCTAAAAATACCTCAGACAGTCTTAGCACTCACTTTCCATATAAACAATTACTGCAGTTAAGAGGAAGGGGGATATCTGAGCACTGATGGAAAGGGATGATCCAACAAATGCACAAAGCAAGTGCACTTCTGGTACTGAAAAGACCACAAATGCTTCTGAAGATTTTTCTATTTTAATGGAAAATAAGTAGTTCTTGAAGTACTGGAGCTTAAGTCAGAGAGGGCAGCAGTACCCTCTCAATCAAGTTGAGACACTTCTAGAGGTTACCTAAAAATCCAGCAAGCAAAAAAAAATCCCTCGCATATTTTCCAAATAGCGTCCATTTAAGACAGTGCTCTAGCTGAAGAGATTTATATTACTGCAGCTAATACTTCGGAATAATGCCACGCTCCTAATTTTTGGTTGAGCGTTAAGTAATAAAAATACTGAGTCTTGCCATATTAAACTTTTTAGCAGCAGCCACAAAGAACATCTATCTCTATTTTAGAAATAAACAACAAAGAAATGTCAATGCCAAAGAAAATGGAAAACAGAAATTGCAATTGTAGGCTCCAAACCCACTCCGCTAATTAGAAGACAAAATCCCCCAACAGCCAGGAAGTTAAACATAAAACCACAGTAAAATTTCACAACCTGTTGTGGAGCTACTTGTTAAAAGCATAAATGCTAAGAATGTAAATACTATAATCTTGGCAAACCTGTCTGTGGCAGAATGTTTTAGAGGCCTATAAAATTAAGGCCAGTTTGGAAGATGTGAATAGGGAAAAGATGTTGTTTACAACACTAGAACATTTCATTTTGTACATCTTGTTATCAGGCAGCAAAGTTACAGCAAAGAGAATTTCCTCTTTCCCCTTCCCTGCACCTCCCAGAATATACTACATTATCTGACCTGTGGAACTTCAATGCCACAGGACATTGTGTAGATCAGAAGTCTAAGTAAGTTGAAAGGGAACAAACTAGTGGTTCTGTGGACCTTTGAGCCATATATATTGTCAGTTATGTTCTTACTCATTTATTTTTACATACAAAGAATTATTCATGCTTTTTTAAAGTTGAATTCCACTAATAAGAGAGTCTACCTGTGCTTCCCAATGTGACTTTTCTCTGTAACTGCTCTGTTCTATTTGAATAATGCAGCATAATAGACAGCCAGTGCTAAAATAATGAAATATACTTCCCCTGATACTATATAAATACTTATGAAACTATGAAACCACCAGTTCAGTGGTCTGAATAGATTAAATCATCACACTTCATGGATCCTACAACGCTGATCTTACTAGCACGTTCATAGCGCTCTCTTCATTCCTCCAGTTGCAGCCTATGCATGTTCCTTGTTACACTCCTCTATTGCAGCCACTTCATGCCAGCAGATCTGCATCATTGTCACTTCTTCCCATGTATTTCATACCATGTTTCTCTTTTGCTTTACAGCCAGGACTCTGCACAACTCCTTATACTTCTTCTTTTTGTATGTGTTCTGGTTATGTTTCTGTACCATGCCTGAAGCCTTGCTTCTCCTCATCAACCCTAGCCATGCTTCAACTTCCTGGTCTCTTCTTGCCTTCTTGCTCCTTTTTATCACTCTCTCGATATCTCAAGTAGTCTACCAACAGCCCCTTCCACTTCCCACTCCAGCTAATTTGAAACCCTGCTGTATCCACTGTATCAATGTCTGGTCTATCAGTGTTTTCACCTTTAGCAACCCTCTTATTTTTGCTAGAGACCAGAATTTTTTTCCCAGCAATGAGTTAAGTGTTTTTCTCTGAAACACACAAAAAGCAGCAATTGCTGGGAAAAGAATCCTACTACCATCTCGTACTGGGTCTGGCTGGGATGGGGTTAAATTTTAAATTTATTTAAAGTTTATTTATAGCAGCCTGTAAGGTGCTATGTTTTGGATTTTGTGACAAAAGTTGATAAGGCACCAGTGTTTTGGCTATTTTTGCACAGTACTTGCACAGTGTCAAAACTTTCTCTTTTTCTCACTCTGCCTCCCCAGGCCCCCAGCCAATAGATTAGAGTGGGGAAGAAATTGGGAGTGGACACAGCTGGGACAGCTGACCCAAAGTGGCCCAAGAAATATTCCATACTGTATAACATCAACATTAGCAATGAAACTGGAGTGGTAGGGGAAGAAGAAAGTGCGTTGGGACATGGAAATTGTGTTCCAGGGTGGCCATTGCTTGGAGACTGGCTGGACACTGTTCTGCTGGTGTGAGGTGGGAAGTGATTGCCTTTACATCACTTGGGGTTTTTTTTTCCTCCTTCTTTCCTTCACTTATTAAGCTGTCTTTATCTTGACCCATGAGTTTTTCTTGCTTTTGCTCTTCCTGTTCTCTTCCTGTGCTGTTGGGAGGGTGGAGAAGGGCTGACTGAGCAGCTGTGTGGGTACATAGCCACTGGCCAACTATGTGTGGTCAACCCACCACACATCTAAAGTGCTTTGGAGGTGCTGATTTCAGGTGGAGACAAGGTTTTCCACTATTTAATTTGACACACTATCACTGGAATGTGCTTACTCTCACCTAGAATATTTCTATAGTTTTACAATCAATCAGATATGGTATACCAAAATTGTTAATGGATGTCAAGTTGTGTGACAGACTTTATTCACTTGGCCAATTTGGTTTATCACCACATAAAACATTCTGACAAGGCAATGGTTTCTTAAAAAAAATACCTTTGTTTGTTGTGAATTCGCTGTCTCTAGCTTTTGCAGATCTCACAAAATCAGCTGCTACTATCATTGGTGTGTAACACAAATCGCAACTGTATTTCCTAACCAAGGTTCTGAAAGCCAACCTGCAGACAATGAAAATCAAGAGATAAATAGGAAAAACATTTTTTCTGATTAGCTATTCTAAAATGTTGTTCTGACATGCAGTAATACTGTGGGGATGTCCAAGTATAATCATGAGATAAAACATGTCCCATGTCTACTGCCGTCTTAAATAATTAAAGGAGAGAAAGGTAATCATCCCTGGTTTTACAGTCAAGATAAACTTCCTCAGAGAAAATACACTGAAAACAGAGTTGACATGACAGTTACTTACTTTGAGTAGCGGACCATAGGGGCACATATTTTTACAACTTGCCCAGAATGAAACAAATCCATGGGATCTTTTAGTTGGCATCGTTTAGTTTCTACGTTGTCACCAATCATGAATAATTAGCGATCCTTTTAGCATCTGGAAAAAACAAACAGTGTTTGCGTGTAAGTAACTCAGCTATTTCTCACCGGCCAAGCAGCAAAGCATTAGACCTTACACCGGACTGCCGTTTTGGTAAAGCTTTCCGCAAGAAGCCCCTCACTCGCGCAGCGTCAGGAGCAAGCCTTTCGCCGCCACCAGCTACGAGCGCCGGGAGCCCCGCTGTCCTTCGTAACCCCCCCGTTGTAGTAGTTTTCACTCCTCGCAGCACGGGTCGTTCAGGCTGGAAGGGAGGCCTCCAGCCCACCCCTCGGCGCAGGGCCGGCTCCGAGGCCGGACCAGGGGCTCAGGGCAGCCCCTGCCCTGCCCCCACAGAGAAAGGTTTTCCTCACGTCGGGCCAGAACCGCCCCTGCTTCAGCCCAGGCCCGCTGTCCCTCGTCCTCCCGCTACAGGCCCAGCTCCCTCCGCCTCTCCCCGCAGGGCGGGGGCTGCGGCCCGACCACCCCGGCCTGAGCTCGCTCCCGCGCGCCGGCGCCCGCCGGGTGCCGGAGTGCCGGGCCCCAGGAGCGCCGCCCGGCTGCCGCCGCCGCCCGCCCGTGCTGGTGCTGGTGCTGCCGCCGCCGCCGCCGCCCCTCCCTGCGGCCAGGCCGCGCTAAGGGCTCCCGCCCGGCCCGGCCCCGCGCTCACCGCGTGCGCGAGCGCCCCGCCGCCGCCTCCCGCGCGCTCGCTCGCTGGGCGGCCCCGTTCCGTCGCGCGCCTTCGCCATCATCGCCGCGCGCCGCCGCCCGGGAGTGACGCGCGGGCTCCCGGTACCTGCCAGCATGGAGGAGGCGGGGGCAGGCGGCGGCGGAGCCGCGGCCCCGGCCCTCGCCGAGCTGCTGGCGGACGGTGAGGCGCGGACGGTGGCGGCGGGTGAGGGGCGGCAGCGCCTGGCTGTGCCCCCCCCCCCCCCCCCGCCGCCGGCGGCGGGACCGCGTCGGGGGGTCCCGTCCGCGGAGGGTCCTTTGCGAGGGCGGCGTTGGGCCGGGCGGGCAGAGCCGTGGGAGGCGGCGGTGGTCGGGGACGGGGCGAGGAAGGCGGTGAACCCCCGCGCTGTCAAGCGACGGAAAGTTTCGGCGGTGGAGGGACGGCGGGCGCTGGGGAGTGCTGCCGCGCCTGCGGAGCGTCCCCCTCCTCGGGGAGGAGACCTCCCGCTGCCGGCAGGGGGGTCTCGGTGGCGCGGCCCCTTCACCTGTGGCCGCTTGCTCCTAAAGGGAAAAAAAGTGCGCCGAAAGGAGAGACGGAGGCGCTCGGTAACGCTAGTATGCGCTGCCTGGAGACTCGGGTCTTGTCTGGTCCCGAATCATCATTGCGGTATCGTTAATTTAGTAGTTTTTAAACCAGTACCCTTGTAAGAGTCCGGTGTGATTTCATGAAGTCGTGTCTGCTGCCACTCCAGTCCTCCGCGACTTGAAGGTGACTGGTGTGTGTTTGATTATGGGTACAACCTCAATAGCCTCACCCTGGTTACGCTGTGAAGTTTGAAGGAGAAGGTATCAATACGTTTTAGTGTATTCTACTCGAGAAAAGGCTGTGGGGAGTAAAGGAACGTGTGTCTTTTTCACCATTTACGCACCCCACCCGTCCCCCCCAGCCATCCAAACTCATTTCTCTTGGTTGTGGTCTCTTCTCAAATCAGTGTCACATTTGTATTATGTGATAGAGCATATGCTGTTACATTTGGAGAAATTGAAGGCCAGAGAACTGTACACTTTAGGTCCATAAATATTATTTAACTGTTCTGAAGCATAAAAATAAAATCTAAATCTTTTTCAGAATGTTATGCTGACTTCTTCAGAGAGGACTTTGATGTGAAAGCTTACACTTCCCAGTCTATCCATCAGGCTGTGATAGCTGAGCAACTAGCAAAACTTGCCCAAGGTATTAGTCAGTTGGATAAAGAGCTTCATTTACAAGTAAGTTTAAAGCATACCTGTTATTCTGGGGTGGTCGATATAAACTAGTCAAAAGCTTAGTAATCTTATGATCTTGTTGCTTCTGAAATTGCCCAGTGTACTCTGCGAGCAGTAACTAAAGGTACCACCTCCAGCAAAACTGGTAGTGAATGTGATACTTATTCAGTCAAACCCACTCTTAATGCTCCTACCAAGAAGCCATGTACTGCTTTGTTTCAGTTTCTGCAGCTAATCTCTGTATACATGGAGGTTGCACTCTTCCTTGTAAGGATGCTCCCTGACTCTTTCCAAATGATCATGTCAGCTATCAGAAACACTGGCCCGTGTTTTGGGATGACAGTTGTGAGAAGATAGGGAATGATTTAACTTGCACCCTTTCATTCTGTGCTGGAGAGTAGCCTATGGTCTAAGGCTTACCTTTAGCTGGGCAAATATAACTTATGTTAACGCACCTCCACACAGGCTTTTGAGTTTTGATAGTAGAAGGTTTTTTGGTAAAATCTATGCAGATGCCACAAATCCACAGTGGACCTTGCAGTGAGAACACATGCTAAGTTTTTGTATAGTTTCAAAACCTGCTTCCTCCCTCCCCCTACCCCAGTTGGTAAATTCTTTGGGAACTATTTCTAAATGTCATAAATAGAAAAGAAAATATTAAAAATGTGACTATACATTATTACTGTGTGATTAATAAGTTTACATTTACAATTATTATTGTATATGAAGGTGTGTTGAAATGTGATTGCTCTGCTGGCTTTAATTAAGATGTCAGCTATGCTGCAGTTGCTGACCTTCTCGTTCTGAGCTTGCCGCTTTCGTGAATTAAAATGTATTCTGAAAACTCTTTAATCTTTAAGGCATGGCTGCTTTTTCCTGTGTCTGCCTAATGTAGGGATGATGATGATGTATTAGTATTCCTTTCAGGAATACTAAATTCCTTTCAGGCATACATCCCCATTTTTCTGTGTTGATTTCTCTCTCTTTTTTTTTTTTTTTTTTTTTTTTTAAGGTTGTTGCAAGACATGAAGACCTGTTGGCCCAAGCAACTGGAATTGAATCCCTGGAAGGTAAATGCCGTTATATTATGCTTGATACTTCTTACAATGGAGGAAGCACTTTTAATAACTGTGCCGGGAATGTAATTCACTGCCAACTTTGGTCCCTAATGTTAAGGCTGCAGATGTTACTTCTGAGGAGTAACATGTGGCAGCTTTTATTTGATGTCAGTAGATGGAGCTCCAGGGAGAAGATTTGGCTGGTACTTCTCTGGAGTAGGAAAACGTATTTTGATAATCAGTTTTGAGCAACTTTAGCAATCAAGTCTTTTTGATTTTTTAATATATTTTTCTAAAGAAGCCTAATTTTGTGCAATATTAGCTGATACCTGTTGCCATTAAGTACAAAGTTTGTGCATGTTGCATATGCATGCGTTGCATAGCTTGCAAATCTTAACCAAAGAGGCTTTAACACATAATCTTAACTGCATTGAGATATTTTTTAACTAGTAAGGGTTTAACTAAGTTAAATACATACCTTTGTGTTATTCTACTGTTTGGGATCTGGATTTTAACATAAACTGCAGACTTTCAGAGGTCTTACTTAGGAACCATTGAATCTGTATAGAAAAATGGTTGCAGTATATTGTTCTTGTGTCAGGAGCTCATTAGACCTGCCATTCTGCTCTTTGTCACTTGCTGGGAACTTCATATGGTTTGGGGTTTTTTTTGTGCAGAAAGATACTTAACTCTATAATATGCTAATTTGTACATACTATAGAATCCAAGCATATCCCCTTTTCCCCTTCCATTTTGTAACTTGCTAAGTAATTTACTGTGGTGGGTTGAGCCTGGCTGGATGCCAGGTGCCCAGCAAAGCCATTCTATCACTCTTCCCCCCAGCTGGACAGGGTAGAGAAAATTTAACAAAGGGCTCGTGGGTCAAGATAAGGACAGGGAGAGATCACTCAGCCAATTACAGTCACAGGCAAAACAGACTCAGCTGTCTATAGGTAGCTCAGTAGGTATCTTGAGCTACCTGTTAGCTCAAGATAGGATAAATAGTATCCTGTATCTTACATG
This sequence comes from Buteo buteo, assembly GCF_964188355.1. Classification (NCBI taxonomy): domain Eukaryota; kingdom Metazoa; phylum Chordata; class Aves; order Accipitriformes; family Accipitridae; genus Buteo; species Buteo buteo. The sequence goes on along the minus strand of NC_134174.1, from coordinate 15,826,221 downwards.
GCAGATGGAGAGGGTAGATTGCCATTTCACCCATCCTAATTCTGCCTTCTGGCAAGAGGACTGCTGTATGATTTACAGCAGTGTCACAGTCACAGATGCAGCAATGTCATGGTACTGGCCCTGCCCCATTATTGCAACGTAGAGTAGAAAATTCAGCCTTTTCACTGTATCTCAAATCTTTGTCTTCTGATGCGTGAGAATTGCATGCCTACCATTCCATGTATAAATGTCAGAGAACTCCTGAGTCTGTTGCTAAGCCAAGTTAATAATTCTGAAATATAGAAAAGGTGGGAATTTGCATATTTATACAAAATACATGAGATATAGTCCCAGTACAGGACAAGATGATTAAAAGTATTAGCAGTAGTTTTGTTTATCTTCCATCTTACTGTATCATATTGCAGTTTTATCCAATCTGATGATGACATGCTTGTAAACAGGGCTTTACAAAAATGTAGTATGTTTAAGAATGCTAACAATAACTGGAACAAAAATAATTTCATAGGCCTGGGTTTGTATAACTTAATTAAATTCTCAGCAGGCTGATTCCATATTGCAGAAATTACTGCTACCCTTGACTACTTTGTTTGCAATTTAACAAGAAAAGAACAAGCACGCTTGTGGTCTTGCTTTTTGCTGCTTTGCCAAACTAGTCTGGAACAAACATGATTAGGGTAGTTTACTTTGTTTGTAATCTAAATTAGATGACTTCACAATGACATTGATACTTTACTTTTTGCTAAAGATGCTTAAGCACAGGAAGAAAACCTTGAAATAGAATTGGTTATCTTCTCAATCCTCTTTGTCTGTTGGTTTCTCTGAACTGTCTAGTCACTATATTAAATAAATAGTGTTAAATAGGTTGTGCCATTTTTGTATATCACGTTCAAGTGTTTGTACCAGGTTATATGCCTTTGAACAGCAGTCCTGATGGTCGTTTTCTTAGGAAGCAGCATACTCTAAATATTATTTGAAACTTAACATATGATGGATTTCAGAGTGATATTTCTTCTGTAGGCTTGTGTTCTCTACCAGTAAATTTTCCATAATGTTCAGTAAGTGACCTATTACTTGCTCAGTTTATTTTCAAATAGGCTGTGTTTTATTAATTTCAGTCTGTTTGAATGCTTTGTTGTAAAGGGGGAAACACTCTTTTTTTTTTATGCTAAAGTAGTCTGCAGTAGTTACTATGATTTGAAGAATAGTTCTTTCTATAATTGACAAGTGTTCCATGTAAAAAATCTGCTTTATTTTGCAGGTGTCCTCCAAATGATGCAGACTAGAATTGGTGCTCTACAAAGTACTGTTGATAGGTATGCCATTCATTATGCGATTAGAAAGTATAAATTCTTAATTGTTCTTTCATGTTATTTATTAATACTGCTATAAATAAATTTGTCGTCTTCTTTTTAGAATTAGAGTCAAAATTGTTGACCCCTACAACAAAATAGTGTCTCGCACGGCTCAGCTAGCAAAACTTCAGGTAAGTTGTATTAAAAAATGTATTTTAAAAAAACCTTTTTGAACATGTATTATTTCCCAGTTGTTAGACATGGGTGGGATTTTCATACTCCAGTAGCCTGTAGTTCGTTGTCAGTATTTCTCAATGAAGATCAGTATTTGGGTGTCTGTTCATGTGCTACTGAGAAGTGCTTCCTATTGCAAAGTAGGAAACTGACCTTTGCACTAGCTAAGTGAGTTTTGTAGAGGTGGAGGGAGGAGGGAAGGGTTATCTGAGTACAGATTAATTAAATTCTTATTACTGTTTGTGTAATTTTGGTATTTAATGTTACGGTACCATTGTTTAGAAGATGCTTTTCTCCTCTAAGTTAATGCATGCTTGGCTGCAGTTTAGTAAAGAATTTGGGAATTAATTCTTTCAAAATAGTCAAGATGCAACTTATGGAGCCAGTTGTGGTTCTGGAGTTTTATAAGCCCAGGTACATAGTTGTCCCTGTCTTTTGACTATAAGTGGAGTCTACAGGAGAATGTAGATCTCTGTTAGAGGATAGCAGTGGGAGAGAGCTTATCACAATGATGGTGAGATAAGTGTCAAACACTTCCATTATTAATTTTATAATAGTTGAAAACTATTCCATAGATCTTCAGGAGTCATGTAGCTGCATTCTATTCAGTTTATGGTTTGAAAAGCAACACAACTCCAGATCTGCAAGTATTTAATGAGTTATTGTTTGAACTGTTTGTCTTCGCAAGTTTACCTTAGCTTTGCAGAACTAGGAACTTATCTTTTAGTAGCTGAAATTTGAGCTGTGGATATACACTAAAGTAGATTGCCCTCTGCGGGTGACTGCTGTTGTACAGTAGAGTAGATGAAGCTGCAAACTGTCATGCAGTTTCTAGTCTGGGGGCTGGTGGAGCAGCTGCACTAATCTCTCAGCTGAACTTCTACTATTTTCTACATTACTTTCAGCAGTAGTCAAGTTCTGCAGGAAGCTCTTAACACTCTGTTCAGCCAGGTTGTCCAGCTGCTTCTCCTGTTCTTTTCAACTTCAGCTGTTACTGTTTTTGCCACTGGTCAAAACTTCTGTGACTTCCATGTGGCAGGTTAGGTGCAGATTTTTTTTGTTTTCTGATGTATGTTGCAGCTGTGGAGAGGGTTATGGGAGTTTGGGCATGAAGGTGAAGATATTTCTGCCCTGACCTTACACGAAGTCAAACTGCAGAAGGATGTCTGAGAAGAATGAGTCCCTGAACTTAGAAAATTTTTTTTTTCTTGGGTGCTCTTTGCTTACTCTTTGGTGTAGCAGGGTTACATGGATTTTTCCTGTGGTGTGAAAGCAGCATCCATCCAGGGTCAGCATTACTCAGCCTGTGCTAGGGAATTTGTAGTATCTCCCTTTTCTTGGCTGTAAGTCAGAAAAAAGAGGTGCAGGGTAAGTGGAGCCTGCTAGGCTACCCTTCCTAGCATCCAAATCCACTTACTTACCTCAATGTAGGAAGAGGAATGATGATTCCAGCTTCTCTGCCACTGAGAGTCCATTCTTGGCACAAGAGCTGCTGTCCCTTCTTGTGCTGGCAGATACATAGCGAGTGCTTTATGTTGCACTGCGCTGCTGGGAGGAGTTGAGGGTCAGGACACCTGAATTATGAAATGAAGCTGGACTTATGGAGAGTTGAGTCAATAGTCGAAATCTCAACCCTCCTGCCTCCCCAAGATGCACTGCTGTGGTGTCTCTTTACCTGGCTGCCAACAGTCCTGAACTGCGTGGTGTTTAAGGGGGCCTCTTGTACTCATGATGGTATTATTTTACTGCTTCTCCATTGATTGCTGTGGGACTGCTCACAAACTGAAGGAATATTTGGCTTGCATAAAGCTGGATTTTGCCATCCTTAATTGTTTTTAATATAGTCTGGCTTTTTCATAAACATTCTCACTGCAAATTCATTGTCGAACTTCAAACCTAGTCCTGAATTCTAAATCTCTGCTGTGTGCTTGTGTATATTATGTCTTGCTCTGCTCTTAGAACTTCATGGCATCCCAAGGGAGCAGCAGACTCACAAAGCTTACTTCCTACTTTAAATCGTACTGTCCTCTTCTGAGTCTTTCTGTAGTAGATCACAAGCTAAATGGGAATAGTTAACAGCTGAAATATGTAGACGGGGAGTTTGTCCTTCAGAGGGTTATTTTCTGTGCAGCTCTGTTTAACCAAGTGTTTCTACATGTTCTCTTTATTTCATATATCTCAGTGTTTAAAATTCCTTATAATAGCCAAATTTTAAAAACCTTTTAAAAATAATAATTCTGTATTTTAAAGTTATTCTCTCTTTAAAGTATTCACTAGTAGCAGATTTCATCCTGGTGCTACCATAACTAAATAGTAAATGTAGTCTGAAGATAGGGGACTGTCTCATCTTTATTCAGGATTCTGTTACATATACATTCAAGTACATTATGATCTGGCAGATATATGCAATTGCATATATGAGCTACACACTGGCACATTTTCAAGTGGTCCTCTCTTTATAATTAAGTCTTCTTTCAATAATTTCTTAAAATTAACTTGAGATTAAAAGTAAGAGGCTTTCTGATTGCTCAAATTGTAGCAATAATGTCTGTTAGTGTTGATATGTTGCTTTAAATTTCAGGAGGTAACTAACATGTAATCTCCAGAAATATCGGGTTTTATTTTTAATTTTACTAGAATTGCTGGGACTACCTCAGGCCACTGGCCTTTTCCAAATTATTTCTTGCTTGAACAGTGGAATTAATTCCTTCTTGGATGAAAGCATCTCCTTTAGGAAAGCATACTATATCAACTCAGGAAGGGAATTTTTCCTGAATTAATTTACACTTCTGTTATGCAGGTGGTCAGGTTAGAGGATCTAGTATCTGTGAACAACTCCACTGTTAGGTAGAATTTTTTGTTTCCATTACATGGTCCTCATATTTTGCATTCTTTTACAGTTTTATTAAATTGAACAACTCATGTAAATGGAAATAGTTGGGTGAAACAGAATCTTTGTCAAGGGCACAATGCAGTAGCAATCACTGAAGTTAAGAGTGCATCTTCAGGGTCTTTGGTTTTTTCTGCTCCTTCTAATTTACAGGGCCAGAAGTTAAAACTTTTTTTTTCTCTTGCATCTAAATGTAACTTTTCCCATCTCTTACTCAGTTTGATAGTTCTGTTAAAAGGTTGTTTCTTGGGATAGGAGATAATGAGCAACAATTCAATGAAAAAGAAATAATCTTTTGGCATGTAAAGTAAAAGATGGTCAGAAGATAACTGAAGTTGAATTTCTAGGGAAAAATATTAGCCAGAGGTACACAATTGGATTAGAGAGTAATTAACTTTGAAAGCAAAGTAGTAATACTATGCGTCTTATTTAGTGAAGCGTGGTGCACTATATAAAAAGCTATTTTTGATTCATCTTGCAGAAATTTAGTTCACAGATATGAAAGTGGTATGTGGATCAAGATTTTTCTAATTAAAGAAATGAATTAATAAAAACTAATACGTTAATCTCTTAAAGTAGGATAAGCCCCACTTGGTTCTTACTAACGGTAATAGAAATCATGTGGTTAAGTTGACTTAGAATGCTTGGGAAACTTGCACTTCAGATTATGTGATACAGAGCCAAAAGCAGCAAGAGTAATTGTGCTTTTGGTGATTTGCCTCAGTGGGGCTTTTTCTAATTTTTCTGTTTTGTTCTGTCTAGGTGTTTAATAAAATTAAACTACAGATATTTGTGTTTTGATTGGTTTGTGCTGGCATAGGGGAGACTGACAAGTTGTGCAGTCCACTGAATGAAATGGTTGAAATGACTCGCTTGTCTATGTTTTCATACGTGCACTTTAACATTAGTTTTCAAGACATTAACTTGAGTCTAAAAAAAAGGGATTCAAAGTCTGTCAGATACTAAATATTTTTTAAAGTACTTTTAATTTAATTTTTGTATTCATAAGGTAAATACTTCAGGAGGCTTTGCCTTCAGTACCAGGGCAAATACCTCAGAACAACTATGTCTTACTCATTCTAAATTTCTCATTTACCTTGCTTGTTAATCTGATTGCAGATGTTGGACTGTACCTATGACTGTACCAAAATCTACATACTTTTTTACCTTCTCCTAAGTTACATTTCTGAATTCTGGTTTAGATGTTACCCACTCCAGAATGTTGCTGCTCCCGTAGCATGTACCTGCTAGCCCCACTGACCCAATCCAGCCCTAGAGGAACTCTACACTTGATATAACTCTTACTGTTTCTCTGTCTCTATTATTTACTGTGTAGAAGGAGAAAACCTGTTTCAAGATTTTAGTTGAGTGAAAAATTATGAAACTATTACGTTTGATTCAGATGTCAGCAATGCCTTTTTTTCTAAATTGGCGCTAACAAAAACATACACAAATATGTTTCCTGAAAATTTACATATGCATCCATCTTCTTAATTTTTAGCCAAGAATGCCATGTGTTTTAATAGACCTGTGCAAGAATGTGAACTAACACTTGGCTGAATGAAGGTGACTGACCTTATGAAAGTTTTGCTGAAAATGAGTTGTTACATATATTCCCACCATAAGAGTCAATATCTAATAACAATTTAGCCTTTAAGTTCTATTGTCCTCTGATGTAAGTACTGCCATTTTGCTTATTTTGGATCAATATTTGATTGGCAATGCCAACTTCTTAATTTTACTAAAGCTTACAGAGGGGAGGAATATTGAGGAGAGATGCACAATGTAAAATAAAGCTCACTTCTAGTTAGAAATAGAACATGTCTCTGTCGTAGGGTTCTGAGTTTCTTTTTTTTTTTTTTTTTTTTTTTTTGCAAGTAACAACAGCATAATCTCAGCAGCCCTGTGAATGTAATTACCAGCTTTAGAAAGTATTGGTCTATATTGCATAAAATCATGTTAAAAAATCCTGAAGAAAGGGGTTTCAGTGTTGTAAAGCTCCGTGTTTTTATTCACATTCATATTTCCTTTTTTGGTTAAAATATTTCCATATTTGAGGCCTAGTATTATGTGATCATAATGTACTGATAATATCTCCTAACGCTACAATCTCTCTGCAGGCTGCCTGTGACTTGCTGCGGAGGATAATACGCATCTTGTATCTCAGTAAGAGACTTCAAGGACAACTGCAAGGAGGAAGCAGAGAGATAACAAAAGCTGCCCAGAGTCTCAATGAACTTGGTGAGTCCTTCTTAGTTACTTTTAGAGGCATTTTTAGCTTGTACTCATATGACTCACACTAGTGTTAGACTTAAAAACCAAAGAACCCCTGAAAACTTTTTACTATGGTTCTTGCTGTCTACTTCCTGATTTGAATTGAGAAATGGTATTGACAGAACTCATTAGTACTTCCCATTTTTTCGTAGGACTTCTCTAGATAAAGGTATTTATTAATATGAAAATTCTATGATAATAGCTTGTGTCCTTTTGGGCAACAATTTTTTTGCGAATCAATTAATTTCTTATTGTTTTGTGTTTGTATAAAATGCCTTCAGAGGCAGCAGATATATGTTTAGCTTTTGGAAGATGTTGTACTACAATAAGGCATAGTTTGAATTACAGCTTACGTCCTAAAATAAAATTACTGGCCCTCTGACCTTTGTGAAAGCCATATGTGATGTGATATACAGATACCTAACCTAATTCAGGTACTGGAAGCACTCTGCTGCAGTAGTGATTAATTTACCCTGTATTTTACTGGCTTCTAGGAAGAATGATGAAGTAGTTCTCACGAAGCTCATGTTACATTGCTAGATTGTTTTCTGTACGTGAGCTAGCTTGGATACTTCCACACTGTGCTGCAGGATGCAGTGAGAAGCATCCCATTAGTCTTGGAGATCAGTTGTTGCTGTTGTATATGGTATCTTGCCAGCTGTTTCTCCTTTGATTTAATGGTATTCAAATTTCAGCTTCCAAAAATAGGCTGTGAGAGGGCTGAACTATAAAATGTTCAGAATCATCCTGAGGTTTATTGTGCATATTTGTCACTACTGCTCTTTTTATACTGTGTAATCAAAAAATTATTAGACAATGACTTAGTCTTATAATTAGCAGATGCTGTGTTGCAAATGGAAAGTTTATATATTTATTTAGTATATCAGTTTGACTGAAGCACTTAAGCATCAACTGTAGCATTCTAAGATAGAGTATTTTTTCTAATTTTCTATTTTTTCTAATTTTTTATTTCCGATTTGGTGTCCCTTCACATCTTCAGGATATAGAAACTAATACTGTCTTTTAACTACCTGAATTACGAGTCTTGTGGGATTAATCTGAGTGCAAGATCCTGTTAAAATAGTTAGTACAATTTAATGGTAAAATCTGAGACGTTTATCTTGTGTAGTTCTTAGGATTTCTTTCCTTTAAAGAAAATGCCTTTTATTACTTTCTTTCCTCTCTTTTTTTTTTCTTTCAACATTTAAAAATGCACTTTCTTTTGTTAAAGTGTCACAGTCTTTTGAGTTTCTTGTTTTCAAATACTTGGTCTTTTTCTGAAGCTTAGAAAAGTCTGAGTAATTATTCTTGTTAATGATCAGTGGAAAGGTGTCCCCTTAGGAAGCCCTTGTGAGTTTCATCCTTCAGTCCATAGGGGGGGAACCAAGGCTTGTGGCCCTTAATTAATCCTTGGGAGCCAAGGCATGTGGTCCTTAACTAATCCTTAATTCTGGATGGTTTATGACCAGGTAAAATCCCTTGTCTGCTGTAATTTCTCTCTCCCTCTCTTTTCCTGGTATTTCTTCCTTTCTTCTGTCTTACCTCTCCATCTCCATCTCCCCCCCCCATCTTTGGCTATCTGTTCTCTGTTACCCTCCGCTGCCCACCTTGGGTGGTCTCAGTTGGTAGTGCTGCCCAGCACCTGAGTGGACAGGAACACCCCAGGAGGAGTGGCTGGTGTGGTGGACTGGAGGTGTCTGTCCGCATGGCGAGAGGGTGGCTCTGTTCAGAGGGGAGGAGGGTGCGCGGTGGCTGGAGTCAAGACGGTTCGGAGTACCTCGGTGGGAAGGTGGTGTGTTGCGGGGAGGCCGGATTTTGGGGTATGGCTGGGGAAGCACTGTCCTGTGCGTTGGGATGCGTGGGAGGTCTGTGGGGGGGGTGGTGGCGTGGGGCAGGAGAGCAGTGACGCTGTCGCGACTTGGGGTGAGGTTGTGGAAAAGCTGTGCTTCAGAAAGATGGGAAATGTGTAGTGGTCTGTGGTGTCGGGAGGGTGGGAAGCAGGGGGAACAGACACTGGGCACTGGTTATTCGATGGTGAGATGCGAAAGCTTTGGGAGGACTTGGGAAGCACTACAACATCTGATGGTAGTAAATAGGTGGTAGACATTAGTGGTGTGAAAGCCTGTTATTGGATAGGGAGCTCTGTGTCGTAGAGGCTTGCTTTTAAATTGGGGATCGTGGCCAAGATTAATTTGTGTTTTTAGCTAGGTATTTCTGAATATCCCTTTCAGCTCTCATTCATGGAAATAGTCTTCCCATTGTTTGTTACCTTTCTGTTGTACATATGGTGCAATATAATTTCTGCTTTTTTGAAATCAGCAGCACTGTGATATTAATGTGAAAGCTTTGTACTTTCTATGTTATAATATACCTTTTTTTGCTTATAGGTTATTCTGGGTAGAATCTTGGGATAACTGGCCATTTATTTTTATGTACTGTTATACTCTGTGTGTATGTTTGGGGGCCACAAACGTGTGTGCCCGTTCAGATATATGTATTCAATGTATATTTCCTCAGCAAATCTATGTTAGTTCACTTACAGCTTTTACTTAGTTGTGTCTTGAAGTTTATTTTGCAGTGATGGGAAAAGATATGATAAAAATATAAAATCTTGGAATTAGATAGAAATATGGGTCCATCAGAGGAACTACAAGAAACAGTAGCTTTTACTGAGAAGGGCTTTTTTTATTGGACACTTTGTTAAGTTGCTAGTAGTCTGCAGAACTCCAGCTTCACTGGATGATGTTAGGAACTTTGAGAGCATTTGGTAATATTTTCACTGAGATCTCTGCTTAAAGCTAAAGTAGATCTAAAATTCCTCTGTGTTGGGCTTCCACATTCTTAGAAATTAACTTCCCACTTTGGCAGAGTAAGAAGAAAAACTTAATTCCCTATGTAATTTTTAGAGATTAAATGTGGTGGTGGTGGGGTGCGTGTGTGTGTGTGTGTAAAACCCCAAACATTCTACTGTAGCTCCTCTGCCTCCCAACACATGCCTTTGGGTTCTCTAGCAAAGTAGAAACAGAGCTGTGATAGTCCATTGAATAAGCTATTAGCTGGTTCTCTACTGATGATTATACAATTATATATTATACAATCCAATTCAGCGTATGGATAGGTAAAGCAGGTGGCATATTCAGATATTACACAGCACCTAATGCAGTGAATTACTGGCCCTGACTATGCTTCTTGGTGATATTTTAATACAAGTATTTTATAAAGTGAAAAAGAAACATTCCTAAGCAAGTTTAAACAATAGAATGTGACAAGAGAATGGTACACTATGTACAGTTCCCTTTCACAGAAGAAATTCTGCAGGTATTAAAAAATCTGCTGTCTTCTCTGCTGTCTTCTATGTGGGTATGCAGAAATTACGGTCTGTAACAGTGGCCAGTAACTGATCAGATGAAGAAGAAAAAATTCTTAGTTGTGCAGCAAATGGCAAGCTTGACTGTGGGCAGGTTGTTAATTCCATCTGTCAGTTACAGAGCTAGCTCTGGACAACAAAGGATTTATATCTTTTGCTTGTTAAATACTTATAACTGATGTCATCATTATTCATATAAATGCCTAGACTTCTTTTAATTATAATAAACTCCTAGTCTTTCTATATGGTTGTATTATAATTTATTTCACAGCAAGTGAATTTATTTGCTTGAATGACCTTGTGAGCATATAATACTTTTAGGCAGGCTTTCGCAGCAGCCATAATTTTGCTGTTTTGTAAACTTGGAGTTAGTCTGTGACTAAGCTGTACAGCCATAAAATGAAGGGGAATGGGTCTATTGAAATAACGGTTTTGGGTGTCTTCAATATAGAAATTGCTCCAGGACAATACTGCCTTCCGTGTAACTTATGAGAAGAGAGAATGGGGAAAGATAGGACTATGACCTTAGTTTAAAGCTAACTAATTCTAGAGAAAAAGAAAAATATTGTCATTTATGGAATTCTAGCTAAAATGGAGAAAACTCTACATAGGTATTGTGTTGTTGTCGTGGTTTAACCCCAGTGAGCAACTAAGCACCACCCAGCTGCTCACTCACTTCCCCCTGTGGTGGGATGGGGGAGAGAATCAGAAGGGTAAAAGTAAGAAAACTTGTGGGCTGAGATAAAGACAGTTTAATAGGTAAAGCAAAAGCCATGCACGCAAGCAAAGCAAAACAAGGAATTCATTCCCCACTTCCCATGGGCAGGCAGGTGTTCAGCCATCTCCAGGAAAGCAGGGCTCCATCACGCTAAGTAACAGTCACTTGGGAAGACAAACGCCATCACTCCGAACATCCCCCCCTTCCTTCTTCTTTCCCCAGCTTTGTATGCTAAGCACGACATCCTATGGTCTGGAATACCCCTCTGGTCAGTTGGGGTCAGCTGTCCCGGCTGTGTCCCCTCCCAACTCCTTGTGCCCCCCCAGCCTCCTCGCTGGTGGGGTGGGGTGAGGAGCAGAAAAGCCCTTGGCTCTGGGTAAGCAGGGCTCAGCAGTAACCAAAACATCCCGGTGTTATCAACACTGTTCCCAGCATAAGTCCAAAACATATCCCCATGCTAGTTACTGTGAAGAAAATTAACTCCATCCCAGCCAAAACCAGCACAGTTCTTTATAAAGAGGGAGCAAAGCTTACATGTGAGTTATTTGGGCTTAACATAATAGAAGACTTAAGGGAAATTAAAAGAAATAAAGCTCAATTTTTATTATATTTGTAAAGAAGTGTAGCTTGGATGCAGAAAACTGAAATTAGGATATGCGTTATACTGGGTGAACTATAATTTGAAAGAAGTTATTGGCTATGCCTGGAAGGCCTCTTTGTAGCTGGCATAATGTAGGTGGTGGTAGCCCTGTCTTCTAAAGTGCACTCCAGAACTAGTGACATCTGCACAAAGTGACAGTGATCATGGGCCTGAAAAATTCTCTTGTGGAGGCTAGAAAAAAAAATCGGATTTAGCACCTTTCTAGGGTAAACAAGATGGGTCATGAGTGTGTTCCCTTGTGTATAAATATTTATAAATACAAATATAAACAATACCTTTATTCATCCTAATGTATCTCAACTGCTTTTCAGAGTAACTCGTTGTTCTTAGTGGTCATCTTTGGGAACTCCTGAGGTGAGAGATGAGATTCCAGAAGATGGGAGACCTTGCTTTATTGAAAATAGAACTCACTGGCTCCTATTTTATTTAGACAACTCAAACTAACTTAACTTCTTAAGAAGTTCTAAGAAACTCTAGAACAAATAAACTATTTGTAGGAGTCTAGAATATAAAAATGCTATTAAATTGTAGGCCACAGATTTATCAAGAACAAATCCTGTTTAACCAACTGTATTTTCTTTGTTGGCAGCATAACAGGTCTTAGGACTTGAGAGTTCAATGACTATCTTGTAGTTTGATTTAAATGGGGCTCTTGACGCCATGTCACACTAGGAGGATCAGCAATATAATCCAGACGAAAATGTTGTAGAATGAATGCAGAAGTTTTAAAAGCTGTACCCCAAAAGTCATCATCAGTTGTTCACTCTTGCCCAGCAATATGTTAAGTGGGGTTTTGTTGAAATGCGTTCTGCAACTGACTAGTGTTTTCATTAATGATTTGAGTGATGTAATATGGTATATCCTTATTAAATTTACAAGTAATAATCAAGCAGAGAAGAATGGAAGGTATGTTGGGAAACAGGATTAGAATGAGGAATATTCTTAGCAAATTGGAGATATGTCTTAGCTGAACTGATTTCTCTTTCAGACAAGTGCAAAGTCCCAGCAATAAATAGCTGTAGTTAACAGCAGGAATAGGAGAAATGACTGTATGGATAACAGTTCTGCAGAGAGGCTTGATATTTCCTCACAAATTGACTGCAAGTCACTTGTTCATTCGTTTTGTAGCAGCGTGACATTGTTGGCAATGAAATTTGTACTGATCTTTATAAGGAAGGGTGCTGTGTGCAGGACACTTGAAACAAATCTGTTGTTTGCGCTTCAGCTGGAGTATCAAGTCCATTTTGAGGCACCTCATTCAAGAAAGATGTAGGTTAGTTGGAAAAAGTCCTAAGTACAGCAGTAATGGTGGCTGAAGGTCTTAAGGATGGGCAGTGAGCAGAGGAACTGAAAGTGTGTGGTGCTCTGGTTTGGAAAAGAGGGGTCTGAGAGGCACAGTAATGTTCTTCAGATAAATAAAAATTTCTCAAATGAGAAGGGAGTAATTGGCTCTCTATATCCACTGTGATTGAAACAGTAAGTAAAGGGCCTGAATGAGGCAAAGCAAATTTTTATCTAAAATGTTAGGAAAGGTTTCTGCCACTAATGGTAGTTTCAGAGGAGCTGTGAAGTCAGTATTTGAAGCATTTTTAAAAGCAGTTTAGACAAAGCATGTACCAGGAATAGTTTAGATGCAGGTGGTTTTGCCCTGAAGCAGGAGGACTGAATAAGCCGACCTGCTACCAGTCCTCTGTTTCTCTCAGAGATGCTCCTCCCCAACTCTGTTAATAGAAAATGTATTATAGGGATGTTTTGGTTTTGGTTTTTGGTGGTGTGTATGTTTGTTTTTGTTTTTTTTTAATTGGACTGCTTGATGTAAAATTTCCTTTCCACAAGTTGGCTTGTTGGGCACTGTGCCCAGATACCTCCTGGAATATTAGGACAGTGTGACTGGAAAATTCATGCCATCACTTTAGTTCAGCCTCTTCTTATCACTCCTTCAGATGAAATAGTAGATGAATCTCCTCAAAGACCTTCAGCTCACCCCTCTGACACAATTACTTCTCTTCTGGTTGTGACTGACACTCAAGTTAACTTCACACAGTTAATCATGTGACTGGAGCACTGCAAAAATTGACCCTCAAAAACTATTACGTCAGTATTCTCTAGGAGAATGCAGTGAGCAGGAAAAGGAAGGTGGTACTGTGTGAATGTAAATGTCGTGTATCTGATTTTTTTTTCCTTTGCCAGGAAAGAAGGCAAGCTATCCATTTCTCAGTGACCCAATTGTTTTTAAAAAAGATGTTAATTTACTCCTGTAAGTTTTTAATATTTGGGAACTGTGATGAATATTGGTTTGTGTTTATCAAAATACTAAGCACTACTAGTCAGTATTCAGGAAACAACAGTTGTAATTTGTTGAAAAATTAAATAACTCTTTCTAGTTACTTTCTAGTAGTGAGTGTTCATAATTGTTTGTTTTATACGAGTTCTCATCCATATCTACTGCAAGTTCGAATTACGTGTACCTATTGTTTCCACAGTGTGCCTTATTAATTGAGTATGATAACAGCGTAAATAATCTGACTAAAACAGAGAGACTTACTCTGAAGTGGTTGTAGATTGGCTGACTAATATTTGTCCTTGGGGTTAAACATTGTTGTATAAAAACTATTTCATTTTAACTGTTGCAGTTTTGGAAGTAACATTAAATATGTGTTATGTATCTGTACACAAGTATTACTAAACTTGCAATGGTAAGCTGTCTGAACACCTGCCATAGATACTATGGTAGCTGTCTTTCACTGCTGCCTTCTTCCCACATCATATTTAGCAATAAACTTTTTTTTTTTTTTCTGTTCTAAGCAAAAATTTAGAGTGTACAATTGCTAAGCCAGATCTTGTGTTGACTGCAATTAAACTGAGGAAGGACTTGGTTACTGTCATGTCAGTGAGGTCTTTCACTGCTAGTACACAGAGCAGACAGATTTGTTGATATTAATATTGCTGTGCGTGGTTTCTCGTAAGAATCAACACACATCAATCTGGAGGGAAAAGTTGCATTCATGGTGCTTTTGCTTAGGGATTTAGATGCACTACAATTTACTGCCTTGTGCAAGACTTAGTGTCCTCCAAAATAACGTAGCATATGTCTGTGTAGCACAACGCACTGTTCTGTAGGGCTAGGCAAACTGATCTGATTAATAGAAATTACACAGCCATGCTAGCATGATGCTTAGCCTGCAGTAATTAGTCCTGCTGAGAATGACTGAATTGTATCACTGGCTCAGAGCCATCTGCATTATTTTTGAATGCCACTGCTTCAGGTGGTACCTCTGCATCCATAGTAAGTGCAAGTATCTTGCTAAAATGTGTTTCTTCTGTCCCTGGTGGTGTTAGCAGTAACACTGCCAAGACCTTCACTGAAATTGGGCTAAAATATACTATGCCTTTTTGTAGTTGAGTGTAGTCTCCATGTTCTTCAATTTCATGTTGTTCCCTTCAGTTGAGTTGTTTTTTATTTTGTTTTATATTATTTTTACTGAGGCTCTGTTACCATAAGATGGAAGATTTTGCAAAAAGTTGTTGCACAAAGTTTTATTTGTAGTATTCTAGGCCAAAACCCCCTCTCTGTTGGGAAGGTCAAGCAGATGTACAAATAATTTAAGACCCTTAATATTTGTAGCTTTAAAACAGAGTCTTGAACTGTTTGGAAACTGAGAACTCATTTTTATATAAAAGCTTAATTATTCCAAAATGAGGCTTAAAAAAATTTTAATAATAATGAGAAATTCTTCACAAATATGAAGCCAGTGTCACCTGTGAAATACATATAGAATACACTGTCTGAACTGCTTTTTTTCAGCATCTCTGGTAAAAAAAAATTATGGCCTATTGCTCTAGTTACATTGTGATTAACTGTATATCATTAGTAGTGCATTTAATCACAAAATAATTGTATAATATATAATAAACAAATACTTATATACCAGATACTATGTTTCTCATGGGTAATACTGGTCATTTTGTGACAGTCAGTTATATTGCAAAATAATTATTCTTTATTTTTAATGTGATAATGTTGATGGAACCAGTCAGCTAGCATTCATACCACAGAGGCAATTGAATTTGTTATTTCATACATTGATAAAGAAAAAGCATATTTGTAATGCTTCAATTTACTATGTTTAGAAAGATTCTGGTTTTATTAGTTGATCTGTCTTTTCAAGGAAACTAATGCTATGAAAGCTATGGATGGTTAGTGCTAACAAAAAATCCTCTTGGTTACTAAGAATATCTTGTTATTTTCTTAGTATCGTTCCTGGCTTCATGTTGCCAAAGTCACTACTTGATTTATTGTAAATTAATGTATAAGGAAGGGCTACTCAAGCTTCTGCTGAGTCATGTTATTTCATGAATTATTATGTACAACCAAATATTTTGTGTAGTGAGGGTAGAAGCTAGTCCTTGTGCTCTTCTGTAGTTGCTGTACCACCCACTTATTTCTTTCTCTGTTTCAATTATGCATACAACAATCTTGTTCTAGGCCATCTTATTTTATTTTATGCTATCTTTACCTTTTATGCAGAGTTAAGGAGCTTCTGTGTATGTTAATTTATTTCTTGTTGGCTTTTGAAATAAAGAAAAATCTTGATAGTAGGTAACGAGTTCATTAATTTGAACTATTCACTAAGTTAATTAATGTGCATGTAACAAAATGACTTGCAAAACTTAATACAATTTTTCATTAGTAAGAGGCTAACAGTGTAAGACCTCTTTATCCTCTTTGAGCAAGGCAGACAGAACATACAGATTTTACCATCAGATTGCGTTTTGCTGTGATTAGGACTCCTAGCCTGGAAAACTTATCTTAGACAAAGCATTTTATATAAATAGTTGGTATGTTTTGATTAATCTCTGGCATGCATTCTTTTTCTAACCATTTTCAATAGAAGACACTAAATAATTACATGCCCATAAGAGAAAAGACTAAGTTTGAATTGATACAAGAAAAAATATAGCCTGTTGGAATTTTGTTTTTCAACATAACCTTTAAATTAGTAGGGCTTGAATTTACATTTTCTCAGGTTTTTAAAAGTTTGGTTTCTGTTAATGTAGCTTCATTGTAGTTTCATTGCTGTGTCACTGTTTTCCAAAGTCATAACTATTCTGATCTTCTGAAATTTAATTTTCTTTATGCATACAGTTCTAGAAGATTAATCCAGGTATGATTGTAATGGTGGGTTTTCTTGCTATCAAGCTTCCTTTCAACGACCATAAACGTGTTTCAAATTTGCCATATTGAGTGAATTATGAAACTATTTTTTCATATTGGCATTAAGCTGATTTCTGTTTTTGATGAGATTAGTCTTTTAGCTATAACTACTTGAAGAATTTGATTTTGCTGTATTATTAAGCATTTGGTAATTTTAGTCTCAAGTATATAGACCTTGTCAGAGGGCTGTATATGAGGTATTTGAAAATGGATTTAGTACTCCACTTTCTATCTTGAGCTGTTAATCTGTTCCTGAGAGGTATGTTATTGACGTCCCATTAGCAAGGCTGTGTCAGAAGTTAATTACAGTGTGTTCAAGTTGCCTTTGCTGTAGCATGTGTAGTATTTCTAACAGTTTTTATTCTGATTCCAGGCCCATCAAGGACTATTTTCTGTCTTTCGCTCTTTCTTGCTCCCAGTTACAGTTGTTCACATCTTTTGTTCCTTACATTTCTGGAAAGCTTTGCTCTTTCAACCTTCTTGTCATCAGTTACTCTGAATTGGATTGCTATTATTTCATTACTAATACCAATTATGATTATTATTGTCTTGATCTAATGCATAGAAGTTTTGGTTGTAGGCCTGTATTACGCTAAGCTAGGCTTCAGCAGGTACTGAGTAAAATCTGGGGCCAGACAGCTCTTGATGTATTTGCTTCTAACAGTTCAGAGGACTCCAGTAGGAAAGAAATGATAGTGGACAAGAACTAATGAAGGGGTGGGGGGATGTGGTGGACTACCAAAAAGTATTTTGTGCTGGGAGAGGAATTATTGTCAGGACAAGCAGAGTAGCTGCACCAGTCACGAAGCTGATAAGTTAACACGCATGCATTTGAACTCTCTTGTGTACTGTCATGTGCATGAGGCATGAATAGTGTTTGCCCTGGTAGCACATTCAGTTCTGTGTTTGAGACTAAGCCAGTATTTCTTATTTCTTAAAAACACTGAAACTACAGTATTTTCTGTCTGCTTTGGGGTAATGTATCAGATGGTCTGGGGCTTTGAGAGCCAGAGGATTTATCTGGGGTTTGTAGTCCCACCTGGGTGAGGCTGAAACAGAGGGGCTTGGGAATTTAGAAAGAGGAAGTGTTTGGAAATGAAGAACAGAAAGAGTGATGGAAGAGGAAAGTTGTGGAGGAAGGTCTTGGTAATTACACTACACTATCTTTTCTCATTAATGGTCTTAAATGTAAAGGCCAGGTCTCATAAGGTAGGTTTTTTCCAGTTTTTGTTTGTTTGTTTTGCAATTAGTGAATTTAAATGTGTGACTCTAAAATCTGAAAACTATGCTTACATTCTGTTTCTCTAATTAAAAAATTCCCCTTCTGCTCTCTTCTCAAAGTGTCCCTGTAGAGCAGAGGAATTATACCAAACCTGTTTCTGTTTTGCTATTAAGGAATACTTGTTTCCCACCAGAAGGACAGCAAGGGTGTTTGGACCTTGTTTTTGCTTTACCCCTTGATAATTTTAAGTGTTTGAACAATAAGTATGTTTGTGTTTGTTAGCTAGGATGTGTCATGACAGCGGAGATATGAAAGGATTTGGATGAACCAGTAACATACATAGATAATCTTGTAGTTGTGAATGCTTGTGTTTACCCAAATACAGGATAAACACAACTTCAGAGTTGTTTTTGGTTTGTTTTTTTAATTTCTAATTACTTTAAAACAGTTATGATTGTGTAACCAGTGTGGATCTTAGGGCATCTTTGGGTTTTGAGACAAAGTATTTTGTTACTGGGTAGTCATACTTTAATTAAAAGTAGAAATGAAAGATATGGGTTTCTGTTTCTAGGTGACATACAAAATTATCAAGACCCAAAGGTATCTGCAAGCTCTGTCTGCCTTTGAATCTAGTAATTTTTTATGCACTGACTTTAAAAGTCTGTATTAGTTAAAAAACAAAAAATAAAATTATGCACACCAAAGATGAGAAAGAATTGCTTTTGGCTGAGAGAGAAGGGAAGACAGACAGAGGTTAGCTGTGAATCTCTGAAAAATTATCTTTTTGCATCTTGTAAATTATCAATACATTGTAGAGAGTAAAAATAGCTGGCAAGAGTTTGAAAAGAATTTGTAGTGTCTTTTACATATTACATAAACAAAGAAAAAGGCATCTACTCACAGGTGTCTGTGGATGTTCATGAAGAGAAAGGCAAGTTGGATTACATAATTTAAAATAAGTGAACGCAGGGATATCAGCAAAGCAGAGAGATATCATCTCTAAATTGAGTGGTGGTGTATTCTCACTGTATTTCAATAGGTATAAAAGTTTAAGTAAACAGTTAAAGCTAGGACTTGGAGTACCTATTACAAACAAGTCAGTAACACTAACAACTAGCATGGAAAAATTCTGTTCTGTAGAGTTTGACACCATTTACAGCTAGAATGATGCATCTGAAAGAGCCTGGATCTAGTTGTCTGTTCTGCTGTGTGTGGAGGTTCTACAAGGAAATGCAATTTTACGTTTCAGGCAGGTCTGCATATGCACTGTCTGAAGTTCTGGTAGGAATTGGCATTTATAACTTTCTCTGTTCTTCTCTTCCTTTCCTGAGCATTTACGTACATGGAAATTCAATAGAAAGGTGCAGTCTAGTTCTCCCAGAACCAGAGTAATGATCTCTAAGGTGATCAGGCTCAGTGGTTTGAGTTCAATAGATAATCACTTCCCTGTGGGAAAGTGTGAAGAAATGTCACACATTTTTTCTAGGGGAGTTGTCTGAGGGTAGCTGGGAGAATGTGTGCTTCCTTTTGTTTATCTATGGCCAATGGTGAAATCAGTTGTTAGTGGTCAAAGAAATAACACTGAGAAGCAGTTCATAATATCGATCTTTTTCTTTCTGCTGGGACTGAAGCATTTATTAGTGCATAACCCAGTGGTTGTACTGAAGAGGAACATGGTTAGTTCAGAAATAACACTTCAGTATTGTGTGTCTGAGAAAACAGCTTTTTTTTTTTTTTTTCTTTTTGAACAATCAGATTCAGAAATAGTCAGAGTGAGGGAGAATAGAAAAGGATGAAATGGACAGGTAACTTCTGGTCACCAAGGAAAAGAAGTGAGCAGTTGATTAGAATGCTTACTAGAGGATCAAATAATCATGGTAGCAAATCATGTCTGGAAAATTTCATTGGGGGTAGCAGAATGAGAAGTTACAGTAGAAGTATCTGCAAATGCATGTAGATCAGAGAGCCAGCTAACAAAATCCAGAAGTTGTTACTTTCACAACCCACTGAATTAAACCAGAAAAGTGGAAGCATTGCTATCTAAGCATGTTTCTGAGATGTGTGGAAGAATGGTGTTGGGAGCCTAGACTATTTATCCTCTATGGCCAGTGGTAAAAAACCCACCAATTTCTAACACAGCAATCATCAACAAGGAGAAACGTTATTCTGGATTCTCTTATAATGAATAAATTTACTGGATTTAAAAATCACTTGTTGCCAGAGTGGCAAGTCATGATGCATAGAGCAAACTGAGAATAAACCCAGTGTTTAATGTTCCATTTTTGAAAAGTTAATTTTTCAATGCAGAGGATCTTCTATTCAGTAGTTTGGACAAATGTATTTAGACAAACTTGAAAGTTAAAGTTTACTGAGAAGACTATATTAGATAGTGAAATACTGGCTTTTTGGCAATCAAGAAAGAGGGTAGTCCTGGCTAAAGGCCCATTCTAATGTAGTGACAAAGCAAAGACAACCACCATAATTGGAAAACAATGTGTAAACACAACTGAATGCCTTACACATATAGATATGATGAATTTAAAATATTGCAGAAAAATCCATGGCTGGCAGGAACCAGAAAGACACCTATCATGAAATAATCTTATTAATATACAGGTTTCCAGATTGTTCATAAAGACTTAGAATAGGAGGGTTTTTCAGTAAATGCTCTTGCTTTATTTTTGGAGGCAGGGTAATCTGTTCTTCCATAAAGTAAGGATACCGTGTAATCTAACAATAACTAGGGGATGTTACACAAATGTGCTAACTTCCCAGAGCCATTCATTTGTAACTTCTTACTGAATGGGGAAGGGGAAAGTCCAACATGAGAAACAGGGTATTTCTGTTGAAATCAAAGTCAGTTAGACACAAAGCTGCTGTAGAAAAATAGTAGAGAAGTTTAATTCATTTGAAAGAAGAATTCAGGCCTGTAAAGCTGAATTAATGATAGTCAATTACATTTTAATGGAAAGTAAGTGTTGTCAAACAAATTTGTGTGTTTTGATTACTTAGTTGATTAAAGAAATTGTGTAGATGCATTATAGATTTGTTTTATGTGCATAATCTGCAATTTAGATGACTTAAATCTCCCTTAAGGTATTGTTCCCCTAAGTAAGTATTTAAATAAGCCGTCTTCTCACCTCACAGTTGCTGTACATTCTTGGTAGATACTTTTGTTACTAGTGGAGCTGGAAGAGAGGAACAGAGGTGAGTAAGGTAGTGGTAGTTTTCTATGGGTCTATACCTCAGATGAAGGCAGACTACTGGAGGACAGGCAGCTGTGAATGGGCAGAGCACCTTGAATGTTCAACACGTACATATAACATGCTTTCTAAATAAAATAAAAAAAAGAAAAAAGTACTATCTCTGCTTTTACAAATATGAAAATATGGTACTAAACTTCTGTAAAGCCTTGGAATTGGACTGTATCCATGCTGCAGTTGCTTTACCAATGTTGTGTCTGTTCTAGCATTCATGCAGCTATGTCATGCAAATCTGTACTTCTGCAATTGGTAAAGGGAATTGTACCGTACAGATAAAAACATAGTTTTGTGGATACCTGTGAATAAATGCAATTATACATGTCGCAGTAGGATATTAAATGGGCTCTTTTTCTTGAAGATTAAGACTGTAGAGGTGCATTCATGGGGAGAAAATAAAGGGTCGCAGAAGAGCTCTTTGATTGGTGGAGAAAGAAATGACAAGAGCTAAGGACTGGAAAATGAGGCCTGGTAAATTCAGAAGTATAAAATAATTGAAAAACGAGATTGTGTACACAATTTTGTTTAATTCCTCAAGTAAATACTGGTTGTTCAAATCTTAAACATAGTAACCAATTTTATTCTGTTCATTTCTAATTAAAGCGTAAGCCAGTTCATGTTAAAGAAAATCTAACCAAATAGCTGTGAAAAGACAACTGAAGTATAATCTTTGTTCAGGTCCTGGATGGGAGCCAGTATTCCTGTAACTGTCATTTCTGCCTTGCCTTAAAGATCAGTGAAGGTGTTGCTGTATGTAATACAAAGTAGTGAGCACTGTAGAGTAAGATTTAATTCTTGCACATGGGAGACAGCTTTAAAAATAGGCTGTTTTCACAGGAGTAGTTTTTCCTCTTTGTCTCCCAACTCATGCATATAATTTTCAAATATTAGTTTCATCAAGAATTTTATGGACTCTTCTCAGTTAGGGTTTGAAAAGTAAAGTAGTCCAGTCTTTTTATTTGTTTACCATTCAGGTCCAACCTTCCATTGCTCACAGGCACCAAATCCCTCTTCAGCTGAAGAACAGTGTGGTCTCACATCTCTTTTCATGTCATTTCAAGGAAAGATGTGAAGACCCAACCTCATTAAAAGAAAGAACATCCTATTATTTTGAAAACATACTGTTCCTGTGGCATATTGTCTACAATTCCAAAGAGATCTGCACCCCCCCAGTTTTTAGCTGAGCTAACTTGCAAACTAAAGATGTAGTAGAAACTTGAGATTTTTAACTGAAACAAAATTGGGGCATAACAAAGTCTCAGTGACTGAATTAAAAATTTCCCACTTTTATTCTACTTTATTTAAATTGCTTCTGCAATCTGCACCGTAAGGTGAACAACTGAGGCAAGATTTGTCAGAAGCTTCTGAATACATTAATCTTTTTAAAGATGTCTTTAACTTGTCTTCATATGCACTTTTTTGTGCTTTGTCCATGTTTGATACAACTGCAGATGAGCTGTGTAGCTCCATTTTATATTTATGGGCATATAACCTTGTATGATCAAAATTATTAAACTTAATGTTTGTTCCCATTTAAACATAGAAAATGAAGTGATTCACTCAATTTGGAAATTTCTTATGATTTCATGTTTGCTTGTAACTATTCAGAAGATGAATTTATAATTCAAGTAACACTCTTGGTTTTATTACATGCAAATATACTCCTAGAAAGTCTGTTGTATCTGAAAAAAAATCTCTCATGAAATACCTTACTGACTGCAGTAGCAACAAATACATATGCTAAATCTTCTTATTTTAGCTATATTGTACTCCATATATGTGCAGGTGTGTGGTATTTTGGCAAAACACAAAAAATTAGTTTTCCATGAGAGTTCTTTTTGGGTTAGGTATTTAGTCTGTGGAAGCCACTGTTGTTGTTATTGAACCACATAACTTTAAAACCTTTGCTTTGCCCACAAATTCTTTTCACATCTTTTATTTTGTTCGTTTTCATTCATTGATAGGTCTCACTTACTAGCTAGTAGAGCTGTTAGCAGGAATCTTCCTCATTATTGTTAAGGTGTTTTACAACAGCAGTGCTCAGATTCACCTTTTGTTTTGTGATGATATATACATTGCAAATAGTGTTCCTTTCCCATTTTCTTTTTCCTTATGCATGTTTTCAACACACTGCTAAATGCAACCTAGTGCCCAAAGCATCACTGATATTTGTAATAATATACTAATGTGGGAAGCTGTCCTTTTTTTTTTTCTACTTCTCCCTTCTTCCTTCTCTGTTTATTTGTGAGAAATATCTTGAAATAAGATTTGGAAGAAAACCATGGTACAGAGTAGCAATAAGTTGTCACCAGTTATTGTGCTTTTTCCCCCCTAGTAATTGAGTTTAAATTGAGTTTAATTTGAAGTAAAATCTCACAACAGATTGTGAGAGATCCTAGTACTAGTTGAAAGTAAAGCTGTGCTAATATTGCTCTGTTAATAACAGTCTGACATAGCCAGAGTGACAGATTTTACAGCAATAATGTTGTTTCAGCAGTGACATTGATTTGTTTATCAGATATGGTATCAAGTTAAACTGTTGCCAAGATAGGGTAGGAAGTTGGAGATCATAGCAGGGTAACAGAAACTAAAAGTGTATTTCCAAAAACCCAACTTGGAAAGGAAACAAGGGTGTGCTGTTTGCCAACAGCTTTGTGCCGTCAGCCTGCCCGCCTGCTTGCCTGGCTGTGCAGTGTCAAGAATCAGAATGAGGATATAGAAATGCTTATGTTCAAAGGATACAATTCATTCAAACTACAAAAAAGAAATTATGTTTTAGTAATTTCAGGTTCCATACATAGCACAGAACTTCCACTGTAAATCTTAAGGTTTTTTCATTTCAACTGAATTTCTTTTCATTGTGTGAGAATTTCTTTGTAAAATAGGAAAACAGCTGATACAGAAATCTATAAAGTAAATGCACAGGAAGATACTTCTTCCATTCTGGCTCAATTTATAATAAGCACTGAAGTGTAATTTTAGCAAAGAACATAAAGATGTCTAATGATATTTCTCCTTCAATTTATTACTCTACAAAAATAATAAAATTGAGATAAAAAAGCAGTAATTGAAAACATACTGTGGTAGTGAAACACACTCGAAGCATCAAGACAAACTGAAGTTATCTGACCAACACTGATTTGAGGTAAAATTCAATAGCATTTTGTAAAATTATCACTGGGAACAGACATCTAATAACATTTTCTTTTCAGGTCTGTTCTTGGAATGCATGTACTCTGTATGTACTTTGTACTTGGTAAAATGTATAGTTTATCTCTAGGAAAAGAGATGGTAGAATCATGCATGTTCTTGGTTTGTCTGTTACTCTGTGTATAATTTGTTAAATCAAAAGCCTTTTCTGGAGCTGCTGTTCCTGTTGTTCTCCCCTCTCCTCCCCGCAATTCTAGCAAAACCACTTACCACACCCGATGATTCAAAGATAAGTTCTTGTATTTTTGTTTATTATAATCTAAAAAAATAAGGTTAGCATTCTTTCCATGGCAGGTGCATGTTGCATTTCTGTGGTCCTGATGGCCATAGCTGCCTTACAGTGGTTCCTTCCAACTTCTGCCTTTTTCTCTTGACCTATACTCTCCACCTGCTTCACATCCTTCTTCTTTAACACTCATTGGTTATGAGTCAATTTTGATTTTCCTATTAGTTTTTATGTCAGGGTTTCCTTCCTCCTCTTTTCCTTCCTCCTCTTTTCCTCCCTCCTCTTTTCCTCCCTCCTCTTTTCCTCCCTCCTCTTTTCCTCCCTCCTCTTTTCCTCCCTCCTCTTTTCCTCCCTCCTCTTTTCCTCCCTCCTCTTTTCCTCCCTCCTCTTTTCCTCCCTCCTCTTTTCCTCCCTCCTCTTTTCCTCCCTCCTCTTTTCCTCCCTCCTCTTTTCCTCCCTCCTCTTTTCCTCCCTCCTCTTTTCCTCCCTCCTCTTTTCCTCCCTCCTCTTTTCCTCCCTCCTCTTTTCCTCCCTCCTCTTTTCCTCCCTCCTCTTTTCCTCCCTCCTCTTTTCCTCCCTCCTCTTTTCCTCCCTCCTCTTTTCCTCCCTCCTCTTTTCCTCCCTCCTCTTTTCCTCCCTCCTCTTTTCCTCCCTCCTCTTTTCCTCCCTCCTCTTTTCCTCCCTCCTCTTTTCCTCCCTCCTCTTTTCCTCCCTCCTCTTTTCCTCCCTCCTCTTTTCCTCCCTCCTCTTTTCCTCCCCCCCCCCCCCCCCGCAAAACAAAGCCCAAACCCTGTGATTAATTTTGCTTCTTGAATTACACAAGTGTTCTATGAATTAGAAAAAGGAGAAGGTAATTACAGAATCAGATCCTTCTCTCTTGTTGATGTAAGACAAATAAATTCAGTGATATTACAGCAGAATGTGTGAAGTGGGAGTGGAATTTGGCTGTTATAAAGCTGGAAGGTTTTAAGACAGAAGCTGATTGTCCTTAGCTATATGTTGGAGATACTTTGTTTGAACAATGGGGGAGGGAAGGGTAAGTTAGTGTATTCTATTTTTTTTAATACTACATTGAAACTACTAAAGAATGCTGTATTCTCTCCTTTTAAAAGAGTTTAATGGCAATTAGTAACTAAAACACTTTCTTCAGAGGAAACAAACATGTCTAAAATGTTCAGCTATCAAAGAATTCTGATGACTAGCACATACATTGATGTTGAAAAAGAGAATTCTGATGACTAGTACGTACACTGATGTTGAAAAAGAACTATTAAGCGCATTGCAATATGATATACATAACAGTTAACAGAGCAGAAAATTCTTCCTTGTGCCCAGGTAAATGATATAGCTTGTTGAATGTATTATTTCATTTAAAAAGAAGAAAAAAAAAAAGGTGGTGCGGGAAGAGAAGGCATTTAAGTGCATGCATGGTGGGGCATAGTGCCTGTCTGTCCAGTTCAAAAACACTCCCACCAAAAATGCCTTCATATAAATGTAAAGTAGATGCTAATGTTGAACTCCACTTCTGGTGCATATGGATGTATAATTATTATGTACATGTGTGTATTTATGTAACAATGAAGGAAGAGAGGTGTATTGATCTAATATGTATCTGGATGCATACATTTTTTATCTAATATATTTAGAAGTCACTAAATTAATTCCTATTCCCCTGGCACTAGTGAAGTAAACAGAACTGACCATATAGCAGAGCCTACATGGTTGCCAACTTAAAATGAGGTATTTGTGATGTATTTACATTTCTGTTTCACTGGTTTGTGATGTGCTATTCTGTTAAGGTGTGCATCTTGAATATTCCAATAGATACTGGCACTGTACGCAGCTTTTTGTATTTTTAGTGTGGGCTAACCTCAGTTTACAACGTAAAATTAAATGGAGATGCATTTGAAGTTAAAAGACAACATAGTCAGATACCAGCTAATACTTAAGGGACAGAGGACGTGTGGAAACGTGGTGGTTGCTTGTGTTTCTGAGATGTATTTGCTGGAATTAATATTTTTAGAGTCCTGTACAATTCTGCTTGCCTTAGGCTGAGTGGTGTGAAATGTAATTGAACTAATGACTCACTGTGGTGAGATCATTTTTAAGAATGTAGTGGGCTTCTGATTGAACAATACTATGGCATATATTTGCCCTTTTTTCTCCAGTGATGCTGCCTATTTTTGCATTCTGTTTTAGTCTGTCTGTCAAGCACCCACGGCACACCTTCATATCTCTCCTAAAATCCTCTTCTGTATCTGTAGGATATACAGTGTTCCTTCACTAGTTAGTCTTTATTTTGTCTTGTTTGTGTTAAATCTGTCGTCATTGTGGTACAGATCATGTATGATTCTGTTTTATAATGACTCCTGCGTGTATATAGCATTGCAGATATTCTTACGTGTATTACTCCCTGCTCTATGCAGGATTTTCTTCTGCAGACCTCAAAGTATACTCCAACATGGTGTAAGTCCTTTTTTTTTTTTTTAGTTTATTAAATAAAGATGAAGAATAGTAAATGTAAAAATGAACTTGCTTATATTCTTAAAGGCAATCAATGACTGTGATCGACATAGCCTTTAAAACCTGACTTAATCTCTCTGACTAATTCCTAGGCTGCATTTTCTTTGTTACAAAGTACTGCTTCATTGAATCTGACTTTCTAATGAATGAGCTTTTAACACTAAACATGTAGTTCTTGAGGATTTATTTAATTTTAAAAAGTAAAGTCATGTTGTCAAGAAACCTTTCAAGTCTGAAAGCTTTTCTTAAATGCTTACTTCAGATAAAGACATGATGTAAGTTTATTCATGTGTTGTGGTCGTTATGATTTCTTTTTTTTTTCTTTTTAAATAAATGAATAGTATTTTTAATTGATTTAAGAATGCTTTATTGGAAGATAAGTAATCAGTGAAATCAAATTATGCCATTAACCCTAGAGATCCCACTTTTTCCTCCTTCTAGAATTCACAATACAGAGGATGGCTAGGCAGAGAAAGAAAGAAGTGTTACAAAAAAGAAAAAAAAAAATCATTCCTGCTTAGGTTTTCTGGGCACATTTCTTTTCAGAAGAGCTTATTCCTGAAAGAATGTTTTTGAAGTGATAAATTTGGAGCATATGGGTTTTAAAAAAAAATAAAAAATCTTTTTGCATAAAAGCATTGCGTTTACTTCCCCCCTGCAACCTCTCAAATAATATGAAGGATTTCAATTCATGTAGGAAACGAGGGATATCTTGGATGAAATCAACACTGTTAGTGGGTACAGTTGAATGAAGGTGTCATTGGGCTAGCTTGAAGTGATAAATTTGGAGCATATGGGTTTTAAAAAAAAATAAAAAATCTTTTTGCATAAAAGCATTGCGTTTACTTCCCCCCTGCAACCTCTCAAATAATATGAAGGATTTCAATTCATGTAGGAAACGAGGGATATCTTGGATGAAATCAACACTGTTAGTGGGTACAGTTGAATGAAGGTGTCATTGGGCTAGCTTTTAGAAAAAAGCCAGTGAAATTATGTTTGAATATATGTTACACAGTCATTTTAGATAACAAATTATTATCAGTTAGATAATAAAACTTTTAGGTAGAATTTGGATGTTTGTAAGTGGCTGGTCTTTGTGGAATATTGAGCTGTAGTATTATTTTTTTGAGTCATCTGTTCTGGTAAGCGAAGGCATGAGCCTAAGTAAACTAAGGTACATTACAAGTACTGCTTTTTTGTTTTGTCTTGTTTTAACCACAAAAACGGTTTTGGCAATACACGTATGATTAATAATTTAATGATGTAACGGAAAATAGCTTTTTGCTCCCTTAAAACCACACTTTTTTTTTAATGTGCAACTTCAGAAAAGTGCGTCAGAAATCCTCATTTTTTATGTAATACTTGAGTCAAACTAGCTCTCATATTCAAGGATATGGTCTGCTTTTTTTTTTAATAGAAGCTAATACTTATTAAGAATTAGCCTTTTAATTATACTGGTAGCTGGTGACACACTAAGCAGTTTATGTAACAAGACAAGTGAAATCATCCTAATTGATTTTGCAGGCTTTTGTTTTGTTTCCCCCTCCCCCCATAACTGGTAACTGAGTCAATGAACGTAGCCACTGTTTTTTGAAATTAGGAATTTTTTAAGCATGGGATAGTGCAAACCACTCAACAAACTTTTGTTTGGATGAATATCTTAATTCTTGCTTACAGTGCTATGGATGATGATGACTTCTTAAGGCATCTTGATTCTTTGCTGCAGGTATAAGATGAAATAGAAAAATAGGATATAGAATGATGGCATACCATGGCTGTCTAGGAAATGCAGAAATAGGAAAGCTAGCAGTATTGGTGATTGGTTTGTGACCAAGCAGTTGCATGGCTAGAACTGAACATCATTGAAGGAGAAGTGAAGTCAAAATAATACAAAAGTTATTAAGGACAAGAAAATTATCGTCTGCTTTAGCTGTGGCACTTGACAGCCATATCTGTCTATGCAGATAGATGGTATGAATGAAAAACCTCTGTATAAAAGGTCCCCATATCACACTAGAGGTCTAGCTAAACCCCTTCAAGTGTGAAAATCTAAGCCTTTGCACAGGAATGGCTTTGTTGTTTGGTTCTCTTTTAGCATCAAGACTAATAACTTTCTTGTATGTGGTTTTTGCCTTCATTTAGTCTGTCTTTTCCCCTTACCCCCTCTACCCTTCATGTGTAATTATTCAAAGTTGTGTATTTTCTACACAGAAACTGTGGATCTGAGATTGTATACGCAAGACAACTTACTTTTCTTAAAAGTACTGTCAGTTTTTGGACCAACATAAACTCCCCCCCCCCCATCAAAATTAAATAATTCTGAACCATTAATTGAAGGGCATCATATAAATGGCTTTGTCTACACGTGCATGGTAACTGCATGCTAAAGAAGTTTGAAATAAGTAGCTATCTAAATATGAGGTCAAAATGTGTCCAAGTTGTAGCTGTGTAGCATTCAGAATGTCTCTGATCAATACTGTTTATGAATTAAGTTTAAAAATACCATATCATGCAAAATGTTGAATTTGTGCTTTAGAAAAGTACTCCCGAGTGGAATTTTTGTTTAAAAACTCATTTATCTTTACAGAGAAACTGAGCCATACAAATATTTTTAAAAGTTTGCACTTCTTTAAGGCTATTTATTTTTCTAAAAAAGAGGACTTGAATATTTTTGACAAATATACACATGGTGTTATGCTAACAAACGGCCATGCAACATATATCTTACATAATGAAGAAACTGAATATACAAGACCTACTCTATTTAACATATATATTGAAAATTTACAGTCTCGCCAATAGTTAAAAAAAGTTTTTCTTATTTGGCAGTATTTTTCTACAATTTGTTCAAATATTCCGCTTGATGTGTTTTGGTGAATACTGAAATCTAGTCAGTGACAACCTGAGGTACTAAACATTTCTGCCTTACTTCGTTGTCTTCAAAGGTAATCTTTTTGTTCCTTTTAGGCTCTATCCATGAGTTGTGTATTACAGCGTTATTTGGCATGGGATCTGCTTCCACTATAGAAACAACTCGCTTTTTCATCTTACTTTTCAGAACTTTCTGAAACTTTTGCCTTGTGAATGCATAAAGTAGAGGGTGAAATATAGTTGTTCCATATGCCATTACTAGAAAACATAATCGCAACTTTACCAAAAGGTCACTTGGGCCCAAACATAAGATGGTGGTGTTTAAAACAGAGATGGGTGTCCAGCAGAGAAGGAATGTTGAGATAATCAAGAGGGACATTCTGAAGACTCTCTTTTGCCGTTCTCGTCGCTCCCGGTGTCGTTTTACAGCTCGGCGTAGAGCAATTATGACAGACACAGAAGTCCTTACGCCAAAGACGACGTTTCTTCCTCCACTGCTGTGGGACCCATCTGTAGTCTCATGCTGAGTGGTCAAAGAAATAGTTTTTTTCTTTCTAGCTTTCTTCTTTTGTCCCGTTGTAAATCTTGTACCAATCCGAATATTTAGAGCCTGAAGTATTTTGGTGTATGTAATAAGCATTACTATAACAGTGAAGAAAAAGATTGGAATCTGAACGAGAAGGTGGTAGTACATTCCTAGCTCAGTGTGGTACTCATTTGTACTCACGCACAAAAGTGTCTTGTTTTCCCAAGTAGTTGCGCTTCGAAGACTGAAAAAGTTGACTTCAATGAAAGGAATCAGGAAGGAAAAAAGTGAAATGATCCATATTGATGTCATTAATATCACAGCCCTTCCCATGGTCAGAATTCGATTGGCAGGTTTTACGGAGATGTCGTATCGGTCCAGAGTGATAGCAAAGACATTGATTGCAGTTGAAACGCTTGCAAAAGAGACACAAGCCTCATGGAAACAGCAGATGAGAGCAGTGTTACTCTCCAGTGAAAGCAGAAGGATAACTATAGTTAGAGGAATACATCCCACACAAATTATTACATCAAGTACATGAAGGTTCATTGTAATTATGTTACTGACAGAATTGATTAAGTTGGATTTCATACAGTAAAGTACCAGCACGGTGAGGTTGCTGCCAAGTCCCAAAACAATTTCTAACATCAAAAATCCAGTGAGAGAAACTTGAAAGCTTAATGGATATGACAGTGGTTGGTACATGTTGGTGTCGATGTCATCAATGGCATCTCGAACTGTAATGTTAGATTCAGACTGCATGTTGACTTCCAGAATGGGGGAGAAACACATTCTTTTGTTGCAGTTGTTTTTCCTCCTGAAAGGTGAAATAAAATATGGAACTATTTGATTTCTTTTTTTACCACTTATTGTAGATAAATGCTGGGGAAGGAGGAGGGAGGAAAAGCATCTATTCTTATCAAACTCTTGATTTACTGTATGTTTAGAGCTTTAGTTGGCATGGACTCAAAAGCCTGAGGATCTAGAATAAGGTCTTTCCTTTTTGAAGGAAAGCAGGATTTGTTTAAAAAAAAAAAAAAAAAAAGAGTGAAAAGCTTCCACTTAGAGAGACAAGGCTTTATTTATAGTGGTGTTTTTTTTACAAAGGGCCCATTCGTTGAATAAACTATACTTGTGCATTGCCTTTGTATTGCGTTGAGGGTCACTTTAGAAGAATGTTGTTAAGTATTAACAAATTAGTACTCAAGATCATTTAAAAAAGGCTCCTGTGGAAAAAGAGAGTGATAGGAACATGGAACACAGTTACTTATGTATCATAAAAAGAACATTTAAATTATTTATGGCAATTTAGCAGCATCTTATAAAGAGTTTGCAGTAGTGTTGTGGGCTGAAACTTGAAGTTCTGTAATTCAGCAGATTTTTACAGAGCTTGAAGACTTCTATTCACTTTTATCTTGTGTACATCTACATGTATGAAACTTTCCACTACAACAATTTTATATAAGTATATATAATTTCTAATGCAAAACTTATGTGGATTTGGGGAATGGAGTTTATTGTAAAAATACTACATTTCCTTTTTCTGATTTGAATATTCAATTTCTTCAAGAAATCATTGCCTACATGGAATGAAATGGAAAAGTATTTAATTTTATGCCAGAATAGATTTAATGGAATAATTTTAGAAAATAATAGCTTAAAAAGAAAACTGCCTCTTTCAGGGGTTTGTTTTGCCTTTTTTTTTTTTTTTTTAAATACAAACTGCAATTAAATCCAACAGATTTATATACATAGCATGTTTGCGTAGGAATAAATGAGGTTCAAAACCAGCAACATTTATTATATCTAGGAGATCTTTTATTTAGTGGCTCATCTGCTTTGTTTTACACATGCTGATAGGCTGTAAATGTAGCATCTGCATGTAATACCTGATGTTTGTATTATTTACATTGTCAGCCAGCTCTTCAGTTTGTAATGAAATGAATAAATAAAAGAGAGATTATTCAATTTCTTATTATGACACTTGAGGGTTGGGGTTTTTTTTTTAGGTAGCTTTAAATTTAAGAGGGGACATACTTGGCAAAAAAATAAATTTAATACCAGACCTTTGTTCCATTCTGAATACATTAAAAATAGATAGCACTAAGGTGAACAAAAATGAGCTCTTTTTTAATGAAAGTATGAATTAAGCACACTTGGGATACAATATGCAAATGGATTTCATCTGCAGTTCTGAAAAGCCTCAATTGCACAATACTATTAATTGCAAATTGTATGATGAAAATTCTTGGTGTGCTTCAACAGTTATTTCACATGTGCCTCTTAAATACAAAAGATGTAAATTAGAAGGTATTAGTCTCAGGTGTGAAATGAAACAAGAAATATTTCAAAAGCTTTGTTTAATTTCTGATTTAGGCAACCTCTATTAGGTTTATATTAACCCTCAGGAATATGATTTCCACTGTGTACGCTGTCCTGGCTGTGAATGGATTTCAAGAAACCATTCCAAATCCATTACTGGATAAATGGAGTTCTTTCATATTAGCAAAAGCCAGGAGGAAACCAAAAGCAGATCTGCTAAAACAAATGACAGTCTTAACTCTAACATTGTGTCAACTGATGTTTTGTGAAAACAGAAAACTTCAGATGTGCTAAGTCTTATGAATAGTTTAAAACATCACCTCCTTGTTGCATTGATTAGGTTTCAGTTAAATAAAAGCAGAAATGTCAAGGCAGGGAGCTAATTTACCCAACGCATCGCCTTCCTGGACAGTGCCTGTTCCCTTGCAAATGCTGAGCAGAGGTGGGGTGCATGCAACTGCTGACCTACCTGTTCTCTGTGCCTCAAGGGCCTTTCAGATCATTGCAGCAGCTTGTCATAAATTGATACATGGTGTCACTGACAGATATTTGACATGCACTGTAACCTGGAAACCAAGCGGTAGCTGGGCTCTTATTTCGTTCCTTGCAGGTTTTTTTTTTTTCTTTTTTTTGTTCCAGCACTTCAGCAGCAAAAAATTCTGATTAAACATGGGGACTTCTTAATTGCCTGAGATACTTCTACAGACCAGTGCATATTCTGCGTGTCTGTTCTGAGTTTCAAGCCAGCAATAAGAAATAAACCTTCTTTTAAGTGATGTTAATTTCTTTCCCCTGTTGCATTTTGTAGTAGCCTGTTTTTATTTTCCAGGTTTAAAAAAAAATAATTTCTGATCTCTGTGTTCAGAGTGTATGTAGACATCCTTTAGTTTATGGTTGCGTATTTCTTTCTGTAATATTCCTGCTCATTACTTTTGAGTGATGGCTTAGTCAAAGAAGTTGCTATACATCATAAAATCCAGTTCATGTGCTTTGAGAGTAATCGTGAGTTACCTAATTTGGTTTATTTTCATTTAAGGAGAATACATAACAGACCATAAAATTGAGAGAAAAATTATCCATTAGTCATTATGACAAATAAGTTATTAAATAAGTAGTATAGAAAAAGCTTGGTTAAACCCTTATTCAGCTTGCTGGTGAAGTATGCATATTCTCCTTTTGGGAATTCATGTTTCATTGTTTCTTCATGCATCAGTAGTTTCCACAATTCTGGTTTTAAATTATAAATCCCTCTTTAAGAATGCTCACCATTTTAAGAATCAATCATTGCACTCTTCTTTTAATGAAAATCTGAGCAGATGTGTTAGTCTTCCATGTATATTGTTGAAGTGTCATGCACGTAAATGGTAATACAAGTGTGTTCCATGTTTTGTTTCTAATTCCTTTATGTCTTAAGAATACATTTTAGTGATGCATCCTGCTGCTTGTAGGTCATACAGCTAGAAAGATACCCGGTCAACTGCATTCTTCATATTGTCAGTTGTAAAACTGAATTAGTTGCTGCATGCCCTTGTGAAGGGGAGGAAAAAAAAGGTTAAAAGTAGGGCTTATAATTTCAAAATAAAGTAGTGCAAGAATATATTTTCTAATATCACTTATTTAATGAATAAAAGATCTCTAAAATTGGATTTTACAGATTACATAGAAAATCAGTTAGCGTTCACTGTTTGCTAGTAAAATCATGTCATTCTTCTGTCAACTTAACATGAATTTAGATTTTTGGACAAGTTTCCTGTTCTTCAAATAGTGCAGGTTACAAAAAACCCTGACTAGAAGCAGTAACTGTTGGATGTAGAGTGTCCGTGACTAGAGCTAGGAAATGTAGTTTTACAGCTCTTGTGAGCAGGTAGTTTATACATACAACTCTCTTGTCTTCTAATGAGAAATCGAGCAGAGTCAATGAGCTTTATAGGAAATATGTTTTTGTTTAATTTGCACACTGTTGTAATTTGCTTTCTTGAAATAAATATTTAGCAAATCTGTGCTTTTAATAAACAGCTTGAAGGTACAAGGTAATGAAAGAAATAAGTTTAAAAAAAAAACAACAAGAAAAGGGGATATCTTGAGCAATCAGAGATTAGTCATATTAGCCGACCTTCATAAAGCAATAAGTATACACTAATTACAGACTATCTGGTCCTTCAAAGAGTAACTGAATAAATCTATAACATATTTAATTGCCAATATTTGGAAATACTGCTGAGGGAGGAAAAAAATATTCCCGGTTGCATTATATGTTTTTTTTTTTTTTCCCCCAATACTGTATTAGCTTAAACTGTACTGTCTTTATGTTGTACGACCAAACCAGGTTCTTAATATTCTACAAGACTTTCATACAAAAAACATTTTTCTACCATTGTGTTTTTAATGGGAGGGGGAAATAGCATTTGAATATTTCCTGGTCTCAAATATAACAAGATACTAGCGCTTAATGTAAGTTGAATCTGATCTCTTCCCTTTTTTCTCCAATTTTTTTTTTGTTAAATGTTGCTTATTTTGCATATCATAATAAGGAACAGATCTTACCTCCACTAAAGATTTGATAAATTCTCGATGCAGGTGAAGCAGTTCCAGGTTGGAGGGATTCATTTTGTTCACTTGTTAGCAGAGTAGAAGGGAAAGAGGGTAATAAGCATATCTTCAAAAAATGACCTTAATGAGAATTTGTGCCTGTACTGTGCCATTGTTTCAGCATACTGCTAATGTATACAACTGCTTTAGTTCTGGTTTACAGGCTGCTGCAGTCTCTCACTCTTCCTACTGTAGAATCAATAAGCATCTGAAAATACATAATGAAAGTAATTTAACATACTGAAGGCTTCTTGTCTCCAGAGACACCACTGAGATTCAAGCTTTCTAAAAAAGAAAAGCAGTGCTTCTGAGAGGAAAGCTTGCGATGGGCAGCTTTTGCAGAATGACAGCCTACCTTGTCGCTTCTCCTCACTGCAGAGAGATGCAGTGCATTTACTAATTTTGATTGGTCAGTGATGTTGGGCTTAAATTGTGCTTCATATATGGGATTGATGCCCTCCCTCCACCCGATTTATATAAGGATTCTTTTATAAAAGGACTAAATTTACAAGTGATTTATGAATTCTGGAATATATTAAGGGTATGCCAGTTTTATTTTTACCTTTTCACTCTCTACTTTGTGTACACTGGAAACCACATGATACTGAAAAAAAAAAGGGGGGATTAAACGTTTATTACTTAAAAAGCTTCCAACAATCTATATTTGAATTTGCCTACTTTCCATTTGTGATTTTTTATTTTTTTTTTTTGTCCTAAGAACATCTCTGAAATAAAACTGCCTCTTTGAGCCATGCTGAATTTCACCTGACCTGTTTATAAGCAATTGAATATTTAGGTCTTATCTTGAATAAATTATATTAAGGACAAGTTGGTACCCACTTGTATATTAGGAAAATTACTGTTAGGAGTCACAGAGATTATTCAGACCCTTAAAATGGGTTGATAATGCAGTTTAATGCATGAATCAGAAAAGAATAATTTTTATAATCTGTCACCATGTATAATGTATATATAGTAACGTAGGTTGTTAATTTTGTCAAAATACTAACTTCAAAAAAAAATCTTGTATGTTTCTCATTAATTTTGCTAGAGACTTCAGAGATTATTTTGTAAGGATGTCTTGCATGATGTTCTTGACCTTCACTTTGCAGGGGGTGTCTTCATTTTCACTTTTTTGTTTTGTAACTTATTTCTGAATCTGTTCTATCAGCATAAACAATGCTTACAACACATAATAAGGAGTAAGAGAAGTGTAGCACAGTGTCTGTTTTAATTAGTACTAATGTTAAAATAAACCTTGGAAATAAATTCAGTATACAACTCAAAATAATATTTTTAACAATTGGTTTGCTGAAGCAAGTAATTTAAGACTATCTGAGTATAAAATGTTCTGCTGGTAGTTTTTCATCTCAAATAAGTGTGGGGTGTGGGGCTTTTTCTGTGGTTTTTTTTTCCCCCCGTGATTTTAAAGTTTTTTGTTTTTTTTTTTTAAGTTTGATAACATACTAGGTGTTAAAGCATTGTTCTTATATAAGTAGCTGTATTAAGATGGCAGTTTTGGTCAAATTTTGATGGGGTCCTCTGTTTTTAAGTTGTTAATGCAATTTAAAAATGCAGTTGTGTAACTTGGATGTCTGCTTTTCTTCTCTTTACTTTCTCAGCCAGCCAGCCATTCAATATATTATTTATCTTTAAGTAACAACATACTTTATTTGTTTTTTAAAATGGCTACATATCTGTCTAGCATGCTTCCTGTTTCGTACTCTTTTCCATTCAGAAAATACCTAAATAAAGATTGCAGAAACTTTGAACAAAGATCGGTAGGTACCAACTGGTACCAGTTGAGTAGCAACTGATGGAGCTCTTTGAGGTGTCTCTGTATCGTCTGCCTCCCAGGAGCTTGAAACCAGTGATACCAGCATAGCTCTTAAGGGTGACGTGATAAAGAAGATTCCTGAAATGAAAGCATAAATACTAATATGTTAAAGAGATTTACTTGCTACACTTTCAGTATGACTTAGGATAAGTAGGGAAGCCTGTCTAAATTTAAACTGATGAATCTCCATCTCTCTTTCCAATTCTTCAGCATGTGCCTGAAGAAAGATGGAGATATTGGGTGAGCTGTACTGTTAGAAAGGAAAAGATGTATACATGGAAGAAGATTGTAATGAGATTTTGGATATAGTGTGGGTATGTGGTTCAAACGCAGGCAAAGGGGTCATAAAAGACTTCCTATATTACAGGAGGCGATAATGGCAAAAGTTTTTTCTGCAAAAAGTGTTTGAGAGGAATGGTAAGGAGCTGAGCTGTGAACATAGCAAGCTTAAGTTTTCTGGAGAGAAAATCAGGAGAAGAAGCAGTACCATATGGAGGCAATCAGGAGTAGGTGGATGGATAGAC
Source organism: Buteo buteo (assembly GCF_964188355.1). Lineage (NCBI taxonomy): Eukaryota > Metazoa > Chordata > Aves > Accipitriformes > Accipitridae > Buteo > Buteo buteo. Next base: position 15,788,460 of record NC_134174.1, on the reverse strand, counting down.
ATGCTTACAAGCCATTGCTGTGCAGATGCTAGTTAAGATGGTGTGAACAGATGACATCATCCTCAAAGGGTAGATAGGGAAGAGTGGGCAAAAAGAGCCATGTGCAGACACCCAGCATTAGGCAGAAAAATGTGCTGTTCTTATACCTGTTTCTATATCAGTACAGAATGGAAGAGAAAGAATTTGACCGGTATTTGGGTTTTAGGGGAGTGAAAAGTGGGGTGGAAGGGTAATGGGAGGGTAAGAGTAACAGGGAACAGCAGGAGTCAAACCAGGAGACAGGTGATGAAGGGTCTTAGGACTGAGAATGGCAACACAAGGGGAGAGGGAGACCCAGAATGTGACAGAGAATAGAGCTGTGAAGGATTGAGGCTACTGGGTCTGATGTGGGGAGAAAATAAATGCAGAGAGGCAGGAGCTTGAAGCAGAGTGGAGCAGAAGGGAACAGAGGCATGTGCATGTAAAGAGGCGCTGGGTGCACATGGGTAGAGATAACTGCAACTGCTGTAGCATACACCCCTGTAGTACTTTTAAATTGAATTCAGGAGTCATAACTGTCTGTTAGAGCATGTGTTTCTGTGTTGCTGAGAGCAGGAATTCCAAAGATTTGGAAGTTGTAGCATATTTCTTGGTCTTCTTCCATCTTTTATCTACTGTCTTACTTTCTACACACGAGTAATGTCCTAGCATCGACTGTTACTGCATTCCAGAATGGTGGTATGTCATTTGTAGATCTGGAGTTCTCAGCTTTGCTGGTGAGTTGGTAAGATGACCCCAAATGCATCTTCTTGCACTGTAGTTTTTAAAAGAAGCTTACTTTGTTAAAAAGGCTCCTTAGGCTCACAGGGTCTAGCAGGGCCAAATGAAGTACTCAATTTTGATGTTTTGTATCAGAGTCCTTGATTTTGGAGCTTTGGCATTCTTTCAATGTGCTTTAGGGTTTAGCTTTACCTAAACCTATCACAGACTGTCTTAACATCCAGGTGTCATGGAATAGTCACATTCATAAAGATCTTTATTGGCACAGTTGGGAAACTGTGTCCGCTTACTTCCTTTGTTCTCTGTGTTATTCTTTCTTCACTTTCTACGATTATTTCCCCTGAATGCTTCAGCAGCGCTTTCTCTTTCTTTGGGCTGCACCTCTTGTTTCCTAGTTTGAATCTTGCTGCTCATTTAGTGGCTGTTTAGAATTTTACTGCATCTGGGTCTAAAAATGTCATCTGTTCTCATATTTGCAAGAGACTTGGGCTCCTAACTGGTACAAATTTTTCAGTGACACGTAATCTCTTTAGAGCTTAAGTTGCTTTTGAAAATGAATATTGGTTGATTTTGGACATCTTGCCCTGGGATTGTTCTTCAGCATTATTTACATGGTGCACCTGTACAATTCCAGCTGGATAGATCCTCCTGTACCTTGCACTTACCTACACTGGGCAGTGTGATGCCCAATTCTAGCGTAGCTCTTCTGGATAGTTTATTGTTTTTATCTGTTCTAGCCGCTTGTGATCCATATCTAAAATGTGTTTCTCACCTTGTAGCATCTTAGTGTCCTTAATAGTCTGTTGCAAAGAACTTTGTTAGAAAGTTGTTGAAAATCCAGTAACTTTTATAGTATCAAGGAAAAATAAACAGTGGATAATAGCAGTTTGGGTTCAGGAGTTGTACTGATGTGCTCTCGTTATGCTGGATTTGTCAAGGTGTTCTGTTTTACCCAATACTGAAATTATGGCTTGCTGGCCTGGATCATGCTGCAGCATGCTTTTGTGTTGAAAAGGTCTAAACCTGACTCCAGTCCAGTACACAAGTTCTAGTAGTAAAGGGTTTTATTATTGTTTAAGAGTGATAGATGACAAAAACTCTGCTAGAACTGGTACATAAGTACCATTCTGACTCTGATGATAATGCAGTCTTTCTTTTGACACAAGTACTCTATTCTCATTTGTTTAATTTATCGAAAACAGTTCTAAGACTGTTATTCCTTTTCTGTAGTAAAGACTGACATCCACAAGATTAATTTTCCATTCAATGTCCTATCCTTAATGTTTATTTTCTTTTTTCTCTGATGATTGTTGATTGCCATACAGCTTTCTTTGTTTTGTTATTTTCATAATGACTTATTTAGGTTGGGTTTAGCGGTTTTTTTTGCATTTCTAACTTCCTTTTTCCCCTTGCCAGAAAACATTCCTACACATGCAACTTTGTTGATCTCAGTTTCTCCATTTTAGAATTACCTCCACAGATTAAAACAAATTTGGATTTTCCAGCTTAATTATGTATAATTTCATTGTGCTTCCTCTTGTATTTGCAAAGATGTACACCTCTGGAAGCAACATAAAGACAAGTATTTTTACGTAGATATAAAATATATTATATATAAGCCATATATATAATATATTATAATATATATATTTTATACCGTTTTATATTAATTTTCAAGATGTAGAATTAATGTTAGCATAGCAGCTTGAGTACAGAAAAATAACCTACTTATGCTACAAAATAAGAATGCCTTAAAAGATTCATTTGGTTTTGTGTAATTGTTAGGCCTAGGTTATTTGTTCAGTAGTATTCCATGTTAGTTCAACTATTGACCTTTTCAGCACTGGAAGTTCCTGTACTCATGAGGAAATGTGTAAGTTACAGAGTGCCCTTTAGCAATTAATACTGAAACTGTATCTTGTTTTAGTTTTGCACAATGAGGTGATACCAAAGAAGAATTACAGAACCACTGCTGGTTATCACTCATATATAAAGAAGGCATCCTTTTCATAGCATAACACTAAATTTGGTTTACTGATGTAGATAAATCATGGCCCTGGTGCATTATTGCACAATTATTTAAGCATTTTAGTAAAAAAGAAAAGGAGTATCAATTGTCCTCTAGTATAAACATTCACAATGAATGGTGCTGTATCTTGTAGTAGTTATTGGCAAAATTTTAAATAGTCATTGTAAATTTCAAGATAAATTTTTCATTTTTATTTAACATTTTCAATATTGCTGTGAATTTAGTTTTTCCTTCATTAAAATTGTACTTTGAGTACTCTGAGAATTTGAGAGATTTCTACTTTTATAAAATAGTTCTAAGTTGGCAATTGCTACTGGATTTTAGTGAGGGTTTTCATTATTATGGAAAGGCTTTTGGAATTCTGACATCATGTCTTTTGTATTGCTTGAAACATACAAAGAATAAAGCCACCTGCTCGCATTGTTTAAGGTTGTGAAAATGTGCCTGAAAAAATGTTGATTCCCTAAGTTGGAAAGTAGTTTAGCAGGATAGCTGAGGAGTCCTGAAGCTGGAGTGCTGACACTATGTGGCTGTAGAATAAGGAAATATTGCCTCATGGTTTAAAGTCCCAGGTAGTTGCTTACCTTGCTTTCATCAAAATATTTTGTATGTTGGAAGAAGTTTTCAGTGTTATTCCCTGCTGCCTGGGTTGCTGCGTTGCCTGGCATCTCCAAGTCCTAGCTTGTGACGGCGCTATGTTAAGTGCATTGCAGAATGGCATCAATATAAACATTTCAGTAAGCTTTCTGCCTGGCTTATTACGGTGAATTGGATTCAGAGGTAGCTGAACTTAACATGCAGGGTTTGAACTTCAGGATCTGGTTCAGGATTCTCCATCAGATATCCTTGGTGCTGTGGAAGCTCTGCCTGGCAAAGTATGTGGGATGAGCAGCAGCAGGAGCAGCACTAGCTACCCTGTTAAAATCCCCTGCTGCAGCAGTTTCATTACACACCTTCCTGCTGTAATAGCCTTTAAGTGGAATTGCTGATTTAAAACAAAACAAGAAAACAAGATGATTTTCTCTAGAGTTGTTTATTTGACAAAGATCTTGGATAGGCTTTGCTTCTAGTCATTTTTAAAAATAGGAAGGCAATACGATTTTTTCTTAATTAAGACAAAGTGTTCACATGGTGTGCCTAGTAGCAAGCATTCTTCTAGCTGAAATTAAGAGACAAAAGTCTTATGATCTTAATTGCCCTCTGAGTAAAGAGTGAATACAACGTGAATAGGTATCACAACATAAACTGTGTCCCTTTAATTTTGTTAAGATCACCCACAGCGTAAGGGTTACCACCAGGATGAGTTTATACGTTGCAGACTCGCTCAGTTTGCCCCTTGGCTGATTTGGTTTGGAAGTGCTACAAAAAGCACACGGAAAGGATCCAGTAGTCTTACTACCTTTAGAACCAAAGTTCAGTGACCACACACAGTAACTCTGCATGTTTCCATGTAACTGCAGTGACAGGAGCATACATTGCCTTTTTCAGACAACAAAGTAAAATCTGTGGACAGCAGTTAGGTTCCCCCCCAGTTGTGAATGACTGCTGTATGTGGTTAAAACCATCTTTCAGGGCCCTGTGTTCAGTTCAAATATAGGAAGTCATTCACATCAGTCTGATAGTGATGATATTCCTCACATTAAATTCTCAGAATCTGAAAAATGATATGCAGTACTATGTGTTTTCCTGTCTGATTTTTTTTTTTTTAATGATAAAGTACCCTGTGTTCCCCTCTTTGCCACCTTAGTTCTTGAGTTGTTATTTTTACAAGGTTGTTCAGGGAAACTGATAGAAAATCTGTTTATGTAGTGCCATAAAAAGACATGTGAGAGAAGTTTGAAAGTAATAAGCTATAATGATAAATGCATAATAGTAAGGAAATTGAACTAAGCTAGTGTAATGTGTTGGCTTTACCATTTATTCTGCTAAAAAGAATATTCCTTTGATTGATGTGCATGTTGATCTAGATTTAGATTTGTCTTGGTATCATCTTCAGTTTATTTTCTTTCTTCCTCTGCTGTTTGGGTGTAGCAGTTTCCATAATTTGTATCTGTAATATAGTTTAATTTTTTTTATTGATTGTTGAAAAATATCTCTCACTTTCTTAAGAGGATAAATTAAATAGAAATACGATACCCTTGATATTTTCTGTTTTTTTTTAAACATACATATTGTAGGTCTAGAGTCTAAAATAAATAGCCAAACTGTTTAAAATGCATGCATATGAAGAACTAATTTTTTTGATGAAGCTTTCAAATATCAAGGATTTTTGTGCCTAAACTGTAGTTTCAGGTTTTTCCATCTTCTAAAGTATTTTTAACCTCACTGCATAATTGTTGTATTTGAAATCTCTTATTGTAGTACTGAAGCAAACCAGAGCTTGTATGAAAAATGCTTTCATTGCTGTTTTTTGGGGGAAGGCTGAGAGCAATAGTGTCAGTGGTATGTCTGAGGAAGGGAATATGCTTCATATATGGTTGATGCCTGCAAGTGGTTTTGCAGTCATTAAGCTTAAAGCCTAGGTTTTATTTTACTAATAAAATCTTGAGAAATTGAAAGTGGTTGGTGGAGGCATTTTTGTTACACCAATGGATGATGAGCAGATACATGTTTATGGAGACAAAACTTGTCAAATTCTACAGCAGCCTTCACTGATGATCTACTTAATAAATTAGAACATATTGGTAGAATGAGTTGCAGTGATAGGAGCTATAAAGTGTAGTTGGAGTGGGAAAGAGGAAAATAATTATTTGCATTATTTCTGGTACCTTTCAAAGTAGAGAAGCTTCAATATTGCTAGGTAGGTGTCATGGTTTAACCCCAGCCAGCAACTAAGCACCATGCAGCCGCTCGCTCACTCCCCCTGACCCAGTGGGATGGGGCAGAGAATCGGAAAAAACCCACCAACTCATGGGTTGAGTTAAGAACAGTTTAATAGGACAGAAAGGAAGAAAATAGTAACAATAATAATAACAATAATGACATGACAATAATAATAACAAAATGGCAATAATAATAATAATAATAATAAAAGAATTGGAATATACAAAACAAATTATGCACAATGCAGTTGTTCACCACTTGCTGGCTGATGCCCAGTTAGTTCCCAAGCAGCGATTGCCCCCCTCCCCATCCTGGCCAACTCCACCCAGTTTATATACTGGGCATGATGTCCCATGGTATAGAATACCCCTTTGGCCAGTTTGGGTCAGCTGCCCTGGCTGTGTCCCCTCCCAACTCTTTGTGCCCCTCCAGCCTTCTTGCTGGCTGGGCATGAGAAGCTGAAAAATCCTGGACTTAGTCTAAACACTACTTAGCAACAACTGACAACATCAGTGTGTTATCAACATTCTTCTCATACTGAATCCAAACCATAACACTATACCAGCTACTAGAAAGAAAACTAACTCTATCCGAGATGAAACCAGGACAGTAGGCTAACAACTCCGCAAATTGGTACCTACGGTTAGGAGCTCCTGGAGGAAATGTGGAAGACAGAATAAGCAACTGCTACAACTTATCAACAGGAAAACCATGTAAGTTATTACACACTGACTCTGCCTGTTACTGTGCTGTCTTTCTAAAAGAGAAATTGCAGTTCTGATACCAGTAGAGGTCTTTTCCAGTCCTCATTCTTTCCACAGTAGATACGGTGCCCAGTGAAGAATGACTCCCTCTGAGAGACAGCTGAATATGGAGGAGAACATTATTTCTCTTATTAATCAAGCAAATTAGTTTTAATGTGAGGAAAGAATGGAATGAGGGGAGAGCCTGCCATTTGAAAGTGTTTACTATTTTAAGCCTGCTGGTGGTTAGGTTGGAAATGTTTTTCTTTAAAGTTGTTTTATGTTGTAATACGTTTTCTGCTGTCTTGCTCTCAAAGGAGAAAGAAAAACTCAGTCAGCCCTTCCTGTTCCCCCCAAGGTAACTTTTTTTTCCTGGCAAATTTTTCTTATATTCTTCAGAAACTTATTTTGGTCATCAAAAAATTCTAGGCGTCTACCTGTTTATTGGGTTCTTGATAATACCCTGTTTAACACTCCCACTCCAAAATCTTTAAGCCAGCATTATCACAATAATCAATACATACTTTGGGCCAGGGTAGAATACTTCAACAAGAATTTTCCAGTGGTTTTTGAGGAGATCTGCATGTAAGGACTATATGGCTCTTTGGATTGTCAGTTAAATGCATACCTTGATGAATATTACAGGCTGTGATAATAGCAAGTACTTAATACAGTTTGTGAGAGTATAAAAGCCTCTCTCTGTAATCTTGAAGCCTGTAGGCAAAGCAGCGATTACAGTGTACTTTGGAGCAATAAAGGTTGATAGTAATCACAGAAATTTTAGTTTGTATTCAGTACTCTTAATCTAGAACAAATTTATATGGACAGTTAGAGATAGTGTGGATTAACGCTTTAGCTAAGGATTTTAGCTGCTTGTGCAATGTCCATGACCACAATACCTGAGCATCCTGTATCTGCTTCGTAGTTTCTCTTCACATCATTCTGTTTTGTAGAAAAACAGTTTGGCTACATGCTAGAAGCCTAGGGCAGATCTGGGAAGTCTGTCTCTATTTCATTAATCTGTCCAGTCTCTATAATACGAGACCAATTTCCTTTTGAAAAATGCGGGGACTATATAAATTTCCACATTTATTCTCTTTGCAGGTCTTTAAGCACAGATTTTTTATGTCTAACTAGACTTGACAAAGAAAGTTAAGCCAAGGCAATGCTTTGGAGTAATAATGAGCAAATTGAGGTTTGAGTGGAAAAATAGTTCATGTATCTAAATCTTTCTCTCAGGACGTTCTTTTTTTTTTCCTAAAGTAATGTATTGGCGAAGTCAGAATATAAATTATTTCTTGCACTAACCTTACTTCTATCTAAATTGCTTTAAGCCCTCAACTGCATTGGAAGGGCGGGCAGCAAAACAAACCCCCAGAACATGCAAATAATTAATGAGATTTAAAAAAATATATCGACAAAACATTATAGAACTCTACTTCATCATCCCGCTTTTCAAAATTAAACAAAACCCCCACACATCTCTAAGGAAACAGGCCTTGCAGCATGCATAGAAGATTATTAAACACAGGACGAAAATACAGAACCACGTTTGGAGAATATTTCGCCTGGATTTTGACATCTAGAAGCCGTTGCTTCTAACATCAGCTAGGAAGTTAAATTAAGTGTAAAGATATTTGCTAAACAAAACCTATAATCATATAGGACCTAACAGTTAAGCAAATCAATATTACGAATAGAACAAACTGGATATAGTGCTTTTATGTATGGTACTTTGAGTTGTGCCATACTGGAAAAACTTCATTTTTATATTAGGTGCCTTGTATTTTGGTTCATTTCCCCTTCTCTTCCCAATATAACCTGTGTCTTCCGTGTATGTGTGACGTGGCAGAAGGGAGAAGAAAAGATATGTCCACTTAGGATGAGCCAGGCATGGAGTTGGTAGGATGAATTTGTGGTGAGAGCTAAAGGAGTCGGATGCAAGGACAGGGAAGTGTGAGAATTGCTACAAGGATGACTGAGCTGCTATTCAAAATTATTTATATAGGCTTTCCTTGTTTTCTTAATGAACTTTTGCTATAAGTGGACAGAGAATGTTGAATGTTGAGTTTCAACTGCTAAGAGCTTGACTTGTAAATCTTGCTTTAAATTTTTGGGTTTTAAAAAAAAAATTATCAGCAATATCAATACTTCTTCACTTTGCTACCACAGTGTAATTCCTGTAGGTACAAAGGCCATGTATGGCAATTTGCTGGATAGCATCCTGTGATCAGCTGGGCACAAAATTGACTTGAGTAGATTTGCACATCCACAAGACAAAGAAATGAGAATGAAAATGGGATTGTTCCCAAAAATTCCATAGACCAACAGCTGCAGAGAGAACTGTGGGCTGTAGAGAGTCCACATAAAATTGTTAATCTGTAATTTTAAATCTTTGTTTAAATCTGTGATTATGATGCAAAGTTTATTTTCTCTTTCTGTGCTTGCCTGAAAGCTTCTGTATTTTCAAAGTATGTTTTAAGATCGCTGAGAGCTGCTAGTCGTACATGCTGAAGAAATGAATTCACCAAATAACTAATCTTTTTAATTTTTTAGATTCTTTTTAGAAACACATCCAGCTGATATAATTTAATATTCTGTTCTTGTGCAGAGTCTTGGCTAATGCATCTGTTGAATGAATAAATAAATGGAAAGAAATGCAGTTTTAATTCTGGCAAAAACTATTTTTATTGCTTGCTTGTAAAATTGGCAGCAATATTCTACTCTGGGATAGCATTATTGGTTACTGACACAGTGGAATAATAGTAGCAGTTAGAATTAGCTGTGAATTTAGCTGAATTTTATAGTTTGGACTTTTATTTATTATTTTTAAGTAATTCTAGCACCTGCAAAATAATGCAAGATGCTGGTTTCTCTTTTGACAAATATTAGCCATTCACAGATTAATGTATAGCTTCTAATCTCCATTGATTACTATTATCTAGCAAATGCTTGCTGGATATCAAAGGAGTCTGACACTGTGAACAGGTCACAGATTGGGCCAACCTGTTCTTTGACTGAGGCTCAAGAGAGCAGCCAGGCAGCTACTGTTTTACACTCTGGACAGAAAAATACATTTCTTTGTCTACCTCTCAGCTTTTGACTTCCTACTGAGTTAGTAATTTATTTATTTGTTTTGGTATTTGAATGATATTTGAACTTTTAATGAGGACATTCTGTTATGCTGCTTCTGGGAGGACAAAATAGTATCCAAAGAGTTTTAATTGCAGTACCCAACTCTTTGCTGTTCAATTTTGCTGATAAATACAAGGTTGCTCAGAATGCCTGCTGTGTCCACCTCCCAACGCCTTCTCAGCACTGTTCCAGATCCTCTACTGAACCTGGGGATTTGGAGTGCTGAATCAGCTGGAACAAGGCACGCTGGGTTGCTTTTGGAGAAATCTGTGGTTGCTCGACTCGATTAAAACTCTGCTGTCATCACTGCTACTGACAAGCAGTGCTCACTGCGAGTCTGTCTTGTTCAGCTGAACAATGTGTACAAAGTAGTTATTCTATAACTCCTTTAACTATGATACATATACCATAGTTACATTTTGTATGAATACGTATAGGTATACATATGTGTATATGTATATAAAAAAGTATATCATGGTTATAAAATTGACTTTAATTCTCTAAAAGTTGTGTGAATTAAACTCTTTCTGGCAACAGAAACAGCATAATTGTTTCTGTAGAAACAGTTGTTACTTAATCAGTTGGTCTTACGCCTTTCTAGCAACCGTAGACTGAGAGATTGATGTCTAACATTACCTCTCTTGCTCTTTGTGATTAAAACTTTCTAATGTCTTTGCAGGCTGGAATGGAAGTGCAGTATCACAGCAGTGAATTGTCTTACTTTAGTTGCATTATTACAACTCTTAAGTGCCCACTTAACAGGAATAAGCATATGTCCTTCAGATTTTTTTTTATCAGAGTTGACATTACAAGTAATAACAACCGGTAAACTGTTTGTTTCATGCTTCTAATTGCTTCAGAGAAATCTTGATCCTGGTCTTCCAACATCCAAGAATGAATGAATAAATCTTTTTCTGTCCTCACGAAAATCCTTTTCTGGTGACATATGTATGTTTAACACTCCAGTATAATTTCATTAAGGGGAATCTCATGATAAGTTTAGGGAAAGAAAAAGTGAGCTCAAAAAAGAAGGTAGGTATGCTACTGTCAAACATATTAACAAAGAAAAGACTATTCCATTCAAGAAACTAAAAAGTCTGCAAGTAATTATGCTTGCAGAATTTTGGAATAAATACTGATCATTTTGGATTCTTCAGCAGGTTTCAGGAATTGTAGTATTTTTGTTGCTGAGTGCTTTTTAAATTGGTGAACCTAAATGTAGAATGTTTCTTTAAGGACCTTATGACCAAATGCAGTCTCTGCAGAGGTGTGGCATGTAGGAGGAAGATAGCAGAGCAGCTTTGAGGTGAACAAAGGCCCTGTCTGAACTGGAAGGAAGGGCTATACACCCATCAGTGCATCAGAAAGACATGGGAAAATGGGTCGTGCTAGCTAGTGCTAGAGGAAGGCAAAAAGCTGAAGCCCTTAATCCTTCTGGCTAGTGTGCATGAGGTGGACAACATGGGAGCAAAGTCAGTGCTCTGCTCATTTTTGTTTTCCCAGTTCTTGCTGGTTGATGAGTTTGTACCATTACTCACCTTAATGTAATGAACCAGAGAAGAGAACCAAACCCCACTTCCCTGCTACAATTTATTAAAAACGTCCAATAATGCATTCTCCAAAGTTGAATCCTACTTCCAAAAGGGTACTAAGAAAGAATGCTGAATTTGAGATAATGAACTCTCAGCCCAGAGGCTTTCCAAAATGAGTTATTCACCAAGGATGGGCCTGCTGCAATGGCAATGGAACAATCAGTTCAAGTCGTGGTTTGAATGGACATTTTGACACGGGTTTTATTTATTTTCACAATAGAGTTAATTTTTTTTCCCCCTTCTCCCCCTTCCAGTTCACAAAGTTTTTCTTTTGGCATTTCTTCTACTTAAATGTATCAGAAGAAGGATCATTATCTGTGTGGGGGTTGGGAAAGAGGAAAGACAGACAGAGATCTATTTACAGTACTAGAATCAATCTCTGCTGAAATTTAGATTTTTGTACAAATGAAGGAATAGTATTCCTGTCTTCTCTTACAGTTTTAATCTGAAACTTTCATTTCAAATAAAGGGGGGGGGCTATAATGATTTGGGATTTTCCTTTGTGTAACCAAACCAGCTCTTAAAGTTTAAAAAAGTTATACATCTATAGTTGAAGGTGTAAGAAAGTTCTTCTCTTCACTGCTCCCACTTTGGAAGTGGGAGTCTCCAGTTAAGTTGGTTATACTCATGGGTAGAAATAAGTCAAAGGAAAAAAACCTGGGGAAAAAAATCAGTCACCTGGAAATGGATGAAGTATTGGACAAAATCCCAAAGCAGTATTAGTTAAAAGACAAAGAATGATCCTTCCATTATAACACTGTTCACAGGACTTGGGTTTTAACTTTGGTTTAAATGTAAACTTGCTACTTGGACAAGTTACTCTGTTCAACTTCTTCCCTTTATGAAAATGCTTAAAACAGTAGCCAAAAATGCTGTGAGATCCAAAGATGGGTAGGCAAGTGCCATCTACTAAAAGTTATTAAAAAAGGTACAGTATCATTTTTGAGCAATTTTACAAACTGCAACCTTGGGTGATGAATGAAAAGCAGTAGGGAAAATGATTTCACTTTCAAGCTTCATGCATCAATATGCTTTTTTAAATATCATGAGAAAGCACTGTAGCAATTGCATCTGCATGTGGTGCTTTCCTTAACTGTTTAAAAGATGAGCATGAGTGACTGTGTAAGTATCGATAGGTTTAAAGACCTGAGGAAAAATTACTGTGAAAAACAGAATTTAGGTAGACTCGAATACTAAAATTTCAAGACAAGATTTTTAATAGAATGTCCTATAAGTAGTCTTAAGTAATTCTCCCTTAATAATAATAAAATATACAAGTCTCCAAGGTACTCCATCACCTTTGTGGAGAAAATGGCAGCCAGGAAGAAATTTCCACTACTCAGAGGATGTTTTACAATTACAATGGTTTGAAAAAACTAAGAGTGCCTGAAACTCATATAAAATTTCTCTTTCATTATTAATTAAATATTAACTTGTTTGAATTGCAGACTGTCCTTCATCATTGCCTACAGAGGGGTACTTTATTCATACTTCATGAAAGAAACCTCTGAGAGTAAACCAATCTGTGTAGTTGTGCATTGGTTTTAAATTATCTGAAAAATTTCAGTTTTCTCTGGTTCTTTTTAGGCTTTCATTACTTGAACTCATGTTAAAATAAGCATGAGTGAAGAAATGGTGTTGAAGTCACGCTCTCCTTTCTGTTTGTGATCTAGATATGGTCTTTGATACATTAAAAAATGTCAATTGTTGCACTAGTACGCGTAATTATTAGAATTAATTCACTGCTGTCTGCCTTAAACTGATGCTTATTACCAAAAAAATTGCTTTTGTAGTTAAGCATGGTAATATAAGGGGCAAAATTATAATTCTGCCATTGTGAATATAATAAATACTGCTGCTATCTGTATTACCAAAGCAAACATATCTGTATCTGGTGAAATGTAAAGCACAATGTCGGCTTTCTAGTAAAATACTAACTATTACAGATAGTTCTCTTACTGGTGAGTATAAAACCTGTGAATAAATCAGATCTATGGATGGTAGGGTTTTCTTTATATATATTTAAAGTTTCTATCATACTGTTATGCCACATTTCCATTCCAGTTACAATAGTTATGCATTGAGTTATGCGTAGAGTGATCTGGTTCTCAGGCTGTACGTATCAGGCTGGATTTTGAACCAATTAGAGCATTTTTAGGTCTGGAGAAGTTTATTTTTAGTCTTGAAGGGAGTTCAATAGGCAATGATGTCTTACAGTTTCTACTTCATGTTTATTATGACTATATTTCTACTTGGACAAATCCTTTTTCCCTTCACTCATGGACAGATTAAATAAATTGGCAGCTTGTGTAGATACAGGCAGAGCACAAAGAAAAGGCAATTCTGCCTTGGAACGTTACGCTGCAGCTCTTTCACCTGCCTGTGAATTGCAGTGAATGACACTTTTTTCTTCTTTTTGATCTGAAGCTTTATTTATAAATTAATAGTCTACTGTGCTATAGCAGCACAGAAATCAGAGTTAGAAGGTTGATGCAGAAAGAGGGTAGATGGAAAAATGAACTGGTATGCATACCCGTGGAAGGAAAATAGTCATGCTGCTCAGTTTCCCTGGATAAATGATCCCACTTGAGAAGGCATGAGTGGAGTGATCCCATTCCTAGGATCTCTGAATTCTTGCTCAGAAAATAACAAGTCATTGAACTCCTGAGGTTTCTGGGCTTGAACTTCTGTTTCTAGCCTCAGTTTCAGGTTTGAAAGTCTGAGCTGTGAAAGTTTTGGCTCATCAGATTCACAAATTCCAAAGTGTTACTTATTTAAATCAGGTTGAGGTAGTTGCACCATGTATTATGTAATCTTGTACTCAAAAGGATTCCCCTCCCAAGGTAGTCAAAAGAAAAAAAGTTGTTTTATATCGCTGTGTTCTGATACATAACAGGTGACCTACTTCTGTACTTTCTACATGGGAACACAGAGAACAACACTATATTTATGTACTTTGAGATCTTTCTATACATTTCTCTGTCCTTTCTCTATTTTTTTCTTCCCTTTTTTGTGTTCTGTGCCCAGAAATGAGAGGCTCAATGAAATAAAAAAACTTAAAAATTTTATGATTTGACCAGTGTACAAAATGTGCATAAATTTCTATATAATGTGATCCTAAATGTTCATTTTCACTTTTCTTTGAAAAAAGAAGAAGGATGTTTTTAAATCTGTGTCTTACATATGCCTCTCTATTTGTCTGAATTTTAGGTTTTGGTATGTGTCTCTTTTTTTTTTTTTAAATTCCCTTTTAAGAAACCGTTGGGTTTTTTAATTTAGTTTTTGGTTTTTTTCTTGGCAAGGGAGGAACTTGACTTTTGCATAATTGACTGTGAAAAGTGTGTTATTAACATTGATACATACAAAATGCTGTTAAATGTATAGTTTAAATTCACTTTTTCTACTTTATAATAAAACATATTATTGTAACAAAGTCAGATAGCAGAAAATTTTCAGGCAGTAATGTTTTTCAGATTCATGGCATCTGTTCAGTTGGTGCTTATGAAGCACTTTGAGATACTCGGATGAATGAGGCTATATTTATTAGTGTATGTGTTAGATGGCACCGTTCGAAGGAGCAGCATGTCTAAATAAAAGCATCTTGGACTTTTATAAATTTAGTTGTATACAAACCTTCCTGAGTAAAATAGCCTATGAAAGGCAAAACATAAGCATTAAATTCCTTGGATGTCTTTTATTGGGGAAGCAAGATTGATAAAGGCACAATATGTTGCAGGCTTTATTTCACAGTTCTGCCAGCCCGAATCCAATCTGAGCTAGAGCACAGCTGCTATTCCTGCCAGTCCCTCTCTCTCTCCTGATGGAGCTTGATCAGCTTTCTTTGTTTTTCTCTTAAAACGAATACTGTTTCATGATCATCACTAATGAATTAGCGATGCCCTGTTCAGGGGCTTTTCTTTATGGAGTCCTTCCCCCCAGCATTAAAATATTCTTTACTGACACAGTATAGGGTAAGGTAATGAGGAAAAATAGATGTGAAGTTGAAGATGGATTGTGATGGATAGAAATACATAGAGAAAACTAGATGTTCTTACAACAATTGTGCTATTCTTTTTATCCCTGTAACACGGTTACTCCTCCTCCGCCCCCCACACAACAGATTTGTAATGAAAGAATAGAATCTTGTGCAGGCTGCAACTCCCAAAGGTAAAACCCACAGTACTAGACTTCCATCTGTATAGCCTATTTTACTTCAGAGAGATTTCATTTAGTTTTCCTTGGTTAAATTAGTCTGAAATACTGTCTTTTCAAGTTCATTAAAATTACTCTATAATGGGTGTGTATGTAATTTTTCAAGTTTTATATTCAGTTTCTTGGTGGTAGTGCTTGCTATTTACCTGAGGTTTTCTTATCCTTTCTGCTATGTCCTGATGTTTGTTATGCTCTCGTCCCTTTCCACTCACCTTCATGGCCAGAAGTGTTATTCCTGATCTGTTTTCCACAGAAGTCTCTCTCCCCTCCTACCCCCATAATAAAATACCGGAGTGAAAAAAAAGTCACCTGTGTTAGTTACATGTAATTGGAGTGGGGAAGGGAATCCTCTTTGGTTGAATAATACATTTTTATAGAATTTAAGAAGATTTTTTCACCAGAATACTTATCTGTAATGTTCACATTTACCAAACGTAGCCGTTACTGATTAGTAAAGGCTTTTATCTGCTTGGCAAAACCTGAATTTGAAATAAAGCTATACATATTAAAAAAAAGGGGGGGGGAGTGGTGTGTGTGGTGATGGGGTTTGTTTTTACTCTTCAATCAGCATGCTAAAATGTACTGAATCAATATTTTGAATCAATATACACGTAATCAATAGTTTCTTAGGAGCGGTTAGACCTACATGGGAGGCCTAATGCTGATGGGATCTGCGTATGTGGACCGTTTAATAACCTGCACACCTACAGGGGCAAGTAAAGCTGCAGTGCAGAGTGTAAGACTGGGCACAGTCTGGTGAGAACTTTGCTGACCTGCCGCAGAGTGAGCACAGCACTGTCGCTCCACAGACTGGGAGCACTCCAGGGGTCCATGACTTCTGCTCTTCACTGGCTTGTAGGACAGTATAGCATCATCCGTCTCTTTTGCCAAGTAATAAATCCCTCTTCCCCCTAAACATGAGCAAGTAGCTGAATTAGATACATAAATTACTAGGAATATACACAGGATCCACCTAAGCTACTTTTGTGAAGGGCAGTGAGTGAACACTTGAAAAAGGCTGATAATAAGTATTATCTGAATAATCTGGATTTGTCTAATTGCCATTTAAAAGCTCCTTTTCCCACACAGAGTTTACCCTTACTGAAGGTATTTGTTTCAATACCAGGTAATCTGCCACTTTGTCTTCCTAAGTTTGTTACTTTGCTCAACCCCATTCTTTAAAGAGTTCGCACTTCAGCTTTGAAATTTTTGAGCTGTTATCTTATTTATATGTTGTTTGCCACGTGTTAGTTAGTTATTGAGTGGAAACTTGATGCCAGTATGAACCAAAACTTTACAGAGTTCTGTATTTTATTGCTTTAATCATAGAATCATAGAATTGTTTAGGTTGGAAAAGATCTTTAGGCTTCATACACACAGTGGATTAAAGATGAGCTTCCATGTCTGGTTAATTGATATAAATTATTCTCCTGTGATTCTTTTCTTCTTGCATCTCTGCCACCACAGGTACTTGTTTCTTGCATAGGTGCTGATGCGTGTGTGTCTGGAGGAGCGAGGCACTGATGCAAGGGGCTGATCTGGCTGAAAGCTAATGGGGTCATTTTCAGCAGAAGCTTGTGTGGGTGCAGAGCTGGGAAGGAGACAACGTGGCTGGGAGGTGTGAAAGGGAAGGAGCCACAGCAGCTGGAATTTAGATTGGTAGCATAAAGTGATGTGGAACGGAACCACAAGAGACTTGGGTATGGTACCAGATCTCAGCATCTTCTCATTCTTAAAACCTATAATATGGTGAGATTATATACAAGTAAGTGTCTGAATCATTACTGTTCCCCTGGAGGCCTCTGAACACTCAGTAAATTCCAGGGGAATGGGAGAAAGCTGACCTTATGGCTGGCAGAATAATTTTTCGCTAATGATATGGGACATAAGAAGTAAAAGAGACAATCATAATTCTAATCAGTACTCCTGAAAATAATTCTTGCCAATTAATTTTTGCTTTATCTTTATTGTGATAACATTCTTTTGATATTGCACATAGGTATGGGGTGATCTGCATGCTGTGGATTGAGATTGCTGTGGTGTATGTTATGGTTTTAAATACTTTTTTCCAAAATGTGGTTGAGAAAATTAAGTCATGAATTTTGCACAGACTCTGAGACAAGCATTGAACACAGCCATTTTGCTAACAAAGCTCGCAGGATCCTTTTGGGATCCTTTGTCACCCTTTGTCACTTAATTTCTGCAACTATAAATGGAAAGAGTTTAATAAAAGGTAATAAACTAATTTGATTTTTTAAATAAGATTACAAGTCTGATAAAGTTAAAATGTGTTAATGCTATTGTATTCTATAGGCCTTTTAATACATTTTAAGAAAGAAAATGAAGTAAAAGATAGAAAGAAAAAAAAATGCTGAGCAATGGGAGAGATAGAGTCAATAACAGAGCAGCTTTTCCATGAGAAGAATGGTTTCATCTTCATTGTCTTCTTTTCTAGAGTTTATTCCATCCCAAGATCTGCAGACTCCTTAAACCTTCCAGCCGTTTTCATCTTTGAGCTGGAATTCTTTTGTGTACATAGTATATTGAAGAAATTTTAGTATAACTTTTTTTTTTTCTGAACACCTCTAATTTTTATTGTAATTTTCCTTGTCACATATTTTTGAAACTCTTACATAATTCTTCATTAGCTTTTTTTGCAGCACAAAATATCCCGTGTCTGTCAGAAGCTGACTTACAATTCCATTCTTCATCCATCCACCCAAGCATCTATTGTTACTTTTTGAATTTATAATTATGTCTTAATTTCATAAAACAGTAGAAGTATAGTACATCTAATATAAGTATTAATGTTGTTTTAAAACCTTACGGGATGGGAGAAGAATGAAAAAGAGTGGCAGTTTGTGTAGTTGCTGGGTTGGGATATAAGGGAATCATGGAGATGAGCCCTGCTGTGAGCAGAAGCAGCAAATTAGCGTGAAGCATCAGACACAATTCTCTTTGGTTTTGTTCCTTGATCAATATGCAAATACCTCTTGGTCATATCAATCTCTTCTGCTTATTTAATGTACTTCCATTTTATGAGACCTGTACAATCATTAATTGGAGTACTTTGAATTGGGTTTGAATTATTTTCACTTGCTGTGACATTGGTTTTAACATACTGGGTTCATTTACTGGGTGTCTGTAGCTGCCATTAAGATATAAATAGCTCATCTACAAAAGCAGGTAACTGTCTGTAGCCGAGTGTCTCAGGTTAAATGATCTGACCTACTTGAGCAAGTTGCACAGACCCAGTATCTCTATTTCAAAATGTCAGGTATTGTCCAGTAGTTTGTTTTTGTTATTTTTCATTTTTTAAATTTTTACTCTGAAAACTGGGGAAATACTAATTCACAGCAGATCAATTTGATCGCAGTGTGAACAGTGCTGAAGATCAGTTTCCTTAGAATAGACTTTTGCTGAGCAGCAGCCCATGCACTGCTGTGTGACAGGATAATTCTTAATTCTCAGCTTGCTGTCTGCCTGGCAGTGCGTGCTTGAGGGGCTAGCTGGAAATCAAAATAGATGCCTTTTACGGAGCCCTGTCGGTGCATGCTCCAACTTGTGCCCTTTCAGTGCTGTGGTGCCTGGGTAGCTTAGGTTCAATCTACGCTAGAAAAGTTTTGCTGGTATGGCTCTTCCAGATGATTCTTTCAGCATACGTGTAGTGGTACAAATGCATTTTTGCCAATGCGGCCTATGTTACCTTATGAATTAAATGGGATAAGTTATACTGACAAAAGCCCTTTTGTACACTTAGTCTTTTTTGCTGGTATAAAAATATTGTGGACCTTTCACTTTGTCGCCATGATGCTGCACTAGGAAAAGTTTGTAATCTAGAGCTGGATTTAATATAACTCTTTTAGTAAAGAATAGAACATAGAATCAACTGTGTTACACTTAGTAAGCAAAGCTAGTGAAAAATACTGGATGAGTCATAATGAATACTGTGAGTCTTTTTTTTCTGTCCTCCTTTTTTGTCCTCAAAACAATTTGATGGTGCTGGTTTAACAGATGGGCAAAAAACCTATCAGTGTGCGTTGGAAAACTGTTTCCAGATGAAGAACAGTCTTCTTAAGTCATTTGCACTCTTTTTTCTTTGTTCAACATTGACTGAACTAGTCAAAACATTTTAAGCATATTAAGCAATAACATATTAAGCAAGTCTGTGAAATAATTAAGTTGAAACTAGAAGCTAAGAGTTTTTAGAAATATTTACATTAATATTTGACTCAGTATAAATCTTATGATAACTGCTTTTGAATCTCCTAGGAGCCTTGTGCTGAAGGTAAAGAAAATGTTTGTCAGGGTTGGTATGTTGTTTCATCCTGAAAATATTTAGGATTGTCTAGTAAATCTATTTCTGAATCAAAAATTTCACTTTGCTGTAAGTGCTCAGATATGATGAAGCAGAGAGACATAAGGTTTATGGCTATCCTTCCAAGAGACATTTTGTAGTGTTATTAAGGTGTTGCAGCACCCTTTGTTTTTCATGGACTTTATTTCAGTTCATACCCTTGTACAGCAATTGCACAGCAGTGCTGTGCCTGAATTCAGGTGGAGGTTTTAATGGTTCTTCCTTGCCTGTTTTGGACCTGGTCACTGCTATTATGAACTGCAAGGTCTGCTCTCTGCATGTTCTTTGGAAGACCTGGCCTCTTAAATTTTATGTAAGGTTAATAGTCTGCATAATTTTGCAGAGTATGAGCAGAGTACTTGGCAGGAGGTGCCAAAAAGCTGTGGCAGATTTATGTTGTGCTCTAGTCTCAAAACAGGTTCAAAGGATACTGATGATAACAGGTGACTAATAATACACCATGAAATAACTCTTCTGTGGTGGAGATGAGTCAGGTAGTTATCAATTTCTAAACACATTTGCAAAGCAAAATCCATCTAACAAGGGAGCTTTGGAAGTTTTTTGGATTTGTGATTTGCTAGAATCCGGCTAAAACGTGTGTAGATTTTGGAATCTTCTTTACTGTCCACATTGTGTGAAAAGGGGTGGGAGAATCCTGTAATTTATTATACCTTCAGTGTCTAGTAATTCTCAAGCCCTTGCAATGTCTCCAGTATGTTTTCCCTTACATAAGATAAGAAAAATCTCTGGTCTGCAGTTTTTTTCCCATTAAGATGCTTTCTCTTTTACCTCTGCCTGCAGGCTCTCCATGCAGTTCTCGCTGGTGAATCGTCTAATTCCTCTCAAGCCCTCACTGGAGGGGAGCCAGCGAAGTGATCACTTTCAGGAGGAGGCAGTGAGAGAAGTGTAGCTGAAAAACAGCTTCTTAACCTTTCTCCATAAAGCATATCACTTGCAAGTGGGGATACTATAGCTTCCTTTATTATCAGGCCCAGACTTCTCACACTGTGCCCCTGTTTTTTCAGAAAATTCCTTTGAAGATCTGGCCCAGCTGCTACATGCTCTCTGGGAAAGGGAAAAGTAGTACTATGCCTCCACAACTGCATTGCTGGCTTGTGGCAATGTAGGACTAAAAATCTCATGCTGCTTATAATATATTTCCAAATTTTTAGATGCTATTAAGATAATGGTTGAGAATCTGAACTTTAAAGTTCCCATTTAGTTCTCAGGACTTTTGAAAACCTTAGGAATGCAAAGCAAGGGTTCTCTAGAAGCTCAGAAATAGAGAAAAAAAGTAAAATATACATACCAATGTTGTTTTAAAAAAGTTAGAACCATGCCATGGTTTCTTGAGGGCTGACTTATTTTTTGAACTCTTGACACTGTTACTGTTGATGTTTGCCTTCTCTGTCATTGTCTAGGGAACGAAACAGTGGTTAGGTCCCTCTCTTCATCTCCCCATCTTCTGCTTCCTCTTTCCTGACTGTACACCGGATTTTCCAGCTTTACTTGGGACTGAGGGTAAGGGATGCTGAGACTCACAGCACTGTAAGTGGTTACTTGGAGAGTACAGGTAGAATGAGGAACATAAATACAAATGGTCCTTAGACTCCCAGCATATGGGAAGCATGGGTAGAAATATTCTGAAATGTTCTGATTTATCAGACCAAGGAATGTTTATTTCTTTTTCTGTTGTGGGTTTTTTTTTTCCTCCTCTCAGAAATGTACTTCTGGTGGTTTGTGCATTTTATTAACATGATTCCTTCAGTGAGTCTAGATGGATGTCTTTCTTCTTAGTTGCTGTGGGGCCTTTGATACTCCATTTCACTTTTTTCATCTCCTTGTATTTTTAAAATGAGAATTGTGTTCAACTTATTTTACCCCTGCAACAGACTTCGTACAAAACTTTTCTGTTATTTGTTGTGGCATATGAACGCTGAGTGATTATTTGTAAATATATACCCACCTACCCCCCCTTTTTTTTTCCTTTTTACAAGCCACTACTTGTTGTGGTTGTATATGAGAAGATGGAAAACTGGCATTCTCTAAACGAGCCAATGAAATTATTTTCCTATTTCCTGCTATCAAATACAAAATTTTATTATCGAAGCCTGATGCTCCTAAGAAGTGCTCTGTCTTACCTAGAATGCCTTTGAAGACCTGTCTGCTTTCCCTTACTCCAGCAATTTGCCTTGATCCCTAACGCTGCTTGCCAAAGTCAGACCAAGCATAATTAACTTTGTGGATAAAAAGGAGTCTCTAGAACAGTTAGATGAATATTGGAATTGTTGCTTTCTGGGGAGGTTTGACATTTTGAAGTCTGATTTTCATCCAGCTCGTGACATATCTAAAAGCAAAACAGAAATCAGAAGAGATGTGTACTTTGGAATTGGATAGGCCTGACTTGCTTTTCCCCTCTAAATTATTTCATAACATAATATGACATAATTAAAATGTTTTCCTTTAAATAGGAAGCAATAGCTGCTTCCAGACAGTTACTGAAATATCTTCTAAAACAATGCATTTAATTTTGAATTCTCATTTATAACAGCATGTAAACATGGATTAAAAAAAAAAACGCCAGTGCCTTGCAGAGGCTACAGTTTTCATTCTTAGTTCCTTTGTGTAAAAAAAAAATTGGAAGCTCTGTTAAATCTGGAATTTTTATACTGGTACTCGAGTAATTCCTTGTCCTGGAGACTTATTCCCACTCTAGTGCTTGCTCTTGGAGAGGGAAGGAGCTGAGGTCCATCAGAGCCATCCCAGCAGCCCACTGGTGGCTGTGCTGGCCATTGCCGGCAGGACCAAGGGCTGCCGATCTGATGGCTGACTCTGCCCTTCTGAGGGCACCACTAATGTGAGCCTCTGCCAGGTTCCTCTACTTCAGTCACTCCTAATAAGCCATTTTATTTACAAATATGACCTGTGTAGTATCTCCTGAAATGCAGTCAGCTAATCCTGCCTTTTTAATTACTTACAATGACTTTAATTGGATCAGAAAACAGCAAGAATTATAAAGTAGTAATGTAATAGAGTTTGCACAGTGGGAAGGCTCTTGCTGTAAGCTGCAGCCAGAGTGCTGTGTTCCGAGACTGTCTCCATCTGCAATGGCTGTCGCCCGTCTCCTAGCTCTACCGCAACGACCGGACTGCCATGGTGCAGGAGTCTGCTGTGATGCAAGTACCAAGACAGCCACGTTCATTTAGGAGGTTCAGTGGCTGGAATTTGTCAGTATTTCAGGCTCTCAAGCCTTGGAGAAAACTTTTTGTACTGAGAATGATTGACCTGTTTTGACCCCCAGTGTGCCGCTGCATCTTGCTGGTGCTTTTGGAGTAGTTAGACCTTAAGGCCCTTCTGATGCTTTCTGTTTGCCACTTTCTCACCATTTCAGCAATCCAGTAAGTATACCAGTGTCTTCAAAGACAAAATGCAAATCTTTCTTCCTTTTCTGAAGGGCACTGCATAGGTTGAGTAGTTACTCAGCATAGCTGCTTCTCCTGGGAAGTCAGGCAGACCTTCATGTTGAGACTGGCTGGTTACTGGTGGCTCCGGCTGCTTTATTGAAAGTTGGTTCGGGGGAGCCAGTATCCTAGAGCAACTGTTATTGCTCTTTACTTTCTGGCCATCTCCAGCCACACAACTGACAGGCCTCACATATGTGTCTGTGTTACGTACTTCCAAATTTAGGACTTTTAGCATTTTCCCGACTGGCTGTTTCTGATTTTTCTTTTTTTTCTCAGCAGTTCCAACACACAGAAAGTAATTTTAGACCGTACCCAAAGTACCCATGAGTTCCTATATTTCTACAAATGTTCATGTTTAAATGCTTTCCCTGTGTATTTTTTCTAAAAAAAAATAATCCTTTTTCACATACTTAGTTTGCAAATAAAATGGCAAAGATCATAAAATCAATTAAGTGAATCAAGAGTTTTACTTGAAAGAATATTCACAAGCTTTTGTTGTTTTTCTCAGTTGGTAGAAATTACGACTTCTTTCCTTGCATGGTATAAAGAGTCACTAGGAACCTAGAGGAGTCAGGGTCAGGCTCAGCACGGCGCTAGCACTGGTGTGGTTAGTGAGCATGCCTGCCAACTGTTGGTAACTCTCTGTTGAGGTTCTTGTGTCAGAGAAGTAGTTACATAGCATTTGATAAATTTGTGACTTGCTACCCCCAAGATTAGCCAGTGAAGAAATACATGGTAAATGCTGCTGTGGTAGGTGGAGAGGTCAGTCAGCAGTCAGTGGCCACCCTCTATAAATGAGTTTAAAATGACTGAGGGTGAAATATGATGGAGGTATATAAAATCATGAATGCTGTGGGAAGAGACATAATTAACAGTCACTCTCTTCCATTACAAGCACTAAAAGGTGTTGAATGAAACTGTCGGGTGGCAGGTTCACAACATAAAGTTGCTGTTCCATGCAACGTGCATTTCAGTTGTCATGGAAAGCAGTGATTGCTAAACGTTTCCATGGGTTCAAGGAGTGATTTTATGGTTTGGGGATTATCAAATGTAACAGTACCATTGCTCATAATGTTGCTAAGCCATGAATTTTTGCTCTGTGGAGCTTCTGCTTTCCGAGTTGTCCGTGCTTTGGGCTCAGTACCCCGTGTTGGAGGAGGAGCTTGGCTAACCTGAGGGCAAAATCACGTCATGGAAGCTAATAGCCGTGACCACAGCTGGTCCAGCAGCTTGTCTCTTGAGATCTGTTGGTGGTCATTTTACTCAGTTCTAGAGATTATATGCTGCTTTCTGAGCAGAGATCTCCCAGCGAGATATATTTGGCAGTAATAAGTTTTACATATTAGAATTGCAGATGTTGTCATGTTTCCAGTCCAGACTCTTTGCTGCTGCTACTTCTTGATTTCCAATGTTTCAGTGATAAACGGTCATGAGTGTATCAATACTGTTAATTTTGAAGACCATTGATAATCTTTACTTAATTTTTTGCTGAAGATAAGTAGTTATTTTTGCTTTTTGATTATTTTATTTTTGCTTGGCGAAACATATTTTCTGGATGTTGGAAAAATGTAAATCTTAATTGTGATGCAGTGTAATAATTTCTTTACTTCAGGATTGGTTTCCTATACGAAAGTTCAGTATATGCTATTGAGGCATTGTTTTTCCCCTGGATTTTTTAATTTTTTTTTTTTTTTTCCCCCTGAAGGAAAGGTGTTTAATTTAAACAACGGTAAAGTTAGTTTTAGAGAAGAATCTGGTTTTTTCCTGATCTTGAAATGATTCATAAGTGTCAGCAATGTATTCCACAAATTATGCTTTGTGAGGCTTGAGAAAAATCTGTTGTCAGGCTAAATATTATTTAGAATTAGAGGAACTGTAATAAAAAATTATGATGGAATCATATGAGTACACAATGAGTCTGTATGTTTTCTCAATTTTATTTTTAAGTATTAAATTGCTAAACATCTTTTATCCTTCAAGCAGTGTATTTTTTTTGTCCGTTCAACTTTTTTGTGTCAATTATTGGATATAATTGGCTGACAGATGTAGGTAATAATAATTGGCTCATATATAATTATGTAATTCTACAAAGAAAATATCACCATTATTTATTTAAGAACAATTTTTCACTAAATTAAATGTTATCACCCATCTGTTAACAACCCATGCCTTTAACAACTGAAAGACTTGCTTGAACTTATTGTTTGCTTCCTTGGGTATGCAATCTTTAAAAAAAAAATTATTGATATTTTTATAATTTAGCTCATTATTTTGAACTCTGCTACCAAAGACATTAATTTTTAATTTTGTGTCTGTGTGGCATTAGTGGTAGTAGAACTCAAACATGTCATCAGTACCATATCTGAGAAGACTTAGCTTTTCATTTTGTTCATCTGTTTCAAAATAATAGAAGAAAAACTAAGGCTTCTGTTCCTGTTTACACTGATGTTTAATCATATTGAGAAGACAAATACATTTTTATGAAATCTTATTCCATGGTAATTCTCAACCTTCATACATGTATGTGCTTCCTGATTTTAACAATATAAGTATGTTTTTCTTGGAAAAAATCATGGTCAGTATGCATGAAAGATCCCAGACTAGTAGTAATAAATCATACTATTATTTTAGGTTGTTGAAGAACTTTTACAGGTAGCAGAAAAGGTGTCGTGCCACAGCTCTCTAAAGGCAGACGTGGAGCATGTATTAGGGGGTTGTTTTGTTTTGTTCCATCTTTGAGGAGCAGCTGTGCAGGTATGCTGTTCAAATTCCTCTTTACTGGTGTTCGTAGGTGAGCAATGATTCAGGTTTGTGATCTAACAGGTTTGGAGGCTATAGTGAACACTACAGCGCAGCTTGTATGCTGTAGGTTGGGAGGGATGTGACACTTCCTTCAGCTTCCTTGCGTTCTTGTTACTGCAGGTACAGCTAAACGTTACAGTAAGTGCTAAGGGCAAGAGTTGTATTTTACTGGTTTGTATCGATATAACTTTTTTAGCAAATTGCAACAAAGGGTGGGGAGTGGGGGGGAGAAGAAAGGTTTAAAGCCATTTTTGTTTTTCAATTTCACTATCCAAATTGTACAAGATAGAAGGTATTAAAGCATGATCAGAGGTAACTGCTGTCAGTCTTTGTGTCATGGTTAAATACTTTATATTTATATTGGAAGGTCAAAAGACCGGCACCTGTGGAGGCTAACTTCAAATGCTAGTATTTGGAATCTGAACACTTATGTTCAGTTTGGCTTTCAAACAACATTCCTTTCTTGCCCATCTTTTTAGTACTGTTGCTAAGTTTTATTACTACTAAGTTTTATTATTGCTAGAAGAATTGGCGAGAATTCTGGCAGACTGGACAAATTTCTGCTGTAGGCTGACCTCTAAATTTTAAAAAGGGTTTACTGTAGGAGATAAGATATATTGCATCATGTTTTAAAATTTTGCAGTTATGTTCAAGTTGTCCACAGAAGCACTCTGGATAACACAAGGTTCACTTTGTTCTTCCACAAAGTGACTGAGGTACATAAAACCTGTGTGATTTATAGCCTATGCAACACCTGTCGCTCTAAAGATGATAAAATCAAGTAAATCTGCAGCTAATTGCAAGAATTTATTGACATTATGCCAAGGAAGAGGTGGGAGGAATTAAATATGCATTTATTAAAGATAAAAATTACATATATTCTAAAGTACCGAGGGAGTTAACATAGCCGATACTAAAAAAAATGGAGTTATGCTTTTGCAGAAATGTTTTCCTGAAGGTGTAAGTATGAAAGGGGTGAATGGTGGGTGTTGAAAAGAGACAGGAGAGACCTATAAGGAGAGAGGAATGTGAAAGAAATATTTGCAGCTTATATATATAGTGAAGAAAAAAGTGGTATTTCCCCCTTATCCAGGGGCCAAGATAATAGCATGTTTTTTGTTTTTTTTTTTTAATTTACTTTTACAGCACTGTAGCACTACTGATCTTAAAGTATCTCCTGGCATTTTTAAGTATGTGTTAGAAGTGATCCATGTTGTCTCATGTACAGATGAACATCTTTGGATGCATGTTTTAGTGCAAAAATAATAATAAAAACTCAAAGAAATGTAGGATATATCTCACTGAAATGAAAAAATGAAGTGCAGCTAGAAATGACTAACTCAGTAAGGTAATCATAGACTTGTATGCCTTAAGTCTGTAACTATTCATGTATACCTTTATCCAGATGTAAAAGTATTTAAGAATTAGGTCATTAACCATTAACATAATGAACTAAACCACACAAATGAACCAATGTCTCTTCTGCTGTCCTTTGAGGGCACTGATTCAGCCAAGAGTCAGCCATCTTTGCCATCTCAGCAACTGGTAGGATGTTTGAAAGAAGTTATTTTTGACTAAGATTTTCGAAACACATCATCCATTTTCCTTCGTTTTCTTTTATCGTTGCATGTGTCTATTGCAACATGGCATGGTACTGATGGAAACTGAATCATTGTACCTTTACATAATGCTCTATATTGAGAAATTCTACTTAGCTATTGAATGATACCATATTAATAATATTTAAAAGCTGCCAAAAATACTGGTATTTTCAGGCCAACATGTAAATTTAGGTTATCTTTTACATCCCTCTACTCATAACTATTTGCTTGCTTTCATGGTTTTAGTCATGATGCTAACTTAGGTAAGTAAGAGAGAGCCAAAGTCATATAACTTCATTTAGATGAGTCCTTGTCTTTGTTTGGGAAAGAGATGGTTTTCTTCAGCCACTCCAGTAGTACAGTTGGAAGGGCATAATTCCTTTACATGGGTTTACGATGCAGTTGCAATATATTTTCAATGCAGTTATCTTTTGCAGGTATGAGAGTACATTTCTTTTCATCCTGCTTCATTTTATATACTGATGTGATGCTCCATTTCATGGAGGACTGCTTATTGTTCACCTGTTGGGATTTTAAGAAATATTTTCCCGACAGTAAAAACCCTGATTAATGTCTGCTTGAAACTTATTAAAAACAAGCTTTATTCACCCCTTAGTTTTCAAGTTTTGGATGCTCTCGTGAAATTTGAGCAGAAATGCCTTTAGTATTGGTAATGAGCAAGCAGTGCAAAGCTAAGGGCTTAAGTGGGGGTGGGGAGGAAACTGTCAAGGTGGAAAGCGGATGATGACACTAAATTACTCTTACAGATTAATAAGACCAAACTGTATGAACTGATTTGTATTTGTATCCTTTCACAAGTTACATTCCTTCATATTTTTCTGTATCTTATATTTGACCATAGTATCATTCTGTCATACTGTCATTCATTTGGCGGCTCATGGCTTAGACAAGTGTACTCTTTGCTGCGTGAAAAACTGGCTGGATGGACGAGCCCAGAGGGTTGTGGTGAATGGAGTTAAATCCAGTTGGCGACAGGTTACAAGTGGTGTTCCTCAGGGCTCAGTATTGAGGTCAGTTCTCTTTAATATCTTTATCAGTGGTCTGGACAAGGGGATCGAGTGCACCCTCAGTAAGTTCGCAGAGAACACCAAGCTGGGCGGGAGTGTTGATCTGCTCGAGGGTAGGAAGGCTCTACAGAGGGATCTGGACAGGCTGGGTCGATGGGCCAAGGGCCAACTGTATGAGGTTCAACAAGGCCAAGTGCCGGGTCCCGCACTTGGGTCACAACAACCCCATGCAGCGCTACAGGCTGGGGGAAGAGTGGCTGGAAAGCTGCCCAGCAGAAAAGGACCTGGGGGTGTTGGTTAACAGCTGGCTGAATATGAGCCAGCAGTGTGCCCAGGTGGCCAAGAAGGCCAACAGCATCCTGGCCTGTGTCAGAAATGGTGTGGCCAGCAGGAGCAGGGAGGTGATCGTCCCCCTGCATTCGCACTGCTGAGGCTGCACATCAAATACTGTGTTCAGTTTCAGGCCCCTTATTGCAAGACATTGAGGTGCTGGAGCGTGTCCAGAGAAGGGCAACGAAGCTGGTGAAGGGTCTGGAGCACAAGTCTTATGAGGAGCGGCTGAGGGAACTGGGCTTGTTTAGCCTGGAGAAAAGGAGACTGAGGGGAGATGTTATTGCTCTCTGCAACTACCTGAAAGGAGATTGTAGCGAGGTGGGTGCTGGTCTCTTCTATCAAGTAACTAGTGATAGGAGGAGAGGAAATGGCCTCAAGTTGTGGCAGGGGAGGTTTAGACTGGATGTTAGGAAAAATTTCTTTACTGAAAGGGTTGTCAGGCATTGGAACAGGCTGCCCAGGGAAGTGGTTGAGTCCCCATCCCTGGAGGTATTCAAAAAGCGCGTAGACAAGGCACTTCAGGACATGGTTTAGTGGGCACAGTTGACATTTGGACTTGATGATCTTAAAGGTGTTTTCCAACCTAAATGATTCTATGATTCTGTTCTCATCTCTTTCAACCCATAAGTTCGTTTCTTCAGTAATCCCCCACCTGGGCTTCATCTCTCTCCTGTTCCGTATTATACCTTTCTGTCCCCCTTTCTGTTTCCATCTTTTTCACATAAGCTGTGCATGTTGCTTTGCGTCTGTGATGCTATGAAGTCTGTTCAAACAGAAATAGGACAACTAGATCTTTACTGGCAACATTCCTTTATTTTTACTTAGCTCCAAAAAAAGCCCAAGAGGAGTATTGACTTGTAGAGGTATTATTGCTTTGCTGCCACAATAAATTTGATTTTGAAAGTCCCTGTACATCTGAAGAACAGTTCCTTATCCGTGCAGTGTCTAAATTAAACTTCAATGAATTTATTATGGAGAAGTGGTTTTTTTTTTCCTCTGTTTATATTTAATGAAGAACAATCTCAATTATCAGAATAAAATGTGGACTTCGTAAATGATATAGATATTGGTTTTGTTTTCATGATTATAACTTTTGCTTTATGTTACAGACCTGTTATAATTTATAGGTATTGGTGTAAGAAATGTTCTTTTGAATTTTTTCTGATTTCTAGGTCATAGATCAGGTAGAATATTTAGGGTGGAGTTGGTTTCAGCTCCATCCAAAGGCTGCTGATGAATGGCATGAATGTTACAGTTCTTTGGGAGTATCTTAGCACAGAGAATTTAGAAAAAATGGGTTTAGTTACTAAAAATGTTTTGGGAGCTCTTGAGGAAGTTTCTCAAATCAGCTTGTTTTGAGGGAAGGCTTAAGAAGCTTAGGGTGATTTTTAGAGTTCTAGATCTTAATGTTTCACACTTTACCAATTTTAATTATATTAAAATATAATGCGTGCATTCCTACAGGTTCATATCCTCCATGGGTAAGGTGTACAGCAGCAGAAATATGGTTTTCTCCCCAGATGTCTAATCAGAATTTCCTGTGCTGTAGCTAGTGTCTCTCGCCTCTTGTCCTATCTGTGTGCGCTTCTGAGAAAGGTCTGGCTCTGTCTTCTCCTGACCACCTGTTAGGTAGCAGAAGACAGCAGTTAGATCTGTTCTTAATCATCTCTTTTCTAAGTTAACAGACTCAGTTCTCTCAGCCTCTCCTCATACTCAAATGCTTTAGTCCCCTGTCTTGGTGGTTCCCTGTTGGACTCACTCCAGTTTGTCAATGTCTTTCTTGTAGTGGGAGGCACAGAGTACAGTGACCTTGCAAGTGCCAAATAATAAGAGTAATCACTTCCCTCAACCTACTGACTACACCCTTGCTACACCTAGCCCAGTACAGTGGGCTGCCTCTGCTGCAAGGACATACTGCTGGTTTATGTTCAACTTACTGTCCACTGGGTTCTTTTCTGCAAAGCTGCTTTCCAGTCGGTGAGCACCTGACCTGTTCGGGTGCACAGGGCCATGCCATCCCAGGTGAACAGGGCTTAATTTGCTTTTGTTGAACTGCATGATGTTTCTGTCTGTCCGTTTCTCAGGGTTCTTGAGGTTCTTCAGAGCGGCACCCCTGCCCTCCAGGGTACTGAGCACTTCTCCCAAATCACTGTCACCCATAAACTCACGGAGGGTTAATTTTGTCACATCACCCAAGTTACTAACGGTGATATTAAACAGTATCAGCCTCGGAGCTGACCAGGCACCAGCTGGATGTGGAGTTGCTGCCCGCTCCCCTTTGACCTTGGCAGTCCAGGCAGTTGAGGAGACAGTGGGCAAAATAGAAAGTAGCAGGTTTAGTAGGTTGTGGTTAAGTAAGGTTGTGAATCTGTATTCAGGGGTGAGGGGGAGGGCCGGGAGAGATCTAATGGTGTGTGGGTGGGGGAACCTTAAAGGAGTTCAGCAACTCTTGCTTTAGGCCTAAGTGAATGTGGGAGTAGTGTGGTATAACTTGTGATTAGACCTAAGTAATGTTTGTCTTGGTGTGTTAAGCTATTTTCTGAATCATGGCATTTTCACAGGAATGTCTCCAAAATATGGTGCTCATTGTTAAGTCAGCGATGATGATAAAAATAGATGTCAAACTCATTTCCATCAATTCCAGATCCCGCCTGGCATCTGATTTCCAGCCCAGATAGCAGTAGGAATTAACTCTTCCATCAAGACAATTTAAATGCAGCTTTAATATAATGTTAAAAATAGCTAGTCAGCCTTCCTCACTACTCCTCCAGTATTGTTATCAACTTTCGATGTGTTATTTGAGTTTTATGCATGCAGTCTGGAGAGAAAGAACAAGTTTCCTCTGTAGACAGGACTGGCCATAGATGGTTATTAAAGCACTACTAAATATTTTAACACAAACCATGTTCTTTAAAAAAGTC
This sequence comes from Buteo buteo, assembly GCF_964188355.1. Lineage (NCBI taxonomy): Eukaryota > Metazoa > Chordata > Aves > Accipitriformes > Accipitridae > Buteo > Buteo buteo. The sequence goes on along the minus strand of NC_134174.1, from coordinate 15,756,661 downwards.
AGCAACAATCATTTGGAGGAGACAAAGCTGATCCCAAGTGCGGGATGACAACCCATTCCTTCTTATTCCAGCCTGCCTGTACACCTAAAAAATTTCCCTTTGTTTTAACAGGCTAGAAAAAGTTCAATTGTTTCATACCTATGTGATCTCTTACTTTAGAGTGTTGGATTCTCACTTTTCTTCTGAAGTAAAGCTTTAATCAGGTAGGATAATGCCCCATCATTGGAAGTGTTCAAAGCCAGGTTGGACAGGGCTTTGAGCAACCTGGTCTAGTGGAAGGTGTCCCTGCCCGTGGCAGGGGGGTTGGACTAGTAGATGATCTTTAAAGACACCTTCCAACCCAAACCATTCTGTGATTCTATGATAATACAATGTAGATGACAGGTCTGTTTTACAATACAAGATAAATGTGTATGTCTAAATGAGCAGTTCAAGTTTTGCTTTCTTTGAATCATATGCTTTCTACCAGTTTGGTTTTAGTACTGTTAATCTCATTTCCCTAAAACTAAACTGGTCTTGGCATGTGATTGATACGAAAAACTAAGAAGAGTTTTGGTTTGTTTTTATTTTTAATGTCCCCCTTCGCTAGGGACTTCTATCAGAAACTATACCTGGTTGTCTAATACATTCTAGTTCCTTTTCTGAACTTAAGCAGCAGGAGTGTGTTAACATGCTGTCTGAGAAAACAAACAGAAATACAGTGCCACGGGCCCCACTCAGGTTCTGGCTCCAGCAGGACAGTTTTGCCTCACTTAATGTTGCTCAAACAGCTAAACCCTGAAACCTTATGTATTATGCATACGAGTAGTTAATTTTTAAGATGGTAGAAATTGGTTAAATGAAGATCAGTTTTCATAGAAACTTAATGGCATTTTAGTGGCAGAGGGAGATTTTGTTCTCCGTTGTTTCACTGAGGAAAGGAAACATTTGCAGGAATCTTGTCCTGTAGGAAAAGGAACGAAAGATAGCAGGAGTTTTGTGAGTAACTGGCATTTTAGTAAAATAGAATTGTCTTCCTCTTTAATAACGAATTCATAATATCTGCAGAAAAAAAATAAATTAATCATTTAAGATTAAAAAGTAATCATTTTGTAAAGTATATCTAAAATATACAGTGTACTGTATATGGCACATAGTATAGAGCAATGACATTCTTATTTTGAACAGTTTATAAGGCCCCATAATCTATGCCATTTTTATAGGAATAAATGTCTTTTTCTGGAGAGCTCACATTGTGTAAGGTGGCTGTAAGATAGTGTTTCATAGTAACTGCAGTGGAATCCCTTTCACTTGATTTAATGGCTTAATATAAGCCTTGCTCGAGCAAGTATTTCGATGCCTGATGTGGAGTGTGGGGCAATCATTTCAGCCTATGCAGAGAATTAGTTTGATTAAAACAGAATGTGGGGAAGGGTTCTTTTTGGAGGCACCAGCTTCCAGTTTGAAGACCTACAAATGTGCCTGCTCTTGCCATTCCCCTACCTGCTCTATGCATCAATTGCATGGAAAATTTAAGTGCCTCCAAGAAGCAGACTATTGTTCTTTAAGTTAGGGTGTTCACCTGTTCCACTTAGAGAATAAAGATGTAATATAAAATGCTAGGTTGCTTTCACTGAAGGGTGAACATTGGGTTTCTGCTGAGTTATTGGGATCACGGGCTCTGTTCTAAGACTGGTTTTAGTTTTATGTTACCTGCATTGATAAAAACAAACACACTGACTTATTCAGGCCCAGCAGCGTCGTGGGTTGTTGGTTCAGAGACAAGTGAGGCAAGCAGGATCTCATCCTTCCTTTTCAGTAGCTAGCGCTGTAACTAACATTTCCATTAGGACCATGGAAGTTTCCATGCTGGATTAGATTTGTGGCCCATTTGAATTAGTAAATTACTTTGAGATACTTTAGAAGCAGATGGAAAAAAATTCAAATGGGTCCTCAGCAGTTCTAACAAATCAGTCCACTCTGTCTGTTTGTTTTGTGCTTGTATCTAGGTGCTGCTGTAGGACCAGAGACTGAAAGTTTAATAACCCCTTTCAAAACAGAAATTGATTGTCATTACTGAATACTTTTCCCTTGTAGGAAAGATTTTATGTGCTTTTGCAATATCTGTCCAGTCCCTTCTAATTTTGTGTAACAGAAATAAATATTGCAAATAACAGTTTCGGTTCAGTTTTATGAACATCTTCTACCAATGCACACATGAGCTTCCACCAAGAGGGGAAGTTGTATCCTGCCTGTGGGTTCCTCCCCTCTTCTGTGTGCTCCTGTGTGTCTGCATCATGAGTCAGATGAGAGAATGCCTTTCAGGTGAAAACTGACTCAACAGGAAAAAACTCTCAGGAGTGCTAAAACTTGGAGGCTGGGCTAAAGTGAAAGAACAGGGAAGCAGGTTCTGGGCACAGAGGTGGAAATTAGAAAGTGTTCCGTTCAGGGCAGTCTGTGCTCAGATCAGCTTAAAGTAATAACATTGCAGTTTTACTCCATCTTGACATTCTTTATTTTTAATATGCTGTTTCTAATGGACAGTTTCAACCAATTTGTTCTGATACTTAAGTTACCTCTAGAGAAATTTTCAGTATGAGTGTTGTGCTGTATGCATCGTGATGTTTGTGCTGTAGCAGTCTTCTACAGTATTTCTTAATAAATCATGTTTTGGTAGCCTCTCATCTTCTGCATACTTAAATCCCAGCAGAACTCTTGAGTATCATTTGGACCTGTTGACTTTTTGGAATTTAAATTAGTAATTTCTTCCAAAATTGTAATTTTTCTTCATTATGGAAGAACAACAGCCTTAGGGTACAGATATCACCAACATTTTCTGCAAGTAAGACTGCAGAACCAAAATAAAACAAATGACCCATGCAAAAGAAATAAGCCCCAAACCTTCCTCAAACAGGTAAACAAAAATCTATGATTTTATGATTCTATGACTTTATTTGGAATTTCAGGAATGGCTTAATTTTTAATTCCACCCCCCACCCCCACCTCCTGTGAAACACCTCTTAATTTGTCATTGGATTCTTGCCACTTATGCATTGCAGGGGGAAGGGGGAGGTGCTGATCTTAGGTGTTTGCTCCTAGGGAATCTTTAGCTCTTCCAATTTCTTTTTTCCCCCCTCTTTATTAGTGTCACTGAGGTTACTTGTCAGAGCACAGAAGGATTTCTCTTTTGGCTCAAGTAGCCTCTTGAGTGATGCAGTCTAATCACATTGGTTTATTACTGGCTGTCCTGGTTTCCTCTTTGTTAGTGCACCTGATTGTCCTTGGTAGACTTCTGTTGATTCTCTAGTTTCTAGCAAAAGCTCAAAATCAACTCAGTCTAAATAAAAAGCACAACACAGTTTTTGTGGAGCTCATAGGCATGCTAGCTTCATAGTTATCTTTTTTCCAAAACATATTTTAGTACTTAAAGAAAGTTTTAATTCAGATTTTTTCCTGTCTTCATTATATATGATTACAGAGCAATGTTTGAGGTCAAAAAATGAAATCACATAATAGAAAGATTCTACATTGTTGGGTCACTTAGATTAAGAAAAGCTAACCATGTTGCTCAAAGTATTGTTTTTCTACCTAATGTATTATGTGCATATTGGATTTATCTCTTGTCTTAATAAACTCTTTTTACATAACTATCTGGGAAATGTTGGTTTAAAAAATGCATTTTTAAGCAGCATCTCAGCCAGTAGATTAGAAAAGCTGTTCAGATTTAGTAAATCAAGAAAATTTGGAATTGTAATAACAAAATTATTTTTTCTTTAAGAAAGACAAAGTTCTAACCCTTTGTTAGACTGAGGTAGATTATAAATGTCACTGATTCCTGGGGCTCAGTGTATTCTGCCTTGCCATATAATATTCTTGTTCAAGAAGAGGATTCAGCAGGCAGTCTGTATTTTAAGTCCTGAAAAAGTAATTTCCAGCTGTGCTTTCCAAGCTTAATAAGGTGTGATAGTTAGAAGGGAAGCAATACCAACACCCTATGGGAGAGTTAAGGATTTGCCTTTATTTTTATGAACCTATATAAAGAGGTAGAATTATCAAGAGGGATGAGAGGTAGCGGAATGGCGATAGGAATATAGCTCCCTCCTCTAATTTCCTCCCTGGCTGCACTGAGCAGAAGTAACTGGAGCAGCGGGCTGCGTGCCATGCTGGTTGGTGTGAGGGCAATGCCTGTCGTGGCTGCATCCACCCCTGGCATGCGGTGTTACAAGATATTTAGGTCCTAATTCATTTAAAGCACAAGTCTTCTCAAAATTAACAATGTTATATATGTACTTTTAAAATCTGTTAAGGCAGAGATGTCAGTTATAAATACTATACTCACTAAGTTTGTTATGGTTAATATAGTATTAGTTTTACCCTAGTGCTTTAAGGTTAAAGCAGAAGGAAAGCTGACAAGTTTTAAACTGGGCCCCATCCCCAGAGTCTGTGCTAACTGGGAGATGAACCGTTGTTCTGCTTAATTCCTGAGAAGGCAACACAAGTACCTTACAGCCCATGTCACCCTCACCTCTGATCATAACCATAGTATTATTGACTGACTGTGCACGGCAAGAAACAGAATAATGATTGCACAAGTGCCTGAAGCAAAATGCTACATTTGCGCTGGTCCCTGGGTTAATAGCTGGTAGTATCTTTGTTGTATTTCATGTGACATAGTTTCTTTACTAACTAAAATTGCCCGATTGGAATGTGCAAGTTCCTTTGCAATATTTTAAATAAACTGGCTCTTAAACGCACTGTGGTTCTGGCGATGATCTGGCCACCCTTGTGTCAACCGCCCTTCTGCTCAGTTTCATCTTCCTGTCTGCAATGGCAGCATCACTCTTGGGAATACACAAGTGTAGAGATTTCTAATATGTTATCTGCTTAGATGATAAAAACTATCAAAAGGTGCATATCCTGCCTGTGTTACAGCTTCTGCTCTCTCATAGGGATGGTAGGAAAGCACTTGCAGGTGTTTCTGCCATAGACCTGCTGTCCTTATGAAAACTGTTTTTCTTTTGAAAATGGTGTAATGATTGCTAGGGCTTCCCTACTGGTTAGAATAGCAACTAAGAGCATCCGTAGCAGGATGTCTAGCCACTGAACCCACAGAAAGGCCCTCTGTTTTGAAGTCCTGCTGAAATACATTGTCTGAAAGCAGTTTTTTTAGGATTGCAGGAAATTTGGAACAAAGCTGCAGATTTTGGCAGTTTAGCGGGAGGTGGCTGCCAGTCTGAGGCACAGATGGAGGTATTTGGAGAAGCCAAAGCAGCATGGTCTTTCTGTTCCTTTCTTAAAACCATCAGAAGGATTAGATTTTTAGCACTTGAAATGGCTTAATTTAGATTTTGAGATAAAATACAGTAAGGAGAAACAGTCTCTTTTTTAGTTCTCTTCCAGATTTTTCTGTGGATTTAGGAGGTCAGAACCATATTTTAATTTTATTTTGTTTAAACAGCCTGGGGTTGCAGAATATGATTTTATGACATAAGTGAACTCCGCAGCAGATCTTGTGTTTGTGGGCTATGCAAGTCTTTGGTGATACTTGCACCTTTTTAAATCTCATGTTGTCAAGAAACTACTTCAGACTTTACTATAGCAGTAGACTTAATCTGTGGGTAGTTCTTTGCACTTTTTTTCTTCTATGCAGCTGAGAGGAAGGGGTCAGAAAAGTAGTCTTCACATTCAAGACACTTGCTTGTTGAAGTTAGTAATTAAAGTTAGTGGGAGTTTAATATTCATTTTAATAGGTTCATATGCAAGGCCACCTGTAGATATGCAGCTTAGTCACAGCAAAAAGTTGGAGGGGAAGTAATGGGTAAGTGTGGCTGCTGTAGCCCCTAGCAAAAGCAGCTTTGTAAGCATGCCTGCATATAAGGCTTCATTAGTAGCCTGTGCAGCATGAGGTGTGCTGTCCTGCTGCTCAGCTTTGACTTTTCTGATCCATTTTTAAACAAATGCATATGGACAAAAGCATTTGCAGACTAGTAGACTGAAGTACTAGTAGACTAAAGGAGACTAAAACCTATTTGAAATACTGTACTGTTAAGAGAGTTGTTTTCCTTTATGTCTTACTAAGCTTTATGCAGTATTTCTCTAAACTTTTTTGTTTTGGTTTCTTATGCGGTGTTTTTCATATGCAGGTACAGGGATGTTCTTCTCTGCATAGCTGTGAAGTGAATCACTTGGAATTTTTGTGTTCAGTTGTGAACATGTGGTTGCTAAAATTAATCTGAGGCTTAGATTAGTTTATTGTGAATAAACAGAAATAATTGGCTACTAAAGTGAAAGGTTATTTAGCAAAGATTTAAAAGTTTAGTTGGCTTAGTTGGAATTTAAGTCTGTGCCTTAAACTTACTGGGAGGACATAAAATGAAGATAACTTTTATTAGGAAGTCATAGTGGGCTGGTTATAAATGGAGTAGTGGAACATTGTCTTATGAAGCAAGTATCTGACACTGGGTGAAATGCCTTGGCCATCATTTTGTTAGTTTTATTGCTTCTTTCAAAAGAAGCAGTGGACAACCTGCTTGATTGAGCAAAATGCTGAAAAATGTGTAAATGAGAGTAGTCCTGCGTTATGTTGGAGATAAGCAGTAGTGTAAAGGTCTAGGCTACCTTGACATGGAAAATTGGGATGATTTCAATCTAGAAAGATAAAAAAGGAAGGGGGGGGGGAAGCGTTGTTTAACTTCGAAGGTTCCTCAGGTTCACTGGGTACCTTCCTAGGCTGCTTTTACATTTCTCTGTGGATCTAATCTAAGGCACCCAGACATGTTCAGAAGTGTTCGTTGTATAAATTTAATCATCTAGTTCCCACCTAATTTATGTTGTAATTCAGAGTTTTAAGTGGAGAGGTGTGTCTGTTCTTGGAGGAGCCTAAAGCAGTGGGTGTTCTCAGGTCATGCATATTCCAGGAACATGAATTTCAGAGCAGTGGCCATAGTCAGTTTGATTTGCAAAAATGTGCAATAGTTATGGGTGTAATTGTGTAGTATTTGAATGATTTGAGTTCTAGCCTAGTCTAAACTGTAGGTCTTCATTAGCCTGAAGGAAGTTGAATACACAGTTCCTGCATCCCAAGTGAGTGTCACTAAGAAATCAAAGACATCTGGGAAGAGGCATCCTCCAGCCCTTCTTTCAAAGACGGGTCACTAGTTAGGTCAGGAGTGCAAGATCAGGCAAAGAGTCAACAGGAGGGAACGTAGAGGTCAGGGACCTCAGTGAGTGTGAAAATCTTGTTTTTACACCCTAGGTTATGTTTTATATTGAAAATTGTCCCATGTGAAAAGCCTAAATAGTCCAAAGAGCATGCATTACAATGTCGCTCCCTTTAAAAGAAAGCGAATGTGCTTGGGTGTCATGGTTTAACCCCAGCTGGCAACTAAGCACCACGCAGCCACTCACTCACCTCCCTCACAGTGGGATGAGGGAGACAATCAGAAGGGTAAAAGTGAGAAAATTTGAGGATTGAGATAAAGACAGTTTAATAGGTTGGCAATTGCATTGACAATTTTTGAGGGCCTCCTTGGAGGCTGCATAGGTAAAGCAAAAGCCACAAGCAAAACAAAACAAGGAATTAATTCATCACTTCCCATGGGCAGGCAGGTGTTCAGCCATCTCCAGGAAAGCAGGGCTCCATCCCACCTAACGGTGACTTGGTGTTATGGGTTTGTGTGGTGTGTTTTTTTGGTAGTGGGGGAGGGGGCTGCAGGGCTGGCTGCTGTGAGAAGCTGCTAGAAGCTTCCTCGGCTGGGAGCCGGACCCGGCTCTGTCCGAGGCTGAGCCCGTCAGCGCCGGCGGTATCGCCTCTGGGAGAGCGGATTTCAGAGGGGGAACCTGCAGCCAGGAGGGGATTGGGATGGGAGAGGAACCCCTCTGCGGATACCGAGGGCAGGGAGGAAGGAGGGCAGGAGGGGCTGCCCCCGCAGCCCGTGGGGAGACCAGGCGGCAGGCTGTGTCCCCCCAGCCCACGGAGAGCAGCGGGGGAGCAGATGCCCACCTGCGGCCCGGGGAGAGAGGAGCCCACGCCGGAGCAGGGGGTGGAGGCCCCCCAAGATGGCCGCCGCTCCCTGGGGAAGCCCGCGCTGGGGCAGGCTGGGACTGAAGGTCAGCCCGCGGAAGGACCCACGCTGGGGTAGTTTGTGAAGGACTGCAGCCCATGGGAAGGACTCATGTTGGAGAATTTCATGGAGGACTGTGTCCCATGGGAGGGACCCCATGGTGGAGCAGGGGACAAGTGAGGAGTGCTCCCCCTGAAGAGGAAGGAGTGGCAGAGACAAGGTGTGTGAGGAACCGACCCCAACCCCCGTCCCCTGTTCCCCTGCACCGCTGAGGGTGAGGAGGGAGAGAGAACCGGGAGTGGAGCTGTGCCTGGGAAAAAGGGAGGGGTGGGGGAAGGTGTTTTAAGGTTTGGTTTTACTTCCTAATATCCTTGTTTTGTTTTGATTTTGTTTCTTCCCCAAGTTGAGCCTGTCTTTTGCCTGTGACCATAACCGGGGAGTGATCCCTCCCTGTCCTTATCTTGACCCACAAGCCTGCCTTTTTATTATGGTGCTTTGTTACCAGCTGGGCTGAAACCATGACACTTGGGAAGACAAATGCCATCACTCCGAACATCCCCCCCTTCCTTCTTCTTTCTCCGCTTTATATGCTGAGCACGACGTCCTATGGTCTGGAATACCCCTCTGGTCAGTTGGGGTCAGCTGTCCCGGCTGTGTCCCCTCCCAACTCCTTGTGCCCCCCCAGCCTCCTCGCTGGTGGGGTGGGGGAGCAGAAAAGCCCTTGGCTCTGGGTAAGCAGGGCTCAGCAGTAACCAAAACATCCCTGTGTTATCAACACTGTTCCCAGCACAAATCCAAAACATATCCCCATGCTAGCTACTGTGAAGAAAATTAACTCCATCCCAGCCAAAACCAGCACACTGGGAGAAAGGATGTCACAGATTCAAACCTACTTTGATAAAGGGAGATGATGTGTGGGGTTTTCTACTTGCTGGAGTGCTCTCATTACTATGTGCCTATTGGTGAAAGATGAAGTGATTTGGCCAAATCTACATAGGCAGTGACAAAAGTTGAGTTTGAATAGATTTTCTTGCTGCACTGCCAGTCCAGCCCAGTAATCTGTAGATGCCCTACTGATGGTGGTTTCCACAATGATAATAAATCTTGTGATGTTTCTGTGATTAAAAATGAAAAAAAACCCCAACCCCCCTGGTTTCTTTTCTGGCCATTATTCTGTGTTTGATCCCAAATATTTAGAAGTGCAATTTAAATATATGAAGTATAATTTAAATCTCTTAATGTATAATACATCTGGAATTTCAGATCTTAGAGCAAATTATGCTTATTCAGACATCTGGTTAGAGAAGTTTAATTATCTGGTTAATCCTTTGGGACAAGGAGATGAGTTCTTGCCCCTTCCTGCCCTGTGACTGAGATTCTGGAGTTCCTAGAACTCGTACTGTGCACCTCTTCCACAGTGTCTGGGTCTAGAGAAGTCCGGTGAAATAAATTTGAGTAATAATCTTCCAATTTTCGGTTTTTCTGGTATAATAAATTACTTTGATGTACCCTATTGTCAAGTGTTGTATGCAAAAATGTCCCTTGGAACTACTATAACTTCTAAATGTTTTAGCATGTTTAAAATGTTCCATTATCCTATGTCATGCTTATCAGTGTTTTGTTGCTTTTATAGATTACCTTTCTCAAGGGATAGATCTCTCTGGAATAGAAGTAATTGAAAATGAGCTGCTTTTTATTGCAAGAGCTCGGCTTGAGGTGGAAAATCAGGCTAAAAGGTTGCTTGAGCAAGGTGTGGAGACTCAGGTAAAATACACTTTCTTCTTTACTTCCTTTCAAAAGTGAAGAATAAAAGTACTCTGATTTCCTTTGTTTTGTGTAGCATTGTCTAATGGAGTTTAAACATGAAAAAAGTCTTATGTGTGAAATTCTCACACATGACAATAGCCAAAGAAATTGATAAAACTGGCTTTGTACAATATTTGCAAGAATAAAATTTTGCAGGATCTGACCCTGAAATTTGGGAGAAAGTAAGTGCTGATATGAATAATTTAACTCTAAATACTGTGATAAAAGCTTGATGATTGATAGGACTTTGCATTAAGCACCATGTAGTACATTTCCAATATTGCCAAGCTTTATAGATAAATCTGAAAAATGCAGTTTCTTAAAACTGTAAGAAGATTTCTACATTTTAGCTGTGCAGTAATATATTGAAACAATTTGAAAGATTTCCCGTTAAAACTTTAAAGGGCACTTTAAACTTTGAGGTAAATATTCACTGTAGGGAATATAAAAATGAATATGCATAATTACATTCATCCATACTAAATGTAATTATCTACATTTTTAATAACCTGGCTATATTTATTATTTAACTATTTGTTATATCATTAGTGCTGTCTTCTTGCCTTTTTAAAAATACATGTTCTTTTGTCTATATATTTTAGTATTCTTTAAAAAAAAAATTATTTTAAATCCCTGTTACTACAGTAAGAGGAAAAAACTAGTACAAGTTCCTATCAAATTTGGGTTTTAAATTAGAGAACAAAAAGGATTAGAACAAGACATTTTTGTGCTGTTTGTTGCCAACAGTTAATCTTACCTGTAAGTCAATATAGCATTTGTTCATACTATTGAAGGTTGACATGAAAATAGAACATATACAGAGTGGAAAATCTCTTTATTAAATTGGCTTAGATATTTGAGGATTAAAATTGAAGATAAACTTTTTACTTAGACCTCTCATTTCAAGTAATTTTCTGCAGTAGGAAGTCATGATTGTGGTAAATACCTTTGGCTGTTTACTGATAGCAAAATGGTAGGGAAAAATAGCCCATTTTTTACTTGATTACTATTCAAATGTTGAAACTCCTGGCTATTTGAGCATGTTGCCAAGCTGTTATTGGGCTTGTTACAAGCTATGAAGCATATGTGATGTTAAATTAAGACTGAACAAAGATAGGGCCTAAGAAAAACCAAGTGGACGTTTATTTTAAATGTAGCAAAAGTCTTTATCAGTGTGTACTCCTTCTAGTTTTTCATGTCAGATTTGACCTTCTCTCATAATTTTCTCTTCATATTAAGTACTAAAATGGAACTGACAAAGAAACCCTGGGGAAATCAATCCCACTCCACTTGAAAAATAGACAGATTTATTTGGTGTTCCAGGCTGTATCCAGGTAATCAAGAGATTATTAAAGTATATGCCTGTTGTGCTTTAGCCAGGGGCCTGTTTCCAGCAAATGGAGGATTGTTTAGAAGAACATTATGAGTGCTTAGTCATTTCAGAAGTGGGGTTGTTTTCCAGAAGAGGTGTTGGGGTATGCTTCACAGGTTTGTTGTGTATGATTCGTGGATTTAATGCTGGAAAAATGGTGTGCTTTAGAAAATACACATGCAAGTATTGCCCAAGAAATCTAGAATTTGGAATATGACTAGAAGATAGTATGTCTTTGATTCTTATTATTGTAGCAGTGTGTTTTATTGACAAGCTGATTTACATTTATAGCTTCCAAGCCCTGAGATTTCCCATAAGAGAACATGGGATCTTCATCTTTTCTTCAGCATTTTGTACCACAGAATTCCTCAGATGGGCTGTCTTCCTGCTAGTATCTATTCTGGTAGCTAAGTCTGTACCTCTGAGAATAGTATATCTGTATTTGTATTTGTCCAGGTAGTTCTTCAGGTATTTGATATTCATATTTGCAACTGCAGTTTTAGTTTTCACCTTTGTTTTGATCTGCTGTGTAAATAATACGTGAGATCAGTTGCATACGTAACAGCAAGCTATATTTCTGTATTTCATCTAGCACTTTTCAGCAATTCCTTAAGAAGAAAGTTAGTCTTACTTCTCCATTTTACAGTATTTCAGTGTCCACCTGGAAGAGGAGCATTAAGTGGCAATACATAAAAAAAAGTAAAACTATAAGTATCTCCTTTTAAGCAGAAGTCATTAGAATTTGGTGAATGTCTTCTCTAGAATTTAGCTTTTTTTTCAGAGATGCTGCTATAAGTTACTCTGACAAAAAGAACAGAGCTAAAAAGTTTAAAGTGCCCCTTTCAACATTTTGATATATATCCTTTGTTTAGGTAAGAAACTATTTTTGTTACTTTGATTATTTATTTAATGATGTATAAATCACATGCTAATGAGCTGTGCCCAGATTCCCCCAAATAACTGCCAGCAGTAGGACATGAAAGCAGATACTTACCACTAAGTGATACATTGTCTTTTTCTGTACAGTGTAATTCACATTTTTATTGCATGTCTATCACTAGCATTTGTGTATTTCTCAGAAGAAATGAAATCTCTCTTTCCCTCTTCCTTTAGAAGTGTGGCATTAGCCATTGACTGCTTCAGAAGTGAAGGCTTCCACTCATATTCATGGTGGTATCTTTAAAGCTGCCATCTGGGTATAAACTAGAAGTGTCTGTCAGCATGTCTAGACTTAACAGGCTTTCACAGAGCTGCCAACCATGCTTGTCTTCCTAATCCTTTTAGAAAGAGTAAGCCCTCTTTGCTCTTGTTGACAAAAGTAATACAAATAATACCAAACCTGATCAAGCAGGGATACCAGTGGCTCGAGCAGGTTTTTTTATTGTTGGGTATGCTTTGTTACTCACTCTTAGTGTACATAGCACAGATTGATGCTCTATCATGACCCACAGAACAGTATCAAGAAAATGGATTCAAGCCCCGTTATTACTGTTTAGTCCTAAACTCCTTGCTAACTTTGCTTCACGCTGTAAGCAGGTTAGTGGCAGATAGTATAGAAAAGCAGGAGAGGCTGCTTTCACAGATACATCAAGAACTTTAATAAAGTCACCATTCTAAGAGGAGACAGCAATGTTTTCTGCTTAAAAAAAAAAAAGGTATCTATCCATCTTGCAACCACCTGAAGCATCCCCAGCGTTGCTTTTGCTCACAGGATGAACCCTGGGCAGAGGAATCTAGATTTGCTCTTGACACCACTTCACCTCTATATTCAACGGTGGTATATTTTGTAAAGCAGATCTGAATATTAAGAAATTATTTGGAACAAGAGAAATTTGTTAAGATTATCATAGCTCACTTCCAGGTAGAACAGTTTTGCCAGACACAGTGTTGAGGTTGCCATACTTGAAGAAAACTTTCTCTGCAACTTAGCTCACACTTCAAACCCTTTCTGCTATATATTGTCATGCTTAGTGTGGGACTTTCTTCTTACAGCCAGGGATGCCCAAACTTAGTTCCATCAGGTAATGATAAGGTTGGTAGCATTAGGGTTATAGTTATGGGTCTCCTCTGCGTAAGAAGGATGGATTTTTGCATGTATGTCCTCGTATCTGTGAAATGAGTTAGGAACTGATGCTCTTGCTTTTGACTTTACTGATACAAACTTTAGTAATTAGGATATAGTTGGTAAGGACTATGGTATCATTAAAGATTGATTAAAATATAAAATACCCATTTATGTCAAACAAGACATGGTGTGAAGATGAGAGTAGAATTCAGATTTCCTTGGGTTTGTACCTTAAAAACAGTTTGTCCTTCTGTGTGTTATAGAAACATTTTGTATCTTTGACCACAGATTGTAAAAATTTTACTTCTTGGTCTCCTGGAGTGATCTATAGGTGTCTGACTATTTTTTTTTTTTTTTTAAGTAAGGTTTTGGATAAATTATGTGATGTTTGTTGCCCAGATTCCCTTATTTAAGGTGCTGGCAAATTTATTTTCCTGCATAGCATGGATCTGGAGAGTGTTAAATTCACTGATAATTCACTAAAATTGTCCTGGTGGTCATGTAGTGAAGTTTCCTGGTAGTGTTAGAGAAAGCAAAAAGTAAGTGTAATCTTAATACCCCTTTGTCCAAATGAATATTACATTGTGTATGTAGTTTTTTTAATACATATTTATTTTTTTTCCAAAATGAAAAGCCTTACTAATTATAACCTCACAGAATAAAAAAGAGGGGACACCCCACCCCCCCGAAATAAATCCTAAACTCTACTTGTGCAAAATGTTCAAATGCTGGATTTGTAAACACAGGATAAGTATGTAAACAATAAAATCTGAACAAAAATGTCTCAATTAATTTCAGTGTAACTTCTTTATACTGTTGTCACTTTTAGCATATTTGGAGGCATTTTGAATTTTCATTTTGTAACTCACTGAGTAGAATTTTGCAAATTGTTCTGTTTTGCGTTCTTTTTCATACTGAACCTTTCTTCTAAGTTGTCTCTGCAACAAGTATAGCATTTTTTTTCACATTAAAAAATTACTAAGTAGATGTGTATGCATAATTGTTCTTGACTAACGCTATTTAGCGCCTGAGAAAAGTGATGGAAGGATGAAGTATCTGCGTAATTAACCAGTTGTCTGGAGGTGATTATCCAGAAGTTGCTCAATTTATCTCAGTTCAGGGTTCCCTAAGATAGGTGGTTATGTAGTACGTCTTGTAGTGTTATGGCAAAATTGGTGAAATTAATCTGAAATCTTTCATAGACCAGCATTTAATCTCCTGTCAAGGATCTCTAACAATAGGTCGTCTTTGTTATCCCTAAGGGATTGGAGGGGAAAGTAGGCACGTAATTGACCATTTTTCCAGACATGATCATCAAGAAGTTGCATAATTTATTTCATTTCAGGGTCCTCTGACCTGAATGCTTATGTAGTACAACTTGCACTGTTATGGCAAGATTGGTGAAATTAATTTTAAATCCTTCATAGGGCAGCATTTAATCCAATGTCAAGGATCTTAAACAATACATGCTCTTTATTAATCTGTGGCAGGATTTTCCAGTTGTGCAAATACACTTGGAGGTGTTTGAGATACTCAGATACAAAGAATGGCTGGTGTTGGGTCCTGTTTTTTACATTTTTTGGTGACACTTGCAAAAATATGATAATGTTGCATTCTTGAGTTCTAATTATTACTGCCAAAGGCATGGATGGCCCTTGCAGCACTATTTTCTGGGCAAGATCCTGTGATCTTGAGTTTCTCATTTTCAATCTTGTGTACTTTAGCAAGAGTATATGTTTCACTGAAACATCCTTTTTGCTAGATTACTTTATGATATGTTAACACTTTGATTTAAATCAAAGTATGCTTACTACTTTTTGCTAGTTTAGTGTCATCTTCAGATTTGAATGCTTTATAGTAAAATGGGCTGTGCAAGTGTATGAATGTGCTGTCTGAAGTTGTGGGCTCTGTGGAGAAGTGTTTGGCTGTAGAACAAAGTCTAATGTCATAGGAGAATGTCACTTCGAGTATTCCAACTCCATAGTTGGTAGAGTGGGCCTCTTAATGTTTATCTTTAGTTCATTTAGCTTAGGATGTGTTACGTTGCCTACACTCATGCATTGCACTAGTCAAAAGAAAAAATTTAACTTCCAGATGTTTTTGCCTGCCCTTTGCTACTTTTACATTTTCTGACATTTTACTGCATATGTATGCATAATTACAAAATTATCATTATAATAGCAAATAAAGTAGAAAAATATGAGAAAAGAACCCCTCCAAATTGGCATAGAACCATAGCACCTTTTTATCCATATACTGCTGGTTACCCTCATAAAAAGGCTGGAAAAAGTAGAGTTGAAATGCTACCCTGAGTATGTTGTTGTTTTTTTTAAGTCAAAGAGTAGTAATTGGTTTTTTCTTTTTTTTTTTATTCTGACATTTATTTCTACTAGAAGTTGGAATTTTACCTCATCACTGTCAAAAATTTAACCAGTATAGTAGACTTTAAGCAGTAGATGTTACATTTCCTTATTATTCCACAATCTTGATTCCCTGGAGGAGATCCTGATGGAAACTAGACTGAGACAGCTATTTCATAATAAAGTGATTGACTACAATATGGTATAGAAATGGAAGGCATTTTTGATTATTCAGTCTGAAGTCAATTACTTCAATCGAGAGTAAGAAGACTGAAGTAAAAAGGAAAATTTGAACCTGCTTGCTACTTTTGGCATAGGGTGAGGGTGGTAGCTATAGTTAACTTTAAATCATCTAGTTTTGCTTAGTGATGACAGAGGATGAGATCCAAAGCTTTTTATTTAAATTCATGTTAGCCACCCATTTCACTGCTTTTTGTAATTCTAATGTAGACAGAGAAGACTTATTTCAACATGTTATAGCTGTCATATTGGCTTTCGTTGTAAAAGATCACAATGGCATTTGAGTCTAATTAAAATCCTACTAGCTTATACTGTTTCTGTTTTTTCTTTTACAATAGTTCTGTATGCATATAGAGAACTTTTAGCTTTATGTGTTTATCTATCTTTACAAGTTTTACTCTATCCTAACCTTTAAGTTTCTTTGTCACAGAAACATACTCATGTTGCATTATTCAATTTTATTTTTCATCTTCAATATTATGGTTATGGTTTTCGTGATCTTGTTAACTGACTAAATCAGATTCCTTCATCTGGCCATCTGGTGCATGGCACTACTCAAGGAGTTTTTGATAAATCTAAATTATTTCTTCCTTCAACTATTCTGCTAAGATGTGATATAGCAATGTACGGCTCATCTAACAACCAAAAAATATCTTCCAGGTATGTGTTAGTTATATCCTACATCTGAATGGTAAACTTCACGGGGATTAACCAAACCCTATATTATTTTCCCTTTACTATTGTGGTCTAAAAAGAGTTCATTTTATCTTAAAGTATGATCTAATGGAACTGAAGTGTTAACCATGCTTCAGTAATTCAAAATCACCAAGCTAAACACTAAGCATGAATTTATACCTCTGAACTATGGATTAAAATAAACCACAGATTTCTCTGCAACATAATCGGCTGATACTGATATAACCTAGAATATCCTTTCAGTTTCCATAGGAACAGATGATAGAATGTTTTGAATCTTGGAACAGCTAAAATGAATGTCTGGCTTCAATATAGTTCACTTTTATTTTGCAGCTTGCAACCTCTGCATGTAGAGGGCTAAAAATGTGCATAAAAAAAAAGAAAGGTGGAATATTGGCATAAAACATGTTAAAACATTTTTAGTAGCAGCAGCAGCAACAACAACAACTAATAATAAAAATACAAATACTTTAAGATGTTTCTGTGCATAATTCTTCAGGTGTTAGCTCTGTGTTTTATTATACAGGTGCAAAAAGTATTTCAAAATCCATAGGAAAAGAGAAACCATTAATTATTCCTGTGTGTTAATGCTTCTTTAGATGTTTTACAACAAAAAAAAATCTGTTTCATTGGTCATCTCTGAATTTCATCTTCAGCCGTTGTTTCATCTCACTGTGTTACACTGAATAGGTATATTTTCTCATTGGAACCATTCGTACAACACAAGAAAACTTCATGTAGCCAGAAAGAAAAGATCACCAAAACTAGTGGAATATATAGCGTGTTATATAGGTGACTATGGCAGAAGGTGATAATCCAAGAACAGGCAAGGAAATATACTAGCTGTAGTGGTACTTGTTTTATTAGATGTTTGACATCTCTTTCTTAAGAGGTCATGCTGTGAAATCAGAGTAGATATGCTTTGAGGGTAAAAACTTTAACAAGTTTTAAAAGGTACCTCTTTATTTGCGATGAATGGATATATTACTCCAGTATTGATCTAGAGGGAAAATATGGAGGCCTTGTTAACAAACCATTAGGAATCTAAGTGGCTGTAACCTGAGGCATTGTGAATGCAGGTAGAAATGATAGTGTGTGACTGACTGTTCAGTACTTGGGCTCTTTTCATTTGTTATAACTCCAGCACTTAAGATACTTGATCTTTAAAACATTTTGTATGTGGAAATTAGGATGGTACTGAAAGCAAAAAAAGAAAAAAAGCAAAAAGAGGCAAAATGAGGAAGAAATAGCAAGTTAACTTGTGATAGTTTCTCTTTTCAGTGCAACAGGTTTTTGGTCTGTGAATGGATCTACACTGTGCTAATATAGTTCAAATAGCAACTTTTTTGAATATCCATATTCCAAGATTATTTTCAGCTGCCATTAATATAGAAGGCTCAGGAGAGCTGTAGTAATTGGAACATACGGGCAAGTTTAATAGCAACATTTTGAAAATGGAAGGATTTTCAAGTAAAAGTAATATGTAGGGCTTTCCTGCTCAGTATTAGAATATAATTTACTGTTGTAAATGTGCAGAGGACCCCGTGTCACATGTTACTTTCTGAATATTGATCCTCTTTTATGAACAGTTCTGGTTTGCACTTTTGCAGCATCTTTTAGAAAATTCCTCACAAACTGGTGTAGTAGGTGGTTTAGGCAGGTATTAGCAAACCTCATTCCACAGGTGAGCAAATACAGAGAAGTTCTAAATGACAAGAAGTAAGCAGGAAGGTTCCTAACAAAGTATTTGGGTTTGCAAGTTTCTATGCTTTAACAATTAGGCAGCACTGGCCCCTTTTAACAGGCCTTGTTTCATGAAAATGCTTCCCCTCCCCCAAATAACATTTTTTTTTCTTGAAGAGATACTGGAAGCTTCTGTTTTCTCACCCAGTAATATCTGCAACTGTAATTGTTTATCTGTTGAAATATATTGCAGTTAAAGTAGAATAAGCATTGTAAAATGAATGTTCTTTAGTTAGTTAGTCAGTTCTTTAATTTATGTTCAGCAGAAAGTTTCTGAGTGTGGGAGTGAGGACAAGGGACGAGCTAATTAGGAAAGTACAGCAGAACCAGGACCTACTGCTGTTAGTGTCCCCTGCACCCTGCTGGAGTAGGTGTTGGCTCAGGGGTTTGGGTTGCTTGGCCAACAGAGTGATGTGTCTCGTTGATCATCTCTTAGTGCTCTTAGCTATTAATTGTATGCCTGCTGGACACGTGTTCCACAGAGTAGTTTTTGTCAAACTGCAAAATAGACCGCCCCAGTGAGATGTTGTCAATAGCAAAGGAAGCATGAAACAGTCTTCCCTTTTCCCTTCTCTCGGTGGCAGGTAGTATGCCATGGTGTAAGGAATTCATAATTAGTTGATATGACGCATAGGCTAAAAAGCACTGACTTCAAGCAAATATTGAAAATAGCAGAAAGCAGGTGACTGTGTTTTGAGGAAAAACCTGCTTGGATAGACACATGCATATTTAATCAATCTTCAATAATTCATGAAATATTAATCTGATGCATATGGTGTTTAGTAATGGTGTTGGCTGAAATTCTAATACCTAATAGGGAGTTGTTGCCTTTTTTATGTATCTTAAAGTTCTTTGGGAAGAGGTAGAATTAACTTAAGTAAACAATAATTTTACTGCAACTATGTCTGTTATCCATATTTGACTGGAAAGAGTTTAGTCCTTAAAGTCATTAAGCTTTTATTAATTGAAAACTGTGCCTGATTTTCCCCAGATATTTTTGTGCCATGACCTCTTTCAATGCCTTTGCCATAGAATTCATCACTATCTAAACTGTCATTTTTTACTTTACTGTTTTTCTTCTGACAGGGTGCTGCTTTATGTTTGCTAGTCTGAATTAAAAAAAAAAAAAAAGAAAAAAAAGCTGCAACAAATATCATAAAATGCAGCTTTATGTTATAAAAACAACAAAAAGGCACACATTGGTTTTGCTGCTCAATTTTCTAGGTTTCATAACAGTTTATATGTTTGTGATATTTTATTAAATGTATGAAGTTAAACTGTATCTTACCTTTCTAACTTGACCCAGTTTTGTAATATGATAAAAATCCTCAAGTTTTCATTAAATGGACTTCGAAGAATTTTGATAGCGACAATTTTACAAGCTCTTTAACAGTGTAGTATTTCTTTGTGTACAATAAAGTGAAGATTGTTTGAACAATTACTTGAATAATCAGTAACTTAAATCCTGAGGCAGGTCCAGCATTTCTATCGGGCAAACATGTTGGGACTGCAGAAGAAAGGAAAGCATAGTCATTTTTGAAGACATCTCATGCCAGAGATCCAAATGTGCAGATTTTTGCAGGTCCACCTATTTCATTTTCAGAGATGTAGTTTTACCCCTTATATGGTGCGCTTTCCAGAGTGAAAGGCTTTATAACTCAGGAGGGAGCGATGAATTCCTTGGTGAATACTGTTGGAAAAACAGGACTACTTGCGAAGTACCTAAGCATACATTTTAGAAGCCCACATTTTAGGGAGCACCTCTACAGCATAATAGAGATAACATAGTAGCAAAGATGGCTGTGACAGTGTTTTGTTTAATCTAGCCAGAATTAGTTCATGCCAAAATATATCCCTTGTACTCTGGTTGCTGAACCATGCTGAAGTGTGTACTACTGTTGCTGTCTCTGTTAGTCTTAAGGAACATAAGCATGGAAGCGTGTGCCTATGCCACAAGCTAGAGGGGCATTGTGTTGATATTTTCATTCTGTTCTCTTTGATCGTAAAGCATACATGTAACAACGGTTATTGGGTGCTGATACGTATTTCCTCTCCAGAACTCAGATGGTGCTTATTTTTGTGCAGATCTTTCCTTCCGAGAGTGGGGAAGAAGGGAAGCTGGAAGATGAACTGCACTCAGTCTTTCCCCCTCCCTCTAGCACTGTATGTGAGCAAAGCAAAAATGTATATGCATTTGGGAAGGAGTGTGTGCTGGAGTAGGAGTTACCAGCAAGGAGGATGGGAGCGTGCCATATGTTCTCCTGCACTGCAGGTTTTACTCTTCCCTGGAGACTTGTTCTGAAATCCTATTGATTTCTTGTCAAAAAAAATCTAGTTGTCTTGCAGTACTTGGTCAGTATTGTATTTGACTGTTACCGCTTAGTATTGCTATCCTTGCAGTTATTGGGATGTAAGCACCAACTTATTAGAGGAAAGCCTAAGTCACCTTGTCCTTTGTTATTAATGTTAGATGAAGGGTTTTCCTGAATTCAGATCTAGGTCAGTATTTATTTATTATTATTATTATTGGTTTTTTGAGTACTGCATATTGAAAACTGTATTCCTGAAGCACTTGCATATCACCCAATAGAAACTTTTGGTATGATATTAACATTACTCAGTTGCTATTTGCTGCAGATTTATTTTTTTTTCTGCCTAAGGAGATGTTAATACATGAGGCCCTTTTCATTCTGTGTTTCTACTTGACTCTTGTTTTATCCCCTTTTAAAATGCTAACTAGGAATTTGAGTTTCAAAGATCTCTGCAAATAAATACAAGCAAACTTTCCACATATTGAAAAATTTTTCAGTTGCTGTGTTGCTATAGGCCGTTCTTCTATACATGTGGAAAATTCACTCCCCTTAATTTAGCATCCACACTTCCACCACACCTTAGAAGTAAATTTAACCTACCTCATGATCAAGGATATTTTTTTCCTTAATGCCAAGTAGCATTCTTCATGGAGACCCTCTGACAGTGTTCTTATATATGGCATAGTGGGAAAGCATCACCATGTCGAGTTTATGTTGCTTCAGTGCAGGTTATAAAGGAATCATAAAATTAATGAATTCATAGACTTCTACAGTGAATTAAGAAACCTTGTGCTCATGTAGACTGACCTGTGTAGTGCTGGACACAGACTTAAATTCATTAGATGGTGGACTGTAGGGTGTGAAGAATAATAACTATGAGCTGCAAATTACATTCTAGAGCAGGGGATTTGATAACTAGTTAACTTTTATTGGACTGACCAGTCTTGAATTTTAAACAAAATTGTATAGCCATGTAAAGAAAGTAGTCTTTGCTCTGAGGTGGTTAACACAGCAAAGCTGCTGCAAAAATAAAGTGGATCATTGAAATAATGCTCTGGCCTGTGAACATCTAAAAATTGATCTCATACATGTTATTTTAAAATGCAAATTTGTTTATAATCAGGTCTATATTTATACTTTATGTTCTCTATTCAGTTTAGAAATCTTACAGTTTTATAGAACATCTTTGGGACTTTCTCTTTGGAGAAGGTAAGTTTTAGCATAGCTTTTACTTCTTTTTCAGAGTTGTTTTTTTTTCCTAATTCTAAAACAAGTGAGAAGAACTTTAAAAAAATGTTAGGTTGTTGGCTTCGACTAAAAATTAGATCTTAGATTAGTTCTTCAGTCTACAACTGAAGTCCTTTTCCCTACACTTGAAGTACCTTATACATTGTGCCTTGATAGTTTTATATGTGGGAGGGAACTTAACCCTACATCTTGGTAAATAACTGTACTTGTATATAATTTCTCTTGCACGCTAAACTTCTCCTGTAAAGACTTATTTCCATTGCATCTGTATAGAATTTTTATGAACAAGTGATTAATTTCCTTTTTTTTCTTGAAAATTATTCTAGTAAATACAGTGTGCCCCAGGTAAAAGTACTAAACATTCTAAAACACTGTCATCTTTTTCACACATAATACTATTATGCATTCCATTTTCTATAAGGGATGTTTGCATCTTTGTTTTCTGTAAAATGTTGTGGCCTTATTTATATTTTATGGTAGTTAAGTTCACAGTTTATGTGTCATTCAAACAAGGGGGATAACAGCTGAATTTTAATAATGGATGAGGAATTGAATTGTAATTACAGTAGTTTTCCTAAAGCCATTTTTGTTAAGGATCTCTGTCAACAATCCCTTTGAATCTTTTATACATACGGAAGTTTTTTACCTTGGCTCTGAGTATTCAGGGAAGGTCTGGCAAAGCTGATTTCTGTTTTGGTTTAGAGTTCAGAATTCATTTTCCATTTTCCTTCCATCTTGTAGGCCTTTGTCTTAAAGTTGCTATAATTTTGCACAAAGCATGAGTCAATAAAGAAATTGACCACTAAATAGTGGCCATCCATATTACTGCTTTGCAGATTCTGGGCAAGATCAAGCAACTCGTATTATTTGTTATAATTTTTTAGTGTTCATTTCTACCTCTAGGTTTGCGGGTTTCTTTTGAGGGGGCTAAATTAAAGTTAAGGCTCTAGTTATTGTCCTTATCTCATGCATTAGACCAAGTTGTTCACTGATGTCAACTAGCACATCTCTTTTGTAGCCAAAAACTGCTGTGCAGGTTCATAGAAGTGGAGACTTTGACATAGAATTCATGAAAACCTGGCACGGTGTGTGATGGTGCATATGTGCTAAGAATGTTATTTTAACTGATAATTTATTGAATTTTGTCACTGAGGATCATTATTGTTCTTGTTTTGAAATCACAGGGAGTTTTCACACAAACTGTAGCATAAGCGTGTATATACTTTTGTGTAGCGTCCAGTTATGCAGCAGCATCACATGTGAAACTTAGAGTGGGGCACTAGGCGTGTTGTAGCAGTCAGCCAGTAATGTTGAGAAGTAGCCTTTTTTTATCCCCCTGAGTTGGGATAAAATTACAGACTAGTGATACAGGCACTGTATTAATGTTTTTGAAGACAGATCTTTTAAATATATACCCCTAAACCAGAGAGAGACCTCATGTTGATTGTGAGTAGAATTCATATGCGATATGCCTTAATATGACATTTCGGTTTGTACGGACTACGGTGTCTTTGCTTTGTGAATTCTAAGCCTGTCCACCTGTAGAAGTTGTGTGCCATGATGGTTTATTGTCACCTGCAAATTTTAATGATCCTGTCATCTCTTCTGCTGCTTTCAGGTCCATAAGTGAGAATGTTGAATAGTACCAGAGTTAGGACAGACAATGGGAGACACAGGTGTTCAAGTGTCATACCCTTTCAGTTTTTAAGTGAATCATATAAATACTCTTAGAGTAGGGTTATCCCACCCTATTCTTTATGTCTGTCTTACGGCAGTTCAATCTAGACCATGTTTTCTTGGCTTACTTAAGAGAAAGTCACTTAAAATAGTGTCAGACTTGCTTCAAATCAAAACATATTATATCTCCCATTCAAAGGTACGTTACCCTGTCACAGAAATAAATTACTCTGGTTTGGCATGAGTTGTTTCTGACAAAGCCATCTTGGCTGTTATTTAGCACCGTATTAAAATTTCCTTGTGCATATCAAAAGGTAATTTAACTGTGCAGTCAAATGTAAATAAGTTATTACTTTGTAGCAATATGACTATATAATATTACTGTGCTGTTTGATGGTCCCGTTTTGAAGACAGAAATGTAATGTATGAGATGCTAATTTCAGAATACCTCCAGTGTTAATGACTGTTATATGAGAGCTTTAAACTCTTTAATGTTTTGTTTGGATTTCAACTCAAGTTTCTGGGAATTTGCTCAAGTAGGTTGGTAATTAAGGTACTTTCTGGATGTAATTAGTGGAGCATACTGTAACTAATAATCTTGCAATCACTAAACGTAAAATGTGTTCTTAAAGTACTACAACTTGGATAATGAAAACATTTACAACCTATATCATTCATGGAGAACAATAGTACTCCTTAATATATTTGGCAATGAATCAGTGAGCTCTCTTCTTCTCCAGCCCCCGCTGCTGACAGTTATTTTAAGATCAGAATCAATACTTATGTATATACAACTCCTGTAAATCAGATGGATTAAAGAAAACAAATTTCTGACAATGCTGAAGCTGAAGTACATTTTCTAAGGTGGGTTACACATCAGCTGTAAACGTATAGCAGAATTATTTTGTAATAAATCAAAGTGTTTATGAAAAGCCTGGATCACTTGCTAGCTAGTAAGTATATTACTTGTTTTAGTCTTTTACTTCTGTACGTAGCTGGGCACATCCAGTTGAGAAGTGGGAACAGACGCTTTGGTGGGCTACTATCGTTGGTTCTCTGACAGCCAAATGGGATGATAAAATGGAATTAACATCGTCTACTCTGAAACTTTTAAAAAAAAATCACATAGTTGAAGACAGTTTCTGACCAGCTGTTAAATTGGATGTGGAAGTGTGTGCATTCTAAAAGAGCTTCATGTTACCTCGTGGGATGTAGCCATGACTCATTATAGCTTTTCTGTTTTTGTTTTTTGGAAGTCGCCACTTTGAAGAATGGGTAATAGATTGGGTGGGCAGTTGCTGTGTGACAATTCTCATCATCTTATCAAGTGATTTGTGCCCAGAAATTGTTCAAGTCACATTTACTTATTTTTCTGCTTTTTCTGTCTAATCACACAGGTCAATATTTGTGAATGGATCCTTGTCCATAGTCCCTACAAAAAGGGGGGCGGGCAACTGGTAGAGTTTTCCTTGGGCTTTCAGTTTCTTTTTTTGCAGAGGAGTTTGAATTTCTGACTTTGGAATCTTTGCACCAAAATACTCCATTTATTAAGCTCATGACAGCAAAGTTTATCTCTACTTATAGCTGTGACTCTGTTAAACTATTTCAGAAAACTGAGTTCCTGCTAATTGAAACTTTGTATTTTTAGAGAATATTTCTATCCCTACATAATTTGTGCATGTTACAGGGAGAAATGTGCTAGAAATAATGAAAGATAAAGTTTTTTACCAGCGATTATCTAAAGGTACAGTAAGCAGCAACACATTCCTGAAGGTTGTCCTAAGCACAAAGGTAACACAAACCCAAAGATTACTGGTCCTACCAGCTGAGGGAACAATTAAGAACATTAAAGATGTTGCTGAGAAGCTGATTTTTCCCCTCCCTTCCCCTCCTCTCTTCTCTCCTTTTCTTTTTTTCCCTAACTTACTGAAGATGATGTTGAGGAAAATACATCTGCTTTTCAAAAAATAAAAATAAAGGGGTCTAGAAGATATTAATGTAATTATATAAATTGGGAATATGGCCGAATTCAGAACACTCTAAAATGTACTCGCTCTGTCTCTGTAATAGAATTTAGAAGAATTTCAGAAAAGAGCAAGAGAAAGTTTAGGAATATAAAAAAACCTGTTGCAAGAATAAAAATTGAAAATACTGAGGTTATTTAGTTTGTAAGGCAAAGAAGTTGGGCAAATAAAATATATGTAAGCATGTAAAACTGTGACTGATACATAGAAGAGAAAGGGGAATCCTTTAGACTTTCCAGTTTTCTAGCAGGTGATACAATCAATAGTTGTCCAAAAGAGGGTTTCAGAATAGTAAGCAACTTCTATGACCTGTTTGTTACAAAAGTCACAACAGTAAGAAAATTGATTTGTTAAATATTATCATTAGTACCTATGAAGATGCTAATACAGAACATCTCTGAAACAGTGACATTTAAAATGTAAATTTAAAGAATTTTTATGTGTGTCATTTATGGACAGTAATTCCATTTAAAATCTGAAAAATCTCTGAAGAGGTCTCTATCTTAGCAAAGGTACAGGCATCTGTCCCTCTTAAGAAAATCTTATAGAACTTTGTTCCTTTTAGTTTTCAACAGTAATTCACACTCAAGTTAATGTAAAATCACTGTTGTGTTGTAGAGGCTTGACAATACTTTTGTGTCATGAGCAGCTTCGGTTAATTATTTCTACAGTTAGGTTTAAAAATAAAGTACACTTGGTCATAATAGTCATTTGCTATTGCTCTGCTTTCTCAGTAATGCTGGAGAACTCAAAAAATGCAAAAAGAGAATAACAAAAATTGCATTACCATTATTTTGTAATAAACTTGTTAACCACAAGTAACTTCTTCGCTCATGAGAGTATTAGACTACATATTACATATGCCTGGATTTCAGAACAAGGACATGCCAACATGTGTTTTGTCTCCTGAAAATAGCGAAGTACTGAAAAATCCAAATAGTGTTGTTGTGATAAGGTGTTCATGTGGAAGTATTCTTGTGTATTCTGCAATTTCCTTTTTTTCAAGATCTGCAACGGCATTTCAATGCTTATTACCTGTTTCACAGGCACTGATGACCTTTACAACAATGTGAAGGCATGTTTATATATGACAACTTGCTAGGTTGGAGGAAAAGAATGGATTTTTATCAGGAGGTGAATGACTTTTGCTTTACTAACTTCTTATACAATTTATTAAGTAAGATAACAATATTTTAATAATGGCATTATTTTAAAAATAAAACTCTGTCATGCTTTAGTGTGCCCATAATGCCAAGACTTGGCTGGCATGCATGGTGTCAAGAGGTCAGCGAAGGATGATTCTTGGTTATAGCTTAAGTGTGCAGAGTTTACAGTTTAACTGAGTAATGCAGTAATTTTGTTATATTCCTCAAGGTTAGGAATTTGATAGCAGTTACCCAGTACTTGGTAGGTTCCCTTTCATAAATAACCATCATAATGGGCCCAGATAAACAGAGAAATCTTGAGTTCTCAAACAGGTATCTTCTGACCAAATTTGTTCTCATGAAAAATAAGTGTTAAAAGGCACTTTAACTTATGCATATATATAAAATTCATCCTCAGTTGCTGACTGTTGCAAGTTAACCTCAGCTGTGTGCTTGTATATGACATAAGTGATGTCACAGTGTTTATCCAAATGGCTTTGTCATAGGAAGTAGCTATTATTAGCCCAAATGTTTCCATTTCAGGAATCCATTGGAACCTGATCCTACCTATTTGAGTTTATATTGATACAAGTCCCTGAAAAGGTCATGCCCTTTTATTACAGAATCTTTTACCTCTCTTTTTTTGCTTGAAAAAGCAAGTGAACAACACCTGAACATAATTAGGTCCTCTGTCTTGCAGATGACCCAAACAAGTGTCTGTCCCTCAAGAAAGTTATATGAAGTCCCTGATCTAGAGTTTTTGTAAAAGAGATATCATGTTAGGTGTCAGAACAATTCCAAAAAGTTCAGAGGTGTTGTGAGGAATTATGAGAAAATTTGTGTAGGGCCAACCTAGGGTTCAATTAGCTTGGACCAAACCATTTGGAGCTGTGAAGTCAGAAATTTCTGCAAGAGTTAAGGATCTGTATGCTAAACATACGGTTTGATGATTGTTTTTGTTAGGATAGGCTATCTGAGATTGAATGAAGTGTAGGAAAATAGGTATTCCTTTTGTCTGTAGCCATATAAGAGAATGGATCTGACTCTGAACAAATGCAAATTATAGGGTTTTTTGGCTTGAGGTCCAGCTGGTTTTTGTACCCTCTTGAGCTATTTTAAATACAGTGTTAAGACTTAAAACATATAGTAGAAACAAGGCTGAGCATTGAAAATGCTGTTTTCAGTTTTCCTTAATGAAAAATGTGCTATTTGTGGGGTATAAATCCATGTTTAAATTACATTTCCTTGGAGAGTCATCTTAATGCCTACTGATGAAATTCAGCACTTTATTGATGCTTGAGCCAAACCAACATCCTTTAGTACAAGAATCATTCAATCATTGTCATCACTGCAGGGTAAAAGTTGATACCTTATGTAGTATAGTTTACCATACTAGATCAGGATTAGTTACTCCTTCAGTTCTGATTGCTGATTTGCAATGGATGCATAGGACCATGCAACATTTAGGCCTGGAGAAGAAGCCAATGTATTTTGGGATTTATTCTTACATTAGCATATCATCCTTTAATCCCTTAGAAGGTTAAAGAATATTTTACTGTCCTTGAGATTTTTGTATGTAGACAGACACAGGCATTTTCCCTGATGTAATGATTCAAAAAGCAAAGTTCAAATGATCAATAAGAAACCATAATTTCTGCAATGCTGCCTTGTGCACTCTGTCAGCAAACAAGGAGAGTGAACAAGGATTCATCACCTCCCTAGAGAAACAGGACAAGTCAGTAAGGCAAGTGGAGGATTTTTTTTTTTTAATTCTTTTTTTTTTTTTGGCTGACATCAGATCATAGGAATCCTTGCCATAGTTTGTCTTAAGTTTGCCAAAAAAATAAGAAATTGTAGTCTGTCATTCTAGAATGGTACATTTTTGGAATACAGTGCGGATTGTGCACTTCATCTCTTCAAAATAAAACCTTTTTAAAATTTATTTTTCTTTTTCTGTGACACTCCTTTTTGAATCACAGGGGTGAACGCAAAGGCCATCTACTTAGTATATTTTGCTAGCAGTATATTTTGCACCAGGGAAGAGGCTCATGAACCAGGATTTAATTCAGAAAAGAAAATAAGCCTGAATTACTATAATCTGTAAAATTTTGTTCAGATCAATGATAAATGAGCTGATACTCTAGAACTTTGATATTAGTATCAATGTCTGGAAGGATACTAAGGATCAGATGGGTAAAGAATGAGCACAATATCTAAAGCCTTCTTAAGTGACAACTGTCCATTTGGAACAAACAAACATCTTATAATTTTATTGCAAATGACAGAGCGACTGCTGCTGTGGCTGTCCTGAGTATGTGAAGGATGTCGTAATTTTTTTTTCTCCAGGCTTAGTCAATAGATAGAAGGC
This sequence comes from Buteo buteo, assembly GCF_964188355.1. Lineage (NCBI taxonomy): Eukaryota > Metazoa > Chordata > Aves > Accipitriformes > Accipitridae > Buteo > Buteo buteo. The sequence continues at coordinate 15,727,563 of NC_134174.1, read as the reverse complement.
CTGTAGGTGGGATACCCATTTGTAAATCAAAACCTGGATCTAGAATCTATCAGGAGGGTCAGAAGTGTACCTAGGATGGCTAGGAAGCTGTGGGTGATTATAGATGATAACATGATTGCAATGTATTACTGACTTCTGTAAGCTTAGAGGTTAGAGGAGTGTAGTGTTTGTGTTACTAAGAAGCATTTATCAGCTTATTAATCTTCTTAAAACTTGAAAAGTTAAACTGTGTGTTGCTTCTTTGGCTTAAAGCTACCTATGTATTTCTGGATAGAATGAAATCTTACAAGACAGCTTGCTGTGAGGTGGTAAAAAGCTGTTGTTTCTCCAGGCCATTTATTTTGTATGGCTTGTAGAGCAGTCCTCCCTGTCTTGACCCTCTGTTGTTGTTTAGCCCCAGCCAGCAACTAAGCACCATGCAGCTGCTCACTCACTTCCCCCAACCCAGTGGGATGGGAGAGAGAATCAGAAGCAAAAAGGTAAAACTCATGGGTTGAGGTAAGAACAGTTTAATAGAACAGGAAGAAAGAAACTAGTAATGATAATAATAATAATAAAATGACAATAATAATAAAAGGATTGGAATATACAAAACAAGTGATGCACAATGCAATTGCTCATCACTTGCTGACCGATGCCCAGTTGGTTCCCGAGCAGCGATCCCCCCCCAGGCCAATTCCCCCCAGTTTATATACTGGGCATGATGTCACATGGTATGGAATATCCCTTTGGCCAGTTTGGGTCAGTTGTCCTGGCTGTGCACCCTCCCAACTTCTTGTGCCCTCCAGCCTTCTTGCTGGCTGGGCATGAGAAGCTGAAAAATCCTTGACTTTAGTCTAAACACTACTCAGCAACAGGTGAAAACATCAGTGTGTTATCAACATTCTTCTCATACCAAATCCAAGTATCTTCTCATTCTTCTCATGCTGAACCCAAACCATAACACTATACCAGCTACTAGAAAGAAAATTAACTCTATCTCAGCTGAAACCAGGACACCCTCTCACAGCCTGTTGTCTGAATGTATTACTTGCTTTAGAGTGTGTTTTGGTGTTAAATAATTGTTGATGGCTGCTTTTCAGTAAACATCTTGTGTTTTAAATATATTCAGAACTTGTCTCAGTTAGTCTAATACTAGGCCAGCTAACTGATGCTGAAGTCAGAACTCCTAATCAAGTGTTTATTATTTCTTGTAACTGTTAGAGGTTTGTGAATATGCCACATATTTCCACCCCCAAAAACCCCAAAGAGCTAACTGTGCAAAAGCACTGTTTAGTAGCAAACTTTTTAATGGGCTGTAGTTAACCATGCTGTTAAATGGGCTGTTTTAAGTTGGTTCAGCCACTGATGATTTTCATGTAAAGCTTCCCCTCTAGAACTCTGCCAGAAAACAATAGTGTGAGACAACTTGAAAATACTTTGACTACTATATGCTTATTATTTGGCTAGATCCAACTTTAGAGAAATACTTTTAGGTCATCTTTGAGATTGTTTCTTCCTGACCAAAATTATTTGATTTGTACTTAACTTCCAATAATCAGTACTAATATAACGATTCAAATGGATCAGTTTATTACATGACAGTGAAATGGATCCAAGTCAGGAGAAGCCATTAAATCACTTTATCTGACCTCTGCAACTTGACTTCATTTCAGCTAGGGCATTTTATCCTCAAGAGATGTCCCATGATCAGGACCATGATCCAGATATCTGTATGTCAGGGATCTGGCAGGGTGAAATATGCCCTTGCAAGCAGTCTGGAGGAAGAGTAAGTTGAAATCCTACAAAGATTAACACTATGGATCTTTGAGAAATATTCCCGTCAAGGGAGTAGTCTGCCAGCCATTACAGCATTCTCTTTGGCTTGAAGAGGAAGAGATACCTTATCCTTTTCCCTTGGCATCTGTCTGATGTTTGGTAAGAATCTGTGAAGTCAGTTGTGCGTTGGAGAAGAATACAGTTTCTGATCTGCTGTAGGCAGAGGAACCTAAGTTTGAGAACTGATTTAATTACTGCTTTACCACAGGCCTGCACGTGGTATGAGGATGTAGAAAGCAAAACAGAGCTGCTTATTTTCTCAAAAGCTGCAAGAGAAGATTTGTGGAATACACAGTTTCACAAATATATACACATGAAGGCTAAAAAGATCCACTAAAACCATACTACTCTTTTGCACGTTTTGGTCCATCCCACCTGTTATTCACTACTGCTGTAGACTTTCTCAGGAAACGTGTTTTTTACATGGCCTTCAGAGGTATTTCATAGTGCACTATCTTTAGAATCTATTACCTTTTGAAGAAATGTTGCTTGGTAAGTAAAGAAAGACTAGAGAGTTTAAAAAGTAATCTCATATCTTCACTTACCTTTAATTTTCTCTGGAATAATTAGAAGTTGTTTTGTCCAGTTAGTTGACTGTCATTAAAAATAAACTAGAGGAGAGAGAAAGCATGGAAGGTGTCAAAAATAGCTGAAGGTATAGTTGAATATAATCTTTGGTTATAGTGAATGGTTATAGCAGGCTTTTCAGTGGAAAAAAAGGCCAATTTTGATTTCCGAGGATTAAAGCACATAGCTTTTATCTAATTTTGTGGTAAGGCTTTATGTTATTTGTCTTAATTTAGCCTCACAACAAGCAGAGTGTCATCAGAATTAGTACATAAATTACATTTATTTTTTCTTTGTTTTGCCCTTTTTGTGTCAAGCCAAAGAGAGTTGGGCACTCTTTTTACCTTTTTTTGAATCAGTGGCTCAGCTTTTTCAGTTTGGCTTTTGGGATGCTGCTGTTTGCCTCCTCCTTCCCAGCTGTTCACTAGAAGATTCAGGACTGAAGCCAATTCATTTGCTTTCCTACTTCATTACCAAAAATGGCAAAATTTTGCCAATGTTGTCATTTTCCCACTTCAATAATAGATAATAAAGTTGCACGTGGGAATTTTTGCATATCTTCAATTTTTTGAGTGTGGGCGGAATACTATTTCAGGCTCTTACTCTGAAATGCTAAAACATGAAAGACACTATTGTGTATTTTTTTTTCCATGATAACCAATATTTTTAGCTTATTTCTGATTCATCTGAATCTGAGATAATCTATCAGAGACACAGAAACAAATGGTCATGTATATCCTCTGGGTTTCCTTTTTCTGAACACATTGGAATACAAAGTGTCGGAGACACTTGCTGTGTAGAGAAGAAGGGGCAAAAACCTCCAAACTTCTGGGAAATGTATCTTTTTTCTTTTTACATTTTACCACAGGAGGAAGTTTCTTGACATCAGCTGTAAGTGATTTTGATAGGAAATAGTTTATATCTGTGGAGGAAACATTCTATTGCATTTAAAGACATTTAAATACTATATCGTGCAGGGTGGTTTTTTTTAATTGTATTCTTAACTGCTGAATAGCTTTATTAGAAAATGTTTGGACAAAATTTTTTTAAAAGACAAATGGATAGCAAAAATCTGTTCAGATTCCTGTATTATATCCAGGGCCAGGTATGGACACTGTGTGGAATTACTAAAATAAATTATATGGAAGTTATAAACTCTGGCACACCATATTGCTAATGTAAAGGGATCTGTAGTCTTCACACCAAATTAACATTGAATAACGTAGCATGTGTGTGCCTTCCTGCTCCGACTTTGCGATGTAATCATATGACTTCCACCATTCCTCCTTCAGCTTAAAGTTGTCTCCACCCTTATTAAAGGAAACATACGTGGCTATAAAACAGTTTTGTTTAGGAAAGACTGTGAATTGTGAGTTACTATAGATTTTAAGGTGAAAGGGGAATATGACATATATGACTCAAGAAATCCTGCAACTGTGCCTATAATTTCCAAGAGCTAAAGGATGTTTTTGTAGAGGGGATGCAATTTGATTTAAAGAATTAAAAAACAACAACAACAAAAAACCAAAAAGAAAAAAAGATTAACTAACCTATGCATTATCTGTTAGTTTGTTGGTTTTTTCCAAGGCAGAAAATGTTCATCTTTTGTTCCTTGCTGTCAGTAATGGAAGCTTGTTGTAATATAGGCATACCCACTGTCCATTGAGGATGTACTCCAGAAAAATGCAATGCTAGTGTTTCAACAGATAGCAAAGCAATTTTCCCTTTTAGAGTCAATGTAACAGGGTGCAGATACATGTGTGGACTTCAGATACACAGGGACAATACCTGTGTTGTGGAGAATGGACATGCAATGGCAGGGTTTTCAGGACTGTCAGCTGGAGGAGGCACTGGTTTAGCAGCAGCTCACTTTTCTGACCAGGCTATCACTCTGAAAAAAAGAGCTCAACTGCTTCCTACATGAAATTGATTGCCCAGTTTTCATTTATTACTATGGGCATTCTTGCATTCTTCTACATTTTCACTGTGCAAATCATCTCCCTCAGAATAATCGAGATCAATTAAAGCAGTCAGCAGTGAAAAACTGAAAACTGGGGGTTATTACAATGATTAGCAGCAATATGGGGTATTAGGTGATGGGTGACAGAAGTCCAAAACTAAACATACCGATGAAACAGGTAGTGAAGTGTTCCTTTACCACTAAACACTCATGTTACTGGGGAGTGTCAGCAATTAGATGTTAGGATAATCAGGAGTTAGTGCAGCAGCCTTTATTTTGGAACACAGCTTGGAGGGTAACAAATCTTCTAAATACTTCTCTTAGCATTCCCAATCATGTTGCTATGTTAATATTTTATGTTTCTGAAATCAAATGCCTTTCTGAGGTAACAAATAAATCTTTTGGCCTCCTAAATGTATTGACTGAATTTTGATTTTCCGTCTAACGGCTTTGTTAAAATACATTAGATACCATTTAAAAATGGTAACGTGCCACAGGAATATGTAATACAAGAAAAAGACTAGGGTACTGACTGATAGTTCAAAGTTTTAACCTTTGTTTCTAGAACTTTTCAGCTACCACATTTAATCTTTAAAAGGACAAATTTTAGAGGCTATCTAGTTTGGGTTTCAAAGCAGGGATTGGATGCTGGAAGAGTATATGTAACTTATTCTCTCCTGAAAAAGGGAAATAACTTCTCTGATAATTTCATGAGGTGATCAGGAGAGAATGTTCTCCTTCCACAGAATATTCCACCTCAACGTAGTTCTTTAGGCTGTGGATTTTAAGCAGCTAATATATGTGCTAAGGATGATGTACTATATTGGCAATCAACCTTTAGTCTGCGAGCCACATGTAACCCCTCAGGAGAATGGACCCCATCTGATACCTGCTTCTGAGAACTCACTGCATGCCAGGCTGTCTGGTGATGGTAGCTGCTTCCTATGGCTAGGGTCTTACATGATGGTCTCTAGTGCTTCCCCAATACATTACTATGCACAGGCTTTTTAATTATGTTGCATGCATGAACACAGATACGCACTCACACACTTTCTTGGTGTCACAGATATGCCTGATAACCATGCATGTAACCAAGCATGCTGAGGATTCTTCGTGATCAGCGCAGATTTCTCAAGAGTGAGTCCTGTCAAACCAGCTTAGCTTCCTTCTGTTGAAGGGTGATCAGTTCAGTGGACGGGGAGGTATAAAAGGTGCGGTCTGATATTTTGTAGTACTTTTACCTGTGGCATTTTCAAATTCAAACTGAGGAAGGATAATCTCGATGAAACTGCTACAAGATCAATGCAGAACAGTTTGGAAAGCTTTACGCAGTGTTGATTCTCTTCTAAAATGGGATGTATCAAGTGAATTTCTGCAGGGATTTGCCCCAGGGCTAGCACTATTCAGTGCTTGCATTAATGATCTGGATGATGGAATACAGAATATTATTAAATTTAGAGACTGCACCTGTCTAAGAAGTGTTGAGGTCTTGTAAGGACAGAGTTAGAATTCAGAATGATCTTGAGAAATTGATTTGAAGAAGTAAAATGCTATTGAAAAGGAACAAATGTAAGGTACTGCATGAAGAAAAAGAAAAAGGGAAGAAAAGCATGGGTACATAGTAGAAACAGCTGTGTGGATAGTAGACCTGCAGGAGGGGATTTTGAGGTTATAGTGGATTACAGGCTGAATGTCAGCTGTGTCAAGCAGATATAAAGGAGGAAAATACTGTACTGGGAGGTGTAAACAAGTACAGGTTGTTAAACATGGAATAATCTCTGTGCTCTACTCATGTGGAGTGACCCTTGTGCTCTATTCAACCCTGTGGTTTCTACTAGTGAATTTTCCACACCCTTCTTGATGTGTTCTAATCTGAGAGATAGTCAAGTGGGGAGCAGTGAAAGCTAGACTTATGAATAACAGTTTGGTTAAATTTCTGCTAGATGTTTGTATTTTTAACTGTAGATACAGTTGTAGAGAAGGAGAGTAAACTTGAACTACTTCATAAGATCTTTCAAATCTGTGGGGTATATTTAGTAGCTTCTTGGAAAAGGCAGATGATATGGTGTCCTGGAACTGACAGCTGAACAGATCATCCAACACCCTGACTGCAGTGGATGCACACATACGAGATAGCTCATATGAATGTACATGAGGGCCCAGTGTCATGTCTTTGACACAACACTACTAGCACGTGTGCTGTAGTCTTCTCATAAAGTAGAGCCTATGGCCCTCTCCTGCACCTGCACAAAGGCAAGTGGCCCACCCAGCCACAAAGGCTGGGCATCCCTGCAGTTGCTTTATAATTTACAGTTCACATGACTGGCATTCTTAATGGATTTGAAGTTTCACTAATGGAAAATACTTGCTACTTGAAACAAAGTAAATCGCCTTGTTGACAGTTCAATACTGTATTTCACACACTGATAAGTTTGTGAATCTGTTGGCAGACTACTTGATGTGGGTGCAAGGACAGTCAATACCAGCAGTTTGCTCTCTCATGGATGTAGTCCAGCAGCATGCTTTGAAGGTGGAAAAAAAAAAAAAAGAGGGAATCATTGTGGTTTGTCGGAATGCTGAAAATCTGAATGATGACTTTTTTAGGTAACCATTACGTGGAGCCCTCTTACCTGCAAGGTCATCAGTGGCTGGCTGCGATAAGCAAACCACAAGAGAAATCAAGATAACGTTTGTGTTAGATAGAAGATGAAGAAAATTTTAAAAAGAACTAATAAATTAAAATTTTCTGAAGAGTCAGGTTTTAAACGAAGAAAAGAAATTTTTTAAAATAACTGCTGATTGGACTGATGAAATGGATATTTTGTAGAGTGTTTGTTAAGTAGAGCAGGGAAGAATTTATGCTCTTGGAAACAGAGGGTGGTGTCTGAGAAAAGGGACACTCCATTGATGAGTGGTGTAGCGATCCAAGCTTGAATAATATATTTTCCCAAGTAAAAGTATATGTGTCAGTAATGCTAGTTCTTCAGAAACATGTGTACATCTGTATGTTTAAACTATCAGTTGGTATTTACTAAAGCTTTTAAATTAGAGCAGGAGGTTGAAATACAGTGCGTATGTTTGTGGTTTGCTGGGACTCTGTGCATGTCTAAGGAATGATCTGCACACATTGTTGGGAATAATCAAAGAGAAACTCCCTTGCCCTCCTGAGTGGTAGTGTTCTTCTAAGACACTACAAATAATTTGAAGGGATCCAGTCAGGAATTTATCTCCAAATATTTGTGCTGTGCTCACCACACCCGCTCACTTGCTTAACATAAGATTCTTTTGAAAAGCTTGCATGCAGATGTAGAGATTATAGTCATGTAAAGAAACGGTAGACTATAGCTCACATCTTAGGAATTTAAATACATATTATGGATAGATCATTTTTGTGTAAGGTAGTTAACACATATAACCTAATAGGCTTTCAATTTCTATATTGGAGATTGTTTCTTGAAAATACGAGTAATACTGGAAGTCAGTGAAGATGGACACAGTACTTCTGTAGGTTGAGTGGAGCTGCAGAACTTTAGCAGTAAGGCACAATGTAAATTTATACATAAAAATGTCTGTGTACTGCAAAACTTAACACTTGCAGTCACACAGTATCATACTATATTAATAAGCTGAAGGGGACAGTAGACAATTTCCTTCAGTTGCCAGTTCACCAAATCTCTCTCTTCTGTCAGCTGTACCTTTTCTCCATGGGTGATAGTGACATTATGTTGAAACTGGAATTGTATGGTTTGATCTTAACTTTTTTAGCATGTGACAGCATTACTAAAAATGTGTATGACATACTAGTAATCCACTTGAACACAGATAAAGGACAATATTACATAATGAAGATCTGTTTCTGGGAATTCCTCTAGACTTATATTAAAAAAAATAAAAATTCACTGGATTTCAGTCATCAGACATTTTGGCAACAGTCCATGATTTAAATGACATTTTGATCTCTATTCAGGATGTCTGGCTGACCAGAAAGCTAAGACTACTTTTTTACATTTAGCTTGGTAGTTAGAGGTACTAGATTATGTATGTATCATGTAAAAGATAAAATAATAATTTAATTTTCTCAAAAAGCAAGTATCTAACATCAAATGAATCCTTATTAACTCACCTAGTGTCTAAAAAAGACCTTGTGCATAGTTGTATGTATCTTTTAATATCTTTACTTTTTGTCAGTCCATGTGGCTTTATTTACTGATATATAACTAGAAAAATACAATTTTTACCTGACATGCTCAACTGTCATGTATTGTTTAGTGCTTGTGCAAGCTGTTACAAATGTGTGCATGTGTTTTAATGCATCAATTCATTCAGAGATAGTAATAAGTTGTAACATTTAGTCAGATTACTTCTTTGTATTCATGATAAATCAATAAACGTCTCTTTTGATCATGTATGTTACCCAAGTTTCAAGCAGAAGGAAGGCAACTACCAAGACTGAGAAACCTTTATGCATCTTCCAGAAATTCCCTGTGCCAAGTTTCATATTTACTGCACATTATTTCCAGGTGTGCATACCAAAAATGCTGTTGCTATTCCCTGGTGTTCTGTATTTTCTGTTTTGAGCTGAGGGGTTGGTGTTTTCAGTAAAAGTTTATCTGAGTTTGATCTGTTTATCTACATTAGATAACTCTATAATCTGCATTACCAAAATTTCTTGCAGTTCCTGTTTCTGTTATCCCTGCAACTCCTTTGTGACAGAGGTAAAGTGCCAACATATGTGGTTTGCAGGTGAAGAACAGAGGCCCAGAGAGAGAGATCATGCACCACATTTATAATGCTCCTAGATCCTGCCATGCACAGTAAGGGTTGTGGCAGTGGAGAGTGTGGTGTGGGGCTACAAGAGTAGGGTTCACAATGTCATTTTAGTCATCTAGGCTCTGCACTCTGAATTAAGCACCTAAGAATGAGATTTGCAGCAGAGAATGTCAGTATGTAAAAACTGAACCTCGGCACATGTTTCCAGCTCTTCTAGAGGTGATTTTGCTGGGATTCACCAGCCGCTACCTTTCCTGAGCCTAAGTACCTGGTTCCTTCTAGGCATGGGTGACTGCTTGTTTAACTACACAAGTGATGAAAAAAAATGAAGGTGCTGGTGAAGAAGTGTAAAAGCACTTCTTCAGGAAGTGGGAGCGAAGGCCACTGTTACCCTAAGCCTGAAGTGCTCTGCCCTGTGTCTGATTTGGGAGGTAGTGACCTGTCCTTGGGCACCAGGCAGGACTGGAGTGGTCGCACATTGCTGTAGATGCCAAAGGACTTGGCACAAAGGCTTGTCACTAGATGATCTTTTACAAGCTTGTAATTTACTCATGCAAGCGGGACAACTCATTCGTGCTTAGAGGTTGGATCTACTTAATGAGATGGTGTAGACCCAAGGGATGTGATATTCATGGGTCAAAGGGAAGATTAACTGTAGTCCAGTAGTGGACAGTGTATTTGGGAAATTCTGGGTTTGGCTCATTTTGTGAATTTAGGCCTCAGTGACTTGCTGAAAATCATATCTTAAACTGCTGAGTCTGATCTCTAGCCAATGGATAGCTTTTTTCTCCCTATAACTTAAAAGCAGACTTAAGCCATTGAAAGAACTGCCGTTTCACAGACTGTTCATTAACTGCACTGCTATTACATCTTACCCAGTAATTCACATGGTTGAAACTGATTTTAAAAATAAGCTTGCCTGTGCTCCAGTGACTTAAACCTGCAAAGGGGGAAGAGACAGCAAACAGCATCTTTCAGTGTTGTTTCCTTTCTGCTACTGTTCTGGCTATAATGCAGAGGCAGTTTAGTTAGGTGCTCTCCCTCCCCCCCGCCCCCCCCTTTTTTTTTATCTCCCCTTTTTTTGCTACTTACAGTTATTTTTTAAAATAGAAATAGAGAAGGCATAAACAGTGATTGCTGCAGGATGTACTATGGAAACCTGTCACGACAACAGTTTCAAATGAAAGCAAATCTTCAGCTGTTTAAAAAGTCAAAGTATTTGTCAGATTCTAGTGTCTCCTCTAGAGGCAGATTTGGAGAGGAAGGAAGCGTATAGAGAAGTGTTGAGGAGAAAAAGACATATTCTTGATTTTCATTGGAGGAAAATGCATTTCTGGGCTCAGCCTTGCAATTATATCCTGCAATGGACTTATTATCTGGGACCTAAAATTGCCCAGTTATTTAAGGTGTTATAATGCTGTGCTAGCAATATTATCCATTATGTTTGATTAAACATATTTGCTATAAAATCTAGCTTGTAAGTGTTTCCAACTGTTTTTTTTTTAAAGGAAACGTGGGCAGATGCTTCTGTTCTTGGAAGGAATTATTGACAAAGCTGAAAAGAAGTTACTGGTGGTGCATACAGCAATAATTAAATAAATATACCTTTAGCATACATTTCAATAGTGGATGATTGTCCCTATTTTCCAGATGGAAAATGCGAAGCATGATGTGAATGTATTAGATCCCAAGTCACTTGATATTTGTTCTCTGTGCCCTTGCTAAAGAAAACACCATCAAATGCATTTTGTTGTTATTAGTAAAGCATGCAGAAGATAAAAAATGACATGAATATGGTACTGATAGTAATGTTATGATTAATAGATTCACTTTGGTCTCCTGTTACATTCACAGTGCCTTTTAAAACTTGCTAGCTGTTTCAGCACTATGCTGATGCATAATAGTGTAGATACATCTCTCTCTCTATATATATATGAATGTGAATGATTTTGAATTAAAATAAATGTTTGGAATGCCAGTGATTAATCACTAAAATACAGTGTCCAATTGCACTACCTGGGGATATTCTGAAAATGTGCAGTGAATTCAAATACCTAAGTATTTCATGTTCCTGTGGTCACTGAAGTTCCTGGGCATATTTTGTAATGTTTATTGGTTATGTTCATTGCAACTAGAAGTATTAAAAAGCAATATCTAGTAAATAGAGAATACATAAAGGAGATTATTTTTATTTTTTTTTAATTAAAAAAATACTGCTGTTCTTAAAGGATTATTAAGAAAAAAGAATAAAAAGACTTGGTGGTGAAGTCATTCTAAACTAGTAGATTAATCTTATATACTGTGTAAACGTAGGAAAACAGAGTCTGTCTTTTCAAATTAACAGGTTTTGTTTTCACATTTTGACTTAAATTTTTTACTGCTGAGTTATAAAGCCTTGAAAATAATAGACATAATGATAGTCTCTTTTGTCCTGTGAGATCCTGATCTTTCAGATTTTGATGAGTCTATGTGCATTTATTAAAATATGTATACTGAATTAGAAAGAGATTATGGGATTGTGCAGACTTTGCTTTCAGCCGTGGTATAGAAGGCTTTATATCACTTTGCCATTGTGCACTTGCCCTATATAGAGGTAATTTAGGAAGCTTAATGCAATTTATGTCCAACTGTGACACAGTATTTTTGTAAAAGTAAAATTCTTCACTGCTCCTAGTCTGTGTAAATGGTTAATCAAAGTGGATTGACAGATTATGTGTCTGGGTTTTTTCTTTCTTTTTTTTTTTCCTGTAGGTGTTTGTGACTCATAAATGCAGAATTAGACCGAAAATCTGTGACTGGATAATGGAGTATTTGCAAGTGCTTTACTGCACTTTTCAGTGCAGCACAACAAATAGCCTGCACTTTCCGGTGTTTATTTGTAAGGATTTATTATTCTGTGGCCCTGCTAATCCCATCATTTCTGTTCCTGTTTTTATGATAGTGCAAGAAAGTGGTTTATAAATAGTTTCTATAAATGGGTATTCCTGAAAATACATCTGATCGGAACAATATTTTTACATAACTGTCTTTTATGGTAAAGTAATAGGTGAAAATTGAGAAGTCATTAATGTTTTATATCCCTTCACTCTGCTATGAATCATCATTTAGCTGTTTGCCAAAATCTTTGTATTCTGTTTAGTGACAATTTTATATGAGAATCAGCTGGATAATTTTTAAATTCACTCCTGGTCCTTTTCTTTGAAGATTCATCTTGATTAATCTGGCCAGTTGCCAACAAAACATTAAAACGTAATCTTCCATTGTGGATGATGTTTTAAATACATATTAACTTAGAGGTCTGTAATGCTTTTTGAAGAATACAGATAGCTTTACTGGTCCAAAAATTGTAGATATTATATAAATTCTAAGAAATTAGCAGCTATGCATTGTGTGTGTTGGGGGGGGAAGTCAGAACACCTTAGAAAGCTATCAGAAACCACCTTTTATGTTATATCTTCCCATTGAGACTAGTTATTTTGCAATACGAAACAGTTTGATTTCATACCAATTAGTAAATGTCACTTGTGATCACTAAAAAATTATTCCTCATAGAATATCCGTCATGAAAACACAAGAATGTTTAATAACATTGAGTTCAGCTTTCTTTGCAGACAGAAATTATTTTAAATTAGAGGCTGCTGCATGGTCTGCTTCTGTGTTCTGGTTGTCCATCTGTTCAGGTGGTTTCTCTCAACTGGAAACATGTCAACCATTATGTCTTGGACAGCTCTGCCCACATTGCAGAACTGAAACTACACGAATACTAGATAATACCTATAAGGGCAAGAAGGTATCTGATTCTAATGCTTCTAAGATAATTAATGCAAATACGATAACTGATTCATCTATTTATATGCAAAGAGGCATGGACCACTGCTATGAACAGCTCAACTGTGAAAGGCTTTGTAAATAAAATATGCTGTAGGGGGGAGAATGGAGGAGATTGAGGACAGTATGTGTCAGTATGGAAACTGGAAACTAAGTTTAGGAGTTGAAGGTAGCTTCAAAGAGAAATATGTGAATGGAAGGAGCTGTTACGAGAACAAGACTACAGAAGGGCTGGAGGATGGAATGGGAGATGGATAAGGTGGAGCTGTGAAATAAGGAAGTGGTGTTTGCCTTGCTACAGATCAAGAAAGACAGGCTAAGATTAGATCTCACTGAAGATAGTTGAGGTAAGATTGGAATGAGAACCGTAGAGATTTTTCTTTATCAGACATGGCAGCGCTTTAATTACATGCGTCTAGTCTTTATAGAATGAGCTTAATCAAAACTGAAATAAGGTAGTCTTCTTCCAAAGTCCTTGTCCATTCGAGTGTTTTATACCAAATGAATTAAAATTATTTCTGATTTGGTTTAAATACTCAAAGGTAAACAGCGTGTATGAAATTCTGCTAGGATTCCAGGGATGCAACTGAGCAGAGACTGACCCTGGCTTTGGCTGGGTCTTTGTATAATCCATCGAGTCTTTTTAATTGGTACTTTCATGTATCTGTCTCTCTTCAAAACTAAGGCTACACTGAGGTTCTTTCTCTCCAGATAAGATAGTATGTTGTTGTTAAATGCCTCTCCCAGACTGTAATTCTATTTGTGGTTTGTACTGTTGACTGTTGATTGTTAACAGGTTCTGAAATAATGCAATTAGGTGATCCAAGAAAAACATATAAGCATTAATAAACCACATCTGCATAGAACAGAGTGAAAAATATGATTGACTAGTCATGATACTCATCTAAATAAGATCATATAATTCATTTTGCCTTTTTCTCAGGTTAAAAATCTGCTTTTTGTCTTAATCTTCTCTGAAAATTACGTGTTTCATCATGTTTTTGATCTGCTACTCAATACCACATGAAATTCTGCATTATCGTACAGTTGGAGGTGTTCTTACGGTAACAAGAGATTTAAAGCTTTAGGTTAGCTTGAAGTGGCATACAGAACTGAACAGTATGTTGCATTAGAAAGGAGAAATCTTGCATCAAAATGCTGCAGTTCCTAGGTGATGAATAAAGTCCTCTGTGTGGAACAAGTTATGCATTTAACTGCTTATTCTTCTCCTTTTTTATCTCCCTTCTTTCCTTCTGCAGGTATCACCCCCAGTAAGTTCCTACTTGTGTGCAGGTTTCAAAATGCATTACTGGCAGATAACTGAAGTGAGGGGTGGGGACTGACTCTTTCCAGTAGCAGAACTGGATCCCAGGTGCATGTGCTAGCTGCAGGCAAAACTAGGCACAGTATTTCTTTTTCATTAGATGACTTAAGATTTTTTTTCTTCATAGTAAAGTTTTTGTATAATATAGCTTTGCCCATTTATTTTTAAAGAGACTACTCATGTATTTTGAAAAGACTAGAAATATAAAATGTATTTATTTAAATGTAACATCTGTAACAGAAGGAGGTCAGTCTTGTCATGCTTCTCCCAGTGGACAAATTTAAAAGAGGGATTGGAAGACTGGTATTACTATCAGGGGATGGGTAACACTGCCAGCACTGGAGAAGCATTGTTAGGTGTGTACGCAGATGCTTGTTCTCTTTCAAGCTGGCCTTAGCGAAACTCAGTGAAAACAACTGCACGAGTCCATTGTTACATTTTCCTGGAACTGTGAGCAGAAATAGGAAGGGAAGATGGAGCAGGAGAAGGATGTCTTCTGGCTCATTTGAACTAGACTATCTCTGCCTCGCAAGACCCTGAGCAGCCTGGTCTGGTAGACCCTCCTTTGAGCAGGGAGGTGGATTATGTGATCTCCAGCAGTCCCTGTCAACCTCAACTATTCTGTGATTCTATGATTCTTCACCAAATATCTGCAGACCTGAAGTTTCCTGTAGGTGGGTGATACAAGGAATTTGAACTTTGTATTAAAAAAAAAAAAGTTTTGAAATGTGATCCAATAGTGAATCTGTCATTGATGGACGTCTCTCTGTAGTTGAATATGAAAATAATAACTGAAAATAATTTAAAATAAAGTAACATTTTAAAGTCCATTCCTTTTAAATATTTGAGGTCACTTCAGAGCTGTCGACAATATGTGCACAGATTCCAGAAATGAGATATTGTCACTTGCATAGGTAGTTATTATCTTGTTGCAAAGGCTAGCAAGAGAATAAGAAAATCCAGATGGCTTTGGGTAGATATTTAAATCATTCGGAGCACACCATTTAAAGGATATTTTGTCTGAAATCAGATTTTTTTTGTAAACAGAGAAAAAATATTATAACCCTCCAGTAGCTAATGCCTAATCTTAATTGCTAAGACTGAGTTAAAGACAAAACCTGACATTTGTTTTGTAATGGCTTTGCTCAACCAGTTAACAGAGTGAGCACATACATAATGATGTTGTGAGGTGGAAGAAAACATCTGGTCACAAGCTGCTGTCCAAAGATTAGAATTAGTAATGAGATTTTGTATCCTTATACTTCTGTGCTTTGTTAATGGGACTTCAGTCAGCAGGTGCAAGTCAAGGTTGCACAAGGACAAGAGAGGTGCTACAACCTTGCCCTCTACTCTCTGACCTTCATGAGAAAGTGATGGCTGTGTTTTTATATAGAGAAGCCACATCTTCAGTTTAACTGGCCAACTGGTTCATTGTTGGTGAGAGCTTTAGAGATTGATCAAGTCATGTAAGAAGCGAGAGAAGCATTTTGAAAAGCTTAAAAAGCTTGATTTGTCTCAGATGCCCCCATTTCCTTGTTGCCTGTTAGTTTTTATAATTTTGTATGATTTCTGAATTTATACTCTGTCTACACTCAAATAGAGCATTGTAGGATATAATTTATAATTGTTACGGTCTAGTTGATCTAGTGTCCTCAGAGGTGCCAGATACTTTCTTTTGAAATTGCTGTCATGTCACCAAGCCTAAGGCTTGGTAAACTTTGGAATGTTGCTTGATGTTTCATGAGATAATTCTTTACAACAGTTCCTGATGCCTTTCTGTTCCATTAGCTTTTAGCCATCTGTTGCTTTGATTACACTATTATAGAGAATAAGTGTTTTGGCAAGCTATTTAGCTGTGTTGAAAAATCTTGTTTCTTTGCTTTCTAGTATTTTATTGCTGCTGGTTTTTTTTTTCTCTCTCAACCTTTATAGTGCAATGCTTCTTGTTATTTACTTCTTGTTATTCTAAGAAACAAAAGTCTGACCTAGTTTGAGGACATGGTGAGGTTTATGGCTGTTTATGGCTGTGCTTTATGGCTGTTTTCCTTTCCTGTGAAAGTCCTTCTACCAAAAGAAGTTGTGTATTCCAAACATGGGCTGACAGAAGGTGGATATTATAACCTAACCATATTTAAACATTTAGCTTTGGGATTCTTGCCTCTTAAGGCTTAAAATGTACTTTTCTAGATTCTAGCCAAAATGTTACGTCAGTATTACCTTCTATAGAAAATTATAACATCTTAACCTCTCACTCTTCCCCACACTGCAAAGGTCAAACCAGGAAGAACTGGAAGATCATTAGGAAGAAATCTGTATTCTCTGGCTTTACATTGTCAATTTGACCTTTTCATGTATTGCTCAGATTTTAAAGATGAACAGAATAAAAGACAGATGGGGTGATAATGAACATAGAGACATGCTTCCCTAAGTAGATTCATTTTTAGGAGTTGTGATATACCAATTAATTTTTTTAAGGCATGGACTTTTGAAAATGAAATAAAATACTGTTTTTAGACTGCAGCTGATTTTCATTGGCATTTAATTTCTACTGTTAGTTTTTTGTTAATTTTTCCTGCAGTTAAAATAGCTGAGTGGTACTGCAAAGCAAGAATTCCAACAATACTTTGTAAATTATTAATTCTGCTCAATAGGTCATTTTGCCTTGGCTGTGACTGAGGTGGCTAAGTTTCCTTCACTGCTTACCTGCTTGAGCTCTTTAAATTGAATTGCAACTTTTCCTGGAATAATTTCTCACTTTTTTCACTTTTGGTGTCTATAAGAGATGACTAAGAACTAATTGGTAGCTGCAAGTGCTTACAAACCCTTCCTTGGTCACTTAGTCTTCAAGTAGTAGTACTTGTCATTAGGGGTAGTAATGTTATTTATGGGAAAATTATTTGAAAGAGGCAGTGTGTTGTAGTGGTAGCAAGAGGGGAGGAGGAGTAAATACTGTAAATGAAGGTCTGACTGGGGATTTTGAGCTTCACAAAGGGGTCCTTTTTTGATTATTTAACTGACCTTGTAAAGCTATACTGTTTTGGCAGTTGCAACTGCTATCTTATACAAACAATATTTGCTGTGTGAAGTAAATGTAGAAAAGTAACTGAAATAGTTCCCAATATAGTCAATCTACTATCAAATGAAATTATTTAATACTAAATGTCAGTCAAAAATACGCAGAAGTATCATTCTGGAAACTCTTTTTGCCTTAACTCTGGAAGGACTGCAATAAACTTTTATATGCCCTGTCAGAGAATATATGTTAGTTTAAAAGTTTGGTTATTTCAGTATGTGTCCTGTTGTAGGGTTATTGTATTATAATGCTGATTATTTCTTGATGGCTAGGGAATGTTGTGGTTCTTTTCAAAATACTATTCATCGTATTTCTTGCTTGCCACATTGTCTGTTGAAGTGATACCTGGACTAATTAGTAATTATGGACTTTCCTTCAGCTAAGCAACATATGTAATTCTTTTTGTACTGTGTTACGCTTTTAGTACTTGTGTATGGGACATGGTAAACATTTTACGACATAAGAAGTAAGGATGTGGCAGCACACTGAAATCACAGCTGTTGAATAATATGTATATGTACATATATATAGCAAAAACTTTCTGTTGTGTTCCTGCCACAGCCTTTTCTGAACAGGGTCATCTGTTCTCTGCAGAGTAATAAAGATTTTTGGTCAGAGTCACTGTTCTGCTTTTAGTAAGCAAAACAGACATGTTCTTGTGTACATTAGTAGCTATGGAACATCATTTCGAAGTGAGGGACTAGTCCAAGTTTGACTTCTCCATAATTGGTGCTTCCAAACTGTCATGTGAAAGAACATTTCCTCAGAGAGCTGTTCTGATTATGTGGTGCAGGCACTTGTGAAATTTAACTACATGACAGTTAGCAATTAATTAGATTTGTAACACTACTTCTTTATGAAAGTAGTTGTAATTGTCACAAGTAGTATTGACCATAAATATTTTGAGCAATTAACACATCTTCATTTGAGAAGGAAGTTGATAGTCCATACAGGTGAAAACCCTGCAGCATAGAGTCATATGGACAGACTTGCACTGGATAAAGAAATAATGATGTGAAGTTCCCTAAGACAGCACTGGTTGGGCAGCAAAGGTCCACATGGTGAATCCCATACCCTGAGAAGTTTGAGTGTGAGTTGGGAAGCTGTGTTTGTAGCACTTGAGCCAATTAGTTTTGCCTGTCATCCAGGTTTCTTATTTTTGGTTCAGCCTTATGCTAGGAATCTTCCTGTCCCCAAATTAGCTCAGTGTCATCACCACACTCCCTTGTGAGGAGCAGGCTTGCTCGTCCAAGCTGCGTTTCTAATGATGAAGAAGAATATTGCTCTTTATTTAGCTATGCTTTCAGAAGATTGTTCTGATAACACTAGTAGCAATCATATGGTATGAAATGAATCGAAAATGATGTTAGTAAAATGAACAGCTCTCAATGATAGAGAAAATGAGCAAATGCATTTGGTATGAACATCTCTTCATAGTTGCTGCTGAATGACTATCTTTATTTTTTGCTAAAACATAAATTGAAACATTCATGCCTTCTTTCAAGTGGTGGCTAATATCACCCTTCCTACCAAGCTATTTAATATATTGTCTGATGGATGCTGAGAAACTTTGATGTTTTTAAATATTTGCGACAGTTGCTTTCATGGTAGAACTTGCTTTTGAGCAAGTTGATTTTTTTTTTTTCTTTTTTTTTCTTCATATGTTGAACTGATGATTCACTGAGTCTTCCTAAGCTCTTAATTTTCTGGAATTTAGTTTTCATGTATCTGTAACATATTATGTTGTGACATGCCAGATGGAGGAGTGCTTTGAATGGAGAAGGATATTATTGGTGGACTTAACTCCATTTCTCCTTAGCTCCCTGCTTCATTATGATTTTTGCAGCCTGAAGATCACTGTAGTTAATCTTTGAGTAGGTGGTGTTGTAGGCCTACAGTTCATGGGGTCATGGTTTTATTTCACTTGTGTATGGTTGTGTTTATGCACATTAGATTATACTGTACTGCTAACATATTACTAAATGCTGTGCTATTTTTCTTTGCCCGCTACTCTCTTGACTGCCATAACTTAAAGTTTATGGCATATGTACAAATATTTTTAGGATGCTAATTTATTGTGTAAAAGGGTATTTTCTTCTCAGACACTACCTTGTGAGAAGCAGAATTGTGTCTTGCTGTTGCTCTAACTGCCCATACATTTTTACATAGTAAAACCAGCCTGCTTTGTGTTTGGTAAAAACTACTACTTCTGAGCCTTCATTTACAAAATAAGACACTTAAAAAAAAAAAAAGGAACAGAGGGTCTTACAGACAGAGATTCTGAGGAGAACACTTAAAAATTGCTAAGTATAGTTGCCTGCAGTGGTAGATAACTTGATTATACAACACTGCTAATAACTCACTAAATTCCATCTCAAAAATAGTTATATTATTTTCCCTATTGTTCCTGTTGGATAGCTGTTCTGAATATTATTCTCTGATGTGATTCCAGTTTCCATTGTAAATCACTTCTGTAGTCAGGTTTGGTTTTGTTGGTTTTTTTTGTTTGTTTGTTTGTTTCACTTCGAGTGCATGCTTTCCATTTGATAAAAATTGTGGCAATCTTTTGACTCTCAGAAAAGTTTAGCTTTAAGCTTTCTTAAAGAGAAAGAAAATATTAGGGGCAAATTCTTATAAATAAAGTCTGTTGGTAGTGGCAAATTCTGCAATACTGACTCTCAAATTTTAGTCCAGTGTGTACTAATGATAAATAGTCTAATTTTGAAATGTATATGCAAGCCTGAAAGTGCAATAGTTTGTTTTCTTCCTACTTTCCAACATTTTCTTTCCACATAATAATTTTTGTCCCAAGAGATGCTCCATTTTTTAACATATTGTCTGAACGTAGAAACTAGCTGTATGTAAAAAATGCAGTTCTCTTAGGATTAGTGATAAATCAACAATGGATGTTATATAGCCTGTCTAGGGCATAAAAACACAAACTGTTTTTTGAGGAGAGAAAAATGCTATATATGAAACAAAGATAAAAGATATTTTATTGTGCATTGTCAGGGTTTGAATATATCTCCAGTTCCTGGTATACAAGATGAATACATGAGCTAGAACCCCTCTCTCAGTGACCATGCCCACAATTTAAAGCAAATAAGAA
Organism: Buteo buteo; assembly: GCF_964188355.1. NCBI lineage: Eukaryota > Metazoa > Chordata > Aves > Accipitriformes > Accipitridae > Buteo > Buteo buteo. Next base: position 15,707,114 of record NC_134174.1, on the reverse strand, counting down.
ATAGGCCACCTGCATAATCTTTGTTCTATTCTGATTTTAACTTTGGTACTAGATTTAGAAGATACGTTGAGTGAATAGCAGGTTTCCATAATGATGTTTTTTGGTTATTCCCTAACTATCCCTAACTTCAGAATTAATTGTTTGACAGCTTTTGGCTAAAAACAGTTCTTTTGAAACATAGCTCAGGTTCTGTTGGAGCACATTTTTGTGTGGTTCTTGACCAGTAGCTGCAGAGTTAGTTTGCTAAACTATGATATGAGAGCTCTGAGATTTATCTTTTGCCTGAAATTATTTGTGCCTATACTGCCTGTTTTTCAGGAAAGTAATTATCTGATCATTGGTTTTTCAAGGCTGGATAGTGCCCTGCTCACCTTTTGATGCTGTTCTATTTTTTTGTTAGTTAATATATAAACATTAGAGTCTGATTGAAATCTAGTTGAGTGCTCTTACTATAGTAGTAAGGTATTGATTTTATATTGCTGACTCTGCCTGTTTTTATAATTGCGTAAGTATTCTATAAGAATTAGAACAATTTCAACAGGAAAGACTGGTAAATGAGGTGAGTCTTTTCTATCTTTGCTTTACTTCCTTTCAGTTTCATTCTCTTTCTTCCTTCCAGTTTACTTTCATTCTATTCTCCATCCTCTTCCCATTTATATTTTCTTTTTCTTGTTCATTTTGTCCCCAAATTCCCTCCTTGCATTATACTACTATTCATTTTCTGACATCCCATTAATCTTCCAGTCTTTATGGCTTACTTTCCCACCTCCACAAGCACACCCACAGGATGCTTAGAAATTTTACAGCATACCCAGTTGTCAAAAAACTAAACCTACAAGTCCCAGACCCATAATACTATGCTGGGAATGCTCATTAACTCCCACACTGTTTGGAAAAAGAAACCGGTACAATTAGTATAAGGTCTGTAAACCATAATACATGCCTAATATTCCTTTGCTTTCCACTAAACCTGGAAAGTCCTCATTGGAGTTGGGGAAGGAGATGTGATCTGGCTTTTTTGCTTCAACTATGGTTCTGATCTTTGCAGAATCCCTAGAAAGAGTGACAGGAATGTGTAGTTATAGTGCTGTGACATCTGAAACATTAGGTTTGAGGAGAATGCCCTGTTGATCAATGAATCAGAAAACCCGTTGCTGTAGGTGGATGTACCAGCAAAAGAATCTTCAGCACAGCAGCTGCATCATAGCTTTACTGCTGTGGTAGTGCATGTTCCCCACACTTGAAAGGCAGATGACCACCCCCCCTTTCTTTGACTCAGGGGTGTCTGGCTGAAAACAACTGTGACCTGGGGAAGATGAAGCAGAATTGCATTGGTCTTGGAGCAGACCCTTTCAATGTTAGTGGCTGCTACCGCTGCAGCCACCAGCAGGAAGGGTGCAGTGGTATAAGGTCTCACTGCCAGAGGAGTGTCAAAGTGGGGTTTCTAGTGGGACGTGCCTGTGGTCTCAGACGCTTCTGTCCAGTCTGGGTGCCAGGATTTCTGCCAGACCATGTTCTTTACTGCTGGCAGAAGTCACTAAGAAAAATGACAAAAGACTGCATCTCTAATGTGTGTATGATCAACTGATCGCCCCCTCCACTAATTGCCTGTGAATGCTAAATAAAAAAGCAGTATTCAGTGTATGGATGACAGTGCTTAGTTTCCAAAGACAGTAATTTGAGGCTTTTCTTTTCCTAAATAGCACCCATGTCAGTGTTTAGTGTTGCTCAGTGGAATTATTATCAGATTTAATCTTAATCAAAGGTCTCTTAAAGAATGGACCTGAATAGTTTTTGGATAGTTTTCACTCTCCTGTATTTTGGAAAAGCTCTGAACAATACAGAGACAATTGAGCTTTTTTTTTTTTTTTCCCCTCTCTCTCCAGGCTTTGGAAATGATCACGGTGTTGCTTTGCACTCTTAATTCTGCTGTGACGAAAATGAAGTTATTGTCAGTGTTAGAAATAGAAATGTAGAAATTCAAGCTTAAATTCTGCAGTTGTCAGTAGTAGGGGCTTGACCTGCTTGCCTCTGCTTATCCTTGGTTAGTATTTTTTTTTTAAAGCCTGTATCACATTTAATTAACTGTTTGGCACTTAAATGACAGTACTGTAACAGATACCACATGTTAAAACAATATTACTAGCTACACCATAGCTGAATATAGCTGTACTGTAACTAACCTTGGAATTATTGGATCAATCACTGGTGACTGACCTCAGGTTAGATATTGCTAGCAGTGCTTCCAGGTCCTTTTTTTCCATTCTTCTTATTCAGAGGATAGTGCCAAAGGAAGCTAAGCAAAGCATTGGTAGGCAATCAAAGGAAATAAATTCTCTCCTTTACTTTCTGTTCTTTGTTATGCAGTAAGGATGCCAGTTATTTAATGTTAAATGAAATGAATTAGCAGACTGAACTTAAAGAGGAACTTGCCCAGTAAAATGATGCCTCATCATGATAAAAAAACCCTATGGCACAGTTAAAGATAATAATTATTTTTGAAAATCTTCTTTCTCTAGAATCCTACTCAAGTGGGAACTGCTCTTCAGGTTTTCCATAACCTTGGGACTTTGAAGGATACCATTGCTAATGTGGTGGATGGATACTGCACAGTCCTGGAGGAGAACATAAAAAATGCTTTGGATATCAAAGTATTGACCCAACCATCTCAAAGTATTACAAGAGGTATGATGCTTGTTTTACAGAGAATAACTGAGTTTTTTGACAGAAATACAGTGTGTTGTCAAATGGAAGAAACTCTCACACCTAAGCCTGTTATAGGAACATTTCCCTGCTTGCTTTAACCAGAAGAGGATGGGAATAGGCATGTCTCAGAAATCATTTAATACAAAGCCAAAGTTAGGTTTGTCTGTTGTTATTGGGCTCAGACAAATTCTTCTTTCTTTGTGTTGGTGGGAGGATCATGGGTAGAAATTATTTGCAAGCAATGGAACAAGCCTGAAACTACGTTGTGATGCTTTTGTCAGATGGAAATAATTTCAAAGCAGTATATTCAATATGAAGGAATGTTGCACCGTTAGACATTTAGATCCCACATGTTAGCTCAAATACCAAAGAATACAGAGGAATTGGGCAGCCAGGCAAATTTGAACTTTGGCAATATGAACATTTAAAGCTTTTTTTTAAAAAACTTCTGCAACAAGTTGGGGGTCCAGAACCATAATCATCAGCATAATAAAGGAATACAGCCCCTCTCAAGGAAAGTGATGGTTTAGAAGCTGCATGCCCTGCAGCTGGAATATCACTTTTTTTAGCAGTTTACCTATGCACTTAAGTCCTGAGCTGGTAATACCTGTATTTTTCACAGCCACTGTCTCTGCCATTTCACTTTGCTATTACATCCTGCAACAGTGCTCACTGGCATTACCTTGGTGTTTCTGTGGAGGTCTGAACAGTGGTAACAGTGATGAACATTGGAGTATCCCCACTAACTTTAGAGTTTAGTTGACTTCTCAGCTGAGACAACTGAGGCCATTCAGAAAGCTCTGTTTTGAAGCTATTTTAGGCTGCTTTAACTTTTTAAAAAAAATTCTTATGTCAGACTGCATAGAGATCTGTATTTCTAATATTTTAATTTTCACACATGAAAGCTGAAATGTGCTGCTGTGTGTTTTTAAAAACCATTTAGGTGGTCCTGGTAGAGCTGCTATGCCAACACCTGGGAACACAGCAGCTTTTCGAGCAGCCCTCTGGACAAACATGGAGAAACTCATGGATCAGATCTGTGCTGCTTGTGGACAGGTACTCATCAGCTAATTATTGTTTGTCTAGTCATGCAATTTTGCATGTAAGATATTAGATGTCAACTTTTCATCTCAATTAATTCTTTCTTACAGGTGCAGCATTTGCAGAAAGTATTGACAAAGAAAAGAGATCCTGTGTCACATGTCTGCTTCATAGAGGAAATAGTTAAGGTAAAATTTTAATTTAGCTGAATATGTTTTAGTAATTCTGTTCAGGAAAATGTGATGAGGGAATGCTTTTGTTTACAATTTTACAGTTCCATAAAAGTTTTGTAATTAAATTAATGCAAAGCGTTGAACGTCAAACTAACATCAAAAGCTATATTTATGGTCTCTGGGTTACATCTGTAGGGTATAAACATGTTCTTTTTATAATAATTTCTTTTCTTTAAAGGGAGCTGGTAAGGCACACTGTCAGTTTTTATTACTGATCATTAATGTCATTCCATAAAATACCATGTGATTCAAGTAATTAATTAAGTGTGTTAGTTTGCATAAGAAAATGTGTCTTCATCTTACACTTTCAGCCATCTATTTCTCTACTTCTTGGCAATTTCTTCCTTGAAAAATAATCATGGCTGTTCTTTTGAATACCTATTCTTCTCCATTCAATTGCATTGTTTTCTATTCATATTTGGAATAATTTGATTAATGGTCTTCCGAAATGTTAGGAACAGAGTTACTGAAGTTATCTCATCTACCTTAGTAGATGAGAAGAAACAGAAACAAAAGATGTGTTTATGCAGACATCTCCTTTTCCAAGTATATGGCTGGATTTTTAATTTACATGAATTTAATTTTTTAAATATGTTGGGGAAACTCTTCATATGCAAATGTGGTCTTCTCAACAGTGAAAGCAAATAATGAAGGTTAAATACAGCATTTAAGTTTGTCTGTTAAGCCCATCTCCAAAAGACACAGAACATCACTTTTGTATAAGGCACTTCAAGCTTCTCTTTCTGTGTTGTAAAAAAACCAAAACAAACACAAAATGCTTAGAAAAAAAGTTTATAAACTTCTAGCATATTTTCTTCATTAAAAAGTTTGATCCTGCAAAAACTATCTATTGCTGCCTTGGTGGAGCCCTTCAGTCTGTCAGCATGCTTAAGGAGAAACACAGAAACCTAGAGACAGAAGGAGGAACTCTGGAAGGCTTAGGAAGAGTTTGGATGGAGAGGAAGCTTAGATAAATGAGCTTTCAGTGTTCATGAGTGGCTCCCACCCTTAGCCTGTGCTTCTCAATTCCTCTCTTCCCTTTTGTAGAACAGCACTTGAAAAGGGGATAGGATTTTTTCCAGTTGTTGAGGATGATAATAGAGGGAAGTCAAAGGAAATCTTTTATCATCCTGGAGAATAAATGAACAGGGAGAATGAATCTCATTAGAAGCTAGATGCAGAGTAAGGAAAAACTCATTAGAATATAAAATAAAAGGCTTTTAGGTTGTCATATGCTAATCATGTTCCATGATCTCTCTGATTACCCTTCCTTTCCTTTGACTTCATACTGCAGGATTGCATCTAAGTGACAAATTGTATTTCCCAAATAAAATGCATCCATTTGTTTTTCCACAGTTATCACTGTTCCAGGTAGTTTGCTTTTCAACAGGTGTTTTGGTGTAGTATAACACCAAGCTGGATGCTTGTCATTCTCAGTGAGGCAGCTAAGGAGTAGTGGTACATCCTTGTATGATGCTACCAGAGTGCTCTCAGCATGACACGGTACTGCTGATGGCATTGATGCTTTACTTCCTTCTTACCTGAGATGGTTCACTGTAGCACAGTGTTTTTCTTGGCCCTTTTTACAGTTATACCATTCGTTCTAGTGTCCCTTGAAAAAGGTATGGCGCCAGCCTGCAAATGGGTGAAGTCACACCAAACAGTAGAGCTCTTGTTTAGACAAAATCAGACAAGTACTACATACTGCTGAAATTCAAGAGTACATACAGATGGCTGTATGGGAGAGTATGAATTGTTGTGTACATTGTGTACATAGATATAAGAAAGAAATTGATATTTTGCTGCTTACTAATGAAGATTCCATCTTGTATTAATCCAAACTGAAACAACATGCTTTCCTCAGCAAGTGTTCTGGAGAGGGAGAAAAGTTAGATTTTCTTTATTGTATTCAATTTCATTAATAAACAGCAAATGAACAAAACAAACTAAAGGTACTAACATTATACCCATTCGCTAGGGCAGCATGCCCATGCCAGAAGATAGGAAAACGAATCATCCACTCTACAGTCTGTGCACTAATTACTGTTACTGATGTCAACATTATTATTATAGTCATCTTCTGCAGCAGCTGCAGTACCACTTTGCCTGTCCATCTGCTTCCTTGTTTTGATTACTGCAGTGGAAGTATCATCCTAGGAAGCATAAGAGAGGAGGAGACCCAGCCCTTTTAAAGCACAAGTCCTTTAATAGCAAGGAAGCTACTTGTGTGTTTTGTGGTTTGGGTGTTTTTTTTGGTTTTTTTTCCAATCATTCTTTTCCATTGGGGATTTTTATGTCTTTCTCTTCACAGATAGCACAGCCTGCATTTTTTTCTAATTATGATCTCAAACATGTGCTTTCTGGCCTTCTAATTACCTGTTATCATAATAATATTTAGTAGTGTTGTATCATGTTGTATCCAAAAATGTAGTTTTAAAACCACTAGCTAATTAATTAAAGGATTCACAAACCCTCTCTGTTTAAAAAAAAAAAAAGGAAACAAAACAAAAATCTGACAGATGGAGAAACTGAGGCACAGAACTTGTAAGGTTTATAAATACTGGAGTTCAGCAGGAGGGCAATGACAATATCTGCATCTTTTCTACACGATGGTTTTTCTTACAGAATTCACTTACAAATTTTTCCATGATTAGATGTGGCCAAGAGTTAAGTGACATACCCGGGCTTACATGAGTATCATGGAAGATTGTGGAGATTAAATTTACACTGCACTTTTTTCCACTCCTTCTCTTTGCAGATCTAGCTTTTGGTATTTTTTCTTTGCCACAATATGAAATGAATGTAATTTTGAAAAGAAATCGTGCACTTATATACATTGTAAAAACCTTTACATGTCATACTAGTAATGAACTATAGATTAATTTTTAATCTGTAAATGTTAAAATTACAGATTTAATTTCAGAAAAAGATCTACAAGATATTTAAAGGAGAAACATTTCTTTTAAGGCTGAGTGGACATTTTTGTGGTTTTATCTAATGAAGAAGGCCTTTAATGACTAGATTTTAGTTGAGGAGCAAGGCTAAAAGGATTCAGAATTCATTAAGTTCTGATTTCTAGTTTTGGGGGAAATGAATAGAGATTTAATTTTATAATTTTTTTTAAAGGTAGGGTTATTATTTTCATAATGTTGAGGGTAAAAATTAAAATTACAAATAAGATTTAAATAATGTAAAATTGATATTTTTGTTCGCCTAATGACTGGTTATTTATATCACTTCTTTCAATTGCTTAATTCACCTTCAGAGAGCTAATAGGTTACTCCAGTTTGTTCTGCTTTATTGCTCCTCTCTTTCAATGTGTAGTGACTAATCCTGCCTCAGCTGTTTTAATACCTAAACTACAATTGACTACAGTGTAAGTCGCAGTAGAACATATCTTTCTGTGACAGCCACCTTCCTAATTAGAGATAAGAATCCCTCTAAGCCCCTTGTAAAAGAGTTGAAAATGATCTCTGATCCTCATCTATTTTGAGTCCTTCACTCCTACATAGGCATGAGCGAACAGTTCTGCAAAGTGAGAAGCAACCTTAAAAGCAGCAAATCATTTTGTAGGGTGTTTTGGGGTGGTCTATAGAAAGGGTGAGCTGGGGTCTCTCCGCTGGGCAGAAGGGGACTCCCTGTGAGAGGCCAGATATGCCCTTGATCACCTTTGATCTGCTGATGTCCGGCTTGTTCGCAGCTAAGGCACACCGCAAACCCTGTCATTTACATAAGCCTCTGGATAAAAAAGTGAGCTGGGAGTTGTAGGGAGTGTTATTATGTACTTTATGGAGGGCTCTTATCATTGCCTCTCCTGATGAACGTTTGGTGAGTAAGCAGTCTATTTTCCTGAGTTGTCAACACTGGCAATATGAGGTGTTAACAATACAGAAGGAAATGTCCTCATCATTACATAAGATAAAGAAAATAAATGGAAAATATAAATGTTTATTGCCCAAAGTGTACTTACATTTCACCTTCTTATTTCTCCTTCCTGTCGAAACTTGTTAAAATATGTTGCTGTTTTGAAATTATTCACATCTAACGTCACATATTCACATTCAGTTGACCCAATTAAAAAATAATCCCAAGTGGGAAGAAATGAAAAATAATCTAATTACTGCCTTATGTGAGTTCAGAAAATAATCTGGTTTTCACCTACAAGTATGTGATTTATTTTCCAGTATTTTTTTTTGTAGAAACAGAATTGGATTACTTGCATATTATTTCTACTGTAGTTTCTGTTTATTATTTAAGCAGTAACAAGGTACTTTGTGGAGATCTAAACACAGGTGAATGAGCAGGTTTTTGATCCCAAAATACCAAAGATGCTCTTTATTTCAAACATACAAATTGTCCTGCTGAATTCAGTTGCAAGATTTTTTGAGGCCTCTCTTAAAAAACTAAAAAGGTCTTACCAGTTAACAGTCCTGATTCTAGTTTTGAATGGATCAGTGTGTTCAGACAGCCATGCTAGAAGTAATTTGATTCTGATTCAAATGGGAGGGTCAGAGCCTGTGCAATGGTTTTCTAATGACACTGCATTCTCTCTAGAACTTTCTCTGACAGAAATGTGCAGCCGTAAATAAAAGGGATGGTGTGGAGGTTGCATGGGTTAGTAGGTTATAATGACCTTTGTTCTTTTTCATTTATGGTTTGTTGGGGTTTGTGCAAATTGCAGTTCAGTGATGATTGAAAATTATTAAATCAGTTGGTTTTCAGTCAGCTTGCTATTCGAGAAGAAATGCATTTACTAGAAGTGCCGCCTCTTATCATTGTTCTTGTCAATCTTACCTGAACAACTGCAGGCTGAGTGGATGTGGTAACAAACCACCCTTTCATCCTTGGATGGGGTATGTAGTAGTCAAGGTGAAAGTGTAGTTTGAATTGCTGGTGTACAAACTAAATCAGTTCTCTGGATAGAAGAAAGCTGTCAGGTCCCTTGGGTAGTTACTGGCTTTTGGAAACACTAAATTCATTTACTTCTAGCTGATACATATCTTGCAGGAATATGGGAGGATTAATTAATGTTTTAAGCAGTTTTGGAGATACAGGACACTGTTTAAGACCCAAGTATTTTTATTCCTAAAAATTAGTTTTTCTGAGTAATCATTTAAGAATTCTAATATTCTAATCGGGAAAATGCACAGTCTTAACTTTATTTTCTAGTTAAGAAGGTTATATTTCTTTAAAAAAACAGGGTTTGTTTCTTTTGTCAGCTGCATAAAGAGTCCTTTTTAAAATGTTGCACCATTGCTGGAAATCTAGAAACTATTACACCTTGGGTATAAACTGATCAACTCAGTGTAATGAAATTCTATGCCCTGCAGTAAAACAAAAAAATCAAGGTCATTTTTAAAATCATGGTGTCATTTATTGACATCTATTGACCTGCAATGTATAATGTAGACAACATTAGAAATTTAAATGCAGTGTTCTTTTAAGAAATTTAATCTTGACTACTTTGAGAAGATGGAAAAGCTTTATTGAAAACACACTTGGAATTTGTCTTTCTTTACTGATTAATTGCACTACTGAGGATGATGTCTTTTTGTTCACAGTCTAGCATTTGGCAATTATGTTGCTATAGAAATAGTGCAAATAGATTTCCTTATTTCTGTCCCATAAGATCTTGCCGTACAAAATTGTTAAATCATTTGCATTGTTGCTTTATTGGTGGAAAAAATATTTAGGCTGTCCTTTAAATGTCTCCTGTTTTTAGAGCAATGTTCGCAAGTCCCGTATTTCTTTATGGTGGAGCCTTTGATTACAAATAGAAAACACTGTATGTATTAGTATGCAAAGCCTGATTTCAGGAGCCTGCAGCAACTAGCTGCATCGTAATATTCACTATATTGTTTTACATTTCAAAGAGGCTTCACAATAAAGATGTTTTTCACATTCTACTCAAAGTATCAAAATTTCTACAGGGAAAAATAAGTTGGAAGTGATTGTCATGAAGTGGGAGCCAGTTTAGAATCAGTGGGTCAGATTTATTATTTGAATGTTAGAAATAGCTATTTTAGACACACACACAAATATGATAATTCACAGATGGGAAATTATACTCATTAAGTTCTAAATTTACAGTGTGGAGGAAATAGAGACATTTGTAAAAATAAATATATGTCTTTTCAGCATCTTCTTGCATTCTTGTCTAATACTGAAAAAGGGAGGTACTTTCATTCTTATTCCTTGAATTTAGATTTAATGTCAGATACTAAATAGTCATATTAAGAACAGAGCTCAAGAGATTTCATTTCATTAATAGCAAAGTTAATTAGTAGTTCAGTATGTTTTTTAAAAATGAGGTAAGCTGTTCTGTTTTTATGTTTGAGGAGACTGTAAATCGGTTTTGCAGGCTGTGGCATTAATATTATTGTAGAGTAACAGTGAATGCAGATCTTCAAATATCTTTGCTCTCATGGTACTGTTACTCAGCCCACTATTGTTCAGTGGTTTATTAACTTACTAGTAGCTATTAGTGAAAATGGGTTATACTTTTTGAACTGTGAAATCAAGTCACTTTCATGTGAATAAGTGGGAAGGGGTTTAGCACATGGATTCTGTCAGCCTGTACTTTTCTCCATCAAAGATAATCTTGTAATCCTGCAAACAGACAACATTAATCTAAATTTCAAATCCATACAGCTGGGTAATAATGTTGCTTCACAATATTAACAAGTCTGCATACATGCTATAATACAATGCACTAAAGATATAAAGACTACTGAATAAAAAAAAAATTTAATATGCAAGTATAAATGGTTTTTTACCTGCTGTTCATTCCATACCAATAAAAGAATACTGATCTGAATCCTTTCCTTACCACCAGTCATTGCATAGAAGATGGTTAAATCTGCAGTCTCTCTCAGTTGCACTGTGTGCTGTAACAGCCCTCTTTTTGAAGTTCTGAAACTCAGCTTTTTATGAACATAAGGTTGCTCATGAATGTCCCAGCTGAATGGCCAGGCCCAGAGGGTGGTGATCAGTGGCACAAAGTCTAGCTGGGGGCCAGTAACTAGTGGTGTACCCCAGGGATCAATACGGGGTCCAGTCCTGTTTGACACCTTCATTAATGATCTGGATGGCAGGATGTCCCCTCAGCAAGTTTGCTGATGACACAAAACTGGGAGGAGTGACTGATGGTCCAGAGGGTCATGCTACCATCCAGCAGGACCTCAGCAGGCTGGAGAAATGGGCTGACAGGAACCTCATGAAGTTCAACAAGGAGAAGTGCCAAGTCCTGCACCTGGGGAGGAACAACCCCAGGCACCAGTACATGCTGGGGGCCACCCAGCTGGAAAGCAGCTTGGCAGAAAAGGACCTGGGGGTCCTGGTGGCCACCAAGTTGAACATAAGCCAGTAATGTGCCCTTGTGGCAAAGAAGGTGAAGAGTATCCTGGGCTGCAGTAAGCAGTGTATTGCCAGCAGATTGAGGAGGTGATCCTTCCCATTATTCACCACTGGTGAGGCCACACAGGGAGCACTGTGTTGAGTTCTGGGCTCCCCAGTACAAGAGAGATGTGGGCACACTGGAGAGAGTCCAAAAAAGGGCCACAAAGATGAAGGAACTGGAGCATCTCTCCTACGAGGAAAGGCTGAGAGAGCTGGGACTGTTCAGCCTGGAGAAGAAAAGGCTCAGGGGGGTCTCATCAATGTATATAAATACCTGAAGGGAGGGTGCAGAGAGGACAGAGCCAGGCTGTTCTCAGTGGTGCCCATTTGACAGGACCAGAGGCAATGGGCACAAACTGAAACACAGGAGGTTCCCTCTGAACATCAGGAAACACCTTTTGCACTGTGAGTGTGACTGAGCACTGGAACAGGTTACCCAGGGAGGTTGTGGAGTCTCCATCCTTGGACATATACAAAAGCTGCCTGGACACGTTCCTGGGCAACCTAGTCTACGTGACCCTGCTCAAGCAGGGGGTTGGACCAGATGACCTCCAGAGGTCCCTCCCAACCTCAACCATTCTGTGATTCTCTTGACTTCTACCTTAAAATCTCTGCCTAAAAGGCCAGTTGGCTGCTTTGAATTTGGCATTTACTAAAAGTAGACCTTTTCTGTCCTAGACTAGCAAAAGCGTTAAACTTTTGCCATTAGAATATTAAATTTTCACACTTATCATGCTTGTATTATTGGGGAAAGACAACAGAATGATTTACTTAAGAGAACCTTACCTTAAAATACAGATAGCTAGTTTGTGTTCACCTAGAATGCACAAGCCTATGTTTGACTTGGCTTTCTTGAGCTGGGACAGAGAGCAGGATGAACCAGCACTGTCCAAATGTCTCCTGGCACTATCATTATTCAGTACTATCACACATTCTTGTTTTATCTAAAAAACTCTCTCTTGTAGGGAAGTTGCACAGTATTACTGTCTGTGCAGCGTATTGACAATAGTAACTTTATAGTAATAGTTGAAACGCAATAGTTATACAAGGTGAATGCATTTTTTGCTGATTGTTGATTATGGCCCTGATTCAGCAAAGCACTTAAGCACATTCTTAATTTCACATAAATAAGGTATACCATGACAGTCAAACAGACTGCCTGCATCTGTTATTCTAATAAAGGTAAACTTTGTTGAATTATGGCTTATACTAATGATCTTTGTCCAGTTCAGGTGCACAATAAAGTTAGCCTAACTGTTGAGAAAATTCATTGCCGTTTGTGGTCTAGCCTGCCGGACATTTTTTTGTCTGATTTATGTGTGTAATTTCCATGAGCAAGTATTTCCTATGTAAATAGTATGTGTGACTGAGTACTGAATTTTTAAACAGTATGAGAAAGGGTAAAATTATAGTGGATGGGCCAGACTGGAATCTGATTGTTGTGTTTTTCTATTTTACTCTACACAGATGCAAGTGGATTCCCTAGGAATAACTTTTTCAAAAGTAGCTAAGTGCTTATAGTCCATATGTCTTTCAAAAGCATCTTTCTATTCCCCTGCTTCTGGCCAGCTGTCCAGCAGGTTGGAACAGCAGAGGGTTGCCCTAGTTTATGTTACTGGGCAGTTGTTCAGTTCATTTCTGAAAGCAAAGAATTGACAAGAGGAAGACAGATGTAAGCAGTCTTGCACCGCCCAAGGAGTTGTGTAGGGGCTACTACATCGTTTGAGTCCCTGCTTAGCTGTATCAGTTCTGGAGAATGAAGTGGTCACTGGGCACAGGAACAGCAGCAATGGTATTTTTAATTACCAGTTTGGGTTGGTAGATTATTAGTTTATGGAAGTGTAGTTTAGGTATAGGAGCATTTTCACAGCAGATTTTTATGAAAAAATAGCCAGTTCTATGGCTGATCTTAACCTCCAAGCCATTTTGTAGTGGTGCAGATTTTGATTTATGTGCAGATTTTCTCTGCTGTGAGATCAAAATAAAGCTGCAAACAGATAGTACCATCAACTCAAAAATGCTGAGTTAAATGTATCTGCTTTGGGGGGAAAATTCCGTTTTACCATTATAGTCCTACAGTTGCTTGCAATTAATGTTCATAGATTTAATTCAGCTGTATTGCATGATGGGGAAAATATGTATATGTCAACCTGAATCTTGCCTGTCCTGAGTTTTAGATACCATCAATTACAGTTAAGGTTCTTTTGTCGAAGAAACATATTGCATGAAAAGAGGAAATAGCATTATATTATATGCTAAAGTGTAATAATTCCCTTCTGGGACACTTTAAATTAGCTATGGATGTTTTATGTAGGATTTCTATATATGCAATATGCACCTGAAACAGTTTTGCCCCAGATAACAGTACCAGACCTCTTAACTTCCAAAGGTTTATGTGTTCTCTGCATTATTAAACACATACACTGATGGGGGGGGGAAATATGAGAGAATGGTGACCTTTTTCCAGTGTTGTTGGTTATGGAATAGGAAGCTGTTGGAAAATGATTGCCACAGAGCTGAAAAGATAATCGGATGCAGTTCATTACTCATCTTGTCAGCTGCTCCTGCTACAAGGGATTGTATCACAAGATGTTAATCTGCTTGTGACTCGATTTCAAAGCCAGCATTTTTATTTTGGAGGGGGTGTGAGTAATTTAACATCTTCCAATTTTGTTTCATTTTCAGAAGCAAGAGAAATGGAAAATTCCCAATTTAAAGTCTCAGAATATTAATTGATAAAAATATTAGTACATCCTTGTGGCTTCTGTTACAAAAAATATGATGATATGCTGCAAAAAGCTATTTAATTGCAGAAGTTGTTCTTTTTAAGCTAATGATGAGGTAGTGTATTCCTTGAATAGTGGAAGTTAGTCTGCTAGCACACTTGTGTTCTGCAAGACAACAAGTATAGACACAACATAGATTTGCACTGAAAAGAATCTCTTCTACACATTGAATCACTAATATGGATGTACCCAATGCTCCCATACATTGTCTACCACTGAGGATATTTGGTGTAAGTGTAGAGAAGGACCAAATTCGTTACTTACACTCTACAGATCATAAGATGACAAGAATGCAATTTTAGCTAGATGACATTTTCTGAAAGTGAAGGGCCCAAAAGAGCAGTTACTTTCTGATACTGTGTGATGTTGCTTACAGTGCTATAGGAAGCATAGGGGAAGGCTTATAAACTTTCCATTACAATAAGATGAGCCAGTAGATTTGCTGTGTACATTTCAGGCAAGCAGTACTGCCTTTTCCTCTTACACCTTCATCCTGCCTATCTTCTTAAGTCCTTAAAGAAGTTGTCCAGTACAAGGAGAGGGACATTCCTTTAATCTCCTGCTAAGCTGGAGAAAAACGCGCTTTTTGCTTCTCCTTTTTGTGTCATTTTCTAGTATTGATTATTGTCAAATGGAATTGCACATTATATTTTAAATAAATTATAGTTTCTATTGTGATCTACAGGCACAGATGTAACCTCTATTAGAATACATTATTTAAAAACTAAGCAGTGAGATATTTAAAAGTTCTTAAAATATAATATATTGAGTTAATGTGCAAGAAAAAGAAATTACAGATTTAAACAAAACAAGTAAATGGTTCTGGATGCTCATGGTTGCATATGGTACTTTTTACTCCAGCAGGAGTATCTAATGCTAATGCCTTGCTGTATTCCAATTTTGGTAGCTACAGTCCACCCACCTAAATGCCCCCTGGTGTACATGTAGGCAACAGTATGCTCTAGTTCCTGCCACAAACTCTTACATGGTCTTTTGTGTGCTGTTAATCAGCAGCTATATTTCCCCTGCAGAGTGACTGCAGCTCAACAATGGACAAAATGAAATATCCTGTCTTACATTATAGAAGCAACCAGTAATGACTCTGTAGATAGTGTTTTTAGTTGGTCCAAAACTGGAGCATTAATAATTTTTTCCCCTAAACATTTTTGACTGAGTAGTCAATCAGTATGAAATGTTATTTGAATTTGCCATGTAGCTTTTCCCCTCTGTTTCTCCTCATACATAATACAGTTGGTTAGCCCAGAGGTGAGGGCCTTCTTCACTACAAAATTCTGTACACCATTCTGTGAGCACCATTTGCCTGGGTCAGAAGACACAAGCTATTGGTACAGCTGTGGCTACTATGCAAATGTTTACATGACTACATATGTATATATTATATATGTATATATATGGGTATATGCAAAAGTTATGTATTTTCACAAAAAACATTAAATGTCATCACATGTATGTTGCTATTATTTGTCACCATCTTGAATCTGACAATTAAGATAGAAATGTTGATGTGGAGGGACGTTGTGCAAGTTTGTTTTCAAGACCCTTTAATCATTGTATTTTCTGCTGAGACTATGACAGAGGTGTAGATGGTGATTACAGTAATGAAAAAAAGTTGTTTGAAAGTGCTCTGTAAGTATTTTTCCACCTCCATTAGATTATTTAGAAATTGAATTGAGTTACCATGCTGAATAGGCAAACATTGTTCCAGGTTGGAATAGAGAACATGAAAACTAATTAATTTCCTCTATAGTTGATGTGAAAGGCCATTTGTTTTATGGTAATTTTCATGTTTTAAATGTGAAACTGTGAGAAGAACTGAGTAATTTCATGTTTATGCTATTGTAATAAATCTACTAAAAACCCAAAGATATTTTTTGCAGTGCATCTTCTGAATCATTGTCTAATATTATAATTTTACTTTGCCCATTTATGAAAATCAAGTACAATTTTACAGAAAAGACAAGCATAGCTATAAAGTAAGTTACTTCAGTTTCTAAATCCATCAGTGTCCTCAAGCAGTCAAAAATGAGATTCTACATGCCAGTTTATTTTAGTATTCTATGTTAATTCTCATATATTTTACAAATATGAGTCCAACAACATAAAAGATATTCTCTGTCAATTCTTAACACATGGCCTATAAATTTTATCTTTCTTTGAATATCTTTAGAGATAAGGAGTAGGGTTGGATGGATTCCTCATCTACTCTCAGAATTTGTGAAAGCATTCTGTCTGATTATTGTTGGGGGGGGGTGTTTGTTTGTTTGTTTTTTAATTTTTAGATCTCTCAGTGTACCTTTGATTTCAGGTTTTATATAAATTCTTTAAGATGAGAGTTTTAGAACTGAAACTTGAGCTTGAACTTGCAGTCTTTCAATGACCAGATCTTCAAGTGGGATGCAGTGGACCCTGTTAATGGATGACATTCTAAACACCTTCATTGCTTTGCATGTTATTGCCAATGCAAGTGAATAGAGTGCATTCTTTCTTCCTTTGTCATCTTAAGTAGTAATTCAGTTTGGAGTAGCTGGACTTTTATATTTGATAGCTAATCTCCTCCTTTTTGTGGTGCTGGGCAGTGCAGAAGTTGAACTGACACTTTAAAAGGGCTTGTGTTATTAACAAGAACTAGGGTTGGTTGGTTGGGTTTTTTTTTTTTTTTCATTTTTCTCATAGCAGAGTCACTGGCAATGCCAAAAGGAAAGCTGAGAAAATGCATCCCTCTTTGATAGTGATTTCAGTGTTAAGCCCTTTGCTTAAACCCATCTTTAGCTGTGAATGTTGTAGTTTGATTTAAAACCTTGGATGTTTCAGAGTTAACTCAGGATAGAAACAGCCAAGTGTCAGCATAAGATCCTTAGAATTGCTGACATTTGTCATCACTGCTGGCTGTTTCACTTTTTCATTCTGAGCACTTTTTGCTGATTATCATTACTATAGTGATTTGGTCAGACTGGTTCATTTATACAGTAGGGTCAATACATTCCATCTATACCATGCAATGAAGAAAACCATTCTGTCCAGAGTCAGCTTCCCCTTCCCATAAAAACACTGGACAGCCTTCCAAGTATTTAACTAGTGGGCAGGACAAGGATACCCATTGTCATCTCCTGTAATTTTTTTCTACCTCAAACACACAGACAGAAAGAAAGCAAAAGAGAGAAAACAAAGTCATGCTTTAATGCTTGAGCATAAGTGCAAGATGTTGGGGGGAGTAAGGAAACAGCCTGCCATTTCTTGTATGTCTTTTTTGCAAGAATATCCTACCTTGTTTCCACTTCTGACAGCAAGCCCTGTTGACATAAGGTGGTGAAGAGTCAACTGTGAAGTTCACTGTATTTTCATGTGGTTTATGTTTTTAGAAAAAAGAAACTGTACTGTGGGAAGCAGAGCAGCATGCACTGCTTTTGGTCCCTGGTCAGTGTTTGCAAGCATGTTGTAATGGCAGTAACAATAATTGCTGGGATATAGCCAGCATGAGAACGCCCGCGGAATGAGAAGGTCATTGCAATGCAAAGAGATTTTCTAACACAGCTCCTGAGGTGTGCTGCTTCAGTCTACACTCATGCACCTAAGAGAGCTGGGAGCATTTCTCTCAGGCTTGAAGGAAAATATTCCATTTGAGAGAAGACTGAAGCTTTTATTTTTGTATTCCTCAACATTTTTTCCTAGCTTTAAACTTGAGGAAAACCTCTCAGAATTCTTTTACTTAGTTTTATTCTCACTGATGGTAGAACAGCTTTGACTGGAAGCATTTGCCTTGTTTAAGAATCTTTGAAAAGAGAGTTTTGAAACTTGTATTTCTTTTGTCCCTTGCCATCAGGATCGCCAGTCTGATATTTTGTACAAATTTTGGACTGCAGTAACTCAGACACTTTCCTCTCAGTTTCAGTCAGCAACAGACTGTAAGTATTCAGTACCAATGATTTGTAATGTGTTCTATAGTTATTTTGAATCTCTCATTTCAGTAAGCCCTTTGCTCATTATCTTCTCTACTAGAACTATAGCAGCGGTTCACTCACTGTGGGGTCTGTGAATTTAAAACTTCTTGGTTTTGTAACCAAACAGGTTGATCCTCCTAAACTATGGTTGAATTTTCAGAAAGAAATATTTTCTGCTTCATTAAGTAGTCATTATCTAATAACAAAAACATATTTTTGCAACTGTATGTTGAGGTAAAAATGTTTGGAATGGTACATTATACTTTCCAAAGCAAATGGGTTTGCCAAATTTAAAAATAGTAATTTGATTTTAAAGAGCAAGTCTAACAGTCTTTTCTTGTTAAACACTGATTAGTTGTAAAAATCTGATTTTAGCCATTTTTGGATACCTTTATAAATAGGAGTTGAGTTTCTTCAAAATTGTGTCTTGTCTAAATATAGATAAATGGCTGGTGTTCTGACTATACACAATATTCTGTACATACGTAATACATAAATAGCAGATATAATCAAGGAATATTAAATAAAAAACATGTATAAACATAAGACAGTATTATTACCAGTACACACTAATGCAGCATGCAATTGGATCATAGGTGAGTTTGGTGCTTTCATAAATATATCTTTCATGTTTGTGTACAGTGTATATAGTCTTTTGCACATACAGATAAAGTGCATTAGATTTGCATTTATCTTTGCGAACTCAGCTATTGCATTGGCCTTTCAAAATTTGGTCCTGTTAGGCATTATAGCAGTAATATAATTTTGAGGAACTAGCTGGTTGATTCCTGTTCAGTGGTTGCTATGTAACTAGATGATCCCAGAAGTAAATTTATTCATCTTGTGTTAAAACATATTAGTTTTACTGTTTGCCTTACGCATTACTTCAACAGCAGTATCTACATACCAGGAATCTCATATGTTCAAACCAAATATGTGCTACCTGTATTCAGCACTCGGTTTTAAGATTGTAAAATTGTGACATCAGTTAATAAGATCAATCAACATTTCAGAAGAAAGGGAACTCTTGCATTTTGTCAGTCTTTATAAACATAGCTTTGTGACCTAAAATATCTCTGTGTTTGATAATAAATGTGAATCCTCCAGTATAAAAAAATTAGGATGTATTTGAGTTGAAAGGATAGGCTGGTTGAAATGGGGCAGATGTCTGGAACCCGAAAAACCTACGAATGAATGGAACAGTGTTAATCTCCTAATGTAATGGGAAATCCATGAAGTATGAGTGATGTTAGATCAAGATTAACATCAGTTGCTAAAACAGTTGTACATTTGTTTCATTTCCGGTTACTTGTGGCAAGCCTTTCAAGGCTGAAAGTAATGCTCATTTTTCTGCTGGCTTTGTCATTCTTTATTTGAGAAGTTTAGGAATTTCATTTTAGGTACCTGGTTTTAAGAAGTGTGTGTAAAAGCATATGCTTCCCTCATTGTATTTCTTAAGACTTTGGCTCATAGAAGTTATCTTTGTCTGTTTTAAATGGGTATCTTCAAAGTTGCACAGCCCCACACTTTTCCCCCATCAAGCTGTTGTTAGCAAATCTCTAGATTTAGAGAGTTCTAATCACGCTTTAGCCTTAAATGAATGATAATAGTAATAATTAATTTTGATACCGAACATTTCACACCCAGGATTAATATCTTTATTATATAAAGTTTTCCATGTCCAGTCTTCCAGTTGTGGATTTTATGCTGGTGCTTTAGATACATACCTTTGTCAACTGCATTTAATGTGATAGTGCATGCCACTTTGAAATTAATTAAATTATTACGTGATTAATATTAAAGATAGGATAACATTGTATATCATTCATTAATATAAATGCAAGGATACAGGTTGTTTATACGAATCAAAAAATTAGTTTGAACTTAGCAATGCATATTGCTTACTGCTTTATTTTGCAGCATCTATGTTTTTGAAACAAGCTTTTGAAGGAGAATACCCTAAATTACTGAGGCTTTATAATGACTTGTGGAAGCGCCTGCAACAATATAGTCAAAATATTCAGAGGAATTTTAACACAAGTGGAACTACTGATCTCTTTGCTGAACTACAACAAATGGAAGAAGATACACAGGACATATTCATGCAAAAAAACCAAGATTATGAGTATGTACTATGAACTCTAAGGCAATAAAATGTAAAGCTTTGCACCCTGCAAGAAAAGAGAGTATTTTTAAGAACTTAGTGTTATTCAAATTGTCAGAGCGGGAAAATTTTAAAGGCTTTTTTTTCCTCTTGCAGTTATTGCTTTAATACTACTTTAGACCTTTAGGATTTTCATTAGGTTGTATAATTAACAGTGTTGGATTGTCTTCTCTTTCACAAAGTCCCTGACTTTGGAACTAGTTTTATCTTTTTGTCTCTTTGGGTGTAAAAAAAGCAGAATGATGAAAATTCAGTTTTGTATGTGTTGTGATTACAGCAGTACCTTTCTCTTAATGATATTGCAATCATTGGAGTGTGACAAATGTTCAGTTTGTTATGATTCACAGTTTTTATGTTTATACATAGTAGAATAAACATGATCTGAGTGGTAGATATCAGAAAGACCAAACTGAAACAGGTTCATCAAGTCTATTAGGACTTCTAGACTTATGTAAGATAGAATGAATATTTTAGGTGAGATTTGTATTGGCTTAAATATGTTCCTGAGCAGTCAGTGGGACATGTATTGACTTCAATGGAAGCAAAGTAAAAAGTTCACCAAACTTCTGACAATGAGGTAAAATGTTTGAGAGAGCTACTGCCTACTCATTTTCACAAATAGAAATACTAAAGACTGAGGCTTATTAAAGGTAAATTTAAGGCAAGTCTGTGTATTTGAAGCTTTCTATATGCATACATATACCAGGAGATAATTTTTTTTTTTTTAATGTACAATTGAGTACAAGCTATCTGCTAATGAAATATGTGAATATAAAAAGGTATTTCATTGCAGTTCTGGATATCTTGCTGATATTTTGCAGATATTTTTAGCACTGTTTGTTTCAAGAACACCTTGAATTAGGGATTCTACACTGGTCTTACAGAAAGTGCCAAGAAATGTATTGAACTACACAGAATAGCTCCCTGACTAGTTACTTGGTTCAAGTGAAAAGCAAGATGTTATACACTATTAAAATCTTTCTGAGTGCTTATGTTTAAAGAGTAGAAGAAAAAGCAGGTTCAATACTGTGAAGTTTGTATGGTCTGGAAAGGTTCAATGCTATTGTGTATTTTAAATTAAAATGTAGTAATTTTGTCTTATACCCACAGTCCAGAGAAGGCCTTGAAAGATTCACTGCAACAATATGAAGCTGCTTATTTGTCAAAATCCTTATCTCGACTCTTTGACCCCATCAATCTTGTCTTCCCTCCTGGAGGTCGGAATCCTCCTTCTTCTGATGAGCTTGACAGCATCATTAAAACTATAGCCAGGTATGCACGTATAATACATTGCAAAATGTAATCTTTGACATGTTTTTCCTCATAAGTTGCAATTTTAGAACTGAGACTTCCTTAGCAGTAAAAGGTTGATTACTCTTTAGTTATAAAACTCATTAGTGTAAAAATTAAGTCAGGGTTTGGAATGGAATGGAATGGAATGGAATGAAATATTTCAGTTGGAAGGGACCTACAATGATCATCTAGTCCAACTGCCTGACCAATGAAAAAATTCTGCCTGGCCAAAAGTTAAAGCATGTTATTTAGGGGATTGTCCAAATGCCTCTTAAACACTGACAGGCATGGGACATTGACCACCTCGCTAGGAAGCCTGTTCCAGTGTATGACCACCCTCTTGGTAAAGAAATACTTCCTAACATCCACTCTAAACCTCCCCTAGTATGGCTTTGAACCACTGCCATGCGTCCTATCACTGAATACCAGGGAGAAGAGCTCAGCACCTCCTTCACCACTTCCCCACCTCAGGAAGCTGTAGAGAGCAGCGCCCTTCTGCCTCCTTTTCTCCAAACTAGACAAGCCAAAGTCCTTAGCTGCTCCTCATAGGACATTCCTTCCAGCCCTTTAACCAGCTTTGTTGCCCTCCTCTGGACACATTCAAGTACCTTAACAACCTTCTTAAATTGTTTGGGGGTCCCAGAACTGCACACAGTACTCAAAGTGAGGCCGCACCAACGCTGAATACAGCAGGATAATCACCTCTTTATTTTTATTTATAATTTATTATAAATTTTATTATTTATCTTCTGTATTTTGTTTTTCTGGAATAACTGACATTTTAATTTAAGTTTTACTGTTTAAGTTTATAAAACATCAGGAAGAGAAACTTCACACTTATTGTAAATGTCTGATATCTTAACTATACTGACTGTGTCAAACGGAGGATGATAGTTGCTTGGCTGCAAGTGATAATACCTGATGTAAATATTCTGTTAGACTGAAACAGCAAGATAATAGATAAAGACAACTATTCCAGGTAGAATTTGTAAAATGAGATGCTTAAATTACCAATGGTGTATTTTGCCTCATGAGGTTTTGGTAATGACTACTCTGTTTAATACAGTCTGAAAATGATGGGCAGTATTCACAGTATGTGTATGTGAGTGTGTGTGTGTGTAATATTAAATACTGACACTCTGCTTGTAACTGGGAGTTGCAGACGCTCAGAACATGCCTATCGGTTTGGTTATTGATGTTATTTTGCTCCTTGCAGAGGAGAAGGGAGAATGACATGAAAATTATGACATTTCAGCTGAGTTTTCCAGAGTGACCTTTAGCTAATGATGTTTGGGGCCCTGCAGATTTCTCAGGGAAGGTTATTCCTATGTCAGGGTGCCTAGTGTCTCTCCAGTTCTTGGGAGAGGTTACTCTCATCACTAGCAAAATGATGGTCCTTGTGCTTGTCTGTTTTCTGTAGAGCATTTATAAATGCAACCCCAACCAATGCCGATCTGGGGGGTTCCATGAACAAGAAATACTGGAAGTGATTTAGAAGTCTTTTCCTTCTTCCATTTGTTCCCTGTTAATCCTTTGGGGCTTCTGTTACTATAAAGGATTGCCTAAAACATAGCTTATTAGTTGTGTCAAGCTAAGGCATCCCCTGGGTATTTCTGCAAAGCTCATGTAATTCCAGAGTTGAATGACTGTGTATTCACCTGTAATGTTTGAAGGCTGCTGCCAAGCTTGAATGTAGTTAATTGCAGTCAATATTTTTGAATGGCTTACTAATAGTGATTTCATACTGAAGTGTCATTCCTAAACTTTGCTCATTTTTACTAGAATAGGAGCACTGCACATAAAATTCCCAAATGACTTGTTAAATTGTAAACTGAATTATGGTGCTTAGAAAGACTTGGTTGTATGTGTTACTCTCTCTAAATTGACATGCTGAGGCACATGGAAAATAGGGGGGTGATTGGTGACAGCCAGCATGGCTTCACTAAGGGCAGATCGTGCCTGACAAATTTGGTGGCCTTCTACAATGGGGTTACAGTGTTGGTGGATAGGGGAAGAGCAACTGACATCATCTACCTGGACTTGTGCAACGCGTTTGACACTGCCCCACACAACATCCTTGTCTCTAAATTGGAGAGACATGGATTTGATGGATGGACCACTTCCTGGATAAGGAATTGGCTGGATGGTCACATTCAAAGAGTTGCAGTCAATGGCTCGATGTCCAGGTGGAGACCAGTGATGAGTGGCGTTCCTCAGAGGCTGGTTTTGGGACTGGTGCTGTTTAACATCTTAGTTGGCAACATGGACAGTGGGATTGAGTGCACCTTCAGCAAGTTTGCTGATGACACCAAGCTCTGTGGTGCGGTCAGTGCGCTGGAGGGAAGGGATGCCAAGAGGGACCTTGACAGGCTTGAGAGGTGGGCCTGTGTGAACCTCATGGAGTTCAACAAGGCCAAGTGCAAGGTCGTGCACATGGGTCGAGGCAATCCCAAGAACAAATACAGGCTGGGCAGAGAATGGATTGAGAGCAGCCCTGAGGAGAAGGACTTGGGGATACTGGTGGATGAAAAGCTGGACATGAGCTGGCACTGTGCATTTGCAGCCCAGAAAGCCAACCGTATCCTGGCCTGCATCAAAAGAACTGTGACCAGTAGGTTGAGGGAGGTGATTTTCCCCTTCTACTTTGCTCTGGTGAGACCCCACCTGGAGTACTGCGTTCAGCTCTGGGACCCCCAACATAAGAAAGACATGGACCTGTTGGAGTGAGTCCAGAGTAGCCCAAACCAAGGCTGCCCAGAGAGGTTGTGGATGCCCCAGCCCTGGAAATGTTCAAGACCAGGTTGGATGGGGCTTTGAGCAACCTGGTCTAGTGGAAGGTGTCCCTGCCCAGGGCAGGGGGGTTGGAACTAGATGATCTTTAAGGTCCCTTCCAACCCAAACCATTCTATGATTCTATGCCACATAACTACATATTCATAGTTAATTCTTTATCAATTAAATAACAGCACTGTTTAGTTGTTAATTAAGATTTGTAATCTTCACTTCCAGTGAGCTAAATGTGGCTGCTGTTGATCCGGACCTGAGTTTAGCTGTGGCAAAAAATGTGGCCAAGACCATTCAGCTCTACAGTGTAAAGTCTGAGCAGCTTGTAAGTAATTTTAAATTTCTAAAAAATTACGTTTTACTGTGTACAATGTTCTGGGTTTTGTAGATTTACAACATAACAGTATAGCAATCTAGACAGACAAAACCTTCGAATAGGCTTTCCATTGTATTTGGAAACATTTTCAGTTAAATTCTGCCTTCGGATAAACACAGTCTATTGATAGCAGTAAAATTTGTATGTATAACTCCAAACAGAATTTGCCATATTAATTTAATAAAATCAAAATTGTAGTTGTCGTTAAGTAAAATTAAGACAATTCAGTTCAGTTTAATACTTACCAACATTTGATATTCCATCAGTTACATGATACATCATCTTTATGGCATGAAAATCTGGACTATTAGAATATATTTTTTCACTGTTTGCATCAAAATTTGCACATTATTTCCATATATTTATTATTTGCCATATATTTAACTGACCCTTGATTTGTTTGCATTTGTCAAATGCTTCCAGTCATTTGCTCTGCACTGTTATCTAGTGTTAAACTGAATAGAGGAAGGATCCCCAAAGCCTTATCCTTTGGGTAAGGATCCCCAAAAAGCCAATGGATAGTACAGTGAATGACGTTGTCATCATAGGAAAAAAGAATATTTAAGTTCAACAATTTTCTTGTGAAGTCTGTTGCTGAAATTTTAATGTTTTTCTTATGAAGAGATGAAAATTAATTTTTGCAATACACAGGCCCACAAGAAATGACTAACTACTTGTATTTGTAAACAAGATTCTCACTTAACACTAATTTTGAAAGCAAACTCAGACTCTGGTGACATTTATTTACAATATGGTTCATTTAAAGAGAGATACTTGCTGACAATTTTTTGTAACAATTGGCTACAAAACATTGCAGCAATTAAGTTAGTATGGATTCTATTTACCTTTTAGACACCTGCTGTCTCTCAATAGATTTAAAAAAATAGAAATTCAGTAATACATACCTTGTTTACCCTGTCTGTTGGATGAATTGTATTGGAAGTTTGCAAACTAGTTTATGAAAGAGGAATGTAGGTGAAGCAGTCATGGGGGCTATAAAGAATATTTAAAATTTTAAAATAAAAATATATGTTTACATTATTTTGCTATATATTTAGAGCATAGTGCTTAAGTTGGGTCTTCCTTTGAAGACACAGAATTATGGCTTCCTAATTTCAGAGTGAAATTTTCTCATGAAAGAAATCAGGATTTTTAGTAGGTTGCAAGAGTCATCATGAGTAAAATATATTACACTTGTGTCTCTATTTATCATGTAGTGCAGCATCAAATAGTGGCATTCAACTGAAAAAAAAACCCAGACATATCAGCTGTAACTGTGAAAGCACCAGGTCTGTTGTGCTCATGATCTCTGTTAGAGTTTGAATCTGGCCAGTGGTTTGTTCAAAAGTGTACCTCATTTTGTGATCAGCCAGCTGGCAGATTCTTAAGAAACCCTGAAAAAAAGGATGTGTAGAAATCAGCTGACAAGTATATGATTTGAGGTTTTGTATTAACTGACCTTAAACTAAAAGAATGTAGGAGTAAACAGGGAGTCTGAGCCCTTGAACTTCTTGAATTTGACAACAGAAAATAAAACCTGAAACTTTGAAAAACTAAGTGACAGGATTAGTCAAACTGGCAGAAAGAATATGAATGTCCTTCAAGAATATACCTGCAAATTGTAAACCAATATCAACTATGTATTGCACAGCTACATTTTTTTTACTTTTTTTTTCTTTCCTTACTGATACACATGTTACAAAATTAAAAACTGGAAGGGCTCAAAACAGTTGCTCAAGGTATAGGTGTATAGTGCCACCTTTGAAGTGCTAAAATATAATGCTTAGCCTCCAGCTGCTTCTCCAGAAGGGCATGGCTCTCCCATTTGTCTTGTGCCATGCTTGCCAGCCCTGCGGATATAGTCTAGAACATCTTAACTCTTTTTTTATACCTATTTTTGGGTAGACAGATTGAGCCTGAAATGTGTACCATGTGTAGAACAGGAGCTATGTCAGACAGCACTGTTTCATTATGTTTTAGTGGTGTAGCCAAGAATGCAATCTTCATTCAATCTTGCAATCCAGCCTCCAATGATAGCTTTCTAAAGCTGAGAAGGGTGACCATGTAACATTTCCGCTCAGATGCTTCATTTCTGATAGCTATAGTAGAGCAGTGCTAAAGATGGAAATTTAATTTCCTGGAGGAATTCACAATTGAGTTCTTTTCCAAATTAAAAGTAAACAGAAGAATCTCAGTATTCTCAGTGAAGGAAGGTTGAGGAAGGCTTTTAAGAGTCATTAGAATTTTTTTTTTTAATGTTGTTGTAATATTGCAGGTAGATTTGAATGGTGAAAAAGGGAAATATGCAATCCTAAAAATGTTCAGACATTCTGATGTCAGGGGTTTTATTTATTCACAAAAAAAGGAATTGTAATTCACTAAGATTTCATCACTGTTTCTCCAGTTAGCTTTAGATAGGACAACAAGAAAAATGTTATTTAAGACTCAAAGACTTTCACTTTGAGTAAAACCAGCATCTAGCAATTTGTACATATAGTACTACAACAAAAACAAGCAAGAAAAAATGGCCTCTTCCTGTGAATCCAAAACATTTGTGTTATTTGTGACTTTGTACACTCCTGGCTTTTGGTTTTCAGCTTTCTCCACACCAAGAACTAGCTGTTGCTCTGCCTGAGACCTATTCTTGTATTAACCAGTTCAAATGATTTCAGAGGAGATATAAATAACCCTCTGTGAGCAGTAGGTAGATACATTCTGCTGTTGGGAGAATCTTTAGCTAACGCCTTGCTGATGCTTGATGTGGTTGGTGTATGCTATGAAGCGTTCAGAATTATTATCCTAATTTCAATCAGTGTAATTGCAGATATTCTTACTATACAGAGTTTGAAGGATAATTATACATAGCACTACATTTAAAAAAATATTTCTGTTAATTTAAGAATATTACCTTTCAACTTCACCACCCATCATGTGTTTTGTTAGGTGATGCTGAGGAAGGGTGCTTGGTATATTTTCTTTGTGCCGTTATTGTTTTGTCTCTTCTTATTCACATTTTCTCCAAAATAGGCAGCCCAAACATCTTCATAATGATTACAGACACTGTGAGATTTCCATTTAGTCACCATTTCTACATCCTTCTCAGGGAGATTGGGATTCGGAGATTAAAAAATCTGATCATCATGTTTGGGATAGGAGCAAAATTTTTCTCTTCTGTGTTTGCACACAGTAATCCATTGCTTCTTTGTAACATAATGGCTGCTTATTGAGCCAGGTTTTGTTCACTAACCATGTTTTCATGCAAGTGAGGTAGCCCAGATGAAAAAGAACACTAACTTTTCTCCTTGATTTAAGAGTTTTCCAGAGGTCATCCATTCCCATTTGCAACGATCTTGATTGACACATATAACATGTTGTGCTCTTGTTTAACTGGCCACATAAGGAAAATCAGCTCTTCCATCAAACGCTAACAATAAGTACAGTGGAGGGAAGAGATTCATGAGAAACCAGTAAGTTGCATTTCCTGAAAACAAAGAAAAAGTTGAGTAATTTGGGTTTTTTTTGGGAATCCATGCTGCTTAACAGAAGATAGGAGCTCACAAATCTGCCTTCTAGAGAAATTTTTACCCACTTGTATAACTGATAGTTGAGAAGAGGTGTAAGACAAGAGCATATATCTCACCAGCATCTTCATTAGATGCCTCTGACATGGCAGCAATAATTACGTGGCAGGATCCTCTAGGGCAGTGGTCTCTAAACTTTTGTGCTCATGCATCCCTATCAGTAAAAACTTCTTGAGCATGCACCCCCATTATATATATATATACTTCCTTATTTATAAATTACATACATATACTATTGAAGTTCTCATATTTTCTTCCTGCACCCAAATGGATTGTCTTCCATAACACCTGTGGTGCATGCACCCTACTTTGAAGACCACTGCTCTAGGGTAATACTCTGGTTGATTGCAGAAGTCTTTTAAACTCATGTTTGATTTTGTTCATATGCTACTTTAAATCAGATTCTCATTTATGTATATAAAAATGAAAATTATAGTCACCTGTTGATTAGAAGTGATACAAAACTGTATTTCCCCAGTTGATTACCTGTAATTTTGTCATTTACTGAGCTGAATTTTAAATGTACTTGAAATGTTGTGATTTCTCTCATAATTAAAAATCTCTTCATTGCAACTTTGTAATCACTATGTTTTGGTTTGCCTGTTGATAGAGCTATTTTTCTTGCTGATACTTAGAACTGGATGTCTGGTGGAGAGGAGTTATGAAACATTGAGGGTTAAAAGCTCTGAAAGTTGACAAGATGTGTACTTTTGCCAACAAGCAGAAAAATAAATTGCAAGATCCATTGTCCTGATAGAGGTTGAAGGTGGAAGAGCCTTGTTTTGCTATCTAGTCTATTCCCTTCCCAGCACAGGACTATTTCAAACAATATTTATTGTTGAGGTTTTTGTTGCATTCTTTCTGGTTTTAGAGTGATGATTTCAGTTACCTCATATATTGTGAGTAGAAATGTAAGTACTGTATGTTCTCTTACTTTTGTGCTATTTCTGTTCAGCTTGGCATGTGGGTGGACTGAAATATACTAACACACCCACCAAGTGCACATAGATGAAATGTGTTGTGCTGTGAACGTGAAAATGCAGTTGTTTAGAGAAGATGTGATTCTCGTACTTTTTGAACCCAGAGACCTCTATTAGTTTCCTCCCTAGAGTTACAGTCATCCTGTCAGACTATCTTTATTAATTGCAATCAGAGTCCCACAGCAATCCTTCCTGTCTTGTCTTGTGGAGGCTGTGTCTTGCTGCCTCCTCCCACCATAAGGCATCACTGTCAAAGTGGCCTGGTATCTTTTGGCCAATAAACAAGCAAAGAGTAATTTGCAGAAGCAGGATTGTAAAAATCAGGTTGTCCACTTGCTTTTCAGAGCAGGTGGGGGTGATTACGCTGGCAACTTCTGGTGGATCAAACTATTGTAAAAAACATTTTTGTACGTGGATATGTAATGGTGTGCTTACACGATTTAGGCAAACACAAACTCACTCTGCTGTGCTCTCAGATGGTGGGACACATTTTAGCTCCAGTGCAAGCCAGGGTGACCAGCTCAGCCTTGGCACCTTGCTGAGCGCAACCCTCTCATTCAGCCTGGAGCACAACTGGAGCAAGTTCATGTCTGCTTGAAGTACAGGCAAAGCAAGAATCTGCATGGCCATATTACGCTAGGCAGATTTATCTTAAGGTTAGGGTAGATAAGGCTAAAATCGGTAGGAGTTGTGATTGCCTATAATTGGAGAGGTTCCTAAATATGGAATATTGTATTTTATGGAGTAATATGTTTCAGAAAAGTTTGTCTAAAAAAAGGGATCTTTCCAACAGACAAGATGCTGCAGGCAGATGATATAATGGAGATGTTTCCCACTGTCAGACTTGTAAGCAATCATAAAGAGGAAGCACTCAGAAGATGGAGAAGGAGAGTGGGTGTAATGAAGGAGGACGGAAATAGAGAATTTGAATCATTTTTTTATTCCCTTAACTAAATGTGGTTGGAGTTGTGTCATACATCTTATAAAAGTTGATGAATGAGGTGGAGGCCCGAAATACAGGCTGTGGGCAGTGCTCTGGGAGAGCTACTTATCTATCCTTTGCCCACAGCTCATGGTAGAGGCTTGGCTTCTCATCAGGATTTTACCCTGCGCAATCGCTGTGGGATTTTCTGATCATCAGGTTTGCCTAGTATAAGCCACTTGGAAATTTTTAAGTGCTGTACACAGAGCACAGTCTTTCCTGGCATTTTGAAGAATTCTTCCCCAACCTTCTTAAGAAAACATAAGGTGACACTTGGTCTATTTTATATATTTCAAAGTTAAAATGCTAAAGACCCAGTAATAGAAGTCAATTTTGAGATTAAAGATTAAAGAGAAGACATAAGTGCCTCAAAAATTAGAGTCCCTGCACCAAAGTTTAAACAGTTGTCCCATATCTTCAAAGGGCAGGACATTGATTCATGTATTGAAGACCTCTGGTACCAGACATGCCAAAAGGCAAAATGAGAGAGAACTTGCTATTCTGATCCCAAAAGCAATGGAGCACTGTACACTTTGGACACAAAGAAATTTGTATGGATTTGCTTTGGTGAATGAGGTTTTTAGATTCTGGGTTGTTCTGAGGGAAAAGTCAGCATCAGCTGATATCTGTGATAGAGAGTAGGCAGCCTCTTTCTCACTATCCTGAATCTCAGTAGTATATTGAGATTTATGTACATTTGCTTAAGTAAATATCTGAGTTACGTAATGTTATACATGGTTTTAGAACATGCACCAGTTGCACAGTAGTAGAGCAGTAATATGAGCACTAATATGTGGGTACTCAGCCAAGTAGAAGAAGGTTCTTGGGAGGTAACTGGGAAGCTTTGATTTAGCCTGATATTGTTTTTCAATGCAATGGTGAAACTGGATTTCAGATGATGTAAAACAATACTGAATATTTAATTGGATTGATGTTTAAATGTAAAGTGACTCTGACGTAAAAATTGTATTATTAAAACTAATATACATTATTTCTAAACTTTATTTGTTCTGAGGGTTTACTGAGATCTGCTTTTCAATTAACTGGTCCTAAATAGTGTAACTGGGACTGTGTTACTGTAAAGTAATATCTGTCATAATGATGAGTAACATGTACTTGATGGCAGATGTTTTTAAGTGCATTATTGTTTAAGAAAGTAAATACCAAAAAAGAGCATAAGAAGTAGAAAAATATAACAATTGTTGTTTCAACCCCTCCTTCAGAGTCAAACGCTGATATGTCCCAATCACTCACTGCTTGTCCCCAAATGGTCTGGATTTGCTTTTGAAACAGAGTATGGGTGTGGAAAGAAAAATACATAACTGTCCTCAGAACAGTAAATGGAAGTAAGTAAATGAGCTTAGTCTCATCTGTTTGAAGGCAAATTTGTATCATCGAGACTTGTTCTGATTAGTGTTGGCCTTACTTGAAGGATCAGCAAAAAGTGTCTGGTTTTGCTGCAGAAAGACTGTGTATTAAGTTGCTCCACACTGTCACCCTGATGTTTATGTTAATGTCTGCCTCTCTCAGTTGATAGTACGAGGTCAGTAGGGGTTTATGATTGACACTCAGGACTTAATTTGCCATCCTAGCTGTGAACTCTCTTAGTCTCCAACATGGGATGTAACAGTAATGTCTACACTAGCCAGCGAAAGGTATCTGGGAACATTCCTGGGCACTGTGGCCAGCCGGTGCAGGACAGCCCGCCTCAGGGCTCATAAGGGCTGCCCTTCCCCAAAGCACGTGGCTGCCTGCCAGCACCCTTTTCAGGGATAGTCTCTGCCTCTCCAGAGCTGTGGCTGGAGTTTATTTGGGAAAGTGGTTGTTGGCCCAGCCAAAAACTTGCTAATGACTGTCCTAACAGTTTAGCGGTACAGATGATCATGTGCCAGATCCAGGAACCTTTCCTGGCACTGTTTAATTTATTGCTATGGGTGTAGCCAATATGTGAATGAGACTGAATAAGAGCGACATGCAAAATCTGTTCAAGAGGAAGCTTAAAATGCTGGCAAATTGGGGTAATTTTCTTCTTGCATCTGGAACTCATACTTTCTTACTTAGGATGTAAATAAATCTCTAAGGCAAAAGTTAGGAGATGCTGATTTCTTCTATACTAACATTCCTTTTGGTCTTAAGATTTTCTTAGATTGCCAGAGCTTCAAAAGATATGCTTTCCTAAACATGTTTTTCTATCTGTAATGGTTGTCAGCCATACTTGACTTATTTTCAAATAGCATTTGGTGTTTCTACCAGAGTTTTAGTCCTTGAAAAGAGCACAGTTGTCTTTGGCGTTGTGACTAGTTGGCAACTCCAAATATTGCTGGATGGGTGTGAGGAAACCTTAGATATTAACTCTTTTCAGGAGTTCGACACTTTCTTCAGGTAGCCAAATATTTCTTTGGGCCAACTCAGATGACACCTTTTTGGATGCCAGTGCAACCAACCCCTTCTGTAATTTAATATTCTATTTTTAGTGAATGTAATGGATGGAGATACAGGCTGAGGAGCATCTATCTATCTGTCATGTTCAGATATTTTTAGAGCACTGATCTTTGTAATGCTGATCAGCACCAAATGCATTACATAAGATTAGCATCAAAATATATATAATGGAAAGTCAGCTCTGCTGCACTTGTTCTTAAATTATTTTTAGTATTGCCCACAAAACTTGTATGGCTCAGTGCATTATCTTGCCATTGTGCTCTGTCTCTACTCTATAGGAATCATTTTTAAAGATTAGTTTATCTTCTCTCAGACCTTTTCAATCACAGGTCTCCTTCCTGAGGCTTCACATAAGATTGTCAGTCAGTGATACACATTATGAAGATTTTAATAAATGCCCACTTTCCACTAGGACTGAAACTGAGAGAAGCAGCTTATCTCTCATCATCCTTTAATCCAGTTTATGTTTGAACTTGTGATTTACAGGTGCAAGATTCCAAATTCTGCTTTACTTACATCCCCAGCTACTGTTCTGTTCTTTAATGCTGCTCAGGTGGCTTAATCTTTTGCAGGTACCCATAACGATCTTTTCAATTTTCCACTTTGAGCAGATATTCAGAATTAGTATTTCCCTATTAAATATCTCTGATCCACTAGCTAGCCATTTAGAATGGGTTGCAATAGATTATTTTCTAGATTTTTGGAGTTTAAAGAGGCAGACTGTGAGAAAACAGACCATATTCTTCTCACACCACTCTAGAAAATTTATTTTTGTCTTTCAAATTTTCTGCAAAAAGCTGATCCTTTCCTTTGAGTGTGTTTAAAAACTAGTTTGTAATTACTGAGGTTTAAAATAGATCTCAACTTTCTGCACGTCCATCTCATCATCATAACTCTTTTGGCAGATAAGTCTTGATTTTTTTCATGACTTCTTTCTTTGTGTGTTTATGGTGCATCTGATATATGATAGTCAATAGAAAATAATCTGCTGTTTGGTTTTGGTGATGTAGTTTTGAAAGCATAATTCTATCATGCCATGGCTTCACAAATCTTCCAGGATCTCTCTTCCTGAGATTACAATTAAATGTGCTCTGATCTTAGTTTATATTTTACTGTTTAAAAACAATCTCAAATTTGTTAATGCTTCTTCTTGGGTTGTAAACCTTGTTGCAATAAAGAGAATGAGGAAAGAAAATGCTAGAACGCCAGGTGGAATAGAAAAACAACAATTAATTCATCTCAAACTCTGAGGTGAGAAAGAGACAGCATCTTTACAAGGAATTTTTGTAATGTCATTTGTAGAAGAAAAAGTGTCTGTCATGCTTGATCAGGGGAATGAAGATTTAAATAAGCTGTTTTCAGTTGGTTATTTAGATGATAAGCAATATGAATGGCATATTTTTGTCCAGAATCTAAAAGGCTAAGTGTGTTATAACTGATCCAGAGACTATATTGGAGTGTCTTGGCTCCATCAGTGAAATTGTTAAGAAAAGCAGAAATGCAAAGGAAGATAGGTTTTAAAAGTTTAAAAATTGCAATGATAAAACAGTTGGATAAGAAGGATCGGTTCTTAGTTTACTCTGAGTATTCATGGAGATAGAAATTTTTTCTGAACCTTTCAATCTATACTTAGTGGTTGACTAGGAAAAGGCAGAGAGAGGTGGGACTAAACAAGTTCTCTATTGATTGTGCCCCTGTCTGCCTAGTGGCAATGAAAAATATCCATAATGTGTTGCAAGAAAAAAAGACTGATCTAGAAGGCCTATAATTCTGGTTTCTTCTAGGGAAATGAAAAAAATTAAAACTTCATTTATGGAGGAAAGCATTGTTGGGTCAGCTTTAGTCATATGTATTCCTAAGGAGAAATGTACCTTACACCAACCTAAAACATTGTTTTGCTCATTTAATTTATACAAGTTTCCCAAATGAAATATGCTATAGTATCAGGAAGATGGATGTGAGCTGCATCTCTGTTAGGATGTTTACTGATGTTTACTGACATAACTATGTGGTTTGGGGTATCTGTGTTGGTTTTTTGTCCACCCGTCTTCTTATCTGACATAGCTAAATGTAACTAGCTGAATAATTCAATGAAGTAGGGGAGAACAGGGTGGAGAGGGAGGGAGAAAAGATTTCTGGAATCAAATTCTTCCAGTGAAGGGAAAATACTGTTCATGCACTAGAATTTTGGCACCAGATTTTAACTCCAGCAAATTTATGAGGCCTGTGATGGTTTTGAATTAAAAAGTATAATGAATTCTTATTGTAATGACATAAAGTGATTGCCTTTTTTATTATGTGATCTTATAAGAATTAATCCATGTCTCGTATTAGATGGTATTATATTGAATTGTGAGCTTTCATTTGCGGGTGAATCACTATTCAGGACATATTCCAACAATGAGATTTGTCTGACAGTTCCAGGGAAGTGTATCTAGTCCTCCTGTCTAAATGTCGAATATTGTGAACTTCAGATGGAAGTATGAAGTGTAGTAAGCTCACAAATCATCAAGAACAGTAGTGAAATGAGACTTTGGGAAAGGTTTTCTGTAAATAATGGGTCAGTTACAATGGTGTAAGTAATGTGAAAGATTATATTTTCTCCATTTCTTTTTGAGATACATGAATTAATTGTATTCTACCAGTACCTTGAAGACATGGTGTTACTGTCATTGAAAAACTTGTATCTATGCTATTTAAATGAGAACCCAGAAATATGAATTCAATATTTGGCACATTGAGGGAATTCATTAATAGGTATTTAAATAGAATGTGTGGGAGGCTCTTATATGCTAAAATAATTTCAGAATAATTACTGTTTCACTGTACAGTAATAAAAGCTAAAGATGGCAGTAGGTCTAATTTAAAAATAATCAGAAGTCAGCTAAGGTTTTGTAATTTTTTATATTTTTTTTTTATGGAAAGATCAGAAGTGTTTTGTTAAAACAGTCATTAGGAAGCTACTTATATTGGTCAGAGAATACATAGAAATACCTAGCTCATAAGTCACTTAAAAAAGCATTTAAACTTTTAAAAATTGAATGAAAAATCTCGAGGAGAAAGTTGCATTAAAAAATAACTTCATGAAACATTTTCTTCATTCTCATGTTGTCTTTTGCTGGTTAGATCGTGACTCACATAACAAATGTGTGATTTTTTATTTTTTTTTTAAAGAGATACTGGCTAAACTCCAGAAAAAAATCATCCAAGCATAAAAGGCTGGTTTTGAGAGTACTATGTACTTCATTTTATCTTGCTGGGAAAGTGGTTAAAAGACTTCTTTAGATCTAGCATGTAATTTTGCTAACAGGTAGAAGAAGAGCAAGACTGTACAATCCTTACAGTATTTTCTTACAGTGCGCTCCAAGTTAGTTCATACCAAATTAGATTCTATCATTCAGAAATTAATTTGGTTATATGTATGTTGATATGGTAAAGGCTTTGGAATTTTTCAATTTTGGAACCAACTCTAATGAGAGTTGGACAATGTAAAGCTCATTTATAACCTTCTGCAGGCTAGAAGTATTCTAATCTCAATTAACACCTGGACTTGATACCAAAAAAGGCAGATCGCAATTAAGTTGATTATATTTTTTACGTGTAGGTGAATATCACCCTACCATGTTGGACTGGCCTCACGTGTCTTGGGGATGGATGTCTGCTCTTCACCTCTGGAGATGCATTCTCAGTAGTTGGTTGGGACCAAGAGCTATTGGGATGACATACAAAATATGATTAATCATTCAGTCATTAATTTGGCAAGCATGAAAAATTCAGTAAACTGTTACAGTCAGAGGTATCAGGATCAACACACATTGTCCTTGAAATCCTCCTCAGACTTGGGCTAGCCAGATAAACCTGAGTCTGAAAAAATGTCAAATACAAGAGGCATAATTTTTGGAAGTTGAGAAATTATTCTGAGTGCTTTAGGTTTAGCATTCTCTGAGATTCCTTAGGGGAACTGGGCTTAGGTGCTTTCTGATAGCGGAGTTGTTTTAAAGCATCTGATTATTTAAGGATCATGAACCATTACTCACTTTTGATTATTTGAACGGTGCTTTTCTTCGCAGATGATTCAAAGACTTAAGAGAGAAATCCTGTCTTTTCTGTTACAGAAAGACCATTTGCTGTTTTCCTTCCATTTCTTCTGCTTTTGAAAATATTAAGGAAGAAAAAAAAAAACCAAAACAGAAATACCCCCAAGGGAACAGTTTGATGATTGCTGTTGTTCTAGCATGAACAGTATGAGCATGATGTTTGATCTTTTTTCTTGGTCAAGGACTTAACAGTCCCTTCAAATTTTTCTTCCCAAAGTAATGATTGTGTTTTCTATAAGAATTTGAATGCCTTCACCATAGAGCTCCTTTTCTATATTCCTAGAATATAAAATTTTCATTTTTCTGAGGAAGCTAAAAAAAAAAATAAAAAAAAATGATGATGATACTCTGGAAGCTACAAGAATGTCCTGAGGGTACAATATAAATGTTTTTATGTGCCTTTTAAGTTATTGGCTGAACTCTCAGCTTATTCCTTTCTTCATGTCTTGAAATATTTCTTCTTCTTTGAAAAATCTGAAGTCGTTCCAAGAACATGAATTCTTATTTATGATTTATTCTTAAATTGTAGTTGTTTTTTTTTTTTAAAGCAGAACATTCATTTTAATTTATCCTCATCAGTCAAGGACCTTATTTGCACTGACACATTCATTCAAATCTTACACTTAGAACCTCTAAATTATGTCTCTTTTTGCAGATTGTCCTGTAAGAAGCTAACACATTAGGTGGCATAGCTAGTGGAGTTCAGATTGTTATGTATTTTTCTGCTAAATGGTGTCATATTTTTATAAAAAGTAGCAAACTGATTCTAGTAAACTTTTGTGTTTCTTAAGTGGAAAGAGATTGTAAAAGGCTCTTTCTGCCATATGGAAGACATTAAACCTAATAGTAAATCATCCCAATTATTTGTAGCTTGTGGGAGAAATCCCAGGGCCAAGGCCTATTGACTCAGAAACTCTGTAAGTGGATTCTGTGCTTTGTAATAAGTTGTTATGATCAGGCAGGAGGCCAAGTACCAGATGGATTGATTGCTTTCTGCCAGAGGTACGGCCACATCAGCTGCCTGTATTAGGAATGTATTTATTCTTGAAAATGTCAGCTTGACAATTGAGTTCAATTTGTGCTATCAAAACATATTAGTCTCGTGATCCTAGAGTTAGATCAAATGCTTTGTTGAGAGGCACTACTTTTGTCTTACTTTGACTTAAGATCTTTTCCGTACTCCTCCTAAATTATGATGCTGTTTCCTGATCTTTAGAGAGTAGATTTGCTGAGGCTGTTTAAAGTAGAGGAATCAAATAAATGGAGTTTTCCCGAACTGTCAAAAAGGATGCACACAAGATCTTAATTACTTAGTGTGAAACTGAGCTTTTTCACAAAATGTTTAGTCTGTGAAGGGAATGGTAGCAAACCAGCTCACAAATCAGTGCCTCTTCTGAGCTGCCACCTGTTGAAACAGGGGAAGTTAGTCACTTTGGAAGACTAACAAGTTATAGGAAAAGATGTATCAATAGTCTGTTTTCTACAAGAAAAAGACAAACTCAGTTAGCATTTTTTATAACCTGAGGGAGAACTGATGATTTGATTCACGTCCTAATCTAAATTCTATATTCATTGCATTTCATGGTGAAAACAAGAATTTAAACCCAAAGTAATCTTATCATAGCATGAGTCTCAACACATGAGATCAAATCCATGCTGTCAAATTACACGTCTGTTCTTAGGTATTAAACATAGAAAAGTGTAAAATCCAGAACATTTGATGTAGTTATTTCCAAGACATATTTTCAAAGCAGATCTATGCAAAGGGGTACAAATACATTTACAGGGTGAGAATTCATCTGACATGACTTCGGGCAGTATAGCAGTACGGCTACCTGTATGTATCTGTAGTACTGCTTTAGATTCCCTTCATAGTTAGTGGAGGGAAATAGGTGCATACAGGCTGCCTTTACTCTCTCCCTAAAGAAGGGTCTCTAAAATAGGCTAGATTAATTACTTGTTAGAAGTGCTTATTTCTCTACTTTGTGATTTCCTGCACATGGTTAGGTGAATCATTCCTGAAATTTTCTGCATTGGGCAACTTACTGACCCAATATGAGGCACCTGCAATCTCTGCAGGTGAAGCAGTGTAACCACATCAGTGTACTGAAGGATACAAACAAAAAGAACCTATTTTCCAGAAGGACTTCTGAATTTGGGGAGAGCACAGTGCCAGTCATGGCTTACAGTTTCTTGAGCATGTCAGGCCAAAGCAAGTCAGATGGCCTTCAGTCAGCTTGTTCCTCTTTGTTACGCATTTTTTGTGTATCAGCTTCTACAAGTGTCCTTTCTTGTTCAATAAACTACCCAATCTACTACCTAGTCCTCAGGTTCTGTCGAATCAGAT
The DNA here is from genome assembly GCF_964188355.1 of Buteo buteo. Taxonomy (NCBI): domain Eukaryota; kingdom Metazoa; phylum Chordata; class Aves; order Accipitriformes; family Accipitridae; genus Buteo; species Buteo buteo. The sequence continues at coordinate 15,667,945 of NC_134174.1, read as the reverse complement.
TTTTAAAAAAAGTCTAGGCAGCTTCCTCCAGCTAGTTAGCTACTGGATTGAACCTGCAAATTTCAGCCTCCTACCTTGGAGAATGTCAGAAAGTCAGTACCTCCAGTGTTTCTTTCTCATTTTAGTTTAACAGCTGCCCTTTGAGTTTTCTTGAAATGCTGCATGGGACGGAAGCTCACATTCACATTCTTGAGAGTACCACAAGACATAGCCCTTGTCCTAGACCCTGGATACAAAAGTCCTGGCTAATGTTCACTGGTGGGAGACTTCTCTGCCTCACTCCTCTCTTCCTCACTAGCGTCTCAGGTTGCCAATGTGCTGGTAGCTCATGTTGGCAAAGGGAGCTCATACTGACATGTCATCCGTTTTAGAATTGCTGCTTGCTGGGGAATGGGGTGCCTGTGCTTTGCTAGTGCCCATGAAATTGCTGTAAATAGTACACAGGCTTTGAGGTAAAAGCAGAAACAGTTTATCCAACTAAAGTGAAGAGCATAAGAAATCAATTGCTATACTTGAAGATATAAAGAAAAGTGCAACAGTTACAGTCCATGTTGTTACTGCTCATTCACGTCTGGCTTCAGCAGGGTTTCTTTTCCTTTGTTTCCTTTTCACTTAGCAGGCTCAAGCCAGACTAACTCCCAGGGTGACTGATGGTTCCCTGGAGATGAGGTCTGGTCCTTCAGCTACGCTTTGCCTTTTAGTTGTTTCTTTTCCAAAATAGATTCTGATTTGGAATGAAGTCACCCCTTTTGTACTCCTTATCTCTGCTTAGCATAAATTCACCCTCCTGGCCTTCTGCATTTCTGGATAAATCTGATTAAAAAGGTACCAGATTTTGTCTCTAGTGCCCTCATCAAAAAGAAGGCCCTTGGACTGTGTCTCTCAGCTGAGTGGATGTGGCTAGGCTTCACACTTATCTGACTTAACCTATTTACACAGTGCAATCCCCAGTGGGCAGATAACACAGGAAGAGTTACATTACCACTGGGCTTAATTGCATAAGCTGTGTCCAGCACAGAACTTCAAAAGTACTTGCTATATAAATGAGAGTGATGAATGTGAATCATTCATAAAACCTGGTATGATGGAAAATAAATTGAGGGATGATTTGTGCCTAAAGTAAACGCACCATAAGCGTGGTTTGTTGGAACTGGGGAGACATGATAGCATTTTCCTACATGGATGCATGACTGTACAATGGATATTAGAGGTGTCAAGAATTCAGTCTGAGGCATTGGAATATTGGAATAATGATAAACTACCTGAAATCCAGATACATGCTAGTGACAAAGTGTATGTGCACAAAATAAGTTGGACAGAGTCAGTGCAGAACCTTCTTGCGTCAAAGCAGGGTCATAGAAATCATTGTGGTGACAGCAAGAGATGGGAACAAGCACCTGAGACTTCTGCTGTAGGTGGTAGGGCACACCTACCCATGTAGGTACCACGTGTTCCCTGATGGCAGGGCACATCTACCCATGTAGGTACCAGGTGTTCCCAGAGCACACCTTCAGGAGAAGGAGTCCTAGGAAGCCCTGGGCTGCCCAGTTCTTACTGCTAGTTACAAGAGTCGAGTTTTCCAAGCCTCTTTGTTTTACACCAATGATTTTATTTTAAGATACAGAAGGGATCAACACATCTAGCTGTCAAAGTTCTAACTGATTAATTTAAGGGAATTTAATATGGTAAACAATTTTAGAAAGGTTGGTTGCTTTTAAGACATTTTCAGACTTGGCCTGTGAGGCTGTTGTGCACTATTGCTGACTGCAAGAGTTGCTTGTTGCTGCAGAAGGGTTATGTTTGTACTTGTTACCGGTTTTGCTTATTAAGCTTTTTCACCAGTGGAAGAGACACGGTCTAATGATTTCATAATGTCTAAGAAAATGAAATTGTGAAACCTTTACAATAGACTCTGAGGAACTGAAATTTAAGTGACTAGGATGTAAAATGTTACTTAGTAGTGTCTTTAATGGTTGTAAATGTGCAAAAACCCAATTGAATAGTCTGTACAGTGCTTAAAAAGGTGTGGGGAAAAAAAGGTTATTGGGGTCTGGGAGGGTGGTCAGCTGGGTGGACAGGGTGTTTCTCTGCACAGCTGTTCTGTTACTAATCTGTGAAGCTGTAAGCATGAGAAGCAGAATTCATAAAACCAGTCAGATCTGTCAAATAGAAATATCAGGAAGGAAACAGATGTATGTAGCTCACATGGTGGTTCTCGTCAGGAAGGCAGGAAGATGCTGAGATATTACATTTGTCAGCTAGTCTAAAGATGCATTCTGATGTCAAATAATTGAAGATACATTGGAAAAGATTTTTCCCTCTGCAAAGGTCTCAGAAACTTATTTATCCTGAAATAATCCCTAAATTTGAAGAAAGGGAAATGAACTGATATTGTCACCATAGTGCTGTAAGGTTGAGTTCCTGTGTGCTTGCAAGAACTTGTCTAAAACTTCATTATTAGCAGTGCTGGCAAATACTAGATAACTTTGCTTGCATGCTGTCTGTGTTTATGCTGAGTGGAAGCTATGGGAGGTACAGGAATAGTCTTTCACTAGTAAAAATTTACTGTTTCCCAGAAATTAAAAATTTTCATGTTATGTTTGTTCCTTTTGTTCTTAAACAATTGTTACTGTGTATTCAGTTTCAGTTTAGGAGCTTTCTGTAGGACCTACAACTGTGTTTAAAGATGCACTTCATAAAAGTCTCTTGATGACTTGTTCAATGAGTTGAATATATTTTTACGGAAAGACTTTTGGAGCTAGGCATCTTCACGAGTTTTCTGGAGGATAATTTTGTATCCTGAAATATAGATAACTGGTCAGATAATTATATCTCAGTAAAACCTTCTATTAATAGCTATTCTTGCTGTAATATTTAGATATACTTCTTTTAGAATTCACATAGCCTTTTGTCAGTTCTTTGTATTTCTGCAGCTTTCAGTGCACAAAAAAATTTCTGTTTGTTTCCCAATTACAATTTATTTTATTTTAAATTATAAACATATGCTGTAGTATCCTTATGGGACTGTTCTGTAGTTAATTGCTATTTATATATCACCCTGGAACTTTGATTTCTGTGGTAATGATAAAAAATGCATGCTTTGTGGAGTTTAAATACGAAGAAATAATTTTTTTTTATTTTTGCTGAAAGATTCATGGATAGAACACTTTTTAATGACAGAACTAGTCATTTTGGTCCCTGCAGTTCCATTTTCCTTTTCATTTACAAGCCACTAATATGTACAAAGCTGTAAGCCATCTATTTGAAGAAATAGAGTTTTTAAAGAGAGGCTTGAATGCTTGTCAGAGAAGTGAGGACTGAGAGTATACAGAAAAGCATACCCTTTTCAGTTCTGCTGCTGCTATTTTATACTGCATCCTCAGGCAGGTGACTTCATCTGACTCTTAGATTACAAAGTTGAAGTTATGCTGGGACTAGGTATCTCCAAGAGAGCTGGGTCTGAGTACTGTGGTTTGGGAGCCGAGACAGCAGTCTGTCATGGTTCCTGTTGTTCAGTTTGTATTATCTCGAGATGGGACTCATATGAATGAAGGTAAAATGGAAGAACATAGGTACTGAACACCTATGGCTTTCTGCTGTGGTCTAAGTTTAGTTAATTATCATTTTGTGGTGATGCACTGTTTAAAGATATACTGTTTTAACAATTTCTGCAATCACTGCAGCTGTCTACTCAAGGAGATGCCAGCCAGGTGATTGGACCACTCACAGAGGGACAGAGGAGGAATGTGGCTGTAGTTAATTCACTGTACAAACTGCACCAATCGGTTCTGAAGGTAGGCTTCCTTTGGTATTTCTCTTCTTGCCGTGTTAACTTCTTTGTTCTATTGTATGGATATTCTCCCATTAGCTGAGAATTGACAGATACAGCCCGATTTGGGGTTAAGAGCTGCACCTTGCTATGCATTTGTACAACTCTGAGACTTGGCTGGCTCTTGTAAGCACCACTATGTGACAAACTGTCAATATTAGAAGGGGAGTGAAAGATGTGTTTATAGAGAATAATCACGTCTCACATCCATTGTTTTGTGAGCCTAAACAATTGAACTCTCTGGTTTTGCTTATCAAGTAAGCTCTGTCTTTGTACTGGTCAGTCTGATAGCCCTTGTCTGCATCCTTTCCAACCCCAGCTTATCTTTCTCAGAAGACCCTCACTGCTTTCCCACGATTGTGGCCACACTGAAAAGGGGAAGGAAAGGGTGAAATGAAGAAAAGTGGCACCTTACAAATATCTCCGTGCATTGTTGCTGTGACTAAAGCCTGGCCTGGAAATATTTTCAGCATTAAGCACAGTTATGAATAATTCCAATTTACTGGCTTAGTGATGCCAATGGTTATACAGTCTCTGTAAATTAAAACAAACAGATACAGTGGTAGTTGTAGTTAATCGTGTTTAAATCCTAGCCTGATTAGAAAAAAGATCATGAGTACTCCTGGCTGTGGATATGTTTCAGGAATGTTAAAAAATGCTAAAAAGCCTATAAAATTTGCTTAGATTTTGCAAACAGATGGTAGATCAACTTTTAAGTCTGCTTTCTCTGATGTATTTAGTAATGAACCTCATGTGCCTTAGTGTTGGAGGGAGATCTCATATGATTCAGTCTTTGAGTTCAGTACTTATCTGGCTTAAAAATACTATTGTATAGGATGTTCATAACTGTAAGGAAATTGGTAGAATATTCCTTCAGATCATTCCTTGACTTTCAATTCTAATATTGTTGTAGCTGTACATAAACAGCTATTTAATATGTAGTATTATAGTAGTCATAATAATGAGAAAGAACAACCATTCTTTCAAGTATTTGCTATAGAGCTGCTTGTATAGTTCTCCAAAAATTCTATACTTAGCAGTGGGAGAATACACCACTTACTCTTATTCTGATTCTGTTAACGCTTCAGCTAAATTTCAGTTGAACTCAATTGAATAATTTCTTTGCCAAGGCAGAAGCAGAGTCCATAGGAAATTTGAGAGCAAAGGACTGATACTGGTGCATTGAAAATTCTGTCTGTATAAAACACATTTCGTAGTTATCTATTCCTATGTAAACCACTCATTACTTAGGATAACTCAGTATGTTTTTAAATGAAATTAAATATTAGGGATTCTAATAATTTGTTGAATGTCGACTATTAACAATTACTTTAAAATTTTTAGGTCATTACCAATCAGAGCTCATTTCCAGCAACTGCTGAGCAAACAGTCACAACTGCCTTAAAGGTAATTGAATGACCTTATGCTGCAGGGGTAGGGCTGAGCTTTGCTTTGTTTGTTACACTTAAAATGGGCACTTATTTTCCTAGGTATTATTATGTGTCAGTGTATGTTAGTCAAAAGGTATACAAATATTCTGAAACGTATATTTTGTTGTATCTGCAGCTATATATATGTTGCATGTGCCAATTCACTGCTTGAGTAGCGTTTGTATTCAAGAATATTCTCATAATGGTTGGAACTCAGATGTCATCTGGCTGTGAAAATAAATGTCTTTCTCTGCACCGTTCACGCAGCAATAACTGGATCCTTCATCACCTCCTTGCCCCCCCGCCCCGACACACACATAAGATTATGATTTTTATGCTACCTGGTGCTTTTCCGGGGGGTGATGTGGATGGCCGTGCAGCCCTCTGTGGATGACAGCTATCCACATCTGTCCTGCTGTGCACTAATCTGGGAGGGGTTGTGTGCAGAGGAATGAAGGGTAGCTTACGTGTCTGGGGAGGGAACAGCTGGACGAAGTGTGTGCACCAAAATATGTATGCTTACAAACGAGGAATGCCAGATCATTGTGCACCTTTTTGAAGCAACGCTTTACATAGAAGTAGTAAACAGCCCTATTTCTGTACTTTACTGGTAAAATCAATTAAAGTGAAATGTTATCTTAGGCTTTTGTCCTTCTATTTAGCAGCTTCTAGTGCAGAATAATAAAAAGCACTGTTGAAATGAACTGAGGTATTTTTGAGGTGTCAAAATGCAAATGCTTCTAGCTTCTGTTTCCTTACTTCTGCCTTTTTCTTATTCTATTTTAGGCAGTCCATGATCTAATGGGTAGTGCTGTTCAACCGTTACTGAACTCTGTAGGAGATTCAGTAGAAGCTATTATCATCACTATGCACCAGGAAGATTTTTCTGGGTAACTAGAAAAATTTTTTAAATTTACCATGGCTTTAGTAAGACATCCTGCATATGCAGAATAGATTGTTATTGCCACAATGTCCTTGGAGCAACAGCGTGTGTTTGTTGAGGGGAGGGCAATGCTTTATGGTCAATGAACACAGAAAGCAGAATTACACCTATCTATTGAAACAAATTAATCAGGTAGCATCTGTCCTCTTCCCCTCCTCCCTCTGTTTTTTTTGCGTATCTGTTCAGTAAAATTTGTTTTAAATAGAAAAATAAAACCAAGCAGAGGCCATTTTTGTGCTTTAAAAAAACCCTTTTGCTTTCAGAACATATTTTTTGCGGGCAGTCTTCAGAACTGTCAATATTCTTGTTTCTTAAAATAAAGCATATAACCTCTGATTCAAAATTACACATAAATTTTTCTAAAGTAGTATTGAATATTAAATGGTTCAAAAAATCTTTTTTATTGAAAGCTCAGATTTAGTGTATTATGCTATTTTCCCATAGCATTTTAATTAAAATTTCCAGTATTCTTTATCTGCAGAGATCTTGAGTCCTATCTATAATTGAGTCTTCCTTCCTGAGCAGTATTTTGGTTGTTATCTCTGTTCTGACATTGCTTATAACATCATCAGATGTCTTGTTTTCTGTCTCGGAAATTCACTGAAAATAGTATATTTTCAGAGGGGTTTTAAATTTTCCTTTTGACTATTTTTAAACAATATTTTACCCTCTCCATCTTTCCTTTGCCACCACTAGCAAAATATCTCTCTAGGTGTATAAACCAATTCCAGCCAAAGGCTGTTTTGTTAGACAGCCAATATGCTCAGGTTCCCGAGTTTCGAAGAACTCTTTTGCCTGACTGTGATTCAAAGAAAGAGAAAGGTGATTGATTTCTGTGTCCTATAGCTTCTGTGCTGCTTCTGTGATAATTAGATTGACTTCTTAATCCTGGGTTTGGAGGAATCTAGGAAACTTTCTGTACAGAGAACAGGTTTGGGATAGGCTAAACGGGTAACCCTGTAACATGTGCTTTTATTTTCTGATCCATTAATAGAGTTTCAAATCAATAACTGGGACATTTAAATTTAGGGGCTGGATTTGAGGTTTAGCCTCCAAACTGGTGGAGGGATCTGCAAGTCGGGTAGGAGTGGGGTGATTTCCTTTGTCTTGTTAGGATGGGAATGGCTGATAAAGAGATATTTTTTTACTACAGTTTCAGAGAGCACTACATGCTCTTTATTCTGAGTAGAAATGAGATGCTACAATTCATGCCATGCCATGACTTCATGGGGTAGGAAAAAATTAAAAAGAATCCAGTAGTTTTTGGTTGTGTTTTAAAGATGAATTTGGCTGTCCCCATTTCTTTTTTCTTTTCTTTTTTTTTTTTCAGATCATTATCCAGCTCAGGAAAACCAGATGTCCCTTGTTCTCTGTACATGAAAGAACTACAGGGTTTTATAGCAAGAGTCATGAGCGACTACTTCAGACATTTTGAGTGTTTTGACTTTGTCTTTGATAACACTGAAGCCATGGCTCAAAGAGCAATTGAACTTTTCATTCGCAATGCCAGTCTAATAAGGCCCCTTGGTGAAGGTGGGAAGATGCGGCTTGCGGCGGATTTTGCACAGGTACCCTTAATGCTGATTTCTGCTTTTTACTGTTACTTCACTGTATTCACTGAAAATTATCAATACTTTTGTCCCCATCAAAGTATAAACAGGCAGTTGTAAAGATTGGTGCATTCCAGTTCTAAACATCCTCTCTGATGAGATCCTGTATCCTGAGAAATGCATCCACGAAGTAGTTGAAGATCCCTCGTCACCATAAGGCAGATTCAGGGAGGTCTGACAGCTTCCTATCAAGTGACTGTTGCATTTAAATTCAGCTGTGTCTTGACATTTTATCCAGCTTGTCTGATCTCTTCAGTATGTCCATCATTTGCCACCATTCATTCACTTCATTCTTTCTCTCTCTCTTCTAACAGAATGTGTCGCTTTCTTAATCGCTTTATATATCACAGTGCCTACAGTAGTTAATCGCTAACTCAGCTGCCTTCCAGTGTAGGAAACAAGCTAAAGAAATACCAATATCCTGTGGAAGAACTGCCCTTTCAGTAACAGAAGAGATTTTCTTGTGGGATTCTGTTCATGACCTGATCAACTTATCTGCCTCTCAGCTTTACCTAGCTCATATACTGGACTAAAACACAAAACAAGTCGCCAGATTAATATCCACTACCTGTCTGCTTATCTACTATATTCAAATTTAATTCATTAATAGTAACACTGTGTGATTAACTTGCCAAAGAATACAGACTTGCATTAGATTGGTCTGAGGGTTCTGGTTATTATTATCCAAGTGAAAAAGGGAATTGGCACCAGCTGTTTGCATACCGAGTGCTGCTTTTGGCTGGTAGGTAACTGAGGTAGGAGAGGAAGGCAGGGAGGGAGAAATCACTGCCATCTCTGCTTCTGCTTGTGGCTGCTTTGTATCATTTGCCTGTGAGTTACATACTCCTGAGTAAAGTTTTTTTATTCATTACTCAAAAGTAGCAAATCAGCATTTAACCGCAGAAGTTAAGGGGAAGTTTTCAATTGCTTTTGATGAGAAGGTTGTGTTCCCTTCTCTATTTTGAAGACAATGTCATGAAATTGGAGGAAAAAAAAAAGATGCTTGACTCTTCCTCTGGAAGGAATATAGAAAATTTTTGTAATTTATACTGCAGTACTAAAGTAAGTCATATATATTTGGGAAATATCTTCACCTAATTCTACAGTAAAGAGCATCTCATCTAAGCAGCTATTATAATAATACTAAAAATATCACTCATTTATCATTTTTAAACACTTATTTTTCTCATTCTAACACGGGCTGCCTTATAAGTGAAAAATGAAGGTATGTTTTCATCTGAGTGTTAGGGGATTTGCATGTTCTTCCCCACTGTGCTGAGTGTAACTCCTGAACGGACAACTGTGTGAAGATAAATGTTCTGATTTCTCTTCTTTCATACTGTAGAAGAAAAAAAATAGGTTTTGAATTCATTCTTGTCTCTGCCTTCAGCTGTTGCTGCATCTGGGGGCTGCCTTGTGTTTTTCTCATCTTCACATTGCACCATGTTTTTGGCTTGTTTAAAAGTGGGCTTAAGACCAGAACTGCCTGGGTCCAACTAGCCCCATACAGCCACCTCAGCGCTCACTCTGTTCCTTTGAGCATCTCTGCATATTGCTCCTTAGGGCGTCCCAGGCTGCACAGTGGCTGTAGTGTCTAGAATGGCCTGGACACTATATCCTGTTCCTCAGAATAACAGAAAAAGGACCGAAACATTTTATATGTGGAGGCTGCCTTATATCTATGTTTTCTGGGGTGTGTCTACCCCTCCCAAAAACCTGGTGGGTTTTGGGCATGTGGCCGTGACGCCAGCTCTTGGTAGACCCACTGGGGAGCTTGTAGGTGCTCTGACCCAGCCAGGGGGCTTGGGCACTTTCACTGAAATGTGGCTGTAATCCTGAACAGAACTTGTTTCAATTCCATGCTCCCATTCCCATAGCACATGGCTTTGTGGAGGAAAAGACTTGATTCCTCCAAAGAGAAGGGGAGGTTGCTGCTGCTTTGGGCTGAGGAGAGCAGGGAGCAGGTATTTAGGTGGGCTGCTGTCTTGATGGAAAGGATGAACTTTTCCAAATGGCCATAAATGCTGTGTGCAGGGTTTTTTTCAGTCCCAGAAAGCACTGCATTGTTGGACTAAAGCCAAACCCAAAGAAAAGGACCTGCCTGGAAAGACACTTTGTGTGTAGGAGGAGGTTTGTTTATAAACTGATTTTACTTGTGCTCTGTCTTGCAGAGTAATTTTGAATTTTCTGTATTCAAAAAAAGGGTTGCAAGTTCCTGCTTAAAACTGGCTTTTGAGAGCTAAACCCCCTTTTGGTGTTTTGGGGTTACTTGCAAGCAAAAGACCTGGGCAGAAATCTGTCTAGAAACTTTGATTAATTTGAGGTCCTATTATAAATACGCAGGCAGTAAATCAAATAATCTCGGGTTGCATCAGATTTTGGGTATCTCATGTGCTTGTGCACATTTCTTTCAAGGCACTCAGAGTTACAGCTGCCTTATACTCAGCAGAATAGCTTTGGCTGAGGGTCAGATTTGAAAATTTTTGCACTGGAAATGTGTTTTACTGGTAAGTTGCCTCCAAACAACAGGTGTCTACACAGAAGGGGGAAGACTGAGGCTTCAAGTTCTCTTCATTCAGAACTGGGTTCAGTGAGGTGCACAATAGCCAATTTTCTTGAGTAAGGCTTAGCTACTTACACAGCTAGGAGTTATTGCTGTAATTCTGAATTCTCTGTCTTATCCTGTTTCCAGTGTCAGTACTGCATTTTGCTATCTTGTGCATTACAAATATTTCAGTGGTGAGACTAGGTGTGTGCTAGTGTGGCAGCTGTGAACAGAGGTGTGACAGGCTTGAAACATGCCTGAATATCATTAATAAGATTTCATGAAGATCAGTACTTACAGGAACACAGAAACATTTTAAGCCCTAGAAAATGTCTGCACTGCTGCAAGGTTGTTATCACATACTGTGCTGTTCCTTGGGACTCTCACTGTTTAAAATATTTCTAGTCTACAGGCTGAATTCACCTCTTTTCATGCTCTCAGTTTTTATGCAGGCAATTGCACAAGATTACTTTTCAGTTCACTCCTATAAATTCCTGCATCAGTTTGTTTTCATTTGGTTTTGTATTTTTAAGGTGACCATAATTCAGTATTCATGTATGTAATACCAAATTTTACTTTTTAATTCTGTACTAGTCAGACTGAAAAAAATGTTCTCCTGGAGGCAAGCAAGCCAGCAAGCTCTGATGGTTTTTCAACATTTATGTTTCTGGGGAGTACCAGTTCTTCTCCTAGGACCTTTTAACTTGCTTGGTATTGTTGTTACAGCACTTAACACTTAGGCACACTTTAGGACTGGTGGCTTGTAGTTCAGGCCTTCCTAAAACCTGATGGAAGTGCTGGACAATGCAGCAAAGAATGAAATACAAGCACAATCAGTTGAGAAATTTATTTAGAATAAATGAGGAATCTACAGTAATATTTGGTATGGAAATTAGTAGTCTGCTACATCAAGTTTGTAGGCTGATGCAGGAAAATAATTGTTTATTAATAGCAACTACAAATCACAACTACATTGAAATAAGTAGTCTAGAAATTGCAAAGACTAAGTAGTCTTTATGCTTCATGGCATGAAAGCATGACATGATTTCCCATCTTTTCATAGTACAGGTGTATGTTTGGAGTGACATATAAGGCAGGAGCCACTGTCTGTGGCAAGAACACCATCTCATGCCATGACTGATTATTTTCAGCCTTGTTGAGTGAACTATTTTTATTGGTCCTGTTTGAGTTAATACTATTCTACATATACCTTCATATATTTCTTATCTAGGTGTGATTTATAGTTGGGGTTTTTGGCATTGTTCAGTACTGTGTTCAAACAGCTTTGATGGGGCATAGTTAACACTCCCACCAACTCTTCAAGTCTTTATTAATAAATTACTGCAAAATGTTTTGGTTTTACTGAATTTTCCTAGAAAAAATGTTTTTACTGTAGAAGTTGACAATGCTAAATTCTAGTGCAGAAGAAATGTTTCTATCTGCTGGTTACCCTATGGTCAGAATCTAGTTTTCCTGATTCAATATGTGGCATTAGAAAAGCAAGAATATTAGGCATTTAGGTTTTAAAAAATGTAAACAGATTTGCTCGTTTGATCAAACATGGTGATACAAGTGTAAAAATGCTTCTTAGAATTTTTCCTAAAAATTTACTTTCTAGTTTCTTATGAAGAAGTGAGAGAAGCAGGATGCTGTAATCACAGTTGTAGTCATAAGGACAGAAACTACTAAAGCTAAACTGCACTTAATGTTTAATGCTAACTATCTTACTGGAAGAAAGAAATTATTTTCTGATGTGTGTTATTTTGGAGGTATTACCGCTGAAGGATTTACTTAATCATGAACCGTTTTGGAATTGCTGCATGGGGGAGAAATCAAATTCCACATCCCTTCAAGGCCAGCTTCTTTCGTGTAACAGTGCAGAGCTCTTCTGCTCCCTTGCTTGTTAAAGCATTCTCTCCTGGTGAATGGCTAGAAAAAAGCATTTTGAGTTAACATTTAAAAACTTGGAATTCGTCTTGGCCAGGAGGAAATGTAATTGCTAAAAATTTAATGTTAAGATTTTCCAGCTGAAAAAACAGCTGTTTAGTAATGAGAGATCTTGAAAATACCACAATAGGCACTAAACAATAACTTCACTATTGGGTTTTTCAAAGCGCTCTTCAATATATATGCATTATCTGTATCTAGACTATGTATTAACTTCACCCTTGGGTTGCTGAACATAATCCAATTAGAGAAGCCAGCCATGTGATGTATTTTTTACAATATGGCTAGCCAGTGAATAGTTCAACAGATAATTGACCACCTAGCCATGGGCTATGGCAGGGTCATAGGAGAAGAAAAGATAATATAGCCTTTTTGGGCTTAGAGAGCAAGAATCATTGAGAAGAAGCATATGTTGGGCAGGAGTCAGCCACTGTGTTCTGTGAAGCATAGCAAAATAACATGAATAAATCATGGAAAAGCAATGGGTTTTGAACAACGTTAGAAGAAACCAGGCAGAGTCATTAGGCCTTCTTCTGATCTAGCTGCCACTTGCTTTTTGGCAGGCACTTGCACTTCCTACTGCTTGTCTTGCGTCCTGTGTTAATGATTATATCACATTAGTCAGTCAAGCTTCTGTGGTTGCAAATTACTGCTTGGACACCTGATCTATCACTGATTTAACCTGGATATCTGAATTTTCAAATTTGCAGTTCCAAATTTGGAAGAGAAACAAAAAATACTACTCATCCGTACATATGTGAAGCCTGTAGGATATGACTGTATGAAAGGCCTTGCACACGCGATACAAATACTGGCTTGCAGACAGCCAAAAACATCACCCGACCTGTAAAAGCTCACCAAAGTGCTTTGGAAACTGTAGCTGTGTATCATAGCAAAAGCTGCTACAGTATAAATATGCTGCAGGAATCAAGAGTTGATGCAGCTTCAGGTGACAACAGATAGCAGAACCGAGAAGTGATGTATGCTCAATCCTCTGCCCAATTCCAGCACCTTAAAAACAGCAGCTGTTCCAGCCGAATGATTCCTCCCTGGCACTCGCTCCCAGGCCAGCCATGCTGGCTGGCACCAATGCTCAGCAGAGACACAAAACCCTGCTCAGTGGGCCTGCAGAAATGAATGTAACAGCACAAAGATGCTGTAGCATCTCACTACAGCATTGGGCTCAGACAAATAGCTAAAATTCAAGTGAAGAAAACAATCTTAGTTATAATACAAAGTATAGTTTTTATTGGAGAGATTGGGTTATAACACATAGCAGACTAGTGTTGTAAATTAAAAAAAAAAAAAAAAGTTTCTGTCATTTATGTACTTTTTTACCAGATTAGTTTTCACTCATTCCCACTCTTCATGAGTCAATTTGAGATGGTATAGTATGCTGCAAAGCTTAAAAACAATTTTTTTCTTTGGCAACTAGTACTTCACGAATCAACCATCTGCTGCCATTAAATCTATCTAGTTCTAGCAATACTAATAATTTCCTACAGTGAATAAAGGTTGGAGATGAAGTAATAGAATTTTCCAAAGTAAATTTTATTCCTTAGTACCTAAGACTAAAAACGTTGATTTATGGAAACTGCCAATTATGTTCAAGAGAAATAATTTAAATTTGTTTTAATAAGGAATTGGTTAAGCTGTAGAAAGTTTCACTTACGTCTCATGACATCATATTATGTTTCAGGAGTGAAACAGTCATTTAAAACTTATTAAGCAAAATTACATTTTGCTATGCTGGGATTTCTTTCCCCTCATGAGTACAGTTTGATCCATGCATCTCTGTTTGCACAAGTCAGACTGGCAGTTTGTGGCTTGTTACCAAATTCTCTAAAGCACCTAAAAGAATGATCTTCTCCCTGGTTCTTCACAGCTATAAGCCCATGGCTCCCACAAGAGCTGGGGCACCAGCTCCTGCAGGATATCAGTTACTTCCAGCTGCCTCTAGCCAATACTGATGCCTGAAGAGAAGCTCTGGAGAAATCAGAGTCTTGCTCCCATTTGTTTTTCAGGGTCTGTAGGGTTCTTGTATCATGATGCAGCAAAGCCTACTTAATTAGCTCCTCTTTTTGGCTGCTTGCTTTTGATCCTGTGCAGCAGACAGGCCTCTTGGCTCCCATATGTGCTCAGAAGTGTCCCAGGGGATCTGGTGGAACAACATGCTGAACTTGCTCTAAGCTTCGTCGCAGTTTGGTGTTGGAGCACCTCCCTGCAGAAATCCCCGGTCCTGGAGGGGACAGCTCAACCTCGCTCCCTTGCACTGGCAAATTCAGCACACAGCACAGCAGCTGACAGCTCCTCCTCGAGCATGGGGACGTTGGCTTCCCATTTGCATGCCTTTTGCACTGTCTGGTGCATAGCATGCTTGCTCAGGAACTGCAGAGCTGGGTTGTACGTGCTCTTCGGCCCAAGAAACAGGTACCCCTTGCACCTGCATGTGGGAGAGGTGACCTAGCCCTCAGGCTGCAAGGGTTACAGGGGGACAGGGCAGGGATCCCACCCAGCTGTAGAGAATGGGCCAGTTTATAGCCTAGAGCGGAAGATTTGGGAGCCAGAAGAGCAGCAGGCAGGAGGGAGCCGGGCTGTTACCCAGGGCTGGAGCATTCATCTGAAAGCAGAAGACAAAGATCCTTATTTCTGCTTCCTGGATTTTTGCTCACTTTCTGCTTCTGCGCGTTTCTGCTTAATATAAAATGCAGGCCTGCAGGTGCGCGATGTGGGGCATGTGCTCCAAGGTTCCCAGGCTTGGGGAGCAGCTTTGCGCTGCCTGTAGGCTGGCTCTGTGGGGTTTTTCCCAGCGCCTTTCAGAGGAAGTGTAGGTGCCTGGGTTAGGCCCTCTGGCTTTCCCAGCTTTGGTTGACTGAGTGTCATGTAGATGGATACTCCTACGTGACCCACCTGACCTATTTTAGATGTCTACCTCAAGGAAAGATGTGTCTCACCCCAGGAGTGGCTGTTTCTCTCCACTGAGTATGAAAAGAGCCTGTAGATATTGAGAAGTAGGTGAGATGACTCCCATCCTGCCACCTGCTTTTAAGATGGGTGCCTGAAATATACGGCCTTGTTTTGCATTAATTGCTAATTTAATTTCTTTTGGTTTTAGATGAACTGTGGCATTGTAGTTCGCCACACGATCTTTCTTGTTTATGCTGGAACCCCAGCATAGTTATGTGGTCTTGGTGAAGCCAATGGCCCAGTGTGCTGGTTTTGGTTGGGATAGAGTTAATTTTCTTCACAGTAGCTAGCATGGGGATATGTTTTGGATTTGTGCTGGGAACAGTGTTGATAACACAGGGATGTTTTGGTTACTGCTGAGCCCTGCTTACCCAGAGCCAAGGGCTTTTCTGCTCCTCACCCCACCCCACCAGCAGGAGGCTGGGGGGGCACAAGGAGTTGGGAGGGGACACAGCCGGGACAGCTGACCCCAACTGACCAGAGGGGTATTCCAGACCATAGGACGTTGTGCTCAGCATATAAAGCAGGGAAAGAAGAAGGAAGGGGGGGATGTTCGGAGTGATGGCATTTGTCTTCCCAAGTGACTGTTACTTAGCGTGATGGAGCCCTGCTTTCCTGGAGATGGCTGAACACCTACCTGCCCATGGGAAGTGGGGAATGAATTCCTTGTTTTGCTTTGCATGTGTGCACGGCTTTTGCTTTACCTATTAAACTGTCTTTACCTCAACCCATGAGTTTTTCTCACCTTTACCCTTCTTATTCTCACCCCCATCCCACTGTGAGGGAGATGAGCAAGCAGCTGGGTGGTGCTTAGTTGCCAGCTGGGGTTAAACAATGACACCCAGCAGCCAGCTCTGTCTAAGGAAATTCTACAGCTGGAAAGAGTAATAGTATTAAAGACTTCACTGTAAATAGTGTCTTATCACAAATGCTTTGAAACTCATTCAGCAATGTTACTTAAATGGGAAGCTCATTGTATGGTGTTTTTGATCTTGTTACTTATTTTAGCTCTCATCCTTTGAAACTTAGCTTAATTGTGCATTATGTGGAAATCAAAGTCTGAATAGTCTTTCAAGTTGGGGATTTTAAAAAATGTACGTGGATAATAAAGCTTGCATCCCTCTGTTGACTGACACTTCAGGAATGCAAAAAACCAAAGACTTAATCCATATCCGGCTAAAATTCCTTTACCTATGGGGTTTTTTGAATGGTGGTGTTTGCATTAGTGTGCATATTAACTGAAATTTTGCCATGTAATGTTCATGTTCAGTCCGGGATCTGGAAGTGAAATTGTTCTTTCTCACTTCTGTGTCCTCACTGTTAATGAAGGGCCTGTGACAGAGTTTAGTCTCACGTGAATGATGTAAAAACCCAAGCGGAGCCTAGCTCTTGTTCAAAAAGGCAGGTGAACTCCAGTACTTAAAAAACAGAAAGTGTTTAAAAATTGTTTGTAAACATGGCTGCTGTAACTCAGACACTGAACAGTATGAAAATAAGTATGAAAATAATGCTCTTACTTATGCTGTTTTGCCTGTGATTCCATGTGACCCTGTGGCAATAGGTCCCAGCTGCCTTCTATTTAATCTGCATAGGTTTTGTGCCCCAGAATTTGGGGCCGAGTGTTTTAAGAAGGAATCACTTTAACCTCGTCCTTCACCAAAGGAAAGGTGCCCAGCTGAAATGGTTATGAATTTTTACTGCTTTAGGAGTGGTTTGTGGAGACCTGCCTAGATTTGCTTTCTTCCCAGGCTGTGGGCAGATTTTTGGGATATTGACATAAGTGCTTCGTTAGGTAACTCATCACCAACAAAATAATCCTGATGTGAGAAACAAAGCTTCAGTCTCAGAAGGCTCACAAGTTCCTGTCTGTTCTTAACCATAGACTATCACTATCGTTTGTCATGGGATGCTTACTGTGTTGTCAAGAGTAAGGCAAAAGTCTTCATACAATCACAGAATGGTTTGGATTGGAAGGGACCTTAAAGATCATCTAGTTCCAACCCCCCTGCCATGGGCAGGGACACCTCCACTAGACCAGGTTGCTCAAAGCCCCATCCAGCCTGGCCTTGAACACTTCCAGGGCTGGGGCATCCACAACCCCTCTGGGGAGCCTTGGTTTGGGCAATGCAGTATGAAAGGAAAGGATAGCTTCTTGTCTCAAATTCAGTCACCAGTGAGAAGTCAGTGACTTGGTCTGCAAGTTTGGATTATTGCTTAAAGGCAGGCTACTTTAATACCAAGTTTTGTATTTTGGGACAATCTAATTCAAATTAAAATTTTTTTTTTATAGATGGAGTTAGCAGTAGCACCGCTGTGTCGGCGAGTCTCTGACCTAGGAAAATCTTACAGGCAGCTGAGGTCGTTCAGGTGAGTTGCAGTTGCAGGAACTAGCTTCAAAACTGATTTATTACCTCGTGTTAGTTCTGGTTGAACTGAGAGCTTTTTTGGCAACACCCACCTGCGAATTAGAAATAGATTAAAGTTCTTTTAAATTTTATGCGGAGTATAACTATGATTTAACAATCTTTGTCATGCAAATGTTGGCCAAATTGTACTTTTTTGTGTTGCTTTCAGTGCAACTTGTGCATGACAGTGAGTTCTATAGTTACCTTAAGTGTTTCCACTGAAATATAAAATGTACAGTCCTGTGCTGTTTAATTACAATAGGCAACTTCTGTGCATTTTTACAAAGTGAACCTGTGTTGAAAACCTAAGATGTGGACTAGTGGAAAAAAATTAGATGATTCTATGCTAACATAATATTGCCACCATATAGGCATTTTTCTAATGCATAAGATATGCTTTTTCTTCCTTTCACAAGTATATTGTTACATTTTTCCAGACCGCTGCTGTTCCAGACCAGTGAGCATATTGCCAGTAGCCCAGCTCTGGGAGAGGTTATTCCATTCAGCATTATTCTTCAGTTCTTATTTACGAGAGCACCACCAGAGTTAAAATCACCCTTCCAGGTAATAAGATCAACCTGTCTTTCCTTTCAAGATGTCCTAAGGAGGAATGAACATTGTAGTTTGCCCTAGTTATTTTAGTTTTAAAGTATTCAAGCTCATGCTTTATATGATTTGTTGGCTTTTTTTTTATTGTGGCAAAGGTGTTATAGTCATTGATTTTGTATTTTGATTAATTAACAGTAGGAAGATGATAACCTGATTTTAAATAGACTCTCAATTCTTTAATATTCTGTTAGCTCATAGAAGAAATTGCAGGTCTTATCCCCGACAGCAAATTGCCTGGATCCTGCTCCTGTAAGATGCTGGAAATCTAGATTCAAACCCCTGTCAAAATTGGGCAAACAGCTGATGTAGGAGATCACCTCTGAGCTCCCAAATAATGTATTGGGCTATTTCTGTTAATTGTCTCTGATTTCTTAACTCATTTTGCATTACTGCATTATTAAGAGAGCCTCATGTGGCCTTCATTTATGTCATCTTTGGTTGTGAAATTGATGTGTGTGTTTCCTTCTTCACATTTATGTGTAATTGGTGTTTTGTTTGTGTTTCTCTGTATCAGAGGGCTGAGTGGTCCATTGCCCGCTACTCCCAGTGGCTTGATGATCATCCATCTGAAAAAGACAGGCTTGCACTCATACGGTAAAAATCATGCTTCTTTCTTCTCTACGTTTATGATAATGGAGCAGTAACTTGTCTGCATACCAGAACTGGTCTTGAAAAGTAAAAAAATGTGCTATAGGAGATGTATCATAAATACCATTACCCTCTCTCCACTCACAGGATGAGCTGCAAAATGGGAGAATATATAAACTGAATACTCCCCACTGCCCCCTGTACCCAACCCCCCCCCCAGTGCCTTTGGAAGGAGCGCACAATCCTCTTGCAAAAGAAGTAAACCATGCACAATGATGGTTTAAATTAATGCTGTGTTTTAGCAAAACTGCCTCTCAGCTGTTGGAAAGTCAAGGCTGCAGCCATCCTGTCTTCTGTATCAGGAAAGAGAAGCTTTGGAAGCTTAAGCAATGAAAATGTAGGTAGGAATTTAAAAATGGAAGACCCTTGTTACACCCCTGTAATGTCATTCTTTAGGAAATCAGCCTGGGATCTTTAGGAAGTGATAATTATGTCAGATTTTTAAAATCTTCCTAGGGTAAATGACTTCATAGCTAAATATTTTTTTGCATCTTAAAATGTGAGGAAAAGTTAGGAAGACCCTTGTTTTTCAAAACAAGCAGATTTTTAAAGTATGTTAGAGAGAACAGATGTGTTGTATGAAGATGACAGAGCCAGCCTGAGGATTCTCAGGATTCAAGGCTCAGATGATCATTTGGCTCCTAATGCCCTAACTCTTCCAGCCATCTTCTTGGTGTCCTATCCTCACCTCAGTGTCACGCATTCCAGTGGCACAGGAAAGGTTGTCAACACATAGCTGCGCTAGGCTCAATCTGGCCTGGGAGCCAACTCTGTCCTTGAACTTCTGCATGTGGATGTTGCCAGCTTTTGCTGAAATCATAAAAGCTGACTTTTAAGTTCCAGCCAGCAGTGGTTGTCCTTAAGAAAATTGACCACTATCTGTCCACACTTTTAAAGCAGCTAAGAGGAGTCTGCTATAAATATTTACAGTTCTTGAAGCTGATAGCACCATACAGTCCAGCGTAGTGCTTGGGCCAATTAAGGAAGTACTAGTTGATCACCAGTAGATGTTAGTAGGATTTATTTCCAAAATATTAAAATGCAAACTGTGTCTTTTCATATGTGTATTAAAAGAGTATTTTTTGAAAATCATACATGTTGTTGGTCTAGTTTGGTTGCAAAACTAGGTTTTCTTGAATCTCAAACCATGACATCTTGTATTACAGGGGAATGGAAAAACTGACAATGTTGCATTTCAGATATGTTAGGGAAAGCCAAGAATGCAAATCATTTGAGAACTGATGGGATTTTGTTCTCTTCAATTCTTTTTCACAAATTTGAAAATGCCATCCTTAAACTACAACACATTTTTGTCTTCGCTTGCAATTAAATTTCATCCAGACTGATTCAGTTAATGGGCTTGCTGGTGGTCATGTTCAGACACTGATAAATTGCTCTGACCGTGGAGGTATTAAGGGACAAGCCTTGGGACAAGGCTTTTAGGCAGAGAGAGTGTCATCCATTAGACCAGGTAGCGTAGCTGGAATACTTAAGCTTTTCATTTTCAATCCTTTCATTGAATCCTTTATTCATTTTGCATGAGATACCACTATTAAAATATTTTAACTTTGTAATCTCAAGAATGTGCTGCTGCAAGGTTATCATTTGGCAAGGTTATCACTTGAGCATTTTACAGTGAGACTGTGGTCCTTTTGCTTTGCACTGTGGAGTGCTTGGACATTGCTTGGACATCTGTCCTCCCAGGGCACAGAGAGGGAAGCTTTGAAGATCTGCCCTTCACAAAGGCCTCTGTTGGCACTCCAATGGCTCTTCCCTACTCTTGGTACACCAGAGCAAGGCTGTTTGTCACTGCCCACGCTTGACTGCTTCTCCATCCATCCCAAGGCCCACTGCTTGCAGGCACCACTCATGCAGCTTTGCTGAGCCACGTGAATTAACTACGCTGGATTTGTCGAGCACACTCTTCCCTCAGGCGGTTTGGTTGGCAGCTCCTGTAGCACTACATGTGGGGGAGCAAAGAGCGGCGGCTGGCTGACCAACACTTGAATGCAGTGTGTGGAAGGGATGGTTCTCCTTTGCAGATGCTGGTAACCTCTGTAGGCATTGCTGTATGCATTCACCTTTTTACCATCTCCTCTCATGCCTGTTAGTCATTTCTAAATAGGCCGGTTATCCATTGTATTGGTTTTATGTGGCAAGGTTTTGGTAGCGGGGGGGTTACAGGGGTGGCTTCTGTAAGAAGCTGCTGGAAGCTTCCCCTGTGTTCGAGAGAGAGCGAGCCCATACCAGTCGGCTCTGAGACGGACCCACCGCCGGCCAAGGCCGAGCCAATCAGTGATAGTGGTAACGCCTCTGTGATAACATTTTTAAGAAGGAAAAAAAGTTGGGAGAGTGAGAAACAGCCACTGGAGAGAGGAGTGAGAACATGTAAGAGAAACAAGCCTGCGGACACCAAGGTCAGTGAAGAAGGAGGGGGAGGAGATGCTCCAGGCGCCGGAGCGAAGATTCCCCTGCAGCCCATGGTGAAGACCCTGGTGAGGCAGGCTGTCCCCCTGCAGTCCAGGGAGGTCCACGGTGGAGCAGATCTCCACCTGCAGCCCGGGGAGGACCCCACGCCGGAGCAGGTGGGTTCCCGAAGGAGGCTGTGACCCCGTAGGAACCCCGCGCTGGAGCAGGTTCCTGGCAGGACCTGCGGATCTGCGGAGAGAGGAGCCCGTGGAGCAGGTTTTCTGGCAGGACTTGTGACCCCGTGGGGGACCCGCGCTGGAGCAGCTCTCCTGAAGGACTGCACACCGTGGAAAGGACCCATGCTGGAGCAGTTCGTGAAGAACTGCAGCCCGTGGGAATGGCCCACGTTGGAGAAGTTCGTGGAGAACTGACCTCGTGGGTGGGATCCCACGCTGGAGCGGGGGAAGAGTGTGATCAGCCCTCACCCTGAGGAGGTGAAGCGGCAGAAAATAACGTGTGATGACCGTAAACCCCATCCCTGTCCCCCTTGTGCCGCTGGGGGGGCTTGGTGGAGAAATCCGGGAGTGAAGTTGTGCCCGGGAAGAAGGGAGGGGTGGTGGGAAGGTGTTCTGAGATTTCGTTTTATTTTCTCATTACCTTACTCTGGCTGATTTGTAATAAATTGAGCTAATTTTCCCTAAGCTGAGTCTGTTTTGCCCGTGACGGTAATTAGTGAATGATCTCTCCTGTCCTTATCTCGACCCGCAAGTTTTTGTTATATTTTTCTCTCCCCTGTCCAGCTGAGGATGGGGGAGTGATAGAACGGCTCTGGTGGGCACCTGGCGTTTAGCCAGGGTCAACCCATCACATCCATACATAAGGCAGGCAAGCAAATGTTAGTCACTAGTGTGACCATGTTTCACTCATACTTTCTTTAATACTCTATTGGAAGATTTTTGAGCCTGCTCTTCATGTGTCTCATATGAACCTAATTTGAACTACAGGCATCTTGCTCATTTGTCTGGAGTCTTTTATCAGTCACCCTCTTCAAGCTTTTTCCACCTGTAGTTGTTCAGCTGCGCTAATTGAACCTTGGATGTTTTGAGCCTTCAGATCCCTGCGCTGGCCTTCGTCAAGAAATTATCTTTACGTTTGCTGCAACCTTGCAAATGGTAATTTTCTGCAGCTTTTCTTTGTAATGACTGTGCCATTACTCTAGGGACCTGCTGCCTAGATATTAATTTACTTGTGTTATCAGAATCCTTACAGCTTTATATTAAAGCTAATTGCAGTGCTGCTTCTGCTCTGTAGGTCTTAAATGGTTCATATGCAACGTGGTGTTAATGTTATGAATTAGTAGCATTCTGAGCATTTTTGTGCATTTCTTTCTGCTTGTGTTCAGCATGAAGGGTGGGATTTACCTGGCCAGACGTACATTAGCTAGACTCCCTTTATAGTCAACAGAGAGAAATAGGCGCTGCCGGGGCCGATTCATCTCATCCTGAAGTAGGTACCTAAAATAGGTCAGTTGCGTTGTGTCCTGAAAGCTCCATTTTCTCTGCTCACTGAAGGGAGCGTGGGCTGGGACACAGGAGCTCTCTCAGGCAGACAGCTGCCCTGCAGGCATTTAAAGTTAGGTGAGGTGACCCTGCCGCAGGCGTGCTCCCAGAGCGGGGGTTCTGTTAAAAGGGGTGCTTCTTTAAGCGGCCAGGGCACTTTTTTCTTCTTCTTTTTAAATTAAGTTTGAAAACTCAACCTTTCTTCCATAAAAGGAACCCTGTTAGATGTGGCAGGATTTGAGCCAGCCTGAAGGACAGTTCATCCACTCAAGGGCCAAATTCTTACCTTTACCGTTAGAGTGTGGGTGAAGTTCCCTTATTCAAGCTCACCGTTGCTGGAGCAGAGTTGAAAGCCAGGCCCAGTGAAGGGTTCATTTTCGTAACAAGCTGATGTCCTGAGCCAGAGAGTGGCTCTGACCGCTAACCTGCCAGGGGGCAGGGACAAATGCCAGCTTGGGGACGACTACAAAAGCCCCATCTGTGCATTAGGTTCAGTCTCCTAGGCACAGCAGTGTGACAGCTTTGCTGCAAGCAGCAGAGCTGTGATGGGTCACTGCTCTGCTCTGCTGAAACCAAGCAAGCAGCAGCCATGCAGCGAGGCTGGAGGGCTGCCGCGCACTGGCTGCGACGCCTGCGCCTCCGAGCGCTCCCCAACCAGCGCCAGGCCATTCATAAAAACCCTCTGTGTCACTTACACTTGCCTGTCAATGCAGTTCCTTTGATCTCTTTATTATGCAATCTCTAATAAACCAGGGATGTCTGTCACTAATCTGTTGTCCTACAGATGATGCTGTTGGAGATTTTGCTGTTAGGTTTTTCAGTAACTTTTACAGCACTCAATTAAATAGATCTGGTGTCAGATGTGCTCTTACACAGCATATTTTCCATTTTCCTCTTTGCCCTAAAGCTTGCAGAGGAAACAGACTTTTAACAAAGTACTAAAGAAAAGTCTGGCCCTGCTGTCCTCCAGCTGCCCTGCCAATTGATCAGGAGCTGAGTGCACAGGGTGCTACCCCACTACTGAACAGAAAGATGATCCCTGCCTCTTCTGAAGCTTACAATTTAAATCAGGCTCCATTTGACCGAGTCACAGCCCAGGAGGGTAGCGCTAGTATTCACAATTCCATACAGAATTAACTAAATAATTAGAGTAATTCTAAATGATACGCATTAAGATGCCTTTAAGAACCACAGCCCAAATCATATACTTTTTTTTCTTTTTAACTGGAGATATAAATTTTCATGGGTTGAAATAACATTTTAAAAAAGAACTGAGTCTTATATAATCAGCTTGTCCTGATTTCCAAGAAAGCTCATGTTTTTGCTCAAGCAAGTGAAGTAATTTAATAAGTGCTTTAAAATCCTTTTCCTTATGTGGGAGGGCATCTTAAACTTAGATTATTTTTTTCCTTACTTCTTATGGCATTTTTAATGAAGCATTAATATATGCAGAACATCCCACCAACCCTCTTTCCATAGCTCTCTTTTACAAACAATATTTGTAATGTATACCATAGCTTGTCTTTTAAAATAGAAACAGATTGCTGAACAGGTTTTATGTCCTTTATTAGACTGAAAGATGCTGAATTTAGGGCATTATTTAGTCTAATCCCTTCAAGAGAATGTTTTATATATTACATAAACAGGGTTTCTTCCATCTTCTTAAACATTGGTAATGTAACTATAAATTACATCTTTTTATATGACAACAGCTGTGATCTCTTCTGTGCTGGAAACTTGATGATACTGCTTTCACCCATGATGCCGTTTATTTTTCCATTACTACTTATGCACTAGTGTTTTTACAGTGTCCTCTACAGGAGCAAGCCTACCTCTTTTTTAAGACCAGATTTTAATGGTAAACTAGTGTATCTGAATTGAATTCTGTACTGCCAGCATAGTTTACAAAAGCTTGTTTGAGCTAGGACTGGTAAAGTTTACAAAAATGTTATCATAAAACCTGCATTTTAAGTGTTAACAAAACTACTAAATTCATTTATCTCCCAAAATGAGGTATACTCACGCAGGCATCTCAGCAACTTCAGTGAAGTATATTGTTACAAGTTGCGCAGCTCAGCCACCCCGAGCTGAAATCTGGCTGTGTGCAGCAGGAACCATCTTCCTTTTCTGTAAGCAGCTTTCTGTCCTGTCCATATTTCTGTATGTCGCAGTCCTGAAATTGCACCCTTAAGAGTTGGTAACTGCCTCTCCCAGCGCATTCCTCCATTGCACTCTGAAGCAACCTCACTGTTATTCTCTGGACTCCTAACATCTTTCTCCCTGGATTCATGATTTCTGCCATTTTACTACCCGGGCCTTTCATTACCAGGAATGCTGTTCCTAATAGGACCGACAGGCTTCCTGGCCTGTCACCATGGTGTCGTTACCACGGGCAGCAATGCAGAAGAGAGTTTCCTGAGATGATCACAGCTTCACCATGATTACGAGCTGTTGCATGGCCACCAGGTAGGGTATGAAGCTCCAGGTGACTGTGGCTGCCTCTTGGCTCCCAGCCTTTAGCAGCTGTAGCAGCTTTTCATCCTCTCACTCAGTGTGAAGCCCCTCTGGCTGCTTTCTTACACCTGTCCACATGGGAGGCAGACTGCTGCTCTGCCTCGTTGGGTACACGAAGCAGGTAGTTCGCCGGGCCAGTTCTGCTCTGGAGGTGCCCATGTCCTCTGTTTGGTGGTGGGTGTTTCTTCATGACTTGTTCATTATCTTGGTACTGCAGTTCCCATCAGTTGTTTCCCCAGGCTTACAGTGAAATCCCCACAAATGGAATATGTGGCATTTGCAAAATAACCTTCACAAGTTGAAGGCTGACACGTCAGGGGATCCTGACATAAATGTTAAATTTGGTGAGAAGTCGGTGCTTACCATTAGTGAAACTCACTGTTTGAGAAGAACCAAGCTTTTGTTTTAGCATTTCAGGTAAAGTTACTGATTATGAATTGCATTTCAACATTCAGCTTTAGAGCATTTTAATACTTTTTTTGGAGATGCAAGCATGGGACATGGGAAAATAGTGAATGCGTTTAGTCTTGGAATATTGAGAAAGCTTGTATTTTCATTGTTTAATGTCAAGCTATACAAGGTCTGTTTTAGAAAAATGCCCAAGAATTCACCTTATAGTATTGATGGAGTAGTAATTATTGGTTGTCTTTTGAGCAGAAAAGAGAGTTAGTTAAGATGCTTCTGGGTTGGTCATATTGATGAAGTTTGACCCTGTCTCTGAAACAACGCAAACAAAGCCACAGTAAAAGAGCAAGCACAGCAGAAGAGAGCTGACAAAGATCAACTTCTGTCAGCGGTTGGTCTCTGCTGGGAAGGAGAAGGGTCTGGGCAGTTCTGAGGCCACCAGACAATTCGCCAAGTTCCTTTTAGCTGCTTTTTGAGTTGTGAGAGGACAGTGGCTGCCACTGATGGAGTTGGTTTTGCCAGTTAAATTGGATTCTTTTGAGGCAGGAGAGAAAGAAAAAAAGATAAAAGCTGCTGGAAGGTGTGACAGCAAGACTCTTAATACTGGGGTTTGGCACTTAGCATAGCCTAAATCTCATTCCCTTGTTTGATCTGATGGGGAATAACAGTCTGGCTAAGGATTATCAAGGGCTGACATTGAGTGGATTTAGGTGCTGCTTTTAGGGTAAAGCTTCTCCCTTTCATCTGAAGGGATCTGGTTATCTCTGTCATCTTTTTCAAGGGCTTTTTCAAAGCAAGGAGCTGAAGTCAGAAAGGGATAGCAGTGTTACCATCTGGATAATGATGCCAACCCACAACTTCACCAAGAGGTGTCAGAGCTTTCTAAGTTAAGCAGGTCAATATGTTTTTTTCTATTTTCAGCATCTGATGACTTCTAAAAACTATTTGGACCCAACAAACTTTGGGGAGTGTATAGAGGAAAAGACAGGGACGCTGGTGAGTGGAGAGATTTAGCAAGATGAATGACAGTTACAGTATGAAACCTGTCACAGGAGTTTCTCAACTGTCTTTTTAATACAAGGGACTACTTTTTGTAGAAGGTAACTAACATCTAACATGTTTAACAATTACTGCTGACCTGAGTGGAAATGTGAGACATATCAGACTCTTCTGAAGCATCTCCCCTCATCTTGATGGGATCCTTGAGCCTTCCCTGCCTGCATCTCCCACCTACTGCTGTCTGCTCATCACATGCTCTGCCCCTCATTGCCACAAGAGGCCAGTTTTATCAAAAAAGCACAGTTACGTGCTGTCCCTTTCCCCCAGTCGTCTTCTCTTTAAATCTTGGGATTTACAACTTACCTGCGGATGTGCCTGATCTCTCTGCAGTCCGTCATGCTGATGGCCTTTGCTGGGAGTGAGGTGAGCTGCACCCGAAGCACTTTGTGGCTGCAGCAAGCAGTTTTTTAGTTATTGCCTCTTTCCCTATGCTCCCCAGAGACCATTGGGAAGAGCAGGCTGAAGGTTTTCAGGGAGCTGACCAGGTGCAAAGTCAGCTTTATTTTGATTAGATAAAATAAATATTCTTTCCCTGCCTTTCTGGCTGTAGCAGTGGATAACTTTTCTCTTGCTGTTTGTTGATGTGCAAAAAATGCAAAGTGACTCTTCAGAGTGCATTGGTACCTGGTGTGGACCTCTCAGGAGTAACTCACTAGTAAGTTATAAAAATTGAAGACCTTTCAAGTGCATGCAGGCCAACACGAGGTACTGTTTCTGTGCTCAGTCCCTTTATTCTTCTGAAGCCTCTCAATTCTCCAGTAATCCAATCCATCCTCCTTTTGCATCACCTGAGCAAAGAGAGAGTCTGAAGTCCCGCTGCACTGCCTGGGGATGTCAGAAGCTGTGGTGGATGGTGGGCATCACCTCGTGCCCATGTGGTTTCATTCCCATCCTGTGCTTGCAAGAAAAACTGCCTCAGGTTCCTTGGTTGCACAGTTGCACGCTTTGCTCTCTCCCTGTCAAACTCCATTAGTGACAGGCCAGGGGCTCTGACCACACGTGTGTGTGCATGCACACACATATGCATGTGTGTGCTATGCGTGGACACCCAGCTCCTCCTGTTGCACTCTGGCAGTGAGGCTTACACATCAGCACCTGGCTTTGATGGGGATGAGAAGTGCTGGCAGGAGCAGGCGCAGACCCAGGACCAGCTTGCAGGGCCGGGCTGTCATGGCTGTCACTGGCTTCTCAGAACCCAAAGTTCAGGCTCGTCTCTCCAGCAAACTGAGTACAGGCTGTTGGCCTCAGGAGCATCTCCCACTTGTTTATAAATGAACTTTGCTGGGTTTTAGTTTTTGTTTACAAAGTTCAGAGCCCTTGCTGGATTAGCAATAGCTTTACTTGCGGGCAACAACGTGTATTATGACCCTGCTTCTTCCTACCATCTCCATTTGCCAGGTTTGGTGGGCTTATCGTAGTTTCCCTGTGCTGCAGTATCACACAGGGATCTTGGCCTCTCTTCTCATCTTACTCCAGGATGAGACTGCATGTGTGCGTGAAACATAGGCTGAGTCTCACTCTTTAGTGCTTCTGTTTTCCTTAAGCCTTGCCTAATTAAATGTCTGCTCACCCACCTCCTATCACCTCCAGTTGCCAGGAGGCACGTATGGATTAGGTGTGCTGCCTTAGGTACCCTTAACTCTTTGTGCAGGAATGCAGTATTTCACAAGCGTGTCTGTTGGAAGTAGCAGTGAACAGAAACACAGGTATGCCCTGGCCCAGCCCACCATCCTACAGCAGTTGATGTGTATTTACGTGCAGGACAGTGCAGTGGCTCTGTGTTACCACCTCCCTCACCCCCCCACCCCCCCCCGATGGACACAGCCACCACCTAACTTCCCCCAGTGGGACTGGGAAAGTTCCTGCCATGTTACCAAAACCCAGCGGACCCCTCACTGCCAGAGCAGCCACGCTGGTGCGTCCCGCACTTCGTAACAGGGTGCAGGAACCAAAACCCAGGACCGGTTCCCTGCTCAGTGACCCAGAGTGATGATGTCAGCTCTGCTGCTTGGGCATTAGCAGCAGGACCTGCTGCCCTGGGGGATGGTGCCTGGGCATGGCTGGGAAGGTCTGCGGTAACAGTCTGTGTTAGTGCTGCAGCTGTCACCAACCAGAAGAGAACAGCCGTGTACCAGGAGTTGTCTTAGTCCCCACTTGAAATGGTGTCTGTTGTTTGTAGCTGTATTTTCCTAAATGTCACAATTTTGCTGTAAATAGCACCAACGGAACATAATATAAACAAAAAGAGCTTTAGAAGGAAACTCCCAGATCACTGTATCTATTAATTACGTGAAGAAATAGAAGAGGAAAAGGAGAGGAAAATCAATTACATTAGAAGCCATAGTTAAGTATGCCCAAACTAACTTGGCCTACTGAATGAACTATTAAGTCAGAATCTAAACAGATTTTTACAGATATGCTGTCATTCAACAATACTATTTACTAGACTCAGATGAAAGGTGGCCCTGCGTTGTAAGCAAGTTAAATTAAGTAAAAACAAGTACGTAATCGCAGTTGCCCCTTTTAGCTTTGAAATGTCTGTATTTGTGCAACTTACTTAACTTACCTACACAAGACGATGTGTGACATCCTACAACATACAAGAAAAACACAGCAAAGACGCACAAACGCACTTTGTCTGTGGGTTAGCGCAGCATTTCCCAAAGGACAGTGGCAGTTCAAAAGCCTTACCCAGGAAATCACCTAAAGGCATCTCAGTTGTTCACCAGTGCCCCAGTTTTCATTCTGTAAGTTGTACTCTCAGCGTCTGCAGCAGCTGGAGTCTATTCTTCCCATTTCTAAAGGTTACCAGGACAGCAATGTGCCCGAGTCTGTGCGTCAGAGCTGTCACTTCAAGCCATCTGCAACATGCTGCTGATGATTACTTAAATGTTAACTTGTTCGCGCCTCAAAATATGGAAGAAGGGAGGGAAAGATCATGAAACTATTACTTAGAGCTTTGTAAGGCCTTTCTTGTTCCTTCCTTCCACAGAGACATGCAAGATCATCTGAGGAAACTTCTGTAGTAGGGAAGAAGGCAATTAATTTCAGTTGCAGATCCTGACTTGTACAATATTTAATTGCTTTAGCTACTTTTTTTTTTTTTCTTTTTAGTGGTGCACTGGAAGCTTATGTTCAATCAGTAAGAACAAGAGAGGGAAAGGAGTTTGCACCAGTCTATCCTATAATGGTTCAGCTGCTGCAGAAAGCCATGTCAACCCTTCAGTGAATGTATCTGGACTACTCTCTCAAAACAGGGAACAGTCATGGATCTTTGGTGCGACATATATACTTATAGTTCATGTAAATTATTCCCAAATACTTAAGCTTTACAACGAAATGTATTTACTTCATCTGTGAAACTTCTGTCGTCTTGCTTTGCGTTCATGTCACAGGAACTTATTTATATACAAATACTATAAGGAAATCGTACAATTTTTATGTGCTGTAAGTCTATATCTAATAAAAATGAATCATTCTTTAGCATTCCTTTTGAATTTAGGAAGATATAAAATTAGATTATACTCAAATATTACAGCATAATTGCTGAGTATCTCAAATAAGGAAGTAGCTCTTTTCCTCTAAGTATAGTTTTAAACAGCTAGATATATTTTAGCCTTATTCAGAAAATCATACTTTTGAAACGCTAGAATCATCAGTTTCCATCTAAAAAAATCACTAATTTTAACACAAGGAAAAATATTTATAAATAACGTAAATTATTATTGCACAGCTATTCACTTTGAAATAATTTATATTGATTTCAACTCTCTTTTTGCTTAAACTGTAATAAAGCACATCGACTATCCAATCCTGAATTTGGTATTTGAAATTGTTCAGCAGCTTCCTAACTGCAAAGCATCAGAATATACTTCGGATGGGTTCATGTTAAGACTTCCAGCAGAACATGCAGGGCTGACTTAATGATTCGTCTTCTTCATTTTATAAAATACACAACACCAAATTTTAATGAATTTATTTGAAATAATATACAAGAATATAGTGTGCAAAAATCTTAGGGGCAACATGATGTAGACATGTGTCATAAACTGAAATTTACAGTTGTGATTCTTAAAAAAAACCACACAGCTGTTTAGTACATGAAAAGCCATGATTGTAAAAGTTCACAGCAGAAGCAAGTGTAATCCTAATAATGCAGCTGCTCTAATTTTAGACAGTTGGAGGAAAAAAAAAAGTAGTAAAGTGCAAGTGTTGCACGTATAGTTAAGTGCAAAGTTTGCCCCCACCATAAAGATGTCTTATGGCAAAATAAAATATTGTAGAATATGTGGCAAAGACAAAACAAGAGTTAAAGCTATGATGGTGACAATATCAACAGCACCATTTTTCTTGAGATAGCGCTATTTATTCGTTTCATCCTGTCCTGGGCCATTGTTTCCACCAGAAATAACAGCTCTCACTAGTGCCAGCTGGTGCAAAAATATCTCACTTGTGGATACAAATTTTATACGTGGCAACCCAAGAAGCAGCTCCCATGCTACATTACACTATGCTCTCCGTTTACCACATGTTCGGTAACTTGGTGGCATCCGGGCAGGCTGGGAAGCTATAGGCTGGTAATACATTTTGCCATTTCAGAAAATCCCAGGCCCCAGAATCGTAACTAATAATATGGTTGTGCAATACATATTAATCAGCAATAAGAATCAATGTATATAAACAGCTGTTACATATTTTAAAATTCCCCTTTTTGTACATTTTCTTTTAAAAATAAACATTTATACACGTCTCCTTCGCCTCTTTCTAAAGTACTTTAGCACCACAGGATATCCATTTTCAAGCCTATATTACCTGATACATATATGAAGTTTGGAAGAAAAATAAGGCAATTTGGTTTAAAATGTTGATAGTTTTAGCTTACTTTTCTATTGTAAAAAGCAAATCTGCACTCTTATTAGATCATTTCCAACTTGATGGTGCCAGTATTTTATGGTCACACAAAGTCACAACAAATAGTAAGACCTTGCATCTTCTTGCCATCAAGCAACAGCCATTTTGTAAATACAGAGTTAACAAGGGAAATCTGGCTTAATGCTGTTGTGAGCCCTGAGAAAAGAGAAGAGAAAACTAGGTTAGCGGTTATCAAGAAAAGGAGAAGTAGACATGATCGTAGTTCTAGCAAACTCTTGTTTAGAAAGCCGCAAGTACTTGTAATCATTGGTCAGTTATGCAGAAGAAAACAAAAGGCCAAAACAGATAATTTTATCCCCTGCTCAGCAGAAGACCATCAAGACTTCTTTGTCACAGCCTGGAGTCCACCATCATTACTCGATAAGGTAACCAAGCTGCAAACAAAATGCGTAGTTCACTGTAATAAAACAATTAAAAAAGGTATTTCCTGCTGCAACACTGAGGTAACAGGTTCTACAGATACTGTTACCTTGGCCTGAAGACCCTGAGGACACAAAAGGGTAAGAAAACCATCCTTCTTACTAAGGCCAACCCATCACTATTCCTCTCAGTTACACACAGACACCTCCACCTTGTTCCCTGAAGCTCACAGGTGTACATGTGAAGTGAATGTGATCTCACAATCCAAGACTGCAGTAGTGTAAAAACAGAATAAATAAACAGTATTATCTTAACCCACAAAGAAATTTAACAGAAGCTGTCACTGTGCATTAAAATAGAATACAGTGAACACAAAACCAGCTTGTTTCTAGCAGGTGGGATTTGGTGAAACCTTCTGCAACAAGGGACTGAAAACTCGGCACCAAGTATGTACAGCAATAAGCAGCAACTTAGTGTTGGAGCATTTCCTACTCAGTCTTAGGGCAACACTTGCATATGCTCTTGAGAAAGTAGCCTCATTTACACCTGAAAGGAAAGGGAGTAATTTGAGGATGAAATCTTAAATCTGTGAAGCCCATACCACACCTGATGCTCCTACCCAGGCATAAAATGGCCAATGAAAGGACCTGGCATTCTGCACACCTCAGTGGATCTTTCCTTCCAACCTACTCTTCTAGCTGAACACGCAGGTTGGCAGAATATCCTTTTTTTTGATGTTCTCTTTACATGATGTATTAGTTTGAAAGCCCTTATCTTACCTAATAAATACATCCACCACCTACTAATACACTGCTGCAGACTCTTAAACTGATGGTCTTCTATGACATGAAAAACAATTTATTTCCCTACAGAAGTGTTATCTATTCTATTTATTTTACAATTAAAACAGTAATAAATGAAATGCATTAATGAAAGAAAAATTAATTTGCTCCCTCAATAACTTCGTATATGTTGATAAAAATCATGAGTAAAAAAGATAGAAAATGGTGAAGAAAAAGCTTTTACTGAAGAAAAAGGACACTGAATCAGTTACTTCAAACAAAAGGTCACATGCCAGTCCTCTGCATTTCACAAGCACACTCACTTTCAGTCCCAACAGAATTCATGAACTCTCATAAAATATTCAGAAACAGACTCTCTCCTGATTTGTCTCTTGCCAACTGTCCAAAAGCAGGTTACACAGTGCAGGGGAATAAAATGAAGGTTTGGGCTACCAAGAAAGAAGCAGACAGCAGAGTTTATCCTGAACAAAAACCACTGTAGCTACCCTATGAACACATTTAACTGCATAAAGAAAAAGACCAATTCACAAACATACAGAATTTGTTCGTTTTCGTTTCCAACAGTCAGGATTTAAACGCTTCTGTTCTTCTGCCAAGGCCTTGGCTTCTAGTGTGTACATCCGCCTTTCTTCATTTTTCATTTTCTTCCACCTGTCACCGAGTATCACACTTATGGCTCTGCAAGATAAATGTTTACAGTACGGTCAAGACAGTGTGTTAAGAAATCCCCTTATTTTTTTCTTTATTATCTCAGCACTTGAAAGAAGACAAAACTTAAATGTGGAAATAATGCACACAAAAGATATCAACTACCTTTAAAAAAGATCTTTTTTTAACAATCATGTTTCTGATTATCTTCTCATAATTCTTTTAACAGTTAAACAGCTGAGACATCTGTGTTCGCTGAGTATGGGTCAGTGCACATTCTAACATTTCAGAGGGTGTATATTTGAATACACAGCAACTCACATAAACCAGCAAAATAGAGATGTTGTTAAAAAAAACACCACCAAATGGTAACTCACATTTGTTTTGCTCTACATCGTACTACAAGATCGTATGACAGATTTGCTGAAAATATGTTCTCTAATAATTAGGGCAATGATCTTAATATGACCTCAGCCAAACAAATATTTGATTAACTGCAAACCCCCATGTCTATTCAACAGATGTGTGTAGCTTCCTCCACCTTTAACTGGGCAGAACATACTGGTAAGTTCCTGTTCCTATGCAAAAAGAACCATTTGTTCTAACATCATGTCCAGAAGCTGAATGAATTGCCTTCCTATTCCTTATAAACTTGATGGCTTTTAGACAATATTTCCCCATATTATCATGCCATATTGCTTAACTGCACTCCCAAATGCTGGATCAATATTCCATTAAAGCTTTAACTCCATCCGCTAGCTGAATTAAAATCTCTAAACAACAGCTCTTTTATCAATGACAATTACTAAACTACTGAGTAGGTAAGCTTTGGCTTCAGATTACAGTGATGGAAGTTCTATGAGCAGCTTTAAGAGAAAGGTGTATACAACCAAGTACTTTGCTTTATCATATTAAGAAGTTCCTTGCTGGTAGCAAAGCTATTCGCAGACTTTCTAAAAGAGTCAAGAAGAGCAGAGTGTCATCAACCATTTCCATAGCATTTCGCATACTGCAGTTCTGAAAGCTTTTCTGTACCGTACCAAAAAAATGGATTTTAATCCTGCAAGGCCGTGTAGTACCACTCAGGCTTCCACGAGCTGCAGAGCACTCGGAGAGCACAGCAAGAACTCCACCGGGGCTGCCGTGAAGCCTGCGCTGTCACATGCTCTGGTGACTCCTTAAAGCAAACTCCTCAAGTTGCAACCAGATCCCATCAACATCAAATCCGTTTGCACAGCCTGTCTCTTTAGCAATGGAATTTCTCATTTTCTATCCAAATTAAGAACAGGTATCTTTGGTCTGTCATCAGAAGTAAACACACTCCAGTTTAATTAGCAGATTTTTCACATTTTGGCAGTATCCAGAGGCAAATTAATAGCACCAAAAGCCTGTCTGGTTTCGGTCACCTGTTTGTACTGGATCACTCATACCCCCAGGAAAGAACACGGTGACTCAGAGAGTGCAGGTTTGCTGAAAAAGCCATTGCATTTCCAAGTAAAAAGGCACTACAAAATCTTTGTATTTCAAATGCAAAAATAGGTATTTTATACCTCCACAGGAAATACTGCACTGAGGCACAGAAAGTGAGTACAGATCTGTATGTTTCAAAAAGCTTGAAAAATCTAACACAGAGACAAAAGCTCCATTTCTCCAAGGAAACAGTTCCATGAATGAACCACTGAGATGGAAAAAAGATGTGTACAGAGAAACTTCCCAACCTATTCCCAACGTAATGGAGACCTAATTCTCCTGATTAGAAAAAAGTAAAAAAACCTGACCCTACTGCATCACTGTCTTAGGTGCCCTTCACCTCATCAGAACTTTGCAGTGCTCTGTACACTGCCTCTGTCCTCTTAAAATGCTGTTAAGATACCTGACAACATTTCAGCAAAAGACTAATGTGCAGGATGCAATCCCTTATAGTGCAGTTAATTCAAAAGAAATTGTCAAATGGTAGTTGAAAATGCCTCAAGTTTACTCAGTAATTATGTTCAGCATCAACAAATGCTGTTAATAGTTCAGGTGATTTTCTTCATCTTTAGAACATACACTACTCAAATTATTCAAATATTTCTGAACGCACGATCAATTCCAACTACAGTAACAGGGAGAATATCTAGAAAAGAAACAAGTGGTACTCTAACCAAAGTTTCTCAAGTATAGTCTTAAGGTCCACAGTATTTTTGAGTATCATGTGAATGTTGACTTGTGTTTCCAATGTTTGCAGCTTGCTATCTTGTTGACATGGCTTGAGCTACTTCGTCTCAGAACAGACCATTTAACTCAGAATACCTCATGTTCTGTCCTTTCGTACGTGCATAAGAAAAATAAAACGACCATAGCAAACATAAGAACACCAGTGTACAGGAATGGCTACTACACGTAACCAACTGTAAGATCTACTTGGTAATCTGAAAATGACACACGCTTATTTAAAAAACATGAGAGCTGCCTCCAAACAGCTAAATTAATGAATGCCCCAGCAACACTTAAGCAACAGTAGCTGAATGCCTATAAAATCAATTATCGCTAACTTTTATGATTTCTTCTGTAATGTATTTTATGGATGCCAAGAAACTGCATCCAAATGCACTACTGCCTTCCAAATGGGAGAGGGAGCAGTGCACTCTGAAGCTTACTTGTAACTTTGTCATCACTTTTCTTCAAGGTAAACCTGCTCACTGAAATACTGAACTTACTTTTCACATCCACCCAGCTGCAGCTCCAGTTCACAGCATCCCTTTGAAATCAGCATTTTAAATTAAATATATAACCATCATAAACTTTCCTAGTTGACATTCTGTTCGATTTCTCATTGATAGTTGCAATGAATTTGAAGGCACCAGATCTGCTTCACTGAAATTACTATAAACATTGCAGAACATCACTGCCAGGACACACAAGACTGGGTGAGATTTAAGGATGGGTTATTTCTATGGTAGGATTTTACTTCTCAACACCATGACAGCCTCCTTAGTAGAATTTAGTAGAATGCTGTAAAATAGCCAAAACCCTCTCAAAGCCCTGTCATCTTTAGTTTTTACCAGATTTAATGCTAGAATTTTTATGCGACAACGCAATTTTTACAGTAACAGTTTTCATAATGCTATATACATTAAAAAATCTGATCGTAAGATCAGTGCATGTTCATGTGTTTTAGTTTACATTTATATATGCCCAATAGGCATAAAACATTATTTAAAACATATATAATGGAGATCTTTATGAAAAAATGTTTAGACATGAATGTGCATATAGATAAAAACCAAAAGAACAAACCTATAAAGAACCCTCCTCCAAACACATGGTCATACGACTCTTCCTGCAAGTTTCAGCAGATTGTTCAATGCCTTTAGGACAAGCAAAATTTGGCAATGTACTGTTTGGATTAAGATCTTTCAGATATCCTAACAATCAGTACTCCATTATTTAACAGGATACACAGACTGAGAAAAAGTGATAATAACTTGACTGAAGAATTTGCAATATTATGTCAAGACTTAATTAGAAGAACCAGAAATCCCCTTTTTCCATTACAACACGCAAGCAAAGAGCTGGGTACTTTTTTCCCCATGAACATTTCTCTCACCAGTGTAAACAAAGACTGTTGTGTATTTGTGACTGCCCATATATATATGTGTCAGTTGCTTTACCCAAATGCTTTCTCAGAAGGTTAAGTTTGCCAAAAATGGCTTGTGTCAAATTTACTGAGTACTGTAAACACTTGAAGTCTGCCCATAACTTAAGCTTTGTGTCAGCATCTTTCAAAACTTGTTCTTAAAGCAATATACACACATTTTATTTCAAATACAAAATTTTGTCCACTTAAATTTAATTGTGGGACAGAGATACTCTGCTAGCTCACCAGTAATAACAAAACTACAATTTTATACCATTACCTGTTGTCTTTCCCTGGATACATCTGAGTATATTCAACTCTGTATTTTTTGGCAAAAAGCATGAAGGCATTCATTGGTCTTTTGCACTTGTTTGGAGAAGTGGCACTCACAGTACTTGCAGTCCCTGAGCTGTGGCTTTTGCCAGCTTTGCTGTACAAAGAATTGGAGGAAAGATGTGGCGATGCAGTAGACGCACAGTTTTTACTACTGCATTCTGATTTCTCAGCATCTTGATTGTTTGAACCTCCACAAGATAGAGAAGCGCGACGCTGCCGAGCCATGCTGCTTAGCACATAAACTGCAGAGGAATCCATTGGTGTAAAATCATAACTACAAGAAAAAGACATATCATAAAATGATCAAGTAATTTTAATGTAAAATCCCTAAACAGCTGTTCACCCTTCATCTGCACTACATGTCTAGTAGTCTGGTCTCCTTTGTGTGACATAATGATTTCTGCTTGATGCAGATGTCAGTGTGAAAAACAAAACAAAACAGATTTTGGCAGATGAATTAATAGTTTTTTCAATGTGATGGCAGACTGCAACTTTGCAAGATCTGCTGTGTACTATCAACCTCCCAACTGATATCAATTAATTATACACTGTCTTCAAATTTCATCCTGTTTTGAAATAAGCTTCTTCCTTTCTGCTTCTGTCCTTATCATAAATCAAATCTAGTCAGTGAATGATAGGTACTGCAAGGGACAACTGATGTGGGAAGAGAAAGCATTGAGTTCACTTGCAAATATACATTAATTACAAATATGAAACCACTATATTAAAATAAATTATATTATATACACTACTGTACAAATAACTTCTCTAGGCAGTTAAATACGTATTATTTTATGGACAAACCTTCCACAGATTAAAAAATTGTTTAAAGACCCATGGTGTTGCATACTATTTGATTCAAAGCTGACAAACGTCTGCCCTCTAGTGACAAAAATGTGAGATTCCTCGGTATTTCAAGGTATTTCAACAGCTTAAGATGAGTTGTTTCCATACAATTTAGACCTGAAAATACCACAAACTGTTGTAATTTTTTGTTGACCAACAACTACAATTAACCTCTAACCACTACAGAAGTAGTTTAACTCCAGAGACTATTTATTGTCTCCAGGTGTGTGCAAATCAGTCTAGGAACCACAGGCTATATACAGTCTTTAGCATGCAATATGGGGAAAACACACTTGTAAAGGTGCTACTCCATCATAAATCTAAAAAACTAAGCTACCACCACAAAATAAACATAAAATGTATATAAGTCTAAGGCTCCGCTCACCCACTGCTCAATGGGGCTGTAGTTACATAATTTATGGCAAAAATAAGGACTTCAAAGAGCTTTTTTCCAAACACAAAGTAGAACTACTATCAATGAAATGCTGCAAGTGGTAGTCCAGCCCCCATCTGCAAAGAAAGTTCCTTTCTGTGGGATGGAACCAAAAGCAAGTTTGGAGCCTGAACACTTGCCTCCCAAATCCCTTAGAAAAGTAAAAAGCAACAAAGAAGGGATAATGCCACCAACGTTGCAGACAAGGTCACAAGATATTGAGAAAGTACCTCTCTGTTCTACAAACAGTCCAGCACCCTTCCTATTCCTAATCTCCTTCCTATAACACAGCAACAGGATTTTGTTTTTTAATTCTTCTGTCCTGTTAACCACAGCTGCTGCTGCACGCTCCTTTCTCAGTGACTTAATCCCTTCTGCCCAGAGAGACAAGGTATTTGAAGTGCCCAGGCAGTATGCAGCTGGGCTGCAGGATAAGTAAGGAGCCACAAGTCCAGTTTCTTCAGTGAGATGTAAATATGGTTTTAACACCTCTCTACATATGAAGTTCAGAATAGGAGTTAATAAGAAGAAAAAAACCCAGACAGCAAATGAGTGAAGACAAGCAATGTGAACTCACTGTCTATGCCAGACTGAAATCATACAAGAGCTCCTAGGGCTTCAACTGCAAACAGTATTTTAAATTCATTTTTTTCTATTGTAAAAAAAGCAAAAAGCAACTGGACTAAAAACAGATGCTAAAAAGGAGCTAACATCATAGGAGAAGATGGATTCTACTAAATCTAGGAATCTCAGAATAGTATGGAAAAATCTTTATGAGTAATACTATTTCCTCAGAATCTTAGAATAATTTATGTTGGACAGGACCTCTGAAGATCATCTGGTTGAACCTCTTGCTCAAAGCAAAGCAAACCTCAAAGTCAATCAAACTTGAAGTTAGGCAAATTTGATATATTAGAAAAGAATTACAAAAAGCAGTATATACAAAACCAGTAAGAACTACGAAAGTACTGTATTCTAAAGCCATAGCACATGCATTACTAAGAAACTACTCAGATAATTCAGATAGACAGCTGCATATGAAACACAAGTTAATAGCTGGCAGACATACTATTGTGGGAAAACTACTAGGTTTTTCAAACATAACCCGCTTTACCTGAAGAATTTATACAGATAATACATATATTTTTACTGCTTTATCTAATCTGGCTTAAACTATCATAAAAAGGGGCTGGAAAGTTATTTCACTCCAAGGTATTACTTTGCAGATTAGCAGAGCACATAATTACACAGCTTTCCTAGTATTCAGGCTTCATTTTTCCCCTCTCATTTATCTTGTATTACCAAAAGTATTCTCTCTTTGCTCTACATAATGCTTCAAATTCTTGTAGACGTAAGGTGCCTACTCATTAAATACAAGAACCACTGAGGCCACTTTATCCAAAAATTACCTTTTAAATGTATCAAAAACACCTGAATCATCAAAGTTAATGGCATCAGGGTGTCCAGGAGGTAGACACAGATCTCCAAGATGCATTTCACAGCATGGAATGCCATGCTGTACCACAGTCAAGCTTGGATAAAAAGATGACCAACCTGAAGTGGTAAAGAGTTAAATTAGACAAACGGCCAGACAATCTCTCTAGGTCTTAACTGGAGCAATCCTATATCTCTAAATGATATAATTTTATAAAAATGTTCTGATGTAGTTTCTTTCACCCAAAAGAAAAATCAGAAACACTTACTCAGGGAATTCTTAGTGCAAATAGTTTATTTTTATCTCAAATAAAATCTTATTCTAGCAAAAAAAGTAATCAAAACCTGGAAACTTTCATCATCAGAAGTTCCATGTATAGCAAGTGAGAAAAGCCTCCCCTATTTGCAGCTTTCCTTTCTCCCCCCCAGTTTTTCTGCCTTCCTGAGCTCCATTTATATACTTGGTCAAATCTTTCCTTAAGAGATATGCAGTATTTCTGTAGCTTTACAGCTTTACAGTTTTGTTTGTTCAAATTCTGGATTTCTTTACAAAGATAGTAAATTGATTCTACAACACTGCTTTTACCAATTTCTTGAGCAACGTGGAACACCAATAAAATCTGCAACCACTTTCTAAGAACTTTTTAATATACAACCAAGTATACTTGTAGTATTTCATACCTTTATTTTTAACATAAAAAGGATGATCAAGTCTGCATTCTACTGTAAGCAAGCCATCTTCCACTGTGCCAGGATCAAAAGTCAGCTTCAGCACTGACTCACCAAAGGAAATGCTTTCTTCATGAGAAATCAACTTCAAACCATCAGAACCATAGCCCTGTAAACATACATACAGTTCAAAACCTTTCTCCCAAGAAAAGCATATACCAGTGTATACCACAGGTGTATATTCATCTTCTTAAATTATATGAAAAAATACCAACATTCTGAGTGATCTCACTAGAAATTAATAAAGATGATGTAACATTCGAAACATCCCTAAATGAATTCAGTTCAACTGCTTTACAGCAAGATACTTAAATGGTACAGTGATCAGCTCTAGACAAGTTTAGTACAAACCTGTCTTCCTGAGACAGTAAAGGTACAGGGATAACAGAAGAAACTAAATACTTGCTACAGGTATTGAAATGAATTTATTAGAACTAACAGCTACCTTGTAAGGACTCACTGGGAGATTTTCCTCTTTTCCACAGCTTTCAGATCTTGCAAAATCTTCAACATCCTGCCATTCTTTATTGCGTCCTTTATGAAAGCACAAACGAGAGCCTAATAGATTTTTTTCAAGAAAAGAAAAAAAAGAGTAGTGTTATGTAAAAAAGTCTGTGTTACAAAAAAAAAAAAAAGAAAAGAAAAGAAAAACCAAATACTTATTCAATGATACACGTTATTTTACCTTTTAGAAAACAATGCCAAACAGT
Organism: Buteo buteo; assembly: GCF_964188355.1. Classification (NCBI taxonomy): domain Eukaryota; kingdom Metazoa; phylum Chordata; class Aves; order Accipitriformes; family Accipitridae; genus Buteo; species Buteo buteo. The sequence goes on along the minus strand of NC_134174.1, from coordinate 15,626,216 downwards.
TGAGGGCCAGGAATGGCACCATCCTAAATCATCATCATCTGAAAGTGACGACATGCAGAAAATGCCAGATTCTGATTCGCTATTCGCCTATTAAAAAAAGCAAAATGGTGTTGATATTTTACTGCGAAGATTTTAGGGCTGGTCTTACATGTCTTTAGACACATTTCTAATTTGCATCTGTGTCACCACTCTGCCTCAAATACTAATAGGAAATGAACATGAAGAGAAATATTCAAGGAATGCAGTAAATGTGAACAGAGCATTTTCATCTCCTTTTCTTGAAACGTGCCATCTGAAATTTGGGGGTTTCATTCTCCAAGATTCATTTCACACCTATGGATTACCTTATGCTTAGGTACAAGCATTTTACAAGCTATTGTTCCTTGGTTATCCACAGAACCACTCAAAACACATGTTACTATATGGTCAAATTACTAGAAAGCTGTAGGGCCAAGTCAGTTCTAGAGAGATCACTGGGAAAAACTCAATGTCTTTAACAGACAAGTTTCAGACACAACTTAATACACAGGAAAGGGAGAAGCAGGATTGAGAGGTTTTGTGCATCCAGAAGGAGATGGTTCCATATTTCGTTTTCAAGACACCAAACAAGTTAATGCAATTTTTTAAAGCTTCCTATAGAAGGAACTACAAAAGCAGCAGAGCTTTCTTCACAAAAATGTGGACTCTATGATGTAGTGCTACAAGCCTACTGTGTTTGGTAAAAAAAGTAACAAGAAAATCTAGCTTAAATAGAAATTGTATTAGAACTAAGCAGATTTTTTTTTTTTAAACTACTTTCTCTTTCCAAAAAGCTTAACCCATTCCTCATGCATCTTTATTTTAGAAATGTTTCAGATCAACTCACCCTTTCATGTCTGACTGGTGTTTCATCCACATCATTCTTGGAGAAGTTAGGATCATTCTTTGAGGATCCTGGTGGAGGACGTGCATAGGAATGTAAACTTTTGCTTGTAGCTATTATGTGAACAGGAGATGATCTACAATAGAAAAATATTTTAAAATATCTCAGATTAAGACATCACAAGACTTAGCTGCCATAACTCTAAAATGCTTTTATTTAACAAATATTTCTGTTTGCATGAGATGAATACCAAAAACTTTCCACACACCAACATTCAAATGGAATGATTAAAGGGTGCAAGCTCAGGCAAAGGAGTATTTAGCATAACTCCTTCATAGCTTCTATATACCACCCAAATGACAGTACTACCTCCACATCAGCATCTCCTTGGCACAATGCTGAAGTTTGTACAAGTATCTTGAAGTGAATACCCCATTCTTAAGAGTACATAAAGACATCTGCTTTGTTCTAATGATTAAATCCCAACTGCATTAACAGTACTGCATTTAATTTTCTTATTATAAACCTAAGACCAAAGCTGTACAATAAAAGGTGAAGCCCAGAAATTTCTCACATCCCACACTGCTTCTCACAGCCTTATGGAATTTACAGATCACAAATCTGAAACAGTATCAATAAAAAATACTTTGCATTATATTTCCAATAAGCTCTTTTAAAAAAATCTAAAGTCAGTGCACTAGTAAGTATTAAGAATTTAACGTAACAAATTCATCTTAATTTTTCATCTGCTCCTTCATGTGAGGTAAATGCCCCTAATTTCTGAGCCTCCTGTGGTTAGGCAATGTCCTTATACCATGCTACCTCATTCTGGCTGGCAATTAAGCAGCTTTTGCAACAGGCTCCGAAACGAGTCCTGTGCAATCTTCTGCAAAAGAGTGAAGTTACTATATAAAAAGATCAAAAATAGGGCTCCAGTTCAAAGTCAAAAGGTGTGAAGATTAAAGGAAATGTTTCTGGAGACATAGTATTACAAATCTTGGAGTTCAAAATTGAAATGAATGTCAGTACCTGTTATAAAATGAGCACTGCATCAAAGGACTCTGAGGACTTGTGGCTATATTTGCTAATTCTGTCAACCAGTTCACCCCATTCTCACAAGAATAAGCACTTTCTGAATTGCTGTTTGAGGTATGTTGGTTCCACGAAGGCCTTGAACATTCCTGATGTGAAACATCAGCACCCAGCTGAAAAAGTGCAGGTGGGGTAGAATCCGTCTGCACAGCCTGTAGTTCAGGAAGATCATCTACGAACAGATTCACAAATTACCATGATTATACCCATTGACAAATTCTAGCTGACACCAAATCTTGCAAATAAAAAAAGGAACCACAATGAAGCAACTAATTTTATTTTCTCATATCACAACTACCAACATTTCACAAGCCCTATTCATCATACTAGCAAAATGGCCACAGAAATAATCACATCTCTAGTCCATTACACATTCAAACAAGCCATTTAAGAAAACCATTAAGTAACTAGATAAAAATGTAGTTCTGGTTTTAAAGTTTTTACTGCACTGACTCATTTACACAGAATAGTACCACAGAATCATGCAAAAGTAGCAACATGCTTCACTGAAATACTAAAACATTCAACAAAGGCAACTAAATTAATCTGTCCTAGCAGGTGTGAGACTAAAAATTATTGTCAGGGGCTGGACAAGGTAGAAGTCTTCCATGTTTCCACCAGGGAACTGGAATTAAATAACTCAGAAGTCATGAAAGCTACTATACAGCCTGGTAGGGGTGAATTCCTATCAACAATCTACAGATTTCACATTATATAGAATAGCAGAAGAGAACCCAGCTTATTAACAAAAGTCTGTGTTACATGCCTTTGTGTAACTAAGTATCGTTATTCTTAATCATTCCATGACTGCAACTAAATGTGTTACTATTTCATTGATTATATCAATACTTTCTAATGTATGTGCTATTTTTCTCCAGTATGTAAGAACTGAAGTTCCTCTAGTCCAGAATCTCTATCTGCAGCTGATCTAAAGCAGCATAATTTCCCTTCAGGAGGAGCTCTTGAGCTTTCTGTTTGTTATTCTTGTGCCAAAAAAAAGCTCCTCTGGAGATCAGGAGCAGTAGCTCTGAGTTCAAGAACACATTTAAGTCAACTGGCCAGTGTGTCAGAACTGGAAATGGGTTAAAGGGTGAGTGCGAAACAAGACCTTCAGATGTCACAATTCACTGTCACTGTCATATTGCCCTACTTAAGTTAAAAATCAGTAATCCCAGTCAGCTTCCAGTAATTTCACTACAGAAAAACTACAACAAACTTCAGAAATTGGCTGCTTCTGAAAAAGTAATTTACCAAGTTCCATGTGTTCATCACCAGATGCATATCCAGGAGAAGAGGGCAAGTTTTCATTACACTTCAGCAACTCCAGTGACTCATTCATCCCTGAAGTTCTCTTGTCCACTACCAGAAGGAGTTTCTGAACTGCATTAGGCATTTGATTTGTCTTCACTTCCCACACCATGTTAGGATGCTCCAAAGTATCTGACTTTAAAGAGACAAAGGTTAAAAATTTGTATACACATGAACTGTTTTAAGTTGCATCTGACAGGCTAATTTATTACCAGAACCTAAATCCTCCATAATCTGTTGAGAATCACAACATAACTTAGCTTGATAGGGACGTCTAGAGATGATCTGGTACAATCCCTGCAGAAAGCAGAGCCAACTCTGAAGTCAGATGAGGCTGACTGGGGCCCTGGCCACTTGAGTTTCTAGTATCTTGAAGGATGGGGATTCCCTGCCACTTCTCAGGAACCTGTTTCAGTGACCACTCTTGCTGTAAAGAAGTTGTTCCTTATGCACGCTTTGAACTTCCCTTGCCACAGCACGTGCCCATTGCCTCCAAGAGTCTGGGGTCATCTCCTCAACTACCACTCAAGCCAAGGTAAACAGCATTCACCTGGCACCCTGAGCCACACATCCCGTCACAAAAGGCAATCAGACAGGTCAGACAAGATTTGCCTCTCGGTAATCCATCCTGGCTATTCCCATCACCTTCTTGCCTTCTAAGAGCCCAGACACGGCTGTCAGGAGGATCTGCTCTACAATCTTCCTGAAGCCTAAGGTTAGGCTGACCTGCCTGTAGTTTCCCCACATCCTCCTCCTTGAAGCGAGGTGTGACATTTTCGTTTTTCCAGTTATTGCGAGCCCTCCCGCCATCAAATCCCCTGCCTTTTGGAGACCATCCTCACGAGGACACTAACCAGCTTCCCCTGACACATCCCACCCAGTCTCACCTACTTGTGCGCGGCTGGCTCACTGAACTGGCCTGCCCCTAACTTCCTCTTCCTCTGACAGAGACAAAGAAGTACCTCACTCCATCAGACGCGTGCTTCTAGGCCCAGGGCCTTGAAGAACCTGGAAACAAGCCTTGCAAATAAAGACTGAAGCAAAGAGGACATCGTCCTCAGCCTTTTGACAACAGGTCTCCTACGTCATTTAGCATCAGGCCCGTGTCTTCCCTAGTCACCCCTTCACCACCAGCATATCCGCAGAAGCCATTTTCACTGCCCTTCACATCCCTTGCTATCTCAACTCTAGGTATACTCTCAAACACATCTGACTGCTAACATTAACTATGTTGTAAACTGAAAGAAAAAGAAGCCTCTGCTAGTAGATTTCACTGCAGTGTTATTTCCTCAAATCCCAGTACTGTAACATTAATATCAAAACCCAACATTTTAAATCATCTTCAGCAGTCAGGGAACTGTGTGATTATCCTATGCAACCACTGCCTTTAAAAGCTGGAAAACAAGCTTATCCAGTCTTTAATAATTTGGTTATCTACTGCTTTTTTCAGATGATGATGAATTAAAGCTACCATAACATGATCACTTCAATGAAGTGTCACTGAAAAAGTAATCATGAGTCCTTCGCAAAAGAGCAGGAAACACAGCTTAGTAAGTAAAAAGTCTGGAAAGTCTATCGCACGTCCACTAAGTAAGCTATCATGCACCACATTAGAGAAATACAAACAATAGCTAAAAACTCCAATATTTTCATATGAAACAGTAAGCCTATCACCCTACAAGTTCCCTTCACGTAATGCATAAAAAGCCATCTGATAACAGTTATGAAAAAACCAGCTTTATTTTAATAAACAATTAAAAGGTATTGTGTGTATATAGCCAAGATTAACAATGCTCCACATTTTTACTCATTCTGTGAATTTTTTTCCTTCCTTTTGCAACTTGTCCTGTACATAACATAGTTCAGACATATCCCTTTGAAATACATACTGGCCCTACCAGAAGAGGCCTGACGTAAGCAGTAAATTTTTTTTACTGGAAAATTTCTAACTCTCTCATCTCCTCACCTTTCAAATACACGCAGAACTTACGAAAACTTGCATTCCAAACATAAAAAGATGTTTGATTCTACTCAAATGGCACTACTACAAAAGCCACAACAGTGTGATTCTGATTTTAAGGAGGTGGAGAGGGAAGGTAAGAGAAACGAGAATACACAATCAAATCCACTATCAGTCAATGGTATGTGTATTTCACCTCCAAGAAGCATCTTTAATGCAAATTATTCCTCTATCACCCATGAGAGGCAGAAGAATTACAGAACACTACAAGAGCAGAAAACTCAGTCACTTCTGAACAGAAAAATCAGACCTCGGTAGCACAGGTCAGGACTTTGATGATTATCTCTAAGTAATCGACTCCAAAAAGTCACTCCTTGTTTTTCTAGCTTGTCTACGTCCTTCCTTTTCCCCCTTCTGCCTTGTTTTTCCCTCCATTTTCTTCTCTCTTCCTTTCCCATTTTCCTGCCAAAATGAATGAGCTAACTAATTTGGGGAATGTTACCTTCTCCTTCCTTCCTGCCAGCTGCCAAGGTTTGAAAGTACCTGTCCTGGTATCCCAACACACTGAGGGTCAGAGATAAGGTACAGATACAGCACGCTAGTCTGACAATTAAGATACTAGTTTGAGAAATGAATTGCTCTTCCAAGTCACAAAGATTTCTCTAAACCAAAGCCACCCATGTTCAAAAGTCAAAAGATCCTCTAACAAATGAATTAAAAACAAAAACATGCCCAACTTCACTTTTCAATTTTTTTATTCGACTTGATTAAAGCCTGCTTTGGATATCATGTGCTTCTTCTGTACTCAGCCTTTCAATGTTTTGGAACATTAAGGGGAATAGTCATTAATTAGCTTGTAAAGATTTTTTTTTTTTAAATTCAACTTCATGTTCAAAACTTGTTGCGACACATGTTTTCTAGAAGTCTGCTTCACAGGGCTATAACTACTGCCATTTTCTTTAGAGGCCAAATGAATTTATTTATGAATTTGTGCTTTAAAGTCAGTCAGTTTGTTGTGCTAAAACAAATGGCAATATTAACAAAGAACTTATTAATTAAACCATGTCTGGTTTTGAGGAACAAAAATAAGTTTGGGACAAAAGTAAACAAAGACCGTGGCTGAGAAGGGGTTCAGTGGGAACTGGGCAGCGTCCAGCCAAACCGCACTGTGCAGGAATGCCTGGGTAGAAGTGCTCCCCGTGGTTTTCCTCCTGGTATTTGCTTTCTTTCCCCCAACCTACCACTGAAGTCTCAGGCAAGGTCTACGCCTGTAGCGATTCACTGGATGGAGTTTAATACGGAGAACTGCTGCTCCAAGCAAAACACACCATACTGGCCAGACTGGATCTACACCAGGGACTTCCATTTGCACGCCTGCTTTGATCAAGGATCCTACTCCGCTTCCCCGACTCGCACAGCTGTGCCAGAAAAGCGCCGCAGAGGCACGGCCTCAGAGGAGCACAGAACATGATTCACGATGTTTTCGCAGAGACGGCCTTTCAGCATTACGCAGGCCGAGCCGTAGCTCCTACCCGACTCCATCGGATGCCCCCCCCCCGAGGAAGCACTGCCCTCCTCACACCACGTAACCGCCCGCCGCGGAACAAACACCCATTACATAAGGAAGGTATTGACAGCAGCGCGCCTCAGGACGGGACCCGCGGGCGGCCCGAGGGGAGCCCCGTCCCCCGCCAGACCCTCCGTCCCCCCCGCCCCGGGCAGCCCCCAGGCCCGCACCGCACCGCCCCGCGGCTGGGCCGGCGCCGGGGCCGCGCCCGGGAGCGCGCTTAACCCCCCCCCCCGGCTCCCCCCCTCCCACGCACACGCCCGTCATGTGATCCCCGCCTGGACGCTGCCCTTGTTTATAAACTTCTGCCGGCACCGCGCATGCGCGCAAGGCCCCATTCATTCAGAACTGCGTAACAGCTCGGCCGGGCCGGGGGGGGGGGGGTAGGCGGCGGGGGCGCTCCCCCACCCCCGACCCCGCCGCCCGCCGTTATCCCCCGGGCGGAGCCGCCAACCGTGCCGGCGCGGGGCTCGCCTGGCTCAAAGTTGCCCCCGTTCCCCGCCCCCCTCCCCCCAGACAGCCGCTGCTCCCCGCGGCGGGGCAGAGCGCCCTCGCTCTGACAGACCGAAGCAGGCGGGCGCTCCCCGGGGAAAAAAAGGGGGGACACCGGCTCTGTGCCGCTCGCTTCCGCGGGCTGGCGCCGCAGCTGAAGGGCCCCAAGGGAGGCCGGCGCCCCCGCGCACCCCGCGGTTTTAGCCCGGCAGGGCGGCGGCTCCGCCGGGCTGCTGAGGAAAGGCGACCACTAAACAATGCCCGGGCTCCAGCCGACGCCGAGAGCCAGGACCCGGCGGCCTCCTCGGCTCGGCTCGGCTCGGCCCGCGGCGGCCGCCGCTGCCCTCCGGCCCGGCGGACCCCGTCCGTCGCCCGCCGGGGCCTCGCAGCCCCCCAAAAGCCGCAGCTCCAAACTTTGTAGCACTTACCAAACCCGTCGCCATTACCAAATTCCCCTCGGCTCCCCCCCCCCGCCTCCTCCCCACAACGGAGCCCCGCCACACCCTGGCGGTGCTCGGTCGCCGACTGGTCGAAGACGGCGTTGCTCAACCCGCAGCCGCCCCCTATTGGCTGCCTGGCCTGCCTATCAGGAATCCGCCCGGAGGGCGGACATGTTTTGACTCTCCTGCGCAGCGGATTGCACCGCGCTGCACATCAATCAACCCCAGACGGCGCCCCGATTGGCCAATCCCTCCGCCGGCTCACCGGCGAGGCACTCTGGGAGCTGTAGTCTTCGCCGCCGCCGCCGCCCGCCAGCTTGGGCGCGATAAGACGACAGCCCCCAGGATGCCCCGCGCGGCGCTCGGCCGATAGTAAACAAGAGTCACAGGGACACGTGTACCCGCGGCCGGCCGCCGGGGCCTGCGCCGAGGCCGCCCGCCAGTCAGGGCCCCGGCCCCCCCCCCCGCCCCAAAGCCGAGGGCGGAGAGGCGCTGCCTGGCCTGCTGCTGCCGCGGGGGAGGCAGGGCAGGAGCGGCCTCCCCGGTCTCCTGCGGCGGGAGGGCCCTTCTGTCTCCGGCAGCTCCGCCGGGCCGTGCGAGGCGCGGGCCTCGAGATGGCGGCGGCCTCCGCGGCGGGGCGCTGGCGCGGAGAGGGAGAGCGGGCCCGCCTGTCACCATCCCCCGTAACTCTCGTGAGTTACCGCCGTTAATTAGCGCTCTGAAACGCTGTTACGCAACGGGCCCCGCTCGCATTTCGCCAAATAAAGAGTGCGGCGTGCGGAGGGTAAAGGAAGTCGGTAAAGGTCAGAGGATGAGTCAGCAGCGGCCGTCGGTCTCCGCTCCGGCCTCGTCTCTTCAAAAAGACTTCGCTGGTAGCCTAGGTCCAAAGTACAAGTTGGTGGGGAAGAAGTAAATAGGTTTGGGGTTTTTTTTAAATCCACACAGGTTTATCAGTCCATCGGTATCTCCCGTGCATTTATTGCCAAAATAACAACCTGGTTTGGTTCGACGTTACTTCTGTTTTACTGACAGAGAAATGAGACCACAGCTACTATGGGATTTGCCCACTTAACACAGTAGTTCTGGGAGACTGCAGGGGGAAGAAGGGACTCCTGAGGCCAAATCCTCATCATAAAACACATTACCTACTATCCATGATCCGATACAAAGCAAATACACGCACAATTCAGAAATAATCAATAGGATTTTACAAACCGATGGAGAGTTTTCAAGATTTTGCGACTGTTGGGATTTCTCAAAAAAAACATTTCCTCCTTAACCTATTTTCAACATCATCCCAATCATGTGAATGTGTCCTAAATCCTGTGTCAGAGATTTTGCTGTAATTTGGTATCTACAACAGTCCTGACTTTCAGGCACGCTAACATAGTTGCGCGAGGAAAAAAAACCACCACAAACCAAACAAAAACCAGTTAACTATTACAATTTAAATAGAAATGGTTCCGTATTTGGAGTTCTCTGCAAGCTTTGTGTCCCATGAAACGTGCTCTTAGTGGCCACTAGAGGGAACGCTGGTTTTATTGTTTCCACAGTTCTACAAGGGTAATGCAAAGAAAAAAAAAATTAAATCGCACACAGTGACACTGTGCTTGGCATCAAAACACACTCGGTATGTAGATGTCATTGGCATATCAGTTTTAAGATTTGGCTTTTCCAGGAAGTAATAGCTTGCCTGTTAGTAAACTCATTACCATCTATAGGCACTGTTTGAAGAGAGACATTACTTTAAAAAACCATGCAATTATCTTCTGCAGTGTGAATTTGAAATTATTACTTTTTATATGTATATGTGCAATTTTAGCTTAAAAAAATAAAAAGAGTAGAAAAACCAATGCCATGGAATTTAACTAAAAATCTTCTGTGCTTAATCACCTAACAAATCTAAATCAACCCTTTAGAAATCATTTTCCCAGTTTAAAAACATGAGAGTTATTTGGATAAATGCCTCCAGGAAAAATCCGAAAATTAATGCTGAGATTCAACCATTAAGCGACTAGACAACTTATTATAATAGCAACTGTCTAAGCCCACATCCCATAAGCTCAGTTTTTTCCTATATTTAGAATTCAGGCTTTTCCTAAATAACTAATACATCTTTATATAAGAAAGCTTTCATGGCATCCCCTCTCTAAAATAAATTTTTTAATAAACTGAAAACTGGTAAACCAGGATTCATCTTTTTTACACCACTCCACAATAAAATTAACTTCAAAGCTGTGTTCCTTCCTCCCCTTCCCCTTTCTGTTTTGATCACCCTTATACATCTAAACAGCCTTTAGGCTCTTTGGAGAGAGACCCAAGCTTCTTGGGTTTTTAATGGATTTTACTGCGGACCCTGCATTTCCAGATCGAGGCTTGGCAGAAGACCTGTGTGTGCCAATGTCTCCATTCTGCAGATAGGCTACTCTGCTTTGATACAGCCACTTGCAAGGTAAAACTCACAGTTTAGTCTTCTGAAAGCTCCATCTGCTGCAGAGTCAAAGGTGGAGAACACAGAGGCCGGATCAAGCAAGCTACAGAAGATATGAAATCCTGTCTAAAGCACCATCAGATTCTTCAGAAAAATACTGTTGGCCTACAGGTTTGTACCTTGTTATGGAGCACATTTCCACTCCACTATGTAGTTTTTCTATCCAAAACAAAAAGCGGTTTTCCCAAACTAAATATTAACACTATTTGCCATGAAGGTTCACAGTTCTCTACAAAAACTTACACGTGAGTGTTAGGTGTGAAGCCCAGTCCTCTGAGATCCACTGGCCCAGATTCCAGATACAGGTCTAGACCCGTAAATACCATTGCTGAATTAAAGCCTCGATGTCACACTTACCATCTATGACATACCAAGAAAGCACAAAAATATGAATCCTACCTAGGACTGAGATTAACATCGTGTAAAGATGAGTGCCTGAATTGTTTTGAGGTTCTAAAAACAGACACGTAACAGCTTTCTTATTTTCAAATCTACCTTTTCTCCTTTGCATACAGTAAATTAACATTTATTCAGTGAGGATGTAAGAGAAAATGAGTAAAAGGACAGGTCGTCCATGCAGTAGATGGCAGCATGACACATAAAACTGTATCAAAGCTTACTTACTAACCCCCTTGGTTGAAGACAAATATGTATTTTCTAAATTTCAGAATGACAATTATGTCAATGCCATACTCCTTGCTCTGTATGCCTAGTCTCTAATTAAATCATTACTCCCCCTCCACACACCCTACCTCACCTTACTCCATGCCCAAAATGAATGGGTGCTCAGAGAATGAATCAATACAATACCAACAAGGACATAGTTGGTAGCTGTGCTGATTCAGTTGCTTCTGCTGTTGTAAGAGAGGTAGAAAACAAGGTGGGGGATTGGGAGGTGTTAGTTGTGAGTTCTTGTCACATTACGGATGGCTACTCAGAAGCACAAAATAAGCAGGAGAGACTACACAAACAGAAAATAAAGATACAGATAAATTTGCATCCTACCTATATACCTCTTAAAATTGCCAGCCACAAAGTTAAGAAACCACAAGGTAGATTTAAAAAATGCATAATATTACAGTCAAAGTCATATTAGTAAAATATATGTTATACATTGGGTTTGTGCCTACCTCTACTTTCAATCTCTCCTGTCCAAAGCCAATGTCCTGTCCTGCCCTTACGACACAGCTGCTACTGCTGACTCTCTGAAATACAGCATATCATTATTTTAATTCTGCTACAGGAGCTTTCACATCCACATGTAGACATCCACCCTCAGTAATTAACTGAATACTCCCCAGACATCAGAGCAACCCTGCTCACCAGAGCTTCCACTTCTACCCAATGCAGAGGCCTCTGTTCTGCAGCCATTCTGCCAGACCCTCTCACATCAGTTTTCTCCTTTCACAATGACTTCTGTATCTCCTAAAACTATTTGTACCCATTCCCTCTTCTTACAGCCTTTTGTGGCTAGCTGCAATGGTGGTTGGCTCTCTCCACCTTCCTAATGACAGCTCTAAGCATGCCCACCCCCACATTTCACCTTTTTAATCTCCTCACAGAGGATGCTGTTGGGAATGCATAGCAGAGGAACAGAAGACTTGTTGCTCCCAGAAAAGATCTTTTTTCTTGAGTGCTGGAAGGCAAAATTCACTCCCCTCCTGCCATGGTTCAAGCTGGGGAGAAACAGAACAAAGAACAGGCCAGAGAGGTGTTTTCTTCTTCCAAGACAGGTCAGGAATTAATGAGAAATTTATTTCATGTCATTATGGCACAGACTCCAGTTTTAGCTAAACTTTTATCACCTACAAAGATAAAGCAAGACAAAAAATGACAATAGTATCAGGAAAAAAGAAAGACCTGACGTATCAAGAAACAATCCAGATGAGCGATAAAGAAGAAAGCCCTCTACCCCAGCTCAAAGCTTGCAGAAAAAACAAGTCAAGAAGAGACTACAGGTGACCTATAGGTGCCCTCTATGCTGGTTGGTAAATTCAAATGCCAGGGAGTGTTCCTGGGCACTGGAATACAATCATCTGTACTGTCTTTTTTTTTTTTTTAGAATAGCCCTGGCATACTTTTTGTGTGGACCAATAGCAAATAATTTTTGGATACGGTTTGGGAGCTACCATAGGCCAAGGACTATTCTCAGTTGGCCATCTGCATATGGCCACCCCATATGGAAAGCTGGAAAAAAAGCTTCCAAGACAGCTTATAAATGAGCCCACACAAATACTGAAAAACAGTATGAATGTTGGTCATTCAATGCCTCAGTACTAGCAAATAGACTCAGGCAAATAAAATTTCCTACGATAGATATAACCATACAGATGCAGCCAAAAACTAAAGGTACAGTGAAGCTAAAGTTGCTTAAGATAGTCACACCACCTGACTCCACAAGGACAAAGCAACAAAGAGAAAAAGAAGATATAGTTTGGTGATAAGTTGGATGGCTTTTTCCAAATAAGATATTTATCAGAACTGAGTTTCCAGCATCTTCAGAGATGTGGGGGAGCAGGTCCCAGAGGCTCACTTGGCTGCCAGGGAATTAGTCCTCCACAGAGAGACCTGCACAGAGTGTTACCCTTTCCCAAAACTTCATAGCTGCTCAGCTGAAATAATTCAATACCTTCACAGAAGAAAGGACAAAGTATTCATACCATGCCATGATGCTATTTTTAGGATGTCCTAATTTAATTTACCTCAATAAGAAAAGGTTGAGTCAGCAGATACCATCACAATGGCCTAGTATAACCTAGTGTCAGAGTTTTTCACATGGTTTTGACTGAGCACAGTTTCTTTCATGTAATAGTTTGGCCTTTGTCTCTTCCCTGTTCCCTACACATACATATACCTCTACCAGTTCTAAGGAAGATGCAGAACCCTACCCACAGTATTCACACAGCCACGGCAACACCATTACTGCACTCCAGCTCAGCTTGATTTGCCATCACGGAAGGGACAGGAATGGGACAAAGGGGATGAGGAAGAGAGTGTCACTGCCCAGTCAACCAGACCACTGCGTCCCAGCACGGACCCAGCCAGTCCCTCCACTTGCCTTACATCCCCCTACTGCCACTGGCTCTTTACCTGGCTGTCAAAATAAAGATAATTCAGAGGGAAAGAGAAATGGGGTGAAAAAAGAGACAATGTTAAAATGTAATTTTCTTCGGGCTTTTTATATCCTACCAAGATTATTCAGCTTCCCTTTGGTCCATGAAGTGAAAGTGTCTAACCTGTTAAGCATCTTTCTGAGCCACAAAGTAGATGATGAACTTGGCAACAGCCTTGGTATATATCTGAAGGAAATACAACTCTCAGAATGATTTGAAAATGATCCCAAATTTTGTAAGACAGTCAACAGCACAGATCTGTACATACTCAGCATACAAAGAGGCAATTCCTCCCAGAGAAAACTGCAGTAATACTTATTTGAGAACTACAGACACAGGAAAGTATCTTAGAAACTCCAGAAAAATACACACCTATAACCATCACGTGTATGAATGGATAAAAAGACCTTTGAACTAACATAAAAACTTCAGCAAGAGCATGTAAGAATGTCCAGGCTGTGGCAAACTGACTTACAGTTCAGCAAAAGCTTTGTTCAGCAAAAGCTATCAGATGCAGTAGGTGTCTGAAAACAGATGACTAGGAATTTCATGTACCAGGTCTGTGAAGGATGACCAGCAGATACTGATGCTGCACATCTGGGAACTCTTGATATTGAAAAAAAATAACGCTTGCCATGCAGAGTGTGTCATAAACTACAAAATGACACAAATTGTGACGTAACTGTCCCAGAGTCACCTTACAGAAAGCTTAAAGCACCAAACATTTCAAGCAAAACAAAAAGAAACCACCAAAACCAAACCCACCATTCCGGTAAGGACCAGAATAGTCTTTACTGAATACAAAACTCAACACGAGGAAAGAAGATGGAATGACAGTGGTTTAGGCTGTAGCTGGTTTCACAATGCTCTTCAAAGCTTTGCCCGAAGACCTCCACAATCAGTCACTTCTGGACCTCAAAGAGGAGATCCAGAAGGGAATGGTTTCACAAGTGTTTATTCCAGATGAGCTTGAATGAAATCTCATGAAGCACAAACAAGTGACATTTAAAAAGCGACAGCATCAGCACCAGGACTAAGGAAGCTTGCTTTCCTCAGGGTTTGTGTCTTGTGATCAACTGAGGGCTGTGGTCGAATTTTTTTCCCACGGTTAAGGCATTTGTAAACATTTGCTGCCATGTGGATTCTCTTGCTTAGTAACATGTGAGCCCATGAATGCCTTTCTTTACAGGATTTCTCTCAGGCTTTTCTCTCCTCACTCAGTGGGGCAAATTTTCAACAAACTCACTGGAGCTCACCCCCGCCGCCCCTTTAGAACTTAGCCATCTGTCAAATTCATTTAAACCATCCACAGAATTATAAATCACTAGTGATGTTGGGAAGAGAGGAGAGAAACAAACTAACACGTATGTGCCAACTAATTGCCGAAGTCCCCTTCCTTTAGCGACCTGACTATGAACAAGCCCTTAGTAACAGATGCATCAGGTAATCTAAGTATGGACACAGACAGTCTCATAAGGTAAACGTGATATAGCATTGCTTAAAATTATTAGAACTATCTACCTTTTTTTGAAATGTCATTAAAAATCAGTATGATTTCCTTCTTAGGATGAACACTTGCCACATTTATGACATGAAGACTGGCATGTTTGAAGTGTACATACGAACAGATCCAGGAGAAATCCCAAGTGCTGACTAATGAAGGATATAATGATTTGGACAAAACTTACAAAGCGACAATTTATTACTGTTGGTTAAACCCCCCTGAATTCACCAACAAAGAAAATTCCAGAAATCATGCAGTCCCCAAGAGCAACACAATAAAACTGCTGCAACATGAAGCTGTACTTTGGGACTCAAAATCCAAAGTCTCTGATTATCTTAAATTTGTCACTCCACAGCTTTTTCCCAGCTATAAACTACAAGCAAATCATCAAATACAAAGTAGCTATGACAATTACCACACCAACATGTCATCTGTTCTGAGCAGACAGTGCATCCGCATAACATCATTTATGAAAATCAACATGAAAGTGTTAAGAATTATGAATGTTTTAATAAATGAATATAAATAGGTCACTTGTAACTTTATGATAATGGAATTAAAACACAACAATATCAATAAACATAGATTTTTATATATAAAAAGTGTTGTTTATTGTAAGGAAACTTTAAATATAACCAACAATATTGAAAATATTGTGACTGGCATTTATGGCCTTGATCGTAGTTTACTGCCGTACAAGTAATTTCTAGCATTTTTCTTAATCACATCAAGCTAGCGCAAAATATAGGTAGCTTTTAGAGATTAAGCATACAGAATGACAAGAGTGTAGATTTTGGTTACCTGATATTTCCTTCTAGTATAACAGGCTTCTCTTTTTTCCATAAATCAAAAGTACAAAGGCAAGTTATCATATTTGCAATTATTCATACCAGGTTTCTAGGTAAAAAAAAAATGACATTTGTAAATGTTGCTCAGATTGTATTTTGTTAGGAATCTGACTTATAATTTATACCATACTGTATGATATAAATTATATATTGTTATCATATTATATAATCATAATTTCATATACAGGTATGATTATATAAATTGTCAGAACATTTCACTAACTATAGGATAATAATTACATCAACATACACAAATATATGGCATTAGAAAAGTCATTATCTAAGAAGGAAAGATGTTACAATTCAGGTGTTTGAAACAGAGCGCAAGCAGCCTTCCTACAATTCTTGTAGTATCATTTGGCAGAACTACTGCCAATTGCCATTATGTGCACTAGCTTTCCATGTACATCAACAGATAGGTCAGTAAGCAGTATTAAAATTGGACTGTGCCTGAAATTTCCAATCACAGACCCTTGTAAGCAATGAGCCCTGTGCTCCTAATTAAGATTATGTTCTCTCTCTGCAGTCTCAGAAGGTATCCCATGCTATTATGGCTAAAAAGATATTATTTTATGATGACCTACAGGTTTTTGAAAGCAGGACTTGTTAGCTTTAACAATGACATACTTTCCAGACTTGTGCAAAGCTTTTGAAGTACTGATCTTTCAAATTAAAAATATTTTTTTACTTCCCAATAAGGATTTTTCAAGGACAAGCTTAGTTTAGCATGGCTTTTGATATCAATCACTTCAGTAATCTGGTCTTTGATAGCTAAGATTAGACTGCAAGAAGAGAGATATACAGAGATCATTTCATTTGAAATAGGTGGAAGCTTTAACAGATAAAAAAGGTGAGATCTAAAAAAAAATTAGAGAACAAGCATAGATAGAGAAGACAAAATGCATACATATAAAACAAGGGAGAAGGAAAACAATATAGGTTATGTATGATTAGGTAGAACATGACAATGACCTATGCCTTTGCTTTTAAAGCATTAAGGTTAATTTGTCAGCTGTCCTCACTCTAGACTGTACAGAATACATGTAACTAATAAAAAATGCAGTTTATTGCAAAAATATACAAGTCCTCTAAATTGCATAAGATATTACAATGTCGTGCTGTAACATGACATATTAAACGAAGAGGACTTTAAAACAAATTACAAAATGTTAAAAATCAGATTGGGTCATGAGCATTACACAAAATGCATTGTCATGCTTTATCTTACGATTAGTCTTGTGATTCACTACATCTGTGATAAATGCAACATAAAATCATGACAACTGTAATAGTCAGAAAGTAATATCTACTGTATATCTTCTGTATTAATACATATAAACACTTTGTGTGCACTAATACTTTCAACATATCACATTCAAACTAACAGTCTTTCCAGAAAAGTTGTAACCTTTTTGAAGAACAGAAGCTGGTTTAACAAGTTCATCGCATGTGGGTTTTTTGAAATCTACTCTTTAAGGAAATGCTGTGTTAAAGAACTTGATTTTCAAAGGTGCTGTGCTACTACAGGTCATCTTAATGGCAGATGGAACCATCAATGCTAAGCACTTTCAAAAATCAAGCCCACAATTTATTAAATTCCTGGTTTGTTTACTAGTATTTCCGCTGTAGTAAGTCAAAAAAATACCCCCAAACCCACCCTTAAAATCACAGAAAATGCTTGGCATCTATAGGAAAAGAGACAATTTCTCAGTGGACTAACCACTACTGTGCTATATTCTCATAACAGATCTTGTTGCTCCAATGTTTAGTTCATGCACTGGGATCAGCAATGTCCATGTTTGTTCCAAACAGAGCAACTAGCTGCTCTTCATAGTTTGCAATGTTTCTTTTCAGAATTTCCATACAAGGTCCCAAAAGCCTTTCAAATGCCTGCACATCCATAACTAAGATAAAAGGGGAGAGAAAGAGAAAGAATATAATGTGCTTGTCAGTTGCAGACACTAATCTTGGTGTTCATGACATTCCAATGTAAAATCTTACATTATAACAGGACAGATACTAGTAAGGCATATACTTTGCACAGAAGAGAACCACTTACCGTAGCAAAACCAAGATCAACCAACACATTGCTGTCTTGGAGCTTCATAAATAAACTTAGAATTTGCTGTGTTTCTTATTTTGAAAATATTTTCATATTAAGATTTATGTCACCCAAGAGCTGCTGAAGAAGTCTGGAGGGGCCTGGATTCCTCCACAGAATACAGTTTTAAGAGTCTTGAGATTTAAAAAGAAGCACATCCTTTGCTGATGTTGTTGGCTGTATTTGGGGTTTAACTTAGCATATTTCCTTGCTATTTTTACTTGCTTCCACCCACAGTGGAAATTGTAATAGAAACTTATTTCCCAGCAAATGTACGAAAAGTTGGAGACACTAATTCACATGCAATGTCAATGCATAGCCAACCAGAATATTTTCTTTACCTGATCACATGTTATCCTCTAAAATTCTAGCCAACAGGCCAGGGAGGAAACTTTATATTCAAGCAGCTTGCAACCTGGTGGCCTGTAGTCTCATGGCTCCTGAGAAAAGTTCAAGATCTCTGCTATTTGGGAAGTGCCAGATATCTTCGTGACTCACCTGTGCTGGGTAATGACACTCTTCCACTGGGTAATGACCACTGCCTCTTACTCTTTTCTCTCTAACATCTTTAATCTTTATTGCCTGATCATCTCTGAGATTTTGGAGATAAGGATTTTTAAAAATAATACCTTTATAAGTAAGTGAGAAGCTCTTTGGTTACTGGCTTGGTAATCAAACTGTCATTCAAGAATGCCAAATCTGTCTACAGTTTTCCCATAATTAGACACAAATACTTAGAAGCTAAGCATCAGACCATGACAATCAATGGATGCAAAGGGTTGTCTATGGGCACAACTCCTATGGTCTGTGCTTTTCCCGTGGCTGAGACTACAGTGTGACGGAATGATTAAATTAGCAGCTGGTGAAGACAAAGAATTTGTTAAAGCTTGAGTCATGGTGATAAAACAGAACAGGATTTTTACCACAGTTATTTCTTGGATGAGAGTCAGTCTACTGAGAAAAGAAATAATTTACCTTTCTGCAGAGTATTAGACATTTATCTGATAGCTATAAATGGTTTGCAGCAATGCTCTCTGTACTGTCCTGAAACAATTTTTACTTCCATGCAATCAGAGAAATGTTGGAGAATTTGTGTTTAATACCATTTATCAATTGCAAATAATTTTTGCAGATAAATAATATAAATAGGAATGCACAGTAATACATGATGTACTTAAACAGTCTTATTCAGGTAAATGTAATTAAAACTTATATTCTGGAAAAAGATAGAGTTCACAATAAAAACAACCATATAGATTATGTATAATTTTATACTAGACATAAAATATTATTGAACAATACCTAAACATTTGACAGTGCCAAGAGCAAATGCAGAAGCGGCTCGTGGTTTGTTAGTTACAAGAGCAAGTTCTCCAAAGTATTGTCCTCTTGAGCATCGAGCTATTTCAACTGCTCCATTCTCTTCTACATCTTGTTTACCCTGAAATACCAGGTAAAAAAATAAAGAGAAAGGAAGAGAGAGAATGAGAGAGGTATTTGCTGACCTCAAGATCGCATAAGCAAAATTAGTAACAATGGTATCATTACTGTTTAACACTTAAGTTGTTTTTTTTAAAAAAATTATGTGGTTTAGGGATGTTTACCTTCCTTGTCATTATAATCCTTACTTCTCCAGATTCCACAATGAAGAAAGAATCAGCCAAGTCACCCTGTAGAAGAAAAAAATAAAGTGAGTAAAGGAAATGTGAAATTTCCTTTTTAGTTTCATGGTAACATTAAAATATTTGCAGCCAGTGCCTTGAAGCTCACCTTTTTGATACCTGTTGCAAAAGAAATAGTTTTTAATGTGAAAACTATACTCTAGGCACATAATAAAACATCTACACAGAACTGACAGCAAGGCCTTTTCATGAAAAGACATAGCTGACTGTGCCTTATACAAAAAGCAGAGAAAAACAATGTTATTCAAGATTTTAGGATACTTACTCCTGTTTCTCCATCCTTGTATTCCTTCCAAATTATTTTCCTTCCTTACAGAGTTTCCAGTATAAAAAGCCTCCAAGGGTTATCTGATATCCAATAATTATTTTGGGGCAAGACAATTTCAGTTGCCTACCCTGAAGAGTTTACTTCTGCATTCTTCTTCAAAAGATTATCATATTTTAACAACAAAAACAAGGTAAGTCTTCAGTGCTCCTTATTGAAAGCAATCACTCTTTTATATAGTTTGAATTTCTGAAGTATACTAAAAATGTTGACTATTGATGTTTTTCGAAGTACCATAAGTGAAAAATTAGCTTCTGAATCAAAATAATCACTTCTCTTAGATGCAAGATTCATTGTTTTTGTTTTGTCTGAGACAGAAAAACATTGTTTAAAAATATCTATTGTCTATAGATAACATGATAATTGTTACCTATTGGAAAAGAAAAACTAAAACTCAAAATAAACCGTACCTGAGCAATGATTTGTTCTCCATCTTTGTACACTTTGGTGCCAATCACATCAACCACTTTTAAACGCTCAGATACCTTCATTTAAAAAAAGAAAATGTAAGAAATATTTGGTTGACATTATATCTAGAAAGCCCTTTCATATTTATTTTCATGAATCTTCACAGAGAATAGGCTATCTTTATTTTCCTGTTTTGATAATCATTAAAAAAAGGAAGAACTGCTGAATAGTGTTCCAGAGGGTGTATTATGGTCTTAACAGCTAGATGTTTTGATAGAGCTTCCATTTTTGTAAGAAGTCTATATATACCAAGTCTTCAAAAATTATTGTCAGTAAAGCATGCATGTAAAAATATACCTGTTATTTTTAAATTCCCTAAGTAATTGTTTAATTTTATTGGCTAATATCTACTAAAATTAAGCTTAAGAAAATGAAGGTAAAGGTAAAAAAAAAAAATACAGTATAAACAATAGTTCTTTATCCTGAAAATTTAGAAATATAAAAAATATGGTCTTTCTCCAAAATGAAAGTATGCAAAATTTTACTGTGGACAAAATTTTAATTCCAAATTTGAATTCTACAAAAGCAGAATCTTATCAGATACCTCTGATATAGCCATTAAAATAATGCAATAGAAATCTTACTTCTAAAGATTTAAGGAATGGCAATGACTCAATAAAATTTTCATACATTCTTCTCTTTTTTGCATTATTTTTTACAATGATTCTTCGGAACGTTACCCTGTCCTGTAAACACAAAGAGGAAAAAGAGAGTTTATTAACAGAAAATACACGTGTGGTAGAAAATACTTTAGAAATGGCTGAGTATGTTCAAATTACCCAATTTTAGTCTCTCAATGTAGCCGTCAAACTAGCTGGCTAGTCTCCCCATACAGTCAGTTGAGAAAGATTTCTCTAGAGGTCAATCAAGAGCTCCTAAATTAAGCCCCTGATCTGATTCACGTTGTGAAAAGCTTCTCTGCCCTTCAGCAGAGAATACGTATAGGGTTTACATACAGAGAGCAGAGAGGTTACCTTAAACAGGTTGGCTACACAATTAACGCTGAGGGGGTAATTTAGGATATTTAAGAAATCCTCAATGTTTAAGTATTTAATTTACAAAGTTTATTCATTATCCTGAGGTCCCATACATATTAATAATGTAGTCAAAGAGGTTTTTATATTATTATACAAACAAAACCAAAATGCATGGGTCTGCGTCTTAGGTCACAGTCCACTTTCTGCTGTTTCAGCAGAATAAGACTCATTGCTGCCCTAAACAGCCAACTGGACATTCCTTAGTATTTGGCAATCCAAGTGCAGCAGACAGATGGAAAAACAACACGTATGCTGTTTTCTTCTCTTAACTTTATATGACTGTGTCCTGGTGACAGACAGAGATGAAATGCTTTGCAAGCCTTCGCTGCTACAGGTGGGACTTGCTGGCCAATACAACCCAATCCAATTTAAAGCCATTCTTACAGTGTCCTAAACTCTTCCATGATCCCCAAAATCATATGGATTAAGTTGGTGAAAAACCATGCATTTTGCTTCAACAGGAAAATGTTATCTTGTGATCAGTCATTAGATTGATATGTACATCTTGCAGAAGATGGCTATCCCAGTTTTACTCTTTTGGTAAATTCTATTACTGTTGTCAAAGATCCAGACAGTGTAACACTGATAAATAACCTCATATTTGAATTTTACTCTGGAACCAAAGGCATTTCCTATCAAGATGTGGGAAAACATTTTATATATGTGTCTAAGTAGTTGTCAAGTGGTTTGCAATTTGGGAAATTATCATTAAAATATAATAAAGCAAAATGATTTTTTAAAAAATCAGTGTTTTCTTAAGGCTCAGGTTTACTTCTGCATATTCTGGGAAAAGACAATATTGTGCTGGGACTTCTCAGAATTTTTAAAATTAAACTTTTAGAAATTATAATTCATTTTTTTAAATGCTGACATAGCATATCAGTGCAATTTATATAAAATAATTAAAACAAATAATATCTTAAACCAAGTATTTCACTTACCAAACCCCAGATGGCACCAGGAGAGGTAGCTATAATTGTAGCTGCTCTGGGTGTATTGTACATTAAGGCCAACTCACCAAAACTTCCCCGGTTATCATAGGTTCCAACACACCTCCCAACACCATCGCATTTTACATAAATATCATATGTACCTCTGTTAATAAAATATATAAATACAGTGAGTAGAATCCAGTCTGGTCTTTGCTAAGCAGCCTCTCACTATATTTTTTTATACCATGAATTCCAAAGATTAAGCATTTGAAATATACATTTGCTAGTTTAAATTATATTAAACACCTGGCAGAGACATCTCAGACACTTCCATAAATAACAGAAGTAGTTCCTTTTCAAAGGGAAGGATAGGGTTATTAGTTTTTACATTAACTCAGTTTAAAGATAGACTGGATGTACACTGATCTATTGATCACCAGAACTTATTAAAAATTAAGATCTAACTTAGCATCTGTTTCTTAATTTCATTTTAAACACACTAAATACAAATGTAACAAGTCTTTGCAACAATTGCTGTGATATGATCACTGAAATAATAATACAGTTATTTAACATTTAAAATATTTTAAAGTAGTAATTTATGTTAGGTAACAAATAGAGGAGATGCAGGAAATGGAATGTATATGAAAAGCAACATAAGATTATGAAATGAAGATATGTATTTCTAATATATTGTGGATTTCTCCCCATCATTAAAGTTGTAACTTTTTTTTGCTCTGTGAATGCTGTAAAATCTGGTATCTTGTAAAACATGACATAGCCATCCCCATTGATGCTGAGCCATCATTTTGTTCAGTGCTGAATATTTGTATGGTACATGTTGATAAGTCATGTGAATGTAATGCAAAAATCTGTACAATGATTTCATTGATAAGGGACTTAGAGGTGATTCACTGCACCTAAAAACTGCAAGGCTGACAGAATACCGTGAAGTCCCTGCAGCTTTTTGGATAAGAGATGGCAAACCATAACCTCACAAAGCTCAAAAACATTGACTCTTCAGCAAAGAATCCTGACACACTTCTTCGATCTTCTGATTGAATATTTCAATTGGAAGGGACCTACAACGATCCATCTAGACCAACTGCCTGACCACTTCAGGGCTGACCAAAAGTTAAAGCATGTTATTAAAGGCATTGTCCAAATGTCTCTGAAACACTGACAGGCATGGAGCATTGACCACCTCTCTAGGAAGCCTGTTCCAGTGTTTGACCACCTTCTTGGTAAAGAAATGCTTCCTAACATCCAGTCTGAACCTCCCCTGGTGCAGCTTTGAACCATTCCCACACATTCTGTCACTGGATACCCGGGAGAAGAGCTCAGCACCTCCCTCTCCACCTCCCCTCCTCAGGAAGCTGCAGAGAGCAATAAGGTCAACCCTCAGCCTCCTTTTCTCCAAACTAGACAAGCCCAAAGTCCTCAACAGCTCCTCACAGGACATGCCTTCCAGCCCTTTCACCAGCTTTGTTGCCCTCCTCTGGACACATTCGAGTACCTTAACAACCTTCTTAAACTGTGGGGCCCAGAACTGCACACAGTACTCAAGGTGAGGCCGCACCAACACTAAATACAGTGGTTAAATCACCTCCTTTGACTGCCTGGTTATACTGATCTACACTGAACAAAAACCTCTGCACTTCTTGTAGAGTTCTAGCATAATATTCCTTTCAAACACTCTCAGAAATCAGTGTGTTAGCCTAAAACTAAAGGTACAAATAAGAAAAGGTGTGTTGGGATGGCCTGGGTGCAGCCTGTGAAAACAGACTAGTGAAGGATGCCAAAGTAAATGCTCCTCCTAACTCACTGGATTCAACAGTAATCAATATCTAGGATTTAGAATCATAGAATAATTTGGGTTGGAAGGGACCTTAAAGATCATCTAGTTCCAACCCCCCTGCCATGGGCAGGGACACCTTCCACTAGACCAGGTTACTCAAAGCCCCATCCAACCTGACCTTGAACACTGCCAGGAGTGGGGCATCCACAGCCTCTCTGGGGAGCCTGTGCCAGTGCCTCACCACCCTCACAGTGAAGAATTTCTCACTTACATCTAAATCTAAATCTACCCTCTCTCAGTTTAAAACCGTTACCCCTCATCCTATCACTACATGCCCTGTTAAAGAGTCCCTCCCCATATTTCCTGTAGGCCCCCCTTAGGTACTGGAAGGCTGCTATAAGGTCTTCCCAGAGTCTTCTCTTCTCCAGGCTGAACAACCCCAACTCTCTCAGCCTGTCTTCATAGGAGAGGTGCTCCAGCCCCCTGATCATCTTCGTGGCCCTCCTCTGGACTCGCTCCAACAGGTCCATGTCCTTCTTACACTGGGGGCCCCAAAGCTGAATGCAGTACTGCAGGTGGGGTCTCAGGAGAGCAGAGCAGAGGGGCAGAATCACCCCCCTCAACCTGCTGGTTACCCTTCTTTCAATGCAGCCCAGGACGCGATTGGCTTTCTGGGCTGCGAGTGCACATTGCTGGCTCATATTCAGTTTTTCATCCTCTAATACCAAGTTCTTCTCCGCAGGGCTGTTCTCAATCCACTCATCACCCAGCCTGTATTTGTGCTTGGGATTGCCCCGACCCATGTGCAGGACCTTGCACTTGGCCTTGTTGAACTTCATGAGGTTTTTTCACTTAGTTACCTGCTTAATCCAGTACAGATCTCCAAATGAAAAGTAATGACTTGCCTAGTCGAGCTAATAATATTCATGGGAACAAGAAAGTCTACAGGAAGTACTGAACTGCAGTAAGATTTCAAATATTGAGCTGTAGAACTTTTCCCATTGTGTTTTGTGTTAGATGTCTTTCCATGTAAAAAACAA
Organism: Buteo buteo; assembly: GCF_964188355.1. Lineage (NCBI taxonomy): Eukaryota > Metazoa > Chordata > Aves > Accipitriformes > Accipitridae > Buteo > Buteo buteo. The sequence goes on along the minus strand of NC_134174.1, from coordinate 15,601,156 downwards.
CAACAAACCAGCCTTTGGGATCTAGCAATACATAAAGAGGACAGGGACATACTTTATATGAAAAATCTGCCTGCTTTCATAAACCGCTCTCTGCAGCTCAGACAGAGCTGTACTGGTTCATACGTGTTCTTTTTTCTTTCTCCCATGCAAACATATATAAGAGTTAAATACAAGTACATAGAGAAATAGATTTTTCTCAGTGGACTTTTGCATAATACTTTGTGCTATAAGACAACACAGCAATTCACCTGTCAATGACGTAGAAGTTGTCACCATCATCCCCTTGATCAATGACATGTTCCCCTCCTTCAACCAGCTTTTCAAACATCGCATCTAACACCTGAGACATCTGTTCCTATTTAAAAGAACACAGACAAAGACAAGAAATTATCATCTGCTTTTAAAATTTTACTCTTCAAATTAACTAACTGTCCAGCCTCCCAATATGCAGATAAAAGATGTTCACGGACAGAAAATATTCATGCTACAGAAATGCATGGATCAATCAGAAAGACAGTTTTATTTAGTATTCAGTGCTAGCTTTTTCCTCTTCCAGTGTTCAGTGTCCAGCTTCCCTTCTCGTCCCTGCCAATGATAACATAGATCTTGTCTGCTATATAAATTGCTCAAGAGCATCCAAAGATAGAGTTTCACCCTTCACAACTGTGTAACATTATACAGTTAAAAAAACCCTGTATCCCTTATTGCAAACAATACACTTACCTGTTTGTGTCTTTAGAACTATTTTATAGAATTTAAAATTTCAAAATTACTGTAAAGTATTTTGAAAATCTAAATTATACAATGCCTGCACAATGCTGGGATAGATGTAACCATAAAGGTCTGCAGTGCTTTGGTTTAGTAAGTAAATGCTGGACTCATTGGGAAGTAGGAATTTACACATGGCTATAAAACTTCTTTGTTAATTTGAATGGAATATGAATGTTTAGAGAGAAATGTTAACAGACTAACAAAATGTCAGCATCTGAATTATGTCTGTCTAATAACAAAAAACAAATCACTAATTACATAATTTGTCTTGTTTGGTGTAAATCTGCTAAAACTTAACTATTCATATCTAAGAAAACCAAACACAGCTCATTGTGGACTAACAATATGAATCGTAAAAAGATAACCTAATAATTTAAATTTTATTTTCAGTTTATCCAGCAATATACCTAAAATTCTGACTATAAACACAAAATTATCCTCTACCTTTTGAAACTTTTAAGTATGTACCATACTAGAACAAGCAGGTTCTAGTGAAAACCACGGTAAAGAAAAGCCTGTAGATTTAGATCCCCACACATCTTACAATGATTCAGTTCACAGCATTTCCAGCCACTGAAAGATGGCATTTGCCTTTCCAAAGACAAGCCTAAGCCAGCCCTCTAGAGTCCTGCAGCCCATGGACAGAGATAACCACACTACATAGCTCAGATTCATTCTCTAGAGTTCCCTCTTTCTTTCCTCTGATGATAGAGACAGCTATAACTCAGTTAGACACTTAATTTTTAGATAAAATTAGGTGGAATTAATTCCATCTTTATTCTGTAGAATTTCTTCACTAACTCAAAGCTTTTAAAAATATCAGTAGTACCGTGTTATCCAAGTCTTTTTAAAAAATGGAAGCTAAATACAATTTTACTTCACAGAGTTCATTGTGTGTGGGCACCAAGAACAACAGAATGGCAGCATCGATTCTCAGTGCAGCTATCATGGTAAAATACAGCAAGACATCATGCAGCCTACCTAGGCCAGCAAGGAATTGTTCAACTATGTCTCTATTTAGTACCTGTTTTAGTATAGACAGGTATGTATTTGCAAAAAGAAGGATCATTTTACTATCAGTGAATGGGTTATAGTTCATTTCAGAGACAGAGAAAAATGTGTGTGTGCCATTTTGAGAGACTGAAAATTAGGTACAGGAGTTGTCTTTTAAAAACTTTCATGCTTAAATTAATAGGCAATATTACTTCAGTCTTTTCAGTTTTCCCTCTGTAAACTAAAAGGAACTCCTACAGAATCTGCAAAACTGACCTAATGTCAGTTAGCTGTTTAAAGCATTTGAAGAAGCCCCATTCCCTTCCCCTTGCTTAACATCTGAATTGGCAAAGTGGCTGGCTCCCCAACCAACAGCCCTTGGCTGCCTTTTGAAAACAAGAACAAGGAGAATGTTTAACGTTTTATGGGAGGGTAAGGTGTATATGTTCTCCTCTAAATGCAAGCGATGCAAGACAATATATTATATGGGCCCTGACCCTTGGACATTAAAATACTCCCAAGAACATCTTGGAAAAAAGATTAAACTAAAAAGACGGTTAGTTGCGGTACTGAAGGAATAATACATATAGTTATAATCTTTATTCAGTGTGCTTCATCTCAGATTTCAGGTTAGAACATTTTCAATCTCATAATTATGAATCAAGCTTATCAAAACACAAATTTTCTAACAGGTAAATCTATGTCTTTTTTAGACAACATAGTAGAATTCACAAATAAAATTCCCTCTTAAAAATGTTTTAAACACTTGAAGGTATTTAATACATTTGAGAACTGTCTATTATCTGCTGAAGTATTGCACATGCATTTTAACTTTCTAAATAAATGGCAACTAACTTAAAGACAATTGGTCCCTTTCCCAAGGCTTTCTACATAAAATTAACATAGAGCAGACTGCAATAGCCAACAGGCATGTGGTTTTTGCTTTTACAGTGAGAATTATAAAACTTGCTTGCCCAGCTTGCTCTATGTGAATCGTCTTGATTCTCTGCCAGACTGAGGCTCAATTTACTGGCACCCTCCATAATTACTTTGAAAGCATAAAGATGGGTAATTTTAGAATTAAAAAGTAGACCTGTTATCATATACAGAATTAATTCTGGTATTTAGTAAAATGGTGCAGTCTGAAAGCTTTTCTTCCTTAAAGCAGTTCTAGCTTTAAAAAATAAATATAAAATGAAAACAGGAAGAGGTTTTTATGTCAGTGTTTGTAAATCTGCTATGTGAAATGCTGTGGCATTCTGGTAATCAATATTCTAAAGAATGAGATTTTTAAAACATGATAAACTTTTTAACAGAAATAAAATTTATAAAGAATCTGAACTATTAAAAATGTATGTTGTGCAATCTTTGTGACTCCCGCTAAAACTTCATTATCTTAATACATTTTTTTCAAATATAATAAAGGATCTATTTTTCTTAAGGATAATGCACTCTACGAGTATAAAGAACCAAACCTAAATTTAAATGATTTGAAATTTGATTGTTTACATAATGTTTATTTACATACTCTGATTAATACACGCAATGGATTTTTTTTTTTTCATTCTAAGCTGTGAAGCATGTAAGTGCTTCAAAAAAGGAATATTTTTGAGAAAATTATGGAACCTTGCTTTGTTGCCATGAAAGCACACCTTGATCACCATCCATTGTGATAGGGAAAATATTTTAACTTCCTTAAAAGCGAGGAGGCTGAATAAGAATTCAGATTTTCTGAAAGACACATTCACAATACAAACCAAATTCACCTATCAAGATTTTCTTTCTAGAAAGATATTTTCTTTTTTTCAAGTGTAGTTACTGCCTTTCTCTCAAAAAGTCTTTCTAACAATTGGACTTTAATGACAGAGCGAGATTTCACAAAATAATTTACTAGACAAGTGAATAAACATGCCATAATTACAGCCATCATTACTGTCTCAATCACCCTTGCTTTCAAGTGTGGATTTAACTGCTGGGAAGCAGGAATGCAAAGGAGCATTAGCTCCCTTATCAGCATCAGCCACCATGAGATATCCTCTCATATCACCTGAAGTGGAGAAGTGGTTTTCTTCCCTCTCTTACTTAGACCAAGATGGTACCTACCCTGTTTTTATACAAACTTAAATGAACTGTGCGAGTAAAGGCCTTTTGCATTTTTCGATCAGTCAGAATCAGAGACTACAACCATGAAGTACAAACTCAACAGGACCAGGCGATGGAGTCAAGCACTGACATGGTGTAGTCTGGGCTGGTTTGCTCTTGGCACAATTGTCAGCACAGCTGGTACTATTTTGGCTTGTGCCAACTATCACTCCCCTCCTGACAGACCCCGGTCATAGCTTGGAGGGGTGCTTGAGCCAGGGCTTCTTCCCAGTATAAGTAAAACCAGCCTGGTTAGTTGCTTGGTTTGGCGGGGCTAGGAAGGAAGGATGGTGCAAGGGAGTTTAGCTGTATGTATATATGTCATACTGCACTGCATGGCCTCAGGGACAGAGAATGTCCTCTCATCTAGCTTGTGGTTACCAATTACAGATCTGAGGAAAGGTGAAAAAAATGGAAAATTTTAAGAGTAAAAATCTACTGCTGTCAGTCAAACTCTGCCTTTGGGCATCCTTCTTAGTTTCCTGACAAACAAAATCTGTATTTCTAGTCAATCAATTACATTTTTCCCTGTAATTAAAGCCTTCAAAATACTGAACTAAGGAAACATTTAATATGAAGGGCATGTGACTATAACTGATAACTAGTAAAAAAACCAGTTAGCATGTATTCTTAGCTCTTTAGTCCTAAATCATGTAAATTAACACTACAACCCCTCTGGGCAACCTGTTCCAGCAGTTGACCACCCTCCTCACAGTAAAAAAGGCTTTTCTTAAACAGATTTTTTTGTATTTCAGTTTGCGCGCATTGTGTCTTATCCTGTCATGGCACCACTTGAGAGCAAATCTGGTCAACAGATTGGTGCTCCACCTGATGTAGAAAGTCACTCTTGTCTCTTCAGTGGACTCTAGAAAGATGCTGTCAAGCTACTGTTTGTCCTGCCTGATGCTACGCGGTCCCTCTCAGGTCCTTCTGCAGTTCCTTCAGCTGGCAGCTCAGCACTCTAACCACAGCACGTCTCCCATAGGTGAAGACACCATTGCTCCCCAGCCTTCAGGAGAGACACCTGCCACTCCCAGCAGCCTGAGACCTAGATGGTTACATCCTACCTATGGATCTGGGTTGAAACCTCTAGATGTGTCATGGTTGGCTGGTCCAGCTGGTGCTAGGGAGCACTCCCTGCGGCCCATCATCACTGTCATTGCACCAACTCTAGCAGTCCTACACTATCTTGCACACTGTTTCCAGTTCCCCTTCAAACTCCCATCTGCACAACCTACCTCAACTGCAAAGTCTCTCCTAGTTTGTCCTTTTTGCTGTGCTTTGCAAGCTCTCTCTCCTCCAAGGCAGCAACATAGATGCTCTTCATCAACACTTCACTAGAAGCCTGATGCTCTCTGACAGTGTTCATGTGCTAAGTATTCTAAACACTACACACCCGTGGCAAAAAGTAGTTGCCCTCTCTTTGCCTTTATCCCATAGTGGCCACATAAACCTCAAGCATTGAAGCAGAACTTTAATGTCAAAAAATACCTCTGGTAGTTATCACGGTGCCTATGAACAGCATAGCACGTAAGCAGAGATTTTATGAATCATTCTGTTAGAGTTAAGAAATATTTTACTGTGCATAAAGTGAAACTCAGATACCAGGTACCCTTATGAGTCTAGGTCTGTGGTGATACCCATGCATAAGTAAGACATGCATAAGCCTGATGTATTGCCATTTCATATCTGAAATGTACAAAACCATGTGCATGTTTATAATCAGTTACAAACAAAAGACATGACACAAGATGCAGAACAAAGCCCCAGACAGTAATGATGACTGGTTTACCAAGGACATCCCCCTGGAACAGTGTCCGATTCCATCCTTCTTGCCAGGTCAAACGAAAAACTGCAAGTAATTACTCATACCTCTCCGAACACATACTTTGTATCACATAAAGTACTGTCCTCCAGACGTATGTTGCATTATTCAAAAATAGTGTGTTAGCCTCAATTTCTTTCAAGTCAACAAAACAAACATGGCAATTACATCTCAAGACACTTCCTTGAAAAAACAATAATCAGTTAGATAAAGGACAACAAGTATAATTAAAACTGCATTATATTTAATATACATTTCACACAGATTAAAAATCCAGTCACTCGTATGTCCTTGCGAGACAGATTTTGATCCATTCAGGAGAGCTGGCAGACCATGACATGTCCTTCCCAAATGCCAATGGCTCTTTTAACTGCCAGACTACCAAGTGATTTGCTACCACTGTGCCAGGTACATGTCTTCCTAATATCAGTTTACAGATTTACTGTGAGCCATTTTGCAAAGGAAAAAGAACCAAGTTCTCCATACTAAACTCAAACATTCTTAAACACTGGGGCTTCTGAGAAGCATCAATGTTTGAATTGCTGATACAAATGTTTGTTGTTTGATAAAGTGCTACCCATTCTGAATCAATGAAGGCACTGTATATAAAATGGAAAGTAGGACACAATCATCACTGAAAGTCATGACAATGACAAATGTAAAAAGTAACTTCTGAAAAATACCATTCCCCGCTATTTAAGAAAAGGTATTCAGGATATAGAGGGCACAGCTACATTTGTACAATTAAAATTACGTGGCTTTTGACAGCAAACCAAGACAATCTTAATCTGGCATTTGACAGGAGCTGGCAAAATCCAACAACTGTTAAGCTGCATCCAGTAAATCCCAAAAGTACTAAATGATACGTTTGGATTATATATGTTTTGGGAATTTCCCCAAAAGAAGGATGAATGTGCTGCTGGAGTGTTCCCTATTGGACAGGAAATCTGAGTTAATTTCCCTTATAGATCCAAGATATCCTGCATAACCTAAGCAGGCATCAGATTGCCTTGCACTTCAACACAATAGTAGTTACAAGACTTGCCTATTTTATATGACTTGTAAAAATTATAATGTTCTGAGACACAGCCATAAGACCATCATATAAACAAAGTGAATCCACAGTTCTTCCATTGCCCCAAATCAAGTTCACAAACCACTTTATTCTTTACTGCTACAACCATTTCACTAAGATGACCCCAAGTTAAAATAGCATCCTGTTGGCCAACTTATCCTCACTTTGAGCAATATGAAATATCAACAAATTAACGCTCAGCATGATATTAAGAGGGGAATGAAGCAGACAGAATACCAGATTAGAAAGAAGAAAAAAAAAAAAAAAGGTAGACATAGAAAAAGGCAACAAAACATAGGCAGGGAGACTATGGGAATAATAGGAGTTCTTAATCAACAAGTCATGACCTTGGAGAGGAAGGGAAATTACAGAATTCATGTCTCGAGCTCTCTGCATTTGTTTTTCAGAACAAAACCATGTATATATACTCCCCTGGAACTCTGATATAAATGTCAGCAGTACTATTGATCCAATTCATAATGTTTAGATCCCTTGTATAATATGCACTTGTAAACTAATCAAAAGACATATTTTTTCACTACTAAAGAATCTAATTTATATTTTTATGTATAATCACTGTTTCTGAGTATTAATATTTTCCTTGAGAATTTACCTTAACCTTCCTCCATCTAGTCACATGTTAAGTTAGTATTCTGCCTCTCAAATATCATGCGCATGCCTGTCAGTTAGGCTCAGTAACACTTTTTATATTTTGTAACTAGACCCTCTGAGCAAGTTAGCTGACTTTTTAGCAATTTGCTAAAAAAGAGCAGAAAAAATTCAGACTTGCAAAGAGTTTCCAAAATTCTTAAGCTGAAGGCACCTCACATTGGGCAGTTCTTTTGCAGTACATCTTCAATAAATGATTATAGGCAAGGTAGAGAGAATCACTGTTTGCTAGATCTGACGTAAGCATTAATTTTGCCTTAGGAAAAAAGGGAGGATTAAGTGCAGTACTATTTGTTTGGGAACCCATTAGTTTGCAAAGAGTTTTGTGCCATCTAGGAGGGCAGAGTATTAACATGTTCAGACATTCTGGGTTCTTTCATATATATATATATATATTCCCATTAATTCACCAAAAGTTTTAAGAACGTAAAAGCATTATGAGACTCTTCTGTTAGTAGCACTTTTCAAGGAATGCTTTGGCACTAAGTATGAGAGTCCACTATTCATATAACAGTTGCATTATGCTTTCTTTAATCTTCCTTCAAGTTAATAAATTCTAATTGATTAATCAATATTTGTGCTCTCTTATAATAATTCCCCAGGTACCTGAGTGGCAATATGCCCAGAAATTGCTCTTGCATATTTGTGAAGAATATGAATAATTTATTACCTTTTAGAAAAGGGTCAAGACTTATTTGAAATATTCTCTAGAAGCATTAGCAGGGCAAAGCTCTCCAAAATAAAATTTCCCTGAAACAGAATAGATGATCTAACAATGCTTGTGGATTTTTGTGAAATAAAGCATTCAAACTTCAAGTGCAAGGGTGCAGCACACCTTTGACGGTATCAGTCCCCTGCACCACCCCTGCTACTCTGATAAAAGGTTCAACATGTTTTTCTAACTGCTGGCCTATGGGGCATATCTAGCCCAGAACAGACAAACCAAATAGCCTGTTAATCAGCTTCAGTAAAGTTTCCTCTCAAAAGACAAACCCAAAAGAACAACTTCTCTGAATTGCATTGTAAAAAGGATAGAAGGCTGCGTTGACCACTAGATAAGCTGCTGCTGCTATTCCTCCCACTGATAAAAGAGTTGCTAGGCTGAACAAAGTCCAGGGATAGCAACTTGGGGCTTATCCCCAGTAATGGCCCAAAGTCATCATCCTGTTTTCTCCTTGCTGGCTTATACAAAGTGAAAGTGGAGGAGAAAGAGGGCATGCAGCTTCTGATTCCACTGCCAGTAACCTCCAGCATCTGGAGCACGAAGGAGAAGGTGTGGTAACATGCTTTGTGCATGCATGTAGCACAAGCAGCCCGACACACTATGGCAATCCTGGGAGAACAAAAGAAATACTAGGTTTCTGGGCAATGGTGTGGCAGGCAATCAAGAAGAACAATAAATAATACTGTGGTCTAATAGGAAGAGGTTTTCTGGGAAGAATAACAGCAAGAGGTGCTTTAGGAGAGGAATGGGTTAATCTAACATAGGTTAGATTAATAGTGTGGGGAGAGGGAAACAAACATCTGAATGCACCTTGCTCTCTTTTAATTCACTCATCCACACAGTTCTGCTCCTGGAATTTCTCTTGATTCTTTCCTGATATGATCCTCTAAAAAGCAGCCACAGAGCTCTGCAAAAACGTTTTCCCCTCATCTTGTTGCACATGCATGTTTCAATCCATATTCTTCTCTTCTAGTAATTTTTTCAATAGTGTTACACACTAGCTAAAACTGATATTGAGTGACAGCAACCAGATAGGACATGATTAAGCCCCCAGAAAGGTAAAAAAAATGCTAAAATATTGATTTTTTTAAAGTGCTTTTTATTTAAGGGAGTTATCTCAGGAGTGCCTTGCTCAACTGACATTAACTGACCAGTCACATCCTCAGCAATCCACGAAGTTAAAGAAAGTCTCAAGATAATTCAAGTAACTTCACAGACTTTACGGAATTTATAAGAGTTGGCCTTTAAAACACAGAGTGCTGCTTAGGGAATTTTATACCAGTGCTAGTGTTCCTTTATAACATGCTGTATTTTCCATCAGAGCCAATATGCAAAATATTGATATTTATAAATACTTCTCCAGAAGCTTACCTATCTGATATTCAAACACTGCTATCAGGTAAATGCAGGCTCAAGACAGTGTTGTGTGTGTTTAGAAAGTCCTAAGTTGTCCCAAAGTCTGAAGGTTATCTTTTTCTCCTCTCTCTCATTTTTTCTTAGATTCAAATGGTTCTGCTGTTTTATGTGAGAGCTCTTGTCTGTTCAGATGGACTCTTTAATTAAAATGCTGAGCAGTACTGTAAGTCACTCCTAGCTACTGCAACTTCTCCTTCTGCTTTAATGATACCCTTATCTTATCCTTCCATTCAAATTAAAACTCAGGGTGTTAGGGTGGGATAACGTTTTAGGAAAATGTGAACTGCATTTAGCATCATGTACTGCATGCAGTTCTGATGGTGTCTTAGGGCTTGTTATGGTATGTTTCAGAGTGGTGCCCTATCTAGGAATGGTGTTTGATACCTGGCTAAAAGGCCATCAGGGAAAAGCCATTAAGTGCTTTACATGGTCTCTTCCCCTCTGATTCACTGATCTCTGAAACAATGTTTTTCATACACAGAACTATAGCAGAAAGAGGCTGAAGTTCAATGTAAGAAAACAAAAAACAGTAGGAGTGGGAGATGCTATCAATACACAGCTTGACTTTTGTTCCAGAGACTTTAGCTTTAACAGCTGAAGATATTACCTCTCTCCAAGATGAAGGGGTTTTTTTTGCTAATAGACCAGAGAGCAATCTGCAGCAGATGGCACCACATGCTCTTGTGCTGTGTGGTGGAGAGGCAGAGGTGAGGAAGAGAGCTGGAATAGGAACATTTAAATTACTGCAACTACAGTAGCACAGCTCTTGAGTCACTGCCTAGCAGCAGAACAAGAAGGAGGAGTGGGAGAAGTACCCTGGGGACTACAGATCTTGGCTCCACAGAAGGAGCAAGTCAGACTGAAGAAGGCTACGTCTTAATGCCCTTGCTATCCTCAGAGCTCAGTAGCTTTCCAATGCCTTTTATGAGTAAAGTTATTACAATGAAAAACTCCTTTACAAAAATTATTTTATTCAACTTTCCAGAATGCCGTCTGTGAAGGATTTAAAGCAGAAAGAATTGTTCTTAATCCACTGGACAATTTGAGCAAAGAGGTGTAAATAAGACTTGGAGATCCCAGGAGGAGTTTGGAAATCTGTGTTAGGAACCCTATTGTCCCAAGAATGCACACATATTAGCACCTACGTTGAGACTTATTGCTGCCCTCCTATAGCTCTGACTCTAGGGTTCTGCAAAGCTGGGGGTCTCTGGGAACAGGCACCCAGGGTCAGGGCTCAGCCTTTCTCCAGACAAAAGCAGGAGCTGGAAACCCACAGCACGAATTAACCTGCATTCTCTGTAACAGCACCTGACTTTCAAACAGAGCTGCAGGCTGGTGTTTCCATTAGCTCCCTCTTGAATCAAATTTAAAACTTTTTGTTCTCATGCTTAAAAATCTACATAATTAGCTCCCTTTCTCTCATGCTCCCTCCCCTGACAGCACTGAATCAATTCTCTTGAGAAAGCAATTGGTGTGCTGTGCGTCATCCCAACCTCAGTATGCATGTTTTGATTGATACACTCGCCTTTTCCCTTAAAAAACTCTGTGCTTTTTTGTAGCATCACCTTCATCTGATCCAGATCATTCATTCAATGGATTTAAGCTTTCTTAAAAGCCCATACTTGTTTTTATAGGCAACAGAAGGAAATGACCTGCATAGAAGATGATCTGTAGCGTTTTTACAGTATCCGTATTAAGTGAAATAATAATGTAAACACCTCGCTATTGCCTTTCTCTCTGTTTTATAACTTGCTTGTTCAATTACATCTATAGCTAAACCGTAGGCTTTGGGGGTAATTTTAGGTTTTGATGGAGCAGTCAGCACACTTCTGGGTGATAAAAAATAACTGGCAGAAAAAACTTAAATGTTCCAGTTAACTGATGAGTTTATATACATCAATGTACAGCAAGAAGATTTAAAATAAGAAAATACAGTACTTTAAAATCATATTAATGTACACGTTCATATTAATGTACTTCAAGACTGTCATTCATGGTGGTGAACAAAAGGCTCTATATGACATATCAGTTATAAAAATGGCATTTCTGGAGTTTATAAAATGGTCAAGAAAGCATATATGAAAGCTTACAAAAGTCAAATCTGTAAACTTCTGTTCAAAAGTTCAAGAGAATTAATTCTTATCAGCACTGCTAAATATTGTTCATTACAATGAGTCTCTTACCGGATCTAGGTTCTTAAAAAGAAGAATGTCCTTGCATGCCTCCTGCAGTCTGTTTCTTTGATCATCTGTTTTAGGGTGAATAATCTGAGGGATATAATAGAAAAAACTTTAAAGTGGTTATCATATAGCAGCACTAGCTGAAGGACTGAGCTAATTCAGCTAAGCATTTTACACAATATTTTGGCCGTGCTTCATAACACTTTCATTTCAAAATCTTTAGGATTTGAATAAACGCTCAATGATAACATTATATCACCATAGCATTAGCAAATGAAGCACTGCTGTATTTAAGCTAACATGATCTTCACATTTGTAGAATCCAGTTCACTTCTGCAAGCCATTCTGGATACCTTTATCTCAACTATTGCTGCATAAACATTACTATACTACTCTCTATCCATGTTTGGAGCATGCATGTTTTATAAAAAGCACCACTGTTACATTCAGCCATTTGCCATGACTACTTCCCAAAGAACATTTTGTGAAATAGTATCTGCCTTAAATTTATATCAGAAATTTCACAGAGTAAACAACAGACTTGACACTATCCCAGTGAGCCAGAGATATACTAAATTACTGATCTCTGGTTAATGTGAGTATCAATCAAGTTGTTCATTCAACTCATATGCTTAAAAAGGTATTCGAGGTTTTAAAGCTGTGATACTATAGGATAACCTTTTTGACAGTTTTACAAGCCAAAAATTAGGTAGAATGCAAACATTTAAGCTTGTTTTAAAAGTCATACTTACACTATTTCATATTAAAAGCTAAGTAAATGCCTTTAAAAGGGTGACATAAGTAAAAGAAATAAATACAGTTCATTAGCTATTGCATTGTAGATCTGAAAATTTTTGCGATTTTAAAATTTACCTTTTTCTGCCTTATGAAAAACTTGAGGAAACTACTGCAAGATTATCAGGACACCAAGTACTTTTAGGAGCAGGTACTCTCCGGGCAAATATAATTGCACAAAAACATTTCCTTAACAGACCAAGTATCAAAGGTGTGGTAATTTAGAGTAATACTCATATCAGGTCCTACATGGGTGACTATTACAGAGAATTTTTAAATGTTCCTTTAACATGAAAACACCACAGATTATTAAAGTATATTATAATAAGGATACTTTTGGAAAGGAATGGTAATGCTGGTTACATAACTTATATAATCAGTCCTATTTTCTTCCTAAATTTAATGCCTGAGAACTGAAAAAAAAAAAGTATTTGACTCAAAGCATTAAATACCCTAGATTCTGCGTCGTCCTCTTCCTCATCAGGATTATAAGCTTCTGCACACACTGAAATAAAAAAAAAGTATAATCTTAATTCAAAGTACAATAATGTTTCACAAGATTTAAGAACAGAAAATGCATTGTGTGGCACAGTAATAATACGCAGTAACATCACACACTCAACAAAGAATCACAGAAGTTACCACTGATAGGGTCCACAGCAAGTCATCTCCAAACTGCCAGTGAAACAAAGCTACACTTGTACCATTTTTGGACATATTTTCTGTGTTTTAAAAGACTTCTAATATACTTACAAATTTCTCACATAACCTGTTCTAAGTGATCTTATCTTACTATCAGCATTTTTTTTCCTATGTCTAAACTAATTCTTTGTTAGAATTTAAGCTATCCATACTGGATGCCAAGAGCACATCATTCCTTTCATCTGTATAAGTTCAAGGTGGTTTGGGGTTTTTAGGGGGGGTTGTTTCTTTTTTGTTTTGGTTTGGGGTGGGGGTTTTTTAATTATTTTTATTTTTTTTATTCAGACTTGAAAACTTTTCTCTCCTACCTATGTTTTACTTTTTAGGGTAAATAATGCTGGTTCTTCAATTTTTTCCTTCCAAGTAATATTTTTCAGCTCTCTAACTATCCTTATTGCTATTCGCTGAACTCTCTCCAATTAGCCCTATCTTTATTGAAATGTGATGCTCAGAACTGGTACACACACGGCAGTGAAACAGCAGGAGCTGCTTGGGGTTACCTTATCCAACCATTCTTGCAGCTATATCCCATGCAACTTACATTGAGACACTGCTTGATGTTCCCTAGCTTGTTTATAGGGGAGTCTTGAAAGACAGCTTGTATTGGGTTTGCATGGCAGGGTTTTGGTACTGGGGGGCTGCAGGGGTGGCTTCTGTGAGAAGCTGCTGGAAGCTTCCACCATGTATGATGGAGCCAATGCCAGCCGGCTCCAAGACGGACTCGCCGCTGGCCAAGGCCGAGCCAGTGAGTGACAGTGGTAGCATCTCTGGGAGAACAGATTTAAGAAGGGAAAGCTGAAGCAGAGTGGGAGTGGGATGTGAGAGAAACAGCCCTGCAGACCCCCAGGTCAGTGCAGAAGGAGGGGGAGAAGATGCTCCAGGCGCCGGAGCAGAGATTCCCCTGCAGCCCGTGGGGAAGACCCTGGTGAGGCAGGCTGTCCCCCTGCAGAACAGGGAGGTCCATGGGGGAGCAGATCTCCACCTGCAGCCCATGGAGGACCCCACACTGGAGCATATGGATGCCCAAAGGATGCTGTGACCCCATGGGAAGCCCGTGCTGGAGCAGGCTCCTGGCAGGACCTGTGGCCCCGTGGAGAGAGGAGCCCACGCTGGAGCAGGTTTGCTGGCAGGACTTGTGACCCCACGGGGGACCCAGGCTGCAGCAGTCTGTGCCTGAAGGACTGCAGCCCATGGGAAGACCCATGTTGGAGAATTTTGTGGAGGACTGTCTCCCGTGGGAGGGACCCCACGCTGGAGCAAGGGAAGAGTGTGAGGAGTCCTGCCCCTGAAGAGGATGAAGCGGCAGAGACAATGTGTGATGAACTGATCCCAAACCGCCATTCCCCATCCCCCTGCGCCACTGCTGGCGGGCAGGAGGTAGAGAAATTGGGAGTGGAGTTGAGCCTGGGAAGAAGGGAGGAGTTGGGGGGAAGATGGCTTAAGATTTGTTTTATTTCTCATTACCCTACTCTGATTTGATTAGTAATAAATGAAACTAATTTCCCTGAGTTGAGTCTGTTTTGCCTGTGATGGTAATTGGTGAGTGATCTCTCCCTGTTCTTATCTTGACCCGCAATTTGTATTTTCTCTCCCCTGTGCAGCTGAGGAGGGGAGTGATAGAGCGGCTTTGGTGGGCACCTGGCATCCAGTCAGAGTCAAACCACCACACGGCATTCAAAAGTTTCTTAAAGTGAAAATGTAGGACATCTGCTCCTTTTCCTTCATCCACAAGTTTTAATCTCTCATTATAGGGTTTTAGATAGTTCCAACAAACCCATGCCGATTCCTGTTTGTTGCTTTCCTCCAGGTACTTACAAAATGTTTGAATGTTTGTCTGTAATTTCTGTAGGAACAAAAATGATCTGGAAATCTGTGATAGGCCTCATCCCTCCGTAGCTCCCCCACTGTTTTAAGGATCAGCTTTTCTATTTTTCTGTTTTTTTCACACACTCTCAGTTTTCTTCTTCAGATTCTCAATGGTAATTGAGAATTCTCAATGGTAATTACTAACAGGGCTGAGACTGATTTAGCCAATTTCCAAGTATAGCGTGTCTCAGGCAAAGGTAACCTGGGAACACCTAATACATTAAGGACTCTCTGAGTATTATTCTAGGCTGTCTTCCATATGGTCTTAATACCACTAGTGAAGAGTGATGTGCTTCTTTGTCCTGGTTTCAGCTGGGATAGAGTTAATTGTCTTCCTAGCAGCTGGTATAGTGTCATGTTTTGGATTTGGTATGAGAAGAATGTTGATAACACACTGATGTTTTCAGTTGTTGCTAAGTAGTGTTTAGACTAAGTCAAGGATTTTTCAGCTTCTCATGCCCAGCCAGCAAAAAGGCTGGAAGGGCACAAGAATTTGGAAGGGACACAGCCAGGACAGCCGACCCAAACTGGCCAAAGGGACATTCCATACCATGTGACATCATGCCCAGTGTATAAACTGGGGGGACTTGGCCTGGGGTGGGGATCGCTGCTCAGGAACTAACTGGGCATCAGTCAGCAAGTAGTGAGCAATTGCACTGTGCATCACTTCTTTTGTATATTCCAATTCTTTTTTTATTATTAATATTAATTTTTTTTTCTTCCTTTTCTGTCCTGTTAAACTGTCTTTATCTAGACCCATGAGGTTTGGGGTTTATTTTTTTATTCTCTCCCCCATCCCACTGAGGGGGGGGTGAGTGAGTGAGCGGGTGCATAGTACTTAGTCGCTGGCTGTGGTTAAACCACGACATTCTGTTGAGCAGTAGAGCAACACTTTCCTGGAACATGCTCTTACCAGAAATATACTCCCCGAACAATTTCTGTTACTCTGCATGTTCTTTCTTGTACACAGCCTTTTCTTGTTCACATTTTTTGTTCTTGGCTTCTTTGATTTTTTTTTTCCTTTACATCTTTTGCTATTCTTTTGCACTTGTTCTGAATAATCCAAACTAGTTTTAATTTTCTACATGGTTCCTTCTTGCACTTGATATAAATGAGGTATTTATATTTTAGACAGATTTATTTTACTATGCTTTTTGTCCTTCTCCTGTGCTGTCTCAGTTTGCATTTTTTCTCTTTATATTTCTTCTTTGGTGAAAAACCAATTCCTTTAACTTCTCTTCTGCAGACTCCTTTCCAAAGAGATTATGCCCACATTTCTCTCATATCCCCTTGAAACCTGTTCTGATTCTTTTACTCAGCCTCTTTTCCTTCCTGAAATGTGAGCTCTGCCATCATCCCAGGGTAATTCTCACTCAAGCTGCCTTTTCTCTCCCTATTCTTGAACAGTTTCTCCCTTAGAGTTGGTATCAAACAGAATAGCTTCCCCTTGAACTGCTTTTCCCACTGTCTCAAAATTTGGTTATAAGTGCATTGCAAAACATGTTGGGCAGTTGGTATTCTCCTTTATTGGTTTCCAACAGATAACTGATTAATTAAAATCTCCTATCATGACCATCACCTGTACTCTGCCAATAAAAGTGCCCACCTACCTGATCTGTTTGGTGGTCTGAGCAATGCCTGCATAACGACGGAGCCCATGAGATTTTCCCCTTTTAGTGTTACTCATAGAGCATCAGTATGCCCAACTCCCTCTACAGCTGTGTGATGGGTTGACCCTGGCTAAACGCCAGGTGCCCACCAGAGCCGTTCTATCACTCCCCCATCCTCAGCTGGACAGGGGAGAGAAAAATATAACAAAAACTTGCGGGTCGAAATAAGGACAGGAGAGATCATTCACTAATTACCGTCACAGGCAAAACAGACTCAGCTTAGGGAAAATTAGCTCAATTTATTACAAATCAGCCAGAGTAAGGTAATGAGAAATAAAACGAAATCTCAGAACACCTTCCCACCACCCCTCCCTTCTTCCCGGGCACAACTTCACTCCCGGATTTCTCCACCAAGCCCCCCCAGCGGCACAAGGGGGACAGGGATGGGGTTTACAGTCATCACACGTTATTTTCTGCCGCTTCACCTCCTCAGGGTGAGGGCTGATCACACTCTTCCCCTGCTCCAGCGTGGGGTCCCACCCACGGGGTCAGTCCTCCAGGAACTTCTCCAACGTGGGCCATTCCCACGGGCTGCAGCTCTTCACGAACTGCTCCAGCATGGGTCCTTTCCACGGTGTGCAGTCCTTCAGGAGCACACTGCTCCAGCGCGGATCCCCCACGGGGTCACAAGTCCTGCCAGAAAACCTGCTCCACGGGCTCCTCTCTCCGCAGATCCGCAGGTCCTGCCAGGAACCTGCTCCAGCGCAGGGTTCCCACGGGGTCACAGCCTCCTTCGGGAACCCACCTGCTCCGGCGTGGGGTCCTCCACGGGCTGCAGGTGGAGATCTGCTCCACCGTGGACCTCCCTGGACTGCAGGGGGACAGCCTGCCTCACCAGGGTCTTCACCACGGGCTGCAGGGGAATCTTCGCTCCGGCGCCTGGAGCATCTCCTCCCCCTCCTTCTTTACTGACCTTGGTGTCCGCAGGCTTGTTTTTCTTAAATGTTCTCACTCCTCTCTCCAGCGGCTGTTTCTCCCTCTCCCAACTTTTTTTCCTTCTTAAAAATGTTATCACAGAGGCGTTACCACTATCACTGATTGGCTCGGCCTTGGCCGGCGGCGGGTCCGTCTCAGAGCCGACTGGTATGGGCTCGCTCTCTCTTGAACACAGGGGAAGCTTCCAGCAGCTTCTTACAGAAGCCACCCCTGTAACCCCCCCCGCTACCAAAACCTTGCCACATAAAACCAATACAAGCTGGGTCACAGCACAAGCGTCTGAACCCAATATACAACAGCAACAGCCTCTTCCTCCTCCCTGTCCTCCCAGTGTGTCTTTGCTATACTAGTTCAGTCACACTGTTGCTCATGGATTAAGATTTCAGGTCCTCTTGTTTATTCCCCATATTTCCTATATTATTATACAAACAACTTCTAAAAGTAGTGACCAGGTCGACCCGTTAAGCTCCTCATTAGCCCATCCAGTTAAGACAATTTCATGGCAAAGCATATCATTGCATATATTATGCGGAGTCCCAAAGGAACTCTTGGTCCTCACAATATCGGGCACCGAGCAAACACTAAAATGTCAACTTTACAAAACTTGGCATCTTTAAAAACTTGATACAAGTCCCTCCGAAACCTACTGAAAGATTCCTACCAAGTTTACTAGGAACTGGATTTGGTCCCAAATAATTATGAATGCCCACAAAAGGAAGTCTGCAATTGGTTGAACGATAATATTTTACCTCTATATAAACAAAATGTTCCTACCAACTGTTTTATGGTACTATAGTTATTTCAATCTTGTCTGAAATAAACTTTAGGGGATTTTATTTAAATAGCAACAATAATAACATGCCAAGTAAGCACCACAACCCATCATTAATGTAAATCACCACTTTTTTTCAGCTGGTATCAGCCTCTGTGCCCTAGTGCATGCATGATTACATGGGAGTCAACGAATCTGTATTACAGTGTAGTGTGCTGCTGGGTGTATGAATAGTCTGTCTCAACCTGAGGTACAGTTACATCTTGTCCTTACCTCCAGTAAAACCTCTACATGAAAAAAATTATACAAAACATAAATTTCATTTAATAGCTTTGATGTTGTTACCCCAGAATTGACAGGTATCAGAGAGCCTGGCTCAACATTTAACAGTCCTCCAGAACACACAAAAGAAACTGAATTTAGCCTCATCTATGCCCATCCTGAATCATCTTATTAGTCCTTTTCACATAGCCTGAAGCAGGATCAGTCCAGAAAGAGAGTATGTTCCTGAGGTCTTCTGTGTCATCTAGTGTCTCTGCTCTAACTTCACTATTCTCCGCTAGAAGCTCATTTCAGTCAGTCTCATGAACTATTATCAGCAGCTGCCTTCATTAAATATTTCTTCTTTATCACTGATTACAGACAATATATTTAAGAACTGCAGTTTCTCCTGACCAGTGCCCATCTGTCCAAATTTTAAAATTATTTCTTCTTGTCATCTGTGATGAGAAACTTACTCTTCTGGTTACAATTCTGTACCTATTTTGCCTTGGCTTATCTTTTTGCCATAATCAAGGATGCATCTTTCATTTGGGTTGCAACTTAAAGATTATACCAATGCTGTGGCTCCGCGCTTTTAAATATGGAATTTCCTCTCCTTCACTGCTTACTTCAGTAGCCTGTCTTACAGACTTTATAGTCTAGTAATATATTAATTTCTAAGTGCACACCACTAGATGTCTCACGGAAAAACTTGATACATTTTACATCCGTTCTTGCAATATAGTCTTTGACATTGCTACGGTTCACTAAATTTCATGACATGAACATTGGGGTTTGGCACATCAGAATCCCAATGACATAAAACATCTAAAACTAAATGAGATGCCTCTTATGTAGACATACCCATCTGCAGAAGTCATCAGGATTCCACTTACAGTCAATGGAGAGAAACATTTATGAAGTGATTCACCTGACCTGTATTACATGTCCAGATTAAGATGAGATCAATTAAAAATGTGACTAATTGGCTGAGATAAATCCTATCCCTCTTGAGATGAATCCTATTAGTTATAACAAGCTGCAAGACTGGTTCCCTCACTTCTCCATTTAGTCCATATTTCTTGGAAAACAAAGAAATACATCATCTGATGATGATTACAGGTTGTTCATGCAATACTACACCTTCTTTATTCATTTCGTATATTCCAGGGAGACAGTCTGTGGTCCCCATCTCTTTTGGCTAAGGCTTGACTGGCACCACAGACAATTATTCTGAACCATTCCACTGCTGGTGGCTGCAATACTCATAGTGTTCAGTATTTTATTTTTCTACCTCTCCAGCTCATTCCATGCTCCCGATGGTACACAGTACATGGTGACTTTATCATGCTCAAATGCCCTGCCACATTTTGCTATGTGTCACTGCTGAATGCAATACTCACATCATTGCTCAAAAAGCAGTCCTAATACTGTCCTCAGGGACCTATTTCATCCCATGCATAATTATGGCATTAAAAAATAGTGATACAAACACTGTACGTATTTCTCCATAAGCTCAACTAAGTGCAACTATTTTTATTCAGTTTTTCCAACTGAGGGTTATGTTTCACATATAATTCCCCAAGATGGACACGAACACAAACAAGCCCAAATACATCAACGCCAAGTATTTGTAGGAAAAATCTGAATTGCTAAAAGGCAGTGCATTATTAAAAAACACTGAAAACTGCACACAACTCTAGATGGATTGCTTTGTCAGCAAGAACAGGCAAGCTTTTATAATTTCTAACTCATTGCTCCAAGTAAAGTCAATTTTCTGGTTTTCAGCTAGTAAATATGTTTTATATTCAAAACTAGAAATATAGTCACTCCAGATATGAATTAATTCTAAAATGAAAATTATCATACAGTTAGTAATTGTAAGATGACAAAAAATGTTAGTCATGCTCTATCTATTCCCTTGATGTATCAGGAAATAAGAAGCTATCAATCACGAAATGAATAAAAATTCATATATAATCATAAAATAATGTATTCTACTCAAAACATGGCAGGAAAACCAGTATGTGTGTACCCTTTCCAAACCACAGAACCCCCGAGTCATAAAGCATATTACAAAGAATTTTACAAGAGAAAAAGAGCTGTCGAAATATTTCTTCATCCCATTCAGGGCAAATCAAGACTACAGTTTTGCCAGCATGACTATCAGGCTGGAGCACGAAAACAGACCATATCTAGCCACTGTAGCTATGCTGGCATGCCATACATCCCTACAAACATCCCTAACTACAACAGCTATGCCCATCCCCTCATACAGAAAGAAAGTCACTTCCCTGGTTTAGCCGTATGAAAATTGCTAAGATGACTTAATGGCAGTGTGAGATTTTTCTTCCATTTTGTCAGGATGTACTTCTCTTCATCTACTAAACACAGATTAGAAACATGGTGCACAGACACTCAGTGCACGGCAGGTGGTAGTTCCAAACTAGACCACAAATACTACTTGACCTCCAAAGTTTCTGACATGGAAACCCATTTTTTAACATCTCACAAGTTCCTACCACTGCAGGAGGAACTAGCGAGAGAGCCCTGCACCCCAAAATCCCAATTTCATAAGTAGTTTTTATTTAAACAAAAGCAACCCTGTGCAATGGTTGCAATGAGAAATAATTGGTCATGGTCTCTGATGCCTGCAACTATCAAGTCCCATATTATTCTAGACCTGGTTTTGACTGGACTACATGGAAGATGGGACTGAAGAGCTGTAAGTAAACATAAGGACTGAAGAACAACCCAGAGAAAGGAGATCAACTTTCTCCTCTATCCGAGTGCACAACGAGATGAGATAAAATTTATCCGATTCCACACATGATACAATAAGGCAATACCAACTGGCTCTGCTGCTGAGATGCACCATTTGTGCAAAACCCTGAAACTATTTCAAGGAGTTAAGTTTACTTTAAATATAAGCTAATTTGGAACAAAGCATGATCACTGGGTCTATCATTTCTCATGATTCTGTCAAAAAGAAGCCATCTGTGAAATGCCTACGCCTGATAGGGTCACTAAACTGAAACTTCATCTAGACATAATTAGGCAAATTAATACACAGAATGCCTGATACCTTTCAATTCTGTGTTATTACTATTTTAGACATAGAGCATTTACATTACAAATGCTATCCAAACTGGAATAAAAGTATGCATGTTCAGGAAAAAGGTCTAGCAATCACAGAGACATGAATATTCTTGAGACTTCCTCACACGCAACAAACCAAAAACTGAAGAAATTCCCCTCCAATCTACCAGATTTATGGGGTAACAACTTTTGAGTAGTCCACTACCTAACACAAATCACTAAGTGCTCAGGACACCAGCCTAAAAATCCAAAGCTGGATAAAATCCAGCAGCTTGTTTCCTCTTAATTATCAGGAAGGTGGCCTTCAGTTCATTAGGTGGGGACTGACTAAATCGGAGTCTTAGGAGCACTGCCAAGACAGTCTGTTTCAAGATGGGCTGCTCATGAAGGGCAGTTACCTACTTGTGCTTTCAGTGTATGGATTGAAATTTTCCGAAGACTGCATGATAGTCATGAACACATACCAAATACTGGGTTTGTGCTCAGCTATGCAGCTCAATGGCAAAACCTTTTGCCAGAGTTGGAAGACCTTGCTCAGCCTGCACTACATGCTTGCAATAAATCAAAGAATCACACAGTCAAGTTTCCTACAGTATTTTCTCTTGTCCATCTGCTACCAATGCTATTTCTAACTAGTCAAACTTCAAGATATTTCCTCCAGCATTTCTAAATTAACATGAAGTGCCTAATATAACATGTAGCATCTTGAATGAGGTCCATGCCAATAGTGAGTCACAGAACCTCCCAAGGATTCTCTGTTCAAAAGTCCACGTGGGGTTTATTCTTATTTCACCAATCCTCACACCAAAGCAGGGATTTCATCAAGATCATACTGAACACTATGAAAGCCCATTTGAAGAAACATGATGGCCCACACAAGACATTTTTGGATAACTTTATCCCAATTGAGTTACGTGTGGGCACCTTTGCACAAGTTCCTTCATGTTATTTGGTATATAACAGTGAAAATTGCGACGTGTTAGAGCGCAGTACACTCCTGTACTCCAGAGGCCAAAGCACCCCGCATCACAGCTAGCACACTCATCACTGGGTCAAAGATGCACACTCTTCCCTGAAATCATAGGGGTCTGAATGACTAAATAGTTTCCTCCACAGAAAGAGGATGTTCAAACTTCACCACTGAAGTAGCTGAAAAGACTTCCCTATTTTTAAATAGGGAACCAGAAAGGGGCTTTAATAGAATTTCCCTAAGGGCTTACATAGTACATAGTCCCCTTTCTAGTCCTATTTCAGTTCTTTCCATAATTGTGTAATTTGTCAAGATGGAGCTAAAAAAACAACCAGGCTTCTGGCTGATGGTAGGAGATAGTTTTGCTTGGCTTCTCAGGAAGTGCTTGACTTCATCTGTCTGGCTAGTGAAAACAGCACAAACACACATTACAGTGTCCAGAACACTGCAGGTAGTTATTAAACAATAAAATCACTACAAAAGTAATATATACTTCCACTAGAAGAGTTTGCCAGTATATACCATGTACTATATTACTTACTCTATAAGCTTTCCCAATGTAGCATATGGAGTAGCATAACATATAACAACATACTGTACTCTGATGTTGACTTGTATAACCTTCTGTTCCCATTCTCATACGAGTCCAAACAGTTCACAATGCTACAGTGTGTTATTTGGGACATATCCGAAATATGCATAAATATTTGACAAAGTCTGAGCAGACGCAGAGCTCTTTGCTCTTTATATATATATATTCAACTTTATATTTGCTAATACTACAGGATAAAAACAGAACAGCACCCAGCTCTTCCTCCCATATTTAGTACTTCATAGTCATCAATGACAGATTTTTTTTTTCCCTATTGAAAAGTCATAATCAGGAATATCTCAGAGCATGTACATTATTTTCCCACTAGAAAACTCTTCTCTTACATAGAAAGTGAGCAAATATAAATTGCAGCTATCAAGAAAACGTATTCTGAACAATGCAACCTAATCTTTTTGCCTATTTTGTATCTGCTTTATACCATCAGATTTAATGTTACTTTACATCAAAATATTTTTCAGGATTCTAAATACATTTCAAATACAAAGCAGCTTTGAAACCTGATTTGCTATAAACATTTTAAAAATTGAAGCTACAACTATTCATCTCCAGAGGCTACATCCTGAGATGTACATATTTGCATTTTTAAATTAGCAACATAGTAGTACAGTTTAAGGAAAATATATACAATGCAGTAAACCACAAGAGCAGCTTGGTTTTACTCAAAAAGAATTATCTGTCCAGTCTGACAGTGTTTGTTATTTATACTGTACATCATGTCAGGTCTCATATAATAGAGCCCAAAATCATAAAATAGTTGCTGTTGATTTTTACTAAACTATGTAAACTTCAACAAGAAACTATTTAGATTAATTCTAATATATTTGAAAACACATTGAAGTGGTCAATAGGATACTCTGCCACTTCTTGAAAAAATACCGTAGCCAGATTTTTCAAACTTGATGGCAAAATTATATATATTCAATAATCTTAAAGAGGAAACAGAAATAGACATTCAAATGAATTTATTACGCATTAATCTCTTAATCTCTCCTTTGGTTTTGTCCACTCATATCTTGCCCTCAGTCTTGCAAAATATCTGAAAAGGAGGCATTAGTTTTGGTCATTAAAAGAAATATGTGTATTTGGGGCTTAATTATTAAAATTAATTATTTTTAGTGATGGGCTAAATACAAGGAGTGTGTGCAGAAAGACACCACTGAATTTACAAACCTAGCAGAGTAAAACACGAAAGTATTAATACAACAGAAAAGAAAAAAAATAGAAGATGGGAGAAAAATACAAGTAGAGGGAAATGGCAGAAAAGGAAATACTCAGATTTCAGAGTTATGAGAAGACTTATTGAAGGTGAGATGTAAGATCAGTCAGACATAGGACAGGGTGTGTAGACAGAACTGGGAATTATTTGCAAAAAAAGAAAGTACTAAAATCATGGAAGTAAATAAGTTTATTGGGTTTGCGTAGCAAGGTTTTGGTACTGGGGGAGGCTACAGGGGTGGCTTCTGTGAGAAGCTGCTAGAAGCTTCCACCATGTCCAACAGAGCCAATGCCAGCCGGCTCCAAGACGGACCCACCGCTGGCCAAGGCCAAGCCAGTGAGTGACAGTGGTAGCATCGCTGGGAGAACAGATTTAAGAAGGGAAAGCTGCAGCAGAGAGGGGAGTGGGATGTGAGAGAAACAGCCCTGCAGACCCCCAGGTCAGTGCAGAAGGAGGGGGAGGAGATGCTCCAGGCGCCGGAGCAGAGATTCCCCTGCAGCCCGTGGGGAAGACCATGGTGAGGCAGGCTGTCCCCCTGCAGCCCAGGGAGGACCCCACACCAGAGCAGGTGGGTGCCCAAAGGAGGCTGTGACCCCATGGGAAGCCCGCGCTGGAGCAGGCTCCTGGCAGGACCTGTGGCCCCGTGGAGAGAGGAGCCCACGCTGGAGCAGGTTTTCTGGCAGGACTTGTGACCCCACGGGGGACCCACACTGGAGCAGTCTGTGCCTGAAGGATTGTACCCTGTGGAAAGAACAGGTGGAAAGGTCCCGTACCGGAGCAGTTCGTGAAGAACTGCAGCCCGTGGGAAGGACACATGTTGGAGAAGTTTGTGAAGGACTGTCTCCCGTAGGAGGGACCCCAAGCTGAAGCAGGTGAAGAGTGTGAGGAGGAAGGAGAGGCAGAGACAACATCTGACGAACTGACTGCAACCGCCATTCCCTGTCCCCCTGCACCGCTTGCGGGGAGGAGGTAGAGAAAACTGGGAGTGGAGTTGAGCCCAGGAAGGAGGGAGGCGTGGGAGGACGGTGTTTTAAGATTTGTTTTAATTTCTCATTACCCTACTCTGATTTGATTATTAATAAATTAAATTAATTTCCCCAAGTTGAGTTTGTTTTGCCCATGATGGTATTTGCTGAGTGATCTCCCTGTCCTTGTCTCGACTCATGAGGCTTTCATTATATTATCTCTCCACCTGTCCAGTTGAGGAGGCAGAGTGATAGAGCAGCTTGGTGGGTACCTGCCCTCCAGCTAGTGTCAACCCACCACAATAAGGTACATAAGGACATACAGAAGGGGAAGAGGTGAAAGACACTCTTCTCCGAGGCACTCTAACATACTAGAGGACGGAGAGTGCCTATGCTGTGTAAACAAGTACTTGGAAAAGTAGGAGTAGAACCAAAAGAGCATAAGAAACACAGAATTCAAGAGGGGAAAATGAACAGCAGAACTCAGGTCTGCCAGCAGGTCACCAGGTAAAACAGCCAAGCACTACCCTGATTTAAGAGGACTGGGATGAGGAGAGGGGAAAGGAGAGGGACTAGTGTTACAGATCTGCTAAGAGTTAGAAAGGCTAACAAAACAAAAAGGAGATGGTTATTTTATGGAACCACATATGACTTTTATATGCTGGTGTTTTCAAGACTAACACAAGATCTTGATAGCTAAAGGAAGGATGTAGTAAGGGAAAGAAAATGGTTAGGAGTGACACACAAAGAAAATAATCACTGATGACAAGACATGTAAAGATATAAAAGGATTCAAGGAAACAGAAAAAATGTACATTAAGGGCAGATAAGAGAAGGTGACCTCCAAGCCAAAGGCTCATGCAAAGAGTGACTGTAGGGAGGTTAGGGAAAAAGCCAAAACTATTGGCTCTGACAAGGTTGTCTCAGTTTCCTGCCAGCAGCCTAAAATGATTTGACCAAGACAAGGTGAAAAACCTGCCAATAGCAATATGATCGATCATCCAGCAACATGAGGAAGGTACAGATAATACTAAATCTAGAATACCCCTAGGAACCTTTGGAATTATGTCTGATTAAGTCATAATTACAAGATTTCCTCAGAGGCACATGTCAAAACCAGCGTTCCCACGTACGGGGTAGACTTGGTTTGGGCAGATAAGGGAGTGCAAAATTAAATCTCAACAGGCTTCACAGAAAACCCTGCATCCATAGGGGATTCAGAATAGCAAGCTGAGGATAGGCACCTAAAAAAGAGGCAGAGTCATCCTTTTAAAAGAATTGTTGCCATAGCAGATTTACCTTTGTTTTTCACAGCTATGGGACCAAGGGAAGGAAGCTTGAACCCACCTTTCCCTGTTTTCCAGAAGTGCCCTACATTCTACATTACAAAATACTCTGTAATGAGATGCTCTTCATTCCTCCTGGGCCCAGGCTGTTAGGCAAAATGAAATTCAGTAATAAGCTAAAGGAGCTTGTCTCCTGGAATTTTAGCATGCTGATTTTAGGTATGTTGGCTTTGGTCAAAAGAGTAAGTCATGCTCACATAATCCTCTATATAAGAAATACGATAAACCAAATTTACTGAACAGGTTCCAGATAAAACGGGAAGACAGGTAGACAAAAAACATTATGGAAAATATTTCTGCCAAGTTTTGAAAAGGTTGATTTTGAACATCTGGTTTCTCAACAATTCCAGAAAATCCATGTAAGACTTTTTGCTGACAGGATTCTCTTTAGGTAGCCAAAGGAAGTGTAGAAGACAAATCATAACTATGAAATAATATACACTGTTAAATTTTTTCATAGTCAAAATATAAGCTGTGCTTATGAAATAATACTGGTACTACATACTAAGGTAAGAAAGCAAGCACCCAACACAGCAATCTTACACGCTTATCTACATCTGTAATGGTGCAGACAACTATAACAGGCCAAAAGATGGACTACAAATATTATCCTTCCAAGAACTGGGACTGTAATCACCCTAGGAACAAAGATTACCACACTTACATTCCCTAATAATAGAAGTTGTCCATAACTGTGTGACTACTTACCACTCAGAACAAGAAAGAAGACATCAAGGTCTCACAGAACCAGTTAATCTTTTTCTAAAAGAAAAAAAAAAACCACAAACCTCCACTCATTCAGCTAACGAGCTGTCTCTACTTGGAACTAATATTTCTCACAAAGTCCTTAGCCAAAGGTAAATGCAGACAGTGTACTCTGATGACTGAAAAAAACGCATCTTTATTCCCAGCTTTCTAAACACCCTCCACCCCTCCCACACATACACATTTGGTACCATTATGAACTATATACTACTGTACTCAAGAGACTAAATGGGTGAGCACACAAACTGATGTGAATCTAGCTTTTTCCTGTATACTGTAAAACCAGTTTTATTTCTTATTCTATCTATGGAACTTGCAGATGTCTACAGTGCTGTTTTGCTCCCTTTTGTTTTATACTATTAAAAGAAGATGCAGAAAGGCTGCATGCGGTGTCATCAACACATGTAGGACACTCCAAGTTGTACTACTCTTTTATGCTGGTCACCACCACTTAACTCCGTTTTCTCAGTACCTATTTAAAACCACATTGGACTTGAAGAGAAAATGGCTAAAGATGAGCCCAGGAAAACTGACATAACGTATGCAGGAGAAGATAATTGATGATCAGCTAGCAATGTTACCTCAAACAGCCTCAGACTGTCAAGACAGCTCTTTTGGACTTCCCAGTCTATTCCATACCCAATGGCTGTGAGGACAAAAGCATGCTTGTCCACCTGCAGCTGACCAAGAAAGATGCGCTCTTTCCATGTAATGAAGAAAAGACCAAAGTGATCCATGCACAAATGGCCTCCAGACTTCTGCAACAAATCTCTTGTAATTACATCACATTATCTTGGAAAAAAGCTGGCCACATCTCCATAAATACTTTGCTGCTCTGTTCCAGTCTGTGTTCCAGTATTCTCTATTTTCTGCAGAGTTCCTTGTTTTACACAAATCTCAACTCATAGTCTCTTGTCTTAATGTGCAGGATCTCCACTGGGACCAGCTCTTGCACTCCCCTGAGCAACCATGACCTTACACAGTTTCAGCAGAAAATTAAATTGTCAGACAACAGGAGAAAGCTCATGAGTGTGAATGCAGCAACCTTCTCAGCAACTGAATCCACACCAGAAAACCTCAGAATAAAAGTGGACTTGCCATTTTGAAAACTAAACATAAAATTCATGCTTCTAACTTGGTTTCCTCTTGGTCAGCCATACAGGCAAAACAGATCCATACTTTCAGGGAAATAATATACACATTAAATTATTCTTACTGTATGGAAGGGAGGAAAGGTTTTTATTTCTATTTTTACTTTAGGAGAGGAGAGGAGAGATAATAACACATGCCCCCTCTGTACACGACAATTCCTTACAACTTGGAGGGGAAAAATACAAAGACCCTAACCTGAGCCAGACACCTTGAATTTACTGAAACCAATATCCTAGGAAATTGTGTATCCCAGGTGATGACTTCTCAGAAAAGCTCCTAGAATTACAGCACAAGTTAAACAAAGAATTAACATCTCACTTTGCAGGGTGCTAGAATTCAGGCTTACAGTTCAGTCTTTTTCTCTGGGGAAAGGAAGTACCTATAGATGCTCTTCAGCAACAACTCTGTTAAATATCAAAGGAGAATAAATGAACCCTTAGGGTAAGACAGAGTGGCATCTCACTTCTTCAGCCAAAACAGTCATTTGTAACAGAATGTTCTTTTAGAGATAAAACTTAGAGGTAATAATCAAGGCCACAGAGAAAGCTGAAGGAACCCCAAGGAAATTGTATTCCTTTAAAAATGTCCTGTGTTTAAGCAGCAGTGCTAAAGAACTTCTTGATGTAATTTGTATATGGTTGCCTTGACACTTCTAGAAATTTCAGGTTTAATGATTAAATAATCATTCAGTGTAAAAGTTACCAAGATAGCAGCACAGCTGGGAGAAAACAAAAATATTCTACTGGAATGAACCAGACCATTTGCTGACCGAGGTACCCACAGCTGATATATTAAATAAAACTATTCTAATTCTAAAGAAATAGAAAACAATAAAAAGCAATAAAAAATTAAAAGCTACAAGTGTTAAAAATAAACAGTGCCAGGCTTGGAATATTGTGACAAATTCATTTGAAGATACTACATTTACTGTAACGACTTATAAATCAACATGGGTTTTTTACACTCACAGAGGCCTTTCAATGTGCTGACCTGTAAAGTGAAGGTAAAGTTACTTACAACCAGTTGAAGCTCTCAAAGGTGCACAGCACAAACAAGCCAGTGTATAGATCACTCAAGCCTGGTGAACATTTTTCGTCGCAGACTACCCTCAGAAGAGGCACACGCACTCAAACATCCCCTGTCCTCATCCTCAGCCCTGCAACATCACTGGCTGGGCACCCCACGGTCAGGGAGCTGCTCCCCTAGAACGGCCCTGGGGGTCTTGGTGGGCAGCTGCGGATCATGAGCCAGCAGTGCCCCAGCAGCAAGGAGGACCAACCACCTCCTGGGCTGTATGAACAGGAGAAGTGATCATCCTCCTCTACACTCATTAGACCACACCTAGAATACTGGGTCCACTTTGGCAGCCTCCAATACAGGAAAGACATTGATAAACGGGAATGAGCTCAGCGGAGTGTGACCAGGATGGTCGAGCACTTGCCCTGTGAGCAGAAACTGAGGGAGCTGGGTTTGTTCAGCCTGGAGAAGAGACAACTTTGGGGCACCTGACGGCAGCCTGGTAGTACCTATAGGGAGGTCACTGAGGCTCTGCACAGTGGTGCACGGCGTGAAGATGATAGACAATGGCATGAATTGAAACAAAAGGGTCTCAGACTGGGTATAAGGAAAACTTCTCATCACGAGACCAGTCAGGTGGCAGAGCTGGTTGCCCAGAGAGGTTGTGCACTCTCTCTCAGTCCTTGGAGGTTTTCAAGAACCAACCCTCAGCAACCTAGTCTGATCTAAGAACTGGCCTGCTTTGAGCTGGAGGTTGGACTAGAGACTTCCTAAGGTATATTCCAACCTGAATTATCCTAAGGTCCAGAAGAATTCCGTCACTGGGAAATTATCTTTTTTACTTTGAGTCCGCAAATATATTCACATTATCTGTAGCTCCAAGTTGTTCCCCTGATGCCATTGATTACCTGGCAAAGGGTATATGAGTGATTATCAAAACCAGCAACTACAGAACCACTTTAGAAAGTGCCACAGGCAAGCTCAAGGCTTTTCTGTCATCCAGTAAAGGACACATCTGATATCACTATTCTTGAAGATGGGTGGAAAAATTGGAGACATTCCCTTGCAGATTTTGGCCTGGTCCTGTCACAAGTGTTGCGAAACCTGAAGAATAGTGACCTGCTTGCTGTGCAGATTTATCACGGAAGCCTACAATGAAGCCAGAACTGGAAGTAAAATCAAGTGTGAAATATCACAAAAATTCAGCGTACCACTTGTCACAGAAGACATTGATGCTGAGCAGTTGACCAGACGGTAAACCATTGATTCATGGTTAGTATAACCTAGAATTTATTGTTCTGAAGTCAACAACTGGTCAAGTGAACTTTATAATCTGTGATGATACAAGATTTGACTTTGAAATGCTTATCTTGAGAACCAGATGCACAAAGAGAAATCAATAATATCAAGAAACTGAAAAGTCTGGTTAATAATGAGATATACAGAAGAATGATCATCAAAATATGGAAAAAAATATTTCCAAATGCTTAACATGAGCAGCATCTATCTTCAGCACACTGGTGAAGACTGCAGGAACTGCAGACAGCCAAATGCATAAAAGACAAAAATGCTATTGATTGTAGCCCTGAGCACATTATTAGTGTTTATGTCCCAATGCCCCTAACATATTAGAGGGACGAAAGTTCATTACTGTTTTATGGTAGAGAAACTTCTGCTTCTGTGTAGTTCATTTGAAATTGTTATTTTGCAGATATTGCCTTTAATTTAACCATCTGAGGCCTCGCCTGAGGCTCTTCACCCTGATAAAAGCATAGAATGAAGCAAAAGGAGAAAACTTTCAACATATCCAAAAATGGCCTGCAAATTTTGGGGGGGACATTGTCCTAGTGACTGAAAAAAAAAAGAGGAGCCATCATATGACAGAATCTTAACAAATGTCAGCATGTTTCTATACAGGCCAGAACTCTGAAACCACGATGTCCTAGTGAAAACAGCAGCTGCCATGAACCTGGAGGCCACACCTACACACCTAGAGTACCTCAAAGGGATATTCTGGAAGCAATCTGGGCTCCAGCAAAGAGTTCTGTTAGTCAGAGAAAGCTGGATAAAGACAACGCAAGATCTGCATAAGTTACCATCTTTCAGAATGAACAGAATCTGATAAACTGCAAATCAGAATCACAATGATGAAAATAAACACACCTTTTTTCTTTTTTTTCCCCAGACTGCCAGGCATTTAACATCACCAGGAACAAACAAACTGCATTAGAGCATAGAAAGTCCACATTCATAAAAATATGATGTTTCCTCAGCAATTCTACAGGCAGTAAAATGGCAAAAAATAGCATTTCTCCTAAGAAAGTCAACTGATTTCAGAATGACCTTATTACTGGGGAGCAAAATCAAGTGCAGACAACTATGCAAAATACCCATAGGGTCTCCATATGTTTTAATTACAGAAATCTTAAGCTAACCTTCCACTCACCTGAACATAACCTGACAAGAACACTGGCCACTGTAGTACATTAAACACTGTCCCCTCTAGCATGAGATGGAGAACACCCAGCCAGAGCCACTGTCTCAAGAGAATGTAGGGGGAAAAAAAAGCTCAGCTGACATCCTGAAGTGAGATACGTATGTCTACCTACTTTACAATTAAGCAGTTGGAACTGAGGCATCCAATACTAGTGCTGGTTGAACTATAAACAGAGAAGACTGGGTCCTCAGTATTTACATCAAGAATTCAATAATCCATCAGGTGCAATGAATGACCATTACTCTTACAATACCCACAGCTCCTTTTCCCCCTTCTGGAATAAGATGCATTTCCAAATGACCACCACCACCCCCCAACCAAAGACAGTGCCCAAGAGAACGTTAATTTTCATATCCACATTCACATCCTAGGGACTATATCACAGCATTGAGGGTCTAAGATTATTTCTGGTGTTGCGGGATCAATGATGAGGCTGAGAGAACATAGTACTATAACAGGTCAAACTTTCTTGAACTTTCTTGAACAAAGTGCCGTGTGTTACTACTGAGAACAAAGTGTCACTTCTACAGAGGTATCCCCAGTTGGTGCAAGGGGATCTGACAGAGTTGTAAATCACACAGTTGCTGAACTGAAGAAAGCCGATATATGCTTAACGTCTTGGTGTATATTTGGTAAGCCAGTGCTACGGAGTCAGTGTCAACACACAAGCTTCATCCATGTCACAAGACTTCTGTGGTAACTACACAGGCCCCACTGGTCTCATCTTTATCATGACAGGTCTGGAGAAAGAGACAGGCACCTAAGACTCCTTGAGGACTCATCTTAGGAATGGCATCCCAATGTTTGGTCCCAGAGGTGCAGAGTGGTGCTGGTCCCTGGCAGTCACCAAGAAGCTCACTGCAACCTCAAACATCTGAACCAGATGAGGCCTTCATGGCTTTCTCGGCTTCACTCCTGTGCAACACAGGCACCTGATACCTTCACTTGCTAAATTTAAAAGAACAGCAAATAGAACACTTATCAGGAATGCATCACTTTCTAAGAAATAAAATTACTTCACCTATGGACCAAAGACAGAATTCAAACCTCCCAAGTCTCACAGCAATTGATGTAAATTATAAAGACATTACTGCTTTAAACAAAAAGAATAGGATACAGAATAATCCACCATGCAGAAGAAAATCTGCCTAAGCAGAAAGTGGTTCATCTCTGCAAAGTCGCTGGAGGAGCAGACGTGTCCCTGAGCATGTTACAGCCCGTGCTGTAACCCACTCCTCCCTCTGAGGATGAGGGAGGGTTGGGCACCAAGTCCCTACAGGTACTGCCAAGGGAAAATAATGATGTGGTCTGCAGTGAGGAGGATTACGTATACTGACACTGTCAATGTTCACTTAGAGTATCACCCACAGAAAGACACAATTATTTATTGATGATAACAAAACTATCTAAAATAGACATGAACTCCTACTGTTACACTTACACCCAGTAAGAAAAAGGCTTTTCATATTTTCTTTTATTCTTTTTCAAGAACAGTTCAGGATAAAGTGTTTGCTATTACACTGACACCACTGAAAATCTAATGACTGAGAAAAGGCACAGTACAAGAGAGAAGATAAAAAAATTCAGTGAGCTGCTAATGAAAGGAAATTCTAAGATCTTCCAGATCATACAAACCCATTTGTAACTCATCAGCATACTACACTGACCTTTGAAAATTATAAATCTAAAAAAATCAGTCAAAACTTGGTAAAAAAAAAAGTATATATATTACCACTGGTTTCAGTGGGCACAGCAGAAGGCCCTCAGAATATTTTTAGGCCCTCATGAAGTTAAACATTATTAACATAATACACCTATAAGGATGAAGCCAGGTAATAACTATAGGACTATATAAGAATTAGAGACACCACGTAAAAGCACTGTACATACAGCACGGGTAGCCTGTGGGATCCAGAGAATGGTGGATACACCATATACAGAGCCTCCGCTCCCTCATACTGGTGCATCTGTCCCCCGTAGTCCCCAGCCATTCCTTATATCTGCAAGAATATAATAGAAAGAAAAGGCATAACAGGGTGCTTCAAGACCTGAGAGAAGATGGGAGCACATGGCTCAGGGTCTCCACTCCCTCACCCAGGTACAACCCAAGAACTCTGGGCCTTCAGTTCTCCATCATGAAGAACAAACTTCTAAAGTTTAATGGCCATAAGGGCATGATGCAAATGCTTATGTTTAATACAGTTTTTAGAAGGCAGGGTACCACTGCTGAATGGATTACAGTTATGGGCTCTTGCTCCAATCTGATAAACATTTTATCACTGTAATTAATATATTGTGATAAGCACAAAAGAGATAGTATGAATAAAATTGGATTTCTTAAGAAAGCAAAGATAGAAAGACTTGAAAGTAAAAAGAACCCTCAAAAGCCTAAAAAGAAAGTTTTCTAGTCCCCAGTTTTGTTGCCTGCAAAAAGAATTTAAAATTCTAACTTATATTCCCCAATATCCATGTCAGAGGTAAAGGGGAACATCATACAGTTCCCAAAATATGTTTGTGGCTGTATCAACTAAATGATCAACTGGAAAACAGAATTGTAAATCCTCATTGGAGATGATCCTCCACAAAAATATGAGGACAATATGAAGCAGCAAACACTCATGCCGCTCCCACTTCATTTTGTGTGGAACACAAAATAAAACAGTAGGTTAGAAAAACCCAAAGTTCTGATACTAAACATTTGTTTACTAGAGAAAGAATACATATCCCAGATGGCTGGGAACAAAGAGCTTCCATTAATCCAGCCAGCCCAGGGTTACATTATTCCCTTTCGTTAGGCCACTTAGGTGTGTTCTACCCACTTGAAACAATGCAATTTCATACCTTAACCATTAAAGTGTGTTGATTTTATCTTCAGAAGGAAGGACAGCGGTAGTTTTAACTTTGCAGTCATGAAACCAATGCAAGGAAGCAAAATGGGTAAGTTTCTTTAAAAAGGAGCATTCATTGAAAGTGGCAACATGGGGATGTAAATGCAGAGTTCCTGCTGGTAACACTGCTATGATAAATGCACTAAGAAACCCAGTAGTTGGATGTGATTGCAACCAGCCTATAAATAGACACAATTCCAATTGCTTATATAAATAACGTTTTTGAAAATGATCCATCAGTCATGTTGTGTTCTGATTAAGGAGCCCTGCATGAAAATTGTGAACTGAACAGAAATGCCCCTGAAATTTGCTTCCTCTCATGCACAATACAACCACTTGCCACCTCAATATCCATCCAACTGAGCACCTTCATTCTCACTGAAATCAGCGGGAGATACTTAGCACTTTTTAAAAATAAGGTCTAGCCCTGAATACACAAGCTTCATAAATTCATGACAGAAAATGTAATTCACAGCATAAACAAGCTTTTTCTACTTTATAATTCAACCTTAACATGGAGCTTTTAACCATACATTTTAAAGCTATTTTGTCACATATCTGGTCATTAAACTAAAATCATGTAGCACAGAAACTGATTTTGCTTCAGTTTTGGAATTGTCACAGATATTGAAACTTTGCTCAAACTCCAAACAAGAATTACACTATGGTCATAAACAAACCACAAAATATTACATCCTAAAATTTATCTGCCAGAAATTTATGGGTATGTCAGAGTTATGGGTATCATTGGCACTTTTTAATAACCACAATTATATAAGTCCCGTTACTTAAAGAGTCATTTAATAGAATAAACACATTCTGAAACGCAATAAACTTCTACATTTTACGAAAACTAAGGCTGGTACATTCACTCTAGAAAAATTTGCAATTCAAACCAACCATTTCAAATAAATGTCAGTGCATTATATGACAATTCCAAGAGGTTCCCCCTCCCAAATTGATCACCAAGATACAATAAAAATAAAAAATAAAAAAAAAAGGTAAATCATTGCCACAGCAACTGACAGAGAAAGCCAGTTAGCACCCCCAAAACCTTGTCTGCGCTCACAGAATGTGGTGGGTGGACTCTGACTGGATGCCAGGTGCCCACCAAAGCCGCTCTATCACTCCCCTCCTCAGCTGCACAGGGGAGAGAAAATACAACGAAAAGCTCGCGGGTCAAGATAAGAACAGGGAGAGATCACTCACCAATTACCATCACAGGCAAAACAGACTCAACTCGGGGAAATTAGTTTCATTTATTACTAATCAAATCAGAGTAGGGTAATGAGAAATAAAACAAATCTTAAGCCATCTTCCCCCAAACTCCTCCCTTCTTCCCAGGCTCAACTCCACTCCCAATTTCTCTACCTCCTGCCCGCCAGCAGTGGCGCAGGGGGATGGGGAATGGGGTTTGGGATCAGTTCATCACACATTGTCTCTGCCACTCCTTCCTCCTCAGGAGGAGGACTCCTCACTCTTCCCCTGCTCCAGTGTGTGGTCCCTCCCAAGGGAGACAGTCCTCCATGAACCTCTCTGTGAGTCCTTCTCACGGGCTGCAGTTCTTCACAAACTGCTCCAGCATGGGTCCCTTCCACGGGCTGCAGTCCTTTAGGCACAGACTGCTCCAGCCTGGGTCCCCCACGGGGTCACAAGTCCTGCCAGAAAACCTGCTCCAGCGTGGGCTCCTCTCTCCACGGGGCCACAGGTCCTGCCAGGAACCTGCTCCAGCACGGGATTCCCACGGGGTCACAGCCTCCTTCAGGAACCCACCTGCTCCAGTGTGGGGTCCTCCCCGGGCTGCAGGTGGAGATCTGCTCCACCATGGACCTCCCTGGGCTGCAGGGGGACAGCCTGCCTCACCGTGGTCTTCCCCACAGGCTGCAGGGGAATCTCTGCTCCGGCGCCTGGAGCATCTCCTCCCCCTCCTTCTGCACTGACCTGGGGGTCTGCAGGGCTGTTTCTCTTACACGTTCTCATTCCGCTCTCTGGCTGCTGTTTCTGTTCTGCAGAAACTTTTTCTCCCTTCTTAAATCTGTTCTCCCAGAGATGCTACCACTGTCACTCACTGGCTCGGCCTTGGCCAGCAGCAGGTCCACCTTGGAGCCGGCTGGCATTGGCTCTGTCGGACATGGGGGAAGCTTCTAGCAGCTTCTCACAGAAGCCACCCCTGTAGCCCCCCCAGTACCAAAACCTTGCCATGCAAACCCAATACAGAAACTTAAAATGTAATTCAAACAATAGAAACCAACTAAAAATAAAAGGAAAAAAAATAAGTAAATGTCTACCTGCCACAGGAAATGAAACAGAGTATTACTTTAAGGACAACAAAATTAAGATTTCACAGGAAGTATTGAAAAAGAAAACACATAAGCAATTCTACTTAAAAAGTAAGAATACATAAATGAACAACAGTATGTGACGAAACATATTACAGCTATTAGGCAAATTTAGCAAATACTATTGCTTAGTGTTTTGTATCTATTATTAAATATACTTTCCAAGCAAATTTCTTTTTTAACAAAATCATGAACATACCCCATGTGCCTGTTAAAGCATCTCTACGCTATGTTACACGCTTAGTATACTCCACTAGATTTATCTAATTTAAAAAGCTAGAAAACATAAAATATAAGGTTGTGTGCCATGCCTGTACGTGTGCACACAGGGCCACAAATATTGTATGATTTAGTATTATACAGATAGAAAAGAAGCATACATATGGTAAAAGCTGCATGCATGTGAGAGCGCATGCATCTGAGCATGCACACATGTATTCATCCTTTCTCTACTTCGTATACTCTCCTCCATCCACAGACACACTCTGGAGTATTTTGAGACTGCCATGGGCTGACCATCAACTCAGATCAAGACCTCTGTGTTCCATGTATGCTCTTATGCTAGAAGGGCAGGAGTCTTTTTTTATTTATTTTCTTGTCCCTTAGAGTCCACTCTTGTAGCTTATTCCAGACACACCATTCACAACCATTTGGAGAACAATTACACAGATTATTTAATTTCTAACTTTTATTTATTCAAGACACCATTTATACTGCTGCTCTGTTACATCACAAGCACCTGAGCTGTAATTCCCAGTGATCTGCGGTACAGTCCCACATACATTTGTTTATGAGCTCCAGCATGTCATGACCAGCTAAATGTACTTGTGAATTCAATTAACTGCTTTTCATGTAGACTTGTCAGGACAGCTTTTTGTTCTGTCAGGTGATAGTAATATTCCATCTTTGTGGGGGCCAGAGCATCTACAGGAATGAATTTATTCCTGTTACTTTCAAACTTAAATCTACAGTTTCTTGACTGCTCCACAGTCGTGTTCAGGAGGTTTAAGCAACTGGCATCCAGAGTCAGGTGTGAGGATACCATGAGCTGCACAACCGCATCAGCAAGTATCGAGTATTAGCATAGCGATACACATGGTTAACACCTCTGTCAGACTGCAGCAAACCAGTCTCTAATAGCAGGCAGTCTTTGTCTCCTTTATGCAGCACAGCTTTTATGTCATCATGCATTTTAATCTTCGTTCCCTTTGAGACCTGGTTCTCTGCAGAGATGGGAATGTGCACAGTGCAGGAAATGAGGATGTCTCACACCCAACGAGACTGCTGCTGGGCACTTGGTGGTAGGCGTACTGCAAAGGATTTGAAACCCCACTTAATTCTGTGACTGTATCAAGCGTAGACTTCCTACTCTCCTCCTCTAGATCCTTACTAACCCAGTGTATCAGCAAATGTCACACTGCCTTAGTCCTCTCGCTCTCTGCTTTGCTACTGTGACAGCTGCCTGATCACAGTTCTCTAACAGCCCTTTTAGTATTTTTCCACACCATCCTTTATATGTGGATTGTGTTTCTTAAGCTGATGCATAAAAATTGTACCACTTCCCTTTCCTCCTTCTTACAGCAGACCAGTTTCTTAGATGGCATATGAAAGAAACCAACTCGGTTGGTTTAATATGGAGCTTATTAAGATCAAGTATGGGGCGCTCCATACTTGTCCTTCCTACGTGGTTTGACTCATGCAAGCAAGTAATTTAATTAGAAAAAGTAGTCTTCACCAACATGCAACAATGTATCGGTGTCATTGAGCACTACTGAACCATGACAACAATTTAGATTGTCCTCTATAATTAAGGTCCAACAAACTGATCCCAGGGGCACACCTTGTGAGGGCCTTTTAGATTAGGATCTCATCTTTTTCAGTGTAATTATGCTGCACAGTAGGCGTAAGTATTTCTTTCCTCCTTTCTTAGTTGTCTTGCATCTGTAGAATTCCTCCATACTGACCATGACAAAATGAGATTGACTTCATATGATGTGCCTAAAAATCCTACAGAACAGCAGGTAAGCCTTACACAGGGATCCATATTTGCCTTGTTTTATATAAATACACACACATATACATTGTTGTCTGCTGATGGCTGATTCTTTGACTTGGTCTATTTGAGCCTAAATCCCTGTCCTGGTTTGGGCTGGGATAGAGTTAATTGTCTTCCTAGCAGCTGGTGTATAGTGTCATGTTTTGGATTCAGTATGAGAAGAATGTTGATAACACACTGATGTTTTCAGTTGCTGCTAAGTAGTGTTTAGACCAAGTCAAGGATTTTTCAGCTTCTCATGCCCAGCCAGCAAGAAGGCTGGAGGGGCACAAGAATTTGGGAGGGGACACAGCCAGGACAGCCAACCCAAACTGGCCAAAAGGATATTCCATACCATGTGACATCATGCCCAGTGTATAAACTGGGGGGAGCTGGCCTAAGGGGGGATCGCTGCTCAGGAACTAACTGGGCATCGGTCAGTGAGTGGTGAGCAAGTACATTGTACATCACTTGTTTTGTATATTTCATTTCCTTTATTATTATTATAATTTTATTATTGTTACAATTTTCTTCCTGTTCTATTAAACTGTTCTTATCTCAATCCATGAGTTTTACCCTTTTTTCCCTGATTCTCTGCCCCATCCCACTGGGTGGCGGGGAAGTGAGTGAGCAGCTGCATGGTGCTTAGTTGCTGGTGGGGTTAAACCACAACAGCCCCAAATTGGCGATGGCTGACATTCCCCAGGAATTTATTCCCAAATGGCTAGCATAAATTGGGCTGTTCTTTTAAAATAAAGAATAAGATTAGTGTCTATCTTCCAGTTAAAAAAAATGCCTAAAAAAAATTTAATTGTGTCCTGCATGACTGTCTTTGCACAATACTGAAGTATATTACTATGATGGGACAGACAAAAAAAGAATAAAAGGGTAGGTGTACTCTGCTGTAGACCCACCCAGAATAGGTGTGAAAACAGTTCCCAAACCAATGCTAGCAGGAGAAAAAGGAAGAACAATGTCTCTTCCTGTTGCTCACTGGCAAGAATATGAGGAAGCAGAAAGTAATTCTTGTTTAGGACTCCCACCTTTCAGTGTTTTTAGTCCCCAGCTCACAGAGCATACTTTTGCTACAGTACTGCTCCACTCTAAAGCTCTATTTCCAAAACACAGACTGTGATAGCAGGAAATATCAAGGCTATACATTAAAAGATGCACTCATCACTTACTAGACTACATGCACAGGAATTTTAAGGGTATAAACTCCCAGTTTTGTTGCAGCATGTAGCTGATGTTCAGCATGAAAGATGATTTTGGAGGCTGACTGAAGCTTTGAGATTAGGCTGATGGGGGTCCTTGTGTGACTGGTTATTTGAAACTGAATCTCCACATTTTCATTATTTCCTTGTGTATGGAGAGGAGAAAGAGTTAATGTTCCCATGCAGCCTGATACTGAACAAGAAAAGTAAGCAAGGCTTTAACATTTCAGCTTAAAATGTATTCCTCTGACAAGTTCATTTTTCTTTATTTTCTGATCAAGTTCTGTTACCTATTCTATGTAACTAATACATACATACAATTTTCTTCATGAGTGGATTGTGGCATATAGCAATTCTTCATTCTGACATGCTCATAATAATTCTTCACAATGATTGTGAAGACACCAGAAAACAATCTTTCTCACTTTCACACAAAATGGTGATCAGAACAAGAACAGGAATTATTCACCTTTTTGTTACTGATCTACATCACTAGCTTAACAACATAACCCTTAAAGATGCATTGCAGTACTATAACAAAATTTTATTAAATTTAATTTTCCCTTAAAGAAGAAAAGGGATTTAATTTGGATGAGAGAGATACAAGGAAGAAAAATATTTGTAATATCTATTCAGAGAAATTTCCGAAACTAAACCTCCGGAGAGATTTTCAAATTCATGTTCAGTCCTCCTACAATTTTCAGATTTTATACTAAAAAGCTATGTATACCCTGCTTTACACACACACACCACCATTGCCATACAATGGACAAATTCTTCTCCATTTGCCATGTGATCAAGCACCATAGGAGGGAGCAGGACTCTTTCTGACTTACACAGTCAATGTAAGATTGAACCAGAGGGAGAGATCCCGAGTTCAAAATCTATTAAGGAGATTCCTTAATAGTAAGCTAATAATCAAATGGGACAATCAAGCAGGAGTAAAAATAGTGCATGCAGAAGGATGTCTTTAGTCCCTTACTATGTCTTTCAATGCTCCACTGTCATTTCATGCTGCTAAAACACCACTACACACAGTACAAAAGCTAGTTATTCATGCTTTGCTCTGCCCCAACTGTTTGTATGCAACAGTCACACAACCATTTCCATTAGTTTCTGATACAATAATAAACCAAACAAATGTAATGCACAGAGTGATGAGCTAGGATCCGCAAGTGTTAAAACACTATATATAGTAATAGTATGATAGCAATAGTGACTTGCCTAGCACAATTCTAAGTAACTCCATTTGAAAGAGCATACATACACACTAGATTTAAAAATTAGATCTCCAATGAGTTTTCAAGAGAGACAACTTTTCAAATCTTTATCTAGAAGAGAAAGCGAGATCTGAAATGAGAAAATGGGCATTGCGTAGAGTTAAAGAAAGCAAATATGTTTCCAAGGTAGCAACAAAACTATTACTGGGATGTACCGATCTGCTTGGCTGGTAAACTTATATGGATGTCCAACACAGAAGTATGAATAGCTTTGGGGGCACTTGTAGGACCCACTGACAAGAAAACAAATACTGATTTCAGAGATGCTATCTTTCCTGCCTATATTTGCTTTCTGTATTTCCTCCCATGCTTTAAACTTGTCTATATCCTCCAAACTAGACATTGGAGAAGTGGATCCAAGAGATACATGGTAAAGATACATGAAGCAAAGATGCTGTGGAACAGGATTATGTGGCGGCAGAGGGGTGGGTGCAGGAAATAGGGAGTGTTTGATGATGAGAAAGCCTTGGGCTTGTGCTTTGACAAAGGACATTTTGTTTAAACAACTGAGAAGTACACCCCGCAGTGTGCATCCTACAAAACATATGGAACTTACACAGAGTGTTTAGGAAGCAAAACATCAGGCTGCTGTTCATTTATACAACGTGCATAAATGGCATCTGGTGTTTTAAACACCGCAGTATTTAGCAAAGATATTTAAATATATAATTTTCCCCTTTCTTTGACTCCACAGTATTTAGAAGAAGCAGTACTTGCCAAATATTAAGCCAAACTTCAAGGTCAAAGGCCAAGACATTTGTAGTATGGTGTTCTACAAGAAAACTTGCTAAGCAAGATGTTCCACAAATACTGTTATTCCATTTTGAACAACTCACTACGTAAAACATGCCTTCTCTTATCCATCTCTTATTCTCCAGAACAAATCTTCTATAGCACGAAAGTCAAACCACATGAAATCACAGACGGAATGGAATAGTTTTGGAAAACTGGTAAGCAGATACTACAGCCTACAGATTCATGCTCTATCACCTATAGTGGAGGCAGCATACCTCCCCAATAAAAACACAAATGTTGAAGAACAAAACAGCACAGCAACCAAAGCTGAGCTTATCATAGACACAGATACTGTTTTAGAGAAGAAAAATCAGAATTATTAAATAATGACTATCAATACACATCTGGTCCAAAAATAATTTTAAAATCCTCCCTACTTCTTTCAGTAGATGTGCATACTCATTCAAAAAAAAAGCAATTATTTCATTTCTTTCAAAATCATGAGTTATGAGCATCCTGATAAAAGCATTGGAAGATTATTAGCTTCTCTGATCATGTTTAGATTCTGGGGTGTTATTGGGATCGCTGAGATTATCAATGGTGAATGCGAACTTGGAAGCAGATTAAAACAGAAAATATGGTATGACCTACAGGTTGTCAGACATGGGAAAAATTTGTTGTGTGTCAAATGTTAACCAGAGAGAAGACAGGAAATATTAATGTGAAAAACCTGGCTATAAAATTAAGAGAAATTAAAATACAACAGCAAATAATCTATATTTTATATCAACTAGTTGACAGCACTCACTGCAATCTGAGAGCATCCATTAAGAAATCTTAGTACATTTATTCAATCATCACTGACACATGCAAACTACTGCTTGCAGATAAATAACAGCCTTATTTATTGTTATTAATATGAACATTTGGCCTCGTTTCTATAATTATTTTGACAGAAAGTCTGTTTTGTTTGAAAAACCTGTTTTCTCTGGAAATTATTCACTACTACTTACTTACATAGCAAGATGATGATCTCCTCTTTGTCTATAATGCATTTGTTTGGTGATGAAAGACATATTAGATACTACATTAAAGCATTCCAAGTACGAGAGTGCCAATTACTGGTCTAAAATAAGCAGGAAAAAAATTTAGCTCCTTAGATAGACCTCTATCTAGTCTCAAGCAGAGCAGGAGACTACGCCAACCTGAGTACCTGATAAGGCAGGGGAAGCCAGGCCCTGGCACAGTCCCAAACAGCGATATGGATGAGGCCACATTGGTGGCTGCAGGAAGGGCTTAGCATATAGACACAAGCTCTATTGTGGCACTTTCCTGTACCCACCTTATTTGCTAGTTACACACATAAAATTAGTTTAAAGGAATTGGTCAGTCAGTCTAACAGCTCTATACCTTGCTAGGCTATCTGAGCTCTTCATCAAACTGATTGGGCAATAGCCCATTAAGATCAATTTGATTTGTATTTCAACACCAATCTCCAGTTTATGTTTCATATATCTGAAACAAGATCAGCCCAAATAGCCGAAAAAACTACGGTGATTAATTTTATTGATACAAAACTATATGGAGAATACTTCCCAAAGGTAATACTAAAACAGCAGGAAAAATTACAATTTCCCATAAAGGGGTGTATGCAGTAATCTGTGAACTCAAAACACATTTATTACTCTCCTATTTTCTAAAAAGGTTGCTATCTAGCTTTACCAAATTGCACAGT
Organism: Buteo buteo; assembly: GCF_964188355.1. Lineage (NCBI taxonomy): Eukaryota > Metazoa > Chordata > Aves > Accipitriformes > Accipitridae > Buteo > Buteo buteo. Next base: position 15,556,493 of record NC_134174.1, on the reverse strand, counting down.
TTAAAAATAATTACTCTGTACATTTTAGTCAGTCTATAAAATGCAGTCTAGAAATATGTGCTCACAAGGACATCTAAACAAACACAGAAACACAGATGAAACCTCAAGAAATCATCTAAATCAACCCTATGCACTGCTGCAGTATGAATTACACCTCTACCCCTGCAGAAAAGCATCTCATCTTTAAAACTTCTGAGAGAACACAACATTCCTCAGCAGTTTAGTCTATTGCTTCACTAAGTGTTTAGTTAGAAAGTTTTCCCCAAAGCATAGCCTAAATACTTGTGTGCGAAAAAATTAGGCCAATCACTATCAGTTTATTTCCATCCTTCCCTGCCACCTCCTTGGGACAAATATTGATAGGCCTCTGTCGTGGTTTAACCCCAGCCAGCAACTAAGCACCATGCAGCTGCTCACTCACTCCCCCCCACCCAGTGGGATGGGGGAGAAAATCGGGAAAAGAAGTAAAACTCGTGAGTTGAGATAAGAACGGTTTAATAGAACAGAAAAGAAGAAACTAATAATGATAATGATAACACTTATAAAATGACAACAGCAATAATAAAAGGATTGGAATGTACAAATGATGCGCAGGGCAATTGCTCACCACCCGCTGACCAACACCCAGCTAGTCCCTGAGCGGCGATTCCCCGGCCCCACTTCCCCGTTCCTATACTGGATGGGACATCCCATGGTATGGAATACACCGTTGGCCAGTTTGGGTCAGCTGCCCTGGCTGTGTCCTGTGCCAACTTCTTGTGCCCCTCCAGCTTTCTCGCTGGCTGGGCATGAGAAGCTGAAAAATCCTTGACTTAGTCTAAACACTACTGAGCAACAACTGAAAACATCAGTGTGTTATCAACATTCTTCAGACACTGAACTCAAAACATAGCACTGTACCAGCTACTAGGAAGACAATTAACTCTATCCCAGCTGAAACTAGGACAGCCTCTCTATAGCAACCTATGGCACAGCACAAGACTTACATATTTATTCCTACCATCACCCCTCCCTCCCTTCCTTCTCTTGCCTTCTTTCCTCCCTTCCTCCACCACCTCAACCTTTGCCTGATAGCATACTAAATCTTTTTTTATTAAGCTTAGTGTTAAAGTGTTATGGCAAAACAGCTTAAGCATAGCCATATCTAAAATCTGGCATGACATTGATTTGCAACAGTTAGCCTATTTCTGTAACTTTGCTCCATAAATGGGCTCTGAAAAATTTTTTTTCAACCTCTACTGATGATCTATACAAGGAAACACTTTGATACAACCTGCTAGAATCTGTTTCAGATTTTGGAGGTTTAATAAAGTAATAAGTGAATGTTGAAAATGAACTACTTAAAACATTCCAGAAGTAATGCACAGATAGCCTAAATTCTGTTTTCTTTTGAATAGATACTACCGTCCAACTATACACTGTAGTATGGAACAGTTACGGTATAGATGCAATGCAATCTAGAGAAGAAAGTTTCACAGGCAGAATCTTTCACTAGAACAGCTAAAACAACTGAACCAGGAAGGAGGCAGACAAGCTTCTGAGCACATAAACTCTTCTTCAGATCTGTATGAAAAGCAACAAATCTCAAGGCAACACTAGGTCAGGAACAAGTACTCCAAGTTTTACGTCATGATGTTATTTTATTAGACATTCTGAACAAAAACAATGGTTAGCACTGGGAAGCAAATGTGCATGCTCTCTAAGCATCCCTAAGCCTATATTACGATATCATTTTTCTACTGGAACTTTTCTCAAATTTCCAGAAAATATAAGAGGAGACTAGACAGAGCAAATTAAACCCTTGTTTTTGTGACCGTCTCATTTGCAGCAGAACTTGTAAAGTGCACAGCAAATAAGCTACACAAGAGAAACTAAAGAAAGGAGGCTGGATCACTTAGTTATGGATTGGGTGGGAAGCAGCTTTTCTCGCTAACTTTCCACAGACTCAAAAGTGTTGTGGGGCAGGCCACTGAAATCAGTTCTTCATTCTCAAGAGTTAAACATGTGCTTGCAGCAGGACCAGGACGAGACTGAAGCACAGCACTCTCCCTGACCCGCTGGCTATAACATGCCTACTGCTCAGTGCACCATGCCCATATTGTTACACAGCAGCCTAAGCTCAGTCCAGAGACAAGTCCCACCAGCTCTTGTGACACCTGATATCGGAGGCTACTCTTGGGAAAACTCTGGCTCACTTCTACCTGTGACATTGGCCATGGGATGACCCTGGAAGAGCGGACAGAATATACGAGTTGCAAGTTTCACTATGGTACACAGAAAAAAATCCAGTATAGACATACCACAGGGCAAAGAGATATAATCACCTTATCTTTAAACTGCTGTGCACATACAATTACAGCTATACTCCATAGGAGTTATGATGCCAAGTGCTTCATGGAAAGAAAACAGGGATTTCATGTAGGGCATTCCATTTCTGATGCAGGCAAAATTAGTGATACACATTCTGACTTGCATATTGATGCTCCAGTTCCTATAAGCTCAGGATACTCCTCATTTGTTAACGGAAATGGGCGTTGGGTAATTCCTCGAGGTTCACGAAGGATTTAAGTGTTACAATGATGTTAACTGTAAGAGAGACCATGACAAGGAAAGACAATATTCTCTGTAAGGACTGGAGAGTACAGACTATACAATCCATATGTGCTAAAATCACAAAATAAAGAAGGGAGTATGTTCTCAGCAATTAGCGATTGAGGCAGCTGCTATTACAGAATACGGTGGAAGAGGCATGGCTGTGGAGGAAAGCTGCATGAAACAGAAGCAGTGAGTGCCTTGCAAGAGGAGCAGTACGTAAATGAAGGGCATGTCCACTCACACAATGCACGGTACATGTCTGCACCCATGTACAGCTGCAGCTCCATGGAAGTCAGCACAGGCTAACAATCCCTTCAGCAGGCTGAATTTAGGTAAGATATTCTGTTTCTGTGACCTCCACTAAGCCACAACTTGCCACACTGATGTGCTACCATAAGCTTAGGTGCCTTCTTTACTGTGCTCTGCCATGCAATGTAGATCCACTGTAAAGTTCTGACAGTACTTTTTCTTCTGGTTTTCCTCACCACTACAATGGCAGCCTTAGTGCTTAACTGAGTTTTAGTATTAGATGCTACTATATGTCAGCTGACTATGTCCCTGTTTATTTAAAAACTTGAAGGATTGGGCATTTTAAGTTATGGATTTACTACATGCATGTAACAAAGAACAAAGATGAATCCAACATCACTTGAATTCAGTTTGGGGGTTATTCATCACTCAGAACAAGCAGAACAAGCAGAACCAGTAACTCTTCTTGAAGAACTACACTGGAATTACTGGTTCATCAATAAAGTTCTTTATACTTGTTCCTTCTGTCACTACAACTTGATACGCTTCTACAACAACACTGCCTCCTACCTGAGCATTTCAAAGGGGAGTTTACAGTTACTTCATTCCTCACCATTATTTTTGGTACAACTCCAGCTTCTGCCTTACTGTATAAAAAGGAATAGCACTTCATTTCAGTTAGCCACCCTTCTCTGACAATTTTTAACATGCCATAGGAAAGTGGGTGCCAATCTCTAAGAAAATCTCAATATAATTCAAGCAGATTGAAATTACAAATGAAATCTTGTTCCTAGGGGCATATACTATTCTTGGCTAACATTATTGATTTGCTCTTCCTAAATACTAGTTTATAGTTAACAATTGAATTTAATATCATCTATGTTCTTCCATACTTATTTCAGAAAGCAGTTACCCATTCCTTCACTAACAGGACTCCCATGGTCTAAATTCAGTAAAATTCCTCAGTGTTTCTTAAGTAGGCTGTCACATTTTCTGTAGAAATCATTGAACTGAAAACTACCAGTAATACATGTAAATGCTACTGTGGGCATGACTAATCCACAGTCCACACAACTGTTCAGAATAAGAAAGCCCGAAACTTTTATCTTGTCACTTTTTTCCTAATGGCACCTTACACAAAGATGAAGAACAGATAAATTGTTCTGGCAAATTTGCTCCCAGATTTTCCTTTTTACGAGGGCTGTGCAGAACCTCCCCTCCTCCTATCTGAATGCATGCCAAAATGCAGGCATCTATCATATGCCAGGCAGAGGCGTGAGCCCTCTGCGTCAGACGGGGAGAGCTGAGAACACCCATCCGCACAGCTGCGTGGCGAGGGCACAGCCAACACGAGTAGGAAGGGCCACAGGCCAGTCACACCAAAGGGACAGCCCTGTAGCGTGACCTGTGTGTGACAAAGCGTGCATGCCAGTGTCCGGTCTCTGATGAAGTGGCACGGTCCTGCTCCGAGCTGTGCAGTCACAGGGCTTGGAGGTCTGACAGGAAGCCCACCACCGATGTCATCATTACACATAATGATGCTATAAAGTACTCACTAACTTGTTTGTGAAGTGTTTCACTCTGTGTATGTAGTATTTTAATAAAAACAACTAGCTTATGGGGCTTTGAAATTAATCAGTTGTTTTGATTAAAAGATTTACTTATTTCTGAAAATTCTAAAACAACTGAAAATGTCATAGGTTTCCTGTTAAATGTTTTCTGCTGACTCAGTTTAACAGAAAATATTTCTAACCTGCAGAAATTCTTGCTGGAAAATATTTGAATAATTGCAAGGCTTGAGCAGAAGTGAGCTACAACAACTTCTCTACCAATTCAAATTAAATACCATCTGTGTTAGACAAGTCCATTATCACACCTTTTGGGCATCTCAAGCAATTAAGAATAAAGAGAATGTTGCATCTCCTTCTTTCTCTTCAAACTGTTGATGCTTTGTAAGTCTAAAATTTGTAGAGTTAAGTAAAATGAGTTTTGGTTCTTAGAGAAACTTCCATATTTCTGTAAAAAGGGGAGGAAGAAAAAAAAAGAAAAAATAATAATATTTGTTGCACAGAGATGTCATCTAGTATCATGTGAGATTCTCTCTCTTAGGTTGATGGCTGATGCAGTAGGTGTATAATGTAAGCATCAATTTACTTGTAATGTGTTTCTCTCTTTTCTTTGGAGAGGTCATTACCAGCACTCACAGTGAAGAAGCCTGAAAGTTTTCACCTTCTCTGCTTCCTTCTGTTCTTTCCACATTAGTGGTATCTCCTTGATTGCAAGTTTATTCCAGATAGACCTAAGCCAGTTTCTCCCTGGATGTTCAGCACTTACATACTCTGCCTGTTGACTATGTTAAATTATTTTTGTCAGAGCTTTGTGAAGACACTGGCAAATAATAAAGCTACTTTTCTTTCCCATTTGGTTGAGAGAACAAATTTAAAACTTCATTTATTTCCTTTCCACAGGATGAAAATGGTATTTTGAAGTTAGATATTGTTTGAGGGAGAGGAATGAGGAAGTTATCTCTGTTGTTAATACGAGATGCCCCACAGATGCCCTTGAGCCTATCTACCAGTTCTTCTTAGCTTAAGAAGGCTAACTCAAAGCAACCTCAGTTAGGTTCTCTTCACGCTTTCAGAAGCTTAAGTAAATACATAACTGAAGTAACTTTACAGACCATCATCTATTTCTTAATTAAGACAGTATTACACATTTGTATATAACACTAGTAAATGGGTATAAATAGCCTCCATAAATGGTATCTATCAAGTATAAATTCAAGCTCATTCTGTAGCAAACCCATGCTGGTTTTGTTGCCTTATTCTAAACTCCTGCCAGCATTTAATGAGATAATTTACTTGTTTATCTGTCCATCAAGATGCTGAAAAAGCAGGAACTCAATGCTTCTGCTAACATACAGAACCACATTTGCTTTCTATCCCTAGGTATCTCATACTTAGATGGATGAAAACTAATCTCATCCATAGCAAGAAACTATCTGTCTATATTCAGAAACTGCACCTCTTGGCTACCTCAACTTGTTCAGGAATTTCTACTCATTTTTCACTTCATGAACATACTCACAGCTTTCTCTTCTACTTCATGCTGCTTCTACCTCCATGCCCCCCTTTCTTCCCATCCAAGTTTCTTGGTTGCCTCAGCAGTTTTTCTCCTTTCTCTTCATCTCAGTCCCACCAGATTTTAAAAGAAAAATTAAGGATTAAATACTTGCAGCTGTCTCATTCATTGTTCATTCTAGCTCTATAAAGTATTTTTAATCTCCTCTTCTTGCTAAACTCATCTTTTTAAGACTATAGTATCTATTATTCTTTGTGCATAGCCTAGAACAGTGGAGTGCATTATTAACTAGCCCATAAGTAGCTATGTCATCAGCACTATGGTATATATGTATTTTATGTATAGAGCCCACATTGCATATATACACACATATGCATAAACACATAGAAGAGGTACTAAATTAGGTAACTCAATAAATTTTAAGAATTTAAATTCAAGAACAATTAATTGATCCTAGCTTACTTATGCCTTTATCCTCTACATACCAATGACAGTACACTAATACATTCACAGCATGTTAACAGGAACAGCTGTTAAATAATAAATGCCTTACTTTATTATTTTCAGCAGGTGCTTCGGCAATTAAACTCTGGCTGCTTAATTTCTAGCTTAGTTAGGAAAAATAACTATATCTTATGCCACCAAGTAAAATACTAGGCATTATCCAAAGAATAACAGAAACATCAAAATCAAGATATCCACTGTAGAGAATTATTGTTCTTTGTGAAGAAATATGCGTCATCTCCTGGCTTCTCTGTGTTTATCACTGCAAGAGCTCAAAAAGCAGCAGATATCATTGGATGTTTTCCTCAACTCATGTCAGTCGTTCAGCTCTTTCTCCATCCCACCACTGGCTAAAGGCAGCCACTAATACCCCTCTTTCAGATGTAGTTATTTGGGAGCCACAGCACAGGTCAGTTGGGAGATGCAATGAAAATCAACACACGAAAACCTCCTGTACTTCTATTTTCTCTAAATCAATGCACCCTCAGGTAGCACAATTCCTAGGTCTACGCAAGGGAAGTAGAGACAACCTATGGGCAGAGGCGTGACAAAGGCAGGGACGCTAAAATCTCTCTGAATAAGTCTGCAGTATCACCAGATCAGATTCAATGTGAAACCACATGCTACAACTAACTCTCTGAATATTCGTCATTAACTTGGAGTAATGTTCATCAGAAGCAAATCTTCAAAACCACTCAAGAATCAACAATCTTGCACATTTCAAATTTTACAACAGCTCTTAGCTAAATAGCCTAAAATTAAGAGAAATCCATATCTGAGAAAAACCTTACATTTCATTTGGTCAGCCTCTCATTTCCTAAACATGCGAATCAACTTTGATTACAGAATGCTATTAAGCTACCAAGCGTAAAAAAACCAGCTACTCTCTGGCTTTTCCACTTGCAACGTATCTTGACTACCTTAATGTATCCAAACAATTGTTCAATTTAAAAAAAAAGTATCTAAAAATATGGTTAGGACTGCAAACATCAGTGCAAAATGTTTGTATTATCAGCATAGTCTGTTTCATATTTTTAATTTTATATTTTATCAATCAAGTTTCTTAAATGAACTGTACCACTCCAGTAGTCATTTAGTATTTAAGAAGAAAAGTAAGAACTATCACCTTTCATGCACTTTCTTGTATGAAAAATAATTATTTTGACTATTAAAGCTGCCAGAAACATAATAAAATAGTACAAGTAGACTGCAGAATTACCTTGTTCCAGCTTGAAGTTTATCAAATGATTTACATCTGGACCATACCATACAACTTGACTCATTATTCTGAATAAGATAACTCTATTTTACCTCTCCACAAGACCAAAACACAAGAAATATTAACTGACCATGGAAATTACTTCCCAAATAATTGTGTGAAAATTTCAGGCTCCTAACATGTTTTAGTTTCCTTTTAAACGAATATTTAAAAGAACTGATTTTTTTTCCTGAGCAAGTATTAGCTTTTCAAACAATGAAACTCTCCTACTGAAATGCAAAAGCTTATCACACATCTGTTAAGGACTGCATTCATTAAAGTCAGCTATCAATCAGTCACAGTAAAACTTTCCTTAAAACATGCAACATAATCTGCATGAAGTCCTGCTCACTGTTACTGAGTGTTAGTTAACAAATCATTCCTTTCATTTCATGCTACAGTACCTCATGAAGTATTATTATTACTTAAAACATGAGAATACCTGGAATTCATTACATTTTCTTACTTTGTGCTACATATGCTATGCACCAATCCCTCAAACACAACCTCCATTTTCGTACAGTTCTTCGGTAATCCTGAAGATCCCCACTAATATTTTTATACTGACGAGGAACTATCTGACTGAGGTTGTAACTGGCAAGAGTAGAAGTCTGGATAGACCTACTGCATTATGGAATACAAACTTCATTACATTTACTAGAAATGATCTGCAGTTGAAAACAGAAAGCATTTGATAGTTAGATTTTAAACTTAGCATACTGAGATGACTAGGAACAACGCACATCTCCCGCTCTGCTGACTCTTATGAGTCAGTCATGAGACTCATTACATTTAGTGGTGGCTTTTACACCCCACTTTCAGGTTCATAGTATTTCAAACAAATAAGACTTAGGTTCTGGGCCTCATGCTTCAAGAGAAAAAGCCCTCAAAAATGAAGCCTAAAGACTATGATAAAGCAGAATATTAAGAGGAGGCCAAGAATATTAATTTTTAATGATACATAATTTGGAAGGATCTGTTACATGTAATGGAATAAAGTGAATAGTCCTCTGAGCTGGCACAAACCAAGTTAACTTGAAGAATACACAAATCGGCACCAAGCTAGGCAGGCGCACTCCTAGCAGAACACGCCGCCACCATGGCAATGCTGCTTCTAGGACCTGATCTGCCAGCTCCGCACAGCAGAACAATGCACCATGTACACAAACCAGCTCGGTTTTGAAAAACACAGGCAGATTTCTAGCATGGTTGTACATTTTCTCATGCATAGATCATCACCAAATTGCTGTTTCAGGCTGTCTATGAAGTAAGCAAGACAGCCCTGCAACAGATTACATTCAGTTCTTGCTTTCAAAGTTCAGTTCCATAAGGACTAGAATTATTTTCGTTAAAGGAAAAAAGAAAAGATTAGGTTTTTCATAAATTCCACAGCAACAAGAAGGCTTCATGCAAGTTCTGTGACCTGAAACCTTGGCTACATATTTTAGTAAACGAGATAATAAATTTGAGGTAAACCTAGTCAGTCATCTTTAAAGAAATCTGACTAATGTCATATTAAGTTTTACATGATAATCACCGTCAGCATTATGTTTCAACTATTACGTAGACCAATGAAACATGCAACTTCATCCAACCTACCTGATGCCCGTCTGGTGAATCGGTTTATCACTGGAGCTGAAAGAAAACATGACATTTCAGTTAGATTTTTTTTTTAATAGTCTAACACACTTTAAATGTAACAATGTTATACTTCATTCAAAATGCAACAACTACAAAAATCTGTTAATTGTTATTTTTGTGTCTTTATAGAAACCCATGTTAACATCATACACATTTAAACTTTTAGCAGCTTTGCAAAAGATATGGTAGATAGTAACCAGTAAGCTTTCAAGACCATTTTCAGCTTCTTAAGAGTTACTGTTACTTATTGCTGTTCGCTACTGGCTGTGAAATATTTAGATCTGCATTGCCATTATGTACTGAGAGCACAGAAATTAGCATCTTGCAAACAATGACGCAAGCAGGGATTAAAAAAAGGTGTAAAAAATTAATTTTACTTTTACAAAATACACCTATTAGAAATCTGGCACCAAAGATACTCCTACAGAGGAAAACACTAATTTACAATCCCATCTGAAAGATCAACTTTTGCTTTGACTAACCTTTAAAACTCCTTGGGTAAGCCAATAACAATGCCAACTCCCGCCCAAACCCCAGTTTTACAGTGCAAATGACTGTTTTGCACTGTGCCATCCTGGCACACCTCCAACTGCGTGCTGCAGACATTTGGAAACAAGACAGGAGTCTGATTCCAACTGGGAGAGATCGCAAAATACATCTTAAAACACACAATTTTGCCTCTATTTAATTTCCAGGTTTACCAGCTTCTTCAAGAGCTACTAGAGATAAAATAGATAAAGAAATAAAGTTTCATGTTTTGCCTTCCAAATACAACCTTCAGTCTGTTTCTAATTAGTATAAAACACTGGTCTTGAACTCTACTTTCATGTGATACATTAACTGCTGGAATAAACAGTAAGAAGAAAATCTGAATGACCTAATTTCAAATGTGGGCAGCAGCTACATTAAAAATGTATGCCCTTACAGTGCTTATTAATATTCAACCTTAAAAATTGCTCTTGATGTTTACACAGAATTGAAAAATGAAAAATATTGAACATTTTTATTTTAACCCACTTAATTTTACATGGGAGTTATGCATCGTTTCTTGAACATCTAAGCCAAGATAAAGAGAAAAAAAAATTGCTGAGAAAACAGGAAAGACAGTAACAGCTTGACATGCAAACTGACTTTTTATTCCTTTGGGGAGGAAAAAAAACAGAGCAAAGCTACAGTTTCTGAACCACAGTTTGAGATGGTTTGTGCAAGCACATACAGTAGTGACAGGTCCAAGTGGCAAGAAATACACTGGGAAACCTGTCTACAGCAGTTCAGAGTGCTAGTCATGAACAAGGAAACCTCTGGTGAATAAGCTATGACAAACTCCAAACATATATATAAACAAACAAGAGAGTAACATAACCAGCAAAGTTATGTTCAAACATGAATTCTAATTCCCCCCAACAATTTATATTTTCGTTTAAATAAAAAGACAAGAAATTTAGACACATTTTTTTATTAGAGCAGACACCATATTTTATGCAACTACTGTTTTGTAATACAGGGGGCTATTTCATTCCTCAAAACTGTTCCTTTTGTCACTAGGGTTACAGACCAAATTCATTTTAGGACACTAATCATGACTGTCACCATCAGATGGCTGAGCTGTTACCTCTAGCATGTAAATTAGCAGCAGTTCTCAGCAGATGTGCTCATATAAAACAAATATTTGGAATCCGACACATTTCTAACAAGAAAGCATAAAACAGTGCTCTGCTCCCATTCAAAAGTTTTCCCCAAACTCAGGGAGGGTATTCGGCTTTGGCTGTCAGTTCTGTACACCACCTGAAGACAGGGAGATTTTATTCCTCTAGACAACTACCTCAGCGCATTTTGCCAACACAAAAAAAATAATATGACATTAAAAAAAAGAACATCTAAGACAAAACTAACATAATTTGGAGACTACTTCTCTTTGAAACAAGTTACTGGGACTGTTGAAGAGACAAGTCCTTTTTCAGCTACTTCCAGCTACATACTTCTAAATTCACTCTTTTATTTGGCTGCAGGGAGCTTAGTTTATTTTACAATAAATTTTACAAATTATTTACTGTTAGGAAAAAAAAAAAATAGCAAGAATGTCAGAACCTTGATAAGCAACTATTTTTGAGCTCACATGAATAATCAGTGTTTGAGCAGCAACCAGGCAAAGCCTTCTTCCCCAGACTTGGATTTCATGAAGGTCATCCAAATGTGTTACTAGGAGATTTAGAAGCAGCACCCACAGTTCTTTGCTATGGAGCAAACTAACTACTCTCTATTTCTCTTGTAGCAACTCACAATATACTTTTGTTGCCTATAAAGACAGAAGCCTTAGCTTAAAAGAAGGTCTCAGAGAATCATCAGCGCCTGTCGTGGTTTAACCCCAGAGGGCAACTAAGCACCATCCAGCCGCTCACTCACCTCCCTCACAGCGGGATGGGGGAGAGAATCAGAAGGGTAAAAGTAAGAAAACTTGTGGGCTGCGATAAAGACAGTTTAATAGGTAAAGCAAAAGCCACACACACAAGCAAATCAAAACAAGGATTTGATTTGCTTCATTCCCCACTTCCCATGGGCAGGCAGGTGTTCAGCCATCTCCAGGAAAGCAGGGCTCCATCACGCCTAACGGTGACTTGGGAAGACAAACGCCATCACTCTGAACATCCCAACCCCTCCCCCTGCCTTCCTTCTTCTTCCCCCAGCTTTGTATGCTGATCACGATGTCCTATGGTCTGGAATACCCCTCTGGTCAGTTGGGGTCAGCTGTCCCGGCCGTGTCCCCTCCCAACTCCTTGTGCCCCCCCCAGCCTCCTCGCTGGTGGGGTGGGGTGAGGAGCAGAAAAGCCCTTGGCTCTGGGTAAGCAGGGCTCAGCAGTAACCAAAACATCCCTGTGTTATCAACACTGTTTGCAGCACAAGTCCAAAACATAGTCCCATACTAGCTACTATGAAGAAAATTAACTCTATTCCAGCCAAAACCAGCACAGCCCTACAGAAATTTAGCTGGTATTTTCACTACAAAGTAGATGCATTGTCAACCAGGTCGCTACAGTGGCTGGCAGGATAAGCATAGTAAGGTGGGCAAAAGAAAGCCTAAGATCATTTTGCTGGAGCCATTAAAAAAAAATAAATTAAATCATCTTTCAAACATGTCGGGAGGTGAAAGTCTTCGTTCGGAAACAAATGGACAAATTGATGGCAGAAATATTCAATGAGGGATATTAAATGCTTCTCCTGGAGCCACAGAGCATCAGAGGCAGCAGAGAGATTTCCAGGGAAAAAGCACTACTCGCTCTGTCTCTACTTATCATCTTCCCTGGATATCTTTTTTTAGCCACTGTCCTTACGGAGTTCTGGGCTAGGCTGACTCTTAGGTTTGGACTGAGATGACTGTCCTGATTCACAAGGCTCAAGTGAAAGTGGCAGCCAGAGAGTACCACGCCAAGAGACAGTCTTGGCATCCAGGTTTAACTATGAGGGCAGCTTTGAAATCCCGCTCACAGGCCACAGGGATATTGCACTTACATCTATGGGTTCGAGCCCTAAGCTACACGCACGCACAAGAAGCGGTGCTTAGGTATTGTGTTTCCCACTCTGCTGCTGCAGCCGCTCCCCAACAGCCCAGCTCACCACTCTCCTCCCAGCTGCGTCCGCAAGCGGCTTCTCACGAGTTTCGGTGCCTGCCTGCAGGCACAGCAGAAAGCAGCTGGCTGTGAGGCTCTGTAGGGTGCCCGAGGACTGCTCGCTCCCATGAGAAACCCAGGCAGCCTTGTCAGAGGGCTACTCCATCCCTGACAACACCCCGCTTGCAACACTGCCGACACATACCAGTTCACAGCTCCACAATATTCCAGCAAGGGTAAACTTGGGAAGGGAATGCGCTTGAGGCCATACCTACGTGGCTACTGAATTTAACTCTACAGCAAAAATATGATCTATCTTAAAGGTTATAGTGACATTGTGCTGAGGGTTGATTGCACAGAATGATTCAATAAAACAACTTGTTAGAAGAAAAAAAACCTGCTTATAGTAACTTACAGCTACACACCACCACCACCACTCCAGACTTGTACAAAATGTAAAAGTAACAAAAACATGGATTGCAAAACCTCGTCATTGCAAAATCCAGGGATTTTTCCCCAAAAAGGGTAAACTGGCATGCAGATAAATTCAGAACATGTCCAGTGACATTTGATCTTTTTTTACAGTAAGAGCGCTGCACTGCAACTGAGTAATGTACTGCGGTGCACAGAGGATCTTGTTTAAGCGCATGGTGTCACTCCAATATTAAACATGACTCTTCATGTTCTAGTTTGTCTCAGCCAAGATCTATTACAAACTTACACAGGGGAAAATGAATAAAGGTGGGGGAGAAATGGCAGGGGTCTGCATCTTGACAAACTTTTCAATAAATCATCATTTGAAACCATGCAAGCTATCGATCCTTACATGACATATTAAAGTTGGTTTCTTGTTAGCTCTACGTAAGAGAGAATTCCACCATCTAAAATGTTACCTGCTGGTGACCGAAATTGATGTTTGCAAATGCTTGCTCAGATGACTGTACAAAAGTACAGTTTTTAAAATATTTTGTAATAGATCAAGTAAACAGAAATGATCGAAAAATGATCAAAAGAAGCTGAAGTGTTTTAATGTACCTATTCACCAAGAACATAGGCTGTAAAAACATCATCAAACTACATGAAAGGCGCACTAAAAATTTTTCCGTCACTTGACAACTGTCTAACCATTGCTCCTTTCCCCGCTATCCTCTCACACTGTTCTTTATGAGCATTAACCAGTCATCACAACAACTCTGCAAAACAGACCATAAAAGCAGCATAATTTTCTAAGTAGAGGAGGAAGTGGGAGTCTACAGGATTGTTTGCAGAGCACAAAGACTGAGAAGGTAATGCTAATAAAGGATCCCTAACTGGGCATCCTCTACATGGTTAACTTGTCTGATAGCTTGAGCTGTCCCTTTTTGCAGACTCTCAACTTAAGTGCTCAGAGTCAAGTTTGCTTCAGAAACTGTCAGAGATTCTTGTGCCATTAATGTCACCTAAAATAAGAAGCTAAACACATCGCAGACATTAGACATGCAGCCTTCCTAAGAAGTCAGGGACTGTCAGCCTGTGATTTAACAAGAGGTTCTGCTTATCAGGGGCTGCTAAGGATGTGCTCAAGCACTCTCTGACAACCAGACCTGTAAGCTGATGCTTTCTGCAGGTCTGCAAACCAGGGCAAACACACAACCCTGCACCATGCTGCAGAGTGCATGGGAGCCCACACGTGCCCAAGCCAGCGTGAGCACTCCCTGCAGCCGCTCTGGTGCACGGAGGCCATCAGGAGACTGCTCAGGCCACAGTCATGGCAACTCAAGGCAATGCTCTTTTAGAGCAAAATACACAGAGCCGAAATGCCTGCTCTGAGTGACGAGGGCTGGCAGGAGATTAATGATTAATCTTCAGTATTAGTAAAAATCAGAACACTTTCCACAAGCCCCACTTTCAATTAGCCACTGTAATTTCTTCATAGGGCAAAGTGCTAAACCCCCTTAAAAAAACCAACCAAACAAAAAACTTAAATTCAGCCATCACGTCTAAAGCCCTCAAATTTGGCAGCCCATAGCCCAAAAAAAACCCAGCTGTATTTACCCCAATGTGTCTTAAAGGGTAGACGCAAACAGAAATATCTGCACCATAGTGTATTATCCTTGTGTAAAAGATGCAAATGCCCCAAGTGAGGTTATGAAACAAAAGTCATAGCCAAATCATGCATTTTTTTCTAACCTATTGAGGGCAAAGCAGTGTTAAAACTCTCAGGGACCTCACTGAGGTCAGTGGGTTAAACATAGCCCAGATTTCCACAACAGACCAAGAACCTGCTCTCAACACACTGCATGTCTTTATACAATTTAACTCCAGTGTTTTCGGAAGTGTTATTCCTGGTTTACTCATGGTATTTCATCACATATCTCAAAATCTCAGGCTAAGTTTCAACCGATGAGCATCATGGGCACTACAGTGCCATGCTTTCAGTTCCAAGCTCACCTATTTCTCAGAGGTCCAGCAACTTTCAGAAATACTTTGAATTACGCCTACTGTAATCACATTCCTATATTATGCAAATTAATATTTGCTTGTTGTCTTTCATAAACAGATTATTAGATTAGAATGAACTAATCAGAACAAGAGAAAAATCAAATCTAAATGAATGCCTCTTTAAAATACATGCTTTAGTCAGACTTCTGTTTTCATGTCCCAAATGGATGAAATACAGTTAACTGCCCACTACGCAGGACAATGATAGACTGGAACACCATGGATAATAACAATAGTAATAACTTCGAGCCCCTCTAATTTCCCTCCATCACAGGAAACTTTCACTTTAGTTCAGGATTATTCCAGGTAGAATGATTATTTCAGACCACTCCCAGGTTGAGACAGACATACTATAATACAACTATGTTAATGCACCTTCACACTAATAAGACCTCATAAAATCTCAACAACAAGGACCACCACTGCCACCACCTCGTGTGCTCTCACCCACGGGAGTCACCCACAGCCAGTCTCAGCAGGGGCATAGCTGCCTTTTCCAGCGCTGCTGTAGGTTCAACATGGCTGGTGCTGAGCCCAAGCTAAAAAAACAGTCTTCCCAAAACTAACTCAAGCCAGATGCCTCTGTGTGCCAAGTTCTGCAGGCACATCATGGGGGCACCCAACTTGCCCCCGCACAGGGGTAGCTATGGGGCAGCACTGCAGCTGGCTGTAAAGCAGTTCAGCTGTGCTTTTGCAGCACTACCAGTACACGTAGCATGGCACAGGTAATCCACAACGGCACAGACTATCCACAAAAGATAATTTAACAGTGGAGAATTAACAGCTGATTGTATTTACAGTCAGTATCATACCCAAGGTCAAGGTACATGGTCTTTTCTTGCTTAGAATCTCTAAATATTAAATAGTACTAGAACGCAGATTCAGGAAGATAATAAAATCAAGCCGTTCAAGTTAAATTAAATTACATAAATTATGTAATAAAACTGTACAATATAGATCTCTATATTCCTTAAGAAATTTGTTACAGTTGGAATAACTTTAGAAATGGTTCACTTTACTCTGAAGAGCTATTCTTCCATCTATTTATCAGACTCCGGTTGGTACATTCACTGACAGTTTGAAGAAATGACTCTGACAAAGGAGGGAGTTGTCAGGTCTATGGAGAATGGTTCTCGTCTTTTCTCTGTGAAAGGCCGTGACGACTGTGAGGAATGAGGAGACGGGATGAGCCCAGGGAACACGCAACTATTATTCGGAAGACAAACGAACAGCCCTTGCAACACAGTAGTTAGATAGAGCATCGCTTTCTAAGTGTGTTTTAATTTCTGGAAATTTAACAGCAACTGTAATATCCTAATGATGAAATATGTAAGATAAATTTTATTATTTCCCTCACCAAATAAGTCAGTCTCAAAAGATGATTTTTTTATTAAAAACAAAATTCAAGAACAGCACATAGGCTGGGCCTTTGCACAAGGAGGAAGGGTAAATCATGGCCACACAGGTGCATGCTGTAACACTCGGCCAAAGAACCTGAAAGGTTAGACAGCAACACTGCTGCCAAATTTCCCAATGAACAAACTTTCACATCTTAGGAGAATCTGAAGTCCCCTCGAAAACACTGATTTTCCTCGGGGACGAAAACCCACAGCTCCTCAAAGGGTAGGATCTGCACATGGAGGGATCTGCCTCCATCCAAAGAAGGGTGTGCTGCTGGAAGGCATTGCAAGTACGTGCTGTTAGGAAGAGCGTGCTCCCTTAGGAGTCACAGCTGCTATGTACCCAAGCAGACAGAATGCATACATACACATGCATTCATATACACAGGCAGAATGCAGGCAGTGAGACATGAAGTAAATGCATGCTTTCAGGGAGTCCTGTAGACAGAGACTGAAAAGCACAAGATGAGGAAGAAATCATGCTACAGTGGTAGTAGTATTTACGTGCTACTGGGAGAAAGAGCGAGAGAGAATAATTTGGCTGTTGCAAGAAAAGTAGATGTTGGTGAGAGAAAATAGCTACATCAGATGGGATGCCCTAAGATTTTTATTATTTTTTTTATGAAAAATGACATCTACACATTTTAAAACCACCTGTACTACAATAATTACATACATAATTACTCCTACCTCTGAAGATATGAACTCAACTGTAAAAGAATAAAAATATACAGAAACCAGAATATCCTGTTATCCCCATTTTTATAATAAGCAACAAAATAAACTAAACTTACAAGAGGCTGTGGTCCTAAAATGCAGTTAGTCAAAAACAAATTTTGAGATTTTTATTGGCTCTATAGATTACCTCTTTTCATTTTCCAGTTGGGAAAATGAGTTCCATTTCACTTTAGAATAGTTTCTCAAGAAAGCTGGGAAAGCCTTATAGTCACAATAATTTGAAAACTAGACTGGATAATTTCCCTGCACTCCTTGTGATTTAGCTCTGGTGCTCATATTTCCAGAATTATGTGCTAGTACACTAGGATCGCCCCTTTCCAAACCCAATGCCACGCACTTCCAAGGACTGCACAGGATTCTGTGGTCCCCTAGGATAACCTTCAAAGGAAGCTGAGATGAAGAATCCCAATAACTTACTTCATTCTTACAAATACAGAAACTATCCTAAAAAAAAGGCTGCCAAAAACAGCATGGAAGAACGCTGCTCTTCTTTACGTATTTCATTCCACATACTAACACATATCACCCAGGTGATACACAAGTTGCTACTTCAAACCACAACCAAACAGCAAACTCTCCTACCTCACTCCCCCTCTGTCGACTACACAGTAATAAGCCACAAATTATTTCTTCAAAACCCAAAAAGCTTGACTTGATAACTTGCATCAAAAAAGCTCAGTAAAATTTTTGGCAAATTAATTTAGTGATTATTAAGATGTCACCACACAAGAACATGAATTAAATATGTGGATAAATACCTTGGATTTTGCTCTGCTGAAGATGAAAACTCTGTGTATCCATTTAAATGAATCACTATGGTATCAGGGAATCAGCAATGCTATAAATGGAGTCCATGAAAACATTTAATAAACAGAGATTCTAATATATTATTTCAGGATTTTTACATTATTTCCAGGTTATAATTAGTGTTGATGTTAAATACATTTGTTTTTAAAATGCTACTATGGAGCGGCACACTTTCATGGTCATGTTTTGACATGTACATACAGCCAGTCATTATGCTGCAAGTTGGCTGGTTATTTAACCTGTCATAACACAAACCTCAAAAGAGAAGCAAACAAATCTTTCCCACTTTATCAGTTAAGAGATTTCAGCTCTTATGAATAATTGATGCTGTACGTAATTATTAACAGTGAAAATAAAAAGATGAAATGCCTGTCTGATGTGTTAGACCAATGACCCAACGCACTGAAACGGGCTGTCACAGCCCATTAATGGAAATGAAATGCTGCTCTTGGAGACCGTATTTACTTTTCCCACCCAAGCAGCCTGTTTGAGATTCGGGCTTTTTTTTTTATTTTTAAATCTATCACTTCTTACACATTAATGTCTCATGTTAGAACATAAATGTATTAAGTGAACACATTGCTGTATTGAATTTTTCCATCTTAAATGTGCATTCTGTTACGCTGCTGCATTCTGTTACACAGTGCTGCATGCCACACATAGCATGTTTCCCATTAGAAATTCATCCTCACTACTGCTTGTGACCAGTACACTTAGTCATTATCTCATTAAAAGTAATCAGTCATCTATATAAGGGGGGGGGGGGGGGGGGGATAAAAAAATAATTCAGAGCAGTATTTCTAACCCTTAGTTATACCACAGGTTGCAACACGTTCAATTTGTGCTAGAATTTGCCCAGGCACAGGCTGAAGATGTGTACCTGTGCAGACATCCTGGCTTGGAGTACTTGCTGCCCTCAACACCAGGTCACTCAGTACATATGATGAAAACTAATAGTGTGTATATGAGAAGATTTCTACCCACCAGAGACAACATATTTTGAAAGCAAAAAGGGAATATGAAATTGAGCCTAAAAATACCAATGGAATAAATGTATGAGGGAGGTCAGGCTTCCTGGGACATGCCCTGGGCTATGAAGACCCAAGCCTTCCCACAGAGCCAAAACCCAAGACCTGGAGTGCTGCTTTAGCTTAGTCACCACCTATAGATCCTGTTTTTCTTTCAATTGTACTGTTTTGTACAATTTACCAAACTGCTTATTTCTGCCTAGCAGAGTGTGCTGCAGCTTTTTAGTTTGTTTTTTTAACATGATCACTGTACCCCAACACCACTCGCGGTAACATCCCTCTTTGCTAAGCCATGTATTACCATCTCCGAGGAATATTCTGCTATAGCCATAGCATAGTTTACAATTGCTACTAAACCCCATCTGATACAAAATGTCAGTAAAGCTTTTATCTTCTTACCATCTGTAAATGGCTTCTTTCCACTTGAAATTTCATAAGCTATTTTAAGAATATTATGGTTATTTGCTTTCTAACACTGCAGCGCAGGCGTTTAGATCCAATTTCATGTTCTTTGCTGCTTTCTAATTTTGCTGCCTGAAGCGTATTTACTAATGTATGCACGTTCCCTATCAGAACGGGAGAAAAACTGGTCATTCTGCTAAAGCTCTACCAGCAATGCCTAAATCAGTTGGGTGGTGCTGCTCAACTGTAAAACTATCAAACTGACATTTTGTATGACAGTAGGCTTCAGGATCACCATGTCATAAGACAAAGAATAATCTTCACCTGTCCTTAGATCATATTTCTGTCAAACTACAAACGAGACCACCCAAGATTCTACAAGAGTGACCTGTTCTCCTGAATTCCTGATAGCCAACAGCTTCCCTTAACCATTACACAACAGTCCTTTAGGCTCTCTTTTTTTACAAAATTTTGGCCTACGTCTTTTGTCTCTTGACAGTACCTGCAAGATATATTTATTACAAAGGAATTACGTTGCAATCTCGCTGATGGTAGTGGGTTGGAGAAGATGTCACGGCTGTCAGTATTCTTCTCCGAGGGAGTACATCTTTGTGTAGAGTTTATAATTATCTCATGTATTTTATACGGTTTAACAATTGTGAACATAACTGCTTTCTCCCATACACATTCATACTACCCATGTTTAATCCAAAGCCTCAAACCTTTTAAGACTCAGGCTTTCCTACTATTGTTCATGTTTTTGTCACTTTGCCATTAGGTTATTACAACAAATCTTACATGGGCAAACACCATTAAAACTTTCTGAAGTTAAGATTTTACACAAAGCCTCTGCCTGCTTCCTAGGACTACCTTGGCAGAAACATGTGGTACAAAGTACCTTGATGAAGAAGTATATAAATATGTATGATCTGCAATCTGCATTGCCTGCTTATTCACTTCCTGGTGAAATTTAAGATTGTGGACTTGATGTGTATTTTAAAGTTTGCATATTTTAAGAACATTATGTACTTAAAGGGAGTTTCTCTTGCATTCATGATAATTCATTCAGCTAGTCAGAACTAAAATAGACAATTTTGTTAGCTTTCAGATCATGAGGCAAAGCACATTTTCCCACTTGGTTTTAGAGAAAGGCTGAGAGATGTACCTCATCAGAGAGCTCTAAAAGAAAAAAAAGCCCAAACCCCAAATGTTATTGCTCGAATATAATGAGATGAATGGCATTGAGACTGTGTAAAAAAAAAAACAAAACTAAACAAAACCAAAAATATACATATAAGCATCTAAACAGAAAAGTCATGAACAAAAAGAGAAGCACTTGAGCAGTATTCTGTCCTCACTCCTACCACATAAAAGCAGCTTGCTGATGATACCAATGGCAGGATGGTGCTTCCTGACTCCAGCATGCTCACTGGTGAAACATCTAATCCAGTCCACACGCAGAACATATCACCCATTTCCTAGTCAGATGTCTCACTGGTTTAACAGCCTACAAATAACATACTTCCCACCATTAGACAAACTGTCCATTGTCTAGCAGCCAACAAAAGCAGCTAGTGAAACAACAACAAAATGAAAAAGTCCCAGTGTCCTCCCACCAGCTAGGAACACATCTACTGAAGTCCCTTGACTTGGTGACTGACACCTTCTCCAAGCTCAGGTCCCACAGGTCAGAGTGTAGTTTCTGAGAAGGGGTTTGGGATATTTTGGGGGTTTGTTTTTCTGTTTCTAGTAAATCCTTGTACTCTCAGGCTGCAGGCCTAGGTAACAACAACAACAGCAACATAAAAGACTGGGCTACCGAAAACTACACTTTTGAGATCTGAGACATTGAGCCAAAGGTAGGAGAGGAGAAAAGGAGCAAGAAAGAGCTAGAAAAGAAAAAAGATTGTACTGTTCACTTCCCATATATGTGCAATGCTAAATTACTGCCAGCAGCTGTCAGGGATTACAGTGAAGCTGTTAGCCAAAGCACCCTTCATGATTTGGCCTTTCCAGTTCTCAGGGGCAAGTGAATGAAGCACAGCTGGTGCTCGTAGCCGCACTTGCTTCAACACAGGCCTTAGGTACCCTTGCAGTATCTGCTCTCATTCACTCTTGCAAACATGCAGGACAGCATGCAAATATGACTCCAGGGAGAAGGTGGGATACAGATTCACTTTTAATAATACAAGCCTCTACCTCCCTTTTAGACAGTCAAAACCACTATCCACATTCACAAGACTACTGATGATGCACTAACTATAGAGACCCCAGGCATGATTCAGGGTGACCTTGAATGGCTTTGTGAGTCAAGGAAGGGGTGTATTGGGTCTGGCTGAGATGGAGTTAATACTCCCCATAGCAGCCCTCGTAGCGCTGTGCTCTGCATCGGTAGCTAGAAAGGTGTTGATAACACACCAGTGTTTTGGCTACTGCTGAGCAGTGCTGGCACAGCATCAAGGCTGTCTCTCCAACATTTTTGCCCCCCCCTCAATGGCAGGCTGGGGCAGGGCAAGATCTTGGGAGGGGACATAACCAGGACAGCTGACCTAAACTAACCAAACAGATATTCCATACCATATGATGTCAGCTCAGATATAAAAGCTAAGTAAAGGGAGACGGAAGGGGGGCATTTTTTTGCCTTCTGGAGCAACCACTATGCGTACTGAAGCCCTGCTTCCCAGGAAGTGGCCAGACATCGCCTGCTGATGGGAAGTAGAGAATAACATCATTTGTTTTTCTTTGCTGTCGCATGTGACCTTTGCTTTCACTTTATTAAAGTGTCCTTATCTTGACCCACAAGCCTTTTGTTATATTTTCTTCCCCCTGTCCAGCTGAGAAGGGGGAGTGATAGAGAGGCTTTGTTGGGCACCTGGCACGAGGTGGTAGAGAAGGCCACCAAAGAACCCTGGTAACAGCGATACCTAAGTGACTCCGCAAATCTTCACACACTTAATCTTGAGTTAGCTGCACGCTGGTCTGTCGACATGGCAAGGGCAATGCAGGTGCTACCGAAGACATCATGGAATCTGCCAGACCAACTGAAGGACTGCAGATTATGGCAAAAATCCACCAACAGTGAGCTACCGTGACCTGCAATAAAACAAATGATTGTTCTCCCTATTAATAAACAACAACACAAAGGAGCATCACATAGACATATCCTGTCAACAATGCCAAAAGAGCTGCAGAAACTTATGTAAGCAAACTCCATTATCTAATGTGTTTCTGTTACCCAGAAGGATATTGACTGAGGATCTTACAAATGGCACCTCCCAAATTGCACAGCTGGCTGTCATTTTCCCCTGAACTGGGCAGGTAAAGAATGTTGGCAATTAGGGATGACCACTTTCCAAGTGACTAGGCAGCACTCTCCCTTGTACCCACTGCCTCGTTCATGACGACTAGCTACTGAACAAACAAAGGGCAAACAGAACGTGGACCTCATCTCCATGATCACCACCATCCTGAACCTGAAATTCTCCCTTGAATGGCTAACTCACAGTTTTGGCATGTGATACCCCATTGTCAGCTATCTCTCTTCTCACAAACGTAGGCATGCAGAACATGTTGCACCTCACAGCATAGTATGTAGCACAGCACAGTTTCCATCCTGTACTCAGTCTTGATACAACTGTGCCAGCATTTGTATGACCATGATCATCAAACACAGACCCATGCTGCTGCATGTTACTGTCCCAGTGCCAAGATGCAAACAACAGCAAATAACATAGCGTATATATGGTATAATGCCTTTGTTCAGGTTCTTTTTCCAGGCCTGCACTCATCTCAAACTGTTTTTCTCTTCCATGGTAACAACTCATAACTTCCCCCAAACATTCCAGGATTATAGCCCAGACTACAGACAATAGGTATAGATAATGAATAGAGAGCTCAGTTGCCTAACTTGGTGTGGAGATTTTTGTGCCCCAAAGGTAAAATTTGTGCATAATGATACCAAATGTTGTCACTTGAGCCCCTTTATAAATCTAGTCTTTATTCTCAAAATGCCTCTTACTGAGTCAGTACCTGTGCCTCAATTATGGAGCATTTGAGACCAAATAACTCATTTCTCAAGAGAACGGAGAGGTCAGAGAGATCCCACAGTGTGAACAGACCTTATGGACAGGTTAATAGGATATGTCTTTTCTGTCCCGAACCAATCGGCTTGTGCAAGGGAGATGAGGAGTGACAAAGGAAGCTGCAAATACCAGTTTACTTCAGTACCTTCTGTTGTGTTAGTGTGAAACAGAGACTACTGGTAGCACCTGAACAATGCCCCCTAAGAAAAAGGGTGGTCAAAGTACAAATACGAAAGTCTATCATCTGTTATTTGTTTTGTTCTTACACAGCAGTAGCATTAAAAGCATTCTATGAGATGATGTAAAACTAAATCCCATTATGTCTTATGGCTCCATTACTTGTAGATCACATTCAGAAGCATCTAGTAATGTTGAGTAGTGGATTTTTCAGTGCTACTCCATTTTGCTCAGTAGTTTGGGCAGCATTTGAAAAGTTGTATCTCTTGTAAGTAAACTTAGAATCATAGAATCGTTTAGGTTGGAAAAGATCATCAAGTCCAACCATTAACCTAACACTGCCAAGTCCACCACTAAACCATGTCCCTAAGCGCCACATCTACACAGGTTTTAAATACCTCCAAGGATGGAGACTCAACCACTTCCCTGGGCAGCCTGTTCCAATGCTTGACAACCCTTTCAGTGAAAAAATTGTTCTTAATATCCAATCTAAACCTGCCCTGGCACAACTTGAGGCCATTTCCTCTTGTCCTATTGCTTGTTACTTGGGAAAAGAGACCAACACCCATCTCACTACAACCTCCTTTCAGGTAGTTGTAGAGAGTGGTAAGGTCTCCCTTGAGTCTCCTTTTCTCCAGACTAAACAACCCCAGTTCCCTCAGCCACTCCTCATAGGTCTTGTGCTCTAGACCCTTCACCAGCTTCATTGCCCTTCTCCGGACACACTCCAGCACGTCAATGTCTTTCCTGTAGTGAGGGGCCCAAAACTGAACACAGTATTCAAGGTGTGGCCTCACCAGCGCTGAGTACAGGTGGACAATCACTTCCCTAGTCCTGCTGGCCACACCATTTCTGATACAAGCCAGGATGCTATTGGCCTTCTTGGCCACCTGGGCACACTGCTGGCTCATATTCAGCCGGCTGTCAACCAACACCCCCAGGTCCTTTTCGGCCAGGCAGCTTTCCAGCCACTCTTCCCCAAGCCTGTAGCGTTGCATGGGGTTGTTGTGACCTGAGTGCAGGATGTGGCACTCAGCCTTGTTGAACCTCATACAATTGGCCTTGGCCCATTGACCCAGCCTGTCCAGATCCCTCTGTAGAGCCTTCCTACCCTCAAGCAGATCAACACTCCCACTCAGCTGGTGCCATCTGCAAACTTACTGAGGGTGCACTTGATCCCCTCGTCCAGATCATTGATAAAGATATTAAACAGAACTGGCCCCAATACTGAGCCCTAGGGAACACCACTTGTGACCAGCCACCAACTGGATTTAACTCCATTCACCACAACTCTTTGGGCCCAACCATACAGACGGGTTTTTTACCCAGCAGAGAGTACACCCATCCAAACCATGAGTAGCCAGTTTCTCCAGGAGAATGCTGTAGGAAACAGACTTTAGTAAAGCCTTTGACACTAAGTAGGCAACATTCACAGCCCTTCCCTCATCCACTAAGCAGGTCACCATGTCACAGAAGGATATCAGGTTAGTCAAGCAGCACCTGCTTTTCATAAATCCATGCTGACTGGGCTTGATCACCTGGTTGTCCTGTATGTGCCATGTGATGGCACTCAGTATGATCTGCTCCATAACCTTCCCTGGCACCAAGGTCAGACTTACAGGCCTGTAGTTCCTCAGATCCTCCTTCTGGCCCTTCTTGTACATGGGTGTCACATTTGCTAACTTCCAGTCAACTGGGACCTCCCCAGTTAGCCAGGACTGTCAATAAATGATGGAAAGTGGCTTGGTGAGCACTTCCACCAGCTCCCTCAGTACCCTTGGGTGGATCCCATCCGGCCCCACAGACTTGTGTGTGTGTGTCGAAGTGGTGTAGCAGGTTGCTAACCATTTCCCCTTGGATTATGGAGGCTTCATTCTGCTCCCCATCCCTGTCTTCCAGCTCAGGGGGCTGGGTACCCAGAGAACAACTGGTCTTACTATTAAAGACTGAGGCAAAGAAGGCATTAAGTACCTCAGCCTTCTCATCACCCTTTGTCACTGTGTCTCCCCCTGCATCCAATAAAGGATGGAGATTCTCCTTAGCCCTCCTTTTGTTGCCAATGTATTTATAGAAAGATTAATATACATTATTTATAGATTGTCTTTTACAGCACTAGCCAGATTAAGTTCTAGCTGGGCTTTGGCCCTTCTAATTTTCTCGCTGCATAACCTCATGACATCTTTGTTGTCCTCTCGAGTTGCTCACCCCTTCTTCCAAAGGTCATAAACTCTCCTTTTTTTTCCTGAGCTCCAGCCAAAGCTCTCTGTTCAGCCAGGCCAGTCTTCTTCCCCACCAGCTCATCTTTCAGCACATGGGGATGGCCTGCTCCTGCACTTGTAAGATTTCCTTCTTGAAGAATGTCCAGCCTTCCTGGACTCCTTTGCCCTGCCTCCCAAGGGACTCTGTTAATCAGGCTCCTAAACAGGCTGAAGTCTGTCCTCTGGAAGTTCAAGGTAGCAGTTCTGCTGACCTCCCCTTCTTACTTCTCCAAGAATTGAAAACTACCATTTTGTGATCACTATGCCCAGGATGGCCTCCAACGATCACATCACCCACAAGTCCTTCTCTGTTCACAAACAACAGGTCCAGCAGGGTCCCTTCCCTAGTTGGCTCACTCACCAGTTGTGTCAGGAAGTATCTTCCACACACTCCAAGAACCACCTAGACTATTTCCTCTCTGCTGTATTGTATTTCCAGCAGACATCTGTTAAGTTGAAGTCCCCCAAGAGAACAAGGGCTAGTGATTGTGAGACTTCCCCCAGCTGCTTATAGAATATTTTGCCTGCCTCTTCATCCTGGTTGGGTGGTCTATGACAGACTCCCACCATTACATCTGCCTTGTTGGCCTTCCCCCCAATTCTTACCCATAAACACTCAACCCTACCATCACCATCATTAAGCTCTAGACAATCAAAACACTCCCTAATATTCAGGGCTACCCCACCACCTCTCTTTCCTTGCCTATTCCTTCTGAAGAGTTTATAGCCATCCATTGCAGCACTCCAGTTGTGCGAGTCATCAGCTTCAGCATCACAATCACTTTCACTCCCATTCCGTTGTGCTCCCAGCTAGTGAAGCTTGAGAACACTGACCTGACTTCCTTCAGTAACTATCTGTGAGATTCCTACCAGGGGCCAACTTTCCATGACTCTTGATAACAAAACTCTCCAATGGGCTGATTAGTCATCAGGCAATGAAATAGCTCTTGGCATAAAATAACTGTCTTCAACCAGAGGGCTTTTAAAAAAAAATAACCAAACTGGGAGCACAGTAGGATTGCCTAGCAAAATCACATTTGATAATGACACTATTATGTGAAATACAGATAAAACTAATCATAACAAATGTATATGGTCTTGACCCAAAGATCCTTTCCCTCTAGACCCATCCAACAAGTCCAACAAACACTTTTTCATGTTGTCTATTTACAGTTACCTGCCTGGGCAGATAATTTGAGATTTGATTACTGAACAGAGAAGCATACTGAGACAGAATAAAGGCAGACTTACAGATGCAGCTGGAGATCTGCAGTCTTGCTTAGACTCTCTGCTTTGGGGACATGGCAGAAACTCTTTACTCTGTGCCTGATGAAGTGCTACTTGTCCCGTCTAGTGTCCTCCCCCAACCTCCACTGCCTTTCAAGAAATTCTACTTTTAGAGCAGGTAAACAGAAAAGGTCAAGACTGCATCAAAAAGGGGAGAAATAAAAATGAAGGGATGAGTCTGCTTGACTGGTTACATTTCAGACTAGCAACCCACACCTCAATAAAATAATAATAAAAAAAAAAGCCCTATTCCTCAGGCCATGCCATATTCCAAGAGCAAGCACTGAAAGCTCTTCTCTTGAAGCCAAGTCAATGCACAAGCAATCACATTAAAAAGCAGGTAAGACACCTGATTCCAACCTAGTGGTCTGGATATTCAAGTGTCCACAAAGAGGCTAGAGTTTCTTTGCCAGCTTACTGGAACATGCATGGTTTACATTATACCCTCAGCAGAAAAAAAAAAAATAAAAAAATCTGTAAATTACTTGCAAATTTCTAACATTCCCTCCTTGCTTTCTCAAAAAATAATTAAAAAAAAAAAACAAACCATAGACTGCTTCAGAAAGTTTCTGAAATTAAAGGATACTGAACTTCATAAATTTAAGATAAACATTACTTTTAACTTATATTCTCAGCATCCACATTAGGTTACTAGAAGTGAAAATGAGGAGTACTCCTGCTGATTTTTCTTTTAAAAATTATTTGGGACAAGAAAAAATAATGGTATTCTGCTTTTTGTCCTACTAGTGAATTTAAAAAAATTACAAAAAAGGACAACTTTTTTTTAAAAAAACTGACACAAGTCAAAAATTTATTCATCCTTTATAGACTGGGTCTATACGTGACCTTCACGTTAAGTGTGACCAGAAAAGCACATGGTTTAATGTAGGATTCTGTAACAATTATATGGCAGGACTCCATATTAATAACCACAAACTGTCTTTTGCATAAACAATTCGGTAAATGACAGTACGAGTCAGTACGAGCTTCATGTGAGGTTGTGCTTGTGGCAGTCTGCTCCAGTTGAAAAGGACTGGCTGTTGGGGATGCAGCTACCAAAGGTCACCTACAGCATGATCCACTCCCCACAACAGCCGATCCCTTTTAGGGCAGCTGCTGGCCAGGCAAACAGCTTTGCCTTTTCCTGCTCCCTCGTACTGACTTAGGCTCACACAGACTTTCCATTCCTAGTCTGCCCTGTGACTCTGCCCCCACACTCCCCCACATGAGTTCATGCCCATTTGGGAATATGCTCTTCTTTTCATTAGAATACAATATTATAGTTATCAACAACCTTACCAGCACTCTCCTATGATAAAATCTGGAAGAAAGCAAGATCGCCCAGATATAATCTATGTAGGACAATGGCAAAATTCACTCAAGTTTTCTTAGTTTTGGTACCCCTTTTATAAGTAACCTTTGTAGCCTAAACAGGCCTTATAGGGTTCCTCTGTTTACAAGAGCTTTGCCGATTCTTCAGTGGAAGATAAATCCATTATTGTCTACATTTGGCCAGAAAAAATGATACATCAGACAAAAATTTCTTAAATTCTACCATCATCTGGGCCCTGGACTCTAGATACTAGAGGTTTTTTTGAAGTATTGCAGGCAAACAATGCTACATGAGCCGCTCACAACCTTTCACACACATATTGCTACAAGGTCCCTGAAAGATGGGGATGGCAATTATTCCATTTTACCAAATTACAGCATGTGCTCAGGCATACAGGGCAAGCTACTCAAAGGCACACAAGTCTGAGACACACATGGAGATTTAACCCAATTTGTCTTAACTCTGAGCCGTATTTTTAATTGCTAGATCATTCTTCTTCCTTAAAGGATGATTATCAACAGATTATATTAGAAAAGACCAAACCTTAGCCTTCAGTCCAAATTCCTTTGTCTTGTAGATTTCATCCAGACCCACAGAGTATTTAAATAAATCTTTCTGGCACAATTTTTAAGTATCTCTTACAACTGGTAGGATATGGGAAAAGTTGCCCTCAGTTACTATACTGCACCATATTGACTGCATCATACAGTAAATGATGCATACCATATACTGCATCATCTAAAAATGTGTTTATCACTGATTTGACAGACCCTAAGAGCTTTATCAGGCCAGCCTATAAAAAGACACATGTATGTATTTTCTAAAGCATATAGTTTCATAGACCCTGTAGGTGTTCCTGTATCATGACCCTGAAATTTCTAGAAGTATTATAGATGAACGCTATCCAGTTTTACAGACATGCCAATAATTCTGATTAACATTCCTCTTCCCTTTTTTTTCACAGCTCTAGAGCCAAATTCTCCTTTGGGCTATTAAAACAACAGGTTACTTAGAAATCAAACCACTTGCATAAAATATGTAGGATTTGACCGATAGAAAACAGCAGTGAAATAATAATAATAATAATAATAACAACAACAACAACAATAATAATAATAATACAAATCTTAGAAATCAAAAGTACTGATAGCCAAAAATAAATTTTTAAAACTGAGAACTATGATTAAACTTCCTTTCGATACAAACAGAAAAAAGTGACAGTTTAATATACAGTGGCGTGTTTCAACTCATAGCCTAACTGGAATTTGTGTGACTTTCCAATTACAGACTACAAAACTTCAACCTTCTTTCCACTCCCTAAGGTATAATCAGTTATACGCATTCGATTCCTCACTCTATAAACACAGAAACCCATGTGAAACAAAAACTATGCTAAGAGAAGCTATCTTTAGAAAATGTTGCAACTGTTGAATGTCTAATACACAATTTGTGCAAGAAAAGTATGAGGCTAGTTTTATAGAGAAAACAAACTTTACTACCTAAAATGTACTCCATACAAAACTAACACTGAAACAAAAGCTAAATTCATCCCTTCACCTAAAAAAAAGGGTAGTTCTACAACTCTATAAACTGTTTTGTCCTGGAACGCAGAACACAAGTTAAACAATGTCAGTTCCTAGCCAGAAGTAAATATAAAGTAGAGTTTCCGGAATGAATGCGTAAATCTTCTTGGCTCTGCCTTTACATTTTTAAAACAGCGCATATGTTTATATTCTGACCTTTGTACATTTTCCAAATGAAAACGAAACAAAAAAAAAATCCAAGAAATACTTTTCAGCAATAACTGGACTCCTATTACTTTCCAAGTGTCAGTTACAGTAACACATAACTGCCATAAGTGTAATAGCAATTATGTTTCTATTCTTGATACTTAGGAAGAAAGAGTGGGCTTCCACAGAACCCTACCTATCAATTTTAAATTAGTTTCAGCACAAACCAGAAACAAGCAAAAGTAATTTCATCTTGCAAGTGATATACGAATTTCTTAAAAAAAAAAAAAAAAAAAAAAAAAAAGGCAATTAGTAAGGGCTATTGCATGCTCTGTTGCTATTCATTGCTGTCAGTAATAACTACCTCATTTCAAGAAAACTGCTTCCTGCTTGATTTCTTCTGCCTTGGTTCACAGAAAAGTTTATACCACTGCATTACCCATCTATTTGTTCTTACTAGCTTCTGAACTTGCTGAACAATTCCAATTAAATTTAACAATGAAGAAAGCCTCAAAGGAAAGAAGTTGCTACTCATTTGTGAAAATTAGCAGCTGATGCCAAACTAGTATCTACCATGAAGGAAAGGTGACATAAATTCAGTATTGGTCTGTCTCATTTGGCCTGCCAGCCAGCTAATCAGTACTAGACAGCTCTGAACATCCACACGAGATGGCTCTGAACTGGGCACCAAGGTGCTGCCCCTATCCGAACACTGTCATGTACCTTTAGTAATGCGCTTCCTGAGGAAAACTAAATGTTGCAAGGGTATGATACTCGCTCCATGTCATACACCAACTGGCTCTTTCAGGCCATAAGACATATTTTGGTTTGTTTTTACCCCAGTTGAACTGAACACATACCAACCAACCAGAGTGCTGGAATAACTTCAGACTACGATTTTTACAGTATGATTTAAGAAAACAGTAGAGGCATGTGCTAGTTTGTATGTTCAATGCTCTGTAGTCAGTTTTATTAAGTTCTTCACAAGCAACTGCGCAACAGCTTCAGCAAATAAAACATTAAATCTTTAAAAAAAAAAAAAACAAACCACAACTCCACCAAAGAGGAACCTGCAGTAAATGTTGAAGGTGAGACATCGGATTGCAATGTACTGACTTCTACCACAGCCACAAATGATAACTCCTTCCTCGGAAATAAAACACATCTTAGAAAGTGCAGAAAACTCTAGAGAAGTAAGAAGAACAAAAATAATTTTGCTCAGTGGTTGAATTTCCCCATCCCCGTGGCATGAGCCGGCGGGGGCCTCTAGCACTGCCCACCTGGACAGCTCCTGCCCCGCAGCAGGGACCACGGACCAGCTCCCCAGACGAGGGACCCTGGGTTTGTCACCTCCAAGCCAGAAGAGGTAACAAACAGCCTGCTTTGTTAGGGAGAAGTGCTAACAGGCTCCTTAGCCTGTAGGATTTAAGAACTTTTCTTTCTGAAGCTCATTTGCATGCTTTGATTCTGTCAAGGCTTCAGATGCTATAGTGGCAGAATTCTTCCAGAGTTAGACGTAAAAACATTTTTCTAACATAAAGAAGTATGTTCCAGTAAGCACCTAATGAGGTACAGGCTGATACCAAGATCACTGCAATGATCTGGATCCAAGAGAACTTGCCTCTTCTTCTGAAAGGCCTATACATGCACCTTACTTCACTCCCAGGTTGTCTTCCACTACCTGGTGTTACAGCTACAAAGACAGTGAGTGTCATGCTAGAACTACAAACATCAGCCTGCCTCCTTTCAATTGAGAAGTGTGACTGCACACATTTCTGTGATTTATCTTCTATTACTTTCAAGCAGAACTGCAAATAAGCCTTTATCTCAAAACAAGGGAAATGGATGTTAGCCACTGATTGAGCTTCTGTATAAATAGCAGGTCAAGCAACCTTAATTTCGCATATTGCAAAAAGCAAAAGAAGAAAAACAAAACACTTGATACGTTCTTAACAGCAACAAAAGACAAAAACCAGAAATGCTCTTACTGTCTCTTCCTACTATTTGTTTGTTGGTTTTGTGTTGTTTTTTTTTAAATCCAGTGCATGAGAAAGATCCTTTAGCAAAAAACGATAGCTAAGATGGAAGAAGTAGGTTGCAATTCATTGCTTTATTCTTATGCTCCATATAACCTTCCCAGGAAAACCCTCTCTTGGGTGGAAATGGATCAGTGGCATGCAGTTTCAGCAGTAGCATGAAAGTCAGGTCTTTCTAGCAGTATTTACAGAAGTTCACATTAAGAAACGTTACTCTAGAGGCTGTGCCACACTCCCCAAACTCCCCCAAAACAGTCAGAGAAGAGGACAAATGCCTACATGTTTGCATGGAAAGCACACCTTCCTCTCACAAGCTCAAACTGTTCTTTAAGACTTCCCAGGATCCCAAGACTTCCCAATCTCCTTATACATCCCAAAGCCTGCTTCTGTGCTGAATGCAATGATCTGAAGGATGGACTTAGAGAAAGCATGAAATTGCTTCTCTTCTTTTTCCAATTTTTTGAGGCCATAACCTGAAATAATTACAGGTAGGCCATGTTCATATGACAATATATTCCAGATAGAGAGCAAACTAGGCCTACTTAAAACAGTGACTCCATTTTATTAGTGTTCCTGAGAAAGCAAAAATGGAAGAACAAATTACTTCTTTTTGGAAGGTGGATAATGGAAATGAAACCATGTCTACTCCCACTTCAGCTGCCAGCAGCTGCTGCATTCCAGTCGAAGGACAAAACTGACAGATTAGCAAGGGAGACATGCAGATAAATACTGAAGATAAAACTTTTACCAAGAATTTAAGTCAGTAGTATCTAATAATAAGTAACCATCTATCTACTTTCAGACCAATTTTTTTTATACATGCATTAGCCATTAAATATTTCCTGTAAGTTGAGGCAACAGGAAGGAAAGAAGGAAGGAAGGCTGTTAACTCTATATTTAAATTACCTCACAAATTCTTAAATAATGTAGTGGTGAAGGCTAGATCAGAGTTTCTTGTGTTTTGAGTACCTATTAAAAACCAATAGACATAGAAAAATTATCAGCTAAAAGATGGCTTTTAGAGAAAGTTGCCTGAACATTACTCAAAGGTATTGAACAAAATGGCTGGAAAGAGAAAACGCTACACATTAAAAACAAGGCGGGGGGGGGGGGGGGGGGGGGGAGGTCACAACACAAACAGAACTAAAGATAAAATGATGACTGGGTCTAGTACTAAAGTGACTCATGAAGAAGTAGATCTATAAGGGTACTGGATCTTAACTCCTCAATTTCAATAGAAATTAGGCATAACAAAAAAAATTTAAAAATCTGTCCCTCTAATGTTTAATAGCATCTATTACTGAGAACATACATTTTTCAAAACTCATTCATGATGAAAAATGGTTTTATTAGAATGGTAGAAAACTTTGTTTTCAAAGCCTTACGAAAATTTTAACCTATGTCTACAGTACACGTTTTAATTGTTTCTGACTATAAGTGTGATGAGTATCACAAACATTATTTTGAAAGAGAACAAGAAATCTCAGGACAACCCCAGCTCTCCATTAGACAAAGTTTTTGTCATTAAAGCTCTTAACCCTCATTAATCCAGGAAGAGCATTTAAACATACTTATTAGCTTGCAGACATTCATTTGCAAAACCTTAAAAAGCAAAACTTAAAAATTTCTTTATCAACACCTATTTCAAGGTCTTGTGACCTTAGTCTGCACTTTTTACCAAAGGCAATTACTGGCCTAACGAAGGAGTTCATTAAGAATCAATGAAAAGAAGTGTAACAGCTTCAAAGAGAGGATCTAAAAGGGAACAAGTTCAGTGGTGAAAGTAAGGAGAAACAAATTAGAAGGACCAGATCAGTGCAGTGACAATATATACTCATTTGTGGGATCATCCAAAAAAAGCCCGCAACAATGCTGTCATGGACAGCTTGAGTTCAAGTTAATTCATACCTTACAACAGATACAAATGCCTTATAACTCATGGCAATGGATTGTATTTTTCACACTAGCATTACAAACCTATCATTAAAATCAGAATGGGAAAACACGCTAAACCTTTAGCCTGTGCTCTCAGGCTAGCAAGTCTGAATGTTTACACTTGGTTCCAGCTTGCATTCATCCCAACACTGAGGATTCTGTACATCTTTTATTTATAGTCTATATTGAGGCTTTGGAAGGAATGTTTTCTTTCCAGTGTTGGGCAAGGATTTCTTTTCTTCCTATCTGGTATGTTTTACAATAGACATGTCTGCTAAAAATTTATACCATGAAGAGACTCTCACTATTTATAAAAACACATTTTACATCTGCATCATAGGGATTCAGAAGGGGCTGATGCTATTATAAAGATCTTTTATACAAGCAGGATGGTATCTGGAACAACTCTGAGCAGGAAAGATCATGTTACTTCTCCTCATTTCAAAATCTATTTTATACAGCAATTTTCTATTCCTTCCATTAAGGAAGTCTTCATAATATTTACTAATTGGCCCTTTTAGCCCAGCTTTACAAAAACCACTTTAGTCAAATAACTGGAACAGTATGTGTAAGAAAGCTATTCTCACTATCAGCTTTTACCGGCTCAAGCTCTCAGCTTTAAATTCTTGCTCTGATGATTTTTTTCTTAATATTAATATCACTAAGCAGAGCAATTTAAAAAGCAAACATACAAGTGAAAAACACTTTCTATTGTTACAGCATGTTTTTTACCACTCTACCTTCCATTATCCAGGGTGTTACAGTACAATAAGATAAGGCTGACTAAATTAAAATTTGGATTTTTGTACTGTTTCATTCCTTATCATTTCTTCATTTTATCTGTGGTCTGTAAATTATTTTTCTGAGCAGCAATGCTAAAAGGATGCCTTTTATGGAAAGGGTGGCAAACTGCCATATGGCTGTTGAGTTCACTCTGTGGATACCTTGTGCCTACAACCTGCATTTTACTCCCATGCACTTCAGACACCCTTGCCTATATATATCACCCTTCATTTCAGATATCACACTTTTTTCTGTGACATGGTATCATTTAAAATGCTGAATGAGGCACCGGAGATTCGATTAACATAATCTTTTTGATGTAGCCCCAAAACTGTATGTCTTCTAGGTTACTTGCATTATCAATTTAAATCTGGATTCACGTATTACACTGCCTAGAGACTGCAAATAGAAATTCTGTGTGAGTACTACTGCTATTTTTATCACCAAATGCACAAAACTTGAATAGTGCCCTTCGAATTTTTAAATGAAAAGTAGAATTGACAAACATGAAGCCTTTCTTCAAGGAAAAATGTAATAACACCAGTCAATCAGAAAAGCAAAAAATGAAAAGAAAACAAAGGACACTCAAAGCCAAACTTCACCCTCCTCAACATCTTGTTTAGTACTATGACTGTAAACTGATCTACAGAACAAAAACTTATTTAATCTTTTTCTTTACAGAATAAAAAGCAAAGTTTCTAATTACTTGTCATGATCAAAATTCACAGTAAGAACATTCTATTCAGTTCCATGAAGTAAACAGGTTATCATTCCTACCCAGCAAGTGAAAGGGTTACCCTGAAAGGATAAGTATAAAGCCTCTACATAAAGCTAGCTAGAGTTATCTGTGTCATCATCCAATGTCCCAAAGAAAAGGAAAAAAAAAAAAGTATATATTTCCTTTAGAATTCTCATAAGACTGCTTTCAAACAATACCATAATTGATGGATGTTTATGGTAATAATCTCTACTTATAGATGTGCATATTTCTTTTAACAGATTTGCTTAGCACATAGTAATTGATGCATACATGCGCTTCATCTTTTATGCACCCACATCCATATAAGAACCTACAGTACAAAAAAAGACTATGTGATAAATGTATCATCCCTAGTAAGATCACCTCTTTTTCTTCTAATTCATGTACATCAAGACCTATTCCAGCAGCACAGAATACACAGCCATTTTAAATGGCTCTTTTTGTGAAAGCCTTCTCCCTCCTTCATTCACTTTTTAAAAAAAATCACTCACCTTTTTAAAGCACAGAACTTCTCTAAAAGTACACTCACTTGAAGCTCAAAAGAAGAGCTCAGACCCGGAGTGGGAACAGTTTTTCTATAGCATGACTTTAAGGCATTCCCATTAAAATAATAGTTGGTGAAATAACCAGATTTTTATTAACCACTAAAGAAAGGGGCATTTCACAAAGTGCATATTACGTACTATTCAATATTTCCTTTTTCCATCAGCACGAAAACCATCTTAACTCTCTGTGAAGACTGCAGCTGTACCCATGTGCCTACTGACTTTCTTGATGATGACCACTACTGTTATTTTTTGAAACAGAAAATGGTTGATAACAATCTGGATTCTTCATGAAAAACTCACGCTGAAGCTTTCATTAGAATACACATTCGTTAGAATGTACGTGTTATGAGTCTCCAGACATGGTAGTATGACAGATGACCACGTCAAAATATCTAAAAGATCTCTCAGCATCAGATGACAAAGTTCACATTCATACAATGCATTGACCACTAATTTTAGTTTAAGTTTGCATTTATGCTCTTCTGAAATACATTTATAAACCTAACAGAATTTCAACAGAAAATTCAGGACATAAATTTGGGAGGTATACATGAGGAAAGCAGGGCTATATCTGGGTAGAGAAAATAAGAGCAGAGAATTTAACATGCTCTCTCTCACATGTGTTCTCTATTCTTTCATCTTCCTCCCCTTACTTCAGTTCTGTCCCTCCTCCTTCCTCTTGCTTTTACCTTTACATATTCCTTACCACACATGGACTCCTTTTCCACCTCTATGTCCTGCCTTCCACGTTGCCTTCTTGTTTCTTTCATCACTGTCCCAGCAAATGAAATTTCCCAATGTAGAGGTCATCTTTGATACTGGAAAACCAGAAGCGGGGCAGCAGCCCTTACCTTGATTAATCTGTACCTTGTGACCTAAATGTGCAATTTTCAAGCCATATGTTCCAGATTTACAGGAGCAGCTAAGGCCAATAAGTCTGCAGAGGTTTGACTATTTAAGGTAGATTTCCCTCAGACTGAGGGTTCTCAATGGACAGAACTAGAGAACAGAATGCAATACTTTTACATAACAGATTGGGGATAAACCGTGAGATATATATGTATTAAACCAAGCTTAACTTACTGACAGATGCTTGAAGCACCTCTGTGCAGGTTACAAACACTAAGCCATTATGTTTTTTATAACTTCAGTAGGAGTACATTCTAAAAACAGGCACTTTCTTAGTGTCCATGGATACATCTTTACTCTGTTCACTAAAACAAACAAACAAAAAAAAGTAATTGTTTTTCCATTCATGTAAATGCATAAACAGGAGTCAACCCGGGGAACAAAAAATGTAAGGTTTCTTTGGGAAACTGAACCCAAGTGTCAGCAAGTGACACAAAACTCCTAGAGCATTCTTGAGGAAGCCAGTTTTCCTTTAAAACAGACATGATACGTGCAAGAAACAGAGTGCTGGTGTGCAAATGTTAGTACTGACACTGTTTATACCTTATCATTCATAATGCAATCATTACAAACTCATGCCAACAAAATTTTATGTCTTCCTATATTTTCTGAATTAATGCTGTTCCCTTTATTTGACCTGAGCAGTCAGACAAAATCAGTTTCAAATTGTTTCTTTAGAGAAAAAGAAGCTGGAGATAAATTCAAATGTTTTTGATTGATATAGTTCTACTACTTTTCTGTCCTTAAGTCTTTGGCATTTTCTCCTGCTTCTCTTAAATGCACAGAGACAAACTTTAACAAAATAATAGCCAGCAGAGACACCCTCACTCATGCATGCTTTTGTTTTGAGCAGGGATAAATATATATGTACATATATATAGTTCTGAGAGGGAACCATAGTCCTTACTATAAAGGCTACTAAATGCTACCCATTGCAAGTTCAAATTTCTGGTTGCTTATAATTTTGTCAGACTAAGTTTTTGAACTGCAATTCTCCCAACCTGAATAAAACACCTGGGTCAGATTAAGGGATTAAAAAAAAAAAGAAAAAAAAAGAAAAAACCCAAGGTTTGCTTTCTAAAGTAACTGTTAGCAGAAAGAAAATATTTTAGTTTGCTCCTGTCAAAAATACCGGAAACCATTATTTCAAAAAGCTCTCTTATTCTAAGGATTTTCAGCAAGGATTGAAAGCTTTGTGGTTTTATGACTGCGTATACTACTAAATAAGAGCGGCCAGCAGCCACACCCTGACCACCAAGGCCCACTGAACCAGCAAGGCACCCATCCACATGGCTAGAATTTTCTTCCGTCCCAGCAGCTGTCTTCTTCCCAAACACCTATCCTGAATGGTCTCTTACACACGCAATGCTCTGAACCACAGCAGACACAGTCCGGAAAAGTGCAAGCAGGTATAGCCCAAAGCCTTGCCAAGGAGTGTACCAACAATGCCATGCTCGCATGCTCTCAAGGGACTCGCCTGTAACTGGAAACTTCTCTTTTCTAAATTGCATCCACAGTAAGGCTGCCCCAGCCTGGGTCTGATTAGGTTTGTCATTACAACTGTACAAATAACGCTTTATTTCTTTTTTGTATTTCAGAGGAGTAACTGTAGAAATTATTAAAACTTCATTCCTAACATTGGCTAAGCATGTATTAGATAGTAATGCTTTCAGCCACCACCCATCGTAACCCAGATTTTAATTTGAATACACACATTTCTAAGAAATTCACATTTTTCTATATGGTCCCTGATCTAACGATATCCTACTATAACCTATACATATTTTTATATTGCCCCCTTGCTCTTACTGACCCCTTCCACTGCTCTGATCGACCCATTATCATTGCACAACAGACCTGCAGGAAGGTTACGAACTGTTCAGTGCTTTCTGGTTTTGTTTAATTTCAGGAAGAAAACTGCAAGTAAGTTAAATGGTACTTCATCAGTTCTGTTCATCTTCACAAAGCTGGTATGAATGTGGTTGTGTACAGTTTTCTCCGATGTTCTGGTTTCTACAATTTACCTATTATTTCAAAATTTGTAGTAACAGTATGTATGTAAAGCAATGCAGACTGAATAAAGGAACTAAAATAAAGACAAACCTTTAACATTGACATTGTAAGCTAGAATACATATGTTTTACCTAAGCAGTGATCTCATACTATTTGAGTATAATCAGCGAGTAAAGCTCAGATATATACTTGCTTTTTCTAGCTCAAGTTTTCAAGGAAGGAACTCAAAGCAACCACCACACTGACAGAAGCACACGGGGGAGGAGAGGGACAGCTGTAGTATTTTCTTGTTACAATACATTGCTATCTGAGAAAAAACACCAAAACAAAGTAAAACAAAAGAAAAACAAAGTAAACAGAGGCTATGTGATGCCAAATGGTACATGCAGCATTGCAATTTTTTAGTTTAAAGAACAGCAATGTTACCTCTAAGAACATCTCTACTAATTCCTATTAAGGCTAGATGAAATATGAATTTTTAGCTATGGCAAATATTTAAAAACAATTGTTACAAATTACATGGGTTATTACCCATCAAAATAAGTTGCACATCGACACGTAAGTGGTAAAGAGAAAAGTATAGTTGTTTGTAAAAGAATAAATAACTTACTGAGGATTTTCAAATTTTTCAGACACAGTATAATAAATTTTAGTATACTCTTCAAACCTGCAAAAAGTTAGCACATTCCTCTAAAAAGAGCCCCATTTTTAGTGTATGTCCTATTCAATTTAGTAATTGCTATTAGTATTAGTAGGAATTAGTTGTCATCACTGATTAATACTAATACACCCGTGTAGGACAACTTAATATATTTAAAATAAAAAAAAAAAAAGAACCAAAAACTAGAAGGCCTAAAAATCATTCCCAAATTAAGCTGTGTGTTCAGAAGGGGATAATCTAAATGCTCTGAAACTAAAGAATGTCATTTCAGAAGGTCACCTTAAGTCCAGGTGCCAATTCAGAACTACGACACCAATACAACAAAGTTCTCCCTCCAGACAAGGTAACTGCTTTTACCTTTATTTGATTTCTGCAACTGATGTAATGGACACAGCAGAGGACCTCAGTAAAGTTTAATTCATGGTTCACATATGATTCTTAATCCTGAGTATAGGGTTTTTTTTCTTTTAAACACAGCTTATGCCTCAGCTCATCATTTCTGAAACAGGATAATGCCGATGTACCTTCCAAAATGCATTTCAAGGACAAAACTAATACTGACAAAGAGTTCAACTGCAGTGCTTGTAGGTATTTAGAAACATGTGCTGGGGAAAAAAAATTTTAAAAGGTTGGAGCCAATAACATTTACAATGAGCTTTCAATAATGTCCTGTTTGAATTAATTAAGGAATACTGTCAGCTTGACGTTTCAAGTGTACTGCTTTAACACAGAAAAGATACACTACCAAGTCTGCACTCCTTCCCAGAGGTTTTCATTTTACATTTGCTTATAAACTTTTCCAATTTGTTTTCCTCTTCTGTATGAAAGCAATATACAAACAGGACAAATTGACTATACTGAAGCAGTTTGATTATTCATAAAGGCAAAAGAAAAAAAGTGAAAATAAAAAAAAAAAACTTTCCCTCCAACTTAAGTTCAAGTGTTGCTACTTATTAGAAACAGAAAACAAAAGCCCAAAAGAAACATGCTTTTAAATTCATATTTAAACCCATCAAACAATTATTTGAATACAAGTCTTTTTGCCACCAGTTATTAACAAAAGGCTGAGTGGATGCATTGTTGTTACCTTAAAAGAACACATATTCAGGGCAGACGTAAAATTTGAATTTAAAATATACACTCCTACACAATGCACACATACACAAGGACACCATTAGTAATCATTTACTATAACTTACTTATTATTCACCTTCCACATGGTTTGACAAATATTTCCATTTTTGTTACTTTTAATTATTAGTTATTCCAACTGACAGAAATTACAAGCCATAATACAATTAAACTTTCAAAATACATTAGGCTTAAAAATGTGATATTTTAAAGGGTTTATGTCAAATGCATAAATGAGTTAAACTAAGTCATTCTGGCATGTCCCTTAATGAGAACATTGACAATAATGGCTTTCCTTTTTCATGATCACAACAAAAAGAATATCAAGAGAATCTTGATTACAGGTATTCATTAGAAAACCTTAGAAAGCTCTCAAAACACACTGTAAAGTTTTACATATGTAACACAGACATGCCAATAAATCAAGCTGCATTTCTGTACTTCCCTCCATGCAACATTTCAGTTCTCCATTCACCAATGAGTCTGTTGAGTGTTATAATAACTCGTGTTTGAAAACCATGGCTAGTGTTAGTGAATTAAGATAGTAATTTTGTTCTTCCACATTACCATTTCAGTTTTCAAAGACAGCAAATTTCCAGTTTTCAAAGACAGTAAAAATCTGGAAATTTGCTAATCTCACATAATCAGCATTAGAGTTCAAAATTACCACATAAATCTGCAGAACCTGATTGATGGATTCCAATTCTCATTAAATACACGTGGTATAGCTGCAAAGAACAGAAGAATGGCAACTGTCTTGCAGTGTAACATAAACCATTTAGAAAACGTACCCAGTTCTTAAACATCAACATTTTTTCCCGATAAAATGCACATAGGGCATTATTTTAAAAACTGCGCTGATAGTCATCCAGCAAACAGCTGGCTTCTGTACTCTTAAGTAAATCTACCTCCAGCATGACCTGGAGGGATGAATGCTTCAATGATCTGATGAGATATACTTCAATTTCAAGCTGTTCTCAAAAAAAATAAGCTAATGATAAAGATGTTTGGATGCTTCCTCTTCTCCATCTAACCTTATTGACTGACCTCTCA
Organism: Buteo buteo; assembly: GCF_964188355.1. NCBI lineage: Eukaryota > Metazoa > Chordata > Aves > Accipitriformes > Accipitridae > Buteo > Buteo buteo. The sequence continues at coordinate 15,514,008 of NC_134174.1, read as the reverse complement.
GCATCCAACCATACTGACTGACCCTTCGGTTAGCCTGCTCATGACACAAAGATGAAGCGCTACACACCCATCAGAGACAGCTACTACTCGTCCCGTAAATCAGACCAGCTGATGGATTGACATCATTCCTACATAAAGCCTGTTGGCCACACAAAGGTAAGGTATCATTAGCTGTTTGCAGATAGGTGTTACCCTCAAACACAAAGACACCGCATACATTCTTTGCTGTCTTCACAGCTGTGCTTGCTCCACAGGCCCTTCTACCATGCAAAAAATCTCACCCTGGCTTTCAAGAAGAAATTACGTTTTAAATCGCGCTCTACTTTTTGAAGCGCGTCTATGTACATCTATGTAAAATGCTTAATCGAGTGCCTGAATACAGTAACATGCCCATGAGAGGTGTTTTCCAAGGTAGACGTACCCTTGTACTAATTACAAAACGTAGATGTGCGCTCTCGTGCTCTTACAAAAAGGAAACATACAGCTCTTCTGTTAAGACTGTCACAGGCCTATAGGCTCTAAGCGGTACAGCTGCAGACTCTGGCCCTACCTGCGTGCCCAACGCCCCGCACTGCCGAACAAAAGGGAGAAAAGCCCGGGAGGTTAAAGTTTGCGGCGGGAGACGGGAAACCTCCCGTGGGCTCCGTTGTTCGGCGTCCGCGCGAGCCGGGGAGCTGCCCGCGCTGCAACCGCGGGGGCCGCCTCTTCTCCTTCCCGCTCCAGCCGCCGCGGCCAACGCGCTCCTCACGCCCCCGGCTCCCCGCCGCCTCACCGGCCCCGCAGTCGCCCCGCCACGACCCACGGCCACCGGCGCGGGGGCCGGGGCCGGTGCGCGGCCCGCGCCCCCCCCCCCCGCTGCCCTCCCCTCACACAGCCGCGAAGCCGCCGAAGCGGGAGCCCCCTCCCTGCCCCTGCCCCTCCCCTGCCCTGCCCGCTGCCCCTCCCCTGCCCTGCCCGCTGCCCACCTGAGCCCGGGCAGCCGAGGGAGCCGCCCCCGCCCTTCCCGGCCGGCTCGCTTCTTCCCCCCAGGGCTGGGCGAGGCGGGGGGCCCTTACCCGGGAACTGCTCCTCATCCTCCCCGCTCTCGGAGTCGGTCTGCATCGGCTCCTCGGCGAAGTTGACCCCGCGGGCGTCGGGGGGGGCCCGGCGCGGCGGCTGGCTGCCCCTGTCATGGCCGGGCGCGGGGGTGCCCGCCTTGCGGCCGCTCGCCTCCTTCTCCGCCGCCGCCGCCTCCTCCTTGAGGCGCCCGAAGTACTGGAGGGCGAACTCCAGCAGGTCCCCGGGCTGGCTCCGCAGCACCTCCACCGTGAAGCCCTGCAGCAGCTCCGTCAGCCCCGCCGGGATGGAGATGCTCATGCCGGGGCCGGCCGGGGGGGCGCAGCCTGGCTGGGAAGGGGGGGGAGGGAGAGGGGAAGGGGAGAGGAGGCGGGGAGGGGGGGGGGGGAGAGAGCCCGCGGGCCGGAGCCGGGGGTCCGCAGCCCGGGGACGAGGCGCGCCCGGCGGATCGCCCGTGGGCAGCGCCAAAGGGGCGGGCGGCGGCGGCGGCGCAGGTGGGAGCGGGCGGGGGGCGGATCCGCGGAGGGGGGGGGGGCAGCGGATCGCCGGCAGCCTCGGCGGCGGCGGCCGCAGCGTCTCGCTCCGCTTCGCCCCACGCTTGGCGCGGCGGCGACGGCAGCCCCGTCCGTGACTGAAGCCTCCCCGCCCCCGCCGCCTCCTCCCCCCGCGCCGGGGGAACCTCGCACACATGTGACCCGGGAAACCATGACAACCTCCCGCCGGGGACTGCGGCCCGCAGCGCGCCCCCGCCCGCGCCGCCGGAGGCAGGGAGGGAGCCGGGGGGGGGAAAGGAGGGCGGCCTGCCCGCACGGCACGGCACGGCACGGCACGGCCCGCCCTGCCGCGGATCCCCGCCGGGGCGGAGAACCCGTCCGGGGCGGGCAGGTAGCCCTCGCAGCTGGCCGCGGTGCTGTTAACCCCCGCCCCGAGGCCTCCCGCTGGGCTCTCCTCACGGCCCCGGCCGCCGTGGGCTCTCCTCACGGCCCCTTCCCCTGCCGGGGCACTGCCCCGCCGGGCCGCCGCCTCCGGGCACCGCGGCCGCCCGGCTCCCCGTGGCTCCCGGGGGGCCCTAGGCTTTGGGTGCCTTCCCCCTGCGGTGGATCCGGGCATCGGCGCTGGTGATCGGCGGGGCTTCCTGATGAGCGGACATGTCCCCGCTCAGGGAAGGACCACGGATGGTGGATGTAGCGTTTCATCGCTGATTCCCACCGAGCTTTTTCACGGCCATGTACCACCTTAAAAAAATTCCCCACACATCATTCATATACATAGATACGCTATCTATTTATATCCACCGATATTATTTAGGATGCGAGGGGTGATGTGGCGCTAGAAAACGCATCCTGTTTGTCAGCTGGTTGTCTAAGGTCCGTGAAAAATCTAGCTGGAGAAAGAAACAATTGTTAAAAAAAAGTCTCATTTAAACGTTGCCGAGTGCCAATGCTCAGCGCAGACACTCTTCCAAGTCATGCTGCAGACACTACTTAGCACAGTGGTAAGTAGGTGCTGCTTGTCATCACCAGGAAGCTTAAACGTTTTAAGTAAGTAAGTAGCAATTACGGGTGCCATGTTTTTCATAAGGCTTTACTAAATGCTTCTCAAAAGTGAGATCCTTGGAACTCATGAAAACTGCATCACCACCTGATTCGTAATCACCTCTGAACATTTGGCCAACGTTTTGCGGTTCCAGAAATATCTGTTAGAGACTTACTTTTATGCACCGAGCAAACTAACTGCTAAAAAGTCTAAGGTTGGGACTACTTGGGTGCTTGATGATTGATTTTACTGAACACTCAGGATTACTCAAATTGCCTTGAAATATACTTCATAAGGGCTTACGCTAAGATAAGCAGTCAAAATTCGAGTTAGTAGGAGCAAGATACTGAAAGACCTGACTTCAAGAAAGTCAAGTGACAACAAAATACAGCAATCCCTATGATGCTTTTCACACAGATCTGGATCTCAAAGCCATTTTTAATTGAATTCTTTTCCAAGTGGAACCCAATGCTCCCTGTGCATACATTTTCACATGGAGCTTGGATCACAAGTTGGATCTTCAAAGTGTTATAGACCAGGCAAATTAATGAAACAAGTGATCCATGCATGCGTGGGTGATGTTGCTGCTCTGTAGCAGGCAAGAGACTCCTCTGCTAATGCAGTTGTGGAATACCTTTGAGCAACATCTTGCGGCTTCATTTATCTCTGCAGGAAAAGCCTACAGCTAGCCATTACGAAGTACTTTTTTGAAGTGAAATTCACTGATGTTTAGCACTGTCCAGCCTGAGGAACATCTTCAAGGTCAAGCTAAGTCCTCTGGGGGCAGACCACGAGTGCTCTCTGCGCCACCAGCAGGGTGTAAGAATTGCTGCAGTGGTCTGGGGGTCCTAACAGCCTAGCTAGCACACCCACGCTTCATGCCATGCCCCAGCGCTGGCATACCCTGACAACAGCTGCCTTTACAAAGCACTGCTGGTGTAGCATGTAGCCACATACATACTATGGCCAAGAATCAAGTGCAGCAGGAGAGCTAACATCTGTACATTATGGACAGGTGCATACCTTAGTCATTCTAGAGGGTGGTTTAGCTAGAAATGCCACATTGGCTCATTTACAAATTTAGGAGCTCAAAAGCCCTCTCACAGCACTGAGAGGGCTGATCTGTTTGTGACCGGATTGAGAAATACCTAAACTCTGAGGAAACCTCCAGGAAGGGAAGTATCGGTAATTGGTGCCTTCCAGGCACTAGGTGTTCTGTGAGCATACAATATTCTATTTCCTGGAGTCTTCCAGGACTAAAAGGACTGTCATCTCTGAGGTTTTCTCTTAGCCAGACAAGGCACTATTATTCTAGGAATTTACCATCAGCATGGCGTCTTTCGCCAACTAATCAAGGACTTCCCTAGCTTGCCAGAGCCTCCCAGACATGAAAGGAGATTGCTTCTCATCCTACATCCTCAGGAGCCAGTCTTCTATGTTTGTATGCAAAATTGGGACAATTTGATAAAGAAATTCCCAAGTGGTGGCACCCTAAAGAACGATTATTTTTTAAAAATTTCAAAACAGCCCAAAACATTTGTGTCTAGTGAGACTTGAGTTTTGGTGTATCTCAAAGGATGGCAGTGGACTTTGTAGTTGAAGTTGGTGTCATCTGGTTTCCTTAGGTACTTCCTGTTCCAAGGAGCTTGCACTGACATTTAAATTGCTTTTAAATCCTCATAAGGAGGTCAGCTGTCCCAAAATGTGTAATGTCTAGCAGAGCTAACAGTTAGGTAATGAGAGTACCAGTTCACACCTCTCCAATGAGTTTTATTAGTTGCTACTAATTTTTATGTGTCATTCTAGTTCAGCTGTGAACATCATCTTGAAATGAAAGAGAATATAAAACCTTCAAAAAGCCTTCTGTACTTCAAAGGGATTGGGCAGAACAGTCCCCTCAAAATTACTAAGAAAACGACGTAAAGACTTGTGTTGCCTCCTTTCCTCCTAGCCAACAGATACACTCTTCATAATATACAGCTTACCACCTTTGCATGTCAACCTGTCCCTTCACCCAGTTCGAGGCTGTGAAAAATTAGGAGACTACAGCAAGCAGCTGAGAAATAGCAAGCACTGTGTCTCCTATTTGACAATTTCAGACAGCATACTTCAGACAGTGGTTGGGCCTGCTTCTGTCAGAGATTGGAGAATGAGATCTTTTCTGATCATGTAGAGGACAACGAACAGAGTGCAGAAGGAAGGAGCAACAGACTTTCAAGCCTCGTCTTTATCAGGGTAAATGCAAATCTAGTAAATTTAGTAAACTTGAGCTAACAAAGTCCGTCCAACAGCCAACTACAAACCTTTTTTCTGCCAGCTTTCAACTTTTTGCCTGATAGGAACATCCTTCTCCAGTTCTTCCAAAGACATTCTCTCAAACAACCATCTTCTGATTAACCCTGGTTAAGCTCTGCAATGCAATACATGCCACACAGAGGGGACAGAAGTGTGCACTTAATGTAGTGAGTGTAAGACTGGGTAAAGCCTTTTCTCTCAAGTGGAAAGTAACTTTAGCAAGCACACTAGTGGAATACAGGCTTTTAACACCACCACCACCACCCCCCTTAGTTACCTTCTTGGAGGCAAGAGGGACTATAGTTATTATCTACTTGGATGACCTGCACAGCTTGCCCAGAAAGAAAAGCGACCCTGACCTCTTCATCTGTAGTAGTCTCTCTCCTAAATTGGCAACCTAGCAACTATTGCAGTATAGTAGGAAAAGACTGATGTCTAGGTGTTGGAGATGTTACTCTGTATTTCCTGTGTTTTAAAGATTTTTGGGTTGTGTTATCTTAAATCTTTTGTCCTGGCTTTTGAAATTTTAAATGCAGACACACTTTGCATACTGCATGATTAAAAGCTGCTGCTGACAAGCAACCTGCAAATCCCTTCATGTTTTATATTTACTTCAAAATCTCTTTAGCTATATGGCAATGTTTTTCCTTGCTGGCTCTTGATCAAGCAATAGCTGGTTTGTAAGTTTTGAACAACCACAGTTCGTAGGAATAATCATGTACCAATTTCTGATCTTCCAAAATACCTTTAAAATGTCACATATATTGACTTTTTTTTCCTCTCAGCTCATGCTGGCTTACTAGGCAAATCTTGCTCACAGAATTTTCTTACTAACAGTTTTTAATGGCAATCATTCAGCCACAGATTTTTTTTCAGCAATAACAAAACTCCCAGCTGTGCAGATCCATAGTTTCCTGCTTTTCTATTCTTCTCATTAGAATGATATGCCACTATTATTATTTTACCAAATCCATTACCAAACCCAAATCTATTTATCAGAAAAATGTTCAGTTCTATCAACAATATAAGAAACTAGTGCCTGTAATTCATGGATCAAATTTGAACGCATTCCTCATGACTCTTCCTTTACTTGAGTCTCCTGTTCTCCATCTCTTCCCTTTGTAAAGCACTCTTGAGACCAGTAAAAGTGTATGGCCTACAGTTCTGGTGTTCATATATTCAAAAGAGCTTGGAAAAATAGGAGATGCGTAGAAAAGAGACACAGGAGTTATTCATAAGCTGAAGGAAATGCCTTGAGGTGAAAAGACTGAGAGAGTTCACAACCTTTATCTAAGCAGTTGTTATTATGCTCAGTAGAAGAGGCTTATACTGAATGATCTAATTGATGAAGGATATCCATCTAAACAGTCTAGTGGTTCCTTCTAGCCCCTTTAAGGCAAAGAATAGTATTGGTCTTGCTTATCAGAAATGGCTCAACACCTTCTCTTGGAAAGTCAAACGCTTTCACTTCTCTAGAGGAACACACAAATATCCCAAAAGATGCATTAGTTCTTAGATCTTGTGAAAAATGAAGTAATAGTGAGAAAATCATAGTACAAATATGCTTTAAAAACCTACAGTCACCACTGTGGATGCTTGGGTATTATTTAAATGCAAAAGTGCTATAGTGAATGGATAGTTTTGCTTTTCATTTTCCTTGAGGAAGCTGGGGAATCTGATGATTTTTGAAAAATGAACTTTCTCCCTGCAAATCCTCTCCTTCTCTTACTAGTCCTGAGCTTAGATCTGAAATCTTCAGATCATCTGCTGTGTGGCAAAAACAGGGAGCAAAGGAGTAGAGATAGCTGTTGTATGGAGAACAACCCTACAATTCCATGCCTTGAATTGCTCATTAACTGCCATTGTTCCTCCAAACAAATCTATTATGAGAATTATCTTAGGTTTCTTGGGAGCTAATTTCCAAAAGGAGGGGGTCAGAGCTGTGGAGTCTGTGGTTCTAAGTGATGTCTTCTCCTAGGGAAGAGGCAACTTTTTCAGTGGACATTAACTGTTGGGGTTTTGATTTGTGTTTTTTTGGTTTGGGGGGGGGGGGGGTTCTTCCTGATAGATTTAATTGTTGCTCATTATTTTCTTGAAGAAATTAGCATTTATTCTCAGCCGGAGGAATAGAGCATCTGCATAAGTATTGGTTAAAGAGGACACATAAGCACCAGCTGAAATATTTTCCTGGGTTTTAATCTTAATGCAGTGGTAATGTCCCTGCAGACTTTCATCTTGGTGAAAACTAGAATAACATTAGTGACTAAAACCACCATTCTGATCCTAATGAAGCATGTGTTCCTTTCTCAATTTGGGCATCTCTGCACACCTATGCACAGCTTGAGTTGTGTAGGTAGACACACTGGGCTGTGTGACAGACACTTTTGTGTGTTAAAGGCATCGGACAAGAGGGGTTCAGGTATTGCCTAGTCTGTGAGAGAAGACGTGTGCCTGTAGTTGGAAGAGTTATGTTTGAGAGAAGAACCTTAATTCAAACCAGCAGACCTTAAACAACAAATGTGGATGCTTCAGAGCTGTGCACTGGAGTGCCAAGTCTCCAGTTTGTCTCAGGATGGTTTGTTTATAAGAACTTGTAAATGTGCATTTGATTAAAAAATAATCTAAATATAATGACCTTTACAGATTCTGGAACAGAAAGACTGTCTTTCTATCTTTCTCTCATATAAGTATATGTGTGTGCATGTATAAATAAATACACACGCATACATATATGTCTGTGTATGACATTACTGTTTCTATTTTGGCAGAACCTAAAGACCCCATCATATTAATCATTCTATGAATGCAGTATAAGTATCTTAACTTAGTTGACTTGCAGTGAGTTAAGACTGGCTATTTAATGTAGACTTATGGATCATGAAAGAAAGTATGTGATTATTTTTTATACTTTTATAAGAAACAGAAATATTTACATTTTTAAAGTAAAATCCATAATTGCACCACCCTTTCAATATTCCAACTTTAGCCCCAGGAGTGGAATATAAACAGTGCCAGCCATGCATTCCCATGAGTTTTTTATCGTTGTTTTCGGCACAATCTATTTTTATTCAATTCTATGGGAAATGCACACACTTTGTGCAGTTGCCAGAATGTGATTTCCCAATGCCCCCTATTTATTTCCAAGTATGCTTTTTTCAGATTCAAGTACTTTTGCCACAGCACTTTTTCATGTTTTATCGTGGAAGTAATCCTTGCTCATACTGAACCCATTTGCTGAGGACAACGGTTACGTATGTGGAGCTGAAAGGACGGCCATGTAAGTTAGAGAAAGTCTCCCACACTAGCAGCAACAGTTGGTTCTTCTTCCTTTGTCAGGGTCTGCCATTATTCATGCTCATTCCACCTAAAGGCTGCATGCACGTAGCTGCATCTGGAGCCAACAGGACAGAATCTGTGCTTTGTTCAGATTCTGCTGAGCGTAACAGAGTCCAGCGGTCGTTGGGGAGATGGTGATGTTCTGCTGAAATCCCTCTCTCTGGGCCTACATTGCAGGACAATTTGGAGGCTGCCCAAATTCATAGCAGATTAATCCGTAGGAACCATCCATGAGCTGGGGCTAGCCAGAACACATCAGGCTTCAGACTGATTTACAACATAACTGTTGCATAAGGAGCTATGGAATGGTTCAAGCTGATAATGCATCTGTTGTACAAGAGAGGGGATTTGGCTGTGGAACCTGCCCCAAAAGGACAACTTGCCTAAATAAGGGCACAGTCCTTAGTCAACATATCCACTCAAATTTGCATGGTGCTTTCCAGGTCAGCATAATTTTCTGCCCTAAGATCACTTTCACTTGATGGACTTTTTTCTCTCATTTACTTTAAGGGTTTATTTGTGTGTTAAAATCAATCTGACAATGCCCTTACATCCATACAAACCATCCTGTTATATCACTGACATAAGGCCTAGTCAAGGTCTCTTGTGTTCAGACACAGTTGCAGTTCCAGCACAGTCCTTTACAAAGAGCCCTAGACATGCCCAGTCTGCATATAAATGGAGCACAACTGCAGAAGACCCCTCCCAAACTCCCTTGCAGTGTGCTGTGTTAAAGACATTTTAATACTTGCCCCAAACTTGACTCATCAGCAGTATGTGCACCACAGAACCTGCACCATTACATCCTGCATAAATGCCCTACCTTTACCTCACAGCATTATTGAGCAAAGCTTTCAAACAAATAGGCAAAGGAAGAAAAGTGGTCTTGAGGCCAGATATTTAGGTCAGTAGTCCTTCCTACTTCTTCTATCTGCCTTGATTTATGCCTGGTAGCTCAAATGTGAGCTTGTTCCTCAAGGTTTGACCTGAACACTTGCAGAGAGGGTTATACCCTTCCCCTCGTAACACATATAGCAAGGATCCAAGGCCAGGGTACTCACCTTGCCCTGTAGATTTCTCCATCATCCTTCTGCCATCTAGATGATGGCACAGCTTCCTTGTCCCATAGGGCCTTGGACCAGAAGCAGATGGGTTGATAGCGGCTGGCAAGGCACATGGACTACCGAGGTGCAGGAAGGCGAGGAGGTTCTCCTTGGGTCTGAGTTAGTGACTACATCTTGAAACTGTGGTCCATTGCTGTGGCAATGAGTCAGGAAGCGAGACTGCCAGGTTGCAAGTGATACACACTTTTTCCTTAGCAAGTATCATCAACTGATACCATTGTCTAGGCCTTTTCACTCACACAGGCACCAGGCAAAAAGTAGCCCTCTCAAGGTCCGACAACCTTGTAGTCTTCAAAAGCCATATAACTCATGAAAGAAAGAGGATAAATATTTTGAAATCTGGCACCTCTGGGGAGCCAGATCTCCATGAAGTAGCATGGAAGTGGAGCCTTTCAAACTGGCAACATGAAGAGGAGCCTCCCTGGCCAGGTCCTTCCACTGAATTCACTGCGCCAAAAAGCATCTGTCCTGGTTTTGGCTGGGGTAGGTAATTGTCTTGCTAGTAGCTGGAATATGAGAATCACTCATGGAGCACCTCTCTGTCTTTGGTGGTCTGCAATAATTAGATGCTTGTTTTGGTGTTCTTTTTCCGAAGGTGATGAAGAAGGAATGTAGCAGGAACACAGGCACAGAAGTGTGGGGATCTTTGAGTGAGAAAATTCCCCTTGGACAACCACAGCCCTGGCAGGACCAGTTGTTTTTCAAAGTTCTCAGCTTTTTATCCATCTCAAAAATGTCAAGGTGTGGCTGGAAAGACTACAATATGGATGCTTTGTGGATTCTCTGAACAGGAATAGAAGAGGAAGATGCAGGCAGTGGATATCCTGTTTTAGTAACATTAGGCAGCCAGATTGTCCTGTGGGAGCTGGCAGCAAGGTCCAGCTGGTCTTATCTGTATTGTAGAACAGGATAATGATGATGGAGAGCACAGAGAGATTCTCAGTGTGTGATCAGTGCCACACTGCTGCCTTGGCCAGCTTCCAATGTGATACTCACCAGGCTGAGATCTTTTCTTTAATTCAGAAAGTGCTAACCTAGTTTTATGGTCCTCCACATGGAATCAATTTCGCATGGATTAAGATACATGGAGAAGCCCAGTCATGACTGCAGCTGGGGTGGGAAGGAAGGAACGTGGGCTGGGATTGCACTGGTCTCCTCACCTGTCCTGGGAAGGTCCAGATCAGGCACACCTGCAAATATGGTGTGTGCTCCCAGAAGTGAGACAGCTCTCTGTGAGTCTCCACCATTTCTTGCCCCTCTTTCTTGCCCTTTCAACGCAGATGCAGAGAGAAGGGACTACCATAACAGACCAGGAGGAAGGGCTGACTCCTTGCAGTCGTCTTCTCCACCTGCACCTCTATGTGTTGTCATATATCTGGTGCAGGCAGCCCTGTTCCCTGCTCGACATCGGCCCAGCTGGATAGCAAGACGGGAGGAAAGGAATGGGGAGGGAGCAGACCAGGGCAGGCAGACAGCAGTGTTCTGGTTCTCCTGGGACTAAAAGGCATCGTATCCTGGCAGAGGCCATCCTGCAGAACTGCAACTAATCATGTCCTAGGCTCTAATGTACCCAGGTGCCAAGTAAATTTGGGTTTCTTAGCAACTGGGATTTTCAGTGATTGATTGCCAAAGTAAGACCAGTGAACTTTGGGCAGTGGAGATGCTCTCAGTGAAAAGCAGCAAGCAAGGGGAGTGCAGCATTGCAGGCTTCTGCCTCCCCACGCTGCCTTCCCTTTGTGAGGGGAAGCTTTGGTGCAGAGCTGGGCACTCTCCTTTCTGCCATGGAAATGGCACAACGCTCCAAAATGATGGAGGGCAGTGCGGACCCAGTATTGGCTCTGTCATAGTAAAACTGATTTGCATTCACAGAAAACAGCGGGCTTTGATTATGGCTACATTTTACAAGCAGCGAAAAACTTTCATGTCCTGTCACTGTTTCAGTGCATCACGTGCAGAACCGATACCCAGCTCACTGAAATTGCTTGAAAGTTGCTGCCTGCTAAAGAAGTTGGGGTCAGGTCCTACTGGATTCATATTTCCTCCTGTGAAATGGTAACTTACTTAGAGGTGAAAAAGAAGCAAGAACAATGTCTCATAGTCTTTAAAGTACAGAGAAGCATCACAGAATGACGGAGCAGATGAGGTGAGCTGGGACCTCTGGAGATTGTCTAGATTGTGTATTTCAGGTCCTGCCTGTTGCCTCTTGCCCCGTCACTGGGCACCGCTGAACAGTCTGGCACAATCTCTAGGCTGAGCAGTCCCAGCTCTCTCAGCCTCTCCTTGTATGCCAGATGCTACAAGCCCGTAATCAATGGTAGTGGCCCTTGGCTGGACTCACTGTGGTATCTCTATGTCTCTCTCGTACTGGGGAGCCCCAGTACCAGTACTGGAGAGCCTTCATCCTGTCAAGGTCCCACTGAATGGCAGCACAGACATCTGGTGTATCAACCACTTCTCCCAGTTTTGTATCTTCTGCAAACTTGCTGAGGGTGCACTCTGTCCCACCATCCAGGTCATTAACACAGATGCACCCTAGTACAGGGTGACCCCTGGGGTACATCACTAGTGACTGGCCTCCATATTTTCATTATAGATAAGTACAGATTAACAGCTACCCAAGTTGTTTTAAGGAGCAGGTAAGGATTTTATCCCTGGAAGGGTTTAATTTCTGCTTGTAAATATACAGAAATGTAAGAAGGGTTCTTCTAAATGCTTATGGAAGAGCATATTTTATTGGAGACAGACTAATAAGTGCTAGAATTTATTTTGAAATATCTACTACTAAAATATCTACTATTTTAAAATATCTACTACTTAGTAAATCATTAAACATTATTTCATTTTAAACATGTGCAGCTTTTAAGATTTTAACTTTTAAAACATGTAGATATTTTAAAATTACTCCACTGTGTAAACAAATCCCTGCTTAAAAGTACAATGTCTTGAAAAAATTCAACATAATTTAATTGATGGCTTTTATTTTCTTTTTGTGTCTCAACCATTGGCATTCCTCAGTTTAGATGTCAACATTTCTGTGCCTGGAAGCTGGAAAATAAAAATAGTTACACTTTGAAAAGGGGCAGTGCTGAGGGTGAAAGGTCCTGATCTCGCAAGTTCTTGCTCAAATGGAAACTCAATGGGATTACTTGGGTGAGGAGGGATTACTCACCCAGCAGAAATTACAAAATGAGGCTGAACTTCTCTACTAAAATGGTAATAACTCAAACATGGAAAAGATTATTCACTCTCTGATGAAACAGGGCAAGGAAGAGTGTATGAATCTGTGATTTTTAAAGAAGTGACCACAGCTGAAACCCACTGGAAATCTGTTTTGAAAACAGATGAGAACCTCCTGCTAAGTGGTTAGACTGCAGTGATGTCTTAACAATTGGTTTGGGGTTTTTTTTTAAGAGTTTTTGTATTTAATATAGATGAGCTACAGTGATCGCAGGCCTGTTTGGAAGCCAAGTATGTATTCATGTCAATATTAACAATGCCTTGGGCTAGACAGAAAGCTTGGAAACTATGTATTAACATAAATAAAAATCAGTGCATTTTTGGAGTAATTTCATTCTGTGGCCTTAAAAAGAGTTTCCTTGGCACAGTAAGATGACCTTATCCTTGAAAAAAAGTATTATATGGTAGAAATATCTTTATTTCCTGACACAGTAGGACAGAAAAGCCACTTTTATTCCAAGCAATCCAGCTTGTACATAGGAAACCTAAAGCGAATGACCACATCGTGACACCACAATACTGATTGTCTGACTCTTGAGATAAGAGTGAGTGCCTAAGAGCTGTTTTCCAGACAAGAGCACCCAGCTAAGAACTAGGGTATGTGTCAAGGAGGTTTTAAAGGGGAACATTACTCAGAGCTCAACAGTGATTAAAGAACATTGAAATAGGCCGCAGAACCCTCTCTCTTCTTTCACTACTCCAAGTGAAGGGGGGAAAAAATTCCCCCAAACCATAAATCTTCTCCTCTCTGGCCCTTTTCTACCTGGAGCACCACCTTCTCTGGTTCTGAGCACCTCTATGCTGATCTTCAACTTAAGTTTGCTACAAGAGTCAGCACCCCAATTCCAGGATTCAAGGACAGTCCTGTTGGTGTGACCAGACCCTGCACAAGGACTTTGCCACACCTGGCCAGTTTCAAAGCCATTTGTAGCAAAATGCATTTACCACAGAGGAAGGTCCATAATTATGAATCCTTCAAAACATCACAGCTAATATAATTGCAACTAGTAGTTCCCAGTCTGCAAAAGGGCATCTAAACTTTTGAATTGCTGGTCCCATTGCCCTTTGCTCCTTTTGTGACATTTCTGATTTTCCCCCTGAAAGATGATGATCTCATGAATAATTAACTAACTTCCTAACTTACTTCTTATTTGTTGTCTGTGGCAGATACTCCCTGGCTGTAGGTTGGAAATAAAAAAAATTCTCCAGTGCAAAGCTCTTTGCTTACACATCTTGGTGGTTCCCTCATGGAGAAGTCAATGGGCAATACAAAAATCCTTTCTATTGTTCCAGTGCATGTGATTCTCCTTCTCCTCAACCTTTTCGATGGGAAAAAATGATTCTTTGAACATATCTAGTACAGCTCCTTACATGGGAAACTCTTAGAGGGTCTACCCCTTACGTATGTATATACTTACTTTTAGTCAATGCTGATTTCCTTCCTTACTTCTGGTTAACCCTGAACATACTTGTTGTATTTGGAATAACAGCAATTACCTTCTCCAGATCTCAGCTGTTTCCTCTGTTGTTCTAGGTCATGATCTTGTAAGTAGATGTGTGCCTATGGACCTTTGTGCCTGACCAGCTTTCACTGTTGGATGAAAGTGTAACATTTTATTTCTCACAAGTATTTTTGTAAATAACACATTTCCAGTGTTGACTCCAAAGTAAGACTGCAACTGATTAGTTTTCTTGGGGGAAAGATCAGGGGTCTGAAAAAATCAAAATGTCATGGTTTTGTGTTAGTTTGTTCACAAAGAAAGTCTGTTCTTGGACCTTGTTGATGCCTAAACTACTAAAAACTGGACCAGTCTGAGTTTACGAGGATATAATCCATCAGAAGAGATTCACAAAAAAGTTGGGGTTTTTTCCCCAGGATTAGCTCATTTTCTGAGCAAAGTAAACCCATATATTACATTAAATAGGTCTTCCACAGTTTATTGTTTATTTGCAGGCCTGTTCTTTAAAGGATAAGCCAATTCCCTCTCATATGCAGCTCATTTCTCTGTGACCCACTCTGACAGCTGTGACAATCTGTTTGTCACAGAGCTTAGTACATACCAATTTATATATTAAAAGTAGCTGGAGGTGGAGCAGTCTCATTTGTGGGTTTAGGACCTTAAAACATGGTGTGAAGATTCGCCAGATTACTCCCTGTTTTTTTAAATGATGACATTACTTCTTAACTTTGCACTTCAGTGAGTTCACTTACAAGAGTGACTCTTACCTTGAAAAAAAATACTGCCATGAAATGTCCTAATTATCCTCCATGTTATAAATGTGATAACATGGCAGTGTGGGAATACATCAGGCTGAGGCGGGCAGTGGGCTGTTTGCCATTCTGGGGCGAATTGTTTCTGGCTCGGTACCATGTGCCTGATGGTGGCATGTGTCTTCTCAGGAAGGACAAATTGCTCTCCTTCATGTTTGGCAAGCTCCTGCTGGCATGCCAAAGAGGCCTATATTTAGTACTGGTACTGTTTAGCCAACAAGCTGGGAAAATTGTCATGATGATGCAACTGGAGATTTACCGAGGCTGTTTTCCAAGAGCTGAAGAAGACATGGTTGCAGTGGGCTTTGAATTTCCAGCTCTGAATCCTGTTGTTCCTATTTTGTCTGGGTACAGCACATCCTGCTCCCAAGCCCAGGCCTGCAGTGTTGCAGCCTGAACTAGAGCTCATTTACTGTGATTTGGCAGTGGTGGGATTCCTACAAAGCTGGCTATTTTGATATACAGCTTGGCACGCAAAACTTTGCTCTCCTTGTTCTGTTGAACCCTGGCTGCAGCTGCCTCCTTTCCTGCTACCCTGGTGACACGTGCTGTCCTGACTGCCTAAAGCACACATGCTCCCAGATGTGCTGAGAGCAGAGGTCAGCAGCAATTGTTCTCATCAAAACCCTCTTTGCCTGTCATGTGCAATGGACACGTGCCCTACGTACAATTCAAAAAGCTCCTGAGATCGAAGGTGATAGGAGCCCTGATGTTCACCGTGGGAATTTAACCTCCTCTGTTCTTTCCCCTTGTGAAAAAGCAACGTCAGGAACCTCCCAAAGGAGTGCAGCCATACCGTGAAGCCATACCATGGGGTTATCTTATTTCTTATTTATCTTATTTCTACCCCAAATTGGCCACAGGGACATCCACTCTTCAGCAAGAGCATCTGAGGTTCCTTCTCCCAGAAGGCCGTGCCTATGGGAATGACGGTCTTGGTTATTCACTGTTTGTATTTAAGTTACATTTTCAACTGGAAATTTACTCTACACTTAAGCTTTGTATATATAGCAGTGTTAACAAGAGTGTAAAAGAAATTACCTCTTGAGGAAAAAAAAGGCAAATATCCCAATGTAAACTTGATTTTATTGCCTTTATTTAGGCTGTGTGAAGGAATGGAGATCCATATGGGATGAGCTAAACTAAACAGGCTTTTTTTTAACAAAACTTTTCAAACACACACTCTGCTCACAACTCAGCTCAAGGCACATGAAAAAAAGATTAAGGAAGACTCTAATTTCCTCTTCTTTGCTTCAAAAATCCATACAACTATTTGCTTGTGACTTGCCACACATTCTCATAAGCAAAGGAATTTTGGAGGTATTCTTAAAAACATTGTCAAAATGTACTATAATCCTTCACTCGGGCATTTAAATCTTCTCTTCAATCTGAAGCAAGTGTGCTTTCGGTTCCTGTAGCTATAGCCAAAATACAAAAAAACAACTGTGCTTGGGTTGGCTGTATTGGAGTTTTCTATATGCTAAGCAGGAGGTTCCTGGGGCTTGCTAATATTGTATGCATTTTCTCTTCATTTGCTGGTTCAGTATTGTTGGCAGCGTATTGTACAACTAAGAGCGAAGAGCTTCCTTTTTCTGTGTATGTCCCTTCTGTGTGCATAAAAATTAGGTTGTTCTGCTGATTTACTGTGAGGACAGATCGTCTTCTTAGACTTCTTGTCACAATACTGACATTTCTTGTGGAAGTTTTAAGTGATTTGATACTTTTTGTCATAGTACAATTTCTAACTCATCTTCCAGTGAACAAATGTTGATTAATAACTCTTGGCATTAGAAACAACTCACAGCTTTTGCTTATTTTCAGTAGTTCAGTAAACTGAGGGAAGGTCTTGACAACCTTCATTTGCTTTGATTAGTAGCTGATTGACTATTTTTGTATCTTTTTCAGCTTTCTGTCCATTGGGCCAAGAATAATATGGAGAGCGGACTGTGCATGTCTGAAACATTCATCCTGTACAGGTCTGTTAAATCCCTCAGATGTTTGTTGTTGAATTTTACTTGAATGAATTCATTGCAGATCCCTTTAGCAAACACTGCCACATGGTGACTCATGGGTATGAACATTCATCAAGTCATAAAGCATCACTAGTCCACTTATCTGCCAGGAAGGTATTTGCTTGCATCTTCCAATGGAGCCCTTTTTCTGTGAATAAAGTAGCATTAAGGAAAGTGCAAGCCACAAACCAGTTGTCAGAGGTTAAGAGTGAGCTAATGCACACTCCTACTTTTACAGGAACAGTTCTGACGTTTTCCTTACAGACTTCTTGTTCAGCATTAAGGAAAAGATGCTTTTATTTGGGCAAAACAGTCAAGAAACTAAGTTACAGGAAGGGATTTTCAGCCCAGCTCTCGGCTTTCAGAACCTTGCTGTTGTTTGGACTGAAAGTAGACTCTAGCAAGAACTTGTCCTATTGCATCTCCACTGCCAGCTGTCCCTTCTTTACAGGACTTTTTAATCAAGAAAACTATTGAGCACAGATGAATTCCTGGACTAGATCCTGCTGCAAAATTTTGAGACGAGTGGCAGATAGCACCTTCCTTTTATTTCTTGCACTTACTCATACTCAGTTCAACAAGTCACTGTGTGTTAATGTTAGGTGTTGTTTAAAGTGCCAGAAAATCATTTTGCAGGTTGGTTTCTCGATCAGGCAGCCAGGGCTCGAGTGACGCCAATACAGCCCGTGTGCAGGGGCTGGTTTCTTCCACTGGGCTTGGTACTAACATTAGGCTTTCTAAACTCACCCATTCTATGCCAGACTGCCGCTTTAGCTTGGTATAAGGCTTTGTATAGACTTTAGGAAAAAGTACACAGCAAATTAATGAGAAACATCTTGCTCCCAGCAATTTGTAGAGACTAAATGGGATACGTTAGATGTGAAAATGTATTGAGGATCAAAGGTTCTTGCATTGTACACCTCTCCCCTCACAGCCCAGGAGCTTCGTGGGGCTCTGTCACAGCCTGATTTGCTGTATTGTCGGCTCCCGTGTTGTTTGATTGGGTCTGAAAAATTACCATAGTAATCAACTATCAACAGGTAAGGGTTTCCTCCTAGTTAAGAAAGAGCACGCGCCAACTCCTGCTGTGCTCTGTTGGGTGCATCAGGTATTGCCGTCAAGCTCCTTGAGTTCTGGTTCTGGTGTTTTGAACGAAGGAAACAGTCTCTAACTGGTTTTGATCATTCTTGCTGGGGAGGTGCACAGCCCATCTTTTCCTATGTGTACCATTCTGAGAAGTGTCCAGAGTGTCTTTTTCAGAGCCATTGAGGTATTTTAGTTGTAATGACTAGGTACTCTGTTCCTGCAGTCCGTACTCTAGAGTTAACTTTGTTTCTTCCTTCCAAAAGTCTTTGGTAGCCAAGAATACTTAGTCGTTCTGCAAGTTAACCAGATTTCCTAAATTCTCCTACAGGACTGATTGTCCTAAAAGTTTCATTGTCTAATTGGTCTAATTTTATCTTCATTTCTAGTAGGCACTGAGCAGTTTGGGGGAATTATCTGTGTTTCTCCAAATGTTGGGGTTTTTTTCAGCCTTCTATCCTGGTATTTTTTCTTATGGACTCCTATGTTCTCATGCCATACCTTTATGTCTTTTAAATCATGCCCTTTGTGTATTTGTGAAATTTCTGACATCTATAAGTATTTCCTTTCCCTGTTTGAATGGAAACATTGCTATATGGATGTTTGTGCCCTCATCTGCACTCATGGAGCTTCTCCCTGTAACTGTGCTGTTCTCACTGGTGCCAGCAAGTTGTCTACTTCTAGTGGCATTTAAATTGTGTTTCAAAGGCTGTGGTATCCTTTAAGTTTTTGGGAGGTCTTGCTGTGAACTATGTGGTATCTATTGTATTTAATCAAATCCTGGCAGGTTGTTACCACCTGTACTGTGGTTTCCACTTCTTTTTGATAAAATGGTGCTTTTATTTGCTTTTCTGTGATTCGGTTTCAGGTTATATTCTCTTGACCTTGTAAATAACACTCATAGATATTTCTTGTGCTTTATCGTTGATGCTGTTGTAAATTTGGGTACTGCAATTATGAAAAAGACTCTTCCATGTATCTTTTTTATTGGCATATCTCTTGCGAAGATGACATACTAAAGGGCGCTCTCTGAAGTACTGCTTTATGAGGAGTACTGCAAGTAGCTAGCTCGCTTCGCAGCAGGTCCAGTTGCTGATGCCACTAGCTAGACTGACCACAGTTTTTGGATAGGATGCATACATGATACCAGCTGGGATAACTAGACTGTGGTGGCCTCACATTTTTTGAGTCTTGGTCATCCTGCAGAAGGACTGTTTCTGTTACTGCTGCACTAACTGCATTAAGATTTCTCCACTTCTCCAGTCAAATGTGTATTCACTATAAAGTTTCTTTTCCACCTTAAGCCCATTGATAATAGTAGTCAGGAGGGTGAATACAGAGCATTAAACTTGGGCAAGCTTGGTCTTCCAGTGCTTTGCACTTTGAAGCTTTTCCTGATGTCTTTTGCTGTGCAATTCCTTTTCTGAAGGGATTCACAGTCAGGAGAATTTTTAGCAAGTTTCTCCCAGTGCAGGTGTTGACAGCATCTCTAGTTACCTGCATTTTTGACACTTGGATCTTTTGCCAACATTCAGCTGTGCATTTCCTGGCTATAAGAAGTGGACAGTCTATGCTGGTTTTAGATTTTGAGGTCCAAGCAAAAACAACAAGAGAATAGAACTGAGGAATTGGGGTGAAGATCCTCAGCAGCAGCAGGGAATAATCATTCACATTATTGTTTTACCTACTGATTAAAAAAAAAAAAAAAAAGTTTATATTTTATAAACTGTATTTATTCTCATTCAATAGTCCTGGTAACACCAGTACTTAAGAACTGTGAGGATAAGTTTTGCATTAACTAAAGACCACTCTGCATAGGTTGGGTTTTTCCCAGCATTTATGTGGGCGTCTGATGTCATAAAAATATTCCTCCACATACAGATCTCTGCAGCTCATGTAAATCTTTGTTGGGAAACATGAGGTAGAAGAAGAACGCGTTATTTTTCTTGGATGTTCATGGTTCTTTTTCCAGATGCACTCTATAGGCCTGGTATAGAAAAGGAATATGGGGCCCTGTGGGAAAGCAGTCCAACAGAGAATTAAGAGAGAGCAGAGAATGAATGGTGGTCAGCTTTCCGGAGGGGTGATGGAAGGTTAGAGGAGACGCCATTGGAGCAGCGGTGGAGATGCATGTATTTATGTGTGCATTTACATCTGGCTTTTCAGAATAAGACAATCATGTGTACACATGGGGACAGAGGAAGAGAAGGGAGTTAAAAAAGTGAACACTCCAAAAATATACTTGATGAGTTGGGGGGGGGGGGTAATCTCCAATTTGGAGTGAGGGTCTTGCATTTCAGCCCCCTTGAAGACAGTTGGTTCCTTTCTTCTGGTGCTAACACCACTGTGAAAACAGTCCTCTTGCTCTTTTTTTTAAATCCTAATGCTATACAATGTTGCCTGTGTTTAGATGACTTGTGGGAATATGGAACTCCAGAGGACAGAGTAAACTAAACAAGCTTTTATATAAGGATAAATAAAGATTTTTAAGCACAGACTAATCTCCGAAGAGCTCATGTTAGCATTTGCAGAAGAAAGCAGGGGGAGAATGAGAAAAGGACAAGAGTGGGAATAAATGAGACTTTGGAAAAGAGTCTTCCACGAGATTAATTCCTCAAATCCTTGAGAGGGACACTTAACTAACATTGAGTTAACGAACTACAGTTGTGCACAGCAGTCGCACGAATCCCGCGAAAAGGTCCTTTCAGTAAGGCACCTTATCTGCTGAGGGCTAAACCCTGCTGGCGGTGCTGGCTGTGCGCTCTGAGCCCTCGAGGGGGATGAGCGGTGCTGTTCCCTCCTCTGACGGAGGGTCGGGCGTCTGCCTTTCCTTTTTCAGAAAAGCTGAGCAATGGGGGCAGAATCTGTCATCAAATGGCTTTTGGTCTGGCCTTCAGTGCAACATGCTTATCTTTGCCTCAAAGCCCCAGAGCACGCAGTTCATCCTGGCACTTAAACCCTGACTTCTACACCCGTTTTTGCCAGGGCTGCTGCCACTGGGTCCCCGCTGCCCTGGGAAAGATGCAGCAGCACCCAGTGGCCACCTACTCCCCAGGAAGCTGGTGTCAGTCTCCACGGGACCTTCAAGTCTCTCACCTTGCTAGAAGCCACTCTTCACCCTCACTTCGGTGTCCTGTTGCAATATCAGATTCCCAAAGATGGTCCTCTGAAAAATGAATTTTTAGCTAATTACTATCTCCCTAGAACGCAAGGTCTGCGGTGGCATGAAGAATAATTGCCTGCCTTTGCATGAGACATCATCTTGAGTCAAAAGGTCCCTGCCTAGAGTGTTTTGGTTTCAGGCTGCTTTGAATTTACTGAGATCTCTGGGTATTTTTCTGTCCAGGCAGGCAGAATTACTGAAGATTTGGAAAAATACATCATATTCTGTGGGAAAGAAGCAGGTTTGTAAAACAGAGATGCTGTCATGAACTTCATCAAAATGAAGGATAACTTTGGCTGGAGGGACAGCATTTCCTGAGGAGACCTGTTTATCTCACAGAGATTCTTTTGTGCAGAGACATTTGACAGCTGAGCAGAAGAGCTGCCATCCTGTGTCAGAGCCAGAGTCTGTCCAGGCAAGTATCCTGTCCCTGACACAGGCCAGCTTCAAATGCTTCAGAGATAAATGCATTTCCATCATGATGGGAAATAACTTCCCCATGTGATGAATTTCATGCCAATCCCAGACACCTGCTAGTTGATTTGGGGGAAGAAGCACAAGACTAATTTTTTCTTTGCATTTTCTTTTTAATCCCAGGTAATTTAACAGTAAATATTCTGAGCAAAATTCAGCTCTGGCTGTATCTTGAATTGGTAATGAACTCTTTATCATGGAACTGCATTGTGGCAGCAGATTTCTTGGGTTATTAAACAGTCATAGCCCTCATAGCCTTTTGCAGGCTCGATTAGTCTCGATAAAGGAAGAGGTATTCAGAGGGAAAGGAGGATCTGGTACAAAGTCTGAGCTGCAGTTTTAAAACTGTTTTGTACTATGGGCCATTAACATTTCTATTTTCTTTCTCTTTCTCCTTTCAGGGATCTTGCCTGGTTATTCTTCATTACATTAGATTTGACCTTTCTTTGTGTAGCTACTCAATGTTTATCTTTTCAAGAAATGCTGCTATCTACACATTATTATTTTCCACTTGTTTCTTCATGCACTTAATAAATGGATCAGTGGTAAAGTCTGACCATAGACACTACAGCTTTGAGAGCATGACCAGCCGTTGCAAACTGTGACTCCTAATACTGAACACCAGAGAGATTGCACTGAAGTGTGGGATGTGCTTGTACTTACTACATATAGCACTTCTGCCATACGCAGGTCTCTTTTGTTAGCTAAAATTAACCGGCATGTGTTTCTGGCAGCATGCTGCTGCTGTTTCCAAAGTGACAGCCTCTTCTTTTGCATCCCCAGGAGATCACCTGAGAAATGGTACATCTTTTTTCTAAACACTTGCCTACTTGCCTTCCCCAGCCTGTGGAAGGCTCTTGCCATGTGAAATGCTGCCGTGCACCCTCCGAAACGACAACCCCCCATTCACAGGGGTAGGAAGGAAAGAGTTTTTGCTGTCAAATGCCCACTTGCTCATTATCAACAGGCAGGACACCAGCCTCTCTCTTGCTGGGTATAAGAGATCCACTAATGCTCAAAAAGCCAGGAAAAGCCATGTCCGTCTGACCATCTCCCTGTATCATACTAGAACTGGTCACCAATGCCTCTTTAATGACATAATGATGTACAAACCTCACACCCTTATAACAATGTCATTTGTATCTTTGATTAGTCCTTATTAACGATGTAACTGCAGACAAACTGCTTTCTCCAGCATGAATCTGATTTTCTGTAAACATGCCACAAAGTTTAAAAATACCTTAGTATTTTTTCTGGCCAGTTCTGCCTCCAAAATGCAGAGTGGGGTGAGCATGGCAGGAACCTTTTCCTGCAGACTTCTGTTTAGGAGAACACGTGATTTCTGGAGTGCTGTTTCCAACATACATTGTGTAAGTTGCAATTAGATTCATGAAAGCACATCAGTGTTTTTCAGATACTTCAGTGTTACTGGGATACTCAAAGGGCCCGCCAGAACCTGTGGACGGCTCGGTATCCCAATTTAATTCAAGACTACTTTACACAAACTGCATTAGAAAGTCATCAGCACAGAGTTTGTAATCTACATAATCTTTGGGACTACTTGTGTGGATTTGCAGAATGCTTCTAGTAGACAGTAAAAAAGGTTTATAATGAAAAATACTGTAAAAGAGTTGTAATTTCCATTGGTATTTTTCTCACGTCAGTTGTTCTTATCTGTATTTTTGAATCATTGGTCACATTTTAGAGGAAATTCTGCTAAGTATGTGTTAAATAAGGCTAAATACTCTGCTAATAACAGATTAAATACCTCTAACAAGTGCAACCAGTGTATTCAATGAAGATCTAAATATAATCACGCTGTACACCTTAGCTCCCTTTTGACTTCTCTTCCCTTCCTAGAATATAATTAGGCTGGAGCCTCGGGGACACACTCATCGCTAACCAACATCTTGATGATCTTGCTGGAGCCAAAGTATGTGTCAAGTCACAACTGAGTCTGAGGCACTGACTCTAAGAATAGATTCAGATTTCCACTGTTAGGTGCAGTAGTAACATGAATTTAGACTACCAAGAATATATAATACATCTTAAAGAAAAAGTAGCCCTTAAAAATAATTTTCAAAAAATAATCTTAAGGCTAACAGGAGACAAGGATGGTAATTGAGACCTACTCAGAAAATTCAGTAATTCTCTCTGCATGGTGTGTTAGAGTCTTTGAAAAATGTGGTTAGTGACTAATTTACATTTCCTGTTTTACAGCCCTTATAAACCAGCTATTCTGAAGGGCTGGTGTGTTTACGCACTGGAAGACATTGGGCCCAAACTGAGGAAACTGTGGTTCAGCTTCCTGCTCCGCCAGCGACGGCTGTGCTAAAGCTCCAGCTTTGAAGGCCTTGTGTACATAGCCGCCACTGCAGAAAGCGACAGCCACATTCTGCGCTGGGACGGGCAGACATGGACTCGTGCCCACCTCCTCACCTGAAAGGCAACTCCACCCCACCTTGAAGCTGGACTGCCTCAAAGCACTTCTCTGCCTTCTTTCTCTTTGTGTCAGGGCTTGTCAGAAAACGAAGGCAGTTGTGGATGGAGGTTTCCAGAGGCACAGGAAAGCCAACAGATAATCAGCCGTTATGAATGCACAGCTACTTGTAAATAAAGTGCCGGTAAGCTGCCTAATAGTTTGTTCTGTAGGTAAAAAGGAGATTTGGCCGCTACTTTTGATCTCCCAGAAGTCAGACTGGCAAACACCCAACGCCCGTCGCAGAGCGGGTGTTCGAAGGAAGGCACAAGGCAGCTTAACACGGCGCAGGCAGCCCAACCGTAGGCTTCACCGGCAAGGAAAGCAATGAGAAATTCCGTTTTCTCTAATTAGCTCAGCACAGAGGTGTTTCAGATGTCTGTAACAAACACTGTATACAATTCAATAGAGCACATTGTAAACTGCTGATAAAAATCATCAAAGTTTAGTGCAGGACTAAACCACTTTCCTCTGCGTGCAGGTCTCTCATAGACCATTCTCTGCGAATGGAGACTGCTTCAAGAGTGCCATTTCCCTTAAAGCTGGGATTAGCATTTATTTCTCCATGCTGGAGTTAAATTTAGCAGTAGATTTACTTACTTTTTAAAACTTACTAAACTTACTAAAATCCTCAGATTTTTCTTTATAGAACAAACCAGGAATGAATAAAGTGCTCTTAGAAGATGGTAATATTCTATTCACATTTTACAATTATAATAATTGCAATTCTAATACTATAGACTATTAAAATTTAAGATATCTAACATCATACGGAGTTACTAATATGGAACTAAATTCCTCTGAGGGGGACTTTGAATAGGATTTCTTACTGAGATTACATAGTCTTTAAGTTACTGGATAAAAAAAATATTTACATGTATTTTGGGCTAAGCTGCTTATTCATGAATGATAATCACATGATAATCAGAATAGAACATGTCAATTTATTTCAGATCTATAAAATACAAATCTAAAAATACCATTTTACTGACAACATTCACCATTTAGTTTATATTTTAGTACGGTCTTATGCCTATCTTGCATGGAATAATAATGTAACAGAACAACAAAATACTCTACATTTTAAGTTTTTAGATTTCCTTAACTAGAGTCTACCATATACATCAAAAATAGTTGTGCACAGTAACCTATTAAACATCTACACTTCAAGAATAGATTGGCTATATCTCATAACTGAGACACCAATTACAGTACATTTATTAAAAATCTTTCAAGAATACACTCAGTAGTAACAGTGGTAGCAGTAGTTAAAATCTTAACAGTTCTGTGAAATGATCAAAGCAAATGATAACAGAATTAAAAATTCAGTTAATCATTTATATGTAATGTAAACCCCATGTAACACTACAATGAAAGAAGAAATTACACAGGCACAAGTGCAAAAAAGCAATATTGTAAGCCATCTTCTCTCTTTGGTAAAATCAATTAGCAGGAAGTATACCACAATAATTCAAGTCAAAGACTAATTCATGCTATATATTTTTTCCTTTCCTACCATAGGCAGACTTGATGATTTGCAAGCATCCTACAGCAGAGAAGTTAAAATTCTAGTTAACACTGCCCATTTTTTTCCTCCTTTAAGTTTAAATATTGAAATTAAAGATAAGGATTTTTTTTTCTTTCATAAATAGCTTTTCAGTAGTATAGTCTCTTAAGGAATTTAAAAATAAATAGCAAAATATACACAATTTCAAAGATTACATTTAATTCCTTCTAGGTATATCCTGAAAATATATCACCAAAGAATAAATA
The DNA here is from genome assembly GCF_964188355.1 of Buteo buteo. Taxonomy (NCBI): domain Eukaryota; kingdom Metazoa; phylum Chordata; class Aves; order Accipitriformes; family Accipitridae; genus Buteo; species Buteo buteo. Next base: position 15,488,168 of record NC_134174.1, on the reverse strand, counting down.
ACTTTGGGTTTCTCAAATATTTGGTAAAATGTCAATTTCTCTTATATAAGGAGTTTTCTCTGAGGAATAAAGAAGTACCATTGCTTTTTCTACAAAGCTTTTACTATACAGGTGGAATTTTAGTAACTTTACAGTAAGAATATGATCTGTAACATAATACAGAAGTTCCCCATTAAAAAGTACAGTAAAAAACCTTTCAAAATTAAACTTTCAGAATTTCAGGTTCAAACCTGAGGAACTTCCAGGTAACTATGAAGTTCTCCTCGCAGGACAGTCAAGCTCAGTTGTCTATGCAGGAGGCTACAATAATAGTAAGGTAATTTCCTCTAGTGGTAGAGCCAAAGCTGTTTTCTGCTGACAACATATTAAAAATCCAAAAAGGACAAAGTGTTAAGGAAGGGACAAAAGAGAGGGGATGTGGGTGAACTACACTTCAGCGTAAGTGATCCTGAGAAAGAAGTGAATTGCCTACAGGGATTTCAATATAACCATAGATTTTAAATAGATTCTTCTGCTTTTGAAGGGCTTGACTTCATGAACAATTAAGGTAATGTCATAGGGGATTTCTGTTTGAATTTGCAGGTTATCATCTTACTGAAGCTCCTCCTTCATATTTATCTCACGTTATTACTAAAGAAAACAAGAAAAATGCAGGCCACATCAGCAAAGCAACTAGTTAAAAAAATCCAGCAACTTGAAGTGTCATTAGACATTAAAAACAAGAAAAATAAAAACTTAACTGCAGAAGATCTTCGGGAGGGGCAGAGCAAAAGTCCTTGCCTTTTTAGAAGATCCATTTAAGCTGCCAGCAAAGTAAAGGCAATTTTGACTGCTCATTTATTCAGAATTCATAAATAACATGTAGACTCACTAACCTCCTATTTACACCCACAGTTAATTTACATAAAATATTAAGCAGAATGCTTTTCTACTCCTTGCTTGATTCCAAGCACAAGATGTAAAAACCAGTTAAATTGCACAGTCCAGCCCTTATCTCTGCAAACCTCTATCTGATCAAGAAAATGCTTTTTGGCATCTTCTTCACTTTTCCCTACTGTCAGTGCATCCCGGATATATTCAATATCCTCTTTGCTGGTTAATTGGGGCATTCCAGTCATTAGCATCATGGAGAACAGGATGATCAGCAGGTTTGTGTGATGTCGAAGAGCTAAATAAGCCTTCACACATACATCCTACAAGAGAGAAGAATTTTTTGTTAATTGTTGAGGTGAACTGAGAGGGACAGTGTAGGAATTTCACAGGACTCTCATTAACCAATGCTATTTAATCACTAGATTGTGTCAGAGAGAGGAGACCCAACAGAGCCGTTCACCTGAGCAGAAATGTGAAGTGAACTTCAGCACCCATCGCTCGGTATTACTTCATTCATTACCACACTTTGGGGCAAAAAGTATTGGTTTGGTGTACAAACTAAAGGCTCTTTTTAATAATATTTTATTAATTACTAAAGCATAAAACCTTAGCTTCACCAAAATTTCAAATTAATTTCCCTGTCGTATAATCTCTTTCTGTGGCTGTTAAAAGAGACAGCAGTAATTCATTGTCTTCCTTTCCAATTGGTATGTTCCCATTTAAAGACCATGGCTGGCAAGTGATATTGAATAAAGTAGCACCTCCAGGGCACTGTTCTTCATTTTATATAGATGCCTATTAACTTTGCAGAGGTGACGGCTTATTTAATGGAGAAGATTTTTCAGGCTTGGTATTCTAGGAAATTTTTCCAGCTGACAGTTCTAGTTTTCAGGCACACTGCCTTGCTGTAGGACTTCTACGTTCATGCACTGTCACACTGGATTCCACAGATTTATATTTTTTTAATAGGTTTTTCACTTCCATATGTAAGTAATTTGTGCTTAACAACATAACCTTTAGAAGAATGAAATTTCTGCAGCTTGGAAAAACATGCAATGCTTTTTAGAAGAATATTTAATGCTAAGTGACTAATACGTAAACTGAAATGATTAAATTTATTACTCATTTACTTTTAGAAATAACATCTTAAGAAAGACAATGCAATGAAGAACTCAATCATATATTAGAAAGTTAAACTGAGCCTGCAATGCAGTAATGCAAAAAGATGAAAAATACTTCCAAGAAGGTTGTTGCTGTTAAAACCAAAGCTGAAGCAATGCTAATTTTTACCCAATTAAATATTCAGTTTTACCTTTCCACAAATGTATATGAATTTATTAAAGAATGCTTAAGAAATCCAAATATTTTCATGTAAAGTTCCACCAAATCTCATCAGCCCTCTAGAACACCATCTATTTTTGACAAGTTGTATGGGTTTTTTTCTTCCTTAGAAACAGTAGGAAGTGCACAAATAATCTTAACATCTATCACTGTTCACATCAGCAGCACCAGGACAACCAACCAGACAGGTTAGGAAGATACTAAGGAAGGAAGATGATACGTTGAAGATCTGTAGGGTTTCTTTTTTCCTATTGCCTGGGCCCTTAAATCTTTCACTCTGTTTCCAAATAAATTCTGTCCTGAAATAAGATCATACTTACGAACTCTAATGTTAGCTTAGCCCTAGTGAAGCAGAAGATAAATTGCAACGGTCAAAGCACAATTTACAACAGAAAACATCATCTTATCACAGGGATTAGTTTCTCCATAACACTGCGGGAGGGGGGGGAGAAATTCTACTTATGTATCTACTTATCAACTTCAAACAGGGAAATCTTGTCACAAGAGTTAGCGTGTGTTTTGTTTCCCTTGAAAGCGATGAAAGCTCTTTATAGTTGTATCAAAGAAGGTTTTACATTTCTGTGTGGATGATGCATCTCACTACTGCGGGTGTCTGAGACAGAAAAACAATTATGCAGTCAAGAACCTGGCATCACTGCATCTCAAAGGCAGTCCTTGCAGGAATTCAAAAGATTAAAAAAATCTGTATCTGCCTGTTACAGTTATTTATGCAGACAGGAACTGAATGGAGTTTTGAATTAACATCTTCCAAGAAAACTAATTTTTACACTTCTAAGCGAGGCAGAGAGAACCAAAAATAACACATACATATGTGTCAAGGATATGTAGATGTTTACCATAGGATTAAGGATAAAGCTGCTAACTAATCTAAAGCCATCGGCAAAATGAGAGGAGCTGAGGAGAACCCCAAATCCCTTGTCCAACAGACAATAAAGAATAATTATTTCGAGAGCTTGAAACTGTCTTTAGTATCCTAAAGGTCAGGCATTTTTATAATATAAAGTATCCAAGTTCTGTTATATAGGCCATCCCATCCCTGTACAGTATACTACAAATAAGTATTTTTCAGTGATGAATTATACACCCTCCTGCTTTCTGTCACCTTTATTTGACAAATACATGTGATTTTGTAAACAAATGGTATAGAAGAATTTGATTACTACTGAAAATACAGATCTCTGTATTGTCAGGTCAGCAGAGAAATGCAAAAATAATGAATTAAATAAAATATAATGAATAAAAATGCATTCAAAATCTAATGCAAAGACAATTTTAGGCAAACTAATAATAGGCAGGTAGACAAAGCTCAAAAGACTATGAAGATCTTAGATGAGGCTCTCTCAAGGGTTTCTACAAGTAAGAAGTGAAAAAGTTGCCTGTATATAGGAGTAAAAGAGTTGCATGGGTTTCGGCCAAAGGCTGGAAAGGAAATGCCACCACATATGACACCTACAGAAGAGAAATCTGGACAGTACTAAGGCAGCTGAAAAATTCATAGATGGAACAGAAAAATTCTCAGATTAAGTCATGCTTAAATACATTTTTGCGATTAGGACAAAAGACCATTAAACACTGCTTCCTACTAAGCATTTCTGTGATGTCACTAATAACTTCTGGCCTCTAATTTTCATTAAACTATCATAATGAGCGCAAACAAAAAGGGAAGCAAAATTTAGATTAAAAGCTAATAGGAATGAGCTTTATTGCTAGTTCCAGAAAAGTTGCCAGGCCACTGACAGCTTTAGAAGTTCACTAATAATGAACTATACTCTGTTGCAGTGAACTTCGGTCAAAATTATTTGTCTAATTAACCTTCTCTGACACCTGCAATATGAGCTATGGCTAACACATCTGTAGGGACTGTACCCAATAGGTGACAAAGAAATAAATTTTTTAATAAAGTAGGTATTTTAAAATATCAAAAACACCAAAGCCTGTAAAAAAACAAAGGATTCCTCTGAAGTACGACCTACTTTAATGTAGTTGAAGTACAAAGTAATGAGAGATGCTCTTAAAAATTAATGAAGGATAAATGCTGAGACTTTTCCATTAATACATGAATGAGTCAGCAAGTACACTGAATGAATCCCTCAATATTAGGAAACATGGTGAAACAGTTGAAAAGTGAAGCTATAATTTTGTTTATTTTTGTGCTGTGACCATATAATTAAAACGTGTATTTTTTACAGCAAAATATGTGATGCAGATCTTGCTCTGTGTTACTGTTTTACTTGAATGGAAGTATTTTAACTTTCTTTTTATTGGTCTTTGAGACAGAAAAGCCTTTTAATGTACTACTGGAATAGCAGTTTATAAAAACAGTGTCTAATGCAGCAGAACTGTACGTGAACTTACATTTTTTTGGTCAGTATTGTTGTCTGTGCCTAAATCATCCCACTTAAAATGACCAGGTCACATCTCATGGTCACAGTTCACAAAGCTAAAGGGCATGAATCACCTTTCATTTGGTTAATGACACTAACGGAAACCATACTGGCATTATCACGGCATTCCTACACCATCTGCATTAGTAGGATGGTAGCAGTATTTAGAAATTCGTACCAGAGTAAGCAAGTGTGTATTCAGTCAAACCCAGGACTGTATGAGGAAGGCATGGCTTGTTGAAGAGAGGCTAAGACCAAAATCACCTCCTATTGCTTTTGGTATTTGGGCTGCTGAAGTAAAGGTCAGATATTCTCTAAAAAGTCGGATGATCCATATATACGAACACATTACCTAACTGCAGACACTAATAGGTTGCTAGTCTTCCAATTCTCCATTAGCACACTTTCACATTTTTAACTATTTGCTGCTTCCAGAACAGAGCTCTTCTATGAAATGGCATACCCTAGGGTGGTGTTTCAGCTCCACACTTGCACATGGCTTACAGCTGTAGCAACAGCATCTTTCCTATATGCAGCACAGCTCACAAGCTTCTCTGACAACATGGGCTTAGCATTCCGCTCCCATAGCAAAACCCACACTGCTCTTAAATCTTTTGAGCTACAAGACCCCATCAAAACACCTGCACTGTGATAAAGCTAGTCCTTGCACAAAACAAAGACTCAAAAATCGCACCTGGTTCCTTAGTTATTTTTAGAAGTCTGGGCTTAAGGATGACAACTGCCTTGTTATTTGCTGTACAATCATGTACGTGTTCAAAGGGACATACTCGCTATCCAGCATTAAGAACCTTAATTAGGTACTCAGGTTAGAAAACCAGACTCCTTACCAGGACAGAGACACTGGTTCATCCACAGGGAATCCAGAACATCTAAGTTAGGCTTTTGCTTTGACTCACACTCTGGAGGAGACTTTTTCTTTTGATATTACAGGGAACCTGCTTTCTAATCAGGCACTTATTTAAAGTCCCTAAAGATAAGCACAGGAATAACACCCCAGACATCCATTTATTTCTGCTCAGCCACGCTGTCAACCATTTCATTAAACATACTAAACAGCATTTTGCTTTTCTCTCTCCTCACCTAGGTCCTACAGAAGCTTGAAAAGTCAAAAGTGTTTCGGAGGGGCTCAATTTCAAATAGAAGCTGCAAAAGAATAGATTTTTACCACCATTCTTTTCTTTCAGAGCATTAAGTCCACCCACTTCACAAAACCAGAATCTGACATAGCTTAAGGTCACTGCAGATTTCTATTCAGATGCAGTAGTCCAAGCCCCAGAATATGAGGGCAGAACTGGGAGGGAATAACACTGGCAAAGCCATCTGAGGAATGCCTCGCACCTGCTTGTGCTACCCAGAAGGTTCTGCTTAGTGCTATGAGTCTCCTCTAACTGCACAAATACTGAAGCCCTCTACAAAGTATTTTCAAAAAAGACAAGAAACAAAGAAAGGACTCCCTATCTAGTCTGCTGCTAACTGAAGTTTTTCAGTGTGACTTTGTTGATGTTTGAATTCTAGTTCCCATAATCCTACAGATAATTTTTGCTCTTCATTGGACCTAAAATATCCCGGAACTGTATGATGATTCAGTAAATTTTATTAACATAATACCCAGGAGCCTAGACCTTTGAGAACTAAGGCACTAATGTTCATTTCAGAGCATAAAAAACATTGCTTAATTGATTTGCAGCTAGATATTCACTCTTTACCTGAAATTTATGGAAATGGAGACTTGTCTTCTTTCCAGAAGTCCCCATGACAAACAGAAAATCCGGAGTCAGCACAAAAGGAACTCTTTCCTTATTAATTCCAAGGAAGCTTTTATAATTTCCAAGAATGTGGCCAAAATCAATATGGAAAAGGTTACCTTCATAAAGAGAAGAAGAAGTTACAGTTACGCTCAAATACAATAAACTGCCAAGAACACTTACTTGTATTCACAATAATTCCAAAACCTCTTTTTGGGGGGTATATATGATCACTCTTTAGCTCAGCAGAAAAGACTATTTTCTCTCTTTTTTTAAAAAAAAAATGTAATTCTGTCCTCTTGGCAAAATTACTTTTTATTTATCTTTGGCAGTTGCTAAAAACCTGGCAGAACTGCTGTATTTTCTAAACATACACTCACAGCTTTTCAAAAATCAACCAAGGAAAGCTTGTGCCTCAGATCCATAACAACAATCAGCTTCCAGCACATCAATACATAGGAAAGCCTTGTGGATTATGTTTCAAATACCCATGGGATTCTGGTGCTATCCAGCTCCTTGGCTAATGTAATTCACTAGAACATGCTTCTTCCTCACAGACCTGCATTACCCATTTCGAAATCACACTACAGTGTGTAGAGTAAGTTTGCATTGTCACCCTTTGGATAACTTTGAGATTGTAGTAGTGTATCAGTTCCCAGGAAAGCGATGAATAACAGCCCTTTTAAGGATTGCTACACTTACAGGACTGGAGTGTGCTGCTGCTTTTCAGATTACTTTATTACTTTCACTGGCAGACAAGATGTAAGGATAAAAGAGTATGGTTACTAAAAACCACAGATTTGTAATAGTGGTACATGTATAAAAAAAGATAAAACATCAAATTATGTAAGATGATACTTAACAGTGATGCATAGGTGGAACATCCTTAGATGTTCCAGCATTTCAGCCAGTTTCCAAGTCCTCCCAACCTACTGAATGTGACATTCTCTGCAGACCTCTCAGACTGACATCATTCTGGCTTCTGTTGCTCAAGACAGCTCCTGTTAAAGACTCTAAGGCAAACCTGCTCCTGACCACAACAGAATAACCTTTTTTTTCCCCTGTCTCTCTTTCTACTGACCTGTCCTTCATTTTCTGCCAATGGGCACTAACATTGCATTATATTACACATAATGTTGAAATTAAAGCATTTCTTTGTCTTCTTTTCCTCAAGGACTTCAAGTGAACTTTTCTACTGTAGTCTTCAATTAGCTCATTTCTGCCTTCAGGGTACTTCTCTCTAGCCTTCAACTGGTAAAACTTTAACTATAATATAATTAATATTAAATATACAGCTTTCTACCTAAGCCCAAAAGTATTTTCTGTCTCTTAGCATTATGTAAAGATTAATTATGAAGCAAGAGGATCATGAAACTGGAAGTGAATTTCTTAGATGAAATAAAATTCCTCCATATGTACTGCTTATTCTGGGGTCCTTTCTGGGACTTCCATAGGTAAGTAAAATTAGGGATGAACCAATGTGTAGCTACAGAAATAATTCCCAAAGTTTGTCATACAAAAAACCTGTGGTTCTTTCAGGAGGATTGCAACCATCCCACAGACTTCAGTAGCAAAACCAATACTCTCAGTGTACACTTATTTTCTACGATTTTCTATAAAGCTATATAAAGCAATTATGTTCCTCGGAAGTGAAAACAGTCCAATAACATCTGAATTCTGACACAGATACAGTTCCACTGAACACTGTCAGAACCACACCCACACTTCAGACAGGTGAACAGCTGTCTGCTTTTTAAAGTTTTTTAGTTTTTACATCTCAGATTTAGACACTAAAAAAATTAGTTTTACATTCCTCATGACTTAGTTTGCAACAAATTCGTCCTTGGAAAAGAATGGTATTATTAATGATAAATATCTAGAGCCTATATGAAGGCCCAAAGGGGTGACAATGCATTTCAATGTCACAGGAGGACCTGAACTTGTAAGCAATGCTGACAGAACCGGATTGTGTCTCTTCATTCATTGTTAAATGCATTATTTATTAAAATGAAAGAAAAATCTAATGAAGTATAGACAGTCCCCACTACTTCTATGAAATTCTCAAAAATTAACTCACCTGTTTCTGTAATCATAATGTTGTCATTGTGCCTGTCTCCTATTCCAAGTACGAAGGTTGCCACACAGTATCCAGCACAAGAATAAACAAATCTTTCCACAGCTGCCTGAAACTGAAAATCTTAGAGATGTTAAATGCTCCAATGCTGGAAACTCAGTTCAGTCATATGCCTTTCTGTTGACATGTATCTATCAACAGTTAGACAAACTGTCTTATAAAATACACCGTTGCACAGCAGAGATTAAGATCAGAGCCCTGCATTGCACTCACTGTACTGCGCAAGCAGGCTCTGTACCTTAGCACGAATAAAATAAGCATATAGTTGCCCATGCTTTCTGAGAAAAAAAGCTGGCAGAAAGCTCCAGCAGGTCAGTGGACCTACCTACGCAAAGGAATTGTGAGTACCCAAACCTGTATTTAAATCCTCTGAAAACACACTGCCTTCCAGTATTCCTAGATGTCCTTTCAACCTGCTCCTCATGTATCACTTCGAAATACCACTAACAAAGGAGTCATTTCTAAAGCACCTTGTTTCTCAGGACCTCGGCTGCCAGCTGGATACTAAAGGCTCTTTCACAGACACCCACGATGGAGTACAGGGAAAATGAATGGATTTTTCAAACTCATGTAAGTAACACAAACACAACCGTATGGGCTCTGTGCCTCTAAATTAGTAGGGTGCATTTGAAAATCCTACTTAAAAATTCAACGAACTCACCTTCTCTTCAATCATGCATCTTTCCTTGAGCCACTGGTTTAGTATTTCATCCTTAAATGCACCAGTGTTGCCAACTGTACTCTGCTGAATTTTGGCAATTGTTGTAGCATCTTTCACAATTTCAATCATTCCTAGAGAAAACAAGGAAAAAGGTAAAAGAAGTTATTAAATTTATATCAAAGCATATTAAAAATATGCAAAATTAAATTTAAAACTGTGTTTTTTAAATAAACTGCAGAATTTTATAGGTTGTGAGCAGAGATTTATTTTACAAGCAACAGCAGTTCTTATTCATTCCCAGCTGAAACCAGCCAGGGCTTGTAACTAGCCTGGCATCCTAAACATCCATGAGAATGTAAAACCTTTTAAAATGGAAAGAATTACATGACGAGTGGGGACTCTCTGCATAAGGCTTTTCCCAAGGAGAGGAAGTACCTCCTGTCCTGGATCCCCTGCAGAAGCCCAGGTACCATTCACATTCCCACCAGCTTCCCTCCAACTTCACAAATCTAAGGAGCTGCACCGTTGCAGCAGCCTAGGGATGCATGTGTTGCCAGAGTTGTGGCAGAGGAACAGAGCTGGCCCTTCTGCAGTAAATCCAGTTTAAGCTTAAGTGTGCATAGGCACAGAAAGGTTCAGAAATATCAGTACGCAGTGAGGTGTAGCAGTGGGATTGCTGGTGGAAAGCTCTAGCTGTTGGGGCCCAGAGGTCGGTCCCTAAACTGAACAGTCCCTACACTGAACAGATCCTCACAAAGGCAAATCAGCACATCACAGCAATACGGTGCAGAAATAAGGACTTGTACTGTTCGTACTAACATGGCATGCGATGAAGGGGAAGCTAGAGAGAAAAGCAGAAGCAGAGGCTGCAACACAACTCTGCATTGTAGCCAAGACTAGCAAATGCAGTCTGCCCTTGTACTGGGTGTGCCTGTATGGGGGAAGGTCAGATTTTAATTGAACTTATTTGGTAACTGGAAATATTTTATTTTCTTCCTCTGGTTCAAGTTCAACAGTGTCTTCTAGGTAAAATCCTGGCTCCAGCTCCAGCTCAAAGACAGCAAGCAAACAAAAATATCCCTTTCTCTCCAAAGTGATTCAAAGCAGTTTCTGATTTGGTTTCACTTTGACTCTCTCTCTGAAGCAGATGAATTTCTGTCTATTCACAGTACTACCCTTTTGCAATTACTGAATTATGTGCAAATTTTTCAGTAACAGAGTAACAATGCAGTAATCTCTCCCTGCTCCTGCTTTCCACGCATGGCTGAATTCATGGCTGAATACCCCCTGGAGGTATCTCTTCTGTCTTGACAGTGGCCTGGATTTGTTTGTAATAAAACTATTGTGGAAATATGACATCCAAAACCCACCGCCAATACCACCAAATTAAAAAGCTCTGCATTTTGGTCTGTGCTTGTCAAGCTGTTGTTTTCCTCCTGGGAGCAAGCTCCAGATCACATTCCAGCTGTTGAAAAGGCTTCCCCTGCCTGCGCTCACAAACCTCCCTCTACTGGCCAACAGCTCCTTGATTCCCGGGTAGCAGAGCTGTTGCAGGAGGCGTCTTCTGCTTCCCCTTGCATTTAAAACTTCTCCCAGCATACCTATGTTGATTTGCAGTGTGAAAGGTCACCAGATTTTAAAGTAGCTGCTAATGAAAACCTTTTACTTACCATTCTCCGCTGCACTGCCAAAAGAGTGGTATAAAACCTACACAGAATGTTGTGCAGCTTATTCTGTCCAAGTAAATACTTTAAAGGTATCGTGGTAAAAATAGTTATCTGCTGGAATGGTACAGCTCTACTGGCAAATCCTTCTAAATACAGGCATGCCTCTCGATAGGTATGGTTAGTCCTAGAGAAGGCTTCAGTAACTGGGATAGAGGATCTCAGCTGGGCTGTGTTCAATTGGGAGGAAGTGCAGCAGTAAATGCACTAGGCTATGTGTTTCTGGGGATCTGTGGTACTAAAGCAGGTGACTCTTACATTAAGTGCCAGCTTGAACTTCTTAAATTTGGCAGTGATGCAGCATAGTAAGTAGTGATAATTGCCTTGCAGAGCTGGGAACATATGGCAGTGTCAAAGCGAGAGAGAATAGGGTATGATCTTTTACCAGTGATACACAGAAGAGAAAGCTCCTCCTACAGAGGTCTATTTGGCAGCAGCAGTGGAGAGGAGGGATGTTTCCAAAACTGCAAACTGCATTGAATGCGGATGTCTCCAACAGACTGAGAAAGCTTTACAGAGGAGGGGATGCCAGCCTCAGGTGTGAGGCACCTGGCTGTTTCCCTGTGCTCAGTGTAGAATGGGGTACTGTCCTTGTGTCAATACACAGAAACTGCCCCAAGTTCCATGGAAATATTAAGAGGGAGGGAAGAAGCAGCTTGGAAGAAGACCACATATCAATATTGTGAAAGAACATTTGCATGTCACTACTCTTTGATTTTGTTCCAAATACGCATAAGCTCTACATTAAAGCGTCCCACGTTAGGTATTACTAATTTAGGCTGCAGGTGTTCTCAGCAAACTGAACCGGAGTCTTTTTGTGATTAACCACGCCCCTACTGTGATGCTTACATCTCCCCCATGTGTATAGGAAAATAAAAAATTATTTCCTTGAGATAAAAGAATGGGGAGTCAATTATGAAAGAATAATGAAGTCTGTAACTTGAATACAAGAATGCTAGGATCACTGGCATAATTCCTCCACCTTCCTCCATGATTTCAATGCATTACATTGTCTTGAGATGATTTTAAACTAAATTAAATAAATAGTAAAAACCTCTGTAAAAAATCAGGCTTGTGACAACATATCTAAAGGAGAGGAGAAAAACCAACCCTCCTTACATTTACAGTTAGTTGGTATTTTGATATATAATGTCCCATTTCCTTTATTATTAGAATTCTATCAATATGATTTATTTAATTTTAAAACACTTATATTAGGAGAAAGGAAACTTTTCTGTCACACTACCCATTATTTTATCAGTGAGTCTGGGTTTTCTGCATTGCTGAGATATCTTGAAGTCAAAAGAAAGAATGATAAAAATTTTATATGGCAATGGATTTTAGAGAGGAAGTACATTACAGATATATACTAAAAGAGTTCTTAATTTTACTGGGATTCAATTCATTATTGTTTGATCCATAAAGCAAAATATATTGCTGAAAAAGAAAAGAACTAAAAAGCTGGAGATCATGGGAGACACATAGCAATATTTATATTATCATTATTCTATCAAACCATGCAGTTACTATCACACTGCCAGCTACACCGATGACAGGAATTAACAAACTTGCCAATTTTTACACATGTTCAAGCTTTAAGTAAATGGCAGAGATGTACTTGCTAATCTGTCTCACTGACGCACTGTTTATACCAGCCAAAGCATTTTTTCAGCACAATAGCTTCATTTGGGCATGCCCAATTTTTCTACACTGAAGACGCTTTCCTCTAACCAATCGTTCAAGAACTGCTTAGCAAAATTGACTCTACAGTCAATTCTGTATTGTCTGGATACTAGGAAACTGTGCAATGTGGATGTGCTGAGGGTACATAATATATGCAAAACCAACCACAAAAAGTCAGTTTGGAGCCATCCGGATGTATAAATATTATATGAGTTTGGCATTTCTGGATGTAATTGGACTCTTCCAGAGCTGATCAGGTTGTTCTATGCACCATCACACAGTTGTCCAGAAGTAAGCAACTACTTGATTTCGCCCACCACAAATTCTGGAAAACAGATCATCCATGCTGCAGGAACTAATACCCCCTGAGAAATATTGCCTGAGCGTCCTGTTGAGTAATGCTGTTGCTTCCATGTAGTATAGACTATGAAGCCTTAGGTTGGAAAAAACCATAAATGTTTTGCTGTTTTATCTCTCTCCTCTATTTTATTCTTATCAACACATTAAACCACATCTTGAATAAGTCACTCTCACCGCTTTTTCATACCAAATATTGTTATTAAAAAGAAACTTGCAGCAGGACTCAAACAGTTGGACTTGCACAGGAATCACAGTCAGGTAAGCTAGTATAGCAGTTGAAGGATACCCATCAGAAGGGCAGAAACTATTGCTAAGACACAACTGAAGGCTGCTCACAGAAAGAGTAATAAACTGCTATTTATCTCAGGACCACAGCGCATACCTGAATAGTTCTCCTATATGCAAGTTCTGTAACTATGGTATTTTGAATTTCTAATCACAGTAAGTGTGATCACATACCTATTTTGTTCCCTGTAGAAATACAACCATACGGTAACAAACAGAGGTCCAAGGATTCTGCTTCCCAAATGGATTCCATAATTCGAAGAATCTAGTAACAAACGTATAAGCTGAGTTATTTCAAATTATTTGGACATTACTTATTACTCACACAACTAACACTACCCAGACTTCTGAGGTGGGGCTAAACTTGTCTATTTTACAGATTAAGAGATATATACAGAAAGTGTGCAGCCATTCAAGATTATCAGTTACAGAACCAGGGTTTATATTTCCTCATCTGTCCTGTGCCCAGGCAAACTCTACTGTTTTATAAAGTATTAATAAATATATTGTATGATTTCTACATGAGCTGAGACTGAATACATTAGCAAGTATGTCCATTTTTTCCCATAAATACCCCCAAAAGTGCTAACAAACCAGTTTATCAGAACAATCACTGAAATATTACTAGAGCAATGCTACCTACTGATTTCTTTTTAATTTTAACTTCACCCATTGCATAAATAAATGGTAAAAACGCTTCATCAGAAAAACATGCCATCTTGTACTAAATAAGATTCCTTCTCTAGAACACCAAAATGTGAAGTATGTATGGCACATGAAAGGAGAAAACAGGGTAAGAGTGTGTACTGGATCTGGCTGGGATGAAGTTAATTTTCTTCAGAGCAGCTCGTATGGTGCTGTGGTTTAGGTTTGTGACCAACGCAATGCTGGTAACACACTGATGTTCCAGCAACTGCTGAAGAGTGTCTGCAGAGCAGGCTGCCTCTGTTTCTCACTCTGCCCCACTATGAGTAGATTGGGAGTGTACAAGAGGTTGGGAGGGGACACAACCAGGCAGGTGACCTGAACCCACCAAAGAAATATTCCATGCTGAATAATGTCATGCTCAGCAATAAAACAGTGAGGAAGGGGGTTAGGTGGGTTAACTATCTTTTGCGCAGGAACTGGCTGGACATTGGTCTACCCATGAGATGTGGTGAGTGACTCTCTTTGCATCACTTGTTTTGTTTTCTTTCTCTCTTCTTCCACTTCTCCTTTGCTTATTAAACAATTTTTATCTCAAACCACAAGTTTTCTTGCTTTTACTCTTCTTTTCCTCTTTCCCCATCCCACTGGGTTTAACCCACAACACAGTAACATAAAAAAACTGTAGGACAAGAATGAAGATCCAGTTTTGATGTCAGCCTTGTCGTACACAGTTTAAAAGACAAAAGACAACCTTGTATTTCATATGGACAGTAAAGATAAGGTATACACACTTCTGAAAAGTAAAATGATTTTTAAATATTTTAAAATATTCACATTATTAATTTTATACATTTTAGCTATCATACCTGTAAAATAAGCATGTCCTGACGGAGGTCATCTCCATGTTTGAAGATTATGCCTATGGTTTCATTTGATAGAGCTGTTGGATCTGCACATTTAAACTCAAGCCAGAGGGGCTTCTTCTTAGATGCCATTACTTTGCATTTTTCTATCTGTGAAAGACACATTTATTGCTAGCCACGTACTCCAACATCAACACAACTAACTTTTTTACACACCAGCTACAGAGTAGCTTACCAGCTTCCAATCAGCTATACCACAAGAAACACACCAAAAGCACATGTAAGCAATTGTATTCAATTGCCACATACAGCCTCACTGAACCTGCACAACTTTTAACACTGTCCATGATAAAGGAAAAAGCATGCCTTGACTCTCTGACACTGGATTTAGCTTGTAAATCTGCTTCAGACAGAAGAAAACCCTTTTAAACCAAGAACAAGAGATTCTGACAAAACTGGCAAATAATGGACCCTCACAACAGCACTCTGACAAGTGCTTTGCAAAACCGGAAGATAATCATCGTCCAATGCAATTTACTGCATCATCCACCCTTGTGACTTCTAGCAACTTCAGTTATTCCAGATTGCTTGATTAAATTCCCTTAGCAAATCATTCATATTCATGGAAAAAATGGCATTTGTGAAACTAATTTAACATAATCATTCATAAAATTTAAAAATAAATTCCCTATTTAGTTTTATTACATTTTTATTCTTGAGAAATTCAGCACTGAAACTACTGAAATTGATTATTTAAAATATTTTCTCAACTAGTTATGTCTAATACAACTGTAATATGTAATACTTTCTATTCTGGAATTCTTGGTTCATTGTTGAATGTTACTATGTACAATAAAGCCATCTAAAATAATAAAAGCAATTGCACATTAGTGTTTGAGAGCTGACAGAATCGATGACATCAGAGAAGAATATTTTTCATAGATTGAGGTTCTGAGCTTGTAGTTTAAAACAAAACAGTTTTTACTATCCTTATTTTTAAAAAGGAAAGAAGTTGTCAAATCTTTGAACTTATTAGAAACACTGATTTTGCTTCTAATATTTCCTTTAGACTAGTCCAATTTCAGGGTTTGAAGATTATGGACAAGTAGCACTTGCTAGAATGAAGAGGAAATGAAAGCTTATCAATACATTTGTTATATCAACTATTTTTATTCATATAGTTTGGGGGGGAAAAAAAAAAAAAAGGCTCTAATCCACCTATTTTTGGACATGGCTACCTTCCCTTGTAAATCTATTGCCTCCTTCATCTAGGAAGGTCCTGGTAGGCGTACTTCCTAAGCGAAGGAAAACTAGAAAATCCAGAAAGATCTCTTATTTTATTTTGAAATTCACTTTTTGTCATGCAGTTGGTGATTTCTGTACACAAAAGACTAAAGAGAGAAAAATACAATCAAGAAAATAATATTTAAGAAGCCACAAATTCTGTATTTCTGAGTAAACAATGTTTGTATTGACTTCTGCACTGACAGTACCTCAGTCATGCCCAACTAGGAGGTGTTTAACTCTCTCAGCTTGAACACAGACTAGCTTTGAAGATAGACTAGCTTACAGCCTGTCTATCAAGACACAGGTTTATTTGACAGAAACATGGCCAGACAACTAACATCAGTTACCCAAATGAGTACCCTACTATTCAGCAACTCCTTAGGTTGGGTGGTTTGTCTCTCCTTAGCTAAGAGAAAAATCAAGGGATTCTTTCCTTGTAGGCTCCTTGCTGCACATCAAATGAATCCAAGGATCTTCACTGTGCTTTTTTACCCAAACTTCACATTGCACAGTAGATACATGAGCCAATTCCCTTTCACTACACATCTGCTGATTTATTAATCTTGTTTTTAACTCTGAGTTGACACAAGCCACTGTAATCTCACCGCAAAACTGGAGGCAGCAACACAGAAAAACCCAAGTGTTTCTTAATGTATTTCTAACAAAATCTTAATGTATTTTCTAATAAAAACAACAAAAGCAACATAGAGATACTGAAAAATCAGAAATAGCCAAGGTGGACATTTTTGTTAGTAAGATGAAGGTCTGGACCTAAACCTTAATGACAGATATGAATCAGGGTAAGACAGAAAAAGTAACTGGAGGAGCATAAACTGAATATCACAAAGTCCCTGAAGTCAGATAAAACATTTATACAGGTATTCAATGTAAAAAAGTCAGTTATCTGGTTAAAACCCAGATTAAACTAATGGAAAAATCATAATTGCCATTTAATGATTAGGATTTTATGGGTTGTTGCATTTTTTTAGTGTATGGTGGCGTGTTATTACATTTAGAAAAATGCTGAAAGCTTTGGCAACAAAAACCTACTGAGTCCATTAAATGTCATTGCATTCACAGCGAAATAAGACCTTTAGACATATTAGCAAAAAATTCTACCAAATGACACATACTTGCAAATAGGAGAATTTTTTCAAAAAGTATTTGTAGAAACTCAGAATATACTTACCACTAGGGCTCCTGCTCTTAGCCCAGGATCATATGGAACTCTAAAACTTTCTGGAAGTCTGCTGCTCTGTAGTTTTTCAAGCTTTTGTCTCAGCTGTGCAATAACTGCAAATACAAGTAAGAAAACACAATGAAATCAGAAGTTGGAAGGCAAAAAAGTTAATCAAACTTGGTAAGCATCATGATTTAGCTAAAAACCACCTCCATTTATCTACTTTTAAAATTGCTTTTCTCAAGGATCTCCTGATTTGAGGAATGGAGAAAGACTCTTTAACTTGGACTATTAATAGTCAAGGCTGTTTCAGATACCTAAAGGTAAAGTCTTCAAGCACCTCACAAGTCATGTGCCCTCTATGCAGTGTTAGAAGCACTGCACAGTGCTTGGTGTTCTTCTGAAGACTTAGGAGATTGCGTTAAATGTGTCACCTTTCATTTAAAAAACAAAACACAGCACAACACACCAAAAAATATTTTGCCCTTATAACTGCCATGGAAATGTTGAACTATCGACCCCAAAGGCTCAGGAGGAGGAGGCATTTAAAAGCACCTCGCATTTTCCAGTATTATTTTGACCTACCTCATTGCTCTTGCAGAAAGACTCATGGCTTTTGAATTCTTGGAATCAATTATACTGTAATCATAAGGACTCCAACTATAGAGATACTGAATTTCCTATCCTCCTAAAACTGCTTTCATAGTGCAGCCTTGCTAATCTCACATTCCAGTAAGAAGACAATCTGCTGTATATTTATACGAACAAGAATTTTAATGTTCGTATATAAACTGAATCTCTTCATTCATAAAACTTCAAGCTTCTGAATCTTCAGCTTAGAACAATATGCATTATACTACATATGATGCACTCTGTTCACCTCAGCTAGCAGGCGTTAGCAGCTTAAGCAATACACTGGGTATTACCCTTCATTAGGACAAAAAACAGAACACTGTTGTAAAAGAAAGTGCAGCTACACAGCAGAGGCTGCATATACATGTTCAAGTAATTTTGGAGATAAAAATTAAAGAGCAAAAAAAGTTGTAATGAGAAAGCCAGACATGGACCTGGATACTTAATATACAAAATCGTAAAACCATACAATCATAGAATGGTTTGGGTTGGAAAGGACCTTTAAAGGCCATCTAGTCCACCCCTCCTGCAATGAGCAGGAACATCTTCAACTAGATCAGGTTGCTCAGAGCCCCGTCCAGCCTGACCTTGAATGCTTCCAGGGATGGGGCATCTACCACCTCTTTGGACAACCTGTTCCAGTGTTTCACCACCACCATCATAAAAAATTTCTTCCTTAAACCTAGCTTGAATCCACCCTCTTTTAGTTTAAAACCATTACCCCTTGTCCTGTCACTACAGGCCCTGCTAAAAAGTCTGTCCCCATCTTTCTTATAAGCTCCCTTTAAGTGCTGAAAGGCTGCAAAAAGGCCTTCTTTTCTCCAGGCTGAACAACCCCAACTCTCTCAGCTTGTATTCATAGGAGAGGTGTTCCAGCTCTCTGATCCTTTTTGTGGCCCTCCTCTGGACCCGCTCCAACAGGTCCATGTCCTTCTTATGCTGGGGGCCCCAGAGCTGAACGCAGTACTCCAGATGGGGTCTCACCAGGTCATAGAATAGACGGGCAGAATCACCCCCCCTCTGACCTGCTGGTCACACTTGTGATGCAGCCCAGGATACAGCTGGCTTTCTGGGCTGCGAGTGCACATTGCTGGCTCATGTCCAGAAAATGAAGACATTTCAAAAGTTGCTATCAAATTAAGGAAGTCAAGCCAAAAGAATTACCTGAGAACTCACAGAACACAAATGTGTTTCTTATCCTTATCCTTATCCTAAAGGCTTTTAGAAAGGAACTACCTAGTGGTGCCAGGTGACCAACGTGGTGTCTCCTCTGGTAAAAAGTAAATAAATCTGACAGCAAGATATAGGAGCTAATAAGTGGACTTTATCATTACACACCTTTCAAAAAAAACCACAAAACGAAACCCAAAATAAACCAAAAGCAAAAAAACCCTAGGCTGTAGTAACTTGGGTTATAAAACAGCCTTCTAAAACATAACCATTGATTTCCTAGACAAATCTAGCTTGATTTCGGTAAGTCTCCTTGTTGTAATGTAATGTAATTTGAAATTGTATGCCAACCAATTAAAGGTAGTAAAGATTAGGAATTAGCTGATTTTAAAATGCAAGTGAAGGCGCTTGCTAAAACAATTTCAAGTTGATCTGGCTTAAGAACAAAGTGCTATGCTTTTTAAGAGAAAAAACAGATGCATAGACATTCTTGGGAGACAATCATCTAACAGAGTGGTGATGAGAGCAGATAATCCTATGTAAGCTGTAATGCTATGATCTTAAGAATTTATTTATTTATTATTACTCGCTATGTTCAAATATAAGCAAGGAGATTACAGGAAAAGTGAAAGAAACAGTTTGACAGCATGATTGCTACTCGACTGGTATAGATCTAACAGGAAGGAATGTATTCTTTAAAAAAATCCACAAATATTGGAGGAAGAAAAATATATACAAGAATTAGATAAGGCTGCATGACAGAATGAAACGAAACAGTCCAAAACATTCAGACTGAAAATATAAACAACTATGAACATTAGAAATGATGGAGCAAAAAAGAAGCAATAAAGAAGAAATTTTAGGATATACGTTTTTAAAAATGTAAGAAGTAGAAGATGCCTGTAGGAAAAATCATATCCTCAATAATCTGAGAATAAATTAAATTAGATATAGCATTAGTAGGACACTCCACATTTTCAGGAAGCCTTATTCAGTGAAAATGTCAATTATATAAGTCATCTTTCAATGTTCTGCTGTACATTACATACAAAGATTCTTTAATTTCAAAACCTGGTGGGTGTTAATGTGATTGCTTTCTCTTGAAACTTTTCTTCTTTGCCCACATATCCTTCAAAGATAACGTATTCTGGAAACCGCTGCTGTCAGACCTGTACATCTGCAAGGCTGTAAAGTTTCTTTCCAAAACACGGGATTCTGACCAAATATATTTAGATTCTAGAGCATTTTAAGATAAATTTTAGAAAGTTGTTTAGAAACAATATTTTATATGGGGGTTCAGTAAGTCCCCTAACTCACACTATGTGGTTACATAACTGATATTACATTATATATTGAAGAATAAATGCATTCTTCCTTCAAATTTCTCTTGAAATACCACTACAGCCACTTCTGCATAACCAGAGTGGAAAGGCTTTCTGAACCAAGGACTTCCTGGCCTGGACCATACCAGGCTGAACATGCAGGAAGAGCTGGTCTCTCTACAGCTTTTAGAATTTGAATATTGTCATATGTCTTCTCGCACTTACTCCCAACACCAAGCAACTAACAGGAATGATGACAAACAAGCTTTTAAGGATGTTGGGGAAAAAAGAAATAATGGCAGGCAAAACCCAGAGGTAAACAGGCATTGCATAACCCTACTGTGGCTTCCAAAGCAGTGCTTACAAGAACCAGAACTAACAATACCACATCTGTGTCTCACAGGACTCCTATTCAGCACATCACAAAGCCCCAGAGATGTGCTCTGTATATTC
Source organism: Buteo buteo (assembly GCF_964188355.1). Classification (NCBI taxonomy): domain Eukaryota; kingdom Metazoa; phylum Chordata; class Aves; order Accipitriformes; family Accipitridae; genus Buteo; species Buteo buteo. Next base: position 15,467,380 of record NC_134174.1, on the reverse strand, counting down.
ACTGCTGATCCACCAGCTACTTTTGTGGCATAGCAGAGGCTGTACTGGACTCCTCCCCAGCCTTCTTGCCAAGAGTCTTTTCGTGACTGTTTAGGGTAAGGCTGTGTTTCTTGGCAAGTGTCACGTTTCCTCTTTATTTCCAGTTAATATTTGTGTCCTGGGTTGTTTCTTTCTTCAGTGCCGGCATTCAGCTGAGGGTTATGGACAAGAACTTAGCTGTTTCCCAGTTGCATGGCGTGAGGTTCAAGAAGATAAGCCAAAGCATGGGAAAGTACTGGGTGTCTACAACATTGATATTCTTCCCTTTTTGGGATGGAATGAGCAAACAAATGTATTATTAGTTCAATCACTATTAACTTACACTGGCATTTTAAAAGAAGTAATAATGATGCCCTTTGACAGTAATTTATCCATTAATTTTCTAAATAAACAGTACAATTTGCTGCCTAGATTTTCACGCTCAAAGAGAAAAAACTATTATTACAAATGAAGAAATGCCTGTTAGCAAATACCTTGAGAAGTGACATCATACTTTTCTGCAGAAACTGATTTTATCTCCATTGTGACTTTATGCAGTGATTCAATTACTTGAACCTGCTTCATGAAATCGTGTAGCATCGCTTTTCCACAGCCCCTAAGATAGGCTTCTAGGATGACCGCAAACCTCTGTTGGTAATGCATGGACTGGGCAATCTCGCTTCTTAAGAACCAAAACAAGAAGTGACCAATTCTTTTATTCTAGAGGTAAAGAAAAATACTACAATCAGCATGCATTTCTTGACAGAGGGTTTTAATAATGCCAGTAACTTTAGCACAAGCTGACTGTATTTTGAAGTACTTACTCTCAAACCACGTTTTAGCAGAAATCTGGCTAATGCACTGTCATGATATGGCTCAAATTTCACAGCCTGAATAACACAAACATAGAAGACATATTATTAACATATTTAAGATCCCATTGCACTTATACTTTACCGATGACATGGAGAGAACACACTGCTGTAGGAGCAGAAAACATGTAACAAAGCAGGTCTTTCAAGGAAACAAAGTTGAAAAAAACAAAGCAAGGCTTCTCTGTGTTTGATTCAAGAAGGACTTTTTCTTTGCAACAGGTTCTTTTCAGGTGTATTATTAATGTGACAAATAAAGCAATGCAGGGAGCAGCTAACCAGCAAGACCATTCTGAGTACACGAAGGCATGTGAACAAAGCAACATCATTCTCAGGCCGTAGCAAAAAACAGCAAGATGAGAAAACAGTCTGCAGTCTGACTGACACTGAGAAGGCTTGAAAAGATTACTGCCAAATGAAATGACATATTTGTAATCATCCTTTAATAAAAATTTTCAATAATAAAGCACTGTTTTGACAACACCCGCCACTTCAGGACTGGGGCACCAGGGTTGACTGCTGGGCTCCCCAACAAGCACAGGATACCGGAGCAGCTTTTCAGAGCACCTAATCTGGCCTTTAGCCCCTAAATGAATGACAAAATAGAATAAAGGCTCTGATACACGTCCTGTATTAATGGAGTACAATTAATAAGAAGACTTCACCAGAGCTTTTTTTTTTTTTTTAATGACTCTGTGACCACAGATGTATTTTTTTCTCTTCCAACAGCCATTCCCCTCCATCCAATCCCACAGATATTTCCAAGCGACTGCCAAAAAAGGGCGGAAACAAAAGGTCAACAACTTTTTTGAAGTGTCAGGATTGGAAATTTTTGCTGTTATTCTCTCTCCCATCCCAATAACCAAGTGAATTGGTCTACCAGAAAACTATCACACTTTCAGGTACTGGGCTGTGCCAGGGAACTTGTCCACTTCAAGTGGTTTTTCCAGCAGCTTCTTTCCTGTTGCTTGAGGGACTCAAGTTTATAGAAGGTTTGTATTAATGGTGGAAAAAAGTACACATGTATATCCCAGGGCAAGAAAAGAGAAATAAGAAGCATACAATCTCTGGAAGAGAGTCACAAAATCCCTGTCATGGACTGAGGGGGTTGGTGAATGGCTTCAGGTTCTGGAAATAGAGCGCCAGGAAGTGGCACGTAGGGAGATTAAGGGAAAACAAAGGGATGTGCAGAGAGCCGGGTGCATGTAGTATGCTCAGCTTTCAGAAGCAACAAAGTATGCAAACCTCTAATGATAGTTATTCAACAGAATATAATGGCTCTTTCAAGATCACTGTGGTCTGCAGCTTGCAGAGAAGCAACCAAGCCATCAGCAGAGGTCTACTAAATTCATCAAACAAATCACAGGGTTTTTATAAACTCTTAAAAGTACTGCAGCAAACAGTTGTATTTTTATCATTAAAATATCAACTCTATGTCTAAAATGTAAATTGTCCTGTGGGTTTATTCAATAGAAAAAAAAAAAGAAAAATAAATTGAGCTTTTTCAGTCTACGTTCTACAATGAACCAACTTATAAAAAGGCTACAAAGACTTGTTCTTGCCAGCTGCTGGCTAGGAGACAGACAAGAAAGGCAAGCACTAGACTTGCCCTTCTACAGTACCATAATTCTGCAAGAACTGTCTTGACCGTCTCTGCAATATTGTTTTATTTCCCCAAGCAACACCAACTTATTTAGGAAAGATAATGAGAACTCACAAACATAAACTGATTTTAAAATACATAGATCCTTTTACTTTGTGTATGAGATTATGAGGTATGAGGGGTTTTTAATGAAAATTAATTTTCACTGCAACAAGACACCCAAAAGCAGTAATTATTACATAAATTCAAATGGATTTGCTGACAGTTCCAAGAAAGCCTATTAAAAACCTCAATCTGGTATATACTTTGGTGAATGTTCTCAGTGCATATCCCTGAAAAACAATTTAAGAATTAAATACAGCCAAACAATCAGCCATTGCTTCAAAACAAAACCTCCTTGTATTAAGGTTGCAAATATATCTTAACATAAAAGAATATTAGAAAAATGTATTATGAGCATCCTTATTATGCTTATGTTTTAGAAAAAAATATTTTAAAAAGTCAATCCCACTTTTCTTTTTTCTTCACAAAGTCAAATATCAACATTTGAATAGCAACAATTAAAGCTAGCTATTAAAAAAGTCTACTGGCAGTTCATCAGGTCCCTGCATGTACCTTTGCCTTGTCAATTCAGCAGAAGAGCTTTACTCACTGCCATATACAAGCAGTACAGTTTTGGTGTTTGTTTTACAATGGACTTTGTTGTATTTTAACTATCCTATCCATGTTTTATCAACCGGACAGAGAACAACAGACCTTTATGGGAAGTTCAATAGGTTTATTTACAGTATGGCTGCTTCTATTTGGGATAAACCGGGGGGGGGAAATAAAATGTTTGTTTGATTTCTAACTCTATGGGGAGGTAAAATGGGAATATCCTGTGCAGAGTGAAATAAGCCATAAAGCTTTCGTGAAGGCATGCATGTGAAAAGTGATGACCGTTTGCAGAAGACAACGTCTTGGATGTGTCCGTTAGAGCAGAGGAATGGCTGACTCCCATTCTCTGAAAAACGTGGGTTTTCAAAAACACTGTGGTACCAATACTTTGCTGCAGGATGCTGACGGCCTATGCTCCGTTGTTAGCCAAGGAAGGAAAGACAAGGAAGCAGCAGAGAGGTAAAAGTTGGGATCTACTATATATTGCCTTTTGGGGGATGGTAATCTGTTAATTTCTTACTACATCTCTTACTAAAGATGACACAGTGAAGTTAAGCTACTATGATTTTATGCTACAGTAATTTAATTTACTGTTGGAGAGATTTATTCTTCTTAAAACTCTCCAATTTGTAACTCCTGGAAATAAATAATTTCAATAACAAATGGAAAACCCCCAGTATTTCCCCCATTCTCTCAGGCACTTTGATATCAACCAATCACCATCCCAAACCCCTAATTTGGATGCAAAAGCAAATAAAATTGCTGAGCCACATGTAGACAGCAAAAGCTCACAAGCCAAGCACATATGGAGCAGCTGCTATGTGGGAGGCCCAATGAGGTAACCGTGGCGACTCCTTTGGTTAATGCAGAAGTGCATAAATTCTGCCTGGGGAGCCTAATCTTCAGACAAGCAAAGACAAGGCTAAAAAGGCCTTGTTTAAAGCACTACTGACGCGCAGCAAAATCTGAAATACTAACTTCATTTTCCTGGGCACCCGGGCTCTCTCTGAACCCACAGAAATTAAAAGCCCCATCCCACAGCTTTCCTGGCTGCAGCAGTTCCTTCTTTTTTTTTTTAAATTTTGAATGCCAATTTTGTCCTCCGATTCTTTGAAAAAAGTATTTCCTGCTCTGCAGGGCAACGGCCTTTCCACACGAACCAGAGCCCTGTCGGGTGTAGGAAGCCTGCGGAGTTGCCTTGCTTCAGGGGCTGTGTTTACCGGGAAGAACCGCAGTGTTACACCTTTCATCAGCCATCAGACATGACTTTGCCGCTGACAGGCCACCCAGCTTTGGCATCGCATTGTGAAAAAGGAAACAAACCAATTTTCTTGTATAACTGATACAAACCTTCCCAACGTTTCATCTGGCAGACCCACACACAAAGCGCTTCAAATCGCTACAGTGGTGATTCAATGCCATTAAAAACACACTTTTTCACCCAGCTTCCCAGAATGAATGAATCTTATTATGGAGCCCTAGCAACCCTTTATTGATTTTTTAAAATTTTTTCGAAGCTTCTACATAAATTAGGTCCCCTTAACAGTACAAGACTGAAGTCATTGCAACATACTATGCAACTACACTGTTATTCTTGACCTAAAACCCAAGCCCCAATTTTTCTTCAGGCCTTGCCTTTGTCAACATCTGCCTTTACTTTCTCTCTGTCTAAACTATTTCTGAACTATTGGTAAAGCCGGTCAACAGTTCTTCAGTGCTGTGTGATTCAGACCTGATCGAACAGGATTAGAGACTGCATAGTTAGGATTTGCTCCCATCATAGCTGTGCTGATGTTGACAATTTCCAGAAAAACATACTACTGTAAACCTAAGACACAAATTGTAAGACACAAGGCAATGGTAACACAAAAACGACAACACAGGCAAAAGGCAAATGTAGAAAGAGTGGTTGAGGTTAATCTGGTTATTGCCACTGCTTTGACTAAACACTGAAGACTTCAAAACTAGGGATTACTAACTAGACCTACTAAGACAGGAACGATGATGGGGTAATGCAAATATTCCCGGAAGGCAGAGTTCAAGAATGCAAATACACCTTACCTGCACAAGTTGTAAAAGATAATGAAGAACATCATCATCTTCTAAACTTTCCAGTTTTTGAACTGCCATTGCTCGGACATTTTCATCCGAAAAGTTACAGTCCAGAAGTTGCATTGTGAGTCCAACATCTAAAGTGCTTTGATCCCAAACCTCCTTTTTAGCTAGCAACTGGTATGTTTTGGCCACTATTTCTTGTTGTCCCCATTTCACAGAGCTAAGCAGCTTAGGATATGCCTTGGGGTGCTTTATGCTTTCATATCTAAAGTGCCACAACAGTTCTTTGTCTTCAGGAGAAAGTGGATTAAGTGGGTCAGTTGCTATGATCTCTTCAAGTTGCTTGCGAAGCTGATTGGGCATTTCAGCTCGTGTCCTATCCCCTTGGGGGTCTGATGTTATCCTGTGCTTGGGCAAGGCAATTGGGTGACAATATTTGTCCAGCACAATAGAGATAGCCATTGAGTTTTCTTTATCCGGGTTAGTTGCTGACGTGAGTTTGTCTGCATTGATACTTCCTTGTTCTTCCCCCTTGCCTGGAATTTTCCACATGTGGAGCACATACTCCCCACTTCGTAGCAGGAAACGGTGATCTATCAACAAAAGATTTACATAATAGAGAAGCTGAGTTTTGCATTTTGAATCAGAGTTGGGGGATTCATGTGACGGAAGGTTCGTCTTTGTGGACAGTCCCTGTGCTTTGCCACAGTATATCTGAAGATTCAGGAGTGCTCCTTTAGGCAAATCCTTGATTTTGATATCAAACTCCAACCAAATATTCCACAGAACCTCCTCTGTAAAAGGCTTCGATGAAGTCCTCCTCTGTGAAAGGAGCTGCTGCCCATGTTGAATGTTAGCCTCCACAAACACAGTAAGATCAGTATTTCTTGGTAAAACTGGGATATCAATGCCAATTATTTTCACCCTAAATTTCCTATTACAATCCCACAAAGAAATAGTGAAGACTCTCTCGTGATCTTTTCCCTCTATTGTCAATTGTTCATGATAACCTGTAACTCCTGTACAGTCATCCACCAGCGGCCACTCTTCCTTCTGAACCTCATCCTCATTCGGGTCAGGGGGATTGTCTAAGACAAGGTGGATTTCTTCCCCATTCTTAAGGCACTGTCTTATCCAGTGAAAATCTTTGATTGGTGTCTCTCCAGTAATGTACTCATCTCTGCCACAAATCCTGAGAACAAAATCCAGTTCACTATGATCTTCAGGAATGTCCATCAAAGACTTTTTCTTTGCCATTTTTGTGAAAAAGCTGTGGAGAATCATATCTGGAGTGTCATCTATTGACACTTTAATTTTTTGGCTAGTTGTTCCTCTATGTATGATTATGAAAATGTTATTATTAGTGATCTTTTTAAATAAATATTCTGGGAGTGGCTTAGATGTAGTCCATGGGTGCATTGCATACAATTTAGGATCTCTACAGGCTACCTCTATCATTCGTGGAGTGACTAATCTGCGACGGGTAAATTCTAGTTCATCATCATGCACATTGCTTACATCAGTGACATCATAACCAATCAAATTGTTAAGTTGTCGCTGAAATTCCTGAACTTCTTCTGATGGTTTTTGTTTCTGGACAACATAGATCTTGCCTACCTTTTTCTGTAACACTTTCCAGTATAATATGCAGTCCAATGTTTGTAATACTTGATGTTTATCATAAATTTCATACCATTGCCCTTTCTTCTGATACTGCAGAATAAATTGATCCGGGGTGAATGCATGGTAGAAGTCTGTGGTTTGACTCATCTCTATTGCACGCATCCAAATCTGTGCTTTCATTTGCTCAACTGTACAGTTGCCAGCTATTTCGAGTAACATCATTTCCGGTACTTTAGTATGTTTATTGCTCGTAGGTAAAATGAACTCAATGGATATTAGTTCCATTGATGACAAATTACTCGATGTACAATGAGGTTTCATTCTTCTTCTCCTTCGTTTGTTTTCCTCTCTCATAACAACAGGCTGTTCATAATCCCCCAACTCCATGCCAGAAGAAATCTAGCAAAATATACAAATTGATTACTTTCTCATTTACATTTTTCTTTACTTTTATTTTTTAACTCTGCTTAATTAAAATCACAGGCCAGTCAGAATCCTGCTATGTATACAGTTTTTGTTTCCCTTTCCCCTTAATTTCTCATCATAAATATTTGATTTAAATAAACCACCTCAGACGTAATCTATTCAATTCAATACCAAATATATTAAAAAACCCCAAACAACCCCCCAATGATTAAATAATTAAAATAGAGCTTTTAAACAGCCTTCACAGATTTCACTGAGGATAAGCAGTCTGACTATATGTTTCCTCCATACAGATTTGTTCTCGCTTCTGTTTGATCAAGCACTGATTCTTCTGCTGCCTCATCTGTTTTGATGCCGCTGAAATTAACATAAGTGGATTTTCATACAAATCAAAAGACACGCTACTGTGTATGAACTGAATGTGATGCCACCGAGCTCCAGAAATGACAACAAGTAAGAAAACAAGCAATTTATTTGCAGACTGGACAGAGGTGAGCCTATTCCCATTTTCCTCTGCCTCTCTTTTTAATGATGGGCTTACACCAAAAACAGCCCTTAGGATTCAAAAGTCAGGGACTACTTCTGAAGACAGATATTTAACGTGCATCTAAATTCAAGCCTAGTATCCTTAGATGTGCTTCTTTTAAATAAATCCATTCACCAGACTGATAACTTCCATCCATTTTAAAAGTAAACACTTCCAGTATAAACTATTAGTTTGTTACGGAAGGAAAAACTCCCAAGCTGATGCTGATTTATTACTCTATACATCAAATCACACCTAAGCCACCTGTAAAACAATATTGAACACGAGTAGCCTACCTTATCAACTTTCAGTAAACAAAAAATATTGTTGCTCACAGTTAATCTCCCTTGAACAATATTAAAGTGGAAATTATTAACCAAGAGCTTGGAAGAGGAAGGCAATGCTGACCGAGCGCGCTTGCACAAGCTAAGTTACAGCAACATACTGAACTTCTTTTCCAGACAATGCTTTTTACACATAAAATCTTTCTCTAACTGCTGGAAAAACTAAAACCAATGTAATGATGCCTTAGCAGATAACAAAACAAGAAGATAAAAATATAAAAGGTTAAACTGAAACAACATAGCATGCTAATTAAAACTCTTTTTTCAAGTTCCGGAAAGCAACGACTCTGGACACACCACCTCTGTAACTGACAAAGCACACGGAAATATTACCTGCTTATAAAATAAAGGCTGAATTGCTGAAGACGATTCATTTGTTTAACTTCTGAAGTTCCTATTTTTTTAAAGGAAGATCATTCACACAAAAAATTTCTTTGTTTAAGCTGTTCTGCTTTTCTTGCTTGCCCTCATATCCAGATGCAAAGGAAGTGCTGCACTTATCAGGAAGGAAGTTTTAACCAAGTTGATTATATATATGATTGCTCATTTTAAAAAAAGTCAGAATGCTTTTCCTGTTACAACAGTAAAAATACACTAACAGTATACCAATTTAATTTTAACACACATGCATAGAAGACATGCTTACAGCCTTTTAAAAATAGCTAAGAATAATCCAGGCAATAAATCTAATGAATCCAAATAAAACATTTTAAAAACAATGCATTTTGGAGAGCCTAACTACTTTATAAAAGCTAAATAAAAACACTAGGTAAAAGACAACTAAATCTGCAATGTTTCCTTATTTTTATTTTCATGGTGATAGCCCTTTGAGGACTCCCAACTTAAATTCATTAGATTTTTTTAAGCCAGTGTCTGTAGAGGCGTCACATGGAGATGGTATCTGCCAAGGATCTTGCATGGTAACCTCAGCAAAAAAACTGCTGGCCAATCTTCCTCCTAGTATTTTTAACTTACCCATTTATGATTACAAACACACAGTGAAATCCACTAGAAATGATGATATAAGATTCAGGAAGAATTTAAACCATGGACTTTCAACGCTAATTCTTGTGGTTTACTACTAAAGAAAGTCCCCACAGAAAAAAATTTGGGAAACCATGTACAAATAGAAAGAAAAGACAGAAAAACCTCTAACTGTATCGTTTTTCCTTATGACTTTTCCAGTGAAATACTGACCATTTTGAAGAGCAACAAGCAGTACACATCCTACAGCAGTACATATCCTACAAAAATGATGACTCTTGAGAAGGAGAAAAAAATATGAAACAACTGAAAAGTCTTTTAGCAACAGTGAAGCGGTGGTCTCTTTTGTTTTTTTAACGTATGCACGCTTCCTATCTTGTAAGACACCTTTCTTATTAAAAAGGGGAAAAAAAAAAAAGGACCCTCTGTATTGGCAAAAATAATCTGATAGTCTCCTACCTGCCTCCAATGTGCCACTCACAACCTCTGAAATTAACATGTTGCCGAGGTGAAAAAAACAAAATACCCTCCACCATAGACATAGCTCTACTTTCTTTCTCAGAGCATCATTTTGCTTGGCAGCTAAGATTGATTTCTTTTTAGAGGTTATTTTTCTCAGGAAGTGAGTTTGGGGAAAACACACCTTGTCCTAGCTCCCTCTAGCTTTTAGGGCCAGTATTTGAAATCTCTCAAGGAAGTGGCAAGTTGCCCTGAATTGTGTCGCCACTATGAAAGCTACCCATCTTGGCCAATACATCTCCAACACTCGTCCTCTGCGCATGTGCAGCCCGTCAGCATTCACCAGCCACAGTCTCCATGGCATCTCAGCACTACACACTGCTTTCCTCTCTAGTCCTCCTCTCAACTGAAAAAAGCACTTGGTTGCTGCAAAACTTGAGCACCTGTAACCTCAACAGCAGTGCCCAGGATGATGAAGAAGAAGGAAGCAGCCGGTTTCACATAAAAAGGAAAAGGAGCTGGACGTGTAGGAAAAGAAAAGGTGCAACACTTAAGGGGAAAACATGTTTTGCGGAACCTATGTGTTGAAATTCCCTGACTCTGGAGAACCTGACTTTGCAACACTTTTGCAGAGTCTGTACTTTGAAGTATAACTTCTAAAATGTGTAATACAGTCCCATATTATTCTTCATTTAAACACAAGCAACTAGCAGTGAGGGTTTTTTCATGCCAACAGGCTACATGTTTTTCACAAATATCCCTCGTTCTAAAAGTCGTTGTGCTGACCCTATTAAGTAAACCTGGACTCATCACAGTTTCATGGGGTTCTGCCAGACCTAAGAAAGCATGCCAGTTTAAAATGTCCTCATCTTGCCACCATGTGCTATGCACTTAATTTTTCAAACACATATACACACAAATATTCCATCTCCTGCTAAGCTATTCTAGTACCACTCCATTGATCAAGACCATCAAGACAATCAAAAGCAGCATCTCTACCTCATGCAGCAGAGAACTACCCTGTACACTGCTCAACGAACATAATTTCTCGACACTTTCATCCACTTAAGAAGACTGGTAGAACACTTTTGTGAAAGGTTCAAATATTCCGCCACAAACTGCATCAGATACAACACAAAACACGTGACACTTGTGTAACTGCCCATACAAGACTGTCTGTTCTCCCACATTCATTTGGGCTGTGACCTGCCATGTCTAGTCCAGTCCAGATGTCCAACTCCATCTCCAGTTCAGCTCTGACCTCTTTTCATCAGCTTCAGAAGCCAATTCTTAGAGTGATGATTGCCTCTAATCTGTCTCAGGAATGACAGACACACATCCCCATTCTTAGGGTGACACCAAATTGCATCTATTTTCTGCTGACCCATGTGTAGGCATGGCAAAACCATGTATTTCCTTGTGCATATGCATCAGAAAACTTTGACATTTATAATGTAAAATCATTTAAAATAACTTCCTAAAACCTTTGTCATGCCTAAGCATTACTTACAGTGTTGACGTTTCTATATGCCTACTGCAACAACAACACACACACAAAAAAATCACTCTCTTTTATTTCTAATTCTAATGAGCCTCATCAACCCTGAATTTCCCTGTATTAGGAGAACTGTCCTACCACTGGTCCATGAATCCTGATGGGGTGCAATGAAGCAGGAGGAGGTGGGCCTGTAAAAGGTAACTAAGACAAGCAAACAGGCTTGCCTTTGTCTCCAGTCGTGTTCCTATCTCATCACCCAGGTCAGCAAACTGATCATAACAAGAACAACAAAAAAATTTGGTTAATTTTCAGCTGGATCAGTTCCTTGATCTGACTCATCACTTGCAGGAGTGGTAGGGCAGGGGAGGGAAGAGAAGGGAAGGGCATGCAGCCAGGGCAGTTTAGGGTAACTGAAACCGAAACATAATTCATAGCAGGATAAGGAGATAAATTGATGAGTAAACTTGTTAAAAGATTTAAGAAAACTGGTTGAAAGGTGCTTAAAAAGACAATATGATACTACCATGAATTACTTCATATATTCTGCTACAAAAAATTCAAGATATCTGTCAAGCATCACTGCTTGTTAGAGTTTTACCAGTTACTTATTCTTCACCAATTATTCTTATGCTTACGCTATACTAGTTTCTGCTTCTGGTTTAATCTACCATGTGAAAACCTTATTTTTAAATTATTCTTTTCACTTCAGCGTCAGCTCTTCCCCAGACAACATAACCTGCAAGAAACTCTCTATCAGAGTAAGAATCACCTCGTGCATACATTATGCAAATATAATAATCTACTTACATTCACACTTTTAAGATAAATGAAAAAAAACACCTAGGACATGACCCTAAGTTTTCCAAGCAGCATACTACATCTACTTGCCAGCATTGTCCTGTAGCAGGAGACTGCTTTGCATTTGCTGGATAGGTGTACACTACATCTTCCCTACATCTACAATGATCCAGTGCTGAACTATGCGGGCAAAATACAGCACTAACATGTTACACATGAACACAAGAACAAAAACTGCTTTGCTCAGTTCTTTTGTCAAATCCTCTACCAACTACTAGCTCTCACAGGAATGAAATCAGTGCAGTTTCCCATCAGCAAGTAAACATCACAGATAATATAGTCACATTCTTCATCAAAAACTGTACTCATCAGCAGATACAGCTGAACATCTCCGCCAGGAGGCTGCACAGTGAATCTGACTGCTATTATGGCTGTAGTATTTTCAGAACACCCCTGCCTTCACTACAGACCTTTGCATATTTTGGTTCCTACACGAGGTATCTATTTGGGGTTGCTTCTGGAACAAACAATAACTTCTAGCTGGTTCCAAAAATTTAGGTAAGAATTTTGGTAAAGCTCTAGCTAACTGGAGTTACACAAATGATGGTAATCTACCTTTAAACCATCATTTTACAGTTTGGAAAACATGGAGATCGCAGCTACGGCTCCTGCAGGGACACACTCACTATTTGCATACAGCCTGTCCTTTCAACTTATGCCCGGTTCTTCAAATAGTGATCTTTAGCAGTGTGATCACCGACAACCAACACCTGAATGCCCTCAGCTATTATTTCAGACAGCTTGTGATGGGGGAAGGTTTTCTAGTCTACACATATCGTGTAGACACAAGAGATTATTTGTTGGATGAGAAAATAGTCATTTATTGCTTAAAAGCTATGTTGTAGCAGAGCTGACTCACAGATGTTAAGACCAGAGGGAACAGCTACCGCTGCCTAGTGCGATCCTTCACTTTGCACTGTTCTATTCAACATACTAAGAGTTTCCTCAGCAGGTTTTACGTCAAACCTGTAACTCTTGCTTGGGCCAGGACGTCAGCCGGGACCAAGGCCGCAAGGAGCGAAGGACCGAGCAGCGTACGGGGGGCTCAGCCCTCGCCTTGCAGACCGACTCCCGTCACTCACACATGCCCTGCTGGAAGGAGGCTCTGGGGGCCCGGGAGGGAGGCCCGACGCGGCGGCGAGCAGCGGGCCGGGGCTGCCTCCCTCACCCGGCCCGCCCTGCCCGCCCGCCGCCCCGAGATGGCGGCCGGGGCCGGGGCCGGGGCCGGGGCCGGGGCTGGAGCCGGAGCCGGGGCCGGGGCCGCGGCCGCGCCGCTCCGCAGCGCCCGCGGGAGCAGCAGCGGAGCCGTCGCCGCCTGAGGGCAAACCTCGCCGCGCCCAGCCCGGCGGAGCAGCCGCCGGCCGCCGCCGCCACCCTGCCGCGGGCGCGCCCGCCGGGCGGGTCTGCCCACCGCCACCGCGGGGAGCCGGGCCGCGCCGCCCCAGCCCTGCGCCCCCGCCGCCACCTGCGAGCCCGGGCCTGGGGCAGGGTCCGCCGGCGACCCCCGCCGGCCCCCGGGACGGAGCTACTCACCGCAGCGGCGCGGCCGCGGCCCCGGCCCCGGCCCCGGCTCCGGCTCCCGGACAGGTGTTTTCCTCAGCAGGAAGCGGAGCGGGCCAGGGGCCGGAGGGGAGGCTCCATGGCCGGCGGTAGGCAGCTCCGGAGCCGCCGCCAATCACACGCCGGGCAAAGAGGGAACCGGCTGTGGGGCCTCCCCGCCCCGCTCGGCAGCCGCCGCCCGGCCCCACCGCGGCCCCGGGTCGCCCGGCCCCGGCCCCCGCCGCTGCGCCCGGCCCTCGCCGCTGCCCGCCGAGCCGGGCGCCGGGGCCGGGCCCCTTGCCCCGAGCGAGGCGGGGGCCCGGGGAAGGGGCCGGCGCTGGGCCCGGACGCCCCCCCGGGTCTGCGGAGCGCGGTGCCCGGCCTTGCCGCCTGGAGGCGGCGGGCAGCCCTCCGCCGTCCGGGACCCGCTGGCCCGGTGCGGCCACATCAGCCGGAGCGGGGATATATCCCCTCTCAGGGTAAAGCACCGCAGCCTTCGTGTGGTGTAATCGCCAGCACGAGGCGCGCAGAACCCGTCCTGGTGCCGGAACAGGCAGCAGAACCTCTCTGGAAGCAGCTTCCAGAGGGGCTCATGGCCCAGGGTCCCCGAACGCTGGCGTGCCCATCCGCAGGCTGCAGCTGAGCGGCCACCCCCGCCGCGCTGCCGGCAGCCGGGGCGCGGCCCGGTCCCGCCGGGCGCTCGGGCGAGGACACAGTCCGTTTGTCTAAGCTGTCCTCAAACCCCCCCAGTCCGTTTGTCTAAGCTGTCCTCAAACCCCCCCGGGGATGGCAATCTGCTCTGGCGCGCAGTGGCCTTCTCCTTCAGAAAGATTTTCTTGCTGTCTTACTAGGTGTCTACTCCTACAGGTTTAGCCTCTTGTCTTACTCCTCTTTTTTTGCAGCTGCTTTTTGTTGAAAGGTGCTACGTTCTTGTTTTCGTGCTCTTTTCCCATCTCCAGACTGGGCAGTCCTGGCTCCTTCCTTTTAGGTCATGTTCCTCAGACCTCCTGCCATTCCTGTAGCTTGCCTCCAGGCTCTTGCCAAATGGGCCACGTCGTTTTTGGAAGGCACTGCACAAAACTGGACATAGTACTACTCCAGCTAAGGCCTTGCCAAGGCTGCCCACAGCAGGAGGATTAATTCATCAGCCTTACGGTGCCAGGACTCCAAATGCAGCTCACGCATAACCATTCACTTCCAATTCAAACAAACAAACAACTCCTCCTCACCACTCTTTCCCTACCCTGGCTGCTGACTGTTTGGCTCTGAACGCAGCCGAGTGTTTGTATCTCCATGGCTCTTTTTTTGGAATGAACAGCAAAACCCTTTCTGTGATTGTGCTGAGACCTTTTTTGACCCTGGTCTTGCAATGAGATTCACAGGTGAACCCTGTACGACATGGAGCCTGCACACTCGCCCTGAAAGTCGTGCTGACAAGGTTACATCTTCAGGGAGCGCTTCACAAGACCATAGACTGCCACAAACACTATAAAAATGAATTTGATTTTTCTAGGTACACATTATTAACTTCCATAGAAAGAAAATTTCAAAAGGAAATAGCTAGTATGTTACTCATATAGATGCTATTATAAAAAGTAATTGTCACTATAGCAGTGGATTTCTTTTGACTTAAAAAATCTTTTGCACAACAACATTAAGAATCATAATACCAGCCTGAAGCAGAAAGTAATTGCAAAACTATTGTATAAACATGGAGTTTCAAAATGAATGTATGCTACACTGAACTGTGGCTATAAGAAATCATAACTCTGTACTGGCCTCAAGTTCCCCTTTTTACAAAGATGAAAGCAAAGTAAAAACCTTTAACAACCTTCACGTGATGTCTGTGCAGCATAGGGGAAACGCAGTGAAGACTCACTTCGTGCTTGGTTTTCCCTGATATAATGGGTAATACCGGTCAAAGAAGTTCAGCTTTGCACAGCATGTGTATTACTGAATGCCTTAAAAGAGATTAAAAAACCTTATCAAAATAGGAAGCCTTTTTTTGTTGTGGTTGGCTGGATCCCCAGATGGATCACTCCAGGAACACAAGTGTAGCCAGTTTGGTGACTAATCCTGTTAAAATCCATGGACTTTATTTGGAGATGCACAAACATACGGAGATTTGAGCAGCTGAATAAAAAAGACTGTCATTTGTCAAAAGGCAATTATAGGGGGAATAATTTACAGCCAGAGCAAATGACACATTTCGTGTTGACTTCAGCCAGAATTCTATAAAATATTTTTTAAATAGCTATAAGTCAGCATAATGTTATTTGCAATGAAAGAATAAATTATTTCAAGTATTATATTTGAGAAGAGGTAAACTGAAAATCTTTGTCTTTTCAGGATTTAATAAGTCAATAAAATATTACATTTTTGCAGTTAATCTTCAGCTCCTCTATATACAGCACAATTTTCTTTATTGCCTTTTGTGGCAAATCAAGTAATACAAACTTTCCTATTGCCAAGGATACTTTCCTTATAGGTTGTATATTCTTTAGAAATACACATTTTAACATTATTTTATTCTTGTTGATTTCCAAATGTGACTTAAACCCTTTCCGATAAATTATCTGTTGGGTTGGGTTTTTTTTCAGTCAAGAACAGCCTGTACAATAAATTGAAATGCACATTTTACCATATAAAAAATGGAATTTTAAAACAGTCAGGAATACCATAGCTTAATGAAGGAAGGTGAAGAACACAATTTGATATTTAAAGGAAGCTGATTTAATCAAAATTAGTCATGCAAAGAAGCAATCATTTTGCTAATATGATCTTGTGGGGTGCAGTCAAAATGCAATTATTTCCTTTATCTTTCAGCTGTAATAAAAATATGACAAGGAATGGCTGTCATGATCTTAAATGGGAGGTTTGGATGTTGAAAAATATAAGATGGTATCTTTTGCGTCCTCTGCACAAACATCAGTTTTTATGTTGTTTCATGGAGAACTGCGATAAAGAGTAACAGCCACATTAAATGCTCAGCAACAATTTTATATACTGACATATGTTGGAACTGGATGCAAATGTTCTGTTGTCATTGACAGACTGAGTTCACTGCAATTTAGGAAATAGTATCTAATACTTTGGGTTGTTTTTTATTTTCTGTACTGCCAACAGAGAAAAAAATTAAATGCAGAAGCTTTGTAGGTCTTGTACCAACAAAGCCAGAACCTGCTTGCCTAATCCCAGCAATAGCCACATTCAGTTTTGTAATTGCTTCCTTATGTAAAGAAAATTGAAAAAAACCATTGCGGAATACATCGTGCTTCCTGACGGAATGGTAGGTAGCTTTCTCCCTTCTTGGAGAATTTCTAAACTGGAATTTTTTAATCGGGTTGTAAGCCCTTTATGATGCATCAGTGCAGGATTTAAAATAAATTGTCAGAATCCCTTTATATTACAGCTCTGCTCTGAAAACTGATCATGTAAATATGCAATCAGTTGTGTTAATATCATTGCAGTTGCTTGGTCCATATGCATGATCATATGGTAGCTTTGGTATAAAAAATAAGTTTTTCTTCTTGCTATAACTTGCCAACAAGCAGAGGAGGAGTGAGCTGGGTTTTAGTTTGGCTTTTGCATCATGTTCTAGGTATGATGGCTGCTCGTGTAATGGATATAACTGATAGCTAAGTGTTGCCTGCAGATCTGCCCTCCATTCACAGCTTTATTTCATGGGAAAGGCAGCCCATCTCTTCTTATGCTGTTTTTGGGTCATTGCTTGGGGAAGCAGTAGAAGGCCCTGGGGGACTGGGGGAGGATCCAGAAGAAGAGCACATTAAGGGTGGGCTCTTGCTGCATCCCTCTGAAGGGATGCCAGCAGGCAGTTAAATCCTCTGTGAGGTGTCTCCTGCGTGAGCTTGGGTTCCCGGGGGAGGCATCCAGGGGAATCTTTTAAGATCTGGTGGGCGTGAGAGGAGCCTTGTGGCCTGATCCAGAATGATCTCTGTAGGCAGAGCAGAGTCAGGAAAGCTCAAGCAAGGAAAAGAGGAGTCTTGCCTATCTCTAGTCCCTTCTCTGCCAAGATACACCCATTTTTTCCTTTTCTCCTGCTAGGTCAGTGCTCCTGGTGATCAAGATTCTGCACAAAATCCCTCACTTCAAACATCTAAAGCTTTCAAAACAGGAAACAGCAGGTGTTCAGAAGCCTTCTGAGATACATCTGCTGAAGGCTTTGTCTCCCATTTTACTGATTTAGGCTCTTACACTTCAGAATAGGTATTTAAAGCACAGGGGTAGGAGTGCAAGCTGTTTCCTCTGTACCGCATACATACACACACACATCAGCTGAGATGTAAAACTCATGTAATACCTCTTACTGGCTTGAATACCTATTTTTGTCTGTTCACATGTGTATGAGTTTGTCAGAGAGAGAGATGTACTCCTCGTGGTAGCAGAGTGTGTGTAAGCAGATCTTTAAGACCACTGGTTTATTCATAAGGGTGGGGAAACTCCCAAGTTTTTGTGGCTGCTGTCAGAGGTCTCAGTATTAGGTGGTGATGCAATATTGCATCATCTTGTGGTGTTGGGACTTGACAGGGAAAACAAAAGAGGTCAGAAATAGAAATATAAAGAAAAGGAGCTCACACTTCCAACAAGGCCTCTAGTCTAATAGCATTATATTAAGTACTCCTAAATATAAGGTATAGTTGGGATTTCCTCAGTCTCCGAAAGTTTCTGACACTGAAAATAATGAGTCTAATTTGCTGCCAAGAGATTACATTATGAGGTTTTTCTAGACACGCTCTCTGAACTGTGTTGCTGTGTTATCTTCCTGTCGTGATATTTATTGTTCTTAATCTTTGAATATTTGCTCAGCTCTATGCTTATTTGTTGGTGCATCTTCCTGTCTGTGAGGAGGTAAATATATTTGCATTGCATATGAGTTATGTAAGGGTAGACTTTTATTGAAGGATTTCTGTATTTTTGTTCTGAGTAATGTGAAATGCTTTCCCTTTAAACTACCTCATTGCCTCTCTATATATATTGAAGTAACATATCCTTTACACACAGAAGTGTTTCTTACCGGAGTTCCAGGCACCCTGCAGGCTAATTGATCTGCTGTCATAGTACTCAGGAGTACTAAAAAGACATTCAAGTAGGAATATATTTGTTCCACAGAGTTTAGTTGAATACAAAATCAGCTACAAAGAAAGCTGTTTCCCAGCCTGATCTTTTCTGGAAACATACCCTTAACCTTCTCCAACAGCTTTAACAGGTGGCCTTAGCAGAGTGCCCAGAAGATCACCACATTTGGGTTTTTTTGGACTGAATAAGAGGATTTCATTACAAAGAGCTGAATCCCTTGTACGGAGAGCCTGTGGGCAGGTCTCTTTCTTTTAGGAGGAGGCTGGGGATCCCATCTGGGTGCTGAGGATCCCGTTGGGGTGCCGGGGTCGCATCTGTGACAGCACTTCATACGCAGGAGACAGTATCTCATCATAGTGGTAGCTTTGCTAAATAAACAGCTATCCTCACATTGGAATATAGACCTTCTGTCTTTACAGACAAATCAAAGCCTTGACAGCCAGCCAGCACAACCACAAAGAGTAAAAAGCCAGATTCAGACCTGGAACTTTGTATACTTTCTTCCTAGAAATGAAAAGCTAAGAAAAGCTGGGAACCAGTAAGCATGGGAAGTGTCAACGCTTACACAGAAAATGAGGGCAGCCCTATGCTGTGGATATTAGTGCCTCATCATGTGGAATCTGGTCTGTATAGATGGTCTTTCATTGTCTATGTCTGCTAGGGATGGTTAGAGACAAACATGGAAGCATCACCCAAATAAAACAGTGAGTATTGCCAGACATCCTGTGTATTTTAGGATTCCCTGAGTTACGATCACAAATATTACACTACCTATAAGATGCATGTCCCCATACTTTCCTGCCTGCAGTGGAAAGCCAGGGCTCTCCAGCAAACTTTTGTGAAGCTTCTTTAGTCTTTTCTGGTTTACAGCATGAAGCCCGAGCTGTTCAGCAGGGGAGGACGTGGTAACTGAGCCCAGTTTGGGTGGGACTATCCTGGTGCCTCATAGAAGGCAGTAACTGCTGCAAAGTGCTGGTCAGAGCCTGCTCTTCACATGCTCCCTGTGCCCAGGAAAGTAAGCTGTGCCTTATTCTCCCTTGATCTGCAGTTCTGCACCCCAAAGCCAATGTAGCAATGTCTGTCTCTGCACCATGACTCAGCCGGCATCACACTGCCTCAACTATCAGCTAGACGGGTGTGATAGAAACTTCTAATGTCTCTTATTGTTGCAGTTAAAATGTGGCAGATGGACAGATCATGCTTTCTAGAGCATGTAGAACACAGTGATCCCAGGTACGCTGGTCAGACTGATGTACCTCCAGGCTTCATTAGGCCAGCTTGCCTGCATGCAGCTATGTGGCTGCAAACAGGCAGGGCATGGAGTTGGATCTCTTTACAGTTGTTCATCTGGTTGTCTATCAGCTACTGAAGGGACATAGCCCACAATATTAATCTCTTGAACGATATTCAGTGTCTCTTTCATGCATTTCAGAAGCTACAGGAAGTCTTCCTAAATTCACATAATGAGGCAGACATGCAGGAGCCTTGTGTTTCATCCCAGCAGGGAGCAATGGTTCTTCTTGGGGAAGCTGATGTTCTTTCCCAGTATTTTTCCCATGTGCCTCCATTAACAAAATGCTTTGGCTGAGATGCTGTGATTTTCCTCCTTGAAGAGGGTGACCTAGTACTGGATAGACCTGGTGCTGCAGTCTTTCCAAAGTACAACAGTACCCCCAAAGTGTCTGGTAGGTTGACAAGAGTAAGGATGTAGAGATGAGGGACACATGGGAGGATACAAGAAGGGTATTCCCTCTCTGGTCTCAGATGATCCAAAATACTCCAGATTGTCCTTGGACTCTTCCTGGATTCCATTAAAGAGAAGAAAATAGGTGCGTGGAAGGTGAATCCGTGCTATGTCCAGAGGAGGAGGACAGGAGGATACCATGGAAGAGTGATTGGTATTAGGGATGTGTTACACACCCAAATGAATGAGTGACTTTGAAAGCAGTGCTTTGAAAATCCCTTAGGAAGAGGTGATTCCCCTGGTGGGCCACAGAAGGCTATGTAGCAGAGCTTGTGTTAGGCACAGAAGTTGGTGGTACTGGGATAGCAGGCACTGCAGGGCCTGCCCCTGAGAAGTGGCTGCAGATGTGGTAGGAAGCCGGTCCTTACAAACAAGGATGGTGAGTACTGGATCAGTGCTGCGGAGCTGGCCCTGAGGAAGGGTGACCTGCTGGCAGAAGGCTGCGTGTTCCCTTGGGTGTCAGCACCTGTGTAGAGGATGGGGCTTCTCAGGCTTTTGTCCCATTAAATATTGAACCTCAGAAGAGTGTAATGACTCCTGTATCTTGACAGACTGAGCACTGGAGGTGGCAACCGTGTTTTGGTTCATCCTTTTCCTTATTTTTGCCTGTTTCAGATAATTGGCATCACAATAGCTGTAGATGAAAGAGACCTTTGAAAAGGTGTTGCTGGAAGTTTAGGAGTTGAGGGTTTGCATCCAGGAGGGTACTGATGAGGGGAAGCAG
Organism: Buteo buteo; assembly: GCF_964188355.1. Classification (NCBI taxonomy): domain Eukaryota; kingdom Metazoa; phylum Chordata; class Aves; order Accipitriformes; family Accipitridae; genus Buteo; species Buteo buteo. The sequence goes on along the minus strand of NC_134174.1, from coordinate 15,446,353 downwards.
ACCAGAAGACCATGGCTTGACTGTGACATGCTTAATACAGGAGTTGCCTATGTGAACAGCTCAGGAGAGAACAGCGTTGGCTGAGTTGACTCTCTCAGTTTCACTTAAGATAAACAGCAAGATACTGAGGGCAGTGCCTGTCTGCTGAGAGTGAAGATGTGTCAAAAGCTGATTGATCTGAAATCCCAGATTTAGCTTGCGTGAACCATGTACCATGAACTAACCTCACTGAAACTTATGGCAGATAAAATGTATGGAGGCCAATGGACTATACAAGCCATTGTTAATTAACAAAAACATTATTTACGTAACACATCATCAATGCACAGGAAAAAAAAATTATTTTAGAGTTCCATGTAGTTAAGGGATGAAAAGTGCAGAGCTAAGAACACTGGAGGTCCAGAAAGGATCTGATTTTGTGCACACAGGGTACATGTGCAATGGTGGTAGTGTTTGTGTTGGCAGTCATTTCAAAGGGACTTGGCATTACCCTGTTATCCAGCCTTAATTCCATGAAAGGAGCAGTACAAAAAGCAAGGATTCTCTTCATTAGTGATTAGGGAAAAAACCAGCTGTTTGAATCTGAGTTAGTCTGATAATCCCATTTAAACAAATTATGTATGTTGAAACACTGTGGATTTCTGAGATAAGCAAATCCGTCACAGGTCCTGCAGTCAGGGAGAAGGGAAGGTCTCGTGTTTGATGCACTTGGGGAGATACATGTGCATTTCTGGCACTGTAACTAGCCAAAAAATTGAACACACGTCCTGATTCGGGCCGTGGTGGAAGATTTAAATCAGTCTTCTGAGGTGCGTGTCTATCTGTGGGGCCTACCTTAGCTGCCATGACTCTAGGCCTTTCAGCTGTGCCGCTGACCACAGACACTCTGTGACTTCACTGCGCGTCAGCTTTGGTACCCAACCTCTCTGACCTGCCATCCCATCCACAAACGTGCCCCTCACCCCCAACTTTCTGCCTAGGCAATTCGGCAGGTTCACCCACCGCGGCGGGGCCCTCACCCCTCCCCAAGCATCAGCGCCCCGCTACGACGCCATAAACAACGGCAGCCGTGGCCCGGCCGAAGGCCGCAAAACGAAGCCGCTCCTACGGACTCCGGAAGAGGCGCCCGTTGCATTTGCCCGCCCGCGAGGGCTGCCCCCGTCCGCCTGCGTCACCGGCCGCGGACGTGACGTCACCGCCCGCCCGGCCCGCGCCGGCATTGCGTCACGCCGCCGAGAGCAGAGGCCACCCTGGTGCTGTGGTGACACCTGCTGGGCCGGCAGCAGCATCACCGCGACCACGGCCCCGGCCCCGGCTCCGGCCCCGGCTCCCGGGCGGCGGCGGCGGCGGCGGCCGGGGCCCTCCTCTCTCCCGGCCCCGCGCCCGCGGCCCACGGCGTTTGGTCCGCGGCCCACGGGGTTTGGTCCGCGTCCCGCCGCACGCAGGGCCTCGCCGCCCGGGCGGCCGCGGGAGGCGGGTGGCAGCGCGTCCCTGCTGCGGCAGGGAAGGTCCCCGCCTCAAGGGGCCTGCGCTGCCGGGGCGATGGGCCTGAGGAGAACACGCTCGGGGAAAGCTGCGCCTTCCAGCCGCGAGTTTTAAGGACTGTGTCCTCTTCCTTCTCGTTTTCATGTCCCCTGGAAATAAAACTGGAAGACGGAGAATTTTTCTGAGCAAACTCGGGAGCCGATGGATCCGGGTCTTCATCGCACTTCCAGCGTGATTGCAAGGAAGGTCTTTGGCTTCTGTCTCCACCTGTCTCTCGTTCATCCACGGGATGTGGAGAATAACGTTACTCACCAAAGTGGCCCGCGGGGCTCTTCTGTGTTTTCATTCTTTAATATCTGAAGTAATTTAAGATCCTCAGGGTATGGAGTTGTGTGTTTAGGGAAGAAAGTTGGTGACATGGTTTTAGCACATCTATGCTAACGACTACATGTGCCATCCAAAAGGAGCGTAACCAGAACTTTCACATCCCACTAAGTCACCATGTAAACTGTGTAATGTAAGCACCTAAATCTGGTTCCAGACACGACTTGGCAGAGAGGCGCATGACAGGAAAAAGAGGGACCCCTCTTGCTCAGGACAGGCTCCATGCGAGAGCTCGATCTGTCAGAGGTGCCTGTGCTGGAGCTGCCTGTCAGCTGCCCACCACGTTTTGAGCAGACAGCTGGGGTTAAGGAGCTCAGATGTGGACCTGGGGTCTCCGACAACTCTCCAACTTGCCTCTGCCAGGGCTACAGCTGGGGGTGGCCAGCAAAACTCACTTATCCAGGGGTGCTGCACATACCGGTGAGACTGCTGACATCTTAAGGCCGCTAACATATAGGTCTCTCTCACATATGAGGTCAGTCTGAAATAGGCACTGAGGAACATGCTTTGCTTGACAGGGTGGCTCTTAAATGCAGGCTACCATCACTCCAGTTATTAGACACAATGACAGAATATTAGAATATTAGAATCTATGACAGGACACTATCTGCCAGAATATCACCATGCAGGATGGCAGAACTCTGCACACTCAAAGCACCAGTGGATCTGATGGGGAGCTGATGAGCCAGCTCCTATTCAAGCTCATAAGACAATAGTTATCCCTAACACAGGAAAGCAGAGTACAGGACAAACTTATTATTAAATTCAGATGTAAAGATCCTAGTCAAGATATTAGCGAACTGGATACAGCAAATATTATTAAGTTCAGTAAAATAAGCCAAATGGTTATGAAACATAAATACTTTTCCAGTAACATAAGAAGGGGATCAAGTTAGACTGTGTTCAAAAAAGAGAAAGAAAAGCATGCCAGTAGAACTGACTTATGGGAAATGGTATTTTAAAAAGGAGAAGTCACAGTTTCTGGAGAACAATATGAAGTTTCAATGCTAGTCTTTTCTGGAGCAAATTGAATGTTTTAAGAAACCTCTAGCCTTAAGTTGAAAGATGGAAACTTAAAAAGTTAGGCCTCCATTAATAAGTTTTAAATACATTTAGAACAATACCAAAAACCCCCAAAAGCCTTGTTGGATTAAAAAGTTTTCCAGAAAATCTGTATGGGTAGGTAGAAGCATGAACTGGCCCCTTGGAGCTGGTGGTGGCACGACCCTCCCTGCCTCCCTGTCCTCAGTCACTGGCCATGAGAGAGGGACTATATTTGCTAAGTGGGATGGGGGAGAAAATCAGGAAAAGAAGTAAAACTCGTGGGTTGAGATAAGAATGGTTTAATAGAACAGAAAAGAGGAAACTAATAATGATGATGATAACACTAATAAAATGACAGCAGTAATAATAAAAGGCTTGGAATATACAAATGATGCACAGTGCAATTACTCATCACCCACCGATCGACACTCAGTTAGTCCCCAAGCAGCGATCCCCCCGCACCCACTCTCCCCAGTTCCTATACTCGATGTGACGTCACATGGTATGGAATACCCCGATGGCCAGTTTGGGTCAGCTGCCCTGGCTGTGTCCTGTGCCAACTTCTTGTGCCCCTCCAGCTTTCTCACTGGCTGGGTTTGAGAAGCTGAAAAATCCTTGACTTTAGACTAAACACTACTTAGCAACAGATGAAAACATCAGTGTTATCAACATTCTTCTCATACTGAACTCAAAACATAGCACTGTACTAGCTACTAGGAAGACAATTAACTCCATCCCAACTGAAACCAGGACAACTGCTTAGGAAGAAACCCCAAATACCAACAACTTATTTCCAACAGCGAGAGCTGAAAGCCAGTGGGAGCCTCAGCGCAAGGGACTACTGGGAGATGTGGCTCTTGGGCACTCACTTGGTGGGCTCACACTGAAGAAAAGCCTGCTGTAAAGTTTGTTTTCTCCCAGGGAAAAGAAAGAGAGGAAAGCAGAGAAGCTGGTTGTTTCCCTCTAGAAAGAGAAAGTATCTGCCATTTGCCTTGGTTTGATTGGAGTGGGTGTAGCTTGCTGATATGTTCAGCCAAGGACTTTCCACATGGGCATGCTCCTGCCTTCAGTCTGTTCCTGCCAGACATGGGAGCAGCACAGGCAGATGAGCTGTCCTGTGTGGAGCAACAGGTCTTACCATGCTCAGCCACTCTGCAGTGATGGAAGAGTGTGCAGCTGGGCCAAAGGCAGGATGGTTCAGCCTACAACACAAGTGAAGCCAATGTCCTCTGTATTGCTGCTGCATGCAGTGACCTCCGAAGTACCTATCAGGAGAAGGAAGAAATTTATACGCGGAGATGAGGTTAAGGCATAAGTGATGTACAGCAGGCAGCTAGGAGGTAAATGACTCATACGGGCTGAGCAGGGATGGTAACACAAACAGGGAATGCCTTGTGCTCACAGCCTTGCAGTGATGAATGGTAAGAATTCAGATGAGGACATTTTAGACTACAGTGGAGGAATATAGCACTGGGCAATGAAGAGGGCATATTCCCATTCCTTTTCAGTCAGTTGTCTTATTAAGTATTATGATACTTTAAGATAGGTAGCTATTTTATGGTTTGGATTCAATGCCTTGCATTTTTTTGCAAGTGCTCATACATCCACGTGTCACATAACCAAATCCATTCGTTAAGAAATTCAGTGTTAATATAGTAACCTTGATATTACTGGAATCTTTGCAGGCAGACAGCTAGCCAGCTGAAAACAGCTAGCTACAAATGTGTACACTGAACTCAAAACTGGATTGCAGCTCTTTGGCGTTAACTGAAGCACAGCATCCTAAGGGTGGCCTTAGTTTCAGAGCAACACTCAGTGTAGGGAGGTTTACTGAGCACAGGTGGATGACCCAGGACACATCTGCCTGTCCTGGCGCACAGGATGCCTGATTCCAGGATTTTTCCAGTGTTTCCCACAGGTAACCAGAGCGAATATTTGTACAGCACCTGCCCCCATTCTGTCAAAAAATCTTTAGGGAAGTGACAGGCATCTCTTCAGGGTGGTATCTCTTTTGTTCTCCCTTTGCTTTGTGCTGATCCTGATGTCCATTTATCTTGGGTGAAGTATGATGACTGTCTCATTACTGACCTTTAATATTTTTCCTGCTTGTAGTGGATCCAGAAGAATTCCCTTGTGTCACCTCAGTACAGGTAATGCTTAGAAAATGGAAATGTACATTGTACATAAGTGCCTGGAAAAATACAAGAATGTCATCCTGGGGCATGCACACTACCTTAGCCTGTTTTAAAGACAAATTCAGAGCATCTGAAACTAGGCGGCCACAATTTTTCTTTTAATTGAAGAGTTATGCATTTTCCATGGACATTTCAGCATCTAACTTAGATGCCTAAAATGAGTATGTGATTACATACTTCACTTGATGCATTAGGACAAGACAAGTTGGATGTTTTTATCAGCCTTCTAGGTTTCTATTTCTTCTTGTTAAACTACTTTGTTCAGCAGGTACCACCTTGTATTAACATATTGCCAGTTAAAACTGGTTATGGTAAGAATCTCCTTTTATTCTCCCCCCCCCCCCCCCCTCTAATTATAGTCTTTGAGGCCTGCTTATGGGTTACAGCAATCATGACAGATGACTTTTACCAATATTTATTCCTTTTTAAATTAATAAGTGCAAAGTTTGTACACAAAAATCACAAGGTTCCTTACAGGGTTTACTTTTCACATGCTAGAGGGGAGCCCTGGGCCCCTGTCTCTGCCATGCTTCTCACCCTCAAATTAGATCCACCCTGTTGCAGTATCCTTCAGAACTGTAATTTTATCTAGCCTTGTACTGTTAATTATTATTTTCATCATCATCAGTACAGCAACTGCCACTTATGTACCTGGAGGAGGATCAGCATTTCCCGATTATCCCCTGGGCTTCATCCTGAGGAGACAACCAGGCTTCTCACTAGCACATCCAGACCAAGGCCTGATCCTGGGGTAGGATTTCTTCTAATAGTGCTTGGTAGATTATTTTCAGCCATGAATTTGTCTAATTGTTCTTTGAATCATGTAAGCTTTTGAAACCCATGGCATCTTGCAATTAGTTCCACTGCTTAATTATGCACTGCATAGAAAAGTGTCTCTTTTGTTTGCCACCTGAGGATTTGATTTTATGCCTTCTAGGTCTCATATTAGGAGGGACAGCACATAACCATTCCCCATTTATCTTTCCCATGCATTCGTGATTTTCTCTTTCTGCCATAAACCTATTTTTCACAGGCTAAAAGTCCAAGAACTTATTCCTTGTACAGACACCATCCCATTGCTTCTTCATCATGTTAAATTTCATCCTTCTAACTTTTCTAGATCTGCTATACCAAAACTATTGATAAGACCTGTACATTGTATTCAAAGGATGGATTTATAGTTGCATGCTGGTATTTTCTATTTTGGTCTCCTGTCCTTTACTAATAATGCCTTTTCACTTAAATAATGTATCACCTGGACTCATTTGCCCCTTGGAGAGAGGAGGATGTTTGATCAGCAGCTTGCTAAGTCTCATGCTGCCCAAAGATTTAGGAAGAGTTGTGACAATAGATACTAGAGAAGAGGTACTCTTAACATGCAGTCCAGCACTACACCAAAGCCAATTAATTCAAACACAAGCACAGAAAGGATTTGCCCCTCACTGGCTGGCTATGATTAATCTTATTTCAGGAACTTTGCTTGCATGCTATGCAAATACATACTTAGCAAAGGGATGACAGTAGTGTGCACTGCTGCCTACCTGAAAGTACTGCCATGGTGCTTTCCAAGCGGTTGCCATTGCAGTGCAAGGAAGGCCACAGCCATTTAGAGGCATCACATCTTTTGTACGGTGTTTGTGAAGCTAGGGAGAATGTTTTCACCAGCAGCAACTACAAATGTTCCTTCTAAAAAGGTATGATTGAACCACACATTTCTGGTTAACCCACTGCAACACATCCAGTTTCACTCTTGATCTCCTCCTCTTTATAATGCCTTTGGCCCTGTGCTGTGCACTGGATACATTTAGGCGGTGAGTTTGTGGTACTAGTAATGTGGTCTATTCCTTCATAAAATTAGGTTCTTCTGGACTATCGCCCTTAGCCTTTCTGTAGGTCTCCTTAAACCACTTTATATTCTCCTTGCAATCCTTTCCCAAGTAATCTAAATCCCAGATGCTTGTTTCCAGACCATGTTCATTGCACAGGAGACCCACACTGTTCCTGGCCAGGTGATGTTGTGAATGCTAAAAATTCACATGGGTTAGGGGAAGCCTGAGCACAGTCATGGAGGAGAATTCTGTGGCCCCTCTGTTGCTCCAGAGCAGCAGCACCCAACATGGTTGCTCGCCCAGCTGCTGGCCACTACTTGCCACCACCTGTGATTAGAGGATCTTCTCTCCCTCAGCATCTAGCACAAACAAACAGAGGGAAACAGAGGCATGTACGAGTAGACTGGAGTTTTTTTCTTGCACCCTCACAACACTTGCACAGAGAAGGAAAAGAGGGGCACCACCACAGCACTACACAATTTCTACCTTGCAGCTGAATTTGTACCATTTCTGTTACCACTGCTAGCTGAACCTCCACCAATACCACCACCTAACCATGCCAAGTGGCAGGAGCCAAGAGGTGCACTCTGATACAATGCAACTCACCCTTTGCCTGTAGACAGGTGGAAAGGAATGACATGGTTTGGTGACAGATGAAAGAAAAATGAAAAAGAAAAAAAGAAGAAAATGAAAACAGATGGAGAGCAGGAGGAACTGCATGCAAAAGAAACAATATAGAGAGGGGAAATGAAAGGTGAATGGCTTTTGTTTGTGCTAAAAAAGGAGGCAATAAGTGGAAGAACAGGAGAAGCGGTAGCTGAGAAGGGTGGTGATACGCTTAAGAAAATAAGGCTGAGCCCGTAGTCCTTGGGGACACAGAGGAAAATTTGGGAATGGTGGGAGCTATTTCTTCAGGCAATGACTTGTAGGTTTTGCTGTACTAAGGTGTTGGGTGTAGCAGTAGTTGCAGAGCCCTTGGCTCTTCCCAAACATAATGGGAGATGAAACTTCAGAAGATGGTGGTGGCAGTTCTCACAGTGTTGATGTTGGTGGTGGGGACACTGAGGGCTGCAGCCATAGTGGTGCTGGTTCTTTTCCTCCTTGTTTCTACCTCTCTTTACTTGGGTGTGAGGGGAGAAGAAAATATAAAGACAGCTAGGAGCAGAGCTGCTTGTTCAGTGAGAGTGCCTGGCCTACAAAGCAAAACAAAGAGGGTGAAGCCAGTTCTTTTCCACAGCTGGCCACTATCACAGACAGACCTTCAGTCTATCCCAAAACGCCATTGTCAGAGCCCTCAGTGCCTCCCCCAGCTCCAAGGAGTTTGGCTGGCTGAGTCAGGCACAGCCTCTTCACTGGTAAGAGCTGTTGTGAAGGCGATGAAGAGAGAGGGCCTGCCCCTCCTTCCCTTGGGAGCTGCTTTTAAGTTAATGCCCTTTTGCCTGGTGCTGCTTGCGCTACCTCGCAGCTGCGTAGCAGCTGTGTCTGCGCCTCCCCTCGTACCTTCTCGTTCTGACCTGGACCTTGACTCCCTGGCTTGGCTTGATTCCCTGGCTTGGCTTGACTCCCTGGCTTGGCCTCAGTCCTGCTTCATCACAACAGACTTCCCTGCTGATCGGTGGCCTGAGGCTGACTCTCGTCACTGCTTCCAGACCCGCTTCTGATCTGGACTCGCTGACTCAGTTTCCCAACGCCTCACTGGTAAGGCAGTGCTCCTGCCCGCAGTGCTGTCACCCTCAGCTCCTGGCCTCCACGTCTTCCCTGGTGGAACAGCCTGCCCGTGCTGCCCCGACACCATTCCTGTCCTCTTACAGAGCTCTGCATTTCAAATGCAGAAACTGTTAGACATGGTGAAGTATATTTTCATGTCAACTGAGCTTGGGCAGGAAAGAGGTTTTTTTTATACTGAAGGTATTTTCAAAATTTCAAAAATATTTCATCTTGCCGCAGACCTCAGGATTTTCAGAATAGTTATTTTGGTGATAAATCCAAAGTAGGTGACAGCTCAGGGCTTAAAAGAGTTTTGGGAGACCATGGATCATGTTTTTCTACCAGTGCAATATTAGGCAGCTCTACAAAATGCAGTAGTGCCAGCGACCTGTACTACAGGAATCCTACACTACGTTAGCGATAGTTTGAGGGAACTGGGTTGAAAAGTGATAATGGAGGAGTTAGAAGTCAAACATGGATATGCCAGATAACCAGTAGCTCTAGTCTGTACTAGCAGCTGTATATCCGAATGGTTTCCCAGTGAGAAGTCTTTTACCTAGTTTTTCTAGGTTCATTCATTTTCAATATCAGCACATGACATAGTGCTGAAAATAATGCCTTTTTTACTGGCCATAACTAAATGGTGGATCTCTGGATCAGAACCTGGAGATGTTGTTCAAAGTGGAAGTAAATAAGGATTTGGGCACACATATGAAGTGATCAGTGATTTCTAGGAAAGCTAACGTCTGGTAAGATAGTCCGTGAGGAGGGACTGGAGAAGGCTGCACAGGAGCTGAACTGATTTAGCAATGACCAATTTGTTTTTGCTACAGATCTCTCCACTTCTGCTCTGGGTATCACATAACCAATGGACATTAATTTAAAGAAGAGACTGGCTGAAAGAAACTATCAGTTTTGGCTGAAAACTTATCTACACATGTGACAGAATTAATTTCAGTTTAATTAGGACTCCCAGAGGACTCTCATCTAAACTATTCATAAAATTCTTCTAAAATCAGTGGAGATAAATGGATTAAATGCCTGTATTCACCCTGACAGCTAGCCTGCATCAGACACTTTAGGAATTTAAAATGTGTCTGATTTAGTTTGCCATCAGGTGAGTGAGTCCCTTGCAATCTACTTGTCTTTGTCTGCTCATTTTGTAATCCCTTTCTAATCCTTCCACTTTTCTGTAATTGGCCAACTCTCCATCTTCATGTGTTTTAACCTTTCCTGGCACAAGAGCTTTCTGCTAGGAAACACCTGTCACTGGGGAAAACCATTCTATAGTCTCTGCTGTGGTGAGATAGACTGTAGGTTTATTTTTTTCCTCCAAATTTTATGCAAATGCAGATTGTATCAGGCAATCATTTTCATTTTCTTCATTATCGACAATTTTTACATCAGTCCTGGAGTCTCAGCTTTCCAGTTTTTTCTATTGTTTCTTTCCTGATTTGTTTTTCCTTTGCTATTGTTACATACATGCCATGTACATATCAAGATCTGCATATTGTCTTATTCACTTTGTAACTAAATTGTTTAATTCTATAACCATTGTGGGACAAAACAGAACACGCAGCAAGCAAAGCAAACCTGTATTGTAACATATTAGTCACTGGGAGGAAGGGTGCTTTTGGAAATACCAGCTCATTTTGGCAGGAAGCAAATGAGCAGGAATTTCAGTGCTTCAGCTTTCAGTCAGGGAGGGACGATCAGGAAGAATTTGGATCAGGAAGAATCTAGAAAAGGAATGGAGAATATGAGGAATATGAAAGCAAAAACAGATCTAGGGCATGTAATATGTAATGCTGAGAATAAATGTGGTATTTTTCTGTTGCAATATGTCCAATCCATTGGTACAGTCCAGAGATTAAAGATGCCAGTCTTTGTTTCAGACAGGATTTGAGGTTAGCCTCTAGCATCTTCATTTACACTTCTAAATAATGACCACTTTTTCCAAAGTGATGGGACATTTGCAGTTCTTCTTGCATGCAAAGGAATAATTAATGGCTCAGGCCATGAATTGCAAATGTTAAGCACTGAGCAGCTCCCTCCAGACAACGCACTGGGACTTCAACTTTAGGCTCCTAGTGTCAAAACCGTACGACTCAAAATGCTGATGTAAGAGAATGCTAATGGACAGTGAAAATTCTGGCTTAATTAGGTGGCTTTTATTAAAGCAGTGCTAAGCCTTATGTGAGTACTCTTAAATGTGAGCAAAGATGGCTCATTGAACTTAAATGGAATAGGAGCCGGTATAAAATAAACTGGAACACGCCACACATAAACCGGAGCAAGTGACTGCACTAGGGCTTAGCACGGGTTTAATGAAATTAGTAAAAGATTAAACCACTACCATTTCTTATTTGGAGGAGCCTTCCAAAGGTAGCGGAGCGGAATGGGGATCGAATATAGACGATTTGTTAACTTTGATGAGTTTTTCACTTTATAATGGAAGTTTGGGGCACTTGTGTATTTTGGAAAATATTTACTGCAATTGCTGGTTGATAGCATTCGTAATATGTATATGCCTCTGTGAGAATAAACAGATTAAGTAATTCACTGCATTTCTGAAAGATAATTTTAAAATACCTGTAAATGAGCTACTCATCCACCTGGAGCCATTGCAGGTTCACCGACGGTGAACTTGCCTTGAATATTATTGTCTTTTGAGGAGAGACTTTATAATAATGCAGATCACGTATAGGGTCAAAACCTCAGCTAGTATCAGTCAGTGTGTCTGTACTGAAATGAAGAGTATCTACAGCTACGGAGAATCTTTTCTTTCATTTTAAAACGTACAGTCTAAAAGCCCAGTTCTCTAGGTATTATCAATCTATTTTTATTCTTTCTTTATAACAATATTCTCGAAAACGGTCAAAATAATTAATGTGTTCAAATCATCCAGTTTAGATATTTATTATGTGCTGACGTGAATTCACAATAATTTTAAATGGATTATAAAGAATACTGCCAACCAAGTGTTACCAAACTATAAATTATTAGAATATTCTGGGGAGGTGATATAGCTCTCAATTCAGGCGCTTTGAACTAGAATTGCATTGAGTAACATTCGAAATACATTCAAGGAATAGAAAACGATCCAGCTGAACGTAACGCGGGCAGGTTTTAGGTGGGGGCAGGATCTCAGTTCAGTAAAGGCATTCAGCTCATTGTAAGAGGGCCGGCACCGCCGGTGCTCCCCAAGCCAGGTCTCCTCCCGGTGCTGTACCCCGCGGCCACCCAAGCCCCCCGCCGCCCGCCCGCAGCGGGGACAGAGCTCCCTCCCTCCCTCCCTCCCTCCCTCCGCAGCAGGAGGAACCGAGGAGCGCGGAGGCAAGGCTTCCAGGCTTTCGGAGCCCACGCCTAACTCAGAGAACAAAAGAGAGGTTCAGCGGGAGGTGTTAAAGCTAACAGCCAACATCTACATCGTAACTGAGGGCTTACAACGCTCACTGGAAGAGGGAGATCGAGACCCTCTTCCACCTGAGCCGCCCGAAGCTCACGCTCCCGGGCCCTGTGAAAGTGCCAGCGACGACCTGAAAAAGGACCGGTTTCTGTCACTTTCCATTAAAAGAAACACAGCGGGCAGGAGGGTTTGCAAGGCTCTTGTGGACAAGGAGAACGAGTAAGAGCGAGCCTGAGTAAGACGTGGTCCGGTGACGCAGTAAAGCTGCTGTAAGTATCCATATAATAAAGCCACAATCCACATGACATATGAAGCTGAGCTAGTAGCGGCTCCCTCGCTCTAATTTCTTCAAAGCCTTTTGAAGGGTAGCTTTCTCTCCATGGACTTTATGCTGGATCACGTATCGTGTCCTCCCTAGGCCAGCGTAAAACAGAAATCCAGTATAAACATTGCATGGTACCCTGTGGCAAGTTCAACAAAAAAATCAATTGTGTGCTCCCACTGTTCTGGAGTGAATTTGTGCTGCCAGCTCATCTGATAATGCACAAATGTGGTAGGAAGCAAAATGGAAGCACAGGCTGGAGTGTATCATGAAAAGAATTCTTGAATTGACATGCTCAGCAACACTTGGTATCAAGAAGTAAGATTTAATTAATAAGGTTATTAAATAATTGCTAGTAGGCTTTTAAAATTGTCTGGTTTGAGACAAGTGAATGAAATTCATGTTTGTTTTAACCATCTCAGTACTTTAAATAGAGTGCCTCAGGAAACAGTGTGATCAATATTACAAGATGATGTGGTCTGTGATGTGTGAGAACCATGTTCTCGAGCAACATATTTCCTATGTTGGAATTATATTCAGAAAGCACTACTAGACTGACCCATTTTACACCTTTGATAATACAGTTTCGACTGAAAACATACCAATTTGGTCCTGTATTGGAAAGTAGTGCAGATCATCTTTCTGGTTTATAAATGAGGATTATCATTTAAAGGATGTACAGTAGGAAACATATTTTAGACAGAAAGTGACTGAAGAAATAGAAGAAGGAGAATGTTCCAGCATAAATTATATCAGCAGAAAACAGAATTAAAAAAGAAGATAAAAAGAAAAAAAAAAAAGGAAAGGGTTTGCCTTTTCTCAATCGGTGGAATCACAGAATGACAGAATTGTGGAGGTTGGCAGGAACCTCTGCAGATCATCTAATCTAACCCCACTGTTCAAAGCAGGGTCAGCTAGAGCAGGCTGCTCAGGACTGTGTCCACCAGGTTTCTGAACATCTCCAGGGGTGGAGACTCCACAACCTCTCTGGGTGACCTGGTTGAACGTACAATCACCCTTACAGTAAAAACGTTTTTTCTTATGTTGCTTCACAGTCTGGTGACATCTTCTCACAGCTCCTTTAGCTGGTGACACAGATTCTCAACAATGGCACATCTCCTGCGGGCTAAAAGACCACCTCCTGCTGCTCCCACCTCAGCGAGAGGCCCCAGGCACTCCCTGCAGCCTGAGACCTGCAGAGCTGCATCCTCCTTCTGAAGCTCCATCTGGAATTTGTCCTAGAATAAAATAGGTGAGAACAGAAAAGAAAGTGGAATAGATACTCTGAAATAATCTCATTTGTGAAAGCATTTATTCTAGAATAAGAATGTTGGGATTTTTTCCTCCTGGTCTAGCATATTCAGTTTCCAAAACCTGCATGCTCTAATCTACAGTACTTCCCTCCATTTGATTTCTCACTTTACCAGCTTAATTGGTGAAGACAACACAGTGTGGCTACCACCACGTCTCTCACTTCACACTGGCTTTCCAAAGAAGGCACAGTGGTTTAAGTACTGCTACTTTGTCTATAGTAAAGTTAACATCAGGTGAACTACTTTAGGGGTGGAAAAGACAGCAGATTTGGGAGTATAATATAGTCAAAGCCAACATGGGTGGTTAAACAGATGGCTTAGGTGAACTGAAGGGAATGAGAGAAAAAATAAGATGAAATAAAAACAGGATTAGCAAGGAAAGTTTTCACTTTGGATATATAAACCAAGGACTTCTTGACGTTTTAGACTAAGTGACTATTATCGACCCTCAAAACTGTAGTGACCACCAGTACAGCTATTATCAGCATTTATTAATAAAGGGGCAATGATGATATAAGTGATGCACAGTTTGCATGGTTATGTGCATCACATACAGATTACTTCCCAGAATGTAGAAACAAATGTTAAACAGCTTCTGCTAAAATATCTTCTAGGAGTGCTTTCTGTAACACAAAGCATGCTTCTGTGTGTATTTTTATTTTTACTATTGCTTCAGGGGTTTTTTGAATGTATCAAAGTCTTCTGCTAAAATGTTAGAGATTTTTTTCCTCTTCCAAACATTATTGTCAATGAATGCTATAAAAATAAAAGGCTTATTTAAAAAATATATCCTTTCTTCCCCTCCGCATGTAGTCAGTCACCATTTTGAAAGAGGATGTATTGAGGCTATGAACAAAGTGAAAAATGAGCATGCAATAATCAGAGCTAGTGGAATACACTTGACCGCAGGCTCCATCCTTGCTGGGCTTCTGCCTGAGTGTGGCTCCTGGCTGCTGATGGACTCTGTAACCTCTGTGTGTCTTTCCCTGCAAATGCCTTTTAGCTCTAGAAGATGTTCTTCCAGCTGTTGCAAGTTGTTGCAACAGTAAAGCTCCAGGAAAGAAACACTACATTTTATAGCTGTGGTGGCCCTCTTCTGTCTTCTAACAGGTCTGTAGAGTAGAACCAGCCATGATGGCCAGCTCCAGGGTCCACCTAGTCCAGCATCCTTGTCTGTTAGAGGCCAGAAGCAGAAGGTTAGGGAAAGAGTGTGAGAATGGTGCAAACACTGAGGGTTACCTCCCCGATGTATTCTTCCTTCCTTTCCTAGCCCTTGGCTTACAAGCTTTCTGAGCCCAAGGTGCTAGACTTGTTTTCATGTACAACAGCCCTTGATGGTTTTTTTTCTTCCATTCACATCTAATAATTTTAAATGTTGTGCTCTGTAATGCCTGCAACCCCTTCTCAATGAGCTCACCTTTATGTTCAGTACTGGGGTACATTTTTTCTATTTTGGGACCCACAACTTTGTTGAAAAATGAACTCCACAGAGTAATTATGAGTCACCTGAAAAAAAAAAAAAAGTATGTCTTTTTGATCATTTAAAAATTTCTGCTTTATAGAGTCATGTGCTTCCCTGTCATTCTTGGATTATGAAAACTAAGACATCATAATTCCTTATCTGCCTTCTTTGTACTATCACAGTTTTATAAACCTTTATCATAGTCTTCCTCAGCCATCTGTTTTTTCAAGCTGAAGAGTCATAGCCTATTTAATCTCTTTTCATAGAGAAGCTGTTCCATGTTTCTGCTTATCCTGGTTGCCCTTCTTTGTATCATTGCTATATCCTTATAGAGATGGTAAGACTAGAAATGCACAGTATTCAAGATTTGTGGAGGCACAATGGACTTGTGTTCAGCAGAATGCTGTCTTCTGTTCTGCTTTCTATCCCTTTCATAGTGATTCCTAACATCTTATTTCCCTTTTTGACTGTAACTGCGATTCCTACACACAGCAATTCCATGATTTTTTTTTTTCCCAGTAACTGATTGAGAGACTATTCTTGTAAATTATTTGCTTTTGTCTTTCTTTGAAAGTATTTTCAGGAATTTTGCCAGTGCTTGTCTGGGCACTTCTCAGACCCAGGAACCTGACGACTGCTGGGTTCGGTAACATCTGAAGTTTAGTTACAAATGGATGTGGAGTCATGCTTGTACTGTCACGCAAACTTTCCTGAAACTATGCTAAAGACATTTAGAAGGCAAATGAACTGAAGCAGGCTGCCAGTTAATGCAACCTCTCAACAGCACAGCTAAAGATATTAGAAAAGAGTGGTTATCTTTAAAAGCGTTAGCAAAGTTGTCCTTGCTAATCCGGGTAGAAGAGCATGACTATTCTGGGGGAAAAGCCCCAGCAGCAGAAGTGGTGTGAGTTAATATCCAGGATTTTAGGTTTCATCAGCAGAACTCAAAATTTGATGTGATCATATGTACAGATAACATTGTAAGCAGTTAAAATAATTAGCAGTTAACAGTGTTTTTTTGGTACTAGGAAGGCATTATTTAGGAAAATAACGGGTCCCTGCAGTAATTTCTCAATTGGTACTTGCCCCCCCCCCCGAATTTTATAAAGAAAAGAAATTCTAACAAATAATTGGGAACAAAAATTACAGATTTTTTTTCTCTTCTCTGTTCCAATGTAGCCATTCACTGTATTTTTAGAATAATGATTGTTAGAAATTAAGATCTACAGAAAATTAAGTCATTGAGTCTATACATCTTAGTCAAGCCATTTTAATCCACTTCATTTTATTCATCTGTTAAAGAAAGGCAATATTTACTTACACAACTCAGGAGTACCATGAGTGATAATTAATGCTTATAAGAAGTAGTACGATTAAAATGAAGAGCTATGCACTTCCAAAGGTTTATTTATTTTATTATCATCATTTTTACTGTACTGAGCTATTGTAAATTACTAAAAGATAGCCAATTACCGTGGATTATTTTGAGATGACTTTGTAAGGTATTACAAGGAGAGTGTTACACTGCAGAAAACTCATAATGAAGTTGCAAAATTGAGATTACATCCTATGCCTTAAAATGGTATTGTCCATCCTGGAAGCAAAAAAGTAAAAATAATTAATAAATGCTGATTAACACAAAAATGTACTAATCCCTTTTCACTTGCAGCTACAGTGACTCGTTTACTGCTTGCTTAAAATTCCCCACCTCTGTCAAAATGATTTTTGAGTCGTATGTCAGAAATGTCTGTAATTTCAGGAAAAAGGTTATGGCCAATGATTATAAGCAACTGGGTTTCTGCAGTTTAATGAGGGCTCACTTGTCAGCTGAGCTGCTGAATCTGAGAGTGTGGGAGCTCCTGCCACTGAGAACATGAGCACAGGTCATCTCCTGCGGTCCAGCAGGTGATGAGCCTCTTGCTAAGCTGTGGTCACCCCATGGCTGCGACCAGGCACTCATGCCAAGAGCGTGACTAATTGCAGCACAGCTGGATCAAGAGATGCCTGGCCCTGACGCTTCCAGCTCTGGGCTCTTGTCCTCTGCATGATAGGATACCTCCCTCAGCTAAATCAATCTGCCTGCACGACTGTGCTCTAAAGTACGCTGTGAAATGAATCCGATTAAAAACGGCACTAACACCATCGTTTTGGGAAAGGGTTTTTTTTAAGAATGGGTAATTTAGAAAGCTGGTTTAGAATATGGCTGCACCTTGAAACTGTCCCCATGAAGATTTAAAATAGCTTTGTTAATATCCACTTTAAATGGTTATTTGGATTAATATTCTTGAGTTTCCCATGAACACAAACTAAATTATACTGTGAAGAAAATGAATTTATTTCCATCGGCAGTAAGGAATAATTTCTGATGTATAATTTCTGCCTCTTATTTGACTGGCTTTCTAGACATTCCAATTTAGGTTCTTGATGAGTTGAGAATAAAAGATTTCCCTATTCTAAACTGAAAGATTAATTACAGAACAAAGACTGTCTATGAAGAAAAATGTTATTCCTTGCCCTTTACCGATGCTGAGAGAAAGTAATTAGTTAGGAGTTTAATCAAACCCTGAGTAGGATTTGTAGGGAAGGTTAAACCAGCTCTGCCCTTGCCGATACCTTGCTGTTCTGGGTGCGGGGAAGAGCTCTGGTTTAATTGAAACAATCCGGGAACCTAACAAGACACTCTCCCTGTGACAGCAATCTCTGAAGTATCAGAAAGCATGGTCTAGAGGGACATGGGATTTCACAGCAGCTGAAAAAATTGTGCTCTAAAGCTGCAAGCGTAGCAGTGCCATGCAGAAAGAAACGGCACTGTGGACTCAGAAAGCTGGTGACTCTCACAAAGGGCCCAACCAATGCAAAGACTGAGGTTTTTTGACTTCATTTGGGATATGCTTTGTTGGGATACGAAGCCAATCCCAACGATGCTGTGAATATTTCAGTGTTGACAGGTTGGAGAAATGGGCTGACAGGAACCCCATAAAGTTCAACAAGAAGTGCAAAGTCCTGCACCTGGGGAGGAACAACCCTATACACTGATATATGTGGGAGGCCACCCAGATGGAAAGCAGCTTGGCAGAAAGGGACCTGGGGGTCTTGGTGGACACCAGGTTGAACTTGCCGCAAAGAAGGCGAAGAGTATCCTGGTCTGCGTTAGGCAAGTATTGACAGCAGATTGAGGGAGGCGATCCTTCCACTTTATTCACTGCTGGTGAGGCCACACCTGGAGTGCTGGGTCCAGTTCTGGGCTCCCCAGTACAAGAGAGACATGGACATACCGGAAAGAATCCAACGAAGGGGCACAAAGATGATGGAGGGACTGGAGCATCTCTCCTATGAGGAAAGGCTGAGAGAGCTGAGACTGGTCAGCCTGGAGAAGGCTCAGGGGGATCTTAGCAATGTATGTAAAGACCTGTAGGGAGGGTGCAAGGAAGACAGAGCCAGGCTCTTCTTAGTGGTGCCCAGTGACAGGACCAGGGACAGTGGGCACAAACTGAAACACAGGAGGTTCCCTCTGAACATCTAGCACTGTGAGTGTGACTGAGCACTGGAACAGGTTTCTCAGAGCAGTGGTGGAGTCATAGAATATCTTGAGTTGGAAGGGACCCATAAGGATCATTGAGTCCAACTCCCTGCTCCTCGCAGGACTACCTAAAACTAAACCTATATGACAAAGAGCATCACTGAGGTGCTCCTTGAACTCTGACAGGGTTGGTGCCATGACCACTTCCCTGGGGAGCCTGTTCCAGTGCTGACCACCCTTCTCGGTTAACTTTTTCCTAATGTCCAGTCTGAACTTCGCCTGATGCAGCTTCATTCCATTTCCTCGTGTCCCATCACTGGTCAGCAGAGAGAGGAGTCTCCATGCTTGGAGATACTCAAAAGCCGTCTGGTCATGGTCCTGAGGAACCTGGTCTAGGTGGCCCTGCTTGAGCAGGGAGGTTCGACAAGATGACCTCCAGAGGTTCCTTCCAACCTCAACAGTTCGGTGATTCTGTGACTTATGACGTTGAACGACTGGCCTACAGGTTCGTGTTAAAAAACCCCTCTGCAGCAGGATGGATGTATTTAATATCGTATGGCGGACTTCACTGCACGACGTCTGTTTACCCATTTTTGTCCTTTCGCTCGGCCTTTGCTCTTCCTCCGGGGCAGCCTGCCCATCGAAGCGTCCAACCAAATCCTTACTTGCACGCGTTTCACGTTAGAAACCATCTTTGCCCACCGCCCTGTGAAGAACCTCGTCCTCGCGGCGAGGCGCGACGCCAGCACACGGCACAGCGGTCGCGCCAGACCTGCCGGCACCCTTCGCCGTTCCCTGAGGGAAGGGGCCACTAACTGGGACGCCCTACCGGGGGTGGGGGGAAGGCGGCCCAGGGGCGTTCCGGGGTTCCCCGTCGCCGACCCCCGCCCGCGCGGCTGACGGCAGGCGGGCACCTCCCGCCGCCCCGGGAGGGGACGCTCCCGGCCGCCCCCTCGCCGCCCCCACCTCGGCCTCCCCACGGGGCGCCCGCCGCCCTCCCAATGGCCGCCTCCACGGCGCGGGGGTTGGGGCTTGGCCCGCCCGACGTGTTTCAAACGGGCCAACCGCCAGGCGCGGAGGGAGGGCGGTCCGACGCGCAGTCCCCGCCTGGGAGTTTAAAGCGCCATTTTGTGCCGGGCGGCAGGATATCGATCGTCGCTCCCTGCGCGGTGCGGCGGTGGCGGGGTGCAGTGAGGGGAGGCGAGGCGAGGCGAGGCGGCGGGCGCCCGTGCGCCTCGCCTCTCCTGCTCGCCTCTCCTGCTCTCCTCTCGCGTCTCGGCGCCTCTCGCCGCCACCCCGTCCCTCTTGCCTCCATGACCCGCAGTAGGAAGCAGGCGGCGCTGGAGAGAGGAGCCGGGAAGATGAACCAAGAGGCGGGGAGCGCCGCGGCGGCGGGAGCCCGGGTGGCGGCGGCGGGGGCAGCCGGCGACGGAGCGGCGCCCGCCGCCTGGGGGCTGGAAGGGGAGGCGGAGAAAGTTGTGTACTCGCGCTCGCAGGTCTCCTTCGCGGGCACCAAGGCGCTGGGCGACGCCCTCAAGCTCTTCATGCCCAAGTCCACGGAGTTCATGAGCTCCGACTCGGAGCTGTGGAACTTCCTCTGCAGTCTCAAGCACGAGTTCTCCCCGGTCATCCTCCGCAGCAAGGACGTCTACGGATACGCCTCCTGCCGCGCCGTCGTCCCCGACCCGCCGCCGCCCTCGGCGGAGCGGCCCCGCCGCCGCGCCGGCAAGCGGCGCCTCCCGCCCGCCGACGCCAAGCGCCGGGCCGCGGCGGCGGGTGGCAGCGGCAAGCGGCGGAGGCGGCGGCGGCGCCGCCGCAGGAGGGGCCGGGAGAGGCAGCGGCAAGCGGCCGCGGCACCGGCGGCCGACGGCCCCCGCGGCGGGGGGGAGGCGGCGGCGTTGGCGTGGGAGCCGCCGGGCGAGGAGGCGGACAGCGAGCGGGGCAGCCCGGCGGAGGGGGCCGGCTGGGAGCCCTTCGGCGGCAAGTCGCTGGAGGAGATCTGGAAGGCGGCCACCCCCCGCCTCACCACCTTCCCCACCATCCGGGTGCGGGGCAGCGTCTGGAGCCGGCGGAGCCTGGCGGCGGCGCGGCGCCGGGCGCAGCAGATCCTCGGCGTGGACCTGTCTCCCGTGGTGCGGGTGCGCCGCTTCCCCGTGGCGCCGTCCTGAGGCCGCGGGGGGAGCGGGGAAGGCCGGCGCCTCGTCTTGGCCGCGGCGCGGACAAAGAGACCGATATCAGTCACCTGTTTACATTGCTTTTGTCTGGATCGTGTTCTGCTGCTGCACTTTATGGCTCGCTCGGGCGGGGGCCGGGCCCCCCAGCCGCACGGGGGGCGGCCTGCGGGGCCGCCGCGCAGCCGGGGCCGTGGGCTGGGCCGCGTCCCGTCCCGTCCCGTCCACGTCCCCGCCGGGGCGCGGGGAGGCGCGAGGGACCGTCTGGCAGGTATCACGCGTGGGGACCAAGTTCCACTTTTTTCTCTCCCATTGGGCTACCTCACTGGTCCAGAAGTCCACCCGAGAAGTTATTTTCCAAAGGAACTTACTTTCATGCTTGTATAATAAAGCACCATCTGATTCTTGCTATTTTTTTTTTTCTTCCCTCCCCCCTTTTCTGATGGATTATGTATGCGTTGTGGTGTTGCACTAGTATGTGCTCAGGGTATTTTGAATCCCAAGCATTCCCAAGCTTCAGTTTACTCTGATCAAGGATGCGTAAAGAATGGAGGTTCAGGACTTGTGGCTGTTCTTGATGGTGCAAAAACTTTTTTTTTTTTTTTTAAATTTCATGGGCTTAGTGATATATAAAAATGTATCGCGCAGTATAATTGTTACACTTTTGTATCTAAAGTCATTTTTAAAGTTTTCTAGTTGAACTAATGTTTGTTTCTATTGAGCACCTAAAGATAGAATCATCCTGATATTTTATAACCCTGTTTACTTTAGGGAAGCTCATTTGGTCAACCTAAGTGAACTTAATAAAAATCAAGGAACAAGTGACGTTTCAGTTCAATGAAACCGCACTGGGACGGGTTCCTGGGTGAAGTATACAATCTAGGCGCTTAATGTAAACAAGCTTAGAGTTTGTGAAGAATGTCACTGCTCATCAAAGCAATGTATAGGTGTCCGAAGGTGAGCTATGATACGATGTTGGTGTTGACAGCTGAAAGTCAGTAGCTCGCAGGCCACAAATACCACGCTGAAGTGCCTTTCTCTGCAAAAAGCAAGACTTGATAGCTGATCGCTTCATAACAAAATAGCGCTGGTTGTTTTCCTGCAGTTGTGAGATGATTAATGATGGATAATCATATTTAACATAATTACTTGCACGTAATTATTTTTATAAACCTCTCTTGGGTTTCATGGTAGACTCTGATGCAAAATTCATCATGTAGCTTGGTTATTTTGACTGAAAAATACCATGTTATCATTCTGTGCAATAGGCTGTCTCTTTTTAAAGTGGTTTATTAAAGGCTTTCCTTAGGTCTTACACCTCGCAGTTGGTGCGTGAGGAGCAAAGGTGTGTGTATGAGGGAGAATGTGATATTTCTTTTAATATTTTTTTTTATGCTTGGGAGAGGAATAAATGCTTGGTAATAGACAGTTCATGTCCCTCATATCCCATCAAATGAGACTGACCTACCAATTTCCGCAGTGGAATGAATGACTTCGCAACTTGCTTATAGAATGATTTGGTGACTCTTAAAATTTATTTTCTGATGGCTGTTGACTCCCTGTTGCCTGCTGCCTGCAGAGGCAATAAGACAGCTTGATATATAGAGGCTGCTTGTAAAAACTTGCTAGCGCTAACCTAAAGTAGCCAGCTTTGAAAACCTGCTTATATTTTCTAGTTCTTACTTAGCAAACCTGCAAGTTCTTATTCTTCCAAACTAACAGTTAATCTACTCTATATCCATCAGGCTTCTGAAATTGTTTATATAATGTTAGACTGCCTGCTGATCGCTGCAGTAGTGCCATGTCACGTCTCAGAAGTGAATTAGGAAATGAAAGTTCAAGGGTGCATATTGTTGTGCTGTTGCTCTGGGTATAATACCTGCTTAAATGTAAAGGCAAAATTGTGTTGATTTAAAACTCAGTCAAGCTGCAGTGTGACCAAATGCTGAGGCTCCAAGTATTTCAGTTTTGACATTCCCCTTTAGAAATGCAAGTTAAGAGCATCGTTATTAGTTCTTGAAGCATCTAGTTGATTTCAGTGCTCCTACTGTTAGATTATTTTTTTAGTATTCTTTTGAAAGATCTGTGTAGAAAGATGATAAAGATGTAAGCAGTTGTTTTGTGCAGGTTCTTCACTTAACTTGTAAGCAGACGCAGGACAGGCTAGGTCAGATTTCAAGGGCAGAGTTAAGGCTGCCAGAGGTATGATATGGGAGACACTGTATTAAATTTGTGCTGCCTTGTTTGGAGGCTTATCCCAAAACATTCTGTGTGGGTACAAAATACAGTGAAGTAACTTTAACTCTGTTGAGTGACTCTTGTTGTCTGGGCTGTAAGCAAAAGGCTTGCTTGTTTTTCTCTTGGTTGCAGTTTGACTTCTTGGTTTTGAAGTGGCAGCTTTATTGGGGGTATAGTACGCTTTGCTGATACCCTGTTAGCAAGTTGGATTGAAGTTTCACTGTAGTCTAAACTCTGGCAGCTGCATTTACAGATCTTTAACAGAGCTATTTCAGTCTGTGAAGTCAGTTAAGGGGGGAAAATCTTTAGTCAGGTTTTCTGGCAAATTAATGTGCTGAAATAGCTCAGCAAAGGATCTGAGTACAGGATGGGGTGTGAAAGCGTAACAGTTTACAGGGAAGCTAGGACAGCTAATTTCATGATTGTTTTCATGGCAGTTTGTGGCAATCCAGGACAGGATTATCTGTGGTCCAGCTTCCCGCACCCCCATCCCCCCTCCTTTTCTCTCTCAAAGCTGCAACTCCTACATACCTCTCTGTCTTTATACTTATCTGAGGAAGCTAAGCAATCATAACACTATTCAATTTTAGGTTTGGGCAGGTTGATACCTGTTGGCTTTTAGACCAGAGCTGAGGAAGGATGAAAGGAGGTGTGCAAAACTTCTGCAATACTGACTTAGATAATTTTAAACATGGAAGCCTTAGGTTTTATTTTACGTAAAGGGCTAATAATGTTATTGTACTCTACCTATACTCATGCTGTTGGAGAAAGTGTGGTGGGTTAGATGGACTTTTGGTCTGACTCCATGTGGCTGTTCCTATGCACACACAGAGCGGTGTGAGAGGTGTGATTTGTCCGATTTAACTCAGTGGTTTCAGCATCCTGTCATATGGGGCTGCTTCTGAGACTGACAAAATGCAGGCCCACAATAAATGCAATGTACAATGCCCGGTCTAGTTCAGTCAGCACAGATTGTTTCATATTAAACAGGAATCTTGTGGTAGCCTCTGTTGCCAGACTTCTCTCGCAGTAGCTGGTTCCCTCCCTTATGAGCTCCCTTCGTACAATGACTTTGTGTACTGGAAGTTGTATTACTTCCTTTACCAAATCTGAATTTTCATCCAGTCACTCAAAGTTTATTGAACTTCAGAATGCCACAATGCCAAAAAGAGTTGTGTGATGGCTCCAGACGTCAGGGAGAGAGTTGAGATGACCGTTGTGTCTAACATGTTGCCTAGTATAGTCTTTACATTCAAGAGGCAGTGCCTCTGAGTCACTGTACAAATACATTGTTCAGGACTGAAGCTCATAAAAGGAGAAAGCAGTGCCTTGCAAAAACTTTCCTGTACTCTAATGTTGCGTAGAAGTTTTTACATCAAAAGGATTAAAGTGTACAACTGATCCTTGAAACCATCCATTGCTAGGCTGTAAACAACAAACTATGTATATGCCCAAACCTCATGCAGAGCATCGTTGTACGTATTTGCCGAAGGCAAGACTTGTGGTACTTGGATTTTGCTCCGAATGGGTAGGGGTTGTTGTGTGTATCTGTATTTTCTTGCCTATCGGAAGCAAAGGGCAGGGTGAATCCAGTTTGTAGATTGCAGCTTTGATCCCAAATAATTTTTCACTTGCTGCTTCTGCAGCAAGGCAGAGTTCTGGGCTCTTCATGCTATTTAAAACAGTTGACTTACGCTAAATTAGGCTGAATCAATGCTATAGTTTCAGTCCAAGGTTTGCATGCACACAAAACCAGTAGTACTGAAAGCATCTCTTTCCTTTTGGCCCAATGGACGGAAAGAAGGATTTTCTGATTTGTGTGTATTAGTCGAAAACACTGATTTTGGGTTGAACAGAATGTTTTGTTTGACTTGAAATGCTCTGGTTTTGCTTGTGTCTACAAATATAGGAAATGTGGAAGCAAAGGACTAGATTCACAAGAGTGAATCGCCTCACAGAAATGAGGCAATTTATCTCAAGTAAGATAGTACTTCAGAAATCCTGGACTTCTAGAGACCCAAATTCTGGTGCCCTCTCTGTCTGATTTGGAGGAGGAACTTTGAACCTCTGTGTCCTGAGGACTAGGTTATAACAGCTTGAACCATTTCACTCTGTATAATATGCACTAAGCTAGAGAAAATTCCTGGATATCGGGTTTTTTTGGAGAACACCTTGGTTCTTCATCCGGTATTTATTTTCGGTGAGCATAACTGCCTTAACTGAGGAGAGGCTGAGGCAGACCCATTCCAGAGTATTCTGTGGTAGGGGATCTGCTCAGGCAGTGACTCTAAAACTGTGCTGCTCGTGATGTTTTATTCCCAACCTGTCATGAGACAACCAATATGTATGGTAGTTGGACTATGTAGGAGAATTTTGGAACACTTCTTAATCAAGGCAAAGCCATTTATCCACGCTGTAAAAATAAAGCATATTTCCTCAGTGTTAGTGCCTAAATATCTTTATAGAATTACCAAAAAGTTCTTTTAGTTCTTCTGTTGTTGCTGCCATTTTCTTATGTAAAAAAGACCTGAAAATATTTTCGAGGTTTGATATCAAGAATAAAGAGTCTCGTTTATCCATTTATTTATTGTGAAACTCCTCAGGAAACTGCTGGCTAAGTAGGGATTGACATTATAGGACATGGAAGAAGTGAGCCTTCATTCATGCAGTTCATTTTTACTCAAGCAGGTGTGCAGGACACCCAGCCAAACAGAAGAGCGTGTTGTTCCCTGTACTCTCTACTGGGCTTTAAGAAAGCTTCCAGACCAGTTCTCTTTCAACCTCCTTATTTCAGATTATAAAAGATGAGACTTCATGGTGTCAAAGTTAAAACACTGCCAATAGGAAAGCCTTATCCCTTGAGCTGCTCTGATCATTTTGGCATTTTTTTCTCCATTGCTACTTCAGGAATGCAGACTATCTGTACCCGCCCTCTTTTCCTAGGCTGGTTTTGATCAGAGAGACTGAGTGAATGGTCTAGAGTAGATGGGAGGTGAAATACTTGCTCTGAAAGATGGCTTTGCGTTTTCTTGCATGTCTTGTGTGTAGCCAGCTGCTTCTGTCCACCTCCTCAGAGGGTATTCACTGTCTTTATGCTGCCTTCAGCCATCTCTAATTGCTTGTTACTTTTCTTGTGCAACTGAGCAGCCTATTTATCAGCTCATGTTGCCCATGCCAAATCAACTTGCTACAGGATGATCTGTCAAGATTGAGAGGACGTGTTCACAAGTACATGTACTTGTCATAAGCATTATCCTAACCTCACGTTTGGGCAGCAGTAGACCTAACTCAAAATACCAGATGCTGTTTCCAGATGTGTGGTATTTCCTGGGTGAGAGGTAAGATACCAAACTGAAAGAACCTGGTGTGATGATTCCTTGTGATTGAGTCTGCATGATCCAAGATGCCTTTTCAAAGACTTTCTGAAAGGGAAGGAAAGTTTCCTTCCATCTCCCCATGAATCCATACACTTGAGTTCTAAAATGAAGGTGTATGTTATTGTAGGCTTTTTTTTTTTCCAGTTGAGCAGTTGCAATAACCACCACCCACTTTTTACATTCCAGGGTTGTTAAAATCATTTATAACTGAACTTGTCCCATGGCTCTGTAAGATAACTGGTGAATACTGAGCATGTAGTTCTGAATTAACTGTGCAGTGTCAGGTGTGTAGGAAGCTGACACAATGCATTTCACCCCTTCTAAGGATATGTGTCTGCTCAACTACTGGGAGTTAGTGGTACAGATTGGGACCAGCGATGCAAGTTTTCTTGAAACAGAGCAGAAAGAGTGGGTGAGGGCATGGGCTGAGCTGCTCTTTTCCTTCACTCAACCGAAGCTCCAATGTAAAGGTTCCAGCTATCAATCATTTCCTAATTATACAGCAAAACTGTCCCAAGGCCACAACAATCCTTCCTGGAATCTACCTCACACACTTCCTAATGGTTATCCTATCCAGAAACCACTTTCCAGTAAGATTTCTATGGACATCTGCCTTATGTCGAGTCCACTAACATAAAAATTTGTGGCATAATCTCCACTTAGCACCTGCATTTTTGGTATGTTGTGAGGGGAATTTAGCTCCTCTGGAAGAAGGGTTATCTGATTTTTCTTTTACTCTTCCAGCAATAATTTGATAGAGGAAGCAACCAGAAACACAAAATCTTAAAACCCAATCTTTTGTCTTAGCTGGAAGAGTGAAGTGCTGTTCTTGCTGCTTTTGAGTGGCCTTCAGCAGGAAGGGTCAAAGAGCTTGGTCACAAAATGCCTTCCACTTAAGTACTTTTTCCAGGAAGAAACATAGAGCACCTCTTCCTGTGAAGGCACAGAAATAGTGCTGTGCTGATTCTCAGTGGGCTTTGATGTGGCTGTAAATGTCAGGTGTGATTTTTTCATGTAAATTCTCAGTACTTTGTACCTTATGCTAAAGAATGGACAGGTTTTCTTTTCATCTCTGGACCTTTTAAGGAGCTCAGTGTTTAAATCTTTTAAGTGCTGCCCATGCTATTTTTCTTCCCAAAGATGCATCCATTGCTCAGGAAGTTGTGCATGTGGAACATAGAATCACTCAGGTTGGAAGGGACTTACAGAGGTTAACTTGGTCAACAGCATCCTCCACAGACATCGTAAGTACTCTTCTTAAAGAGGCAGAGAGGAAGTAGGAAGAGTATTAATCAGAAACAAGAATGGGAGGAAAATATCCTGGGTTGAAATCCACAATGAAAAAACAAGGTGCCAGTCTTTGATATTGTACAATCTGTACATTGTCACCATAGTGTCATTTGGAGCTTTTTATCCTGTCATCTTGGATGGTTAAATTAATGCTGCTGAACATAAACGTCCCAATACTTATTTCAGAACAAGTGGGAAGAGGTAGAGGAGAAAGTGGAGGAAATTTTTTTCAATTTTTATTTTTTGAAATTGTTCCATCTACTTTACTGCCCTTGTTTCACATTCCAGCCTTTCACCACAGCTCCATGTAATTTGACAAAATTCCTGAGTGCAATGAGTTGTGCTACAGAGAATATACCCTAGCTGCTCTTAAAACACATTAAGTATTTGAATACTGATTAGATCCATCAAATGGGCTCATTTATTAGCAATAAATAACGATCCTTTGTGTAACAACTGCATAAATTACTTCCATCTGCACATAAATTTCACCTCATTGTCCAGTATCTAATGGAAGCAGTTTCATCCATCTTTCCACCAGACCAGGTGTCTTTAATAATCCCCTGATGTTTGTATTCTTCTGAATTGGCTTAACATTTTTGTCATTGTCTGTTTCCTCATGTCCAGCTTCCTCTTCCATATTTCTGAAGTATTTAAGAATCCCCTTCCTATTAAGGAAAAAAAAAAGTCATAATCACAGTGATCATGTCCTACTTGGAGCAATTTGAATGAAACAAAACCTCAAGGATTTTGGAGGGCTGCCTGAAATGATCTTGAAAAATAAAAGTTTGACTTAATGAAAAATGTCCTATTTAAAGGAAAAGGAAAGCACAAAGCAGCCAGTTGGTTTTGCATGATTTATTTTGTTGACATTTTTATCAAAACATGTTTTATTTTTGCAAAAGTCTTTCATTAAACTAAATGTTTGGGAAGTTCAATTTCTGGCAAAAGTAGGAAAGATAACAGAGTTGGAAGCTGCTTAGACTTTATTTTAATTATTTGAGTAACTTCAATGTTTACAAGTGCAAAACAATGTATCAATGAGCACTGAGAACTCATTTATGTTCAGTGATTTTCTCAGTGGCTTTCTTGACAGTGGTGGCTAGTCCAGGGTTTTGTAGGTACCTACCTAAAGGAATCATTAAACAGATGAGCTGGTCAGCTGGGCACTGGCTGGGCAAGAGGGTCCTTGTGTTAGGCAGAATTCTTGCACACATGGTAGGATATTAGGATCACCGTGCCCTCCCTGCTGATGCGTAGCATCCCCCCTCTCTCAAGGCACTCCTTCCCTGAAGGAAGGCAGTCTGAAACCTGGGTCCGAAAGGCTGTTGCCCTCCTACGTTGCATGCTGCATAGGATTTTCTCTTGGGCACAGAGTGTAAAATACCGTTTCAGAATTGCAGTTCTCCGTCTTGCCATGCTGGAATGCTGCATAATATCAGGAAGGGTAGACAAGGAAATAATATTTCATGTCAGCAGTGTTGCTAATTAACATGTAAATCATTTTGCTTACTTTTCCCCATGACAAGATTGGCTTAAAAAAAATAAATCAAAATATTTAAAAATTATATATATACGCCTGCAACTTTTGTGAGTCACTAAATTTCATGCTTTTCAAGATTTTCTTTGCCTCCAAGAAGAGCAGAATCTCATTTTAATTTTGAATTACAAATAAAAGGTTTCTCGGTCTAGGAATGGGGACAGTAAGAAAAACATCAAATACCATGATCCTGGCAATAAAAACCCGAAGAGTTGGCAGTTGCGGGTCAGAGAAGACAAGGCTTGGGAGGGAGCCAGAGCCTGCCTGTGAACAGGAGCAGCAGGCTGGAGACAGCTGTCTGGAATCTGTCTGGGCAGCAGGCACCCCAGGAGATGAGAGAGTCATGCAGGGAAGCAGCTTTTTGCTGCTGTGGGAGCCGTAACATCAGAGCTTGTTTCCACTTAAAGGGGTTTCCTGTTAGAACTACAACTGGCAAACCCTGCCCGTGAAGATGAAAGTTAGACAGCTTTCCAGAATGGAGTTAACATGAGCAGTGAGCAGTTGCTGCATGTATGAAAACATCTATATTAGAGATTTTGTTGGTATGGTTATGGGGTTTGAGAATGGGTGTTTGGTTGGGTTTTGTTTTTTTAAATTGATGGAGAGCAAGGCTATAGGAAAGGGAGAGGACACAGGTACCAGTGTAGTGAGCCACAAGTTGCATATCTCTAGGCACAATTTTGAACAATTGCAACGAGGCCAGACCAGGATTGCCCAGGTGTTAGGACCTGTGGGGAGGTGCAGATGACCTTTGAAGGCAAAGCAGTCTACTACTATTCCCATGAAAGTTGGGAATGCTTATTGAAATTCATGGTAAAGCCTGTAGGTTTGCAAAGCCAGGAACACATCCCATTCCTGGCTCTAGGCTTCTTGTGCACAGAAGTCCCATCAGACACACGAACCATGATTTTAGGGCTAGCTGGAACCTGGATCTGAGGACGTGTTAAAGAGGTTCAACCATATTATCTGTCCGCCTTCTTTTCATCTGGGTAGCTGCAGTTTAGACATAATCATCTGGCCTGTGCTTAGGAAGACCCAAGTTTCAGGCTGTCTTCTGGTGGACTACTTTAATTCATTCCAGCTGATAGTCTGTCTAGACTAGATGAAGGAAATCTTGGGTTCATGTGATAGCATATTGCAAGTATCTTCAGCTTTCACAACTCCAGGCAGGCCTAGAGTTCAGCATTCACAGTAACAGTGTGGGTGGTAGACGGTGCTGGGCTTGAGCTCAAACTCAGACCCAGGACTGATGAACAGCGTAGGCATAGCCAGAGAAAGGGCTGGCTGATCATGGAGATCAGAACAACATCTGAGGCTGTGATAGGTTTGACAGTGCGTTGCACCCTCTTACTCGCTGATGCCTGCTGTATGTGCCGGTGCAAACCGCAGAGTTGAGCCCAAAGGCAATGACTGCTGCTCAAGTAGTGGCCTACTTAGGTGGAAAGCAGCATGTGAATGTGGTTACTAATACCATAGCTGAGTGTGAGTATTGTGAGTGAAGAGCTGCTATTCCTCCACCCATCTGATGATCTGCCCATAATTTAACCAGCCACTTAATAATTTTTATTATCTTCCCTGGTACCTGTCAGAACGATGCACACCATCCAACTCAGGCACAGATGTGTAAATGGATAGTCTCTCCTCCAGTAGGTCTTGAAAAGCATCAGCCTCCCTCCCCTAACTTTGTAGAGAACATGGGCAGTTGCCTTCAGATGTTCACTAACATTGAAGCATGAATTAAATGCCTAAGGCTGTGTCTGTGCAAATGTTTTGGTTCAAAGCTATAGTACTGTTTTGAAGTGAACTCCCTGATTACCCCTGCTTACCGTGTGTTGATTTGGTATGCAAAACAGTTTTGGTGTCTGTGAGCTAGCTTCCTTTAAGAGGAGACTTAGTCAGAAGCTTAACCCCAGCTGCAACACCAAATGTGCTCCAACCCCTGATGAAGACATTAGGATCTGAACCAATGAGCAGGCTGCACAACCGCAAAGTCCTCCAACATGTACTGAACATGCACAAGCTACTAGAAATCTCCCCAAACCACTACATGCTTCTGCAACATCCTGAATGTGTCTCTCCTGAATGTACAAAGGACCTGCTGCATTTTCAGATTTTCTTGCAACTGCCAGCCCTCAGCTCCTTGTGACGCTTTTGTTCCTTCTCAGTCACCTACCTCATCTTCTTTCTTGGAAACCTTGACCTTCTTTACACTGAGTTGTGTTGCCTTCCCCAGCTTTTGCTATTCTTCTCTGTTATTTTCCCTTTCCTACTGTTGTTTTCTGCAATGGTAACATCCATGCCATCAACATCCCAGAAATCCAGTGGGTGGGCAACTGGAGGCCCTGAGAAACTGATGCAACCCATTAACTTTGCGAGGGCTGGAAGCGTATCCAGCAGCAACATAACCCAGTGGGAGTACCAAAAGACTGCAAACTGCTGCATAGTGCTTCATAGAATTGGTGGCCTTGCTCCTGAAGATCCAGACAAACACCTGGGGTTGGCATGGCTGATGTGTCTCCAATGCAGAGAGCTCAAATCAGTCTTTGGGTGGGAGGAGACCACCCAGCCTGCTCAGCACCAGGAGAAGAGTTTGGAGGGGCATGCTTCTCCTGGCACTGCTTTGGGGCCCCTGGACTCCACCGAAGAGCCATGCAAGGACACATCAAGGAACATGTCTTTGGTCCTCTCCCCACCCCGGCTGGAATCAGGGGAACAGCAGCAATCAACCAGCTTCCAGCCCCAGGTGTATGCTGGGTGACCAGCTCCAGTGCTGTACGTCTGTGTCTAGCCCCTTCCTAGTTTCTGCAGGGTAACCCCATCACTCGTAAAATAACTTATTTCCTCCAGGTCTGTGTATCAGAACTCATCTTCTGGATGTGTGAACACACCAGGATCTCAGTACAAGTTTAGATCAGGCAAAGTAAATCCCACAGCTTCAACTAAAAGGAATGTCAAATTGTACATGAATGTATTAACGGACTTTGCATAGCTATGGGGCCCAGCAGACCACAGAACTGTGCAGAAACAAGACAAAATAGTTTGAGGGAAAGTTCTGAGGGACAGGGCTAAAGACAAGAAACCTGGCTGTACCCTCTGGCTTGCCTTGTTTATAAGGACTGAAATATTTCCTGACTTGCATGGCTGCTTTTTGGCACAGGTGCCTGGGAAGAGCTTTTTGAAAATGGGTTTGAAATTGCACCTGGGGGATGAGGAAGGACCTGGTCCAGGCACACAGGGCAGCCATAAGGGAGGGAATGGGCAGGAACCAGCTCATGGGCTCGTCCCCAGGATGGAGAAGTGGAGGAACACTTGGTTGCTCCCTCCAGCAAAAGGCAGGCTGACACCTTTCGTACCGCCGGGAAGGACATTCCTGAGTTTTCCAGTCCTTGACCTGTTGGCTTTGCTGGAGTGACCACAGTGCCATTCCTTCACCCTTCCACCCCTTGTTATTTCAGCCTCCTCTTCCCTCTTTCCCATTTCCCCTTTCTGATGAGGTGGAGCCCAAAATGGGGGAGGAGGTGATAAATGCAAATTGTCTCTACAAAGTGGCTGAAGGCAGGAGCTTTCCCTTTGCCTTTCCAAATCCTTCTGAACCGATACCAGGGCTGTGGCTGCATCCCAGACAGATATGTCCCCATAAAACTGTGCTCACCAGCTTTCAATACTGTTGAAACCACCGGCATGTTAAAACACCTTGTTACTACTGGCAACCATTTTCTGCTAGTCTAATTTTGGCCTTTCAAAGAGTGGGAGAGGATAAAGTAGCATTTCTTGTTTGCTTAGGAAGCTCCAGTGTTATTTTTATTCCTGCACAGGTCAGTTCCCCCTCTGCTGCTTTTGCAGACCACAGTCACGGCCAGTGATTTATCAGTTCAGCTGCCCCTGGTGCAGAGGGTTTTCTGGATACCAGCCATAACCCAGTCTTTTCCCAGGCTGGTACCTGCGAGCACAGCAGAGCTCACAGCCCGTCCAAGCGTGCAGCATGGGCCCCATCTCTCCTGCCTTTTGTTAACTGGCCGCTCAGCCATCCTCATTTTCCCGCAGCAGAATTATTTTGTCTAGCTGGGAGGTAAAAATAACTCACTGTTTTCTAGGGACAGATCCTAGAGAGATGTTCTCAAGAGAAAAGCACTGAGCAGCAGAACAAATAAACCAAAAGAGTATAATTCTGTGATAAACCTATTACATTTGAATGTACCTGTACGGTCTGAGAATAAAATTACCAGAAATAGAGAGCAACAATTTTCATTTTTCCAATCTGTTTATTTTGTTGTTGTTGTTCCACCTCTTGCAGAATAGGCAAATGTTTCCTCAGGACTCATACCCCACAGACTTGCATCCATAAAGCACTGGGTGTAGGCATCTTGTGAGAAAGTGTTGGCCAGTTTATAGTCACAGACCAAAAAGACCAGAACCCACCATCTAATGTGATGTGAGAGCAGCTGGAAGGCTGCGTTATGAGGAGATTATATTGCTCGTGTGTGGCCTCCCATAGTCTGCTGCTACAAGAAAACTGGAGCCCTGTTGCTTAGGCATAGTTTCTAATAATTCAGAGGATTTAAAGATAGCTGTTGGAATACACTGAGCTTCTAAGCACTGCTGGAGAGCCTTATAAGTAAAGCAGGACTTAAAACATTGAACTGACATAATTCCCATTTCAGACTATAAAGTTAGTTACTGGGAGCTGTGGATACATTAAGTTTAGTTGTCAAACTTTTACACTCATATATGAACATTTTGGTCCCTGCAAGTTAACTTTCGCTTGTCTCGGTGTCTCGGCAGAAGGTGTGAAGCCTTGCTACAGAAATCCTGGGACATCCCAGAGGCAGCAGGGTGAGGTGCTCAGAGGTTTGCCCAGCTCCTTCTCCACTGCCATGTGCCTCTGCTGCCTGCCCCTAGCTGGAGGGGTGCTGGTTGCAGCATGCTCAAAGGGTTTTTCTCTCTGAACTTGGCCCAACCTGCTCCCACCCTAGTCCTGGCAAGATGACATGAGGCACCCCACAGTGTGGATGCACGGCTTTATAGGACAAGTTGGTTCCTAACTGTCGTGGTTTAACCCCAGCCAGCAACTAAGCACCACGCAGCCGCTCACTCACTCCACCCCCACCCCGTGGGATGGGGGAGAGAATCAGAAGGAAAAAGGTAAAACTCGTGGCTTGAGATAAGAATAGTTTAGTAGAACAGAAAGGAAGAAACTAATAATGATAATAATAACAGTAATAAAATGACAATAATAATAAAAGAATTGGAATATACAAACCAAGTGATGCACAATGCAATTGCTCACCACTCACCGACCGATGCCAGTTAGTTCCTAAGCAGTGATCCCCCCCCCAGGCCAACTCAGCCCAGTTTATACACTGGGCATGACATCACATGGTATGGAATATTCCTTTGGCCAGTTTGGGTCGGCTGCCCTGGCTGTGTCCCCTCCCAACTTCTTGTGCCCCTCCAGCCTTCTTGCTGGCTGGGCATGAGAAGCTGGAAAATCCTTGACTTAGTCTAAACACTACTCAGCAGCAACTGAAAACATCAGTGTGTTATCAACATTCTTCTCATACTAAATCCCAAACATAACACCAGCTACTAGAAAGAAAATTAACTCTATCCCAGCCGAAACCAGGACACTAACAGAGTAGGCTTAAATATTTTTCATCTTTGCTGACCTCACTTCCAGTGTCAGCTGAGGTCATAGCATCTAGTTTCAAGACTGATAGCAAAATTATTGAGAAAATGCAACTCTAAGTGCCAAACCCGCATATCCTTAACAACCAGGGACATTTTTAGTGGCTTGATATCTCTCACCTGGAATCCTTCCTTCTGTCCTAGCTGGAGGCTCCAGTTCAAGCATTGCTCTTCTTGCCGCATGGCTCCCTCAGAATTTGGTATAAGGTTGGAGTAATGGGTTGGCACTCAGCAACCCCTGTCCCCTCTCCAAGCCCTTCTGTGATGGTGGCCACTCCAAAGCCTCTCTCTGTTGAAACTGCCAATTCCAGTCCCCTTTGGTTTTACCTTAAATCTGATCCCTTGCTTACTACCCAAACCCAACATGTTTATACTGGGGTAACCAAACAATCCCAGAGAAACAGCTTTTCCTCCTATCCTACAGACTTTTTCCAGGCTGTTATTTTGTCTGGGATTTTAGAAACAGCAATTGCGATATATATTTTCTTCTTGTCTGCCCCTCTCAGGACATGGTCACAGGAATCACCTGGGGCCCTCCAGCCAGAGAGTGATGACAGGGTGCAAAGTACAACACAGACAGCATGTCCCATGTCCTATTCCTTTTCTTCTAAAATACTGTCCCTTAACATATACCAATTTTGGCCTTTTCCATTTCATTCTGTGCAATTGCAGTTTTGATGAGCCCTGTCCCCATAGGTTCGGAAAGAGAACAGCAAACGCAGCCTGTGGGGCTGTCCTCTTTCTTGGTTTGCCACTGGTGTGCATATGTCTCTTGAGTTCTTCAGTTGCCAGACTCCTTCCAGCCAAGGCAGCACTGGTATTTGTTCAGGAGGTTTTCTGGGCGTTACCACACTCCTAAAGACTGTTCTTCAAAAGATATATCACTGAATGATTCATTGCTCTTGCATCCTCCTTAGTTGTCAGCCTGTAGTTACCCAGCTTTCTACATGCTTACGTTGTGCTTTTTTATGCCTTTTCCACACTTGTGATGAATTTAGGGGCTCTCAGAGTGTTGCATTGCCTTCTGTCTGCAGAGGATGTCACCATGACATCCAGAGGTGGCAGCGGCTCAGGAAGGAGGCATGAGATGTTAACCTGATGTGAGAGCTCATTGTATCTCTCTGAGCTAATTATAAGGAAGCCACTGTGGTCACCGCACAAGTTCTGGGACTTGGGGGCGTTGCAAGGAGATGGAGAGGAAGGGTTCGTGGCTATGACAGTGCTTTCCCATAATTTATTACCAAAAGACTTGACTGCACTTCTCAGCCAGTTTAAACATAATAGAGACGTGATGGATTTCTGCGATGGTGACATAAAAGAGCACAATTGTTCTTTTCTGTCTCGATTCCCAGTCCTTGTCTGTCCCCATGGTCTGACCCCTGCTGCCTGCTGATGCACATCATCTCCCTCTGTCCATGGCCAAATGCCTCAGCACTGCAGATAAGGTGTCCTTGGTCGCTGGCCCTCCCATGTGTAATGTCTTACTGGGAAGCCATTACTAGATATGACAGAGCCAAATCTGCCCTTCAAGAATATGGTTTTGGATGCAATAACATGGAACAAAGAAAAAAAAATCCACAGGAAAAAAGCCACAACAGTACAGTATCTGCCAGCGCTCAGGGTGGTGAAAGGCAGGCTCCAGTGATGATAATCCTATGAGACAGTATTGTATTTGGCACTCAGACACTTGTGTGATCTGTGTTTCAGGAATCCCTTAGCAAGATGAGGAAAGAGTTTCCAATCTAAAAGAAAAATATGGCAGAAACTGGGAGTGAAAACCCACCTTGTTTAATTTATGGCGTATCCACATTTATATCCTCCATAAATCTTGGAGAAGGGGCCAGTCATCACTCTCCCACTCACCTTTAATCCACAGCGTTCCTTCATTGCAGGCTCGAAGTTCCAGAAAAATGTGATTTAACTTCAGAATTTATGTTTGGTTTTGTTGGTGGGAGAATTCTTCTGTATTCTTAAGTTCAGAGAAGATGAATCATTGTGCAGTGGGATGCTTGGACACAAGGTTGAACAAGAACTAATTTCTTGTTTTTGTGAACTAGAGAATACAAACCCCAAAATCTTTTAGTAAATATTTGTTCACAAAGCTTTTCACAGTCTTTTGCTGTAGTTGAAACACTAATAGTCCACATTGCCTAAAAGTATTTTAGGAGTTTGTCAAGATTTTATTTTGTAAGTATACAATCTTCTCAAATATAACCATGTATGTTCTTCTATTTTCTATTTTGATATTTTAATCATAAAGCATTCAAAATTGGATAAAAGCCCACTCTAAAAAATTTTAAAATTGAAGAGGTAGCAATTTTTCATATACTCAAAGCCTAAAAAATTTCAGTATTCATTTCACATATCAGCACACAAACAAAACATATTGTAGAACCCTTGTTAGGTGTGAAATGTTTTGACTCAAATAGCTGGTGTTGAATAGCAATAGATAGATATATATGTATGTGTGTGTGTATATATATGTATATATAAAGACAGATTTGATATTTGGTGACTGTAGCACCTGCTTAATTGAATATCATTCAATTACAAGTCATGGTGCATCTACTGTATGAAAATAATGTAGTGTTTTAAGAAATTAATGCTACAATTGGGTAAAAAAATTCAAGTTTTGTATTTTTTACACATTTGACAAGATGTTATGCATTGTCATTTTCACTGTTTCTTCTCTGTTAGAAAGTAAGTAGAAAGTAAGTGTCTTATTTTCTTATATAATCAGAGAAACATTCTTACATGCAGAAAATGAGATTGTGAAATTCCCAAAGTTTGCAAGGAATCCGGAAGGCAGGCACAGGACTTGTAAACATGCTGAACTGACTTTAAAAGCCCATAAATTTCAATTTGTGTGTGCCCATTGAAATCCATGTATAACCTTGCTATGGCAACAGCATTGCTGGGGAGAATTAACATAGAGATAGACTTGGTATTACTTTACATCTTGTTTCAGACTGCTCAAATAACAATAGCAACAGAATGGAAGTGCCCTTTGTGCCAAGAACAATAAAGTGGATGCACAGAGTCTGAGAATTCTTGGCAACAAATATCTCACACAAATTAGGCTCTAATATGAAGTATTTTTAGGTTTGGATTCCTTTCACTGGATGTGCAAAGGATAAGACTCCTTGGGGCAAGTCCCTAGTGATCTTTTCCCCTTTCTGGAAGAGAGTGTAATTCTTGGAAGTATGGTCTGCATTTCATTCCAGGAGAAATTCTTATTCATTTTAGTAAAAAATGTTGTCTTTTTTTGATTTCAGCACAGAAACTCAAAACTTAGATTGTGATATACTGACAAACTACAAAATGTGGTGTCGTGGTTTAACCCCAGCCAGCAACTAAGCACCACACAGACACTCACTCACTTCCCCCCACCCAGTGGGAAGGGGGAGAAAATCAGAAAAAAAAAAGTAAAACGCGTGGGTTGTGATAAAGACAGTTTGATAGGTAAAGCAAAAGCTGTATGCGCAAGCAAAGCAAAACAAGGAATTCATTCCCCACTTCCCATGGGCAGGCAGGTGTTCAGCCATCTCCAGGAAAGCAGGGCTCCATCACGCTAAGTAACAGTCACTTGGGAAGACAAACGCCATCACTCCGAACATCCCCCCCTTCCTTCTTCTTTCCCCAGCTTTGTATGCTAAGCACGACATCCTATGGTCTGGAATACCCCTCTGGTCAGTTGGGGTCAGCTGTCCCGGCTGTGTCCCCTCCCAACTCCTTGTGCCCCCCCAGCCTCCTCGCTGGTGGGGTGGGGTGAGGAGCAGAAAAGCCCTTGGCTCTGGGTAAGCAGGGCTCAGCAGTAACCAAAACATCCCTGTGTTATCAACACTGTTTGCAGCACAAGTCCAAAACATAGCCTCCTACCAGCTACTGTGAAGAAAATTAACTTTATCCCAGCCAAAACCAGCACATGTGGTGAGGGACTGGTGAGAGAAAAGACTTTCCTTGAAGTCTCACAAGGAACTCCAGTTATCCAAGGAAATAATGGTGTTCAGTCTTTTCGATGAAACACAGAGCTCCTTCAACGAGCAGATCTGTGTGGCTGGTCATCATGTTGCTACCTCTAATAATACCATCTTGCATCTCAAAATATTTTTTCACATCGTAGCACAAAGAATTCTATTATTATGTGCGACTAAATTTTCATTAAAAAATGAAATGAGGGGGGAAAAGCGCATGCGTAAGCCTTATAACTGTGGAGCATGTGAATTCCAACCTCTTAAAAAAGAAGGCAATTCTAATGTTTATTTGTTTTGAAGTCTTATGGTTAGATTAAGCACAAGATTTTCAGGTTCTGGGGTTTTTTGCATGTCATATTTTGCTTCTCCTCCTTAAGCAAATTGATTCTAGAGACAGTTACCACAAGGTAGGAGCTAGACTCAAGCATGCTTTCGCAAGGATTTAATCGTCTTCGTTTTCTAATTCTTATCTTAACCACAACACAGCCACGGTTCCAGGGCAAGAAGGAGGATGATTTTGGTTCTGCTCTGCACAGAACTCTGTTCTTCTCCCACTGAAATCAAGGACAAAACTCCCTCTGAATTCAGTGGAAGCAGGGTTGAACCAGCGACTCCTAACAAAGGCAGTATTGTTCGTCTTTGCAGGGGTCTGGGATGCTGGTGATGCCTTTCGTCTTTGTGCTCACTTCCTCTGGCTCATTAGGGCTGTGGCTTTTGGTTTTTCAGCTCCGGGGTGTGTGTTTGCTGTCGGGCGTCAGCAATGTTTCATGGGCTCTGGTGCCTACTGTGCTACAAGGCAGATGTTCCAGTGATCCTTTCAACTGCGACATCTATTGCAGGGGAGTGGGGTCTTTCCTCCTAATTTAAATGCACAAAATCTAAGATTGGGTTTGCATTTCACTCTAGATGAGATTCACATGATTTGTTTATTATTTTCGCCTGTTTTTTTTTTTTTTTTAATGCCAGCAATAAAAGGTAACTTAAACCGCAAGAGGCTGCCTTAAGTACCTGCATTGCTCTCATCTTTCTTGAGGTGTCGATCAGCAGTGCATTTCCTTCACACAGGATGTCAGCAGACTTGATTTCCTATGCTGAAGTGGTAGCAAAACAGCATAAAGAGAGGCTGGGAAATTAAGAATTATGGGAGGTATCAAGACCTCAGTCTTGTAAGAGGTCCCTGGAGGAGCACTGATCTGTCGTTCCAGAGACCAGATAAATGCACTAATACCCTGGTTAAGTAGGCGCAAGCAAGTCACAGAGAGTATTCAGGCAACTGCAGTGGAGAGAGGGACAGTTAGTGTCAAAAGGATAGTGGGTGTTTTTTTTAAGCATATGCTTAAGCTTTCAAAATGTATATTGTTAAAGTTTGATATGTACTGATACCGATTTTGCAGGATAAACTATTAAAATTAATTACCGCCTATTTTCATTCTTTATAATTACTGTAACGGTTAGAGAGGTATATTTGTTCCAAATTAGATTTTATTCTCATGCTCAAGTATGTGTCTAGATTAATTCTACCTGAAGTAGATGAACTATCTTGGTTTTATGAAGCAATCTGGTCAAATTTCCCAACTGGGCATTTTAAAAAGAGGAATCTGAAACATCAAATGTACTAGTCGTACCTTGATGAAGACACCTTTCCCCTGCAGAGAAATCTGCATTTTTTGTTGTTCATTCCATATTTCAAAAGCACTTCAGCTATAAATTGCAAAGATATAGTTCAAATACTTTGTTAATTACTACTAGTATTTCCAAAGCTCTCAGATGTGGCAGGTAGTTTGTTGAAGTGTCATTGTATCTGGGTGCATCTGCTGCTAATGGAAGATAAAAAAAGACTCTCTGCTTTGGTATTTCCAGGTTAGAATTTAATTTCTATATTTCATTCCCATTTTCTCCTGTCTTAGCTGTATGGCTGCTAAGGAGGTCTTGCCCCCAGATGTTCCAGCTTCCCCTGGAGGCATCGGGGAGCTGTGGCTGTGGACTGTGCCAGCCTGCTCTCCCTGCTGGGTCCAGGTGCTGCGACCACGCGAGACCAGCCCTTGCTTTGCACCACAACCTGTGGTCCCTGAGGATGTGGGATGAGGCTGGAGCATCTCATCTGGCTTGGGAAGGAGCCCTCCCTGAAGCAGTGCAGGCACCACTGCCCATGCCCTGCCTCTTCTGCAGAACATCTGACTCTGGTATCCAAGGTCGACAACAACCACACTCTTCTTTTAAGCTGCCAGCATTACAAAGCCTGTGTATTGTATCCTGCCTTAGGAGAGTTGGAGGAAACAGCGTGAAACCCATGTTTATAAAAGGATGTGAGACATAAACTAACACTCTCCTTCTGATATCTGAATATTTATCTCTCAGTAAAATTCTCAAGAGAAAGCTGCAAAAATTCAACCTCAGTGTTAATTAAGAACCCATAAACTCCATTTATCTGAATTTACATATGGAAAAGGGGGTATGATAAAAGAGAGATGTAGCTATACATCTCTCTCTGCAAGTATAAACACAGTTTTCCCTGTGTTTATGCTAGACTGTCTACAAATGCATTGTCATACAGAAAAAGGAAGCTTGGACCCCTGAGCACAGCTCTGTGCCAGGGCCAAGAACTTTGGCAAGTGCAGTGCCTATAGCACACAGAGTAATGCCGACCATTCTCCAGATGAGGGCAGGAGCTATGGTCGTGACATGGAAGGCAAATCCAGGCCAGGATTTTGAGTGGGAAGAGCTGTGGTCAAAGACGGGAGATGAGCAGTCAGGGAGGAGGATGTACAATTATTTTGAACAAGAAGGAAACACTGCCTGAGCAGCAAGGATGAGTAAACAGGATAATTACCAGGAATTTACAGAAGTATTAGCGCAATCATGGGATGGCCTTTGTTTGAGCAGAGAGAGGGAGGTGGAGGAGCCAGAAATAAGTTCCAGGTTAAGAGCTGTAATGGCAGAGAATTTACTAGAGTTTTAATAGCTGTGGAGAAAGGGGGAAGGAGGAAAAGTATGAATTCAGTTTTGAGATATCAGGAGACCTTGCAGGAAAAGAGAGCAAGGAAAAGATGTGGGTCTGGCTACTCACTCACAGTTGTTGGTGCAGATGTGATAGTTATAACTGTGAAAAAAGATTTAGATAAGCAGGTATAAAAAGAAAGCAGGATAGCATCTCCATCAAAGATAGCTCTGAAGGACAAGACAAAACAAAGGAAAAAACAGGAAGAAAATCTCAATGAGCAAAGGATACACCTGGCTGTTGAAGGTGAGGGAGAGGTAGGCAACCCTTGTTCTTAAGAAAGAGGTGGAGGGACTGCTTCAATACCCCAGAGAGGGAGAAGCTGGTAAGAGGAAGAAAAAGAAATCAAAATAGTGCAAGCAGAAGCCTTGAGGTTTTGAGAAGCCTGGAGATGAGGGGGAGGAGAGAGAGCAAGCAGCAAGCAGAAAAAGAGGTGGAGCTGGGCAGGCAGCTAAAGCCTCCTAGGCTCCCAGGGAGAAGGAAAGAAACGCAAGAAAAAACTGGTTAGTGAGAGCCTGAGAGGAAGGGCAAGGGGGGAGCTACAGAACTGCAGCTGGAGCAGTGGATTGCATTGGGAACAGAGCAGGGGAGCAAGTTGGGTAACATGTCCTTACACAAAGCCTTTTCCCTTTGTGTCTGCATGTGCCTGTTACTGTCAATTCGATTAAATTAAGTGGTTGATCTCGTTATCCAGGTGATGGCTGGGTGCGGATGCATAGCCCTCAGAAGCACATAGAACCTATAGGAAGAATTGGTTTACGAGTCAGTGGCCAAAATTTTCAAAAATCCCTAAGAAAACAAGCAGTGTGGTCCTAAACAAAGCTTATCTTTCCCTGTTTCCTTTTTTTTTTCCTTGGTGATGAAAGAACAGGAACAGAAATAAAATTTTCTGCATCTCATGAGAAGAAAAATATCTGATTTCAGGTCTTTGTAAGGAACGCTGGAGGAACAAAGCGGCAAATTTTTCCTCCTGCTGCTGCTGTGGGAGCTGGACCCTTGCTGTCCCGCACAGGAGAGCACAACCCACACACCGAGGAGCCGCATTTTGCTCCTGCCAACAGGAATTTGACCCCACCACTCTCTGGTGACTCCCTAAGTGCTGGGCTGGTGAGCCCTCTGCCCACCACGCTTAGTGCAAGGCATGAAGTCCCACCAGCGGGGACTAGTGTGTGTCACCTGCCTGGGCTGTTCTTCTCTCTGGAGGGAGATAGGCACGTTCACACCTACTGACTGCCCCGTTCAGGCTGTGATTTTTAATTAAATTCCTCCCTCAGTCACAAGCGGATGCTGCGGGGTGGTGTTTGGGGGGTAGCTCTCCCTCCCTGCTGGCAGCCAAAGCCGTTCCACAGAAGAGTTGCTGGGACAGAAAGTGAGTGGAAAGAAAGAGAATGACTTTGTGGCCTGAACCTGGTATAATGTTTGAAGACCAGGGAAACAGGTAACATTCGTCTTAGATGGGTTGACCT
This sequence comes from Buteo buteo, assembly GCF_964188355.1. Taxonomy (NCBI): domain Eukaryota; kingdom Metazoa; phylum Chordata; class Aves; order Accipitriformes; family Accipitridae; genus Buteo; species Buteo buteo. Next base: position 15,402,944 of record NC_134174.1, on the reverse strand, counting down.
TTTTTTAAGGCAACATAATTATTTGGGATGATCTACTGCTCTGAAGCTGTAGAGCCCCTTGCACGGGCAGCGGGCAGTCTGCCTGGTGGGGAAGCAGGAGTCACTCCTCCGCCTGGCTGTCTGCTCCCAGCGGCAAAGAGGTGCCAGGTCCCCCTCCCCAAAGAGCGCACTAGCAGCCCTGCTTGCCGAAGAGCCCCTCCAGCCAGTGCCAGGGACCTTGCAACACCCCTGCAAGTCCCAGCCACGTTCCCCAACATAGCTGTTGCTCTTCAAGCATGGTGTATTCCATGGGTTGCTTTGGACAGGTTTATATAGACCTACCAAGCATCTCGCCGTGTGTGGCCCTGGCCCTTGCTGTTCCTCTCCGGCCCTGGTAAGGTGCATGTGCTCGGTGCCAAAGCTTCTCCGTCATTTGCCGACTCTGTCACAGGCTTCCCCTTATCCCAGCTGCAAGCTCTGTGCCCAGGGCTGAGGCTGAAAAGGGACAAGCTCTTGTCCAGTTTTTCCATTTGGTTGTATGAAGGTTTAAGCTCCCTGGCTCTCAGAACCATCCCTGTTTGGCAGAGCTCAGTGCCACCTCTCCTCCCGTGACCACTGCCCTGGCCGACGCCAAGCCTGCCCGCAGCAGGACTCAGCTGGCGCTGGCTAAGAGCTCGGTGTGCTTTCACTGCTGAAGTGAGGTCTGTTTAATACTTGCCTGTACTCAATGTGTAAATATTATGAGGAATCTGTAAAAAAATCTCCTGAAAGCCACTTTACACAGATGTTACCACGATTAGATTATTGTCCATTTACGGCCGAGGGAGAGACTTTGTAATTTACAGTGCATTTTATATCTCTATGATTTCTGTTGCACTGGGAGTAGTCAGCAAAAATCTATTAATAACAAAGAGTTAGGATCTCTGTAACAGGAGAAAGAAGGATGGTGGAAGGGTGATTTATGATTACTCAAAACCCCCAATTTGCTCAAAGGCAGACTGTCTTCTTAAGAAAAATATATTGCTATGTAAACAGGTGATAAATAATCATTTATAATGAGACAATTTATACAGGTGATATGAATTACTTCTTCATAAAAGTACAAACAATATTTACTGCTGTTTTGACAACAACCTCATTAATGGTCAGGGTCCCATTTAATTAGCCCTTGGATATGCTGCTTTAGACTTTCCTTTACCCGCTCCACATGCTGCATGACCTCCTCCCAACAGCTTTATCTTGGGGGGTGTTTTTTGTACAACTGAAACTCCAAAATGCTGCCAACATTTAAAAGAATCACAGCAGAAGAAAGCCCAGAGATTTTCTGATAACCTTAAAAGCAATGGGGAATGTAGGCTCACTCCAGACATCAAGCCCAAAGTGCTACTAGATCCAAGGGAATCTCTCAGGTCAATCTTTGCTCACCAATTTGCATGGTAAATCCACGCTGTTAACACTATGTAAAGTGTATGTTAACAAACATGAACACGGAGCCATAAACCTGGGCCACCTTGTGCCTGGGAAAATTGCAGCACTCTCAGAGGAGCATCAGAGATGGCTTTGGTTGTGGGTTTGGAGGGCTGAGGACGCGGGCACCGGCCAGGATGGAGCTGACACAGCAGAAGGCCCCGGCTCTGACGAGTCTCAACCGCCCAGAGGGTTATGAATGCAGCAGCCCTTTGGGTTTGTTCTTTATACTTACTAAAGTCCCTTTTTATGAACACCCCTGGCCCGCGAATGCATACGCAACTAAAAATAACTTGAATGTAAGCCAAAGTCAGCCCACCTGGTGGCTGCAAACGCAGTTATCTCCTGTTCCTTCCTTCCTTCCTTCCCGCCTGCCTCCCCCGGCTCAGTTTAACCGGAGCACAGGTGTCTTCCTGCACACCAGCACTGGAAAGATGAAGCAAGCAACCGCTCTTCTCTTCAATCAGCGGGGGGTTGATCACTTGTGCTGATTTACTTGTGAATCGGAGCAGGGTGATGCTAATGCCCTGCAGATGCTTCCCCTCTGAACCTCAGCAGTCCCAGAGGCAGCCGGTGAGATGGCACGCGGGGGATGGCTGCCCTACCTGAACCGCAAAGGAGCAGATGCTCACAGCGACTGTAAACAGACCTGGCAGAGGGAGGAGGCAGTACTGCACTGGCCAAAGCCAAATATAACCATGAGTGATGTCAGCACAGGTAGTAGGAAGTCCCATCCTGGGACTTTCCTCTACTCCTTTCCTCTACTCCTTTCAGCTTCTCTTGGACTCTCAACAGTTACCAGTTGAGGCCTTCTTTCCATCACAGTTGAAGGGAGATAAGCAGACATAGACACTAGAATGGTTTTATTTAGCTAGACCTTTTTACGTAAAACAGCTCTGCTTCATGTTCATTTGAAAGAACGAACACCTTCAAAGACAGCAGTTCCTTTTGGCACAACCATGTTGATCCAAATCTAACCTGAAGGCAAGCCAGGGCAGAGCTGCTTAGCCAGCTTCTGCCCTTGAAAGCAGTTATGAGCTGTGGGCATTTTCTAGAGGTGGAACTGGGTGCAAGGGAGCATCAAACTGTTTCTCAGCTTTTCCAGCAATTCCTATGTGGACACGAACACATCACCTCAACTTTCACCCTCTGCATTGCCATATATGAAACATGAGTGAAGATGATCACTTTTCTAAATAGCTTTTGGATCTACAGAGGAAAGACAGCACATAAAGGATTTCTGAATATGTCATCAGGACCAACAGGTAGCCTGCAGGCCAGCTCCTGCCTTCACCTTCAAGGTGTTCATTTTAGCAGTCCTTCAAGGACATGCTGCTGCCCTTGCACATGAGGTGGTGCCTGAACCTGTGAGCAGTGTGGGGTATGCGGCGGGTCCCAAACAGGAGCCACCTCACACTGCTCTGGAGGCCAACTCACCCTGAAAACACTTTCTATTTGGATAGAAAATGGAGCTGCACAGTGTTAGCCCCATGTTTCAACACAAGTTTTATTTTTATCTTTGCATGTGGAACGGGTTCACACACTGAATGGTAATTTGAAATGTCAGGTTTAACCCTGAATGAAAGCCACCAAATATGTTGGCAAGAAAGCAAAATCCACGGCTGTTCTCATGCTGTTTGTTTCCTTTCAATAAGCTTTGAGAAAAGGCAGCAGCAGTGTGTCAGCAGCCCCAGCCACCAGCACAGGGAGGAGGGTGGGAGTGCTCCTGCCCTGGTGTCCCTTCTCCATGTCCCCACCAACTCGACTACTGCTGACCTTCCTGAAATCTCATTTCTCAGCCTGCCTCTCTGTACAGTAGTGCTGCACCTACATGGGAGTCAGAGGTGGCCTCTTCTCCCCCTTGTTGAGCCCAGTCCAGCAATGGGCACCTCACTGCTGGATGTGGGTTTGAATCTCAGGGACTGCCACCAGGTTTCCTGGGCAAATGCACTTGTCCCCAGCCACTGAAAGGAGCAGGACCCCCTTCTCTGGGCTCCTTTTTAACCAGAAAGGACGTGGGAGAAGGAGCCCAGGAGGACTGAAGTGAGACACCTCCGGGGCAGGTGATGTTTAGGAGCCACCTCATGCCAAGCATTTCCATACACACCCCTCCGCTTGGCTTGCGCTTGGCAGGCAGCCTGCTCGCGCTGCCAGTTTGAAGCATCTTGGTTCAGGAAGGGTTTGCATTGCCCTTTGGGGTGAGGACCCTGGTCCTGACCTGCCCAGCACAACAGTGTTTCTGTCTGTATTGACTGCATCCCTCCCAGCTGGGAAATGGCTTTGTTACCTACTGCCTTCCCATGGAGCCCTAAAATCACCCATTACATTTCAAAAATTGGGCCAGGGCAAAGAACCACTCAGAGCTGGTCAGAAACTTTGTGGGTCAGCAGGAGAAAAGTGCCAGATGAGTCAAGGCGGTGGAGGAGACAGGTGTTGTTTAGGGCGAGCTGCACAGAAAATAAAAGGTTGGGCAAGCCAAAGCGAAAGAAATCCTCTCTGCTGTGCAGCTGATGGATAGAAGAAACCAGAGAGACTGAAAGAGGGACACTCTGAAACTGAAAGATTTCATTACTTAGAGTTCTTCAGCTGATCTTCCAAACATGTTCATGCCCAGCACATTTTTTTTTCAGCTATCCAGCCCTCTTGTGAATCCAGATGAATTATGTCTGCTCTCATTATTCCCTATGTTCATACTACCATAAAATATGGAATTGATTTCATACAGCGTGAGGTGCTCTTTGAAAGTTCATGGCTGCCTGCTACGTAGAGAGACTCTTGCTTTAGTATTTTTAATGTTGCTTTTCTCCTGAATGTGATTGGATTGGTCAAACACAGCAGTCACCACCACCACTCTTACTGTGTCTTTTGAAAGCTTATATTGCTCTCAACTTGCTTTGATTTGATTCTTGTTAGCTCAAGAATTGCTCATGACTATACAAAAGAAATTATTAGTATTTCAGTTAGGGGTTCATTGACAAACTTTATCAATTCTGGAGGAGGCTAGCCACTGCAAGGTTCAAACCTTTGATCCACACCAGATCATTCCCCACCTTTCCTTCATTATTACTTTTATAAACTGCTCCTCATTTTGTCAATGTACATAATTTTCTTACTGAGCACAGATTGGAACAAAGTGTTCAATAATATTTAATGGGATTTTGTTGCTTTTGTCTTCACTGAGGCTTTCAGCTGGGATCTGAACACTACCACATTTAACACAGATGACCACAGTAAATGCTGAAGCCTGAATAGGCAAATAAGTTGCAGAATACATAGAAAAGGAGGTGTTTTCAAATATTCTGGGCTTGCAATTCATCCTAGAGCTGTTAGGAGCCAGCAGAAGCAATTGCAGATGTAGTAGTCATTGTCTTCGGGCACTCAAGGAGGATAGTGATGTTTCAGAGGGCTGGAAAAGATATGCACACATATTTAAATATATTCAAAAAGGGGAAAAAGAAGCTCTTATGGAATTATAGACCAGTCTACCAAGCTCAGTTCTCAGAAAAATACTGGGAAAAATAAGAACGTAGGAAAAAAAAAAAGAAAGATGAGCACATATTTGTCAGGAACATATAATGTCAGATGCATTTAATCTATTTCTGAAAAACAGCAAGCGACCTTGCTGATAAGAAAAAAGGAGTTGACTTCACATTTCTTGTAGTGATTGTCCACAGATCCATTCAAATTGAAAAGGCACCACATCTTACAGCCGTAGTCTTTTCTAGCCCAATCATCATCAAGGAAGCACATGCCCTGCCTCCACCCTGTCAGGCCACGACCATGCATAATGTATAGTTTGGTCATTGCCCATGCGCCCTCAGATCCCCTTGCACATCTAGATGGAGCTCTTTTTATGACTGAAGCCTTCTTTGATCTACCCTTAGATCTTCAACTTGGATGTTAGCTTGGCTTACCCCTTTCATTCATGCTCCCACCTTTGGCACCTTTCTCCCTGAAAAAGGAGAGGCATTTTTATTTAATCTTTGATATTCAGACCCCTGGAGCTGCTGAGCCTCCAGTCTGCCCCGAGCCCTGGTGCATATGGACACAGTCTGTGTTTTGAAGTTCCCTTTGAAGTCCAGACTCAGTGACCACACCCAGAGCAGGAGTATGTACAGGCATCCTCTGGGTTGCACAGTTTAGCCATACAACCCATTTGTTATAGGTAAGCCTCCAACACTGTCAGGAGTTTAACCCTGGGATCAAAACCAGTGTGTAGCAGTAAACTCTGGAGAAGAAAGTCTGCAGAAATTTCTCCTCATTAAAACTTTCTGTGTCTTAACAGAGCCCTGGGCTTGCATTTCCAGCCCAGTCCATATCAACACCAAAGATGACATCTATACTGGTGAACTAAACACGGTCTGGGTACAGGCTTGAGCGCTTGCCTGCAACCATTCCAGCTGTTTAACTGCTGGCATACAGCCTGGAATGGTTTTTACCTGTGTCAGTTGGCAGTCCCTAGGCAATTTCCCAGGCTCAGTCTGAAACTGTTCCCTATAGGAAGTATTGGTGGGAATGAAGGACATCAGCCTAATGGATGTGAACTGTGTCACACCATCTGTCCTTAAGGCAAAAGAACAAGTCCTGGCCCAGTTTTATTTAGGAGTATTAGCAAAGAAACTGCCTTTTAGGATGGTGCAAGGACTTGCCCATTGGCTAAATGGTAACGGGATAAGAGGTCTTTGAGTTTAACTCTGGCATGGTACAACCCCACTCCAGATTTCCTGGCCCTAAATGGCCACTAGTGAAGCTCATCATCAGCATTCCAGCTCTCAGAGATGCTCACAGAGCCAAAAACATTGGTTCAAGGAAACAAGCTAAAGCTTAAGGACAAGTAACCCCCTACAACATTAGAACATGGGGAATGCAGGCAAAACAGATCCTAATGGGGAGCATGTTCCCCACGCCCCTTGCCAATGTCAACTAAAACAGCTGCTTGGGTTCAGCAGGGTGGTATCCCTCTGCAGGGTCATTGTGGAGCTCTCCAACTCCTCAGACCTCTTGGAGAACAGACAGAAAGCTAAAGACAGTCTAGTCCCTGGGATTTACAGGGGCAAATCTGAATGTCATTCTGGTCAGGACTTGTCTTCCCTGAGCTGTCAGGGACAGATGTACTCTACAGCTCACCTGGGATCCAGTTCAAGTATGGGTCTGCCTATCTTGCTGGCATGTGTATTTTGATTCTGCAAATAATACTGCACTATGCCAATTTCTTAGGAATACATCCCCTCCATATAACAGGGTCTGCTCTTCTGTAGTGGCAAATTGCCATGCCAGTCTTATTCACATTTCTCCCTGTCATGATTTCTTCTTCCTTCTCTGTTGGAGTGGGGGCCCTTACTCATAAGAGCTGCAGGCCCAGAGCCTTTGGTGGCCCTAGGAAAGGGCTAGCCTGCAAATTTCAGTGTTTTAGCCCCCAGAGCAGTGAGGAAGGTCTCTTGATGCTGCCACGTCCAAGTGTTGACCAGCCTTATGATACTCTGGATGAAGAAGCTGAGGATGCTCAGTTTCCTCTGTTGTGCAGAGAAGGTATTTATTTTGGGGTTATGCATGACACATCAGATTTTCCTCCCAGTGCTGTAACAGCCAAGTACTGAATACACTGCCAATTACCTCAGCCTGTTCTGCCCAGGGTTTCAGCAACAGCTATATTCAGTTTTCCAGGATACTCAAAGCTTATCTGTTTCCTTGGACTTCTACAGAAAATTAACCTGGGCCTTCTAAGGAATGCTTTTTGGATACTTTTTCCAGGACACCTGTGAATTACCTCCACCCCTCTTCAACCTCCGGTACTGCAAAAGGTAAAGGCAGCTGTAATTGTAGTCAGCACAATCTTATGGATGCAGTTCTGAATCCAGGATGTAAAGATGCTGTTGGTGAGGGTCCATCTTCTCTGGGGAGAAAACCTTTAACCTATATTTCATAGCAGTAAGACCTATTTTTTTATTCACCTGGATCAGGAGACAAGTTTTGCCTGGTAGTTTGAATAGGTCTGGTTCACCTTGGTAGGAATTGATTTTCCTCATCTGAGGTGAACTGCCTGGACTGAAGGACACAAGGTCACCCATTAGTTTGGCTAAAGCCGACTCTGGCAACTTGGAGCTCCTTTCAAGCCTTCACAGAGCCCTGTGTCCTTTCAGAGCATTGAAAAATTACTTTTCCTTGGGCAAGGGTGTGCTGACATCCCTGTTCACCTGAAGCAACCTGAAAAAAACCACCATGCACTTGTGAATACCTGGGGCACTGTCTTGTCACCAAGGAAAGAGTTGACAAGTGGGTGATCTTCTTCAGGACATGTTGATCTATGTATAAATTCAGTTTCTTTTGTCCTTTTCCTCTTCACAGCAGTCTAGTAAGTTTTTCTATGAACTCAGACTGAAACAGCCTGTGGGCTTATGAGTGCATGCTAGACTTTACCTTGGCTTGGCTTGGAGTACCCCAGTAGATACTGCTAATACTGATAAAGTTCCCAGTCTTGAGTGCTTACAAGGCACATCCATCCGGAGACTGGATATGCATATGTAAGGCATTCTTAGAGGGAAACCAATGAGTTGGAGAAACAACCTACCATTGACTTCAGCAAGGCTTTAGTACTGCTCCATAAAACTCTCTCATGAGCAAGCTAAGAAAATATGGACTAAATAAGTAGTAAATCTGCTGGAAAACTGTGCTTAAGGGGTAGTTATTAGGGGTCTGTGATCAGATTTGAAGGCCTTATTGAATAGATTCCCAATGGACCAGTCCCAGGCCAAGCAAAAGCCAATGTATCCATTAATGGTCCTGACATAGGAATAGACAATGCTCTCACTGGTGTTGTGGATGATCAAAGCTGGGGGAGGAGAGAAATGCAAACCCTTTGAAAGCTAGGATTAGAATTGAAAAGTTCCTGACCAATTACAGCAAGAACCTAAAATAAATAGCCAATAAACCCTTAAGGTTAAGGGCAAAGTATGATATGCGGGCAGTAATAGGCAGCTACACAAATACAAATTGGGTAAGTGCTTAAGCAGTAGCTCTGCAGAGATGGAGTTGGTGATTAAAGATGAATATGAGTCATAGGCTTGGTGCTGCTGTGAAAGAAGGCAGATGCCACACTCAGATATAGGATGAGGAGTCATAAGAAAGATGCAGTCAGTATTTCTTTCTCCACTTTATTCACCCCTTCAAGACTTCTGAAATTTTGTGCATTTTCGAGTACCATACTTATAACTCCAACTGGACAGTGCCCTGAGGAAGCCAGGGAGGAATGTTCTGCCTGGAGGAAAAAAAAAAATGGCCTGGGAAGAAGAGAAAGTATTTGATTTAGTTTGTCTAGAGAAGATAGGACGGAAGGGAAGGGAAAAGAAAAAGCATGCTAATGCTTTTCGGGTTATGATAAAAGATTGCTACACAGAGAAGGGGGCCAAATTGTGTGTGTACTAAGTGTAGGGCAGCAAGTCATGCAGAAAAACATTAGGACAAACTCAAGGATAAGTAAGCTCTGGAACAGATGGCCTAGGAGACCTACAATATTTTAGAAACAGATTGTAAAATACCAGTAAAGACTGATTTAGATATAATCAGTCCTGTGCTGGTATTATGAGATGGGACAAGATGACCTCTCTACTTCCTGTCACTCCTGTCATATTTTATTCTGTGATCCTGTAATTATTTTTTAATTCAGTACCATATCAATGTCATTACATGCTCTACCTGATTTTTTAACCTATTTACCTTTACTCCAGCATTTCTTCTGCTGGTATCATCCCTCTCTTCCCTCTCCTGCTCTCTGATGGCCTTATCTCAGTGTCTTTGTTGTCCATCTCTTCTTCTCCCTGAAAGGCAACCTCTTTCGTATCATTAGTTTTTCTCACACCACCACCTTGTAAACAGCAATTTTCTTCAGTTACACATTCAAAGTAGATGTTTTTACCTTCAGATGTTTAAGGACACAAAGGTGAATCACTGTTTTTTGTTTCTTCTTCTTCTTCTTTACATTCTCGGAAGGGTAATGGGTTGTGCCCTCCCAGTGACATGCAGCTTTGTCTCATACCCATGAGCCAAAATGTCTGCATTAAGGATTTCAATAAAAGTGTGGTCTACAAGCTTAGAAACAAAGGGAAGGGTAAGAAAAAAGCTATTACAAGCTGAGAGTATTACAGATGCCTATTTTCATATCCTGTGTTAGACATTTAAACAAGAGACTTAAGTGGCAAGCCTACTTGGCTCCATGCACAGTCAACCGAGACGGAGAGAAGCATTTCTGGTGGGTGATTCATCCTGACTAACACCCGAGTTGCCTGCTTACGTTGCCAACAGTAGGACTCAAGGGAGACTTGCCTTCTGGCTGGGGGCCTCAGACAGCTGGCCAGGAGGCAGGAGGCATTTGGGTGCTGCCAAAGGCACTGTTGTGAGCAGGAACCAACGAACCTGCTTAGCTAAAGGAAGGGGACAGCAAGTTGTTAAAGAGAGTGGTAATTGCAGTAAGCAATATTGTCCTGGGATGGTGAGACACAGGGCTGTAATATGCTCCGGGAACCTTGTTTTGAGAACTCTGTTTCAGTTGTCCTTAATTGGATTGATGTTTAATTTTTGCAGGTGTTGTCCTTTTTGAAAATTCATTTTATCTGAGGAGAAGAAAAACTTGGTGAAGCTGTGGGCAAATCCTGCCTTCTTGCTGAGCTGGAAGTGATAGAAAATAAAAGCCTAGCTAAACTGTGCTGGGGAGTGGTGCTTTGACTCATCTCTGCTTCTTGTAAATCCTTGGTTTGACCCTTAGCTGTAACTTCTACCTCCAGGTAATCGGGGTTGGCTGGAATGCTCCTTCCTGCCTAGCTCAGGGGGCTGGATAATTTTGATTTTCTATGAGATACCTAAGGGATCCAAAGCAGGAGTCCCATTGCCTTGGCTCTCAACTTTGTGTCAGGCTTGTTGTTTGATCCCTCCAGGACAGTGGGGGTTCATTCATCTGAGGAAAGGGCTCCATGTCCTATTTGAACTGGGAGAGCCCTCCAGTCATCACCCAGGAGCAAATAAATAATTTTCCAGCTCTCTGAGCCATGTTTCTAGCACCTCTCCGCTGCCCCCTTCTTTTCTGTTTCATAAACCTTGTCTTCACTCGCAAGCCCTTCCTCAAGACCAGTGCTTCTTAGCATCTCCCATCTGGCCTGGAAGATGTCCACCATCCACCATCCACCATCCACCATCCTGTTGTCACATCTTCCAGCAAACACTTTTGAGTATCAGCCCATGACCGACATTGCCGAGGGGAGCTCCCCAAAGCCACCTCCCTGAGTCCCTCTGGAAGCCATCCTTTGATAACAGTCACATCAGGCATTAGGTGTGCAGGACTTCTTGTCCTTGTACTCCTCCATTAGTCAATACTTGCCTGTTGTCTGCAGTGCTATATTTAAATGGTGAACTACTTGGAGCACAGCCTGTCCCTTCCTTTTGTGATTGCACAGTGCCTCATATAATGGAGTATTGCTTCATGACTTGTGCTGTTAGGCACGGACACAAAGCAAATAAATAATATTAATGCTAATAAGAGCCTTTCCTTACTTCCTTCTTTTGTCTTTCTTTTCTTCGTTTCTTTTATCTTCACTGTTTTAGCTATGCTTATTTCATTTAAATGAAAGAACCACTCAAATACAGCTTACTTTTTATCTTCCCAGAGAATGTTCACTTTTTAGTCCAAAGGTAAAATACTGAATACAAAATCAAGCAACCTGGAGGTTGTTTTTAATCAAATAATTTATCTTGGCGGGCACTGCTGCTGTTTGGGAAAATAATCCATTTCTGTCTCAGCAGAAGCCTGTGCATACTATTGAAGCTGATCCTTAGTTCATTTGATTTTCTGTTTAGTTTGATCAGTACCTCAAAGAACAGCTCTTTTTTTATTAAGAAAGTAGCTTACACCTTTCTTTTTGATCACTTTAAGAACTGCTACTGAATAATTAACTTTGTTCCTAGAAAACATCCTCACTGCCCCACAGATGCATCACTAAGCATGGCGTGCAAAACAGGACATTTACAGCTGCAGCGGGGTAAATTGCTATTCTTTATGTTTACTGCAAATGGCAAATTTGTCCCCAAATGTTGTTTTAGTTATTCCCAAACTATTTGTGTATCTGAGAAAAATGTACCAAGTAGTTTTGGCTAGAAGCTAGATCGTGCAGCCTATCAGAGAGAACATATCCACAATTTATGCAACACTCTATGGTCAGTGATATCCGGGCAGTAGAAGACTTACACATAATCCCCATTTCTGCGTGTGGGACCTGAACCCTGCTTCCCCAGGGAGTCCTCTGAGCAGCAGCCTGAGGGGTATTCATGGAAAAGGGCTGACCACAAAGTTCCTCTGAAGTCCTACTCAGGATGGGATATTGCAACATCCTCTACTAATATTGCTGTTATTCTGCTTAAGGGATAGAAAAGACAGACCCAGACACCATAGCAAGATATGCATTGTTAATAAAATTCAAATTTTTGTGTGCTCTCTTTTTTCCTAGCAAAGACTGTTACTAAAAGCTTGTACTTAGGTAAGCAAGAGAAAAGACATAAAGTTTAAGGTATGAAATACCAGATTGTCATTAAACCATAGGAAATTTCAGCTTCTGGTGTGCTTGGGCAGCAGCCTGATGGAAAAGAAGACAAAGGACAGGACTGGATTTTTAGTATGAGCAACCTGGTCTCCATTGGTATGTTCATTGCATCCCAGAGAATTAATGGCTCTCTAAATGAGCCACTGAGATGGTAAGAGTTATCTACATATTCCATTTATTTTATAATAGCTGTTAATCTTACACAGCCTGATTTGATAAAACAGATCATCAGATCTTGATTTTTGTGTGCTTAATTTAAACTGTAATTAACTATGCATTATCCATATAAATTGCAATGCAGAAGTCTCTAAAAGTAAATGAGGATGGGGCTACAGTCCAAAAACAAGTGTACAAAGCTATTGCTGAATTCCTGCCCAAGTGTGAAAAAGGGACCAGTTGGTGTTGAAGAAATAGAATAGCTACTCTATTACAAGCCAGCCCATGCCAGTGGGTTCCCAGATACATGCTGAGGAGGAAAGAAAGGTAGTAACCTAACGGGCCACATCCATCAGAGCCTTCTGCCCAGAGTGACCCTTCTGGGCAAGTCCTGCTGTGATAAAGTTTGGCCACTTTCATGGCTCAAAGTGCAGAGAAGAGACCCAAGAAGCTGGAGGGGGAATGTAAATGTCAATGTCTCCTCTTGGGAGAGGAGATGGACTAGCTATCATGTTAGTGAAAGAAATAGCTATCTGAAAGGTAAAGTGCAATTACACACTGAACTGAGGCTGACAAAATTTGGCACATTGACCCTCGGTCCAGACCCATGATTTAACTCTGAAGCTGAGTGGAACTGGACATCTAAATTATGGCTTCTGGGTGCTGAAGTTCAGTGACAAACCAGATCTATAATGAGAACAGAAACCTTTAATTACAGTGACTCAAATGCCTTAACACCAGTTTACATTCTTGTTCCATGGTCATGCTAAGTTAGCTCAAATCCTGGTGCAGATCAAGTCCTGCTCCCCCTGGCTCCCGGACACATGCCACCTCTCTTCCTCTGATCCTTCCCTTCTGCCAGCACACACACTCATGTGGCCAGGCAATAAACTAGCTCTGGGAACTGATCTGGCTTGAAACAAGCCCTCTCTCCTCCACAAAGGATTAGTCCCAAACCCCCGCAGGACTGCCTTTGGGGTGAGCCACTGACAGCAAAACCTGGGGTGAGGTGGCTGCAGCCTGCTCTCGTCTTTCCTGTTAGGGACTTTAACTTCTCAGGGTCAAAAGTGGTCAGAAAGAGAGAAGTATCCCAACACATTCTAAGATTTATGGAAAGGATTTAAAAAAATCGGCTAGTCCAAACCTCTGTACTAAGACAATTAAATTGTCTTTATTCTTCGGCTGAGATATGCTTTTTTCTCCACTGTTGTTAAAAACCTTCAGTGAAGGATGTACTTTTGGATTCAAGATAAAAAAAGAGAAAATTCCTCTCTTCTATCTTCTTGCCACCATCTGTTTCTTTTTCCTTCCTTTTGTCTTATCTTTACATGTGTATTTATTGAGTTGTGAAAGAGATTTGAGTGATGTGTTCTCCAATAATTGCCTATGATCTTCAGTGTAGCTATAGAAAACCATATATTAATATGCCTTAGGAGGTGAAGGGACAAATACCTCAGCATGCACACACCTTTAGCAGGTATTTATTTTTGAAAATAGACATGTAAACAGCCATGTTGGAACTTGCAAAGCTTCTTGGTGTAATTATTACTGCCCTATAACTATGTCCCTGTATGATGAACATTCTTTTAACATAGTTCAATGCAAATATTTGATGAGTTAAGAAAAAGCTCTCTTGTCTGTTGGAAATGGACTCTATTGGGTTACCGTACTGAGAGATCTCAGTTCCTTGATATGTTTGAAGAATAAGTTTTTTATGTTGCTAAAATCCATTTTAAAAGATAATTTGGCTTAGGTGGTTAGGGTAATCATACTTAAGTCTCCCCCTTGTTTTAAATGCAGTCCAAATCAGCGCGTAACTGTCAATAAACAAGTATTTTAAATCCTGTTTCTGTGAGGGGACATCACAAAAGGTACTATCACAGTTGGTGATGTGTGGTGAATTTCTTGGTACATTCAATGCAAAGCAAAAAACTGACTGAATGGATTGTATCTGAAAATCTTTTCTCATAAGCACATGGTGTATTGGGTTTGCGTGGCAAGGTTTTGGTAGTGGGGGGGCTGCAAGGGTGGCTTCTGTGAGAAGATGCCAGAAGCTTCTCCCATGTCTGAGAGAGCCAGTGCCAGCCGGCTCTAAGATGGACCCAACGCTGGCAAAGGCCGAGCCCATCAGCGATGGTGGTAGTGCCTCTGGGATAATGTTATTTAAGAAGCGGGGGGGGGGGGGGAAGGAAACTGTGTAACTGCAGCTGGAGAGAGGATTGAGAATATGCAAGAGAAACAGCCCTGCAGACCCCCAGGTCAGTGCAGAAGGAGGGGGAGGAGATGCTCCAGGCACCGGAGCAGAGATTCCCCTGCAGCCCGTGGGGAAGACCCTGGTGAGGCAGGCTGTCCCCCTGCAGAACAGGGAGGTCCATGGTGGAGCAGATCTCCACCTGCAGCCCGTGGATGACCCACACCAGAGCAGGTGGGTGCCTGAAGGAGGCTGTGACCCTGTGGGAAGCCCGCGCTGGAGCAGGCTCCTGGCAGGACCTGTGGCCCCGTGAAGAGAGGAGCCCACGCTGGAGCAGGTTTGCTGGCCGCACTTGTGACCCCACGGGGGACCTGGTAGTCCATTCCTGAAGGGCTGCACCCCATGGAAAGGACATGTGGAAAGGACCCACGCGGGAGCAGTTGGTGAAGAACTGCAGCCCGTGGGAAGGACCCATGTTAGAGAAGTTAGTGGAGGACTGTCTCCCATGGGAGGGACCCCACGCTGGAGCAGTGGAAGAGCAAGGAGGAAGGAGCAGCAGAGACAAAATGTGATGAACTGACTGCAACCCTCATTCCCCATCCCCCTGTGCCACTTGTGGGGAGGATGTAGAGAAATCGGGAGTGAAGTTGAGCCTGGGAAGAAGGGAGGGGTAGGGGGAAGGTGGTTTAAGATTTGGTTTTATTTCTCATTATCCTACTCTGATTTGATTGGTAATAAATTAAATTAATTTCCCCAAGATGAGTCTGTTTTGCCTGTGATGGTACTTGCTGAGTGATCTCTCCCTGTCCTTATATCAACCTATGAGCTTTTTGTCATACTTTTTCTTCCCCTGTCCAGTTGAGGAAGGGGAGTGATAGAGCGGCTTTGTGGGCACCTGGCGTCCAGCCAGGGTCAACCACCACACATGGTTATGCTTGAAGTGAGATGTCCAAAGCAACCATTGGCAGGTTTAAAGGCTTTTGTAATGTGTAAAGTAGGAAAAACTGGTTATGGGAGAAAACTCCAGGCTGCCTACGGTAGACAGCATGAATATAGCCATTGTCTTGACAGTGTGGGAAGACCATATGCCTGGTTTCTATACAAAGAAAACTTCAGCATACAAGGGTGCTCTAAAGCAATCCACCCCTCACATGTGCTGGGACATAAGGCAGAGGCCATTTGCCCCTGACTAATCCTATCGTAGAGCAATACTTCTAATTTGATCCATCTGCTAATTTGCAAGGTCACTTCTTCAGTCCTTCACATCCTGCAAAGTCATTCCTCAAGTCAACATCATCTCCTCTGGCCCTCAGGTCACTAAGTGTGTTGTTCAGTATTGTCAGGATATGGCCAACATATTGTACCTTATTTATCTCTACTTTTGGTCAGCTATTGGTAATTGTATACACCTCACATTGTCATTGTTCTTTATCTCATAATTTTATTATAAATATCTGACACAGATCTCCAACTGAAAGTTGTTTGAACAGTGCTTGATAAACTTACTGCTTCTCCCTGATCCACAGTTTAGTGAGGACATTATTTATGTTAGACTCTATTCTCACCAGCAGTCCTCCCCTTGCCCATCTGAGCCCTGCACCACAGAGAGAGTCATGGGGGCTGTGAGATATACTGCCTGGGTAAATAAATGTGACAACAATGCTTGCAGTTACTCCTTCTAGAACAGTCGTGCCACATAAGGTCATATTTATTTTCATAGCCTTTGTTTTTTGACCTGTTGCTTGTAAGACCTTATTGTTTTGCTGTTCTGACTAAGCTGTTTGTCTTTTGTTGTATCTCATCTGCTGATGAACAGATATCCCCAGCAAACCAAGACTGCCAAACACCCCTGGGACTCGAGTCTCCGTGCTAGATATTTGTCATACAGCAGTATGAGACACTGCGGGGAGATGATGTACCTTAGCCTATGCCAGCAGTGACATCAAAGCAATCATTTAATTACCAGTGTACTGAGAAAGATTTTGGAAAATATAAATAATTTTACAAATAAATCTGTAAATTTTCAGTGTCTTGCTATAGCAGCATCATTGTCAAATGCTTTCCTACAATCACTGAGGTGTAAGAGTACTAGTTGCCATGAATTTCTTTAGTCACTAGTATTATGTAGTGTGAAGGTATGGTATATGAATTAATAGCTGGGAAGGAAACCAGCTAGCTCTACGTAGGGGCACTGTGGCTTCTCTGCAGAATAATTGAACAAAGTCCTTTTTTAGACAGGAGCATTATTTACTTCCAGTTGTTTCAATCACTTAAATTTTTCTTAGGCAATTCTGTCATGGTGCTTTTCCTCCTTTCCTTTGAGGTGAATTTTAGACCCTGTTCCCTGCTGTAGTTTCATTCTTCATATCACTTACTTTGAGTGGATGTGCACTTACTTTCCTTGCTGACAGTCTTTATAGCTCTGTAGCTTGCTGTTGGAAGCTTTCAGTTCACCTTAGGTAATCCGTGTATGTGAATACCCAGATCTTACCAGGTTCAGTCTTGTTTCAGTTGGGGGTCTATTTAGCGCACAACAGAAGTAGCCCGTGATCCAAATTAACATAATTGTCTTTCCCTTTGTTTTTTTTTTTTATGCTTGCGGTGATTCACTGCTCTTTCCTTCCTTTGGAAAGTCCCAAGACATTCTCAGCCATATCAGTGAATGTGCTTCTGATGGGTCTCCAGGTCTAGTCTACGTGACTGGAAAGGGATTCCAAGGCCTTCCAGATAGAAAACTCATCTGAAGGGGAAGAAGTTGGCAATGATCCCATGATGCTTCCTATTACATGACTGAGCCATTGACTTTGGATGACCACTTTTAATCAGAAAAGCAATCATTTCAATAGCCTACGCGATCATATCATTAAATCCATCACTACACTACAAAACCTGCAGTTACGACTGAAGTGATTGATCTTGCTTTAAATGTGAAATACTTGAAATGTATAAAATACAGCTATTCTTGTTCTTCCAGAGAGCCACATGGAAGACTCTTGATCAAAGATCATTTTTTTTTTTCCTTGCTTCTGCGAACTACCATCGAAAGTGCAGATCTGTTTTACATATAAAATATGAACTCAGGGACTCTGGTCAAGCAACATAGCTTATGCAATTTTATACCTTTGTGAATAAAACAAGTGATATTACTGTGATGGATATTTGTAAATCACCAAGTGTGAAATGGTCACTGACTTATGTTTTGCTAACATTAAAACACTACAACATATCTGAGCAGTTTTAATGAATATTAAACTATATGAGCTATGAAAACTATTGATAATGCTGGAGAATAACTGTTTCTGTGGACACTTTTGGAAGACTAACAATGCCAAACAACTAAAAAAGCTTGGGTATGCTAGAAAGTGCTCTACATAACTGATCTTTGCCTCATATCACAAGATAATGATGGCTTTCTTCTTTGTATTACTAGTTCATTACTTTTTTACTTATAGCCAGAATCTTTTTTGTCATTATTTGTGAGCCACAGATGGTAGTTCTTAGGCTGGCATCTGCCCTTTCCTGAAAACCTCTATGCAAGGACTGAGATTCTTGTCAGGACACGATCAAGAAAATTACCATACTGATCCCAGGTAGTGCAAGTCAAAGTTGGCTTGAAAGCCTCTTGGAGAGCGTGGTGGAGAGCAGTGATCTTGCAAAAGGCTCCTGGAAAACAGTTACCCCATGCCACCCAAGAGCAAAGTGCTCTACAAACAATATGCGCCTACTCCTAAAGCCTTGGATAGCTACAGAAGTTGGTAAGACAACAGTAAGCATTGAGTTTTTGACACTAAGACACAGAATGTGGAAGATCCTCCATTTGTTATGTGCTGTGAACCAACAGGCCAACAAAAAGCTGCCAGTAAATCCAAATGCAGTCATCGAAGCAGCTGCTCAGGAGCACAGAGGTATGGGTTAATATATCCTATCAAAGTCAAGCTCATAAATAACTTCATCAAAATTCATCAGTGTGTCAGATATCCTTTTGCTTCCAGTATTAAAGATTAACAAAGGATTCATTGTCAGCAAATCACAAAAGGTTGCTGGACTTGAGGCTACTTTTTGCCGAGTTCCTTAAGAATTAGAGAATAGCTGGCAATTTCATTCACAAATATTTGCATTCCTAGTCAGGCAGTGGAAACGTGAAAGGCTGGAAAAGTGATGGCTATTCTGCATCTGGGAAGAAGGCAAATGAGCTCTAAAGCTATAATCCCTTGTTAGGAAACCTTCTCTTGAGTTGATGTACAGAGCTGGAAACCTCTATTAAAATGTGTGTTCGGGATCTGGCCCTGACTTCTGGGATCAGGATCTAGCATGGTCCACCTAGAAACTGGCTACCAAAGGTAGCAGCTGTGCTGACTGACCTCTCTGGGTGCTCTGGGGGAGTGCCTGCTGTGTCTAGCAGTCCCAGTCATTTTCTCATAATTCAAAAGCTCAGCAACAGCAATCTGCATGCCTTGCTTGGCAGTCGTCCCAGTAGCACAAGAGCACTCTGCAAAGGACTCTTTGAGTTTCTAGGCTTGTATGACTACTTCTTAGACCTTATAACAGCAACAGTTCATGCCATCTTCCACGCTTTATGGATACAATTGCACTGCAAGTGAAATATTAGGCATAGTCTCTTCAAGGGACTACGCAAACCCTTAGAGATGATCAGGAATTTCAGGCTCTTCTTCTTTAAGATATATGGCCACCCTCCCCCAAAGAAGGATGGATTTTGAACCTCTGCTCTCAGACAGATCCCATTCTTGCATGTGGAATTCCAAGAGCAATGACAGATTAGGAACTCATGCCAAAGTCACTGAAGCGTTTAATAGAGTCTGAGGAAGCCAGTGTCAATCTTTCCTTTGTTCAGAATTACTTTAGCAGAAGTATGCAGGCTCTTCACATTCTCTGCATGGTTCACGTGAAGCGAAATCTCATCTAAGTGCGGTAATCTTGGGGCATTAAATTACATTTAACCTAAATTGTTAACAGTTGTTGATTCTCCATGTTATAATTATATTGGCTACAAACGGGATCAAGTCAACAGCGTGGAGGAGACGTCAGTGGGGTGACTGTGAAATGACAGGCAGCCGCACCAATCCCTGCCCCCCCTCCCCGGCTCGTGTACGCTCGCAGCTCCAGGCTGGGAGGGCTCAGGGGAATGGGGGGGGCTCTGCACATATGTCCAGAAATTGCTGCAGTGGATGGCTTGGCTCGCCTTTCGCTGCTATTTAAAGGCACATGAGCTGCATGTTAAATTGGGCATTAGTATTTGCCTGGCTCTCCAACATACAGCTGGTTTGACTGTGCTATACAGCAGTCCTGTTGGGGAATTGAGGACAAAATGCAGGCAGAGCCCATAAGCACAGAAATTACAGGACATTAGGAGCTGAGTCTGCCTTCTCCTCTTCGGATGACAGTTTCACTAGGGCAACTCCCTAAACCACAACAGTATTAGCAAATGAAGATCATGGCTTGCCACTGTGCTTTGAGTTGCCAAGAAATGCTTGGTTTCTTCCACAAAGTGCCGGCTCAGGTAAATCTCTGGACTTTTAGTGCAAGATAAGAAGGAGCATTTGCAAATGGTGGATTTGCCTCTTGCCTAACGTAAACACTGAGCTTGGGTGCCCATTGCTAGCAGTTATCCCAGCTCTGCAGGAGGTGGCTGTAAAGCCTCAGGACACCTGAATATTTACAGTGGACTTATTCTAGGAACATAAAATAATGGATTCTGCTAAGTCCATAAATTGCTGTCTAAAATACCTATCAGCTCACAAGCAAACTATTACCAAAAAGGTTTTAAAGCAGAAGTGAATGAGAGAGGAACCACAGCACAAAGAAACTGAAGCTGTGTCTATACTAGCAAACTGAATGTGCCTGGGGCCATTCCCTGGCACTGAGGCCAGTTGGCAAGGAGCAGCCTGAATCCATAGCGTTAAACTGTCTTACTCTCCAAAACAGGGTGGCCACGTGGAAACTGGTGCTGGGAGCAGTCCCTGGCCCATGGTGCTCCTGAACCCTACCCAGAAACTGTGCGGGAGAGAGCTACTTGGCACAGTTCAAAATGTGCCAAGACCCATGCTAAAAATTCCGTGGTGCAGAGGATGGGGAGCACTGAGGGATGTTCCTGGTGCTGTTAAATGCAGTGGTGTTGATGGAGCCTGAAAATTTCAACCTATGCTATGGACAAGAAGAAAAATCTCAGAAAGAATGGGAGCAACTCCACCCTTTTTACGCTCCTGGTTGGGAGCACGAGAACAGGTAAGCTGTGTGCTTTGCCCTGAAAGCCTTGCTGGCAGGAGTTTCAGCCCCTGTGCCATGGGTGGGCGCACACCTCCTCTGGAGTGCAGTCATGCAGAGTTTTGCCAAAACCAAGCTATTTCATTTTGTTGGTTTTTTTAAGTATAGCTTTTCCTATGACTTTGGTGGGTTTGTAAGGCTTTGTTTTGCTGTAATTGGAACCTTCCTTAATGTTTTGCACTCTGCAACTGCTGATAGGTAGTTTCACCTCTCAGCCATTTCTAAGACTGTTTTCCATCTTTGAGTTTCATTTTCATGACACAAGATGACAAACATGAGCACTGAATAAGACAGCCACAATATTTGTTGTGACTGGAAGACACCAGTACTCAGTTATTTAAAACAAAACAAATTAAAAAAAATCCCAGGAAAGAGGACTCCCTGCTTCTAATGGCAGATTCTTTTGTAAATCAGAACAACACAGAGCAGCCCAGCTAGGCTGGCCATGGAGCTGGGGCTGTGATTTCTTAATGCAAGGTGTTCAGTGGCAATGCTGGTTTCAATTATTCTCACAATCGCTTGTTCCCATCACAGAACTGACATTTCTTGGCAGGATTTTTTTTTTTTAATAGGATCAGGTCCCTAATCCAGTTTAAAATACAGTCCTGCAAACAGTTGTGCTGTCACAACTGAATGGGCTGAAGACCAGCAGATAGGACACAGGAGACAGAGAGTGGGAGGCAGGGAAGGTACGAAATACTGCATTTGCACTGAGTTTATAGCTGCTTTCTCTTTCTAATGCCTGCTGCTTTTTGCTTTCTTCTCCACCTATGGGTGAAAGCATAATCTGAGGAGATAGTAAGCTCAGGAATTCATGGCTGTCCATTGCTTGTTTTCTTTGCACCCTCCTTCCTTCTGAGACTTTAGTGATGGTTTGTGCAGATAGTCCCATGCTCCTATACTGCTTTGGCAAAGTGGTGCTTAGGCTTCCTCTTTCCAACAAGGAATGACTCAGAAGGCAGGAGGCATTTTCACAGCAAATATGAGTTTACTTCTGCCTGTATAAAGACTGGTAGATCTGGCCAATGTGACCATCCCTTTGAGAGTGAGTCCCCATTCCAGCAGGACTTCCATGATCACTCAAGTTACTTAATATCTTTTTTCTGCATCCACCTTCACTAAAAAGATTAACTGCTATCAGATGTTTAATGCAATTAACAGCAGTGTCAAAAGGGGAAGAACTCAGACTAGAAGAGAAGGAATGGATTAGGGAATATTCCTTCAATTAGATGTTTTCAGCTTGGTTGGGTCTAATGAAAATCACCCTAGAGTACTTAGGGATATAGCTGAAGCAATCACAGAGGCATCTGCAGCTAAAACCAGCTCTCAGGCATCTGTGGTTGAATTATCCAGTTTGGAGATTATCTGTGCCACAGATGCAGAGATAGCTAGAGTTCGACATGGCTCATTAGCACGAGCACCGCATGAATAAAGCATTGCAGATACCAGGGTCAGGTTGGGTCTGGAAATAGCCCAACAACTTCCATTCAGGACAAAGCTAAGGCCTTGTCTCAAAAAGCCTGGCTGGATGTGAACTGACTGTGTGTACCTGTACCTGTACCATATTCTCTGCTGAGCTCCAGGAGACTCATCAGCTTAGGCACAGTGTGAGGAAAGTGGTATAGGTCATTTCAAGCCCACTTGTTATGCCCATGTAAAAAGCCCTATTTAACATGAGTCCAAAATAAGTCCAACTGGATCCGAGCTAAGTCTGTAAAAAGATCTTGGACCATCTCTGCATTGTGTTCTCACAGACCTGCATTGTTCCCTGTATCCATGGCCTGGAGCATCTCAGCCCTCCTGAGGCTCCAGCAAGGAGCTGATGGTATCTTGGAGATTTTGCGAAGCTGCAGAAGACTGGAAAAGAGACAAACATTAAAAGAAAGGAAAGGAAGAGCTGGTATGGGTCAGATCAAAGTCATTAAAAGGCTGATTAAAAAACTGCCTGTTGAACTGTGCTGGGGAGAAGCAACTCGGATGTGAAGTAGTAGCCCAGAGGGGCTGGCCAAAAATAAGTCATATTGAAACAAGCTAATTTCTTTCTATGCCTTGTTCCAGCCCTGCCTGTGTCTGTGGCTTTTCCTGCTCCTCTTTACTGGTGTTTTCCAGTATTTCCCAAGGACATGGGTGATGTCGCCAACCCCAGTGCTGGGATGGTCCTGACTGCAGCCCTGTTCCTAGGAAATGCAGTGGCTTGATGTCACAACTCCTGCTTAGCACTGACACCAGGTCCATGCTTCAGTAGTAGTCTTTTCCTTCTCAAAGAGGAGCCCAGGGGTGGCTGGATC
Source organism: Buteo buteo (assembly GCF_964188355.1). Lineage (NCBI taxonomy): Eukaryota > Metazoa > Chordata > Aves > Accipitriformes > Accipitridae > Buteo > Buteo buteo. Next base: position 15,379,998 of record NC_134174.1, on the reverse strand, counting down.
CACTCCTAATCTCAGACTTGGTCAATGGTTTATGTTTAAAAGGATGAGGTGTAGGGACTGTGGAAAAGAGAGAAGGAAAAGAGGGAGAGTGAGAAAGAATGAAAGAAAGAAAGAAAGAGAGAAGAAAAGGGTTTCACCAGTCCTGGGTCCAGGGTTGGTCCAGCCAGCATAGAGATCCAGTTCTGGAGGGCGCACACTGAGAACTCTTTCTCCCTTCTTTTATAGTGTGTTACTTGATAGTCTCGATGTGTGCAGTTCCCATTCCCGGGGTTCTCTGGAATCGGTCGGTGAGGTTTGGGGGGGGGGGGGGGGGTGTTCATTGCGGAGTTGCCTCTCTTTCCCTGCTGGCATGACCACTTGAGATAGAAGCACAGTCCCATCTTCCGTGGGGCCTCCTCCTCCAGGCACATATGCTGTGCTCCTTCTCCTGGTCACTTAAGATAAGGAATTGTGGCTTTGGAGAAGTGCGGTCCCACCCTCCGTGGGGCCCTCTCCTCCAGCCACATTGTCCTGTTCACAAAACTCCAGTGTTTTTACAGAGGCCATTTTCTCCACCAAAGTTCTTTAACGAATGTTTGAGACATTGACTATAATTTGTCAGACTGTCACACCTGGTTGGGAAAGGTTGTGCAGGTATTGTAAACATGTGATTCCATACCCTGAGATATTTTGATACCTCTTTAGAAGAAGAAAATCTGCGACTCCAGACACTGTCTGGAAGAATCCACTTAAAAGTAGTAGGCATGTAATAAAAGAGACACGCTTATATTTCTGCAAAAAACACTGTGAAAGATCAAGCACTAATATGCTGTCCCCCACACTTTCCACACCACATAATCTCTATATGCCACATCCAAGACACTTCATTGTCTGATTTACCAGTACTGAACAGTGATCATTTCAGTATTTTCCAGTCCTTCAACTGATTAACACCTTATGTGTCACATATCTGAAGAGAGGCTGAATTACACCTGTGACTGACTTAGATTTTTTTTTTACTATAATTATACACCTTCAGCAGAAACAGAGGTTTCATGACTTTGCCACGGTGGCTAATGGATGTGTCTGTGTGCTGACAGTGATGTCAGTTACCCATCCACCCATCTCCCAGCTATCAGATAAAGATGGGAGTGACTCAACTCTGGGGTACCAAGTCACACCAGCAAGGAAACAGTTCCTTCTTGTTTCTTCCTCTTTGAATTTTGCTCTGTATAAATAGGAAAATCTGAGACAATCAATCCCACAATCACATTTTAAGGCAGATTAAATGACTCAGTTGCAGGATCTCACCTCACTGCAGATGCCAATAGCGCAGCCATCTGTGTCAGAGCTAGTTGCTCCCTTTTAGTCAATGGAGGGAAATAGGCACTTGTAGGGCCTGACTCACCTTGACTAGGTTAAATATCAGCATTAGCACGGGGTGAGTCATGTTATAAAAATGCCTGTTCCCCTGCTGACTCTGGAGACAGCCTGCATGACACCCTCCGGCATTGATAGCTACACTGCAGATAACCTGCAGTGACAGGCGATGAATCCTGCCCCAGGTGAGTCAGAAACAAGTGCACATGCATTTAGTGATCTGACAAAATAACCTGTTTTGTCATCGGGACATAGTCTCCCACCCCTCTCTACCTGACTTACTGCTCTTCCTGGGGACATGGGACACCCATCCTTCAGATGGCAGGGGCTGCTGTCCCCTATGGTGGCAGGAGATAGCACAGGGTGGTGGCAGGACCTTTGGAAACTGTCCTGTAAACTGACTGGAGACTGATTTGACTTTTTGCTTTGCTGTGTTTTCCACTGCGGTGCAGCAGCCCAGCACTGCAAGCAGTGCACCTGGGAGCCCACATGTTGAACTGGGTGCCCACCAGTTCTGATTTAAAAAATAAATTAAAAAATACTTATTTGCCAGCCTATGGGTTTACAGACCTAGTTTCAAAAGAGGCAGCATAATATGTTCTTTTCAGGATTTGAAATGCTCCTTTGGATGGTTTCCCGAGGGCTTTTAAATTTATTTATTTTGATTTATACGTCCAGTAAAAAGGATCATGTCTAATCCCAACTCTAATGCCATTGGCTATTTTTTAAGTACAACTGTAGCATTAAACACTTTGGCTAAACACTCTTTCTGGGGAGGAAGAGAGAGAAAAAGAAGGGCCTAGCAACAACAAAAAAATCCATAACATTTTAACAACAAATTTTTGTCGAATCACATATAAACCCTTTCAGGATTATAACGAATTTCAGTTAAAATAGATTTAAAGAAGGATTAATGTAATTTAAATACAGTTATAAAAGGTGCAGCCTAGATAGATAGGTAAAAGGGAGAATAAAAGTCCCACAGAGTTCAGAATAACTTTGTTGTGATGCCTTGGACCAAACTGAATAATAAGTATATTCACTGAGGAACACCCAGAAAACCTCACCTGATGTAATTCCTGAAACAGACCACCCTAAGTGTGGTGAACCCCAACAGATGCTGCTGTGAAGAGCAGAACAGCCAGATTCACACTCAGCAACCCCCACTTCTGAAATGCACTAATTTACAGCCGTGCTGGTTCTGAGCAAGAGGGTTTCAGAAGGGTGTTATGCACAACTACTCTTACATCTTAGTTAACTGGGATGAATTTTCTGGAGTGCCATTTTATAAGCATATTTTATGCAGGCATCCTTCCTCCTAGGTCACTAAAAGCTCCATCCAGAACAAGATGCTTCATAACGCAACCTTCTCCCCTTCATTATCCACCTTCATTCTCTGAAATAAAACCTTTTTTCTTGTCTTCCTCACCATTTGACACACTCCTGGAGGATAAGATATCCAGGAACCTGAGTTTTCTTCCGATGATAATGAAAACTCCCAGCTCCAGCTGGCACCTGGGGCCGGGGAAGCCCTCCTCCCCACTCCCGGCTCCACTACACCTCGCCAAGAGCCGCAGCTCTGCCTGCTAACAATGCACTTTCCAATAGCATCAAAATAATATTGCACAACGTGATAAGACTCGCAAAATGTTTTGGCTGGCTGAGGCTGTGCATGAGAAACACTGAGGTGTCGGGTGAGAGCAGAGTGGTGCAGGAGACCCCCAAATCCTTTTTGGCCCCCAAACTTTTCTGGCCCCTGAAATCATGCCCTGCAGGGCCCCATCCTGACAGAAAAGGCAGGAGCTTGTGCATGGGATTTTTCAGGATTTTTTCCATTAGTTTTAATGACCAGGCATAATTGCAGCACAGATTTTGAACCAGGAACCTGGAAAGTTTTGACAAGCTCTATCAAAACTTTTGCAGTTCATCTCAAGGACTAGTGTTACAATTAATGTCATTCTTTAGTTTATAGTCACAATCCTGGAGCAAGAGCTGATGATTGTTAATTTTATGCTTTCTTTCTTTCTGCTTACTCATTATGTCAGCATATTTCATTTATGCTAGGCTTTCTGAAATCAATTTTCATTTTAATGTATAGGCCCCTATTGCCTTTTTTTTCAGTAAACAGCACAAGATTTAGTGTTGGCTTCTAACACACTGAATCCATTTATGATAGTTTACATAATCAGTTTTTCAGTGCACTGTAAATCTGTCTTAAAATGCTTGCATTGCTCCAGGACTAAACTGGTTAACTTTCTGAACTGTTTTTCATCATTTGTGTATATTTCACCATTTTAAGGAACAGTTAAGATGCTATTTTGGTAGGGCTTTAGCACCTTCCATGTGTCATTGTTTTTTTTTCCCCAATGGCGAATTTCTACAAATGAATGTTGTATTTCAGAAGAAGAACTGCTTCGATCATAAATATCTTCTAAGCTCCTAAATGTCAAACTTTCTTGTGGCAATAGGGTAATTCATCTCTTGAATATAGTGGTTGACTTTTGCAATTAAACAAAGTGATGAAATTTCACAGGGAAGAACAAGCAAAACTAGCCGAAACATTAACATGCAGATGGGCGGTGAACCTATGAAGCAGCTCTGGCGGGAAGCAGGAATGTGCTCCCAGAGGCTGCCTGTGGATTTTCCTCCTGTGCACGGCATCCTGCTTTTAATCTCTGAGGAACGTCAGGGCTAACAGGGCTAACAGACTTCTTCAAGCAAAGCAGTTTGCTCTGCTGTATCCTTTGGCAGCGGGACACAAAAGCAACGCGTAGGCCAAATGGAAGGGTCTGCTGGCCACTGGACAAGCCACCAAAGAAAGCCTGCCCAAGTTACCCAGGGATGTGTTGCTTCACCGCCATGGGTTTTAGGAGGCTTCAGCTGAGTCATTGCTCAATATACACACGAGTCACCTTCGCATGAAGGAACTTGAGGGTGAAGACCCTGAGGAGCTGCCAGCCAGGCTGGAACATACAGTCACAGCCGGGGCTTGCTCACATTTGCAAGGGTGGGTTTGACCAGTAGCTGATCCTTCCCTGAAGCCTGATGTTTCTTCCTCTCCAGGGTGAGGACAGCTGTACAGAAATGCAACTCATTTCACAAGGTCGGTTGCTAAACTGATTGCATTAAATCAGCAAAATTTTCTCATGAGGAAACACACTGACTTTGGTTCATACCTTCATATATAAAGTAGACTCAACACCAAGCTCTTTGAACTTGGTTTATAACTGTGCACATTGGGGTGTTATTAAATCCTTTTAGAAGCTGAAATGGTGTGGAGAGTGGAGAAATTGCATTTGGATGTAGCTTGTGAGTGTGGACATGTCAAATACAAAGTGACTGAGTTCAAGACTGGGAGATAATACCTTTACAATGCCACAGCTGGCTTCGGTTGTTCCCTGTGATAATGTTACCTTGCAAAATCAAAGGTAAATGAGCAAATGATGATGATGATATGGATTTAACTGGAGCAAATCCAGTATAATTCAACTGCAATTGGGTAAGTATCACTTTGTTTACCTTATACCAACAGACAGGATCTAATCAAAACTGTCAAATAAATGACTATTTTAAAACATTTGGTCCAGGCAAACCCCTAGATGTTTGGAGATATATTTTAGACACATAGAGTTGTCTAAAGGAGGAGGAAGCTGAGAAAAGGAGCAGGTGGTGTGGAAGGGACAGAACAGAGGAAAGAGCTAGAAAGGGCCAAGTCTGAAGTGAAGGCTTGGGGAAAATAAGTCAAAATGTTCGTACCCTTGGGATACTGAACAAGAACAAACCAAAGCCTGGAGACTCCCCTTGCCCTGATGCAGGGAGGTAAGCTGTAAAGGGTTCAGCATGGTCCATGCAGACAGCAAGCATTGTGGATGGATGCTGTCCCTGCCAAATTGATACCGACCGCATTGTGCTATTTATGGGACTTCAGTAAGCATTTTTTTCTTTTAAAACTTAGAAAATAAAGGTTAGAAACGGTGTTACCAGCACATTATTAAAGCTACAAAGTTAAATACTCCAGAGTTTAGAAGTACTAGAAAGGAGCATGTTTGTGCTTCTGCTTTGCTGGGCAGGCTTTGACCACACACAGTTTCTCATAGGACTCATACCAATAGCGCAGGCTCCACTGTGCTGGGCTTCCTTCAGCGTTTAACCTTGCAGACACACGATGTCTGGGTGGACACTCCGTAATTCTGGGCTGTAACAGTCTCTGCTGAGCTCAGTAGTGCTGGCAGGCAGGAAAATTGTCCAGGAAATACCTGATGAATTTATAGTGCCTTCAGGGCTGGATGGCCCCTGAGCTGTTGAGTGCTAGATTGCTCTATTAGATATAGATGAAAATTCTGCCTAAACCCTGGAGTAGTTTCTTGTGCTGGTATTCTGGACTTTGCCCCTAGAACTAAAAAAACCCAACACATTGCTTAATTGAGAGCATGTGATCCTTATCAAGCGGGTGGAGCAACAACATGAAGAAAAGGAGAGGGTCAGCACCCAGCAGTTCCTGGGCTGCTCTCTGCTATGTATGTTAAGCCATAGCTTTGCCCTTATAGAACAACAACTGAATTTCTCCCTTGCATTGGCTCAAGCTGGATGCAAGTTTGTTTGCTACCTGTGAAACATGAGTTGTGCAAAGGCGTAGCCACATACGCTGCAGTAAGGGTGCTGCTGGTAGGTGGGGTCCAAGTGGAAACTTTGATTGCTCATTCTGCACTGTTTGCTGGAGTTTTTAACCATCTGCTCTTGTAAGGGAATTGTATGTCATGTGAGGTGGTCTCTGGAGTACTTTTCAATGATTGGGGCATAACAGCTGGAAAAGACCATCCACCCACAGAATAATTATTTGTTCCAGAAGGGAGATCAGAGCAACTCAGCTCTTTTCTACTATCAGTTCATTTCAGGAGTGTTTCTAACCAGATATGGAGCTGAGCTAGATTCCCAAATTCACATACACCTAAACTTCAAAGTAACCTAAATCAGGGACCAGATCCACAGGGCTGAATATTCAAGTTCCTTGGATCAAGGAAGAAGAGAGATGGACTGGGATAAAAGCATGTGTGTGTGCAAGAGAGAAAGAATCATTGATGAAGATGGAAACTGTGCTGTGCAGCTCTGGGTTCATCCCTGTTTCCAGCTCCAGCATACATAGAAAGGCTGTTCCCAGCTTTCCAAATCAGGCAGGCACAGTTAGTGTATTCATGGATCTGAATCAAGTTACTGTGTGCAGACTCAGTCTCCTTCTGCAGAGTACTTTGATATGAGGGGACCAGCTGTCTTGGGGGATCTCTAATAAGTTATGTTTACTGTGAGGCTGCTGGTTGCAATCTCATCTGCAGAGATTTGTAATGGAGCTGTTGCATGAGCGATTGTGGGATTTGCATTTTTGCACATATGGAAAGGTGGAGCGCACATTGCTATGTAAGGCTAACCTTGAAAATCAGAGCTGGAAGGAAGGAATGTGGGAAGGAATTAGCTCTGAAGAGAGAAATGTGGATTTTGATATGGGAAGCACCATCACTCATTGCCTAACAGGCATCAAATGTATTCCTCATACTGCGTAAGTGTAAGAGGCTCTCTGGTATGATGATCACAAAGCGATGGCGCCTGGACCTTTTATCTGAAGCACCAGAAAGGACTGAGGCTGCAGCTGCACAGGATGCTGAGCCACTTGAACAGCTTGCTGCCTGGTCCACTGCTGCTTGCTCAGGGGTCCACAGGTTAAATGATCTGCCCCAAACACACTGGGAGGGAGTTCGTGCTGAGTGAGGGATGTGCTGCTGGCAGTCTGGGTTTGGAGCTCTTTCCCACTGTGTGTACACTGAAACACCATGTGTATGTCTTGAAGAGAGCCCATTCTACTTAAAAAAGAGGAAAGAAATGGTGTAAAGTGGATGTCCTCCAGTGGTCAGCAATAGACTCCCTGCTTCTCTACAATATCCAAGACTTAAATCAGCTACTGTTGGGCTATAAATTTTAAGGTAGACCGCTGAGGTAGAGTCAGGATTGGCAAACCAGCCCTTGGAGCTACTCAGTCAAAAATACATCTAACAACAAACTCATGGCATAGATTTCAAATGAATGAGATAAAAAAACACAGCCAGTGTGATAGTGTTTGTGCACTTTCTGTTTCCTGAGCCTTCAGGTTTCACCTTTTCTCCCCAGCCAGGAGATTCTCAAATTTAACATTTAAAATGAAAGTGCTCCTGTAATTTCTTTACACTTTTAAATGCATGTGTAAATGTGATTTCTTAATTAACTATGAAGCTGAGTGGTTTGTTGAAGATGTCTCAGTAGAAAGTTTTTTAAGTCATATTTATAAACAAATTGCAAATCTCTTCAAATCTATAATTATCTATCACAACTGATGAGCACTGAAAATATCTTCCAAGATATTGTTAACTCTTTAGAGCTGTTTAAACTGTGAGTTGTTATACCTTTGTAATTTTGAACAGGGAACTTTAACATGAAGTTTATACTCAGCACTTGACTCTGTGAACTGGATTTAAGGGAAAGAGCAAATAATGTGAAACTGTGATAAAAGTTGGAGAACTGGCAGAAGCATACTTGCACAGACAGCAGAGCACCAAGTGTGAGACACCCTGTACACTCCCATGGGTTGTTCTTTAACATGAATGGCAAGCTGAAAATGCTGGTTGGCTGCCTCAAATGCCAGCCACGCCCGCATGTTTGTCTCTCAGCACTTCCTTTGCTACCTCTGAGATCTCCAAATTATGTTGAATAAGCTGTGGGCATCACCCCTTCTAGAGCTAGCAGGTAATTCGGGAGGCGGGGAGACGGCTGCATTGTACCCAGCTCCTCCATATGTAGGTTGTGCCTGGAGCAGCCCAGTGCAATCCCCGCGCACCCCCTGCCAGCCATCTCCAGAAGGACCAGTTAAACAGTTATCAGAGCTGTGACACCATTTCTTTACAATTTTGAATTATTTTTAGTATAAAGGGCAAAAACATTGTCCCAACTACTCTCAGATTTCGGACTGACATGAAGACTGGGAGAAGGACGGGCGCAGCTGTTCCTGGTGTCCTGCCCCAGTGCCCCTCGGCAGAGATCCCACTTGTCTCTTCTTTCAGGATGGATATTTGGAAGATGCCTATCTCTGCGTTTCATCTAATCTGGATAACGTCACACCTCTGACACCATAGCCACCCACAGATATTCTGAGCAATTGGCCAGACATGTGTCCTGATAAGTGTGCTGTGCCTGTTGCAGCAGAGTTTGCTCCTGCACTTAATTAGAAGCAGGTGGAAATCTGGCTGGTGGTCCAGCAGCAACGGTGGGAAATATGGAGAAGGGGTATGGTGTGGGTCAAACCCTACCCCTGAGCCTGGTATGGCCCTGGACAGAGCTGGGATCTGAGCATCCGTCCTGCAGGAACATTGTTCAGGATCTTTTATGTAGCTCACACTGGTCACGTGTCCTTGTGCAATATGGGACGCTCCAATCTAGCCCTTTGAAGACCATTGAAAATAGACCCTGAAATGTATTGCTGTGTATTTAAGAAGCCTGACACAAAAGCTTCAAGAATGGACTTACAGAAACAAATTGCACCTCATAACAAGGATATTTCCTACAGATATGTTGTGGTTTAAGCCCAGCTGGCAACAAAGCACCACAAAGCTGCTCGCTCACTCCTCCCCCCGGCCCTGGTGGGATGAGGAGGAGAAAATATAGAGAAAAGCTCATGGGTTGAGACAAGGACGGGGAGGGATCACTCACCACTTATGGTCACGGGCAAAAAACAGAGACAACTTGGGGGAAAAAACAAAATCACTTTTGTTTACTATAAATCAAATCAAAACAAGGATAATGAGAAGTAAAACCAAACCTTAAAACACCGTCCCCCCAGCTCAGCTCTCTCCCTCTCCAGTTCTCTCTCCCTCCTCCCTCCAGCAGCACAGGGGGACAGGGAATGTGGGTTGGGGTCAGTTCCTCACCCCTTGTCTCTGCCACTCCTTCCTCTTCAGGGGGAGGACTCCTCACTTGTCCCCTGCTCCACCATGGGGTCCCTCCCATGGGACACAGTCCTCCATGAAATTCTCCAACATGAGTCCTTCCCATGGGCTGCAGTCCTTCACAAACGACCCCAGCGTGGGTCCTTCCGCGCGCCGACCTTCAGTCCCAGCCTGCCCCAGCGCGGGCTTCCCCAGGGAGCGGCGGCCATCTTGGGGGGCATCCACCCCCTGCTCCGGCGTGGGCTCCTCTCTCCCCGGGCCGCAGGTGGGCATCTGCTCCCCCGCTGCCCTCCGTGGGCTGGGGGGACACAGCCTGCCGCCTGGTCTCCCCACGGGCTGCGGGGGCAGCCCCTCCTGCCCTCCTTCCTCCCTGCCCTCGGTATCCGCAGAGGGGTTCCTCTCCCATCCCAATCCCCTCCTGGCTGCAGGTTCCCCCTCTGAAATCCGCTCTCCCAGAGGCGATACCGCCGTCGCTGACGGGCTCGGCCTGGGCCAGCGGTGGGTCCGTCTTGGAGCCGGCTGGCATTGGCTCTATCGGACATGGGGGAAGCTTCTGGCAGCTTCTCACAGAAGCCACCCCTGCAGCCCCCCCCACTACTAAAACCTTGCCATGCAAACCCAAAACAAGATATATTTCTTGATTAATGCTATTTGGACATGTGGTAATAAAGTGAAAATGTCACCATAGTCTCCTACAACCTCACTCTTAAGACTTCTGATAGTAAAATAATGTAACATTTCAAGAGAATCCTGCTGCGTCCCCCAACTAATCCGTGGCCTCAAGTGTGCTGCAAAGCACATTACAGTGTGTCTGAAGAATGAGAATTACTGCTGGCAGTACAAGGAGGAGCTCAGCGTCAAGGACAACATCCAGTTTTATCATGATCCCATGTAGCCTGTTGAAGATAACAAAAAGAGACTATTCCAACCAGAAATTTTTGTGAATCTCTAGTGCTTAAAATAATACTCTAAAAAATTATCCTGAAGGCTCATGGATGGCAAAGACCTTTGCATACAGTAAATATTTTAATAGGTCATTTTCCAAATTTATTCCTGGCAAACAATACTTGCATTTTTCGCTAAGTTTGTTTTGAACCCTGGCTGTGTTTATTTTGGGATGACAAGAACTGCATGATGCTTCTTCTCCATTCCTGAGACTACAGTCAGATGAAGCTGATGAAACACTTTAAGTAGAGGCACTCTTTGTTCATCCTCTAGCTCATCTCCTGTGCTAGGCTGAGTAGTATAGTCTTTTCCTTAAGCCTTCCAGGTAGCAACCAAGACATGGAGTCCCTGATTTCTCAAGCTGAGCCCAGAGCCTTCCCCAGCTCCTGCTATAGGAGGGATGCCGCGGCACTCCCAGCGCTGCACAGCTCAGCGCACAATGGCAGGAGGAGGAAAAGCAAGGTCTTCGCAGTGCCAGAGCATAAGGCATTTCTTCCATGAGGCATATGTGGTTTTGTGGTTCAGGAAAATTTTCAGGACCTGGCTCTCTATTCCCTGGACTTTTTGCTTGTAAACCAAAAAGTCATACTCAGAATTGCTTGGAGAAAAGGAGCTGAAGTCTTAATTTTAGAGTGAAAAATGCATTTCCAGATAGCGTTTGCACATTTGTGCCTAAAGCCATGGTGTGTACTACACCCAAAGTGGTGGCACAAGCTTGTTTTGCAGAGTTGACAAAGCAAGGCTGAAGCGAGCTCTCGCTGAAGGCAACAGCACAACTCCCATGGGCCTTGAGGGAATCGGGATTTTCTTTAGGAATGGAGATGGGTGAAGTTCTCAGTTGTGTTTCTAGTGTAACACAGCTCCCGCTGGGCTAATCCCAGAGCCAGTGCCACGTCTCTTGCAAAGGCAGCCCTGCCTGAGGGAAAACTCCTACCCCTGCCTGCCTCCTCTGTTTTCCCTCCGCTGGGCGATGCTGCCCAAAGCAGGACCCCAGAGGCGGATGGAGAGGGAGGGGGCAGAGAGCAACTCACAGCACCTCTGCCTTTCCTACCCGCAAAGCTGGAGTGTCTCAGCTCACCTCTCCAGGCACGTGTGGGACAGGGGGGAGTCTCGGCAATCACCCCCATGTCCGGCTGACAAGGCAGGAGTCCCCCAGGCTGTTGGGGGGCAGGGGAGGGAGCAGAATCCCAGGCAATGCTATGAGGCAAATGAGGGAGGAGCATTTACGTACATCACAGAGGTTCATAATTAATTGCTGGAGGATAGGAGAGTATGTGTGGAGGGTGAAGGGCACAAATAAATTAATCTGAGTAACTAGGCTTTGGAGAGGGGCTGGATGTGCCATGTTATCAGGCAATTGGCAAGGGCAAGAGTGAGCCTGTGGCTTCACCTTCACCAGCAACACTGAGAAAACAGCAGTGGCCACTGCCACTCCTCACCATCACTCTTTGCTGCTCCTGCGTCTTCTCTTTGTGCTAGAGCCACTGCTTTGTATGCGGTAAGTCAGATGAGAGGACTAAACTCCTGGGGAAATAACTCAGCAAAAGTTTTTTTCAAAAAAATCACAGGGTATTTTTCAGCCAGATCAACCATCTGAGCAGGTTCGCTTTAAAGCTGTGCTAGCAGAGTGCAAGTGATGGCACAGGGCAGAAAGAAGGAGAGGAGGGCAAGGAGCTCAGCTGAGCCTGCAGTGCACGCACAGAGGAAACCCTGGGGTGCCGCAGCCACAGAATGAAAGCCAGTTCCTTTGGGAAACTCATGCTTCTCTCATGCACATGGGAATGAAGTTCAAAGCTGAGCTTCAGACAAAATCTTTATTTTCTCAAATTTTGAACAATGATTCTTGAACTTTTGAGATTGGCAATGCTGCAGTTTGTAAGCCTTCCACCCACGGCTTTCCATAGGTTTTTCATCCTTTAGTTGAATGACAGCTCTTGCAAGGGGACAATATCTGCAAAGCTGAGTAAGGAAAGAGGAAATTCACAGTAAAACAAGCATGAGTGAATGAAAGGCAGCAAATTCACTGCAAGTGAATGAAATGCAGTGGGGACAGGTTAGCAAACAGAAACAGGATGACTCACTGCAGGGCAGATCTTGCCCTGAGGGTGGTGGGGTCCATCCCCACCACGACTTTATTGCTGTTGGCAAAATTATTCCAAGCTTTATTTTAGCCTCATGCGCAGTGCGACCGGCGGGGTGCTGGACCAGCACGCTGCAGCAGGAAGCACTCACTGGCACACCAGCCCCATGGGGATTTCCCCTGCTGTCCCCAGGCTTGTCTTGTTAGCGTTATCTGGATGTTCAGGACTAAGGGTACAGCTCTGTCTCCCTATTTCCTTCTCCTTGCTTGTGTGTCCTCTGTCTATTGCACATGTGGATCCCAGCCTATGCCCCAGATTTGGCATTTACAGCTTCTTAATTCCCTGCAAATTTCCCTGATAGGGATGCAATGTTGACTGACCATGCACTTTGATACCCAAGATAAAAGTTTCCATTGTCTGCTGATTTTTTTCAAACCTATAAGATTTTAAATGTTCCTTTTGTCTGTAGGGAGTGCTGGCCCATTGCTTTAAGTGGGCTCTGTGAGTGCACGCTAGGCTGGCCCGCAGCCACTGAAAGTAGAAATGCTGTAATTGGGGGCCACAACCAGACACCTGCACTCAGCGCATCAACGCAAGGGTGTGGAAACACACACCAAAGGATGTGCATGGAGCTGAGTTTGGGGAGATGCCTCCTCCCTTCCTGACTCAAGGCTCCTCAGCGCCTGTGTACTGCCCTGAGGATGTGGGAGGCAGCTCAGGGAGCAGAGGGGATAGGTAGGGAGAAGCCCTGGGATGGGGGGAGGAAAGACACAGGGCAAGGACTGGGGATGGGGCAAGGGCCAGGAAGGAAGAGTGTGGTTTGGGGGAAGAAGGGGCTTTGGGGAAGGGTCAAGAAGCCCAGGAAGGGAGGGAGGCTGGAGACTGGCCTCAGGTCCAGCTGCAGGGTGGTTTCAATGCATCACACTGCTTTTCCTTCACCAGGATTTGCCACCTTGAGTGTTGCAAGGCCCCTTGGCATCTGTGAGTGCTCTGCAAACAGAAAACTGTCTGGTCCATGCCGGAGCCCTGAGCTTGTTACCTGCGGGCAGAGGGCAGGAAGAGAACCTGCCAGAGGTTGGGGTGGCGTGATTGCGGCCATCAGCCCTGCGTCACGCGGCTGTGGGACACCTGCCCCAGGCAGAGGATGAGCACGCAGTGAGGGCAGTGGTGGGGCTACCGCCACGGTGGGGACCGAGTTCCAGGCGTGAAGACAGTGCAGCGTGGGGCCGACCTCTGCCGTCACCTCCTGGCACCAATCCCTCATCCTTTGGCTGGTTTCTGGACCCGATCCAGCATTTTGTGCATCTTGCAGGAATTGGCAGGCTTTGAAACTGCAGGTTCCTTATTTGGATGAGTGGTGAGATGATGAGGATGAAAACTGTGCTGGAGGGAGGGATTTATCGCACCCTCCCAGTACCTCCCAGTGCTGCATTAGTCACAAAGGTCACATCTATTAACAGACAGAGCTGTAGTGCGTGGCAAGCTGGTCACATGCTACCAGCTTCTTGTTTCCACCCAGTAATATGTGCTAAAAGGGAAGTAATTTAGCGTCAGACAATTTCTCTGGGACACAGAGGTCTCAAGGCAGGGGAGAATGCTGCTTCCATCTGCTGGTTGACAGAAATAGGGAGCGGAGGGGTAAAACTATCAAAAGAATCTGCCTATATAAACTATACTTAAATTCTCCAAGGGGGCATGAGAACAAGAAGTGAAGCAAGAAGCACTCAGAGAAACACTTCCCCTACTGCTTTTGCATTTACAAGGAGAGAGCACTGGCAGACCCTGCCCCATGCAAGCTTTCTAACAAGACCTCCTCAAATGATGCATTGGGCATCTGTACGCAAGCCAGAATTGCCTGAGTAGTGGAAATGAAATGAGAAAACCTGATTCCTGCTATGGAGCATGTCCATGGGGCAAAGACTTGGGTTGCTGCTTGAGGAAGAGTTGGCAGCAGTCAGCACAGCTGCGGGAGGAGGTTACTCCCCTGGTGCTGGTACAACTGTTAGTGCTGCCGTGTGGTAAATGAGATCAGAGAACTGAGCTGGCTGGAAAATATCCCCCCCACCCCAGCTTTCAGCTGGGTGAGTTTTGAGCCAGATCAGTTCCCCAGGCCAGTTCATGGTGCAGCTGTATGTTGGCTTGTGATGGCATGACATGAAGACAGCACAAAAATAGACCAAAGGCACAGATGGGAGAGACTCCTTTCAACAGAAAGTGCTCACCCAACTACAGCCTGAGTGAGCCCTGAAGCTCCTCCTTCCTAACTTAACAAAAGCTCTGTTAGGCAATGTCCTCAGCAATCTTGAGGCTTTGCACTGGGGTAGGTCTGTTCTTCTTCCAAACATCTGTCTTTGCATGCTGTCTTGCCCTCCCCACTGAACATGTGCAAGAGGAGCAGATGTGATAAGGAAGACAAACAGGAGGATGGATACTGAAAAGCTGGGTGAGACCCACCACTGCAACCTCCTGCTGCCAAAACGCATCCTTGAATAGTGGGGATTGAGGTGTGGTCCATGTGGACATGCCCAACTTTGTGAAGTGGGTATCTGAGCACGATGCAGGGGAGCAAACGTGATATGAAGGTACACACAGCGATGTCAAACTGCAGTGTCAGAGCCAAATTACTGCAAACTAGTTTTTCCTTTTTTTATCTTAATAATGAAAAGAAGAAACAACCTGAGTTGCTGAAGGCTAGTGGCATCATGCTGAATAACAGGGCCAGGTGGGCTGAATGAGGCAGATGTCTGTAAAGCTCTTCATGAGGATGCTGTCTGTCCATCTGTGTGTGCTGTCCCAGGTACACTGGAAGAAAACTGAGAAATCCTAATAAATTGTGTGAGAAATTACATTACTCTTCCTTGGGTCCAAGAGGCTGATTTCCTCCCAAGCAATATGTTTTACAGGAATCTTTTTGAGCCCTAAGCTGAAGGACATTTTTCAGCAAGCCACTTCCTTTGTGCATTTCCCAGTGCACAGCTGACATGAACAGACATTGCACGTCACAGCCTGGAACAATTTCCAGCCTCGGTGCAGGTCAGTGGCTATGCCATGTCTGCAGAGCAATTTGGCACATTTCTAGTTTAACCCAGTAAATCAGATCAGCTTCTTAAAATTATTTCGTTTCCAGCACTCCAAGAAAAGCAATCTACTTCAGCTGAAGACTCTTCTCTCAAAATACTGACCATAATGTGAGGATTTATTGAGAAAGTGCATGTGGGAGTTGTAAACCAAACCAACCAAGATCAGTCCTACAGAAAAGCACTACCACAGAACAGGAAAGGCTAATTTCAAGGTCATTACCCCAAATGATTGTTGTCTGTATGAGAGAGAATCATGATATTTAAGAATTTTCACTGGAATGTGAAGCATTCTTCAGTTCTGGGAAGAAATGTATTTATTTTGCTGATTGATGCAATAATCAGTGCTCCGAGTAACTAATGAATAGTGGTTCCTTCCATTTAAAAGGAATGCTTGGAGGCCGTATTCCTTACACCCACATACCCTTAAGAAAAATTGAAACTATTGGCCTTTTGGGGGCTTTGCACCTTGCCTTGGTGCCGTGACTCTGTAACTTCTCACTACTGGATTATATCACATTTGGAGTGAAGTAGAGGCAACACTGCTTATTTCAAAGTGCCTATTAAAAAGATTGAAAAAATAACTATGCTGTGGGCAATACCTACAGAGTAGTTATTACTTAGGATCATGCAGACTCTGCAAAGGAATATCTTTAAATTCCAAATTTACTTGGATCCTATCAGGACTGAAACCATTCAGATCTGGCAGATAGATAACAAACACAGATAAATTGCAAATTCTGCCTGTACAGACTCACCTGTGCTGTGTCTCCTGATATCTTGGAGGTATTCTTTGACCCTGAAACTCCTCACTTGCCTGTTTGCCTTTATGTCTCTAGGGCTTGATCTGCTGGAGTCAGTGGAAGCTTTGCTCCTGATTACAGCTGGGCATGTCTGGGCTGAGCCTGAGCATCGATGGAGTTGAAACTGCAGCTTTGCTTCTGCCTTCTTATCTACACCTTTGGACTGCAGTTTAACTGTGCCAGTTTCACCCAAACCCCTGACTTCACCTCCTGCTTCACTGCATGCTGCCACCTTCGCCCCCTTGGGGATCCCTGTCTTTACTTGAGTCATATCTTATCTATTTTCACTCCAGGTAAGAACAGCTGTGCTGGCTTAGACCATCTAACCTACCCATCTACTCTGCCTCCAACAGTGGCCATAAGCAGACTCCAACAAAAAAGTAAGAACAGACTAACATATCGATCGTTTCTCCCTTAATACTATCACAGCTCCAGCTATTTTCAGCTCAGAGGATTTCCTGAACCTGCTGTGGTTTGCCTGTGGCATGGACCCCTCCAAATACTTGGGAGAGCATCTAAGATCCTTGCAATCCCAGCGTGCTTTGGAAAGGACCTCCTTCGTAGGTCCACTGCCTGCTGCATGACGAACTTCTTCCTTTTGTTTGCTTTGAACTTAGCTCCTAGTAGCTTCATTAGCTGGTCCCGCATTGTCCTGGAGACACAATCAACACTTGATCCCTATCCATTCTCTCTGTGTTATTAATGATTTCATAGCTTTCCGTGTACAGTGTCCCCCATCTCATCTCTTTTCCAACTTGAGAAGCCCCACTCTCCCGCACTGTTCCTTGTACAGAAGTTGTGTCACACCTTTGTTCATCCTGTTACTCTTCTCTGAACCTTTTCCAGCTCTTCTTTGAACCTTCTCCAGCTCTTCTCTACCCTTTTTGAGGGCCCAGAACTGCACAGAGTATTCGAGGTGTGGGTACAAGATGGATTTATACAGCAGCACAGCTATGTTTGCTACTTTATTGGTTTTTCCTTTCCTTATTCCAAACATTTATTTGTTCTTTACTGAGCAGTGATTTGATACTTTCAAGAAAGTGTCTACAGTAGCTCTACCAAGGCCTCTCTCCTGAATAGCAGCGGTGAGCAGAGAAACCATGATTTATATGTGAAGCTGGAGCAGCTTCTCCCTAAATGCATTCGTTGCTTTACATCTGCCTAGACTGAATTTCATTTGCCATTATATGGGCTGGTCACTCTATCTGTTAAGGTCCTCCTTGAGTTCTTCACCATCTGCCCTCACATTCGCTACCAGTAACTCTGTATTATCATTAAAGTTTGTGACCTCCCTGCTCACCTCTTCCTGTGGCTCTCCACTATGGTTTTCCTCTGCTGCTAACCTCTCTGCCCTTTCCTTGCTTTCACCACTCCAAGGACTCACAGTATCCTTCAGATTTCTTCACTTGGACCCATCATCCTTCACATTTGTCGTCTGCAGCCTACACCAGCTAGAAAAGCCATACTCCTTCCTCGTACTTGCTGATGCTACCAGCACTCTGCTTTGCCAAATGGTTGTAATTGTGGCAGAGTTGTACCAAACCTTTGGTGTCCGGAGGGAGGCTGTCCCTGCTGCAAGGTCTGTTGTGAGAGAGAAAGGACAGGACAGGATGCTCCTGCCAGGCAACTGAAGTAACACTTAGGAATTTTTGAAATTACTCATGATGTCATTTTTATTTTTTGAAGGCTTTAGAAAATAAAGTTGTGGGGTTTGTTAACAGGAAAAAGAGGATTTATTATCCTTTTTTGACCCTAGTGGTTAGCCAAAATTTGGATTGTTACAGTTAATTCTTTAGTGCCTGGATTGTTTCAAAACCTAACTGTTTATTTACAAAGAACAGGCGCTGCCTTCTTTGCTTAACATGAGGAAACACTTTGCTCGCAGCTCCAAACTCTTTTCCAGCTAGTGGTTCATACAGTTTGTACTACCAATGCATTTTGCCGGCATAGCTCAGCTCCCTCAGAAGACTTGCGTCATGTGCCTGCATTTTGGATGGTAGCTCCTATTGTTCCGGATAGTTGATTCCATAAAGGATGTTAATTGTTCCCTTTTGCTTAATGGGAATGAATAGGGCCGCAATACCTTCTGTTTCCAACAAGCTTTAACATGATCTATGATGGAAGGAACTTCATAGGGAGCCAGTGGTCTTCCAGTTGTGTCGATTTTTCAAGAAGGAGCATACTCACCCTCAAAACTCTTCTTCACTACTTTCTTTCACCAGTAAAGCACAGTTCAGTCATGCAGCATCTTCATCCCATAGACATGCCAACTCTGTGGAAGGTCTGGCAAAGTCAAGCCTTGCAGTAGTAATAACATGGAATTCCACCACTAGAAGCAATTTTAACCAGGCTCAAGGCTCTTAGAGATTAACTTCCTGGTTAGTCTTCCCAGTTGAAAAGCAGAAAGTAGTACATTGTACCTTTTCTTGTTTTCAAGGATTTGTAAGTAAACTGTCTCTAATGAAAAGGTTAGGGAAACAAGGAGTTAATTTGGAAAGTAGAGTTGGCTTCAACAACATTCAGAAATTGCCACATCCTTTTTGCATGACATACAAAATTTTCAATAGGTCTGTGCAATTCCAAAAAATGCATGTGGCAACAACTGACTCCAGCTCCTGGCTCCAGACCTTTGCTTCTCCTCCACATGGAAACATCTCATGGTCTTTCCCAGTGATTCTTCTCACAGGGACAGTGTGATTTTTACTCCCTCCTTTCAGACTGGTCTCTGAGCACCTGAGCTAAGTGACCCAGTTCTGAGCAGTCCTCCCATAGCCTGCTCACATTTTTTCTGTTGCCCAACTTCACTGCTCATAACCACATTCAAACGCAGCCATGCCTTACAGACCAGCCAAGCACTACCACGGTAATTCTCCACTTGCAATTCTCTTATCTCTGCATGGTGTAACACAACTCATTGCACTGATGCTAGTCTGCACAGCAGGAGGAGATAGCATTGTTCCTGCAATCCAGGGATGTTTTGTTCAGTGGTTGGGCTTCTTCTCAGTTATGTGCTAGCAAGACATGCTTTCTGCTCTGCTTCAGAGGGGACAGCACAGGGGCCTCGCTAACTGCCACCTTCTGCTGCCCACTCTCCAATGCAGAGGATACAAACGCTTTTTCTCAAGAGTCAGCACTGCTTTTCATGTTATTAGTAGGATCAGAAGGGGATGGGATCTGTTGCCTATAGAAAATGCACTCTTTTTGGAGAAGGTGTTTATGGCTGCCGTCCTTGCTGTCTCACAGAGCACTCGTGGCAGGAAAAGCCTGGTACCTGCTAGATCACTTCTGCCTAAGGAGCTCTGGCAGCGTGATCCAGCGCTGTACCCATTGAATAATTCTTCCCTAGCACAGCCCTGATGTTTTTAACAGCTGAGCACTGAATTTAGGCGTTTTTGCACAAGGCATAAGCGGGGAGGGATGGGACCCTAGACAGACAGTGTTCTTTGAGAACACACTGGCCAGCTCTACATCCAGGGAGGGAAGGAGGCAGTGCTGTTGCCTCCTGCTGTTAAACTCCCACCACCAAGAGAAGAAGGGTATCAATGGAAATGAGACATCCTGATCTGGGAACAAATGACTGATTTTATCCAGGCCCATGTGAGATGGCTCTGCAATAGAAAGATGGACAAGGGCTGGTGTTGCAATGACTTCCGCTAGCAACCATCAGCAGTTACTGCTGCACCAGAGTTTCTGTAGTAATCTCAGGCTTTCAAGCATTTATTAACTAGTCAAAAATCCTTTCTTTGGCTGAAATTTGGCACACGAAATAGGAATATATTAGGAATACCATTGCACCTTTTTTTCACCCAAAAAAAGTCTCCTCGTTTTCTGTTCTTGTTTTGGGGATTCCTGTTCTCATTTGGGGTATTCCTTCTAGCTATTGCAAATGCAAGAGCAATTCAAATCATATTGACATTTTCTTATGTCTTCCCACGTCTAAGAGCATTATTAATGGACTTAGAGAGCTTGTCACTTGTTAATCTCTATGTGTCATACAAAAAGAGATCATTATTATATGTAGTCTAGTTTCTGCTTTCATTTCCTGCTGACTTACCTCCTCTTGAGTACCGGCTTGCAACAGCTGCTGTTGCAGGCTTATTACCCATAACCTACATCTGCATTTGCACAACAAACTGGAACAAAAGCAGTGGATTGAACATGTCTTTCTGGATAAAAATGGACTTAATTCTCTATTGCCTTGTACTTGGGTGAAGCAAGCACAATGACCCCATATCATTGTATGCCATGTCACTGTATGTCATGTAAGCAGCTTTATAAAATGCAAAGCAGTGGAAAGGAGTGCCTGGTGGCTTCGTACAGCTCCAGAGTCCTTTGACTCTTTGTGGTCCAAGAGTCACTCAGGTCCATCTCACACCTGAGTGTTATTACCTTTTCTTTAAAGTTTTGTAATAATGGAGAGACACTACACTAAAAAAACCCCAAAACTTTGACTGACTGGAACTGGTACAGGCCAATGAGTTACGATGAAACCATTCTTTTTATTGGAAAATTCTCATGATCCTTGCTGCAAATATGAAAATGCAGCATGGCTTGTTATGTGTTAAGTTTGTAATCTAAAGTATTTTGTTAGAAACTAGTGATCTTGTCTCTCAGATGCAATTAATAGACATTTCCTATAGCGTATATGATGAAAGTAATTGCCTTTCCTCAAACAATAAAGTAATAATGCTCTATACATTTATTATTCATTGCATTGCTGGTTAGTTCATCCTTAATCCAATAATAAACCTTTAGCTGTTCAACTCTGAGAAAATCTTTTTGTATCAATAAGCTGACAAAATTCGTAGGGTTTGTGAGTGGGGAAGTAGCTCTGCGTTTGTAGATTCAGACTCCACTGAAGATTAGCTCTTAGTACACAATAACTTAGAGCTTGTACAAACAACAGTTTTTGCAAAATGTGGCTTTGAATTTGCAATGCCCTAAGTAATTTGCACACTAACTCCATAAATAGCCACTCTTAGGCCAAAAAATATATACATATATGTGTTCTCCTTAGGTTTTATTTCAACCAGCCAAATCTTCTGATGCAGTTTGAGCAGCAGCTCAACCTGAAGTGGAGGCCAGGAGCCCACAGTGGAGGGTGGGAAGGGCGAAGTCCTGCATCAACCACTGCAGTTAAACAAAATGCTTGTTAATCTTTGCCCTTAGCGTGCAACAAGCGTGAGGGAACGAGCTCTCATCTGGAAGAGTATTTGGAGAGAAGTAGCAAACATGCTATAAATTAACACCCTTGCTGACTTAATGGAAACCTTCCTGCCTTAACAACCTGCTAGACAGGGGTGTGATTGATCCCACTACCCAGCAGTGCTCCCTACCACAGAGGAAATCTGTATGTGCTGTGACGGACGGGTGGAAATGAGTGCAGTGAGAGCAGCTGTCCCAGCCAAAGACCTGTCTGCGTCCATAGCATTCTCTGCAGCACTGGGATTGCTGGGTGCTACACCTCTGCGGGAGCTGTGATTTAAACAAATCATAAACAGGCTGAGCATGCTGGGGTTCAGCTGGACTCAGCTTGCTCTTTGCCTCTGAAGTTTCCTATTACCAGGAACCTGACTACAGAGATGTAGCTCCTTTCATGCAATGTCCTGCCAGGCTGGGTCACAAATGCACCACTGAGAGCACGGGTCTACTCCTGTATCTACCACCGGGTCCTCCTCTGCATCTCTGTGGGAGACATCAGTCCCTCTTCTTTATTATAAGGAATTCTGTGCAATGAATTGCTAAACCATCCAGCATCTCAGCCATCTGGGAGGTGACTATAAAGGCAATTGCTCTGTCAGTTCTTTCTCATGCCTCTTCTGTGGATGTGCATGCATAATCCCACCGAGGGCTCTGGGCTAGCAGATTGTTTTGTTATAATCAATGACAAGTTTGCTAAAAATGAGTGTCTTGCTGTTGTCATTTTATATATTTTTTTGAGGGATACTAAGAGGTTGGGGATGGGGACCTGGGGAACGCCATGCAGTGGGATCAAATGAGGAGGCACCAGGAGGCTTTCGGTCTCCTTTAATACTGGTCTGAATCTGCCCTGCTTAATACTGAAAAACAAGTTGTTTCCAGCAGCTTGGCTTGCAGGAATGAACTGGGAGGATCAGTCCAAAGCTGGCCTTTGTGGTCAGGAGGAGGTATTTTATATACAAGCCTTCTGCTGGTGCAAACAGTAGAGGAAAGGTATTTCCTTCAGCTGGGGCTGAGCAAAATGAGAAGGAGCAGGGAGAGGTGGTGGTGCTCATCTTGCTGGCAAGCCCTACAGTATGTTGTGACCAGGACCTCGTCTTTGCATGGGACTTTATACTGCAAGTAGCTATTGCATGTTTGCTCTTTGGTGAGGAAACAAGACCTTTTTAAATAGCAAAGCTTAGGGAGGAGTTTCCAGTGCTCGTGGGCTGGGTACTCCTGGTGCCACTTCTGGTAGAGGTTAAGGGCAGACTGGGTTGTGGAGACACAAATAAACTTGCATGTAGATAGCTGGCCTTTTGGGGGCTGCTTTAAAACATTTTGACAACATGCTTTCCTCTCTCCCTTAAACCAGCAGATTTCATCATTCACAGCCTCTGGGCTTGGACCTTGTACATTTAGAGCAAGTGAATTTTCTGCTGTGGCTTTGCAGTCACTCTGGGTCGATAATTTCTGCTGCTGCCAACATTGCTCCCTGGCTTGCCCTGCCGCATGGTGCAGATGGTGGGGAGCGGGGGGGGAGGCAGCCAAAGGGGCAGCAGCCCGGTTTCCCCATGACCAGCTGTGCAGGGCAGGGGACAGCCCCGGGATGGGGTGGCAGGAGGGACCCCCACAAAAGAGGATGTTTCATGGGATCTGGTGGGGTAGAAGAGAGAAATGAGAGGGACCAACAGGCAGGTGCATTGGGTTTGGTGGTGTTCTGCAATGTTTGAATTATTTCTGGTAGAAGGAAGTTATACCATTAAGTGGAGAACGTATAGCAGAAACTTCAGCCACGGACCTGTCTCTCTAACCTTGTCTCAGTGTCCCTGGCGTGAATGGCCATGCCAGCCTGCCAGCAAGGGCTTCCCATGTGCGAGAGAGGCTGCAAATGAAGGATCAAGGCACTCAAGTCAAGAGAGATTTTGGTAAATGTGTGAAAAGGAACAAGCTGCTGCAACATTTCCTCTCTTGAGCAAAAGGCAGCTCAGCTCTCTGTGCAGCTGAACTCTGTGCAGGTCCTGGAGCCAATATCAAGCATCAAGCAAAGGTGCTGGCACTGGGAGAGGCAAGGCAGGAGCAGAGGCAGGCAGTGTGACAAGCAGCAGTGGCAGGAGCTGCTCCCACCTCACCTCCCTGGCCAGTTTTCTCCCCCCCCCCCCCAAAAAAAATACTGTTTGCTTGTCATTGGGTTCATATTTGGGAGTAGGGAAAATTTGTTCACTGAGCACCAGTTTAGCATAATTTTCCTGTGTTTCTAGGTGGGGGCTTGGATCAAGGCTATCTATAACGACAGTTTTAAAACCGAGGTCAGGCCTTGTTGCTGGCTGTGACAGCTGGCAGGTTTGCCCTCTAATCCTACTTCTGCTTTTGCATCTCTTTTGTCTGCACAACTTCAGATGAAATATTCCTGTTCTGTTCATGGCTTGGTTTTTTACACTTCTGTTAAACAAGAAAAATAAATGTGCTATGTGATGGTGCTTGCTTGTTCTTCATCAGATGTGACCTTACACATGTAGAAAGTGCTTTATACCCCCCTTAAAATAAAAAAAAAAAAAGCAAAAGCAAGTTGGAGTCATAGCAACCTAGAGGCAAAAGCTACCAGGAAGATAAAATGTCATCCAAACACAGCAGGGACTGAGCCACAGGACGGGTACAGAAGCAGCTCTCCAGCAGCAGCAGCCTGCCAAGAAATCAGGTGCTGCTGCGGCTGCTGCCATCAAGCTTTTGGTTTTTTTAACTGTGTCACTTGAAACATGGCTGTGAGCATAATCCAAAGAGAAAGGCAGGGCAGAGGAGGGCAGTGGGCAGCCCTCCCACCAGGCTGTCTCCTCACAGTTCCAGCTCCGCCTGCCCTCTCCTAGCTGCCTGCAGTGACACATAGCTGTATTTAAACACTCCTCACTTCTCCTGTCTTCTGCTGGTGCTTTCTCATGGAAAACCTCTGCCTTTTTGCTGGTGAACAGGGAGAAGGTGAGCACTTCTCATGGCTTTCTCCATTCCCAGGGATGGAGGTTCTCCAGGCCTCTAATGGCATCTTAGATGCCCAAATCCAAATTTCTTTCAAGCCTTTCTCTGTTGAAATAAGTAATACCTCACGCATCAGATGGCCATGCTAGAGCCACAAGGATTTGGCATTTGCGGATACGCGCAGGAGGAAACGCGATGAAAGGAACCATTTCCTCAGTAACTGTATCTACTGAGGACTGTATTTATGTTAAGCCTGGCTATCACATTTCAGCCCGGTGCAGCATGCCACCCATGCAAGACTTTGTTTTTCAACAGATAGATTGTACCTCGGGGAGCTTTCCTGATCTCTGGCTGCTGCTTGGTTCACAAAAGTGCCCAGGTCCTGACCAAGCCTTGCTTCTCTGGTGGATTTCCCCCATGTTGCTGCCCATCAAGGGTGCCTACGAGGTTGTTTTGATCAGGGGGTGCAACAACTGCTGCAAGGTGGGGAAAAAACTGCAATGCCTCCAAATACCTGTTTGCTTTTTAAGCTTCTGCCTGCTGTTTTGGCAGGTAGCTAGTGTATGCTGGGAGCTTTCAAATCCTTCCCCTGCTTAACATGGCGTTACCTCCCCTGTCCGCACCAGGCTGGCACTGCCTGGCGTTTCTGCCAATGCGAACACCTGTGTTGGTTGAACTCCCATAATTATGCTAATTTTCAGGCACCACTTGTAGCATTACTTGGCCTAGTCCTTAATTACATGAACAGTGATACTAGGCAGTGTAATAGTCTCCCCTTATACTTCAGTAAGGACATATCCACTGCAAAGGTAATACCATAACAGGTGATTATTCAATGGCTCTTTTAAGAAGCAACAAAGAGAGGGAGAATTTGCCTCTAAAGAAGTAAAACTGCCTGTCTGAGTGGGTGCGTGGCAGCACAGCAGCTCCTGGCCTGGCAGCCTCACACCCCGCAGCACCAGACAAGCCCCTGGACGGCTGCTCCAGCTGCACTCGCTGCCACGGACCGAGCTCCCACGTCTTATGGCCAGAGAAAATAATGGAAAATTTTGTGTTATGGAGTACGTAACTCACTTGAGACTGAGCTCTGCAGAGACTGCTTAGCTTGCTTCCCATGTTCCCTTGTCTTGCAAGTCCTTTTCTGAATAGGAAGCAAAACCAAAACCCCAAAACCAAAAAAGGAAGCTATTCCTCTGGAGTGCTTGGATGAATGCTATTTGTAAACTCTTTAAATTAGTTTTTCCTGTCATGGAAGCCTCGGAGGCCAATATGTGCTCTTTGTGGGGTTGTTAGCAATGAGACGTGGCCACATCTGTGGAGTATTCCCGTTTTGGAATTCCTGCCCCTCCGCCGTGTCAGAAATAGGCCCGGCTGGCAGAAGCCAAGCCTCTCAAAGCAACCATCAGTTTCGTGTATCTGTGATTTTGGTTTGAGGGTTTGGGTTAACACACACACGCGCGCGCACCCCCCATTTAACACACTGAACACTCGTCCAATTAGCCCGGAGCGACTTACGGCTTAGTCACTTCTGTTGAACACTCTGGAAGTCGGTGCAGCCGCCAGGAAGCGTTTCCCAAGTTTGAAAGGAGAATTGAGCCTGCCCTCTAGCTGCCGAGCGCACACACGTCCCCGCTCCCGCGGCTTCGACCGCGGGCGGACTTGGAACCCGCTCCGGTTCCTCCCCTCCCGGGGCCCGGGCTCGGCTGTTTCTTGCCCTGCTCGGGGGCTCCGGCTGGGTTTGCCACGGGGTTCCCCGGCACGGACATGCCCACCTGGATGGCCATGAACTGAGAAAGCACGACTGCCTGGCTTTCGCACAGTAAAGCTGACTCTCCAAGCCGCGGGGCAGCAGTTCGTGGCAGAAGTTCACCTGCATTGCCTTCGTGGCGGTGGGGAACCAGGTCCTGAAGGGCAGGACCGTTTCTCGCAGCCCTCGGAGTCTGGTGGTGCATAGCACCTGCGGTCAGCATCTGAATTTAAACCAGGTGTAAGATAAGGACCACAGCAAAAATGGCTTCGAGTGCCAGTGCAGATAGGTGTAAAGATGTTATTTGGATAAAACAGTCTTGAAAAATGCAGCAGAAAGCAAGAGGTCTTGCTTTGGGGGACTGATACTCTAAAAGCATAATGCCCCTGAAACGCCAGAAAGGTTCAGAATTTTGGAGTTTTAAATGATGAGAAGACAAACTGATGCTTGTGCTTGCTTATATATACTGGCACAAAGGCACACAGCACCCTGCAAACAGATTGCCATACAATCAGAGGCAGGGGCTGTGGATTAAGAAGTTAATGGCTTCAGGCACAGTTGCTTCAAGAAGTGGGGTGCACCTTGAAGATCTTCTGAATTTCAGGACTGAGTAACTAAATTGACTGCGAGGAAACAGCAACTCAAAGTATGGCTGGATAGAGAAGTAGTTCAGAAAAAGTAGGGGAAAGAGGGAAGGTTGCAAGATAAGGATCTTTTCACAGTGTTTCCTCCCTTTCTGTCTGTTGTTCCGGAGTTCATCTAGAAGGCCCAGAATACAAGATCTGGCCCTTAGCTTACCATAATGTAGGAAAAGAAAGAAGAAAACATGTACGGAGAAGAGGAGAAAAAGGAGCACTTCCCCCCTCTCATACTGGGCAGTTGCTGTATGTATTCTGCTTAGCTACATTGGCAAGGGGAGAAATAATCTTAGGGATGTCAGTTCTTTGTGGTGAAGCCTGGCAGTGGCCATTCATAAACATAAAGTAATTTCTCCAAACGGTCTGAAAAGAAAAAATGGTAAACCATTTCAGAAATGTTGAAAGAGTTGCTTTGGTTTTGTTTTGGGGTTTATTTTTCTTTCCTTTTTTTTTTTTTCCCTTCAGAAAAGTAAAAAAGTTTTTTGCAGGAAAAGGAAACATCTGGCACTTTCAACATGGACTATTCTGTTTTCAAGCATTTGAAATGAAAGACAAGAAATGAATGTTTGGGGAAAGTGGCTTCTTTTTTACTGCTGCCTCTGCCTAATGCAAGTGCTAGAGATAACATGGATCAGGTCCATTCTTTCTTTGCCTGGCATGACTTGGACACCCATTGTCCAAATTTAATGATGACAAAATTCTTCCTTTCATAACTGCAAATATGCGCTCTGTGTCCTGTGACAAGGCATCCTGGCTGGAGCTGGGCTCATCCCGAGTGACCACAGTGCTGGCAGTCCTCAGGGGTTTTTTGTTGACCTCCTCTGCAGACACCATCTCAATTTGCTGGCAGCACTTCGGGGCTGACTGAGGCACAGAGGTGTTTATTAACACAGTGGTTAGGCCACCATGATGAGAAGGGAGCAAGACTAATCAAATTAACTCTTTTTGAGACAAAACATAGTTCTTAACCAAAACTTCCTGTTTCTTGGAGAAATGGCCTAACAGCAGGGCTATGGTGTTACACCTTTTGTCTGAATGAAAATGGCTGTAGGGCACTCAAAAAGTAGCTGTTGAGCTGAGCAATAAAATCCTCCCTGACCCTTGTAAGAAGCTAGGAAGAGGGAAAGGGGAAGACCACTTCAAATGTTTGTGGTTTAATTTTTTTCTTGGAAGACTTGGATTTTAACTAACCTGTGAATTTTGTTGCAAGTGTCTGCCATCACTGAATGCTTAAAAGTAAAATGTACGGCCTCCTCTCCACCAGACATTTGGTTAAGGTGGTGGGACAGAGGGGTAAGGT
This sequence comes from Buteo buteo, assembly GCF_964188355.1. Classification (NCBI taxonomy): domain Eukaryota; kingdom Metazoa; phylum Chordata; class Aves; order Accipitriformes; family Accipitridae; genus Buteo; species Buteo buteo. Next base: position 15,351,936 of record NC_134174.1, on the reverse strand, counting down.
GGGCAGTCAAAGGGGGGTTGGGCTCCAGGAACGCTTTGAACATGATGGGCAAACAGGAGAGAGCTGTAAGCAAAGCCCAAGGTGGTAGAAATTTCTTGTGGGCGTCTCTGAGGACGCAACGAGGAGTGAGAACTTGCTGGGGCTGATGAGAGGCGGCTCTTGAGACGGGCCGTCGCGGGGGAGGTTTGCAGCGGTGCCAGGGTGCGTTGCAGCGCCCTGCACCTCGGCTTACTTCTTCAATAGCAAGGTTGAGACACACCGAACAACTGGCAGAAGTGGCGTGTCTGAAAGTCGTGTTTAATAAGGAATTTCCCACTTCGGAAGCCACTAGGTGGCATATGAGGTGTAGCAGAAATGAAGCACAGTAGCTGGAGGCAGAACAAGCCTCAGTGGTCAGGCGTGCCTGGAGGGGCCATCACCCGGCTCGGGCATCGTTGCGCAAAAGCCAGCTCGTTGCGGTAACTCCATATTCTAACACGTCACAAACGTGTGGGTGTTGTGGTGTGGTTTTTTTTCTTTAAAAAAAGAAAAAAAGTTAGGGTTTTGTGGGACACGGCCTGTTAACAGGCAGGAACCAGCCCACGGTTCTCCACGGGGACCTCCCGGCATGCCTCTGCCTCCCTCGGGGTGCAACCCAGGGGATGTAGCCACCCACCTCCTTGGAAGGCCATGTCTGGGCCTTTGTAGCAGTTACCAGTCACCTCCTGCTGTGCTTTCACCCTGAGTTTAAACAGAGTGTTATTCTACATGAACAGTCACCAGCTAGGAATTTATCTGTGGCCAGATATATTTTATAAAAGTCACTGAACAGCCACCATTAGTCTCTACCTACTATTGCAGGGTACGGTGTTGAAGCAGTTGTCCAGCTCTGTCACCTCTGTCTTGTATTGAACCATTTGGTCATTTTTTTGGTGAGTTTTTTTGTTGTTGTTTGTTCTTATTTGTTTTTAATGCTCAGATTGAACAAACTCCAACAAAGATCCCATACAAACCCAGCTGACTAATCAAGGCTACTTATTTCTAGCGATGGGTCACAAATACATCTTTGTTTCAGTAGCTAAAATCATCTTCTACAATGTGCTTTTGATTCATTCCTCCAGTGGTATTTGCAAGTAATGCCACTGGGGTCTCTTAAATTCCCCCAGTGCAGCTTTGGTATATGCCAGCTTGGAAACAAACCTCTGAATCCTGGCCCTCTGAATCACTTGGTCATGGCACAGAACGATATTTTCTCCCAGCTATTCAGCTTGCAGGAATTTTGTCATTTGGAAGAGAAAACTTAGTTAATCAATTGATAGAATAATGTGTTGAAATATATGAAAAATAAAGGGTATCTTTACAAAAAATGTGGAACCTTAAGTAGCCCTGGCTATACACAGCAGGATACAGGTTCCACCTACTAATGAGTCCTGGTTTCTAGGAAGAAAAAGGCAGAGAAGTGTTTGGAAAGGCAAAGATGGGGATTAGGCACCTTACTTCTGCACTGGACATTGTTTGTACAACTGCCACCAACCACCCATGAAAGCTGTAGGCTGAATGTGTGAAACGTGAGGGCAGGGACATGTTCCCACTCCATTGCTTGCAATGAGAACCGAGCCCCTAATTTGATTATGAATTACGGGGGCCCATCATTAGCCCTGGAGATGGCTTGCTGCCTTCGTCTTTCTGTGCCAGCCAGTATGTGGGTAGTATTGGCTGGATGGTCTCCGGCTGAGTCCTACACAGCTATCAAGGACTGTCAAGACATATATGCTTTCCGCTCCTTGAAGTCTTGAGTGGATTTATAAATGAAGCAACAATCTAGAAGTTTTAGGAAAGACTTGCTGGTTTGACTACATGTGCTTTTTCAGCATCAACACCATTTAGGGCTTTTCAAAGCAAACCAAAGTGGTTGCTGTTGTAATTTCAGCATTAGCTGTCGAAACACCCCTCTTGGTGGTTCTCTTCTTCCTATGGCATGTGGGCCTGCGTGGCTGGCTTTTGGCTCTGCAGTTCAGAATAATCTGTAGAACTGAGCAAAAAGATGAAAGGAATCAAGCCAATTTTTAAAAAACAAAACCAAACCCCAACCAGACAAGCTATTTAGTAATTTCTGGCTTAATTTCTCCTTTTGTCTAAGGGTTCAGGCTGTAACAATTGGACATGCACACTCTGTACGTTTTTCCTAGTTCAAAGTAAATAGCTCTGTTGTGTGGGAGCGGTGATAGACCTATATTGCACTATTTAGATTAGCGATAAGAAAACATGCATAAAAATATTGAGGTAGCATTGGATTTACTGTAAAGAGAGAAGGTGCTAAAGGAGCCCAAACTGCCTGTCTCCAATAACTGTTGTCTCCTGCACTCTACTTACTTCTGGCATGTTGCCCTCTCCCTGCCTTCTGCAGAGTGCTTCAGCTTATTTCCAGCTCTGCCAACAAGTGCTTCCCCAGCTGAGGACCCAGCTACCGCTCCAACCCCGTCAGATAATGAGCATGCCCTTGGCATTTAAGTTCATATAAATTAAAGGACAACTAACTCACCAACTGGTGTCCCAGACCGTGCAGTAAGAAGTAGGTAAACTCTGTATTGCCTAAAGTAGAAGAGGATTTAGTCTTAAATGCATTTACTTTTGACATGCTGATGCTGCATGCTGTAGCCACACAGGCATAGAGACCTTCTTGTCACAGGAACAGATCTTGGAGCAGAAACCCCCATGAGGAACACCCAGATGGAGGTGGTTTTGCTCTCACAGATGTCTGAGAAATCAGAAATGTCCACTGTCCACTTTAGGATGAACCCAAATTCCTGGGGCCTTTGCTGTTTAACAGAAAGGTCGCAGAGACCTTTCTCACCTCCGTAACAGCCTAGAGGTCACCAGAAAGGCATTTATTGGGCAATGACAGACCAAGAGTCAGTCCCTGCTCATGCCTGGTTTCAGGCTGGAGCTCTGCACCCTCTTATCCACACCCAGCAGGATGGAATAAGGCATGCCAAGGAGGCTCCCCTTCACTGAGGAGAGTGGTTCCACCTTGTTCTAGTTAAAGTTTATTTGCAGAAAGCTCAACCCTTGCTTTCCTACAGCCTGGCTGCTCTCCTCCCTGCAGGCTGGCTGCTCTCCCAGAACTGGGGATGGTCTCTCTTGCCTGGAGCAGAGATTGTGTGCCCACATTTATGTAGCACTCTGGCCTCAGGTTGGTTGCCTGGACTGGTGCCTTCAAGTTTTTGACATTTGTCCCCTAATGATGAGCTTAATCAATTCCCAGCAGTGTCAACTTCAGCTGGGTTTTGACAGCAAAACAGGCTACTGGCTGGGTGCTAGTAGGTGAAGTTAAAGAAACACGAAGTGGACTAGAGGAGGCGACCCAACATTGATCACAAGGAAGGACGCTACAAAGGACTGACAGGGACCCCAGGTCTAGGCTGTGGCCATATCACATCTGACCTGTTCTGCAGGGTCTTGACTACATGAGCTGGGCTTCCAAAACCCCAGCAGGTATGAGCAGAGGGTTTTTCTGCTGCTATTGCAACACTGGATCCCCCAAGAATTTTTAGCTGACCTCACCACTGATCCACCCAGACTCCTTGAAAAAAGATCGTTCTAGCCCCACTTCTAGAAAGAGGCCTGATCCAACCTCAGTGATGTAAGGCATGGATAGGGAGGGGCCCTGGTCTTTGGCCTTAGGCCACACCAGCAATGAGGACATGCCTGCAGCACTCTGTCAGCAGAGATGGTTGTTTTCTACAACTACAACGATTTTTTTTTCTAAAAATTTTCTACAGTGTTGACTGAGAGAATTGTCTTGCCCTACACTCTTTAGCCAAAACAGCTAATCTGGCAAAACTTTGCAAAGTAGAGGCTGATCCAGGGTTTGCGCTTTGATATTGCAGTAGAAATGTTTCTTAGGACTGTGGGAAAAGAGTAAGGTTCCTCAGACAGTGCTAGGTTTGGGTGGCATTTCAGCAAAGAAGCTCATAATCACGTGTTTAATTTTCAACGTGAAGCTTTTAGCGCATGTTCCTAGCTAAACGGTCAACTTTGGATTTCCAGGCACTGTGTTGAGCTATGTGGTACAAACCAGAGGCAGCTCACTCACAGAACACAGAGCAAGAATCTGCAGGTCTTCTTCACAGGAAGGTCCATATTTTAAAGAATCAGAATAAGATCACAGTTAAAAAAGATTTGGATGCATTCAAATTTTGCATGTTGAATGCTGAAATGTTTTGAATCTGATGGTTTTGAATGTTGAAATATATTTATTAGACTATGAAATAAAAATGTTCTGTTCTGGCAGTGCCAAAATAGAACTCCCAGCCTTACCCAAATGGGTGTTTACATTTTTTTCCTATGAAATGTCACTGAAATCATCCTGTTTCCTGGGGATTCTGGGTTTCAACATAACTGTGTTTTCCCATGCACACCATTCTGTCAGAAAATTTCCAGCTCTTTCTAGCTATGGCTATTGGCTAATATAGAATCAGTCCATCTACCTGCTGTACAGTTTTGCTCTAAGAAATTCCCTCAACCACAGCATTTTAATAAAAGCTGCACTGATGCATGTATGTTTGAAATCTGGTTAGAAACATCTTACCTGCAGTGTGCCATATTCTGAAAGAGCATTATCATTACAATACAATCTCTCTTCTCTTTCATCTGTGACCTACTTTACAGTAATTTCTATCAAAAAGCATAAATACCTGCTGAATAAAATTCTACACATTGCACCTTTTATCTTAATTTTTTTTTATTAACCTTAATGAATTAACCTCTCAGAAGTCCAGCTGGCACCTAAGGTGATGCTCATTGCATGTTTTGGGCAACTGAGGAACCAGGGAAGTAAGGGTCTGACACGCCGGGTGCGTTACCATGCGAGCCTGTAGCAGAGCCTATGAGACCGGCAGCAGCAGCCTCATTTCCCAGAAGCTCGAGACAGTTTCGTTTCACTGTCAGGTGCCTTCTCCTGAACTTAGTCATAAAATAACTGTGGGAGGGGAAACAACTCTTCTGACATGAAGACCGTGGAAAGCCTTAAGATGTTTTGCCCTTCCTCAATTCCCATACAATCTATTAGTACATGTGATGCAATGTTTTACTGTAATATTTAGGAGATTCAAATTGCAACGTGCCAGGAAATGAAGCAGTAAAGAGGAAAAGGAGGGAAGTCAAAATAGTTCCAGATCCTCTACTTGTCCTTGAGTTCCTCTGCCAAAATGCGGTGCTTGCACTGCCCTGTATTTTTAGTTTCCGTTATCATGAGACAGAAGAGCTGGATAGATCCCAGGAAAACTAACAGACTGACCGACTACGTAGGGGCACAGTAAATGGGAATAGTCTTTATGTTCTGACAACTGTACCAATACACAAGGTGCGGGAGGGAAAGACTCTTCTGAGTAATCGTGCTGTAACTGCACATGCAAGAAGTGACAGAAGACAAAACATTTTTCCACTTGGAAATGTTATTTTTTTAGGGGGCCTTCTTTTCCTCCTGCAATGGTGTGGTGACATGTTATAAACATGAACAGCACAATGAGTAATATGTCCTAGTTAGAGGGTCAGAAACAGACCTCCTTAAGCCACAGAACAGAAATGCCTTTTTGAATGTGTTTATACCATCCCAGTGTAGTGACTAGATTTGCTGAAAAAAATTCTCAAGGGTTTTTCATTACATTTTTTTTTGTTTCGTTTTGTTTTGTTTTGTTTTAGTCTATTTTATTCTCTTCTGTTATAATTTTATTTCTTGCATTTGAGCAGTTGAAGTTGATAGTAATGGCAGCAGCCATAGAGTGTAGTTATTACAGTTGCTGTCCTGATTTTGGTTTAAGTTCCTTGAAGGCAAGGCTTTTATGAGCTGCAAATCAAGGGCACTCTGGTGAGTGCTTTCCTGGCTTCCAGAGAGCGATCAGCAGTGACAGCTAAAGATCCCATCTATTATTTATCAGCTTTATCATAGTTTTGAGTTTTGCCCTTTATATCACGCCGGCAGTGGAGTGGAGTAATAAAACACCTCTGCATGGGAAATGATTTAACATCACATGGATTGATCCAAAAATAAACCCGACCAGCATCCAGGTGCAGGGTGGACACTAGAAGCTTTATGGAAGAGGTGGATTGCCAAATGCTGGGGTTTCTTTATTGATTGCTCCTCATGATACCTTTCATTTTTTAAAAACTGGAACATTCATCCATGCTGAAAATCAGAAAAGGCACTTTCATTGCCCATTTCTGCAGAGGATGGTGGGCAAGCATGTGCCAGACACTACTGTTACCACCAGAAGAGCTATGCCAGCTTGGAAAAATGACCTTTCTAGGACTGATCCTGGGTTAAATTTCCATGGAAAAGCCTGGCTGCTCCCCTGTCACTCTGGGACACCCCATCTGTGGGAGCAGCATGCCTCCTCCCAGCCTGGCACTCAGCGCCTGCTGTGCTGCACCGGGAGGTGCTGGTCCATGGTGGTCCCCAGGCACTCAGACTCTGTAAAGTATCATTTAAAATGCTGTTTATTAGAGCTAACACTATAAAGATAAAATAGCATAGATAATCTTACATCCCTTTAGATGCCAGGAACCCCAAGCTGTGCACCCACATGCAGCACACCGTGCAGACCCCTCCACAGAGAGGGTTACCCCAATTTGGTCATTTGAGCTGTTACAGGATTTTCTTACAAGATGACAACTCTGCTCATCATTCCTACTGTCAGACAGAAAGGATGTTCACATCACAACTTCATGCTGCACTTTTGGACAAAGGCGAGGCCACGCTGGCGGCATAATGGCTGGTACCAAGTGGGAGCTGCCCACAGGCTCCTGTGTTACAACGTGATGGTGAAATTTGTCCTGCAGCCGCGGGTACCCCAGCACAGGGACACAGCGCACACACAGGCTAATTGCTCCGCGGGTCACTAGCTCCTCTATGCACAGTGCTCCTCCGGTTCAGATCACTGCACCAAGGCTTCCCTGCACCCTGGTCTCCTACAGAAGCTGTCCTGGCCAGCAGCGGTGCAGGCGGAGGGCTCCCAAGGAGGACCTACAGCAGCACCACGGTGCTGCAGACCTGCTCTGCACCAGGTCGTTATGTGCCAGTTACCCTGCATTCATACACCAGGCTGCCGGCGGTGTAATTATGACTCAGGCATATGGGCTAATCCATTGCCTCTTGCTGTGAGATCACAGTCCTCACAGCACATCTTTCAACAAACCTTGCCAGGGAGGTTTAAGACACCTGTAAAGCCCCTTAGGAAGCGAAAACTGAATGTCTAATTCAGTGTTGTCAGACTCCTGCACGTCACTAAGCAGATGTTCTTAAAACAATGTAGGTTTAAGCTTAATTGACGTGAGTGACTGTGTGTTTGTGCACCAGCTGATTCATGCCAGCATGGTTTGGTTCTGCAGCTACTGTAGAAAAATAGGGTCCTGATCCCCTGTCACTCCATCCCACCACTGTCATTGCTCAGGCCTCTGCCAAGGGAGTAGAAAATGCTACCAAACTAGAAGAACAACCCTGCTGCTCCTCGGCTCGGGATGCACCAGTGCAAGCAGGCACAGGGTGTGCACAGGCTGAGCCCTCCTACCAACAACAAATATTTAAGCAATGACAACAGACCCATGCCGAATACATGATGAGGCCAAGGCAGTGACCTCCCTGAGCACCCAGTGGATGCTGGAGGGTTTTTCTTGCTCCCTTCAGCGCAAATCAGGGAGAAAACGGGAATGTGTAAGGAGGCATACAGAGGTGCATGGGGACCCTGACCCATGGTGCTGTGGGGTGCGTGGTGGCTGGTGGGCAGTGGGGGCTGCCAGGACCACCCCTGGGTTGCTGTGTTTGATGAGTTGGTGCTTGCAAAGCATCGGTCCCTCAGCTCACAGCACTGCGCAATGGCTCTACTGCAGGGAAAATCACTTTGGCCCTCCTCGCTCGGTGCTTTCACATCGGTTTGGCTAGGATAACTTTATATTTCTCACCCTGAAAGAAATATCTTTAAATGGAGTTGCCTTAACCTCCGCAGAAGGTTATTACAAGTTATTCGGGCACGTCTGGAGCGTACAGTGTGGCTGCTCAGCCTTCAAAAATCAGATTATAGTTTCCTTTTAAAATCTAGAGGAATGTGTTCTTGAGCCATGAGTCACCTTAACTGTGACATACTCTGGACTGTTTATGCTTAAAAAAGAAGCCCTGAGCATCAAACAGCAGTGGGAGGTGGCGAGGGATGGACGAAAGCCTCCACATGCTTCATCCCAAGGGAAACCGAGCAGAGAGCGTGCCTGGCCCCAGCAGCAAGGAGCCGCGTCCCTGTATCCTGCAGGCACAGCTGGATGGGCTCCTGCCCCGCGGCACGCGGCACAGCATGGAAGGAAGTGCTCCAGCGTCGCAGAAACCCGCGCTGATGTGACATGAAAGCAAACACTGTTTTGAACCTCCCCCTGCAAATAGGGCTTTGCCTTGCAGCTGTCAGACGAATCGGGCTGCGGTGCTCGCAGCCTGAGCGGGGCAGTGGTTTGGGAGCAGGGACCTTCTCCTGCGTTCCCACCGCTGCGCCCATCGCTTCTGCCTCCGGTCCTGCAAGCACCCAGTGTGCCGCTGGCATGGCCCGACCCGTCCCCGTGCCCTGCAGCAGGGCTCAGCGCTATGGCCCTGGCCACGGTCTGCAATGGAGTGGTGAGGGCTGCACTGGTGTCCAGGCTGTCCCCCAAACGGGGTCCCAGATCCCAACACGGCTCATAGCAGGGAGCGCTGCCTTGGGGCGCAGCAGGAGGAGCAGCCTCTCGCAGGGGTTAGGCAAACCTGACTAGACAGTGTCTCCAGGGAGAGTTTGTGGCAGCGGGGAAGGACGGTGTTGGATGTGATTCAATGGCACGGAGCTGTGCTCCCCCAGGAGCCGCGGCTGACGGCTGCCCCTTCCCGCAGCCAGCCCCTGCCCTAGGCAAACGGCGGAGCAAAACAACGGCCCAGCAAAATGAAACCCTGAAAACCTCTCCTTGCTTTTCTAACAGGATCAAAACACAGCCTGCGGTGAGGGAGGGGGAAAGTGCCAGTTTGGCAGCTCTTTTTCATTAGTCAATGAGTAAGCAAGGTCCAACAATAATCTGGTGAACATCCCATCATTGCTAGTGGTGTCCCCTGACTTACAAGTCCCCATTTTACTTCAGCTGAGGATTTTGCACTTGTGTAATGCCACTGTTATACAACTAACTCCAGCCACATGTTTTCTGGTTTCACTTGTAATTCATATCACGCAAGAGCAGAAACATGCTCACTGGCTCCTGCCGAACAAAAGTTACACTGCATTATTTAGGTTAAGGTTCATAGTACTTGGACCCTTGAGCAGCAACAGGCATATCAAACAAATTGACAGCAGTTAATATTTACAGGACCAAAGATCACAGAAAATCAATAAAGTCTGTGAGATGATTGTGAGGAAAAACTTCAAAACCGGAGGTAAGACTTTACAGACTAAAGGGCCAGCAAAAGACCCATCAGTGTCCAACAATGTGGTTTGCTTCTTTCCCTTGTATATCCTCTTGTATAATGCTGCACATACAGCTTAGACCAAAAGCTTTTGACCCTAAAATCAGGCTTTATATCACATGCTTCAATGAAGGGACTTGTAGTAGGCAAAGGGAACACCAGGCTAATACCAAAGGTATCTAGTTCATGGAGCGCTTTCCTGGAATTTGTGCAACTACCAAATATTGCAGGCTGGTGCTTCCTAAGCTGCCTTATGGTCTGTAGGACATGGGTCCATGGGCACATTTTTTCAAGATACAACTCCCAGTTGCAGACTGATAACTTTGTGCAGTCCCACAGTCTTGCGTCATGCAATTTAGGACTCCAGGAAATATGCCATGCAAAAAAATTTGCAGGAACAGGGGGAGATAAGACGTACAGGGAAGAGCAGGCAAAAGCATACGGCTTCCCCTCCAGCTGTTCAGCTGTAATATGTGTTTGTGACTAGAGGCCCAGGGAAGGTCTCTCCTGAAGTTGCTCCCGTGCTGCACCCCAGTGCCAAAGCCCATGACTTCTGACTGGACATTCATGTTGGGCCTCCTGCTTGGCAGCCCCAGCGTAAATCCAGCTGGAGAGCAGGACAACGATCCCAATTTTGGGTATAAGGACTCCATCAATTTGGGGTATAAGGACTCCATTTGATTTAGCTCCTTTTTGGAAAGCATCCTCATGTGCAGGACATGTCCCTGGCCCGGCATCTAACCTGGTACTTACCTCAAACGAACAGCACAGTCCGAGAGCGTACAAAAGCTGGGAAGTGAGGTTGGAGGAGTGGTGCACAGTACACCACATTTGTCGTCTCAGATGATGGTCTAACTGCAGGCTTGTTTGTAGAGTCAGAGTGAAGCTGGGACTAGATGCAGATTGGGGCTGAGTCCCCTTGTGCTGGGCTGGGGAAAAAGTGCCCAGGAGAAAGCCAGGGAAAGAGGGCAACTGAGGAGGCAACATCACAAGCGAGGTGCCGAGGTGGCAAGTCATGGCCGGAATGATGCTGGTCTAAAGGGGACCTGGGAATTGTACCTGTGGCCACAAAGCTCAGGTGTAATCCCACAGAGGAGGAAGACTTAATGTAAAGGGGTTGCTCTGGGGCAGGGGCTGCCCAGTGCTCTCCCCACTGGATACTTCCCTGGTCTTGTGATCCCTCAGCCCTGCATCCCAGAAGATCCCTGAAACAAGAAATCCTGTAAAGGAGCCTCCCATAACCACCCAAGGTAATCCTCCACTCTCCCACTCCCCACAGCCTGGAGTGGCTGAGCTCTTTCCCTCACAGCATGACAAATGCAAAGAAATCCTTCTGCAGAATCAAGTTAATTGATATTTAAATCAGCAGCTTTCAACCTGCAGCCCATGAAATCCCGCAGGTACAAGGTAAGTAACCAACAAATGGGAAGCCTATTGTCAGAAGACTTAATTTGTCACAGGGGATCCCACATCTGTCAGGGAAAATACCTGGGCCCATAAATGTAAAATGGTCCACAGCCTCCTAGATGTGTGTTTACCCATAAAACATCCAACATTCCAGTGGAATGGCATTCCTAGGGAGTTAGAGTTTAGCCACAAGATAAAAATAGCCAGGGCTAACATTTGGAAAAGTTGTCTATGTTTTGCAAATTTGTAAAAAGCTATTATGCTAAAACAGTGGTGTCATGCCTGTGTCATTTAATATCACAGGGATTTAAATCTTGGCTAACCCAATGTGCCAGGCCAGTTCTTTTATAATCCCGAAGAAAAAAAATGCAAAGTTGTGTATATTCTGTGTGGGGCTCTATTTTTATTTCTTGCAGGTTTCTAGCTCTTTCTCCGTTGCTGAACTGCTTGCATAATACATTGCAATTTTAATTCAGGGAGAAAAGCATGTTGTGGCTGCCAGTGACCTAGGCAGTAGGAAATGTTTTACCAGTAAAATTGGGCAGGTAGTTTTATTGGTGACGGAGGAAGAGGAGGAGGTTAAACCACGTGACGCTGTTTCTGTGTTCTGGCATTTATTAACAAGGCAAGGCAGGGAGTATATTTGCTCTCAGACCGATTGGTGGTTGATGCTGCAATGCAATTTCATGCTGCACAAGGAAAGCTCTGCTTAAGCCCTTTGAAGGGTGAGAGGGAGTTAAGCAGAGACTGCTGTTTCACCTGGTCCCATTACACAGGGCATTCAGCATATAAAAAAGCTTTTTGGCTGTGAGCTCATCTTGCCACATCCATATTTATTCAAGATAACACAGAATTAGACAGCACTAATGACACTAAATGACACTTAGCTCTTTGCAGTATGATGGCAAATGGTCTTGTTGAAGTAGGCACGTGCTATTTGCCTTGGTTTGCAGATGTGGAAACTGAATTGCAGAGCTGAGCTGCTCAAGGTGACAAATAATAACTGGCAGGATTGCGACTAGGACCCAGTCCTGCTTTTTTCTGGAGTGCCCTTGTGTGACATGTTCCCAGACTTTGTATTATGGATTAGCTCCAGCCCTGCCCCTGCGCTGCTGAACTTCTGACCTGTCATGTGTGGCTGTAGGTCAGCAACTGGGACATCCCTGGGGGCTCAAATAGTTGATTTCCTCTTGGCTCTGGGCATGAATTAGCCACACTCCTGATCTCTTGCTCTCTGCAGCACTTCAAACACTCTGCACCACACTGAGCTTCCTACAGAAGGATCTTCATCACTAGAAGTTAGTTAAGAAAATGTCCAGTAGCTGCTGTTCAGAAGTGCTATAAAGGGCAGCTGGGCAGGAGGTTGATCTCCTGAGATCCGCTCCAGTCCTAACTGATTTTATCTGAATGACTAAAAAACATTGACACCCTATTTTCTGGCAGGGATTGTGGTGAGGAGCCTCAGTTGTTTATCACCTGCCATCTCGTGAGAGTTGTGGTGGCTCCAGTCCTTGTCCTCCAGAGCCGTCGCTGCTGGAGGCCTGAGGCCACTGGTCCCTTGGGATGGATGTACCAGGGTTGCTGTCTAACCAATAATCTGATGGCTTGGCTCTTGAAGATGCTGGGCATGTGTCAGCAGCAGGATCCTCTCAAATTAAATCACAGCTGTCTAGGGTACGCTTGGTTTTCACACAACTGGCTTTCCCGGCAGCTCAGCCAAGGTGGAAACCACCAAGGAGTGAAGATAGGCCCCTGCCTGTGGCATAACACTTCTCCTGAGCTTGGAAGATGCTAATCCCACTCAGCTACTAAAATACAAATTTTCCTTACACGATTGGGCAAGCACTTAAATAACTTGATTGGATTTATCAAAGCCTTTTGACTAAGCTGTTACAAGGACTTCAGCAGCCTCTGAAAAAATGCTTAGGTCACCACTACCTTGGGATCTCCCACATTTTCATGCCCAGGCCATACATACAGATGCATTTAGAATGTATAGTAAGTTCGACACGTATGTATGGAATTTGGTTCCCATTGTCACTGTATCTGAGCACCTGCTATTGTACTTTTGAGAAGGGAAACAATATTATCCCTCTTTACAAGGAGTAAACTGAGGCACAACGAGCCCAATGCCCAGATGAGGAGTGCCTGGCTCCTCCTTGTCTCTCACTGGAAGTCTGATGCAAGTTGGGTAAGAAAATGCTTTTTGGGTTGTGCAGCTTAATTACTTGTCTGGGGGCACAGAGGACAGTTACAAAGAATTGAACCTAGATTTCAAACTAGCACCTTATGCACCAGACCATCCCTCTTCCTCCTTCCATGGAGGCAGAATTACAATGTCCATGTAAAAGACAAACAAGTTGTTGTCCTTGGCAAGTACTGATATTCTTGATTGAGTAGTTTCTCTGGTTTTATAGTTTAATTCAAATCTAAATATGAATCCAATTATTTCTCAGCATCTTAGGAATATGATTTTTCTACTACTGTGAGTTTTGAGTTGTCACTGCTTTGAAATCTTTTAAGTTAGAATTCTTAGACATTACACGCATTTATACCTGCCACATCGCATTCTCCCACTGGCTTTTGAAAAGAAGGAATCATTAATGTGTTTTTTTCCTCACGGGAAAATATATTTTCTCTTTCTAAAATTACATTGAAATAGAGAATCAAAATTGAGCCTTCATGTTTTTTTCAGTAAATTGAACTATTGTACACTATTTTTCTCTCAATACTTTGTGCTGACTTATATTTAATGCATGCCATTGTCATCTCCAAAGCTTTCATTTTGCAGGGAATTTAGATGCACATCCTTGGTCCTTTGAATGTAACACAGCATATTTCTACAGACCTTGGTTTACTTTCTCTTAATTCCTCTGTTCTTTGGAGGTGTCCTTTCCTGCACTTGAGAATACTTCTCATTACTGCATGGATTCCAGCTTAAAATTATGTTCCTTCCCAATACCAGCTGGTTCATCAATTCCCTTTGAAATGTGAGCCTGTGTGCAAGGGTATGAATGACATGCAACAGGTAAAATGCATTCTCCTTGGGGCCAACTCTTACTAAGAATTTGGCCACCTACAGGTGAAGCATTCGCCCTTTGAGGGTGAAATGCAGACCCTGCACCCTGTTGGGTGTTCATGGACCCCTCTCCAGTGCACATGAGAGCCCACGGTCTCAGGATGGGACCCAAAATGGTCACTGCTCCAGGCAAGCCTTAGAAAACTGCTACGCTGAGGGCAAGGCAAGACCTAAGCATCAGTCCTCAGGCACTTTGGCTGGGGCTGTGGGCAGGCATCTCCAGAGAGGACTTATCAGGGTGGATGTTCAAAGACTTTTCTTTCACAGAACCAAGCAGGACTCACTCCTTTAAAACTGGGCTGGGGGAAAAGATGGCCCATGTGCGCCCCTTCCCATTGCATGATTGTTTGAGTTTTCTAAATACAACAAATTAGCAATTTCCAACTGTACTGCAGGGCAAATTTGATGGCACTAATCATTTGTGAACAGATAAAACTTTTGCATTTTTGGTTGAAAGCAAGTATTTCTTAGGGATATGCTGGCATTTCTTCTAGGTATTTAACTAAATAGTTCTTTATCGGTTTTTGCTCTGTACTTTCCTACCTAACCCTTCCAATATTGCATGCAGTCTTTCTCCATTCCCTTCTCTTTCCATTTATGCCACCTTTTCAGAATTCCTCAGTCATCTGTTGAAATTGTGATCTATTATCCATATCTATGATTTCTAAAACTAAGGGAGGAACAAGCCAAGAATAGAAAGATGTGCAAACTAGCATCTAGCTGTGACTTACTCTAATTTCATATCAGACAAGGTGATTCAGGAGCTGTGATTCAGAGAGTAACTGGTGCTTCGGTAGTAAACATCTGTCTGCTGGGTTGGGCTTTTTGTTTGCTTCTTTGTTCTTAGATTTGCTATATGAGGTTTGAATGGTGTTACTTGATAGGCTTTTCAGGTGCAAATCTGCGATGTCAGCACATAAACAAGATGACTGCAGAAATTTCTGACTGTTGTGGTTTAACCCCAGTCGGCAACTAAGTAGCACCCAGCCACTCACTCACCTCCCTCGCAGTGGGAAGGGAGGGAGAATTGGAAGGGTAAAAGTAAGAAAACTCGTCGGTTGAGATAAAGACAGTCTAATAGGTAAAACAAAAGCCATGCATGCAAAGCAAACCAAGGAATTCATTCCCCACTTCCCATGGGCAGGCAGGTGTTCAGCCATGTCCAGGAAAGCAGGGCTCCAGCACGCTAAGTAACGGTGACTTGGGAAGACAAACGCCATCACTCCGAACATCCCCCCTTCCTTCTTCTTTCCCCCAGCTGTATATGCTGAGCACGACGTCCTATGGTCTGGAATACCCCTCTGGTCAGTTGGGGTCAGCTGTCCCGGCTGTGTCCCCTCCCAACTCCTTGTGCCCCCCCAGCCTCCTCGCTGGTGGGGTGGGGTGAGGAGCAGAAAAGCCCTTGGCTCTGGGTAAGCAGGGCTCAGCAGTAACCAAAACATCCCTGTGTTATCAACACTGTTCCCAGTACAAGTCCAAAACATATCCCCATGCTAGCTACTGTGAAGAAAATTAACTCCATCCCAGCCCAAACCAGCACATAGACCTATCAGCCTGATTCTGGGAATGTTTCTAGAAAAGATGCCTGCTAAGGTGCACTTCCAAAGGGGAGTGGAGATACCTGTGTCCAAGACTGCAAAAATGACTCCCCCCCTGCCAAACCTTCCCTGGGTGGTACCACAGATAATTCTATCCCTGACCTGCAGGTTCTGTTTGCATATAAAGCAGCAGGTCCACGCAGCTCCCTGTCTCAGTGCCTAGATGTTGTACCTGCCCAGGGAGTGTTTGCCCACAGTGGGGAGTCCAGGCTGATTGGCATTTCTGAGGCCAAATCCTTCTTACTGTCACCCTCCTGGTGATGCTTCGCTCATCTTCATGGAATTCCTTGGAAGTCACTTAGCAGCCAGATACTTAAAGTGCTGAGCTGGATTGACCCAGCCAGCAGCCAAGCACCCACACAGCTGCTAGCTCATTCCCCCTTCCCCAAGAGAGATGGGGAAGAGAATAGGAAGAACAAAAGCGAGAAAACTTGTGGGTTGAGATAAAGGTAGTTTAAAAGGTGAAGGAAGGAGTTAAAAAAACCCACAGGTGACGCAAAGGAAATTGCTCACCACCCTCCACAAGCAGACCAATGTCTGAGCAAAAGCCCCCTTAGAAGCCCCAAACCTCCCCTTCTTCTTCCTCTCCCCTGTTTTATTGCTGACATGATGTTATACAGTATGGAATATCCCTTTGGCCAGTTCGGGTCAGCTGTCCCAGCTGTGTCCCCTCCCAGTCTCTTGTGCACTGCCAGCCTACTCGCTGGTGGAAGCGGAGTGGGGAAAAGAGAAAGCCTTGATGCTGTCAAGCACTGTTCAGCAATAGCTAAAACATCAGTGTGCTATCAACACTGGTTTAAACACAAATCCAAAATGCAGCACCGTACAGGCTGCTGTGAAGAAAGTTGACTCCATCCCAGCCAGACCCAGTCCAAGCGCCTGTCCAGGAGGGAGAAGGAGGGTCGAATCCTGCTCCCCATGCTTGCTCCTGTATTTTATCCCAAGACTTGGCAGGCTACCACACAGGGCCAGCCCAGGCAACAAGGAGAAGAAACTGGGGCTCCCCTGCCTAGGTGAGCACAAGGACCACCAGCCCAGTGCCAGCCACATGTGTCCTTTGTTGTCTGACATCCTTGGGATGTCTGATACCTGTTTTTATGCCATCAGATAGCTTCAGCACAAGGGTACATCCACAACCTGCCAGCAGGCTCCCTGGTTGCTGGAAGATGTGCTTTCAAATCCTCTTCTGGCACAGGAGGGAATTCAATTTACCATGTTTGCCGTAGGTAAAAGAGGCTGGTATTCAGCATTTCATGAGAAACCTGATGCTGCTGCGTGCTAGCTGCATTATAAGGGTACTGGATGGAGTCAGCCCCCAGGTTGCCCAGGCTGGAGCCATGTCTGCATCTTGTCTGCCTGAGGTAGCTCCAGCCTCGCATGGGGGTGCAGCTGGAGGCCACAAGAAATTTAAAACCCAGGATTTGTGTGCCTCAGCATGGCACTGAGCCGAGATCTTCAGACCCACAGATATGAATGGAGGTGGAGTTTCAGCTCATAACTCCTCCAGCTGACTTGGTCTGTGATGCTACTTCTCTACTCCCTCTCCAGTGCCACAACACACCACCCATGCTCACAAGCACTCCTTCAGAAAATGTCTGAAAAAACAGTGGTCCATTTCTTTCTACTCTTTCTTTAAATATCCACCATGATCTCTAGGCTTTAAGCAGCTAGTGCCCTAAAAACATATGTGTTCATCTGTGTGCTCTATTAATGACAATAAGCAAGACATAGGGAAGTTTTGAACTTGAAATAAATGTGTAGTTATAATTGCCTTAGTTCTTTTCTGGATCTCTTGGTGCTTCAGAATGAATCTGAGCATCCTGTATCCACAAGGATAACAAAGGCAATCCACATGCACCTTAATTGTTGTCAAAAGTAATATGATTTGACTGTCATGGAATCAAGACTCAAATAAAAATCCTAATGTCAGGAAGCCAGTTCTGTTGTTTATAATACCTTCTGTTAGAGCTATAATGAGGCAGAGAGGTGAGGAGGAGGTCTGAAGCCATAGGTATTTCATAGACATTCAAATCGCAAGACGAAGCCAGATCCGTCCACATAAATATTTATATTAGAGACACAAAGCTGCAGCAAATTCTTGGCTGATGTGAAGAGCCTTCAGCTGATGTGAATTTTTATGTCTTGTGCTTTCCAGCAGGGCTGTGACAATTCACATCAGCAGAGGAGCTGCTACTCTATAATTAGCCAAATCCTTGCAACAGGGACTGCTGTCACCTTCCCATCAACCCCGCTCTCCACACACAGTTGCTATTTAACCAGTCACAGAAACGCCGCTTATCAGAGCATCTCGACAGCACACCGAACAAAAGAATATCTGGAACTCGGGCTTGCTGTCAGACAGGCAGACCCACAGACGACAACAGCATTGATTCAGGATCTTTAGTTATATTAGAAGATCAAAGATCAGCAGATCAAAGGAGACAGTTTCTTTCGCAAAATGCTGGATGCAGGAGTTGGACTGAAGTTGCTCCTGAGCCATCGCCTCTGGGTTACAGCAAGGGAGGCGGTGCGGGAGGGAGGCAGCCGAGCTCGCCCGTGGGGAAGAGGGAAGAGCATGGCCGTCTGCTTCTGCTGGCAGCCCGGGTTGCTCCCACACACACCAGGGTCTGTGACATCGGCTTGTGCCCTAGGCATTACAGCTAGCAAAGCCGCCTGTTAATACAGACAAAATAACAGAAGGCTTACTGGGGTGATGAGGTCTTGGCCAAATACCTTTCATCACGTTTTTCCCAGGGCAGCGAGGGGAAAGGACAAGCTTTCCCAGCCTCGCTGCAATGCGGGAGAGCTTGGGTTGATCTACACGGCTCTGAGCGGTGCAGCAGTTGCAGGTTCCCTGCTGGGCTGGCAGCCCTGTCCTGTCAGCTGCAACCTGGTGGAAAAATAGGCCAGAAGTGGCTTTCCTGGGGGTTGCACAGCCCTGTCAAATGCCCAGGCCATGCCAGAGCTTAGCTGGAGGAAGGTGCCTACAGTATTAGAAACATACAACACAAGTAATTAGAAACTGGAAACCAAAAAGATCACGACATTTCATTGCATAAAGTGAACGTAAAGCCCATTCCCAATGCATGCGCAACCCTCATTATTCAAGCAAAACCAGGGACTCACCATAGGCCAAGGAGTGGCCTTCACTGGGGATGACCCTCCAGCCCACCTCCCAAATCACAAACCCACATCTGGGCTCGCAGCAGCGCCTGTGGCTGCTCCATGAGGGTTTCTCTGCTCCGGGGACCTCCATGCCAAGAGTGTGGCTGGGCACGGCGGGCAGGAGCTGGGCTCTGATGACATCCTTGAGCTCGACTTCTGGCGTGGGCTTGCTGAGGCTGCGGTCTGCCATCGCCAGCGCCCTGACCAGGCTGTTCAGGCAAGGACGGCGGCGCCCTGCCCCAGCGTTTCTGCGCCGATCTGTGTCGTGTGGACTCGGTGCGGCCCCGCGCCGGCCTCACGCAGACCAGGGGTTTAGCTGGTCATCTCATCCTCCTTGCCAGCCCCCAGGGAAGGCTATTTCTTCAGGAGATGAGTGCTATTTCAAAGAGATGTCGCCCTTCAGGAAAATCACGAGTGGGTGTTTTGTTTCCAGCAGTGACTTTTCCCAAGGCTTTCGCAGCAGCGCTGCCTGTGTGGGCTGCCACGCCAGCCTGCTCTCTGGAACAACCTGGCTGATCCTTTTTTTGGCAGCTTATACAGAATTTGATTGCTTTTTGCTCTGGTCTGTGACTGTATATTTCTCCTCCTGTCCCGGAGAATTTGCAGAGTCAGGGCAACCCCTGGGATGCTCTGTCCTGGTCGATGTCTGCATAAAGCATTCACCCCTTCTACTTGGAAGCTGCCCTGGCCACCTCTCCAGTTAAATGCATGAACCCTCCAAAGAAGACAACCTCACAGTGCTTTCACGCCCTAGTACAGATCACAGAAGTATTATCTGACCACCAGCAACTTAAAAACAGAGTAAAGGCAATGGGGTAGGAAGCATTCCCCTTGGCATCACAGCAAGATGAAGAGGGGCATCTCCCATTACTCTCCTCTCTGACTCCACCTTCTCACAACACTTTTGCAACTGGTTCTTTGGCAAATAGGTATTAACTTACCCTTAAGCGAACACCACTCCGTTTATCAAAGAGTAGTTGAAAGGGAAATTGCTTTCTGACTGCAGCTTTACACTACCCCCTTCCTGTGTGATTTGATTGTGGAAGCTTCAGAAAACTGAACAGAATTTCCGGACTATTCTTAACAAGGATATATATGTGTGTGTGCGTGTGTGAAGCATGTGGGTGTGGTTTTTTTATATATATGAATATATATATATATGTTTTGCTTATTGTCTTTTGTGTATGTATGTCTACAGAGACAAAGACAGCAAAACGGGTGGGGATTGACTTTCATCAGCCCCTTTCATGCAGTGAGCTGTGTCCTTGCTCCCCTCCAGCTGCCTCCACGCCTGTGTACAGTGCTGCCGCAGGATGCTGCCACACACGTGATGCTCGCACTTGCTGGTGGGATGCAGATGTTGCAGCAGCCTTGGCTCATGCCACCATTCCTCCACGTGCCCTCGGACGTGCTATGCAGCTCAGTGCAGCCTGGGCAGCAGACGGAGCCTGCCGAGGGATCTCCTGCTCCTCCAGGGAGATGCGCAGACCCAGAGCAGTGCAGACGTGGGGCTTTACCCTGCCCCTGTGCTCTCTGCTGTGGGGACGGGAGGGAGCATTAGCCCACAGGCTGTGCCTCTCGTGGGACCACTCGTCTCGCACACAAGGCATCAACACCTTCCTGCCATTGCTACTATATTTCCACACCCATTCTGAGTATGAACAAGCAACTACTAGGTAAATGTAGGATCTCAGTTGCTCTGGGGCTATCAACACCTGACCGCAGTCATTGACATTGCCAAAGCATCAATGCCCACACTGAGGACATACCACAATCCACACCTGCAGCCCAGTCTGGTCAGCCCTCTGCCAAGCAACAGCTCTGAACATGCGAGACCAGTGCCAGGCCCTGCCTGGCTCTGGAAGACACCAGTGCACTGCCAGGGTGTCCAGTCCCAGCCTTCGGTACCCCTCTGGGCTTGCTCCTGTGTGTGGTGGTGACTGGTTGGGGCAGCTCCTGTCTGGGTGACAGGAAGAAAGACCCCCCCATGGGTCACAGCCACCATGGCTGTGCATCTGGTCCATACCATTCCTCTTCCCTGCAAGGTCCACCAGGCTGGGATGGGTATATGGGGATCATCACAGGCTGCCCACAATGACGGGGAACTGCCAGGAGTTCCTCGCACTTCAAAAGCTCCATCACGTCCATCCCGAGTGGTCTTCTGTTGGACATCATGAAGGACCCTGCCCTGCTGGGCACCCTTCTGCGACCCTGCCCAGACCCCGTTGTGAGAGCAGGGTGCTCACAAGCTGGGGAGGCCACCAGGACATGGCTGGAGTGTGGGTGCCTGTTTGCTGGGGTAACACGGAAGGCTAGGAGCCCGTTTTGTGCCTACAGCTTTCCTGGAGGCTGCTGTGCGGAGGGATGTGGGAGGAAACAGGGAATGGCTGTGGTGGCTGTGGCCGGCCACACCACCAGGCTGACCAGCAGGCTGGCCGGAACGGCTGCCAGTGAGAAAACCCTAGGACCACTGGAGGTAACCAGGGATTTTGGCAGCCCCAGGCCATGGGATCCTTGGTTTGGGGGTCTGCAGGGCAGGGCCAAGCTGCATTTCATGGTGGTGGCGGCTGGAATAGGGTCCTGGGCTGTGGGCAGCGCAGTGGGCAGAGGCATTTGTGGTTCTGCCCCTGCATCAGACAAGGTATGTCAGGCCTTAAAAAGTTCACACTTTTTTCTTGATTGGATTACTTTAGGCTTGCCATGTATGATGTGGGTTGTGTTGCTCCTCAAGCCTCAGCAGTGCCTTGTCTGATCTTTGGATGGGAGCTCAGTTCATCAGGTGCTTGGTGCTTCAGGTCTCCTTAATTATCGACCTGTCAGTCTCCAATAATACTGGGAGAACTGGTACAGTGATCCACTAATAAATAACTAAAGGGAGGTAATAGGATTAGTGTTGCATAACCTAGATTTATAAAAGATATTACATTCACATTTTAAAAGTAATGTTAAATTAGTTTGAGAAGTTTGGTTGATAAACATGTCATTATAGCAATATGCTTAAATTTGTGTAAGGAAGCTTGCTTAATCTTAACTTGTATTCTGACTGAGATAAAAGATAAGACAAAATTGACACTGGGTCTTTGTCTTTTTCAGGAGAGATCCAGAAGAAAACAATCATTATTGATAATGCTGGGGGAATTGGTAAAAATACTGGCACAAACAAATAATGTGTATTTCAGTTTGGTAAAATACAATGTAATATATCAAGGAACAGAAAAATGCAGGTCATGTTTGCCTAATAAGGTGTTCTGTCTTGCAGAGCAGTAATTCTGGAGGAGATTAGGGTTCACTGATAGATAATCAGTTGTAATGAAATTGCGATATGATGTTGGGACCTTCAGAGTCAATGCTATTCTTGAATGCAGTCCCCAGCTTGTCAATGAGCAGGAGCTCAGTAAGGTTTGTTGCTTCCGCATTTGGCACAGGTGCAGCTGGAATAGGGTGTCCAGTCCTGGACTTCACACTCCAAGAAGGATATAAAAAAAATCCGAGAAGGTTCAGCACAGACCAGTACTGTCTGAAGGCCTGAAGAACCTCTTACAGGAGACACAAAGTCTACTTATCTTCTCTAAACGATCTGTAAGAACCTGCCAAAGGGTTTTGATGTTACAGATAAAGATGCAACAGCCTTCTGCATTTAGAGTTGATAGGTAAGTTTAAGTGAGAAATACGATATAATTATTTTCACTAATGAGGATGATGATTGTCATAGATTTGCCATCCCTGGAGAAGACTTCAGTCAATGTTTCTCTGAAGGATATCCTCAAATACAACTGTAGTTACTGGAACTGAATCAAGGACTAATTGGAGGGGAATTAAGTAGGGACTCAGACAAACGATCTCAGTTGTTCTTCCTGGGCTGATGGTTACAGGTAATCACACAGCTCAGCCCTATGCAAATCTGAAAATCTGGAAAGTTTGAGTTTAATGTCTTTTCATGCCCTGCTGTACAATGTTCAACATCTTGGCAAATGCCAGGGAGGAACAAAATTTGTGCTAGTGACTGCAGGGGCAGCCAATACACTCCTCCTTCCCTTTGGGGAGATCCAGTGCTTATGGTACCTGCTGTGTCCCAGCAGCTGGCTCTGCGGCTCTCAGCATGTACCTGAGCAGCAGAACAGACTTTTATGGCATATTTAAGACCTACCAGTTGCAAACTATAGAACCCCATTCCTTTTTTACCTTTGTGAACCCTATTCTAATCTCCAAGGCTACGCAGTGGAATTGCATAGTGAATCATGGTAAGTTTGCATGAAGCCACCTGCGCGAATACCTGTCTCGCTGTGCTGTGAAGCCGTGATGAAGGGATGACTGGAACCTGCAATCCTGATCCTCCTCCTCCAGGGCCTTAAGTTGACATGAGGGGCATCTCCACTCATTCGGGGGGAACTCTGCCAACTGCAATTCTCTGATGGAAAGCTGGACAGGAGACCAGATCTAGCAGCCAGTGACAACACCTAGGGCTAGCTGACAAATCTGGCTATGTGAGCTAAGCTCGTTGCTCCAGCACATCGCGCCAGCTATGGGTGCAGTCCCCATTGCCAGTAGCCAACGAACACCCAGAATTTTACTTCATCCCTTGTCAATGTGGGTTGTATCATGCTCCCATCTGATTGCGTTAGGAGCGAATGGATGTGAAGCTCTAATCTTCAGAGCTTCTCATAAGTTCAGAGTGGCTTTAAGGCAAAGGTTTGTGATCGTCACCTGCTTCAGCCTTGGGTTGCCAAATCACTGGCAGTGTCTGTTGGTACTTGCAGCCTTGTATGTAACAGTTTATCTGTTAGACTGTAAACAAACATTTCTCAAGAAAATGGTGTGTGGCTCTGCACAGCACACACAGACAGTCTGGCTGCCTTACTGTGTCCTTCTCATGAGTCCCTGGAAACTCCAGTACCACTGAAATTTGAAATAATGCTGTGATTGTGTGTGTGTATACATAAAAAGATACCCATATAAGGAGAGCTGTAGATATAAAATATATATACTACAAACTACATATATATAATATAAATAATGTAATTATGAAGCAATACAGTGTATTTATATATACACACATATATATATGTATGCATGTCTGTATGAAGAGAGTGAGAGTCTGTAAGTATGAGAGTACAACCACTGCACGTGTACCTATCACTTTTTCTTAGCACCTTCAGCCTGGTGTGAATCCGGAGCTGATAAAGGGCACTCAGCCGATAGCTCAGGCATGGAAGTTTCTGATTCTGCCCAGTTCAATGCTGTCAGCAGCCCTGTGAGCTGCTTAATCCTGTCCTTTCGATGCATAGCAATTTAGCATGGATGGACCCATCTCTGGTGTGATAAGATACTGGGGCTGGCTGAGACTAAAAACTAAGCTTGGGGCTAGATTTGCACAAGCAGTCTAATCATAGGAGATTTCTCCTCTGCAAGGACTGTCTCTGCAAGCACTTCAAACCCATTTTTTCCTTTTAATTATTCTTTTGAGAAGACTAAGGCTTTGAAGAATTTTTAGAATGAGGAGCAAAAACTAAAAATCTGCCAGTCTGTGTGACTGTGTTTAACAAAATTCTCTATTTTGACTTGGAATGCTAATTTAAAAGCAAGCAGCCAAGAGTGCAAGGCATTTCTGATTATTCTGTGCTGTTACAGGCAAGAAGGTTCAGGAATGAGAACAACTAACCAGATGTCATCACTATTACTTGAAACTCTTCTTTCAAAGGTTATAGATATTAGGAGTCTTGATCAGTGAGAAATGCTAGTTGCTTCTACAGGTTTCTTGCTTCTTTATTCTTTCATTAGGACTGTATGTTCAAATACAGCAGTATCT
Organism: Buteo buteo; assembly: GCF_964188355.1. Taxonomy (NCBI): domain Eukaryota; kingdom Metazoa; phylum Chordata; class Aves; order Accipitriformes; family Accipitridae; genus Buteo; species Buteo buteo. The sequence goes on along the minus strand of NC_134174.1, from coordinate 15,327,439 downwards.
CCTTTCGCAGCTCAGACCATTAAAGCTTTGTAAATATATATGTTCATCCCATTTCTTCTTTTGGATTTCATGACCACTTTTAGCAAGGTGCAAAAGTTATTTGTGCAGTGCAGTTCTATGAAATCCAAGAGTTATTCTTCCAAGGCCTTTTATCTTGTGTTTGAAAAAAATAAAGCCGCTATTAGATGTGAACTGCTTCAGTAACATGGCTTGGTTTTTTGACTGTATGATAGCAGTAAAGTTGGCAATGCTTTACCTGACAAACTAAAAAATCTCTGCTGTCTCATTCTCCACATTGCAGTAAAGATCAGATCCCACCTTAGCAGCAGAGTTAAAAATCAGGTCTTTGGGGGATATCTGATGCTTTATTTTGTATCTTACACCACACTGCAAATGTCTTCAAATCACTTCTTGACTCGTATAAGCAAGGAAAAACAAGGCATGCACAGCTGCATGTGTAAAAAGGCACCTGAGATGGTTTTGCAAGTCCTCCTTGACTTGTCTTAAGAGACTTGTGTAGTACAAGCTATTTTTAACTGTCTCTTGCTGTGTAAGGATGAACACTGCAAGCACAGAGAAGTTGTGTCTTTTCTGCAAGACCTGTGCCTGCTGCGTAGGTGCACCTGCTGGAGCTGTCCTTTTGTCAGGCAGGCACAGGGGATGCAGGGATATTTTTAGTCTTTATACATATATATTTTTCTCTTCTAATCCATGAAGGACAGCATTTTGGGACGAGGACTATGTCATACAGTGAGTCACAAGAATTACTTGTGGACAGTTTATTGTTTCCAGCCAGCACGCAGCTTGCCAGAAGCGCAGACCTGTTTTGCTTCCTGTTAGTTCTCAGCAGGTCAGCCCTCGGCTCACAGTGAACACTCTCCCCCGGTATTTCATCAGAAATAGTCCTCAGACACGCTTTCTCTCACTGTCGTTTCACAAGACTCTCTTCAGTTCTTGATATTCTGCTTCCCCCACGTCTCCCCCAGCTCGGGGCAGGAGTCACCCCACAGTTACAGCAGGTGTTCAGCATGACCCTCTCTGCTTAGCATTGCCCAGGATGCAGCCCAGGTTTGCTTGTTTGTACATTGGTGCTGTCCTCAAGGCTTTCTCCCCAGGCCAGCTCAGGCTCTGGAGAAGGAGCACGTCGCACACAAAGCTGTCCCTGGTAGCTATGCCATCATCCTTCCCTCGGCAGCCAGGTTGGTGCTGGACTCCCAGTGCACACAAGGGCCAGAGGAGGGTTTCACGCAGTGTCCCAATGCCCAATAACTGGCTTAAGCAGGGCAGTTATCCCTCCACCCACGGTACTCCTACAACCGTTGTCCTCATTCCCTCCAGTCCCTGTCTCCTCCAGCCAACAGACATTCTCACTCAGCCCATCAATTCTCTCCAGGGGATGCTAAATCTCCTTTTTTTTTGTTTCTCTACTTCTCAGACTATGTTATTGTGGGAGGAAAGTGATCTTTTACCTGCCCTTCTGCCCTCCCTGGTTGGATTTCTTTCCATTTTCTCCTTTTCGTGGCCAAGTTGCAATCCAGGGCTTATTAGCTCCCTCCCCTCTCCTCTTCTTGCACCTGTCTGCAAAAGTACTTCATCTGATTTAAACCATCCTTGAAGGTACTGATTTTGCCTGCAAGGAAGATGCCAAGTGAGACTTCTGCACAGCTTATGTCAGAATGTGATTTAAATAATGACTGCCTTTCCTTGGCACCAGGTGATGCTTCATGGGACTGAGCTTTCGAATGTGGAGCTTGGAAGGATGAAATATAGCACTAACCTTTAAGGCTTCTCCAGAAATTCAAAATGTGGCACTGATCAAATGTCAAAAGCAGTGCTCTTAGATATTTTATCTGGGCTATATGAATTGAAAACCCAAGCACTTCGCTACATGTGTTAATCGACAATGTATCACTGAATCAAATCATTATGTAATGATTATTACTTATGCATCATTCTCCCGATTCTCCATATGCATAGTTTTAGGTGTTATCATTTTAAAATTAATGACATTTCTTTGAAAATATGATGAGGGATATGTGCATGCCTGTAGTATATGGCTTTGGACTCAGCCATTTCAGTGTGCATAAACAGAGAAATGGCAAAGCTTATTTAAAAGTACTTTGAAATGTTTCTCTTCTGAGAAACCCTGAATCACTCAAAGCAATCAAAGGGATCAGGAGCCACGTTCAGGACCTGCTTCAAGAACTCCTCAAGACCAGGGTCGAAAGACAGAACTCCTCTGCCACCAAGCTATATTGAGCTTGGTAAGGTCAGGGAAGAGATCGTATGGCATGCTGCTACTCCAGCAAAAATGAATTTGATGATCAGAAGGTGTCTGTGTTCCTGAATGTTTGTATCAAGTATGAGCGCATAGTCAGATTATCAGCCCTTGTATGGTCCTAACTAGCAGATCACGTGTGTATATTCTGATCTGAAGCCTGGGTGATTCTTTTGGCTTTCAGGGGCTACTTAGTTGCATGATGTTAAGCAAACGTATGATTGTAGTCTTCACAGGAGTTTTGCAAGGCCTTCATTCTAAAATAGGGTTAATGCAAGCGGGTTCTTGAGCCCCCATTGCAATTGGACCTTCAACTGCTTCTGCATGTTCACACTTCTGTTATATGACTTCTGCTACTGCAGTAGATAAGAGCACTGTTCACATGAGCAAAGTTAGGGACAGATTTCACCTGGGAGAGTGGCAGGAATTGAAAAAATGTGTTTACCTTGATAATACCATCTTCAAATCAACAGCAGTTAAGAATGAAACATTTTCTGAAAGGGTTCACTGTTGAATTTCTAGGATATTTGCCAAACCGTGTTTTGATCAACTACTGGATCCAATGGTCAACCCAGACTGCTGTGTAGCAGGCTGCTGTAATTTCTAGCCTCCTTTTTCAGTTTCATTCTTGGACTTCGTAGGTTCATTACATCCAACAGCTCAAACTACAATAAGCACTGACTGTACCCTTTCTGGGGGTAGCACTGAGGCTTTTGGTGATCTCCTCAGGACCAAAAGGATGGCAAGGCTTTATCAGAAGTGAGCTGGGTTTATACTAATCATAAAAGATTTCCTAAGAGAGCTTACAAAATATCTGAATTTCAGTGCATGTGCTTTATAGACATCCTGATAGTCCTTTAAAGCTCATCAGTTCAATACCAATAATGGGGCAGTAAACAACTTGTATCAAGGAACTGATAGTAAAACTGCTACAGCACAGCTTTGAAGGAAGGCATCCAGCTGACAGGTCAACAGAAGAAAGGTAAGTTGAAAAAAGTTCACTGCTGCCTTGTCATCAACAGAAATTCATGTATTCAATCTGTAACAACACCAACTCCTTTCAGATTGGCTGCTTTTCCCAAGAGTGCAGAGACAGCAAAAATAAATAGCCATATTGCATAGAAGAAACACAACAGGCAACAGTATATTTATATGTGTGTGTGTGTGTGAATGCATTGCATATATAAAAAATGTATATAATGCATATGTAAACATAACAGATTTGGAAACACTGGAAATGCAGCAAGCATTCTATTAGAGCTTTACCACGTGTCATTCATGCATGTGCTAAGCTTTATGTACACACCCAGGTTGTTTACCAAATCGATGCTAGAATAAGTTGCCCAGCCTGTTTGCTCAGCTTGTCAGACTAGGACTGAAATCCTGTTCTACTCCTTTAGAGTAAGGGATGCCTATGACTCTGCAGTTCTTGAAGCAGAATTGGAATTGACAGTAGTAAAAAGCGGTTGTCCTAAAATATTCATGTAAACATTTTACTTAAAACATTTGGAGGTCGGTCAGGCTTCTAAAAATAAAAGCAGAACAAAACCCCAAAAGAAACTAGTGTGGTTTTCTGTTGTCCTTTATGGCTGTGTTTTTTCCCCTTTCTCACTACAGGGAAGAAAATATCAGCAAATGATTCTAAACCCCAAGTTTAAACCTCTCCTGTAGTCCCCAAGATTCTGCTTCCATGTGGATGAATCAACCTGATCACAGCATGCTGTTTGAAAAGCCATTCTTGAGACTCCTCTTGAACAGTTATGGCTGCTTCTGTGTTTTACATTCATCAAATTCCTCTCTGAATGCAATGTAAATACCCTTTTCAAATGGATTTTACAATAGGTTTGGGGAAAGTTTTCCTAAGATGATCTTCTCCCTCACCTTTCTCTTCACCATGTGAGCAGGGCACATTTTTTTGTGGTAGTTAAACTAATTTGCAGAGATGAGCCTGTAACATGTAAGCTGTGATAGCCAACATTTATTTTCTTGGTGGAAACATTTCTCATGAAAAACTGGCAATGCTTTGGCAGATTTTTGGGAAGAGGCTGGAGGGGGGATGGAAGTGAACAGAAGGCAAAAAAGGAGGGATTTGTATTTTTTTTTTAATAGTGCCACCAGTAAATATGTGCATCCAGTTTCACTTAATCATGTTCTTTTTTATTGTCTTCCACTGGACTTTCTCTCTGCTAGATTATGGAGATCCAAAATGTACCTGGTGGTCTTCAGTGACTGTACAAGATACCCACTACCCCAGCAGTCTCAGACCAGATGTTAATGAAACATTCTGCTCTACAGAACACATACCAACTTGTATTTGCTCACTTTGTCTTTCCCTCTCTTACATGTAGAAGTTGAATGAGGGCCCTTGATTACCAAACGCTGGTGGCTGTATTCTGGCTGCTGCAAAAGCAGCTTCGTGTCCTTTCACAGCAGAAGTGCTGATAACATGCAGCAAGCACAGCCAGCATCATTGAGATGATGGACAGGAGAAGCTTTAAAAGCTTTGTTGAGGGACAGAAACCATATGAAGTAAAGGTGATTTTCCACATATACCCAGCACAATAACTCAGAAGAGGTCAGGAATGAACCTCACTGGCTATATTTACCTCCCAGGACTAGTGCTGACTGCCACAATACCTTAGTGCTTCACCTTCCCAAGGACACCAAGCCTGAAGGTTCCCCAGATTTACTGTGGAGTATGGACATAAGCAGTAACGCAAAAGCAGCTGACACACTACAAAGTCACACTCTGTTTATGTGGCAATAATGTATCCTGCACCCATATCCAAGATATTCCCATGAAACACTGGTTTTGTAGCATACGGTGCCATTCATGAGATCTCCATCAGAAAATCCCTGGAAGTGACCCACTGACTTGGGAAGCCACAGGAGAAGAAATTGACCAGAAATGTCACTTTTCCTGTAGATGGAAATCAGGAGAAAACCATTAAGGAAGCAGCAGTGTGTGGAGCCCACCGTTGTGCTCCTATGTGTCTGTTCATTTCCCTTGTCTGCAATGAGCTCTGGAGCCCTCAAAGTGGCCCATGGGAAAACAAACCCAAGAAAACCCAACCCCCCTTATGCAAAACCAGCTTTTTCCAGAAAATTCTGTGAGTTACATTTTATCCTGTCTTCTCTGAAACTTTTACAAGTTCTCCTGAAGGAAGAGTTATCCCCTTATGCCAACTCTCAAATTTCTGCTCCCGGTCTTATCAGCTGTAAAGCTATTCTAAAACACATTCCAACAATTATTTTATAATGGAAACAATACAGCTTTTTTAATCCTTCTTCACATCTTCCTAGGAAACACCTCTTTTTTTTTCTGACTCAAGCTGATTTCTAGGCAGTTTCAGTATTGCTGTTGAAACTTATCCCTCCTCAGCTGCCTGAGGTTTTATTTGCTGTACCCTAACAACTGTAACAGGTTCTTTTCATCTCAGACTCTCATCCCACAGTGCTTCTCATTATTGTTTCAAGAAATACTTTTTCACAACAGTTGTAGAGGGCCAGGAAGTTATTACTATCTTTTACTGATCTTGCAAAAGGGATTTATCTGTTATGACCAGGAAGCCAATGGCAGAAGCAATGAAACAATCCAGGTCCTCCATGTCCTATCTACAAAGCCATGGGAGCAGTCTTGGTTTCCAGCAGACCCATCCCTCATTCTGTACATGTCACAAAACTTCAGTACTGACAGCTTCAGGTACCCAGCCCCCCTCTACCAGTTTGCCAAATCCTTCTTCCAAGTGATGCATGGTATGAGGTAGGCAACCCAATAGTAATCAGATACAATGACATTACAGAAGTTTATCACAGTGAATCCACACATTGTCTGAAATAACTCTGGACTTTTGCAGACATGGTCTGCAAGGAGAGCAGTCCACAGCAGGAGATGATACTGGGATGAGATCTGTGGGTTATGCCACAGCCTCCTTCCACACGAGTCTTTGTGACTATGGGGCTAGGGAATTTGTAATTTAATCTCTACCCTCGGGAAATTTGGTTTGTCCTTAAAGAGGCTTAGACTCCAACTCGCAGCCTGCAGCACGTAACCTGCAGTGAATATAGTGTAATACAAGTGCATGCAGAGAAATAAGGAAGCACAGAGAGGACAGCATTATGGGGGAAGCTCTCGTACCTTTTCTGGGAAACCAGCAGGACTGAGTGCCTCTCTGAGGTGCCTGTCCACTGACACATGCAGCATGGGGAACACACAAAAGGAATTATGAGGTCTGTGATCTGACTGGGATCATGGAGACATGATGTGACAGCTCACCAACCGAAGTGCTGCCATGGACGGATACTGGCTCTCTGGGAAGGACAGGCTGGGAAAGCGAGGATGGGGTTTGCCCTTTATGTGCAAGAGCAAGAGCAATGCATAGAGCTCTGCCTGGGGTAGATGATAAGTCAGTTTATGAGTTAGGATTAGAGGGCCGACCACTGTAGGCAATGTTGTGGTGGGTGTCTGCTAGAGACCACCTGATCAGGAAGAGCATTTCCCACCGGTCTCAGGGGCCTATGATTCTTGAAGGCAAATCTCACCAGTAGAGACCAAGGCAAAGTCGACATTGTTTATCTTGATATTATCAAGGCTTTAGACAGTGTCTCCCAAAACATTCTTATAGACAAACCAATGAAGTACAGACTAGATAAATGCACAGTGAGGTGTGGATCAATGGCATAAAGAGGCCATTCACTAGTGGAGTATCCCAGGGGTTGATACTGGGGCTAATACTGTTTAACAGCTTCATTAATGACCTGCACAAAGGGAGAGAGTGCCCTCTCAGCAATCTGGCAGACAATATAAAACTGGGAGAAGTGGTTGATGCCCCAGCACATTTTGCTGCCTTCCAAAGAGACCTGCACAGGCTGGAGAAACAGGTGGACAGGAACCTCATGAAGCTCAACACAGGGAAACACCAAGTCCATCACCTGGGCAGGAATAACTTCAGACACCACAGCAGGCTGGAGGTCAACCAGCTGGAAAGCAGCTTTGCAGAAAGGGACCTGGGGGTCCCAGTGGACAAGCTGGCCATGAGCCAGCAATGTCCTCTTGCAGCAGAGGCCACCAGCCTCCCAGCTGCATTAGGCAGAGCATCAGCAGCAGGTCAAGGGAGATGATCCTTCCCTTTTGCTCAGCACTGATGTCTTGTGTCTCATTCAGGGCTCCCCAGTACAAGACAGGCATGCACATACTGGAATGAGTCCAGCAAAGGGCCACAAAAATGATTAAGGGACTGGAGGATCTGACACATGAGGAGAGGCTGAGAGAGCTGGGACTGTTCAGTCAGGAAGAGAAGGCTCAGAGAGATCTTATCAGTGTGTATAAATAAATACCTGATGGGGGAGTAAAGAACAAAGAGACAGACTCTTCTCTGTAGTGCCCAGTGACAGGAGAAGAGGAAATGGGCACAAAATGAAACACAGAAAATTACCCTTGAACATAAAAAAACCTAACACTCTTTCACTGTGAAGGTGCTCAGACAAGAGTCAGGTTGCCCAGACAGTACATGGGGTTTCCATTGTTGGAGATTTTCAAAAATGCACTGGACACAGCCCTGAGCAGCCCGCTGTAGCTGGCCCTGCTCTGAGCAGGGGGGCAGGATGATCTCCAGAGGTCCCTTCGAATCTCATCCATGCCATGACTCTGCGTTCCTATGGGATCTCTTGTAGGTGCCTGCTCTGATCCTTGGCTTTTGGCCCATGGCACAGGCAGTCGAAGAGTAGCCTGTCCTCTCTTCAATTAACCTGAGCTGTCGTCAGTGCCAGTGGCACCACTCACACTAATACACAGATAGGATGGTGCGGAGCTCAGTGCACAACTTCTGCTGCCCCTGCTCAGGGACAGGAGTCTCCACAGTGCCACAGCAGTAACCCTCTGAATCACGCCAGTCCAAATGCTCAAGAGCATGTCAGAGCATTTGTCGGTTTTGGACTGATGCAAGGAGAATGGCTTAATACACTGATAGAAAGAAAAAAGAAGTTCTTTATCCTCTTAGCCAAGCTCTCTTTCAGTGGTTGAGATAAGATGGACTAAACCCAGAGGAACTGTGAGTTTTCTTTTATTAGTGATAAAATCTAACCTGTTGTTAGAAACATCAGGGGGATTTAATAGGCTTAACACAGACTCCTAAATTCCTCAGGAGGCCTGTGAATTTGGAGTCCGGATCTGTGAAAGCTAGGAAGTGCTTGGTACCTTATCAGCAGTCAGCTTGGCAGCCTTCAGAGAATGAAAATCACCTTTTTGTTCAACTTCCCTTGGTAGCTTGCCAACCTTCTTGTTACTCACTAAGTCAAGTGTCTCTAGAAAATATGCTCTCTGGTCTAAGCCACAGGATTCAAAACACAGCTTAATAAGTAAGCAGCAAGTAGATAGGAATTATACCATAACATCTCCTCAACAGGCAGAGACAGTTCAGCTCCTTAAGTCCTAACTAGTCAACGGGTTTTGCTCGGTGGTGCCATTACCTTGTAGGCACAAAGTCCTCCCCATGAAGCTGTCTGGCCTCTTTCCTTCTGGAAAACAGTGGGCAGACAGGGACACAGAGAGGTAGTACGGAGGAAAGGACCGAGAAGAGAAAAGCCAAATAACCAGAGTAGGTGGATGAGCAGCTAGCAAACAACCTCAGAGCCATGAAATGTCCTTACCAGTCTTCTCAGAGTGGTTGAATCATCCCCCCCAAATTAGCCTCATTGTGACTCTGGGTGTTTCTGTTCACATGGCTGAAGTTTGCTAAAGTTGCTTGTCATGATTTAACCCCAGCCAGCAACTAAGCACCACCCAGCTGCTCCCTCCCTCCCTCCACAGTAGGATAGGGGAGAGAATCAGAAGAGTAAAAGTGAGAAAACTCATTGGTTGAGATAAAGACAGTTTAATAGATAAAGCAAAAGCCGCTTATGCAAGCAAAGCGAAACAAGGAATTCATTCCCCACTTCCCCTTGGCAGGCAGGTGTTCAGCCATCTCCAGGACAGCAGGGCTCCATCACGTGTAACCATTACTTGGGAAGACAAACAACATCACTCTGAACGTCCCCCCCTTCCTTCTCCTTCCCCCCGCTTTATATACTGAGCACGATGTCCTGTGGTCTGGAATACCCCTCTGGTCAGCTGGGATCAGCTGTCCCGGCTGTGTCCCCTCCCAACTCCTTGTGCCCCCCCAGCCTCCTCGCTGGTGGGGTGGGGTGAGGAGCAGAAAAGCCCTTGGCTCTGGGTAAGCAGGGCTCAGCAGTAACCAAAACATCCCTGTGTTATCAACACTGTTCCCAGCACAAATCCAAAACATAGCCCCATACTAGCTACTATGAAGAAAATTAACTATCTCAGACAAACCAGCACATTGCTCTTCTGATAAGGTAATTTTAATGAACACAAATAGTCTCTGTGTACAGCTACAATTTGGACCGTCTAAAGAGACATAGGATAAAATGTTCTTGCATCAGTAACTAGGAATACTGAATTATAATCACAACTATCACTAGTCTGTCTCCTTTCCCTTCAAAAATCCCAATTTTACATTTATTCTACTGGCATCCTTGCCCATCACTGGAGAAGTTGTACCATAATCAGAGCTGCCAAAGCCATGCCCAAGGCCCAGCCAGAGACTCCCATGGCACATACCACAAGGGATTCGAGAAAAAAGGAATACAAGGGCAAAGGAAGAGAAGTTCCCAAATACATTGCTTGCTCTGAAATGCTAAATATTTTGCAGTCACCTTGACCATTCGTGAAGTGCTCTCCATTAAACATTCATCATTTGCTAGCCCATTAATCAGGGCAAGTGAATCAGTAAATAGCTGTGATGAATGTAAGATATGTGTCAACAAACACTGATAATTTTTTTCTGAATAAAACTCTGTCTAGCTCTAGAGGAAACGCTCCAAAAAAAAGTCTGCTTGCTCACAGATCTAAGCAAAATGTGCATGAGAATCCAGGACTTGGCTGGTTCTCCTGTGTCTGGGAATTTGGGTGATTTGCGATGCTTCACTCTTTTAGTTTCAAGTAGCAATGTGAGTTTGCTTGTTCTGTAGCAAAGAGTGTATTGGTGGTGTTATTTCCCTTGAATAGTCCTTTCGTCTGAAATGCAACTCATGTTCCCTTCAGCATGACAAATAACACACTTCATCTCCCCCTGGAGCCTGGAAAATCTGAGATTAGATTGGCACTGCAATATGAAGAGAGATACCCTCAAAAGAGAGGCAATGGAAGCAAAACCATTTGGTCTGAGTGGAAATAATCACTGGCACTTCCAGCCACAAAGAGTCCTCTGATTTCAAGCTGTATTTCAATGTAAAATGGCCTTCTCTCATCATGCTTGTACAGCACCTAGCACAATTGCATCCTAAACTTGACTGTGGCTTTCTGGCACTGCAGTAAAACAGACATTGAACTTATAAAAAAATACACAATCATCACATGCGTTCCTTCATGAACCATCCATGCCCTCAGCATAAATTAAATCCAGGCGTGGGTCTTTGTAGGACTTCAGCTTTGGAGGTTAAAAAAATAACATTGTGTCCAGAAGAAAACTTTTCTCCACTAATCCTGCATTTCAGAGCCAGCCAAGTTGGGAGTTTCTTTTTAAAAGATAAAACATGCAGGTGGTCTGCCATTTGCTGTGAGTACATAAAAGGAGTATTACACAGATAGCAAAGGAGAAATGGATGGATCTGGCAGATGGCATCATGTTCAGGGTTAGCCAACTCCCCTCTCAGGCACAGGAGCCCAGATGGCCAAGCAGAAACACTTTCTGCCCCAAACCCTTTGCGTGCTCTTGTGGCATCTCTGCGCTGGGAGAGGAAGTATGTCAATTCACAATCTTGCTGCGATAAAACAAAACTGGATGTATTTTGGCAAATATGTTCATTCTCAGGCCTTCCTTGGCCCCAAAACTTTCCTCCCCTCATCTGAGCCTCTGCCTGGCTGGAGTGCTAATCACAGCTCCCGCACGCTGTAAAAGGTGATTATCACTGACTTTGAAAGCCAGATTTGCAAAAAGGGGCAAAAACCCGCTCCTGGCAGGTTTCTGCCCATGCACCTCTAAAATCAGTAAGGTCTGTCTGAGAAGCTGGGAGAGTGTTTGCCCAGGTGGATGTAGCTGCTAAAGGAACCCAGCAAGGGTGACTGGTGCTGATGGAAGTGCTTTGCAAAATGCTCAACACTTCCCATGTGTCTTGACACTGCACTTTAGCTTGTGGGATTTCAAAAAAATCTGCTTTGCTCAAAGCCACTGGAGGTCTGAAGCACACAGTTATCCAATAAATTCCCACTGGTTGCCTCACAAATGACATCACAGGACATCCAAGGTGTTGTCTCAGACCTTGCAACCAACTCCTACTTGCTGCTTTTCATGCTCAGCCCAACTTGCCACACACATGTCTCCACAGACTTAAAGACACCCCGGGAAATCCTGACTGGGGGCCATTGCATGGGCACACTGACCTTCCAGTCCTGCGTGTCCTCTTCCAGGGCATTGCGGGCGTACACTTGCCAATGTATCCCCAAGCTGCCCCTGCCTGATGCATTTGGTAAATGGTCAACACATGCAGAGACAGTGCAAAGGGACTGGATGGGGGAGGAGGGAGAGGAGGAAGAACAGTCAAAAATGGGAGAAAGAAGTGGGGCAGGACAGGGAGGGGAGGAGCAGGCCTTGGCTCAGAGATAAGGGGAGGAAGCATCATATAGCTTTGATGGGGAGAAAGGATTAATTAGCAATTATCTTTAATCTCCCCTTCTCTTTTGCCTTCCTGAAACCTGACATTGTCTCCATACCATCCCATCCCGCTCCAGACTCATTTACAGACACCCTCAACACCTTGCACAAGCCTGCTCCCTCACACAGGCTTTCCTTTTCTCCTCCTCTTGTCTCCAGTCCCCCTTGTGACCACCGGAGCCTGTGGCTGCTCCCTTGGTGCCTACTCCATCCCCAGCTGAACGAGCCCATCTGTGCAGTCACTTGAGCTGGGATATTGCCATCACCATGCCCTCGTCTACACATGTGTCTTCGTGATTCCTTAAACGCCTGCAAAAATCCAACAGTTCCTGTTCAGGACAATTCCTCCTTTATCATGAAAGCCCTCAGCTCCAGCACATCCTTCCTTTTCCTCCCTGAAAAACCCCTCCTACCATAAATTGTTTGCCTTGTGCGCACATTTATGCCAGGAAACAGCCCCTCTACCATGCCCGCTGTGGTTTACGGGCGGCGATGATGCTCCTGAGCCAGTTTTCCTCTGGCTGTCAGGCCAGCTGGGCCAGTAGGTGCAGTGCCGTCAGCCTGCACAGCTGAGCACAGGGAGGGCAGCCTGCCCCGTGGCACCCTGCCACTCACGCTGCCTCCTTTCAAGCCAGAGCAGGCTTCTCCATGAGACACCTGAGGCTTTAGTCTACAGCACAGAGAAAAACGGAGCCAGAACCGAGGCCTGAGCACCAGCTCGCGATCGGCAACAAAATCACCAGAAAGGTCCCTGGCGTGGGTGAGGTCTGGGCAGCCGAGGCGCAGGCTGGCACGAGCCTGGGTCCTCGCAGGCTGTTTGGATGCAGCCATCTGCTCTGGCGATGAGAGGGTTTGGCTGTACGGACACAAGCTGAACCATGCCAGGGAACCTCTGGGCCCGAGAACAGGGTTTTATTTCCTGGCACAAACATAGCCTCAGCATCGGGAAAGCCTTCATTGTAGCCTGCAAACTCTTGGAAGCAGGAAACACACAACACCCTCTTCAGTAAAGTGTGATGGATATAGTATGACTTTACTTTTTGCAGATTACAAGCAACTTTATTTCAGGATTGAGTCAAGGTACTCTAAATACTCTCCCAAAAACTCAGTGAGTGATTGTTGCATCCCCAGGTTTCATATTCAGGTTTTTATTACTTTGGGATAAGCACCTTCCATGCCACAGAAGGGCAATTGTCCATCTCCGTAATGCCAAGCGATGACTTTGCTCACAACATCTGTCAAACTACTGTTGCTGCTCCTTCTTCTGCCACCTTCATTTCTGCATCTCCTCCCATCTCGTACACAGTCCCAGGTGAGACTGTCAGACTCTGGTAGATCCTAACAGATCCTGACACCAGACATGTCAGAATTAAGTCTGACTTTAGGGTTTAGGTCACTGAGACAGTAAAATCCTGAATGGAAAGCTCATTGTGTATCTGAGAGCGTGAACTTTGAAAGGGCATCTCTCAGGATGTTAAGTGAAAGCCATCTGGATTCCTGCTGATGTCCTGAGCTCGGTATGGGGGGATTTCTTGAACAGGAGGCACTCAGAAATTTGGTGTGGCTAAACCCAGTGCCTGTGCTTGAAATTGAACCCTGACAAGGAAACGGGATTAAACTAAGTCAACTTTTTTTTGGCATATCACCTGGAACCAAATATTAATTCTCACTTAAAAGTTGTCTGCCTACATGTAGATAGTGCAGAAAAAACTAATATTGGACTACAGGTGGGAAAATACCTCTTTGCATGATATTTATTCTGCAACAACAAACCTGTCTTTCCCTCTCAGAGCACAGCCCGCTATGTCTGCACAGGGCTGCAAAGCAGGGAACACTCTTTTACTCCCCAAATCCCCTCTCCTTTCCCAGTTGGAACATGCAGCAACTTCTTCACTTCAGCTTGGTTTGGTGGAGGATAATACAAATGGCGAAGTGGCAAAAGCTACTCGTGGCCAGAGGCTCTGTGGCCATGTGGTTCAGGTAGCCTGGGCAGGCTCTAGCCAGCCAGAAGCACATTTGGGGAAGGAGGACGGCAGCTCACCCCCCTCTGTTTCCTAGCTGATGGCAGAAGCAATATTAACTTGAAGACTGTGTATCTGGGAGAGTCAGGGAACAAGCCTGGAGCTTGCTCTCGTGCAAGGCCATGTATTAAAAAGAGACACCCCTATTTTACTTTCATAGTACCTAACTGAGCAGGAGGAGTATGAACCTCAATCAGGTGTTGAGAAACGGCGGGTTGTTATAAAGGAGAGGTAGTAAGTGTTCGCTAGCTTGATAGGATGAATAAAAACAATTCTTAATTTATTCCTATCTTTGAGACTCAAGGGCCTGAAAAGTTGGGTGTAACCTTTATGATCTCTCGAAACCGACTGTGATTTCCCAGGGTTCGAGGAGAGGGGGGGTATCACCCTCTGGCAGTCTAACAAGCCGCCACGAAATCCCACCAAGCCAGCATGGTGCCTGGCTGCTCCTCCCTGAGCCCTTTTGTGACCCTGCCTGCTATCAGGGCAGGTCAGCCCATGCTGAGCTCCGTGCTGCCCATACCCATCGAGCACAAGCCCATGCCTCAGCACAACGCTGTCACCATCGTTTCTGTGCCACTGCAGCATGGGTTGGCCCTGAGTCCTGTTTACTTGTAAGCATGAGAAAGGGAGAGGATACTGCTATATTTGAAAAATTAAGAAATTGGTTTCTTTCACACCATTCATTGTTCCAGCTCCTGATTCGGTTCCAGGAGCTTGTCGCCCCTCAGCAGGGATGGCCCTGTGACAGAAACAAAGTCTCTTTGTTTGCTGTGGGTCCCTGGGCCCTTCTAGGACCCATCTCCCACTGAACTGGCTCAAATGCTTTTTGCTGCAGTAAGCTTTGAGGTGGTTCCATTTCATCCCACTTCCTCAGGGAGTTATCCTGCATAAAAATGCTGTAGCTCTTTCCCTGACAGGTCCTTAAGATATATTATAACTGTATTTCATACAGATGCAAAGAGGCTGGCAGCATTAAATTCAGATGGAGCCATTCGTCACCAGAGGTTAGCAAGGGTGAACATAATTTAACAGCTTGACAAAATACTTGTTCTGTTTTTGCTGGAACCCCAAAGCTGTGGGTGAGAACATTCCAGGCCTGAGATCCAGACCTTGTCACTCCTGAGTAACGGTGGACACAGCCCTGGGGGCACTGCTGGAAAGAAAGACTGATGTACAATGCTAGTCTGACAATTCTGGGGGAAGCTGTTATTTTCTGAAACTTTTGCATCTATTTTATTTTATGCTGATTAGGAAACCTCTGAGCTGAGACCAGATGGTACTGATTCGTTCAGGGTTACTGCTGGTCAAAACTAAGCAGTGCTGCACTCCATTCCCACAGACAGCTATTAAAATGGAGATGATTATTATTTATTCATTGGTATTTCAGTGGTGTTCAGTTGGGAGTGACGCCACACTCAGCTGAGCACTATTCACTTACACATGCAAGGGGTTACAGTTCTTCATCCCCAGAAACCTAAACCTGAAGTGAAAGTCCCAGATGCAGAGTGCCCTGACCTCAGGCTGTTATCAAATACTTCTCTCTGCAATTTCAAAACCCATTTCTCAACAATATGTTTCCGATTTTTCCTCCCCAACTTGAGGAGACTAGATGTCGTATTACAGCAACTGCTGACCGGACTGGCTG
The DNA here is from genome assembly GCF_964188355.1 of Buteo buteo. Classification (NCBI taxonomy): domain Eukaryota; kingdom Metazoa; phylum Chordata; class Aves; order Accipitriformes; family Accipitridae; genus Buteo; species Buteo buteo. The sequence continues at coordinate 15,311,782 of NC_134174.1, read as the reverse complement.
AGAAGACGCCCTTCAAGGCACTGCTGAGGCTGCTGCAGCTCTACTGCTGGGGTTTCTGGGAACGTCTACTTCTCTTTTCTGCATCAAAACATCCTCTGCCACGTTTTCATCCAATCTGGGCCTCCTGCACCCATTTGAGAGCTGTTTGATTTGGCAAAACATAGGCTAAATTGCCTGTGGACTCTCTCTTGGAGCTGTGGCCCCTGGGCAGCTTTTTTCTCCTTATTGAGGGAAAGAGAGACTGCATGAAGTAGTGTTGATAACTGAAACATTTCCCTGAAGCAGTTCTTGACAAATCCACTAATCTTCTCAAAGCTGATTCTGAACACTATGGTCTGGCATTGCTCAGAGGACCTCAGCAGCTCAGCATCCCATGTGGCAGGGCTGGGCCAGTCCTGGGCAATTCTTGGCAATGGGGGAAAACAGCACTTCAGAAAGACAAAGTGTCTCTGCGGACCTGGAGAGCAGAAGAAACAGAGCCATAATGCAACCTCCATTTACCTTTGCAAAAGAAATCAGCAGAGTGTAATCTCAAGAGGTTTTGCGAGGCCACCTTGCTTTCTCTGTTTAGCCTTGACTGCTTGATGAACGTATCTGTTGTGCTCCAGTGCACGACAACATGCAAATAGTGCAATCCACTGATGGTAAATATCAAGATGAAGAAAGGCTTGAAGTCAATGTAATGGTTGCCATAATAATTTACACCCAATTACAACTCATTATAAGGTTGTCTTGCTACAAATGTGACAGAGGCCAGTGATTCCGTTAAAATGGTAGAGCTAAGTCATAGGTTCGGATAAATAAAAGCTTATCTGCAACACTGATTGACTGTTTTAGACAATATTACAATTTTTCTTGGGAAGTTTTATGATCCAGAATGAATTGGAATTGTGTTCAATTTGAATAAGTTCTTTCAATCAGTAATCCAAGAACGGAGATTTCCAAATTTTGAAGACCAGGAAAATCTTGAAGTGGCAGGAGCTGTCAGACTTAAGTTCTAAGTATGAAACTCAGGTCTGTCCCATAGTTATAACTGTGGCAAAGCTGGGTATCAGGGCCGTGCCCATCTGCACACCCAGTGCACTAAAGTCATTAATTCCCTGGGTGATCCAGGAACACCCCATCTTGTCATCAGCACAGATGAGATGGTAGGGCTAGTTTGAGACAACAGACTGCCTTGAAAGCAGGTCTGAACCCCTTGCCACTTCTATAATTAAGTAATTGACACACAGGAACTCTCCAGGTGGAAATTTTGGACAGTTCTACATAATCCCCCAGGTAGCTCCTGCTGTAGCTCATCTCCTTTGTATGTCTAAATGTGTATGTGTTGATTAACATCCTGGGAGGAGTGGCCCTGAGATTTTCATACAGTTCTGCTGCTTCGGCAGTTGCAGGAAGGATCAAATTGTACATAGATAAGACTTTTGCAAACAGTCAGTACAAACTGTTCCTGAAGATGCAAAAATACTCATGTAGGACAGAATTTTATACACAGTTAAGACATTTAAACTAGTTTTGTATGTAGCTGCCACGGACAAAACAGTCCAGAATCAGGAAATTTTATTTGAGTTAATTTATTGCCAGGCCACACAAGCTTCTGATCCCTGATTTGGATATCGAGGGAAAGAAGAACACAAACAGCTAGACAATCACTTACATGAAACTCCATCCTCCCTCCTTCCCAACCTCAACTTCCCTTATTTTTGACGCTGTTACAACCAGTCTTTCAAAACTCCTCTGGCAAAGGGATGGGCGGCATAGGAAGTGGAAGCAGTGCATGTGATGGCTTTCTGTTGCCCTGCGTATAAGTGTGTCTGCCGGGCTGCAATTCGTGATTCCTGACACACTTTGTGTAATGGTCTCCGCCGTGCTGCACGTCATGGCCTCTGCTGCTCTCTTCCTCAGTGTCCCCGCTCTGGCATGGGTTGCCCACAGGTGTGTTTTTTCACCATATAGTTTTCACTTACTTCAGGGCAGGCTGGAACCATTTTCGACAGACGGCAGGTCATGGGCTCACCCCAGGCAGGTCACCACTGCAAACCGATGCTACATACAGCCTGCAACATCTGCCCATTGCAGCAGGTACGGTAATAGGGATGGATTATGCGTGGTCATGCGGGATGGCTTGCAACTGAGAACTTCTATGATCATTGCAGTGGGGAGTCCTGCTGGCACAGGACAGTGAGCAACCATTCTGAGAGATTTGATTCCCCCTGTGAGAGTTACCTTATGGTAAGATTAAAAAAAAAAAAAAAAAGGTTTTATTTTAAACAAACACTCTGTCATTGAGTGTCTATGCAACATTGGGCTGCATGAGAAATGGTTATTAAAATACCTTTATAGCACTTCCTCTGAAAGATGTACAGCTCAGCATCTCAGTATATCCCCAAAAGCATGAACATGAGGGTTAACTCTACCTATCAGCAGTTGGCTCACTTCAGTTAGAAGCAGTAGTAAGCATCTTAGCAGTAGAGCCAAAGATTATCAGAGCTGAGTCTTTTGTTTATGCTGCCAAATGAAGGGAGTCTGAAAAGCGGCTGTCTGTCCATCTCTCAGAAAGCACTGCAAAGGAGGAAACCTGACAGCCTGATGTCTGCTGAGTAGCATTCCTGCTTTAGGATGAGTTTCAGTCCTATAATTGCCATGTGTGTGTGTGTAATGGGAATCTGCTGAGATTGCAGAATGGAAGTCAAAGCCCTACCCGCAGTCAGACTGCATGTAGCTACCACCCTCTGTATGCTTTAAATAGAGATCTGGGACCACTGAAGCTTACATAAAGTGTCTCAAACAATTCCTCTGGGTACTTATACTCCGAGCTGGGAAAACAGTCTCCTCATACCATGTAAGAGCTGTACAGGCCTGCTCCAGCCGTGCCCATTTTGGGGAAGGATTAAGAGAGGTTTAAGCGTGTGGGAGCAGCTGCAGAGCTGGTGCATTTGGGTGGACTCCATCCTTCTCACTTCTGCTGACTGACTTGGAGTTTTCACGCTTGATTGTTTTTCACACCAATGCTGCTATATCTGAAGGTACAATGATTGCTATAATTCAATCACTTTATTGATCTAAATAATTTCTGACAGCTCTATCTGTACTCATCTAAATTTATAAAGAACAATGTCAACTCTGGTAGCAGTTATAAAGTCCTCAAATACCCTCAGATATTGCTGTCCATAATGAGTGCACTGTGAAATCTAAAGATTCTCTTCAGAATATGCTTTTAAATGAAGAAAGCCATGGCAGCTTCTCAAGGAGTGCTGTTTGCAGTGGCCAGGCACTTAATTTTAATGCTGATCCCTAATCCTACTTCAAGTAAATCAAAAGTGGAAATAAAATTGTACTATTACACAATTGCCAAGGCAGTCAATTCTGCTGTCAGCAGATGCGGTGGCTGAAGATCCCCTTAATCACAGACACAGGATGTCTGAGTGATACACCCCTAAATAAAAGAACAAATACCAATGTGAAAGTGAAACATTGGCAAACATTTCACGTAAAACCTAAGTTATGTAGTGTGCAAGAAGGTCTGAGTCATAGATACATTACACTGTAATATTACATGTTGCAGACTGTGAAAATGTCACCATTAGTACAAGTTCTGCCCCCCTCATCAGGCAGAAATAATATACATAGGTCAGTTAACCTGCCACATATTGCATTTTTTTACTATTATGGCAATAGTATCTCCACTGAATTCCTATGTGTAATTTATCTCAGGAACAGGTAGATGAATAAATATATATTTATTTTTTAAAAATTTAAAAAGCTATATTTAAAAATATATAACAGTATATTTCTATTTTGCATATGCATCTCACTTCTCTGGGCAGTTGCAAACTTCTACAATCACACCACAAAGATTTCTCAGAAGGACTCACAAATTATTGATGTTTACCCCAAGGTAATTACTGTCACTCTATGTGTATCTTTCATCTGTCAGATATAGTAAACTGAGATACAGTCTGCCAAATGATGAATGCCTGTTTTCTCAAATCCCTTTAAAGATGCTCAACCTTTAACTGTTCTTCTCAGACACCAGATGAAAGCAGCATTCAGCCATTCAACAACTGAGTTTTGCTGCATATATTCTCCCAAGGCCATGAGAATGAAGATTCCTTAAGGACATAGGAAGGTGATCTCTGACAACGCATTCTCAGCTGGCAGGTACTTCAGCACATAAAAAATACCTGGAATAAATCCAACTATTTTGGGGGGAGTTGTATAAAGACTAATCAGATTCAGAATTCCTGTGCAAATGTTGATAGGTAAAATGGCATAAGATAATTTTAAATACAGGCTGTCTTCCTCATTCCTTCTGCACTCCCCTTCTGTCATTTTTTTCCATAAACTTTCTTTTGGCTTTGAAATCCCCAATCACATTTTCATTGCACATGTTTACATATGTAAAAACCTGGAAAATGAAGGGTTGTTTAATTTCAGTGTATGCATATGGGCTACACTAAAGTCCATGTGAGTTAATACATTCCTCCTGGAAGTGCTGGAAACAGCAAAGGGCAATATGTTACTGCAACTTGTGAAAAGCTGCAGCTGTCTATTTAATTAGTCTGAGATTGCATTTTTCCGGAGTCATTTGAGTTAAGAAGCTGTGAGCTGTGGACTGCCAGCTGACAAGGCTGTCATACCATGGCTTCAAGGGATTTGAACCTCTGCATGCCCCGAGAAAGCAAAGCATTTTCAAGGCTGCATATGAGTAATGTCCTGTTACAAAAGAACACTTAACAGTAGTGTAGGTGGAGCCCTTATCTCCATCATCCGCAACAAAGCATAATTTTCTTTAAGAGACTGAGTGTCCAACAGTATTTAGATACTTCTCTGCTTAGTACCTGATGAGTACAAGTACCCTGTCCACATTGATTGTACTCTTGTTATAAGGCATGTGCTGCAGAAGATCTGGCTCAGATTTTGCTTAGTGCCCAATTTCCCCACTACAGACTTATCTGTAGTTCAAAGTAGGTTTCAGGCAATGTCAGGTCCCTCAGTGTTACAGAAAACAAATGTTCAGCTAAACATACATTCTTCTCTGGGTATGTGTCCTGGTTTCAGCCGGGATGGAGTTAACTGTCTTCCTAGTAGCTGGTACAGTGCTATGTTTTGAGTTCAGTATGTGAAGAATGTTGATAACACTGATGTTTTCAGTTGTTGCTCAGTAGTGTTTAGACTATGGTCGGGGATTTTTCAGCTTCTCATGCCCAGCCAGGGCACCTGACCCAAACTGGCCAACGGTGTATTCCATACCATGTGACGTCCCATCTAGTTTAGGAACTGGGAAGGGGGGGGGGCAGTGATCTGGCCGCTCGGGGACTGGCTGGGTGTCGGTCGGCGGGTGGTGAGCAATTGCCCTGTGCATCATTTGTACATTTCAATCCTTTTATTACTTACTGTTGTCATTTTATTAGTGTTATCATTATCATTATTAGTTTCTTCTTTTCTGTTCTATTAAACCGTTCTTATCTCAACCCAGGAGTTTTACTTCTTTTCCTGATTTTCTCCCCCATCCCACTGGATGGGGGGGGAGTGAGTGAGCGGCTGCGTGGTGCTTAGTTGCTGGCTGGGGTTAAACCACGACAGTCCTTTTGGCGCCCAACGTGGGGCACGAAGGGTTGAGATAACGACAAACCTGACCAGAGCTCGTTAAAACAGATTTGTTCTAAGCATTCATTATGTTGATTTATGTATTAGAGTTGTTGCTCTGGTTTTTAAGGCTCTGTTATGTATCTCCTCGCTTGCTGTATGTAGTTCCTCTTCTACTGCTTATCATCCGTGGGAGGTGGATTAAGGTTTTCGCTTTGATGTATGGTATAACTCTGGTTTATGGTATGATAAAGTCATCAGCTGTGGGATTAATCCGGTATTTGCACTTAGCATTGTCACCTTTATACTGTGGGAGCCGTTTGTGGGAAACTATTAATAATTATACCATTTACCTTTCCTCCATGGAAAACCAGTCTATGGGTGGGGTACCTTTCTTCCCCTCTCCTTTCTCCTTCAGTCCAGTTACAATGGTGTTTGAGAACTTTGAGAAATTTGAATACTCCTGGAGTGTTGGGACTAGCACGGTCCTAGCCCTACTGCTAGGAATTAGCATACTTCTGAATGTGGTTCAGCTCTCGTTTAAGGTTAAACAGCTATTTAAGAAGATCACCCAGAGGTGTGCCCCAAGGCTGGATAATTATGAGTGGCAGGGTGTGTGGGGTAGTATGGGCAGGTACCTAGAAAAGTGGGCACCTCCAATGTTTTGGAAATTCACCCCTGAACAAGTGCAGGATCCAGAAGAACTAGTAAAATATTTGGAAAAGGTATGCTGTCACCCCGGCAGCTCCAGAGAGATACAAATCACTGCAACGTGCTGGGGCCTGGCCCATGCCTATCGAGCCCTGTTCGACACCATTCAGTACCCTCAAGGGGAAGAGAAAGTCTCTGGACCTAACAACAAAATTATGAGCACCGCGGCCACTCAAACCTTGGCAACAGGCGCTGCGGCCTCTCCAGCCCCGACAAGGAGCATTGCAGGCACCCAGACCTTGGCGACAGGCGCCGTGACCCCTCCAGCCCCGGCGATGAGAACTCGGGCTACCCAAACCTCAACAACAGGCACTGCAGCCCCTCCAGCCCCGGCAAGGAGCACAGCAGCTACCCAAACCTTGGCGACGGGCACTGCGGTCCCTCCAGCCCCAGCGACGAGCACTGCTGCTACCCAAACCTCGGCGACAGACACTGCGGTTATCCAAAACCTGGCTAGCGATACTGCAACTGAACCAGCGGACCAACCTGCACCAGCATCAGTTGCCCCCGTACAGAAAAAGAAATATACAAAAAAATCAGTTCGCTTAGCGAAGGATGAAGATGAACCAGGGTCATCACGGGAACCGGAGGAGGAGGCAGAACCAGAGGTAATAACCCGGTCCCTATCCTTGAGTGAGCTGCGGGATTTGCGAAAAGACTTTGGCCGCCGTATAGGTGAGCATATTATCACCTGGCTCCTCCGATGCTGGGACAATGGGGCTAATAGCTTGGAATTAGAAGGTAGGGAAGCCAAGCAACTGGGATCGCTTGCCAGGGAAGGTGGCATTGACAAGGCAATTGGAAGAGGGACACAAGCCATCAGCCTCTGGAGGCGACTCCTGTCAAGTGTGAAGGAAAGGTACCCCTTTAAGGAAGATGTTATATGTCAATCAAGCAAGTGGACCACCATGGAAAAAGGTATTCAATATCTGAGGGAATTAGCTGTGCTAGAGACGGTTCATCATGACCCGGACAACCCACAATTACCCAAAGATCCAGACGAAGTCCAATGCACACGACCCATGTGGCGGAAGTTTGTACGGAGCGCACCATCATCCTATGCCAACGCATTGGCAATAATGGCCTGGAAGGATGAAGAGGCACCGACAGTGGAGGAAGTGGCTCGCCAACTCCGTCAATACGAAGAAAATCTCTCCTCCTCCCTACAAGCTTGCATTGCGGCTGTGGAGAAGCTGTCTGAGGATTTCCAGCAATTCAAAGAGGATATGTCCTACTCCACACGTGTAAGGACCAATGTCTCAGCTATTAGGAGTGAGCGTTCCTCTGCCCAAGAGAGAGAATATAGAAGGTACACACCGCGAGGTGCCCTGTGGTTTTACCTATGTGATCAGGGAGAGGACATGAGGAAATGGGACGGAAAACCTACCTCGGTCCTAAATGCACGGGCACGTGAACTGCGAGGAAAAACCACCACAAAAGGGGATTCTACCAGGAAAAATGCCGCTCCAGTTTCCAAACAGAGTAGAAGGGCTGATTTTATTTCCGATCCTCTTGAAGGGACTTCTGAGCCAATTTTACGAGAAGTGAATACTGAATACTCTGACCGGAATTAGAGGGGCCCTGCCTTCAGCCAGGTGGAGGAAAGGGATAACCGGGTCTATTGGACTGTGTGGATTCGATGGCCTGGCACGTCAGACCCACAGGAGTATAAGGCTCTAGTAGACACCGGCGCACAGTGCACTCTAATGCCATCAAGTTATAAAGGGACAGAATCCATTTGTATTTCTGGTGTGACAGGGGGATCCCAAGAGTTAACTGTATTGGAAGCTGAAGTAAGCCTAACTGGAAATGAATGGCAGAAACACCCCATTGTGACTGGTCCAGAGGCTCCGTGTATCCTTGGCATAGACTACCTCAGGAGGGGGTATTTTAAGGACCCGAAGGGGTATCGATGGGCTTTTGGTATAGCTGCCTTGGAGACGGAGGGCATTGAACAGCTGTCTACCCTGCCTGGTCTCTCTCAAGACCCTTCGATTGTGGGGTTGCTCAAGGTTGAAGAACAACAAGTGCCAATTGCTACTACGACGGTGCACCGGCGGCAATATCGCACCAACCGAGACTCTCTGATTCCCATCCACAAGTTGATTCGCCAACTGGAGAGCCAAGGAGTGATCAGCAAAACTCGCTCACCCTTTAATAGTCCCATATGGCCAGTGCGGAAGTCTAATGGGGAGTGGAGACTAACAGTCGACTATCGCGGCCTGAATGAAGTTACACCACCGCTGAGTGCTGCCGTTCCAGATATGCTAGAACTTCAATACGAACTAGAGTCAAAGGCAGCGAAGTGGTATGCCACAATTGACATTGCTAATGCGTTTTTCTCAGTCCCTCTGGCAGCAGAGTGTCGTCCACAATTTGCCTTTACTTGGAGGGGTGTCCAGTACACTTGGAATCGATTGCCCCAGGGGTGGAAACACAGCCCCACCATTTGCCATGGACTAATCCAGACTGCACTGGAAAAAGGTGAAGCTCCGGAACACCTGCAATACATTGATGACATCATCATATGGGGCAACACAGCAGAAGAAGTTTTTGAGAAAGGGAAGAAAATAATCCAAATCCTTCTGGAAGCCGGTTTTGCCATAAAAGAAAGTAAGGTCAAGGGACCTGCACAGGAGATCCAGTTTTTGGGAATAAAATGGCAAGATGGACGTCGTCAGATCCCAATGGATGTGATTAATAAAATAGCAGCTATGTCTCCCCCGACTAATAAAAAGGACACACAGGCCTTCTTAGGAGTCGTGGGGTTTTGGAGAATGCATATTCCAAATTACAGTTTGATTGTAAGCCCTCTCTATCAAGTGACCCGGAAGAAGAATGATTTTAAATGGGGCCCTGAACAACAACAAGCCTTTGAACAAATTAAACGGGAGATTGTTCATGCTGTAGCCCTTGGACCAGTCCGGACAGGACAAGATGTTAAAAATGTGCTCTATACTGCAGCTGGGGAGAATGGCCCTACCTGGAGCCTCTGGCAGAAAGCACCTGGGGAGACCCGAGGCCGACCCCTGGGGTTCTGGAGTCGAGGATATCGAGGATCCGAGGCTCGCTATACCCCAACTGAAAAAGAGATATTGGCAGCGTATGAAGGAGTTCGAGCCGCCTCAGAAGTGGTTGGTACTGAGACACAGCTCCTCTTAGCACCCCGACTGCCAGTGCTGGGCTGGATGTTCAAAGGGAGGGTCTCCTCTACACATCATGCGACTGACGCCACGTGGAGTAAGTGGATCGCCCTGATCACACAACGGGCTCGCATAGGAAACCCCAGTCGCCCAGGAATTTTAGAAGTGATCACAGACTGGCCAGAAGGCAAAGATTTTGGAATGTCGCCAGAGGAGGAGGTGACACGGGCTGAAGAGGCCCCGCTGTATAATAAACTGCCAGAAAATGAGAGGCAATATGCCCTGTTCACTGATGGGTCCTGTCGCATTGTGGGAAAGCATCGGAGGTGGAAGGCTGCTGTATGGAGTCCCACACGACAAGTTGCAGAAACCGCTGAAGGAGAGGGTGAATCGAGTCAGTTTGCAGAGGTGAAAGCCATCCAGCTAGCGTTAGATATTGCTGAAAGAGAAAAGTGGCCAGTGCTCTATCTCTATACTGACTCATGGATGGTGGCAAATGCCCTGTGGGGGTGGTTACAGCAATGGAAGCAGAGCAACTGGCAGCGCAGAGGTAAACCCATTTGGGCTGCTGCACTGTGGCAAGATATTGCGTCCCAGTTAGAGAATCTGGTTGTAAAAGTACGTCATGTAGATGCTCACGTACCCAAGGGTCGGGCCACTGAAGAACATCGGAACAACGAACAGGTGGATCAGGCTGCCAAGATTGAAGTGGCTCAGGTGGACCTGGACTGGCAACAGAAGGGTGAGCTATTTATGGCTCGATGGGCCCATGATACTTCAGGCCATCAGGGAAGAGATGCAACATATAGATGGGCTCGAGACCGAGGGGTGGACCTGACCATGGACACTATCGCACAGGTTATCCATGAATGTGAAACATGTGCTGCAATTAAGCAAGCCAAGCGGTTAAAGCCCCTGTGGTATGGAGGGCGATGGCTGAAATATAAATTTGGGGAAGCCTGGCAGATTGACTATATCACACTCCCACAAACTCGCCAAGGCAAGCGCTATGTGCTTACAATGGTGGAAGCAACCACCGGATGGCTGGAAACATATTCTGTACCCCATGCCACTGCCCGGAACACTATCCTGGGCCTTGAGAAGCAGGTCTTGTGGCGACATGGCACCCCAGAAAGAATTGAGTCAGACAATGGGACTCATTTCCGAAACACCCTCATAGACACCTGGGCCAAAGAGCATGGCATTGAGTGGGTGTATCATATCCCCTATCATGCACCAGCCTCTGGGAAAATTGAGCGATACAATGGACTGTTAAAGACTACATTGAGAGCAATGGGGAGTGGAACCTTCAAACATTGGGATACACATTTAGCAAAAGCCACCTGGTTAGTCAACACCAGAGGATCTGCCAATCGGAGTGGCCCTGCCCAATCAGAATTTTTACATACTGTAGAAGGGGATAAAGTCCCTGTAGTGCACATGAAAAACATGTTAGGGAAAACAGTCTGGGTTACTCCTGCCTCAGGCAAAGGTAAACCCATTCATGGGATTGCTTTTGCTCAAGGGCCTGGGTGCACTTGGTGGGTGATGTGAAAAGATGGGGAAGTCCGATGTGTGCCTCAAGGGGATTTGATTTTAGGTGAAAATAGCCAGAATTAAACTGTATGATATTAGTTGCTATATAACCCTGCTACTGTATGTTATCATTACTATAATTGTTATATGCTATATCCATAGTACTATAGTAAGAATCACTTGGATCAAGCAAGAAAGAACTGTGATAAAACTGAGCAAAGCGCCGTAGAGGTGGAACCAGAACTGACTCCAGCATACAACAATCCAACGGTGCACACCATCCTCCTGCTGCATCAAATGTCATCTGCTCCTCACACCACACAGAAGCCCAATTCTGCTCTACCGACTGAGAGGACTTCGCACCATCCCTCCTGCCCAGACAGACTGGTATGACAGATGGAGCCCAGAGTCGGAAACTAAATGAACTCAACAAACATTTTATGAACATAACCCATGAACTAAAGAACTGATATCTCTGTGTGTATATACTTTTTTATATATATATATCATTGTTCATATGTCTCAAAGGGATGGAAAGGTGGTGATGATTGATCAGAATGTAACTAAAGGTATGGGAACTGAGCATGACGTCAATGGTATAGAATAAGGGGTGGATACTGTCCTGGTTTCAGCCGGGATGGAGTTAACTGTCTTCCTAGTAGCTGGTACAGTGCTATGTTTTGAGTTCAGTATGTGAAGAATGTTGATAACACTGATGTTTTCAGTTGTTGCTCAGTAGTGTTTAGACTATGGTCGGGGATTTTTCAGCTTCTCATGCCCAGCCAGGGCACCTGACCCAAACTGGCCAACGGTGTATTCCATACCATGTGACGTCCCATCTAGTTTAGGAACTGGGAAGGGGGGGGGGCAGTGATCTGGCCGCTCGGGGACTGGCTGGGTGTCGGTCGGCGGGTGGTGAGCAATTGCCCTGTGCATCATTTGTACATTTCAATCCTTTTATTACTTACTGTTGTCATTTTATTAGTGTTATCATTATCATTATTAGTTTCTTCTTTTCTGTTCTATTAAACCGTTCTTATCTCAACCCAGGAGTTTTACTTCTTTTCCTGATTTTCTCCCCCATCCCACTGGATGGGGGGGGAGTGAGTGAGCGGCTGCGTGGTGCTTAGTTGCTGGCTGGGGTTAAACCACGACAGTATGTCTGCAGTACGTGTTTACCACCTGTTCTGGAGTGAACTAGTGGGCCCAAACTGCTGCTGTCAAGTTGCTATGTGTCACTGGAAGTTAGTGGGAGATTGGGGATTGTTATTTTGGTCTGGAACACTATCCAGATCAGGCATGTCTCCACTGCACAGTAGCTCAAGAGTCCTTCCATGAGCATTGCACCCAAATGGCATGGACACCTCTAATGCACACCACAAACCTCATCCATCTGCTGCACGTGGGTCTTAGTGGTGTCTTTAGTGGCATAGGATCTAGAAGTTGCAATGGGGTCCCTATGGAATAAGTGACTTCTCCAAGACAAAAAGTGGGGCCTCTGGAGCAGAAGTGTGAGGAAAGTGTTCTTCTAATGGCAGAAAACTCATTGGCTCTGATGGTTACTCCACAGAAAAAGGAAACCGGGCTGGAGGCTCACAAAGCGTGCTCTTGAATGGTCTTAAAGGATTTTTCAGTCCTGTTCCCTTTCTTTGGACTGCTGGTGCTACTCCATTAGGAGTGGCTGCTCTGCTACCCAGTTCCTATGTGGTCAACAGGCACACCCTTAGTGGAAGAGGTGCTCCCACGGCAGACCAGGTGCGAGTCAACAGACCAGTCCTGATTCAGGGTCCCTGACAGGGTAGGGTCACCAGTCTCCGTTTATCTCTAGGCCCTGGGCAGCATGGCAGACCGCAGTGCCTCTCCACCTGAGAACCTTGTGGAGAGAACACGTGTATCAATCCCTGCAGACTTCTGAAAACACACAATACAATGCACCGCTCATCTCCGCTCCCTACCGTGCCCTCAACACTGAGGTCTACATTCTCAGCAGCGGAACGAGAAGCCTCAGAGAGACTTGTTCATTTGTTGCCTGTGTTGTAAGAGGATTAGGCCATTGGGTGGCAAGGCTCTTTCAACACATTCAGCTCAGCAGCAGCCTATGCTTCAGATCACAGAGAGAGGAGTTGAGCAAGCACAGGCAAGGGGAGGGAATGGAGGAGTCATTTTATGCACAGTATATGAAGGACGCCACAGTAAATGCCCTCCTCTGCTGGTACTTTATAACCACCTCTAACTAGTGAGTGAACTGAGCACCTCTTGCTGATTCAGGTAATCCTTTCGGAAAGTAGATGATGTCTTTGAGCACAGAGACAAAGCCCTTCCCACACTTGCTGTTCACCTGCTGTATGCTATGCTGTGACCCATCCAGATGGAGAAGTGGTCTGGTCCAGTATGTTTCTGAACACTTTAACCAACCCTTATTGCCAGTCAAGCGGGGATTTGACTTTTAGAAAGGCAGGATGTTATTGGAGGATTGAAGACTGCTGGGGAGTGACAGGATATACCTGATGAAGTGGGGCAAGAGCACGTTTGTCAAAAGGCTGGCAATCCTGATAAGAAGGGCTTTAAACCAGAAAGATTGGGAAATGGAGGTTATGACCCACAGTTAGGTGAGGCAACAGAGGCTGGTAGTGGAAAGCAAATTATGCAAGTGAGTGGGAACAAGAGAGATGTCAGGAATGATAAGATAGGGCAAAAGGACACCCATCTCAAGTGTATGTCCACAGCCTGAAAAAAAAAGCATGAAGACTTAGAGCACTACATGCAGAACTGCAACATCACTGGAAAAACTGAGATGTGGTGGGACAGCTTGTATGACAGCAGTAATGTGAGAAGCTCTTCAGGAATGACAGGAGGGAAGGGGACAAGAGAGTTGTCCTCTATGTGAAGAGGCAGCTTGGATGTATGGCGCTTTCCTATGGGATAGATGACATACTAGTTGAGAGCTTGTGGGCTGGGATCAGAAGACAGGCCAATAAAGATCATATTGTGGTGGGTCTTTGTTACAGACCACCTGATCAAGGTGAGAAAGTGGATGAAGTCTTCTTCTAACATGGAAGTCTCTGGATCGCAGACTTCTCAGTACTTTTGGGGGGTTTCAGCCTCTCTGATATCTGCTGGATGGGCCACGCAGTGGGATGTAAACAATACAGGAGAATTTTGGAGGATGCCAGGGATAAATTCTTTACACAGGAACTGAAGGGGCCAAACAACGGTGACATACAGCTGGCTCTGATATTCACAAAGAAGGAAGAATTAGTTGTGGATGTGATTATCAGTGGCAGCCTTGGCTGTAGTGACCATGAAATAGCCAGCTTCGGGATCCTGAGGGGAGTAAGGAAGGTAAGTAGGACAGTACAGATCCTGGACTTTAAGAGAGAGAACTTTGGCTTTTTCAGGCAACTGACAGGTAGAATCCCATGGGAAACAGCTCTGAAGTGTGAAGTAGCTCAGGATAGCTGCCAAGGCCTTAAGTACAGCATCCTCCAAGCACAAGTGCAATATGCAGGATGTCAAGTAGACTTATCAGGAGACTTGATAGTATAAACAGGGAACTCATGACTGAGCCCCAGTGCAATCAAACATCATACACGAGGTGGGAGCAGGGATAGGCAGGAAATGAGGAGTTTAGAAAGATTGTGCAGGCACACAGGGATGGGCTTAGGAAAGCCAAGTTCAAGTAGAGTTGAAACTTGCAAAAGATGTGAAGGGTAATATGAAGAGCTTCTACCACTACATTAGTAGTATAAGGCTGAACAAAGAAAATATGGGACCACTGCTGAATGGGGTAGGCTATTTAGTAACAGTGGACTCAGAAAAAGCTGAGGTACATAGTGCCGCCTTTGCCTCTGCCTCACTTACAAGGTCTCTTGGGCACCTGTGTTGAAGAGCAGGGTTCAAGGAGCAGAACTACCAGCAATCAAGCCAGGAATGATTTGCTAGAATTCAATCCATCTAAGTCCATGGGACCACACAGGCTGCACCCAACAGTGCTGAAAGTACTGGCTAATATTGTAGTGAGGCCACTGTAATTTTTGAAAGGTTGGGGAAAGTCCCCAACAAGTGGAGAAAGGCAAACATTACACCCATCTTCAAAAAGGGGATGGCCAGCCTCACTACAATCCCTTGAGAAGTCACGTACTGCGGCCTCTTGGAGCACATTTCTGGGCACATGAAGGAGAAGATTGTGATTGGGAACAGTCAGCATGGTTTAGCAAGGTTTTTGACATGCCGTCTCACAATAATCTTGTACCCAAGTTGAGACGTTACAATCTGGATAGCTGGACAACTAGATGGAAAAAGCTGGTTGGATGGTCTGTCTTAATGGTTAATGGATAGTACTATACCTGGAGGCAAGTAACAAGTGGAGTACTGCAGGAGTCTATCATGGGCCCTACTCTGTTCATTAACTTTACCAGTCATCTGAAGGAGGGACTGTCAGAGAGTTTGCAGGTGACAGCAAATTGACAGGGCAGGAGGGAGAACCAGACAGTACGGTCAAGGGCATAGCAGCCATTCAGAGGGACTTAGGCAGCTTAGAGGAATGGACCAGCAAGAACCTTCTGAAAATCCACAAGGACACATGCAAAGTCCTGCACCTGCAACTGGAGAACCCCCTGCAACTACACAGGTTGGGCACTGTTTGGTTGGAGAGCAGCTTTGCTGAACAAGACCCAGAGGTCTTGGCAGAGAGCAAGCTGAACATAAACCAACAGTGTACCCCAGCAGCAAAGGCTGACAGCCTCCTGGGGGGGATTAACAGGAGCAGCGCAAGTAGGATGAGCAAAGTGATTACCTCACTTGGCATTCATTAGACCATGTCTGAAGTACAACATCACTATGGGGCCCTCCAACACAAGAGAGATGTTGATTAACTGGAATAAGCTCAGTGGAGGTTCAGGATGGTCAAAGGGCTACTGCACATGCCCCATGAGGAGAGGCTGGGCTTCTATAGACTGGAGAAGAGAAGGTTCTAGGTGATCCATGGCAGAAGAGCAAAAGATAACAGGCATAAATTGAAATAAGAGAGGTTGTACCAGACTGGATACTGAGAAAAACTTTTTCCCCATGAGGACAATCAAGCATTAGAACAGATTGTTCAGAGAAGTTGTGGAGCCTCCACCCTTTGAGGATTTCAAGACCTAACTGAATAAAGCCCTGAGCAACACAGTCTGATCCCATAGATGACTCTGAGACCTCCTGAGGTCCCTTCTAACCTGAATTATTCTATGATTCTATAAACTTCATGGAGTTCTCACTGCTGTTGGAATTTGCCTCTGTGGCCCATTCCCAGTGAGCCTGGTGACATACCATGGATTCTGTGTTCAGGTAGGGACTGGAAGAGTAAGTTCTAAGGGCTTTTAGTGGAAGTTATCTCCAACATAAGCTGGTCTCATGCTGATTTACAACTGCCTGTGTATCCTGGGGGTCGTTTATGTGAAGAATTAAGAGGTTCCTATCTTGCTTTGTTTTACCAGAAAGTACCTTTTTCTTCCAGCCTTTCCCTCGTCTTTTAGCATACCACTAGAATGGTTCTGCTCATGATTGCTTGAACTCTTGGGAATGCCAGTGTGGCCTGACAGCAGGTAGACATTTTCCAAGGCTAGTGGAAGATGAAGAAGGGACACTGTAGCCCAGGAAGTTCTGTAAAAGGAAAAAGGGGGTGTGCAGAAGACAGTGCTGCACTGATTTTTCCCATGTAAGGAGAGTAAATGTAACTGCAATAGCACTTTGACAGTAACACCATGACACCAGGCCAATGGCAGGAAATGAAAGCGGATGCTGTTCAGAGCAATTTTTCCTCCCAGAACTGCAATCACAATGTACACAACCAACACAATTATTGCAGATGGTCTTAACCAGAGTGACTGATGTGATGTAGCTGGCTTCTGCGCAGAAGTCGTCTCCAGCTGATGTCAAACAAGGGAAATTCCTGTTTAACAAACCCAGCATGCTCTACTGTCTGTATGTGGTCTATAGCGGTAAGAATAGCTGGGACAGCTTTGGAAAACACTTGCATTCACAGTCTGTTGCACTCATGCTCCCTTGTCCTTTTTCTTAGGATTGAAGCAACTATACAAAGCAAAGCAGTCACAAATTTAGGCTTCTGGGTAGTCAAGAACCATGGCATGAAGACTGAGGATGGTGATGACAGAGGAAGGAAGCTGTGTCCTGATTCCATTGGACGGACTTCACTTAGATCACTGTTCTTGACCTTGGATGGGAATGACAAGCCGGTGTCCCAGGTTTCCTCTACCATGACAGGCCTTATATGAAGGCCAAACTACACGTGGCACCATGATGAACTCTTAGTCAAAGCTTTCATCTTGATCATCTTCAGTGAGATTATTTTTGACAAGCCCTTGACCATAGATTTACTGCCCTAAATCTTGAACCAATATGCTGCCAATAAGCATCCCTTCCAGCACTGATGCTAGGAAATCCTCCTGACAGCAAAACCTGACGCCCTTCTTTCAGCATAGCCTCACACGAACAACATCATTTCTAGACCCAGTGTCTTCCTTCTGTAAGAGGATGAAGTCTGGGACATCTACCTTTGAGGAGAAGGAAGAAGCAAAAAGTAAAACCCTAAATTTAAACTGGATAAAGAAAAGGATTAAAGATAGCAAAAAGAACAGCAAAAAAAACCCAGAAGGAATAACAGCAAACAAAACAAAATGCAGTGTCCATGCCAATGGGCCCTAGCAGCAAGCTGCTGAGAGGAGGGCTTCTTTGAGCTACAATACAGGTCATGGAGGAACACCAACAAAGTGGAGTGATCAGAGAATAAGGTACACACAGTGATGAAGGCACCACAAAAAAATGCTAATTATTCCAGATGACGACATGGAATTGAAAATTCAAGGGCTAAACACAATTAAATGCCATAAACTGTTCTGAACCCAGAGCCTGGGACAAAGTCTGTCCCCCAAAAACCCAGTGGACATTTAAAAAATGGTTACACATTTGTATGCCTTAATTTCCCAATTTATTAAATGAAAATAATAAATTACCTACTTGATATTTTTTATAGATTTCATTCCTTCGATGTTCAAATGGCTCTAAGATCTTGGGAGGGTAGACTGATATAGAAGCACAAAACATATTCTTTTTGATTACCACCTTATTGATCAAAATTTCTCATATATTTGGAAATTCTCCCTGAATTGAAGTGACTTTTCAAAACCACATAGCAGTGTTTGACTATATGTGAAAAATAACCTGAAGACCTTTGTTCCAATTAAGCTGAAGAGATGGGAAATATATTCAGAATGTTGGATTAATATTCTTACTATAAAAAAAAAATCTGTAAATCTCTGTGAGATAATAAAACCTTAAAAAAACCACAGAGTATAAATTCTTCTTATCTCAAAACTCTTTGGGCTTCTGATCTGGCTACAGCAGGAGACAGAAAAATGTAAAATTTCAGTTCTTGGGGAAATAACCTATTAAAAAAAGCCTGTGTGAGGTATATAAAAAGGCATTTACCAAAGAATGTTTGTAATCAGCCTTCCATTAAAGAAAGGTATGTTTTCAAAATCTAACTGCATTGATGGCAAAAGCAAAACCTTCCAAAAATATGTACGTGACAATATAGTGATGTGGACACTTTTAATTTCATTCTATAATGCAAGACCTGCTGATAACAGCATAAATAATCAGTGACTGATACTTTAAAAGAAAAAATACAGTCCATTTAATATGAGACTATACCTTTCATCTTGTCCACTGGCTAGTCCATAGAAGATAAGAATCTACTAGTGCTCCTGATGGTGTTTTTAATACTGAGAAACCCAGTGCTTGTGAGCTTAATAAGATTAAATGTGACAGGCTTGATATTGATATGATATACAGTCACGCTAATGTGACATACAGCAGTTTTATTCATTATTTGAATATCTGGTTTTATCCAATAAGTTGAAAGAAATTTGTTAAGAGTACAGGTCTTTATTGATCTTTGAAGGATTGAATTGTTATGATTCAACCAAACTTGAAACGGATCAGAAAAAAAGACATTTTGAAGTGTTGTGCTAATGTAGTCTTATGCCTTTGTTGAATCAGAGTTCACATCTGATAATCCATTTTACTTAACCCAGAGGAGGGGAAAATATCTGCTTAAATTTGCCTAATTCTGTAATCATTACACCCATTTTACATAGCAGTAACTACTACTGATTTCAGCATGTTTATGCCTATTTTATACCAGGGTAACAGAGAATGAAACAAGGCCCAAGGATTTTAACTTGACTCTTCTTAACCTTCCCTGTTCACACAGCTAAGTTGTATGTAATCAGTATGTATGAAATGAGTAGAAGTTTATGCTCCAGCAGTGCCCTTAAAAATTGGAGCATCTGTACTTGCATGATTGCCACTAAATGCCAGGTAGAGCTGCACAGACCTGAGCTGTAGAAGATTAAAGCGCTTCAGGTGCACAGCTTCTGTGTTAACTGCTAAGTGTTGCTCAGAAAATGTTAAGTGAAGTCCAGGTTTTCCCTAGGCACTTATAATCAAGAGTATTAAATCTATGCAGGAGTTCACTATGATATTCTAGATAATCCAGCTGTAGATCAGAAATTTCACAGAAGATAAAATACAACATAGTCTTTTATACATTAATAAATCACAGTAGTATTTGCAGAAGTATTAAGAGGAGTACTGGAAGTTCTTGGCTCCTTATGACGAATTTACAGACTTTAAAATCTTTCTCAAGAAGTACACAGAAATATCTATATGGAGAAAGATTTCAGTATGCGTTGCTTAAACAGACTTGTCCCACCATCGTGAGCTCACCTCCTGAACCAGAACTGTTCTGAATTACTTTCATCTGAAGTCGACAATCAGAGCAAATAGTGGCTACAGCAATTGCTCAAAGGCATTTCCATCGCTTGTAGTGTCCTTCATGGGGGACACCTACAGTTGCAATCTACATTCCTTATTCTGATGGGTCTTTCAATCAGCTCACTTGAAGAAGAGAGTCATCAAGAAGAGTCAGCTGTCTTCATGAAGAGGTTACCATCTGTGCACAGTAAAAGGGGAACAGCTGATTCACATACTGCACTTTAGCCACCTTCCTTCACGGTCGGCATAACATTCAGGGTCTTCCATAATCTCTGGTTGGGATGACAGGGACCACCATTTCCTGGGTTCCCAATAGCCTGCATTATCTGAGCAACAGTGCCGCATTATCTGAGCAACCGGTTGGGGAATTTTCTGACTTAACAGGTAGGAAAGACTGAGTAGCTAGAACTAACACATCTCATGAATACATATAGGCTTTAAAGAGTTTCTTATTAAAAAGAGAAGCTCAAATAAAACCTTATCTTGCTTGTTTCCAACACTTTTATTAGGCTAGAGCGTGCTTGGGCTTCCAGGAAACCCCAAAGGTATGGATGACCCAGCTTTATTTAGTGCTCTGACAGAGAGTGAGGAGCCCAGAAACCCTGCAGCCGTTGGTTCCAAAGCTTCCAGGTTCATTGACTCTTCCCAGGGCTGCCACCCTGCCAGTTCCCTTCATCCTGCTCAGGCTCCAACCAGAGCATCCAAGTTGTGCACTGCAGTTGAGGCACGTGTCTTGAAGCTGAGCTCCCTGCCTCAATTTCAACATTTTTTAAGACTGTGTTTCATAAAATGTTTGTGTTTATCTTAAAACCATTATTAATAAATCCTTCCACAACAAATATTGACATTTCTACCTTTGTTTCTAACATAAAGAATTTCATCACACACACAAGTTTCCTAGAAGGCAGATATTTCTCTTTTCAACCAGCTCTGCTCCCAATTATTTCATGTATTTATCATTATGATGTGCTGGTAAGACAGAAGAGTACAACCATCCCCATGTTACAGGGAATGAACAGGCAGCAGGCTTGTTAACTGGTAAAGAGGACTTCAAACAAGATACACCATCACAAGATGGTGAGAACAGCTTGCAGTTAAGCAAGGGAGGTCCTGGTGGTAAGTAGCTAAGACAAGGTGACGGGAGAAAGTGAGCCCTTGGGAAGGATAAAATAGGTGTAAAGGGGCTACCTCAAATGCCCATACACAAACACATGTAGCCAGAGAAACAGGAGCAGCTAGAGCTCTGCATCTGGATACAGCGCTATGACATCTCTGGAATCACTGAGACGTTATAAGACCAGTCATACCAGCAGAGTTCTGGGATGGATGGATGGATGGATAGATGGATGGATGGACAGACAGACGGGACAGACAAAGGCTTGCAAAGGAAATATTAAAACATTGCCCAGGCACTCAGGGATGATGCCAGGAAAGACAAAGCTCAGCTAGAGTTGAAACTTGCAAAGGACATCAGGGACAACAAGAACTTCTACTGTTACATTAGCTTTAAAAGAATAAACAAATGTGGGCCTGCTGCTGAATGGGGCGGGTGATTTAGTGACAGTGGGCACAGATAAAGCTGAGTTCCTCAATGCTTCCTTCACCTCAGTTTTCACCTGCAAGGTTTCCTGGGCTGTTGTGCCTAGAGAGGGGAGCAAACAACTATCTTCTCCTTGGAAGAGGATTGAGGCAAGTATCCCTTGAGAAATCTTGACCCATCCAATGTGATCAGATCACACATGCCCTGTGAGGTGAGGCTGAGCTTGTTCAGCCTGGAGAAGGGTTCAGGGAGCACCTCATAGCAGCCTTCCAGTGCCCACAAGGAGACTGAAACACGGAAGGTTCCAGCTGGATGTAAGGGCAGGGGGGCAGGAGAATCACTAGGAGGATAATTAAACATTGGAACAAATTGTCCAGAGACATTGCAGAACCTCTGTTCCTGGAAATTTTCAAGACCTGACACAACAGAGCCTTGAACAATATGGTCTGAATTCCTTATTGACCTGCTTTGAGCAGCAGGCCAGACTAGAGCTCTTCCAAGGTCTCTTCCAGCCTGGACAGCTCTATGAATTATCACAGAGTTTTTGTTGCCTGAGATCCAACAGGAAATGGTGGGAAAAGAAATGGTCTCAGGATTTGCCAAGACTTCAGCTCACCTTTTTCCCTTCCTGACGCATCTCCTCTCTCACCAGCTCAAAATAACATGTTTAGAGAGTCTACACGTACACCATTGCATCCAGGAATATCCTCTAATTTCCAGCTCTGAATCTGGAATGATACCACCTCCTGACTGCATCTGGAGGTCTCATATGAGACTGGAACTTCACAGCCATCCTCCTTGCCCTAACCCTGCCTTGCGTACCATACTAAATAATTTCAGGTACACCTCTTGGAAAGCTGATATGCTAGAAGAGATGCTCAACTGGATAACCAGCAGCCAGAACACCACTGTACCAACAGTGTGACTCAACACATAAATTAGGACACAATTCCTCTGTTGATTTCCTGATCTCGTGGACTCCTGAGAACCTCCCCATAGCCATGATTCATAGGAGGGGTGGGGAGGATTACTCCAGCACTGTTTGCATAAATGGGGACAACTGACCATTTCTTCTACATATATATTTTCACTGTTGTCTTCTGGATCGTTTATTTTCAATCTTTAATTTCATTCCCACTCTTTTCCATTGCTCCATGCTAATTAGTTGAGCCTCACTGTCCTCTCAGTTTTTCCCTTTGGGAGGAAAAGTTTTGACTCTTTAGTACTTTAGCATGAAATAGAACATTGTTTCTTGAGCTACACACTCAGACATTCCCCCACACACACATTTTCAGTGTTGCATTTCCATTGTCTCTGTAAAATAGACCTTTGGGATTAACAAATATTGCACAACATTTATTAGTTAATTGTTATTTAAATTTTAAAAGTCTTCTAAATTTAAATCTTTTAATTGGAATCAAGTTATTATCAAATGGCAGATCTTTGTGACAGTATAAGTTAGGTGACTGGATAATACATAAAAACTAATAAATATAAAGTGACACGGAAATAAATCCTCTTAACAGGAATATGGATTGATTTCCACTACTATGATCAGTTTATAAAAGAGAGAAAACATTACTATATAAACCACAGAAGAAGGTATCTGCAGAGAAAAACTACATCAGATACCTTCTGCCTCCCCGGCAAGAAGAAAGAAACTCCTGCCAGAAGCAGCAAAATGGGTGCTTTAGATAGAAAGACAAAATGAATGAGAAAACGAAAACATAAGGAAGGGGCTGGTTCAATATAGTAAAATTAACAGAAGCTATGGAAAGGTTCACATTTTGTTTGACACCAGGGATTGTCACAAGCCAACTATTCACCTCACTGGGTTCACTGAACCACAAATTTCCCCAAATATTTGTGGAATGATTATTACTTGCTACCCGATAAGCTAAATGCTGGATTTTTAAATTTTTTTTCTAAAGATTATCTCATTTCCCTGTTTAAAAAGTAATACTGCTGGAGATCTGATTATTGTTTCATCCCAGCTCCAGTGCTCTTTTGACACAAAAATCATACCTCAAAATCAGCAATCTAAAATCTCACTCCTGTTTCCACTAACTTTGAGATCTCAGGATCAAATTTACAGAGAGAGAAATATAAAAGACACCTTGCTAATGATCCCAGAGGAAGGACTAGCTATAAACAAGTGTGGATTTCAGGGGTGTGTTTTAATTATTTGGTTCATTTCTCAGAGCATTGAGGAAGGAATGAGACTATAGGCAGGAACTGAATTCAGGGAGCTTGGCAAAGCAGGAGGAGAAAAGAAGCTGGCAAGAAAACACTGTGTGCAGGGGGCCATGCTGTATTTCAGTTCAGTGCAATTTACCAGATTAACAAACTCTCCAAATGTCGCCAGAATGAAAGGGTAAAGCCAGACCCTACAGGTATCTGTTGGGTAGGTGCAATCCAAATCAAATAGCTCAAACTGGGATCCCACATTGATTCCCGATGCAGCACAAGCCGTTACACGGTATGCCTGCCATCTCTCTTCCTACTAGGCTCAGGCAGCTTTTCCTTCCACTTCTCAGCACATCTTGTAGCCTCATAATTTGAGGTAATGTGCTTTTTTAATTTATGCATCAGTCTGATCTGTATTGAAATTGATGCATAAATTTCATCCTTGTCTCCTCTTCTGCCACAGTAGGCTCTGATCTCCAGTTTTCATTTCATGTTTAATTACAAAGCACTAAATTAAAACTAGGACAAAGGTGAGTAAAGTAGAATTTAATGGGGAAAAAAAAGACCTAAATCCAAACATACCTTTCATAAAAAATTCTGAGTAATGTAGTAGGTGCCTATTTGTTCAGCCCAAAGACCTTCCTGGTGCCTATCGGTTTGCTACTGTGCATGCCCACAGCCTGACTGCTTGGGTGCCTTCCCCTCTTCAGCCCGTCAGCATCCGCAGACAACATCCCTCTGCTGACATCCAGAGAGCAGTTCCAGGCCGCGCTTCGTGCACACTAACGGGATTAAGCTCTTCGCAGAATGCAGCTGCAATCTTTTTCCGTGTGGAAAGTGAGAGCAGAAAACTGCCCAGGCGTTTTAAACCGCAGCACCGCAGAAAGGGGCCGTGCGGATGCTCCCAGCCTGTGCCCTCCAGCTGTGGGTCAGCCTAGGCTGCGTGCCAACCTAGGGAGAACTGAAGATGGATTGGGTCTGAAAGACAGCAGGAGAAACCTACATCTCACCTACATGGTAAGGATTGTGGGGCACTGCTCCAGGAGGGTGCCTGCTGCTCCAGTGACTCTGCATCTCACAGAGTAAAATCAGTCCCCAGAGATCTTGGGAAGCACAGTGCCCTGCACAGGGCAAATATTGTGTAGCACCACTTTGTTTTTAAAAAATAACACTTTTTCAGGGATCATTTCTGTTTGAGACATCAAAAATAAAGATCTCTAGCTCCGCAAATGAGTGCACACACACACTCTACTTCATCACTTCTGCAATTATTCACCAAATCTGCTGATTTTCATCCTGCTTAAGTCAATAAACTGCTAACATCCTAAATTTAAGCACCTGAGGTAGTTTTTGCTGGTTATGGGCTTAGGCTAATATTCTAAATTCAAGTCTTTTCCCTTCATTGTTACCTTAAGAAGCAACAGAATACAAACCGAAATATAAATTTCCATGAGAATTTCCCTGGTTTCAAAGGTGTTCTCCTAGACAATTCTATTTCCACCTCTGCTCAGGAAAAGCAAAAGCCATGACACAGTCCAGCAGCAGTTTGCATGCACCAGCACTGAGTGAGCAGAAATGATCCTGCATCTGTATGCCGGGTTTTCTTACCTACAGCTAGGATGACTTAGCAGAACATCCCTGCATCCTTATGCAGTATCACAGCTCCAGCCACAGTTACAAATACCCTTGCTGACTGAATGAAATGGTCTTAATTTGTCTCCTAGTCAAACTATAATCTGTGATGAACTGCTATGAAAATGGACAATGCTTGGGGCTCTGTCCTGATCCCTTTATAATCTAAATATTCACACTCCTCAGAAACAGCAGGAGCAAGGTCTTTCCCTGATAAACCTCCCAGTTCCCTTTTAGAAAGGGTGCAAGGGAAAAAATTGCATTTCTTGACACTTGTAGTGCAACAGATTTTGTAACCTTGTGATATTTTTTGCCAGAAAACTGTCTGTTCAGTACAGCTTGCCCTCCATACCATTCTTTCAGAGAGCATAAATAAATTATTCCTTTTTTTCCTCTCTTTAAAGAAACAGTATACAAGATCCTGAGTGTACTAAAGTCAGTGGCAGCTCAGAGGGCTCACTGGAGAAGCACTGCATGTTACAGGATCAACCCTAAGAAGAAAGTGTCTGAGTATGTTAACACAACCCCAGAGAAAAGACAATTCAAGGCTGAAGTTCATGTGAGGGGAACTGGTTGATGTCATAAGCTGTGAAACTGCAAGTCCTCTAACTGATGGGTTGTAGCAAAAAGCTGAGTGTCTGGCGCTCCACTGCTTTTTACAAATGTGTTCATTTATCTTGTTTTGCTTCAGGTATTCTCCTGCACAGACCAGCACGAATATTACAGAAACTGGGCAATCAGTAAATATGTATAATCTTTCATGTTGCCTACACAGTGAAAACAGAAATTCTGGGCAAGCAGCGTTTCTAGGGGGTTCCAGGTTTTTTTCTTTTCTTCCCGGGTAGGTAGAAATCAAATTAAGAGAAATATAACCTTCAGCTTGCTAGAATGAACATGGAGACCTGGATCATTAGAAAGTCATCTTCTGTCTTTCCAAACCAGACAACTGTCATTTGGTCCTCAGACAACCGTGGCAGTGTGGTTGAACTTTGCATGTTCTGCTAACTCAGTGGTGTAGTGAGTGTTGTCAACCTTGTATTTTTACCTAGATACACAACTGTACATCTCTCTCTCATATTTGAATACATACTGTGTATTGTGAAATACTCAACAAAAATCAATCAGTTTAGCTTCAGGTCTCCTATTCCTCCACCATACAAAGCTCAATCATGCCCCACAGACACTGTGTTAGTGCAGAGGCTCTAGTTTGAATCAGTCCTCACCACATCAGGTGACAAACAAACATAGAACTAGAAATGGTCTCAGTTCCAGAGGACTCACTATTTATTGTTTTACTCCAGAGGAGTAAAAACTGATTAAATTACAAATGTTATTCTAGACAGACAGCAGTAAAATCGTCACACTATGTCATAACATCGCAAATTCTCCACTGGCCAAACACTGCTGAAGAAACTATTTACAAGTACTTCTGAATCTTGAAATATATTTATTGGAAATATTTCACTCTTCTTCCTGTAAAAGCCTGATGCATTCATTATGATGAACTGCCTCAGGGCACTGTAATGAAGTGGAGGAAATTTGATTTGGGAGGCAAAGAAAATACTTTGTGCTTACTTGTTTTAAAAGAAAAAGAAACCCAGCTGTTTGGATGTTTGGGAACCTTGATGTGTGGGCAAAGCACAGACGATCCAGTCTCATATTCATGTCAGGTCCCTTCTTGCACTGTCCCCCACACTCCACAGCCATAACTTAAATGGCCGTAGAGGGTTATTTCAGTTGCACATTAACTGTGCCATGGACGTACTGAGGTTATTAATACAAAGTTTACTGGTTCAGGCGCAGCGCTGCACAAACAAGGTTAAACAGCCTTCGGTGTTGGTTCAGATCTGGAAGTGGTTTAGCCATTTTTATATGATCTGGAACATGAAGAATAAGCTCTACTGACCTAAGCCAGCTCCATTCACTGTATACCCAGACCACAGTACAAAACCAGGAAAACTCAGAAGGGCAACACCAGCACCTTTAACTTCATGGAGCCATGTTAGATTCAGCAAGCTCCTGCTCAGGTCTTTCTTGATCCAAGCTGGTACTAGACAGATGCACTCAAATATCCATGCGCAACACTTACTTGCCATCCAGCTCACGATGAATCTTAAAATGCAGAACAGATCCGCTTTGAGCGCTTCTTTGTGGCGGGAGCCTCAGGACTCAGCCAATGCTGGTAACCTGTGCTGGATCCACAGTGACTTTGGAGAACCAGTCAGGCATCCCTGTAACACAGGAAACTTCAGGGTGTCCTGTGGCATTCATTCACCTGTGTGACAGCATTTTCGTTATCTTAGCTTCACATCACTCCGAACAATGAAGTGTTTGAACTTCTGTTACTCTTTGAAGAACATGCAAAAACCTCAGTACTGGTTATGCAAGGCATGCCAAGAAATAAAAATTTACATGCTGTGACACAAAGCCATAATAACAATCTGAAATTCACCTCTTCCAAAAATCAAGGCAAGAAGTCTCACAGCATGTCTGGATAGCTAGTAACCCAGCTCCCAGCAGAAATGCATGCATTGACTTGCAAAGATAAGACCTAATGGCAAGATACAGTTCTTAAGAAGGTATAAAGAAAAACTGACTTGCTGTGACTCACACTCAGAAGCACAAAACCTGACCAACATTTGAAGGTAGCTGGGCTGAGGTGTGAGTCTTGCTGACCCAGGTTCTGCAGTCATATAAAAAACCTCTTGGTAGCCGAGTTCAAAAAAGGGCTGCTATGCCATGGACTGAACAGGAACTTCAGTAGACAGACCATCAAGCAGTATTTCAACAGAATATTAGGGGTTTTATATATATACACACACATGCACAGACAAAAGATCTAAATATCAAATTACATATAATCTAGTGTGACTGTTCACCAGAAGAATCTGCCATCTCCTGTAAAGAGAATCTTGCACTGGATTTAACCTCGTCCTATATAATGCATAAAGCAATTTCTCTTATTTTTCATACATATCATAGTCAGTTATTTAGACAGTCTGCATAGCACATAATTTTTAAAGAGAGACTTCTACACAAGCCTTTGGATTAACTA
The DNA here is from genome assembly GCF_964188355.1 of Buteo buteo. Taxonomy (NCBI): domain Eukaryota; kingdom Metazoa; phylum Chordata; class Aves; order Accipitriformes; family Accipitridae; genus Buteo; species Buteo buteo. The sequence continues at coordinate 15,283,551 of NC_134174.1, read as the reverse complement.
CAAAGCAGAAATACTAGGCTTGCTTCATTCACTGAATATGACTTAAAATGATGTGTCAGGATTTTTTTATTCACTTCTATGCAAAATAATCTACCTCTCCGTGATTCCTTGTGATTGGGATACTATTTAACAGGACTACTGATGGATACTGTTTAGCAATGAGAATTAAATTCTTGAGCCCACTAAAATCTACTTAGATGATCTTAACCAATTACATACTGATTAACTCTGGAGTCCCAGCCAGGTATCCAAGGTGAAAGAACGCTACAAGAACGCAGAGGAAACCCTGAGACACTGCAGAATGGTGTAGGATGGGAAGCTTTAGGAAGGATAAAAGGATATTTAGGAGACTTAGCCTTGAAAAAAAAGTCTACAGGCTCCACTCTCTTTTCCTCATAGCTCCACAGCAAAGAATTGTATGCACTGAGGTAGAGAGTGAAAGATGTCTGATAAACTCCAGCAATACCAACCTGGCTGTCAGGCACCGAGGGACTTCGTGCCAATCATTATAAGCTTAAACACCACCATAAGTACTAATTGCACCAAACCTAAAGCACAAAGGAGTACAGCTGAAATTCTGTTCTTTCACCAGAAAAATAACAGTATTAAGAGATAATGTTGACATTTAATCTGTCAGTATGCCTTGGAATTATCACCAAGATAAAAGGAGCATGGGGGATTGGTTCAGGCTCAGAATTATTGACCAAAAGAACCAGAAACTCTTTAGGGGGAAAGCATTCAGCCTCTGTGCATAACCACGGCGTGTACAGAAATTTCAGTCGCATAGATCTTCTATGCATCTGTGATGGGACTCTCACAGCTAGATGAAATAAATATCAAGTTTTGCAATAGTGATCGAAGAATGAATGTAATATCCATCTCAATTTGGCTGTCCTTGTATACCTCCTAGGACATCAGGCTGAGAACATATTTGCAGGATAGCTTTCCTCCAAATACAGCAGCAGACTACATTATAGACTTTATATACATAAAATGCTGACTGGACACTTCTACCATGCAGAATATAATTTCTTATCAGAAATCCCTGGGGAACAAAACATAGCCCTGGAGTAATATGAAATTATTAAACCTTTGTTTATTAAAAATATCTAAAATGAGTACTTCTAAAAATCTCTCATATGCTGAAGGAAAAAGTTAGAAGATAATTATTGAAGAACACTGATTCTATCAGTAGGCTAAATGGTGTCAAAACAAATTTAGCTGAACGTGCATTTAAATTGAACAACATGATTTCTTGATGTGGTTCAACTGAAAAGAGAAGTTAAGCCCCACATACACTACAAATCCTGGTTTCACTATGCCAGATGAACAGTCCAAAGTTGGTTTCACAGATAACAGATGACAAATACAGCACAGGAATCAAGTGTTTGAGGCTCCTGGGATTATTTCTCTCTTGCCGTTGTAACTATACTCCCACCATCTACTGCTGCAAGAGTTGTATTTCATTTTTTCCAAACTTAAAATATGTTCTCTTCACCAGCAAACTGATTTAATATAGTTCTGTTTAGCATAATACCATTTTCTATTAATACTCTGAAGTGTCCTAACTTTACAATATTTCATTACAGATACAGCTTTAGATATGTTCATATGAGCTAAATTAAACCATTATTCAAGTTCTGGCACATCGTAAGATACAAGAAAGAGCCAGCAGGAGGAGGAGGAAGATGCTGACAATTAAAAATTCTGTCTGAGCAAATCATCATTAATTATTCTATTGAAGGCTTGAAGATATATCAGCAGAATTCTGTTGCGAGAAATGTCATTTTTTTTAAAACACAACAAGCCCTGTAGTATTTCTCCAACTATTCTAATTTCTTGCAACAGTTAACATAAAAGACTGATCTGATCAAATTATTTATTTTTTTTTACTAATCTGCCTTATATTAAAATAGACTTTCCAAACAAAAATGAAGATTTGTCCTTTGCGGCAGAGAAATTTCCCCATGAAAAATACACAGATAAAGGACGTGATAAGGGGGGAAATTCTGATGTAAACAACATTACAGAAGAAAGTTTTGGGACAAAATCAGGGAGATTTGTATATAAAGGTAATTTCAGATTATCCCACAATCATGTTGTCGCATTGATGGGACACTCCACAAAAGGAATCCTCAAAAGGAATTAAGGAGGAGTCAAGTCCAGACAACTTCAGAAAAATCATTTTACATTTAAGAGGTATGTGGAAAAATGTAGAGCAGCTTTCTAGACTAGCATGTAAATAGCACCTTAAGATAAGTTTTGCGAATTTAACAGGGCAGACCAAGTTGGCTATGCAGCAACAAACAAGACAAAGAGGTAAGAAGGGGAAGAGCTACAGAGCGCCCTGTGAAAGAAAATGGAAATTTCAACTTTTTTTGCTGTGATGGGGAACTAACAGTAAGAAGATAACTTTGTGTCCATGGGACTAAACAAGAGCAAGAGGAAAGTCTAAGACAAGAAGAGGTAGTTGCAAGTTCATGGTGGATAATAGCAATAATAGCAATTACCATTGCTACTTCCAGATTTTGTTGCAGAAGAGCACACAGACAAGCTGGCAGAGGGAAGTGTACAGGAAACTCCTGATATACATACTCTCTTAATGTTTCCAACTGCTTCATTGACTTTTTCTTGCTCCATGGGAACCCCTTCCCTCCTGAGAGAACTAATGAAAGTAGTTTCGTATAGCTTGATTATTGTTAGTAGCTGTCAGTGTTTACCTTCTTTCTTTTTAAACAGTAAGTAAATAGTAAGTAGTCACAATTAAACAAAAAAACTGGTGCTTCTCTCACATGAAATGGCATAAAGCAAGAGCACACTAAAGTCTAGAGGGGCACACAAGCGTAATCAAAAGGAGAATGTGGGTCACAGTGCAATTGTGGGTCAATTAGGACCGACGTAGAATCAGGCCCAAAATATCTGGATCCCATCCCTGACCTTATTCTTCTCAGTTTTCTTGGATATTCATATTTCTGTGAAAATCTTGACTGGTAAAAACCATCCTTTCTGAATCATCTTAATAAACAGTTATTAGTTATACAATTTTGGGTTTGGATTTGTATATATCAAATGTCAACCTAAGTGTTAATTGACCAATGGTTTTACAGAAAAGGCTAATTAAGCAGCTTTTTTAAGGCAGTACTAATCAGTAGTATGGTCAATATTTAAGGTTATTATTTTTCCATACATCTAATTAGCAGAGAGCAAGAAGACCATCTTCCCATCACGAAAGAGCCACGATTGCACCAGAAACCGTATTTGCTACTTGCTCCAAAGGAAGCAATGTCTCCTATTGTCACAGAACAATTCAAACAATAGCTAAATATGATTCAAAACGATCAAGTATTTACACAGATTAGAAGGCCAATTACAATTATGATGAGTATAAAAGACAGCTTTTGGAAGGCATATGTATCTTTACATGTCATTTCAGATCAACACGGGCTTAAAAGAGGGCTAGGAAGTATTGTGCTACAGAAGAGTATCTTATTCTTCCACTGGAGGAACTGGTTCTGAACAGTGGAGGTAGAGACGGAGATTTTGATGCTCTGGAAGGCCGGGGAGTCCCTTCCGATACGGCAATCCCAGCACTGAGTAACGGGAGGCCTGACTGGAGCAGCAGCTCCTACGCTTCGCCAGTCAGCCATCGTTCTCCACATGGCGGCAACTGCAGCTCTTCCTCAAGCGCTCACGCGTGCTTCCTCCTTTCCCCCAGTTCTCCACCGTGCCACTCCACCTCCTTCCCCAAACTGACCCCAGGTACACGTTGTCCCCTTCTCCCTTCTCCTCCTCGGGCACCCCCACGGGCCCCGGCCCAAGCTTAGACATGGCACCCTCGACGGCTGCCGCAGCCGTCCTCTCCTGGCAGGAGAACGCTGCCCCCGCCGCCCCTCGGAGCCACCCCATCCCACGGAGGACCCTTCGCCCCAGGGTGAAGCACGCAAGGCCAGGCCGCGCAGCCGTCCCCGCCGGCCAGCCCTGCCCTCGCTTCAGCAGTTGCCCGCCACCGCTGAGGTGGCCGGCACCTTCCCCCCGAGGCGGCTCCCACAGCCCCGCCGCCGGCCGACACAGCCCGGTGCGGCACAGGGCCCCGGGGCTCCTCGCAGCCCGCGGGGGCGGAGGGCGGGCGGGAAGCCGGCCGGCCCTCCCTCACGGCCGCCTCCGCTGCCGCCGGAGCGGCTGACCCTGGGCACGGCACCCCGGGGTGCGCCTGGGCAGGGCCGGCCCGGGCCGGCCCCCCGCAGGAGGCCGAGGCCGCCGCCCGCCTTTTCCCGTCACCGCCGCCCGGAGGCGGTGGCCGCAGAGAATCGAAACCGGGGGCCCCCGCGCCTGCGCATGCGCACGCCCCTCCAGCTGCCCCCTCTCCGCCCGACCGTCGGCCGCTCGGCCGAGCACGCCGCCGCGCTGCCGGCCAATGGCGAGAGAGTGCGCACCGGCCGCGCAGCGGCGTCACCGAGCCGGCCCCGCCCCCCCCGCCCTCCGCCCGGAACCCAGTGAAAGAGAACGTGCGGGCAAGGGGCTCTTCCCCGCCTCCCGCGGTGTCACGGCCGCCTCCTCCCTTCCCCTGCACCGACCGGGCGGCGGGCCCAATCAGAGCCTGCCTGGCGCCCTGACCCCGCCCCACCCGCCCTGTGACCTCACAGCACCGCCTTCGGCGGCGGAGACGCGCGGCCAATCAGCGGCGCGGGAAGCCGCGCGCGGTCCCCGCCCCGCGGCCGTAATCCCCTCGTCCCCGCCCCGTCCCCGTCCCCCCTTTCTCCTCGCTCCCCCTCCGCCCCCCGCACCGAGCGCCTGGCGGCGGCGGCGGCGCGGCGCAGTCCTGTCCGTGCTGGCGGCGGCGCCTCCCCGGGCTCGGCGACATGGAGTGCGCTGCGGCGGGGGCCGAGTTCAACATCCTCCTCGCCACCGACTCCTACAAGGTGGGCGCGGGTGCGGGCACGGCTGGGCGGGAGGGGGTCACCTCTGCGGGCGCCCTGGCGCCGCCGCCGCACCGGACCCGCCGGGCCGGGCCGGGCCGTCCTCCGTCGCCGCCGGCTCCCTTCCCTTGCGCGGGGGCTGGGACGTCGCCCCCCACCCCTCCCCTCCCCGCCCCGCGGCGTGAGAGAGGGTGCCCGGCCTCGGGGGGGCGGCGGAGGCCTGGCCGGGGGGTGGGGGAGGCGGGCTGCTCCCCCCCCCACCTCCCCGCTGCCCCGCGGGGTGCCCGGGGCCGCGCCGCCGGGGGCCGGCCGAGAAAAGAAAGTGAAAGCGGGCGAGGGGGGCGCCGCCGTCCCGCAGGCGCGGAGCGGGGCAGGGCAGGGCGCGAGGGGCGGCCGCGGCGGGCACGGCGGAGGCGGGGGGGGTTGGGGGGGCCTCCCGCCTCCCGCCGAGCATCCTCTGGCCCGCGGTGGCGGCCGCCGGGCTGCCCGCCCTCGCTCGCCCGCTCCTTCCCTCCTTCCCCGGCCGGGGACGGGAGCGGGCGCACATGTTGCCTCGGCGGGAAGGGTGGAAAGCGGGCAGAGCGGTGACTCCGTTTTTCCGTCCCTCGTTTCTCCCGCTTCGCTCAGCTCGGGCGGCGAAACGGGGCCGGCGGCCGGCTGCCCGCCTGCGGCTTCGTACCTGGCTGTGGTGCAGAGCGCTCCGAGGCGCCGGCTGCCCCAGAGCGCCTGTTCTGTGGTCCTCGGCTTAGTTTCTGGTCATCGCGGCGTCGGATTTGCTAGGCAAGGTGTTCGTCCGGAGCAGGGAGCCGCGCTTCGCAGCCCTTCCTTCGTTCCGGGAAATTACTTGAGAACGGCGTTGCCTGATGGCAACGGCCAAGTGCGGGCGCGCTCGCTGTCCGCGCTCCGATCCGGTGGTTTCCCACCCAGACGCTCTTGACGTGCCTCCCAACGTGAGTGTGCCCAGGCCCGAGTCCTCCTGCGCAGCGCTGCGTTAACGGGAGCCTTAATACGGTTTCTCGGCACTGGGCAGAGCCAGCGTCCGAGTCCGGTCCTACGGATGCACCCTGTGGCTGTCTCCCAGGCTGAGAAACTAACTTTTTTCCCGTCGGGAGCTGCGTTGCAATGCCAAAGAGGTTGTTGGTGCCCTCAAGAAAGCTACAGTAACGGTCCTGATTATAAAGCATTTACTGTGTTATAGCTCTTTAAAGATTTGACCCCTCAGATGGGTTTGGGGGGGACATACTTCTAAATAGAAGAGTTGAAAAAAGCAAATATGATGTTACGACCAGGTCTTGTTACCAGCTAACTACCAAAGTACAAGCCTCACTGTGTGCTCCGATTGCTGACTTGTGCTGTTGTACCTGTCCCAGCTCCTCTGTGATATTATTATATGATGCTACATAAAGATGCTCTTTTTGTAAAGAAATTCTTAACGTTTGTTGTTGCTGTTTCTGGGAAGGTGTGTTGGAAGACCGGAAGACGCTGATAGATCTTGGAGCAGCTCAGTCAGAGCTGCTGTTGAGGGCTCACAAAACTGCTTTCGTTAAGGGCTTAATCTAGCTACAGTGCTCTTTAAGAACTATGTTTAAGTGTTCGTTATCAAACTTAAACATGGAAGATCCACTTTTCTTCCATGTCTGAGACTAATCACATTAAATACTGTAGGCCTGGGTTTAAATGGTGTCTATTTTAAACCTAATTTGCACACTGCTTTTCCTAAATTCACTGGATCTGCTCTAGGATTAGTGGTAGTGAGGAACGCTGGGATGACAGATGACCACTTTGCTTCTGGTTTGCTGTTTCATAGGAAAGATGGTGTGGTAACGTTCCAGGAGTGGTAGAAATCTTAGAGGTCAAGTAAAGGCCCAAGTTGGTTTTGGGTTTGGGTTTGGTTTTGGTTTTTTTTTTTTCCCAGTTGAAAACTGAATTTGGATGAGGTTTTCTGTGGCAGCTAGGAGCATTTTGTATTGTATTATATTAAAAACAGTTGGAATTGTCTACTTTGCTTTGCTAGGGCTATTCAAATTATCTCCCCTCCTGTATGCTTTTTTCAAAATCTTAGGAACTCAGGCATCTTTGAACAACAACGCTTAAACAAGTAGCTTCTTTTATCTTGTTAGGTAATATGAGCAAACATCACTTATCTTCTCCCTGGACGGTACTGGCATTTCCTAATCAATGAAACACACTTAGTGAGAGCACTTTCATTAACAATTGCACTAAAATATCTGGTAGTTTGCAACATTAAGCTTTTTACAGGAGTTACCAAACACTCTTACTAGCAATTAAAACAAAAATGAGAATTGATCTTATGTGTGTGTGTTAGGGTTTTTTAAGATATTTCTGCTGTATCCACAATTGTAGCATCTGTTTGTGTGCAGTACTGTCCGTATATAACATTCAGACTCTGAGAAAAAACATGTATCAGTTCAGAGGCTTACTTGGTGATCCTATTGCAGTAGATGCTGATCCATACAAACTAATGTTGTTGACAAAAGTCACGTGGAAATAAACAGCTCCGGAAAAAGAAAAATAAATGTGCAGACCACCCTAAACAGTACAACCCTAGCTTAGGCAGCTGTCCGTGAGTAAAAAGTTCTGGTGTCTCAGGGTCATATCTGTCACAACTCATTAGTTTGAGTGTTAGCTCCAGTGTCCCAGTTCTCTACAGCTGGAAATTTGGCGTGGAGAGAAAACTGGTTACTGGTTTAGTGCCTATGTTGACAGTTAAGCCGGCCTCCCCTCCCTCTAAACTGTTTCCCTGTCTATGTGCACATCATAGGACACTTCCTCTTAAATCAGAGAAGATTACCAGATATTCAGTTTCAAAATCTCAAAAGCTGTTTTTGAAAAACAGCCGAGTATCATGCTAATTTCTAGTATACTGGGTATTTCTAGGTAGAAATAGTTCCCAGTGGGTGAATTTCAGAGACTTGCTACACGCTGGACCCAGCACTGAGTTTCCATTATGATCTGGGGCTTACTGAATTGTACAAGCGCTCCACGATTTTGAAGCTGGCCTTCAAATTGTCCACTTTATCTCTAACCCCCATAACAAGATAAATGTTTTTACATCAATTAGGGGTTTTTTTCTTCCTGTGTGTACTTTGTTGCGTATTCGTGAGCTCCTCCAAATCCCCCAAGAGTATAATTCCTCCTGTGGACTGGGTATTATATGCCATCCCTTCAGAGCCTGGGTGTGGGCATATGGTATGGTATGTGTGCATCCTGCTGATAAATAACAGCAGTCTTTTTAATTCTTTGGATCATAAGACTTTCAAGAGATTCATCAATGTGGTGTTATCGGGGGAACCTCTTTGTGTGAATGTCCAGTATAGCAATGATGCTTTTAATAGTAAAGTTTTCTGCTAGTGACTCAGTATTACTGAAAAAGGGAAGCATTGAAGTTAAAATCCTTGTTGCTAGAAAGCTGCGAGGGGCCATCAGCAGGCTCCTTGAAGCTCGTGGTTGATGCTGCATGACGTGTCTATACCAAGAAGTCCCTGCAGTCTTGTCCCTCTGTGACGGTGAGGGTTCTGTTCACTCATTGCGCTTCCCAAGGAAAAAGGTCCATGCCCTTGAGTTCCTCGTTCGTCTGATGTTGTTGACACACCACCTCTCCATTTTCTTTCTCTTTGATTCCCAGTGCTCTGTTTATCCCGTGTTTATTTCTGCACAGACAAGAAATCTTCCGGGGTGTGTGTAGTCTGAAGCTGCATTGGGAGGATCAGCTCAGCAGTCGGAAGACACCAGTGACTGGCATGTGCCAGGCCTGGGTGGGATGGACCATGAGCTGCAAGTGGGGAAAGGCTGTCAAAATGAGGGCTGAACCTTGTTCGCTAAAGTAATAATAGCTTATTTTGCTTTTACCAATGGAATATATTACTGTTGCTTGGAATGTTTCATAATTAAGCTCATAGCTATAATAAACTGCCACGCAATTACCCCATAGGAGGAACTGACTTGCTATCTAGACTGTAAATGAGATCTGTGTCAGAATTCAGTTCTTTCTGGATGCCTCAAGCAAGCCTAAAAGATATGTTTTAACTCTGTATGCCTTACATGTTGAATTTTAAGTATTTGTCATTCAAATGACTTCTTTTACTCTGCATGGATGTAGGAGAGCAGTTACTTCTGAATACACACACCTGAGTGTGTGTTTATTGCAGGCTCTGACAGCCTGTATATTCTTTATTTAGAAGGCTAGAGGTATGCAAGGAGGAGACGTGAGTACTCTTTAGGTTATTGATTTCGACTAGTACTTAATGACTCCAAAATATTCTTTTCAGTAGCCCATGTATGTGTATATATGTTGTTGGGTTTTTTTAAGTTAAAATCTTGTGGTGGGGGTATGAATGTGTTCTCTTACCTCCTGCAATTCTGTCAGTGGGAAAGCATTGCAAACTTCTGGCTCACAGCCTTTATAAGAAGCAATCTTCGCTCTATCTAGGTTTGTTATCTTCCAAGTTTTGATTTGCAGTCACACGGTCCTGTTACAAACCCCGAGTCATCATTGCTCTAAAGGAACACTGCAACTATACAGCATTCAGCCAATTTTTAAATTAATGGAAAGTAACCCCTTCCAGAATCATTGCAACTTTAATTGTTGAAAAGGTAAATGTTTTTCTTTTTTCCTTAAAGAACAGGAAACTTGTAGCAGTATGTGAGGCAGTACAGCTGACTATTCGCAAATGTGTAAACAGTAAGCATAAGGCATTTTGTCATCTTCTTTATTATAATCTTGGATGCAAAACACACAGAAATTTTTAGTGGTAAAGAAATCTGCTGTGAAGTGTTACCTTTTCTTAAACATTGTATTGTCTCTGAGCAATTTAGAATACATTCAGTTCTAGTGCTTACACTTGACCTGTTTTTTTAAATGAATGTGGACGTGGTCATTTACAGCATCTCTGCTGATAATGTGCAGCTTCCATAGGAATTCAGTTGCTTGCATGTGCTCTCCTTAGTTTCCTTAGTACTGACTGATCTCTTTTCTTTGCTCACCTCTGGTCCTCTTATTTTTCAATACACATATAAAAGATGATGGATGAACTAGAATAGAGACATTAAAAGTGGTACAAGATCAACCTTCAGTCATAACCTGCATTAGCTTGTCCCTCTCATCTCATAAGAGCAGATATCTCCCAATATTCTCACTTTAGTTCTTAAATACTATCTTAATCTGTATTATGCTTCACTTACACATTTTTAATAAGGGCTCTGGAGTCTCTCTAAGGCTACTTTCCTATGGTAATCTGAAGCTCATGTGTAACTAAAATAGTAAGATTGTACTTGACTCTTAGAGATTTTTTTTAAATTATTATTATTTTTAACTCGCTTCAAGTGTCTTGCACTTTACCAGCTATTGTCGGATGTCCTTTTTGTTGAGTTATTGAAGATTGATTCTTCTGATGTTTTCTCTTTTGTTCAAATAAGCTTATCATTTAACCACACTGACTTTTGGTTTGGTTTTCATTTCCACCTTTGTTTGTGGTGTGCATTCCTTTTATGATTGCTTTGAAAGCTGCAAAAGCATCCTTGTTGAATATAACTGCTAGTCACAGTTGTGGGTTTTTTGTGTTGTTGGGTTGGTTTTTTTTCCACCTGAAGGGGGTCAGCACTGCCTTATAACTGCTGTTAGTTATGTCTCATCCCAGTGAGGTATATCTGATAAAGCATTTCCTTCGTTCCCAAGTACTAGTTCATCTCCTCATTGTTGTTAATGATGTTGTTTTCCATATAGGTTATTGGCAACCTTTGCTTTAACCTCTCCATTGGCTAAACCTCATAAAGGTTTAGGTAAAGCAGTCTTTCAAATCACGGCCTCTTTCCACAATGTTCCGTAACTAGTGGGGATCTCAGAGGTGCTTCACAGAAGTCTCCCCGCTGTAAATGCCAGAAGCACCACTGAAGTCAGTCATCTAACTCAGTAAGTTGTCTGTGGGGGTGAGGATCCCCCAAATATATCTCTTCCAGCATCAACAAGCCATTCTGACACTGTACCCTACAACCATAGCTCTCATTTTTAGTTGTCACGTAAACCAGGCTACCATCAGTTTTCATCCACAGTGGGAAGGATATAGATCCTGCTGGCTAGATATTTGGGGTTTTGTTTGTTTCCTTCACTGTAGGCAGGGCTTAGAAGCATCTTTCCGATGGCTCACGTTAGCACCCATCTGACCTAGGTGAGCACCAGGAATAAACCCCGGATGGGGAATTTGGTCATGCCTCACTTCTCTACTCGGGTTCAGACCTAGTTTTCTCATGTTTTCAAATGGTTGAGTTATGTAGACTTAAATAACCTTTTAAAGTCATTTCACTGCAATTTCTTGTCCAACAAAGATTGTAGATTATGAGATTATTTGGCTTTATGACGAAGTTTTTCTTATCTAGCCTATAAAAATGCAGCTTTTACCTCAGTCATCCCTGTTTTATGATGAATACCTGTTAATTCCTTTTTCTTAAAATTTAACTCTTAATGTTTGGGGTAGTTTTTTGGATGGCTGATCTAAATGCAATTTGTGCTTCGTGGTTTTTCTCAAATAGCTGACTTGATTTAGTTAAGTAGATGTAGTCCTTCTGGAGGTATTCTTTGTTCAGAATGTACCTTTATTTGGATGAAATTTAATCACAACTGGAATAAAAGTGCTCTATTTCAGTCATAGTACGTAACCTTGTTGTAGGTGGTTCTTCCAAGGCTGTTTGTCATGCTTTTTGTTGACAAAACCTAAACCATAGCCTTTGAACTAAATATCAAAAGGCCTTTGAAGATATTTTGGGGTTTTATTTTCTTGTAAGGGTCTCTTAATCCCAGTAGGGGCTTTTGTTTCGTTTTTGGTTGGGTTTTTTTTTTTCTTCTGTAGAGAAGGGGTTTCCTACTGGCTTCATAGTCACTCCTACTTATCAAGAGCCCGCCTGTACAAGTCCTGCTTCTGTCATCCCCTAACTGAAAGCATAGATTTATCAATACTGTCTTGATCTGTAAGTCACCTAAAATAAATTTCAAATATTGTCACTGCTTCTTCTTTCCACTCTTCTTTAGAATACAGAAAGATGCAAAACTTCATCTGACAACAAGGAAAGTTCAGGCATTTTCTGAAGCATAGTTTTCATTGTCCAAGTCTCTTGTAGTGTTGTCTTGGGTTTGGGGTTTTTTTGTTTGATTGTTTGGTTGGGTTTTTTTTGTTTTCAGTGGCATTCTTTGTGTCTCCTGTGAACTGTTCCTGCTCCCTAGAGCTTGATCGTTTTTCAGACTGGTTTTTACCACCAGGCTTTTCACTACATGCTAAACCTCCTGACCACCAAAGGTGGATGGATATTATTTCCCCGTGGCCTAGAAGTCCAGAAATGCCAGCTAACGGTCAGAGCTGCCGTGATGTTTTGTGGGCAGATGCTCCTGCTAGGTATGGTGCCCTGCCTGAGAGCTTGAAAGCAAAACAGATGGCCAGATAAGTGAACAGGGGATGCAGGTCTTGTGTTTAACTTCTCACATACCTATACAGCATGCTGGTAGTAAGCATGTGCTTCTTGGGAAGTGTGGTACTTTAAGATTGCAATTGTGTCTTTAAATACTGAGTAGTCTGTGAGAAGCCTTGCAGACACCCAAAGGGTGTTTCAGCTTTGTAGATAAAACTAATAGCTTCAAAAGAAGCACAAGTTATTTTAAATTACAGATGTAAAGTTTGCTTAGATGTAAATACCTTCATTGCCAGGGATGTGTATTTTTCACTGTTTAAATGGATTCTAATGTGCGAAGAATATAATTGAATGTTACACATGTCACTTGTAAAATTAGTTCATTATCTCTTTCAAGTACTTGAAGCAATTTAATTGATAAAATCACATTTCTATCATACACAACATTTTTATTTCAGTTTGAATCCCTAGAAATAACTATTTTCTGGACACTAGCCAGCATATATTTTCAGGTTAGGATTCTAATTTAATGTCAGAAAAGTTAGCTACACCTGTGTTTTAATGTTTGAGGAACTTGAGTGGGTTTTTTTAGGTTGAAACTGCCAGCAAGGTAGTCTGGAGTAGCTGTTTCCCCAGGTATGCTACATACAGGATAAATCTGGCTGTTAGCATTCCAGACTGACTTCAGCCCTCAAGTTCTGATTTGCAGCCAGAGCACCGTGTTTTGTGATCGTGCTTCAAAGCAGGGCTAGAATGGGAGGTCCCTAAAAAACCCCTGTATTGAAACGCAATGGGAAGAGGTGGCACCACCTCAATGTGTGCCCTGTACACCTTAAGCTAACTTGGGCCTATAACCCGTTTGAGAGAGAGAAGCGTTTAGCTGGAGGAGATGTCTTTGAACTGCAAAAGTCAAATTTTTTTTTTAAGACCGTAGCTGAAGATTATGCAAATTTTCATTATAATATAGGTGTTGGCTTCAGCAACCTGCTCATAGTCAGTAAGTTGGATAATTAAACTTTTTAAAAGAAATCTGAGTAGGCAGTCTCACACAGATGTAGTTTTCTTTGTTTTACTTGAACCGTTGTGGTGAGAACAACAGTGTTACATTGGTTTGCTCTAGAGCTTGTCACAAGGAATTCAGATATTGGTTTGGGGAATTGTTCCTGAGACATCTGCTATGTACACTTGAAGCTGGTGGGTTCTCTGTTGAGCATTTACTCTGAAATCATGAAGCTGTAGCATGCCAATAGGATGAAGAATGGAAATAAACAGAGTTCCCAGGTGATAGAATCAAATCATAAAGAAACACCAACTTAAAGTCCAGTCCCAGTCATAAAAAAGAGCAAAATTTTTCATACAGTTGCTGTAACTTGAGTGGCAAAGGTGTGAAGGAAGGAGTTTCTATGCTCTGTGCTTTACAGCAAATGAACCTTCTAATGATTTGTTACATGGTCTTTTTCTCTGAGTCCATTTAATACAATTTTTTGTAAGGGAGTTGTGTGTGTGTGTTCATATTCCCCTTAGAAAGACATGTAAAATGGAGCATATTTTTTGACTGCTGCACAGTAAGTGGAGGGGAGTTAGGGGCTGTTTGTGTTTTGTTTTATTTGGGTTTTTTTTTCCTTTAAACATGATGATATTCTGAAGAGAGTTTTCTGTGAGCTGGCAGTGCGATTTACGTTTTTGGAAGTTCTGCGTAGAACTAGGAAAGGACATGTTATAATTTGTTAAGACATTTATTAACAGCTAGAACTAAATCTAAAAGCCAGGTTTTGTCTTTGGGTCTAACATTACTACTCTTAAACATTCTGCTTTTGAGTGGCTGTGGAATTGGAACAGAATAGGTTAGTGCTCCATTAAATGCCTGTGTTGCAGTGCTTTGTTTGAAGTAAAGGCAGAAAACTTGCAATGACAAGCTTGGGTTTTATTTGATTGGCCCTGAAAACTTCATACAAATAAAGATAATGGAAAGATCTGAAAATTGACCTTTTCATTCTTTGAATGTTTCCTTGCAGCATTGGAAACACAACTGTAACAGCATTGTGCTGGTATAGGAGAACTGAAAAACTCAGCTGAGCAGTCTAGTTCATTGTCCAAACTGAGTGAAATACTAACTATAAATGGCATTTTAGAGGAAAACAAAAACTGTATTTTTAAAATCCTTTAATATACAGGTTTAGCAATACAGGTAAGGGAAACCTTCAAATATTTTATTTTGAAAGTGTCAGAGGTACATTTAAAAACCCAGGACAATGAGGTAGAAGTGGTAAAATTATCCCTTTTCCAATTCCTTGTGATACTATAAACAAACATTTTTAAGGTGATTTTAGAGTAAGAAGTAACAGCGAGAAACTTACAATGAACTCATGCTCTAACCTATAAATCTGGGTTTTTTTGGAAAAATTCAGACATGAATTTCACACCTGTTTGAGTTTTGTTCTGATGTATGATGGTGCTTTACTTGGCCGTAGGAACAGTTTTCCCTTATGGAATGCATAGGCTTGTTCACAGACTTTTCATCATAATCTAAGAAAACTTTTGATAGCTTCACCTTTGGAAATGCCTTAAGCTGATTTATGTATCCTATAATTTATCACTGATAGTATGAAATTTATGTCATTGTGTATTCTTTTTGTTTAATGTGGAATTATGGATTTTGCATGGAGTTTGCTTTTTACACATTAGGAGATAAAATTTTGCAGGTTTAAGTTGTTAATGTTTAGAGTGTAATTGTTTCAAATGATATATTACTCAAATTTCTGGGTAGATTTACTATCATTAGCTAAAAAAAGCTGTTATGGTTGAATCCAGCATAACATGGTATGTTCATATGACCAGTTTCCGTGTGATACACACTTACAGGCTGCAACTTTTCATGCTTCCTTTATGCTGAACATGACCTTTTTCAAAGACTGGAAAAAAGCCCATCTAGCAAACTTTGTGGGAAGCTACAGACCTCAGGTAGATTTTAACAGCATAACTGACAGTAACAGTTTTGTAAGCTGGCTTTGATGTAACCGGGGCTTGAGAAACCCACTCTGCTCATGGTGAATGAGATGCTTGGGTAAAGGCCGTCGTCAACGCCTTCTTGAGTCTGGGTAGCGTTTATTTGAACTACGTGACTATCGCCTTCAAAACTTCAATCAAATACAAGCAGGTACCTCCACTTTGGTAGTGGCAGGCAACTTAGTGCTGCCTGTAGCTATTTGGCTTGGCCGAAGTGCGGGAGAGTGAAAACTGACCTGGCACGTCGGTGCTCAGTGCTGCTCCCAAAATCCTAACCAGTGTCTTTCCCAGTTAATCAAAGCGAAGTCATCAGGGAGTGGAAAAGCTGACTGTGAAGACTACTCTAGGGGGAAAGGCTTGACACAGTAGCAAAGAGTAAGATAGGGAAGACAGTCTTTTGAACTGAAAATTGAAGGCACCTAAAGAAGGGGAAATCCCCTAAATACCTACTGCGTGGAATGTGAACGGATAAATAACAGTAGTCCAGAAGCATTGGGAGTTACTCTCAGCTTTAATGTACAAATATGATTGTGTTTTGCAGTGATGTTTTGAGCTCTTACTGAAGTTTTTCTTAATGTAGGTTACACACTACAAGCAATACCCACCTAACACAAGCAAAGTATATTCCTACTTTGAATGTCGTGAAAAGAAGACTGAAAATTCCAAATTAAGGAAAGTGAAATACGAAGAAACTGTTTTTTATGGTTTGCAGTACATTCTGAATAAATACTTAAAAGGTAACTGTCTCAAATTCCAGTAAAACTTTACCTGTAAATAAATATCTTAATTTTTCTCAAGGCTGGAGCCTTACGGTTGAAACAATTCCAGGTTGGCTTGGTACAGCATAGGTAGTGACATGCATAAGATCTTATTTATGTGATTCTGAAAATGAGATGTCCACCCTCATAAGATGGTATTGACTTCTTAATTCAGACACCTCTCTACTGTGTTTATTTATACCAGTGGTTTATTAAAAACAAAGAGGTGTTCATATCCCAGCTTCAGTGGGCTAAATTGAAATGAATGGAGATAGAGCAAGACTGCATAGAATCACAAGAAGATAGAAGATTAGAGGGAAAACACATTTCGCATTTTGAACATAAATGTTAGCCTGTATTTGCTGGTTTATTTACTGTGTAAACTAATAATGTTTTTAATTTCCCTTAAATTTTGGTTGCCATTCAGCTTAGATCATTGAATATGGCAGCTACATGTGAAAATGTTTTCAATATTGACAACTTTAAGAGTAACAACTGAAAATTCCTTGGTGCACGTTTAAGATTTTGTTTGCTTTTTTGCATTATGTGCAAATATCACCTGTTCTGACCTGAATGCAAGTTGTCTTCTCCCAAGCTTTAGAAGGAAAGCTTTAGTCATATGGCTTATATATCTTTGTCTTGATCCACAATTCATAAATATGTCTGCCAATTCTGCCAAAGATTGGAATTCCACTATAATCAAACACTTGATAATCTTGTTTCTTTTCTCTTTAGCCATCTGAGGATTGTTCTCTAATGTTTCCAGTAGATGACTGGTCCTACAGCAGTAGCAATGCTTATTCAAATAACGTGGTTAGTCTGTCAGTTCCTATCACAAGGTGGTCAATCAAAGATTGGTTGTAAGGCCTCCCCACAGGGATTCTCCCTGGAGCAGCATAGCTTCACCCTTGTACTAGTCTGGTTATGTCTTGTTGCATGTGCCAACGTGCACAGTTGTCACATTCCTCTGTGAAAAGCACTGCTACTAAAACTCATGATGGGTTTTTGACCGTCATAAAAGAGTAATAATTGCAAATTGTTCCTGAGTCACCTGCAAACCACAAGTGTATTTTATTGTTGGTTTCTTGGGCATCCTAATCTATATAATAAATGAAAGTAAAATTTGGTTTTAACATAGCTAGACTACTGCATTTGACAGGTTCTCCATGTCTTTGTTGGAGGCAAAGTGACTTCTGTGTCTGAACTTTTTTGTTGTTTATTTTATAAATTGATGAGTGTTGTAAGTTTCTAAGCTTTCATCTGTTTCTGAAACCACAGGTAAAGTGGTGACCAAAGAGAAAATCAGGGAAGCCAAAGAAGTATATAGGGAGCATTTTCAAGATGATGTCTTCAATGAAAAGGGATGGAACTATATTCTGGAGGTAAAAATTTATGAAAACAGTATGAGATAATGAAGGATTTATGAATCATCTGTAGAATAAATACAGCAGTCTCTCCTTTTAACCATGTGTCATGGTTTATCCCCAGTCAGCAACTAAGCACCACACAGCTGCTCACTCACTCTACCCGCACCCAGTGGGATGGGGGAGAGAATCAGATGGGAAAAGGTAAAACTTGTGGATTGAGATAAGAACAGTTTAGTACAACAGAAAGGAAGAAAATAATAAGGATAATAATAATAAAATGACAATAATAAAAGAGTTGGAATATACAAAACAAGTGATGCACAATCCAATTGCTCACCACTTGTCGACTGATGCCCAGTTAGCCCCCAAGCAGCTATCTGCCCCTCCCGGCCAACTCCCCCCAGTTTATATACTGAGCATGACATCACACGGTATGGAATACCCCTTTGGCCAGTTTGGGTCAGCTGCCCTGGCTGTGTCCCCTCCCAACTACTTGTGCCCCTCCAGCCTTCTTGCTGGCTGGGCATGAGAAGCTGAAAAATCCTCTACTTAGTCTAAACACTACTTAACACACTGATGTTTTTAGTTGTTGCTATCAACATTATTCTCCTACTAAATCCAAAACATAACACTATACCAGCTACTAGAAAGAAAATTAACTCTATCCCAGCTGAAACCAGGACACCATGATAGTAAAGACTGGATAAGTTTAGCTTTTTATGTTCAGTGTACAGGGAGTAGCAGCTGTCAAAGAATAATCATATAATTGCAGTTCCTTAGAGAAAAGTGATTTTCATCCTTTCAGATGCCAAATACGGCTTTGCAGGTAATAAGGATTTATGGCTGCCGTCAGCCAGCTATGTAAGTGGGGGCTTGTTGGCAAGTCTCCATATGTAATATAGTGCTTAGTGGTTGCCTGCATCATTTACATTGCTATCTGTAACTAATCATAACCATTTTTATTCTAATGCAGAAACCATTACAACTTCCTGTGTGTGTAAATAGTTCCAGAAAATACATCTTTTGTTCCATTGTTTCCTAAATTTTTCAGAGCTACTTACATTGAACTTTATTATGAAATACAAGGCTTGAGCACTTCTGACATACAAATACTTCCAAATTAAGTCCTTCCACAATTATCCTCTTCCCCTTTTGTTTAAAAAGGTGTCAGTCTTCAAGTAATTGCAAACATCTCTTCTTAGTAAAAGCAGCAGATTCAGACTAATAGCATTCATCAGAGCTGTTCTAATCTCTGCAGATTAATTAAAAGCTAAGTTTCATTGTGGGTTCTAGTGAATGGATATTTTTGGCGCTTGAAAACACAATTTGTAGTTCTTTGCATTTAATTTTCCCTGGATACCCTGACTGTATTTTATGGTGGCATCTGTCTGTGAATATGTCTGGATGTCATCTTGCAACCAGGGTGGACCATAAGGTGTGCAAGAAAAAAGTAAATTTCAACTAAATCTTGCAAATGACAGCAAGGTAAATAAAACCACTGTTTTCTAAGAGGGAGTTACGGAGAGGTCTGTAGAGGACTTGCATCCATTTCAAATAACTACAGATATGAATTCAATCCATATTTTTGTTTAAGCTACATTATACATTGTGAACTGCTCTCATCTGTATTTAAAGTAATCTTGATCCCTCTTTGGCTAAACTGAACTAATACACTTTCAATGCTGCATGTCTCTCCACACTGAGTTTTAATGTGGTTTAACTAATTCTGTTCAATTTTGGTTTAGTCAAAAGAAGCCTTCCTGCATCCCCCCCTCTGAATTAATGCAATTTTTGTTGCCTTTAAAGAATATCTCATGAGAAGCTTTCTGTCAAAAAACATTAATATACAAAACATTTTAACTATTATCAGTTCAGCTTGCAGAGCTCTGTCAGAAAGTTGTAATTACTCTTTTAGAGTTGCTGATTGCAACTTGCTCTTTTTCAAAAGGCATATTTCACACAATTTTTAGTCCTTCAGGGATGAAAGACTGAATTTGACAAAAGAATGACACTTTAAGATTAGATTTCATGTTTAGTGAATAATTGAGATGATAAAATATTATTTAAAATACATATTAAATGGATCCTGCTGTAATAAATTAACAAAGCACACATCTATACTAAGCAAAACTAGGGATTTTTTTGAAGGCCTAGGTAATAGCTAAACTTTTTTTAGCTTACTTCATGTGAAAGCACTGAAGAAAACTGAGTAGCAAACATTTCTTGTTCTGTGAGTAGAACTTACAGAATATTTAAGCCTTCCTGACTCAATTTGCACAAGGAATACAACTGATAACCATCGTTTGGTTTGATAAGGAGACTATTTTTTAGGTTACAGGATTTTCCTCCTTTTTTGATAAATGCAGATTTTTTTATTTATTTGGGCTGGTGGGTGGGTGTACAAACAAACCAAGTTATTTTTAGAGTTGAAAGAAATTAAGAAAAAAGCTTTATCAGTAAACTCATAGACTGAATTTTATCCATTGCAGTAAAATAAAGGAGAGGTAGGTCCTAATCTTTCCTGTCATCTAACAATATTACTGTTTCTTACACAGAAATATGATGGCCATCTTCCTATAGAAATAAAGGCTGTTCCTGAGGGCTCTGTAATTCCCAGAGGAAATGTTCTTTTCACAGTAGAAAACACAGATCCGGAGTGCTACTGGCTCACAAATTGGATTGAGGTCAGTTTTGGAAAGTTAACGTGTTTTTTCTAAGTAAATATTAATGCACTTAAATTAAAGGCTGAATCCCATATTGCTTTAAGGGGACTCTCTGGCAGCTTTCATTTTCTGCTTTAAGTAAGCCTGGTTTCTTTTTTTAGTGCTCTCACACAGACCTTTTCCCACTGCCTGGCAAGAGATTGTAATAATTTTACAGGAAATTCACAACAGTACTTTCATCCACAAGGAAAAGAGGTTGGGGGGGAATCATGTGTCTCTAGCTTGGGAGTGAAAACTCCTGAGATAGTCAATACCTGGCCTACCTTATAAAGGTATTGTAAAGGCTAATTACTTTAGCCCTAAAGCAAACTGCTGGAGGCATCAGGACTTTCTGAATGGGTGATGAAAATAAATAGACCTTTTTGTGCCTGATTGATTGATTAAAAGCCAAGTGGGGATTTTTAAGTCCTAAGCAAATGTAAACCTAATAATGTGATGGGTTTTGTTTTAGACTATTCTTGTGCAGTCATGGTATCCAATCACAGTGGCTACAAACTCTAGAGAGCAGAAAAAGATTTTGGCCAAATATTTGCTAGAGACTTCTGGCAGCTTAGAAGGACTGGAGTATAAACTGCATGACTTCGGCTACAGAGGAGTTTCTTCACAAGAGGTAATGCTACTTGGCTAATGATTTGAGAAGTCTAATTGTTCTTAACTATAACGGATTGTAGCATGTATCTGTTAACAGTTGTGTCCCAGTTCAGCAGTGAAATTGTGAACGCATAGAGCACTGTGTTTGGACTTATTGTGGAGGGGAGAGATCTGGGGTGGGTATGTGTCTGAACTGTTAGCACTAGTCCAGGAGAGCTTTTTTCTGTATGGAAGCTGTCTTTCCTGTGTAAATGCATGCAGAGGGTATTGGTGAAACGGGAACCAAGTCAGAGTTTTGCTGTTACAAACTAGTGCTAGGCGGTGACTGGATTTAGGCTTCTATATTTGGCGTGGCAACTGGAAGTTGTATCTTTTTCAGACTGCAGGAATAGGAGCTTCAGCTCATTTGGTGAACTTCAAAGGAACAGATACTGTAGCAGGAATTGCGTTAATTAAAAAGTACTACGGTACAAAAGACCCAGTTCCAGGATATTCTGTTCCAGCTGCTGAACACAGGTAAGATATTGGGCTATTGAAGCCTTTTTAAATATAGTTTAATAAAATGTAGTTTTTTCTTATCCATCTTTGTATCCAGAAATATTAAGCTGTTTCACTTATATAGTATTAGCCATGACTGATCCAGCTGTTGAGGCTGCAGTTCAATACTGATGCCTCTGTATGTTCTAGGGGCACAACAGTGGCATGGTTGTTCTTAACTATAAATGTGTTTTAAATGTTTTTAACTATAATCTTCTTATCAGCATCTAAGTAAATTTGGATGATTCTTTTTAGAATGGACTTGAAGGCTTGCAGGTTAAAGTAGATATTGAGGATTCACATTATGAACTTTAAATTTTGTTTTAAAGATAAAATCTTAAAATGGAAAACCATGTAAGTTGCAATTCTGGACTCTCCCAGAACACGTTCTTCCTCCAGAAGAGGCAGTTGCT
This sequence comes from Buteo buteo, assembly GCF_964188355.1. Classification (NCBI taxonomy): domain Eukaryota; kingdom Metazoa; phylum Chordata; class Aves; order Accipitriformes; family Accipitridae; genus Buteo; species Buteo buteo. Next base: position 15,261,824 of record NC_134174.1, on the reverse strand, counting down.
CTAAAGCTTCCCATCAGTATAACTAATTCACCCAATGGTAAATCCTTGATCTCTCACTAAGAATTGTGAATGAGTTTTTTGAGAGTAAGGAACTGATCTCAAATAGGCGCTCTCATTTTTTATATCCAAATCCTGTACAAGGTCAGGAGTGAATGCAAATCCTTGGATTTCACTTGCATGTCTGCATACTGAAATGAGCAGAATATAAAGGAAGGAATGGTTGGTTATTGTCTTATCTAGTACAAAATCTGGTGCTTTTAAGTAGTGAATATTTTCACTTAGGATTGCAAGACAGATAATAGAAAGGCTTACATGAATAGTCCTCGTAGGCTGATCATAGTGATCATCTTTAAAGGAACACTGCTTCATATAACTTTCTGGACCATTGCTGTAGTGCTGTTCTAGAACTCCTGCTCTATCAGTAGACAAAGTTTGTCTGAAACATCTTAGCTTAATACCACAGTTAAATCCAAAAATGATGGCCCAAGCAACTATAAAACTTATTGTAATGGAAGCAAACACACAGAGTCAGAGAACAAGCATCTTTTGCACAGCATATTGAAGTAGTGGGATGAGAGCAGACAGCTTAAACTGCCCTAGTTAAGTTCTTATTGCCAAATACAGGCTGCAGTCACCCCTTCCAAGTTAATACACGAAAAGGGTTTCATGCAAGAGACCTGAATCTTTCCAGAATTGTTCTACTGTTCCACAACCTGCGATGCGAGGTTGTGTTGTGAGTGTGATGCTTGCCTCTGGCACTCCACCAGGGTTGTTCCTCGGACTGCCCCACTCCTCTGAAACAAATTTTGTTTTTTATCTTCACTACTGTGATCTGGGGCTTGTCTACACAGTACTTAATGATAGCATTTTACGGTAAAAATTCAATGCCCACTAGCTCTTACTGCACACCTATGCTTTGCATGAGAGCGTTATTTGGTGTTCACACGCAAGTTACTAAAGTCAGTGACAGCTACATACAGAACAGCTACTGCAGATCAATTGACATTCAGTAACTTATTACCTCTCTGAGCAACTCTGTTTTATGTGCTTGGCTGTACCCTTGTACCAAGGGTAATGCCCTGAGGTTCCTCTAGAAGAATGTTTGTATGAGTGAGCATAATGGTTTTCTATCACTATTAACAAAGAAAATAGATGTGTTTTCTTCTAAGATTTTTCTAACATAAGCTGCTAGTTCTCTACTTCCCATTTTGTAGTCTGAAGCTGCCAGAGCAGATGTTCTGTTCTTGGATCTGTAGTTCCCTAACTGTCTGATTTTCAGATTTAAAAGAGAAACTCTCTCACAAATGTTTAAAAAAAAAATAAAAATTCACATTTACATGTGAAAGAAGTTTAATGTGTCAAGTGTTTGTCTGAGTTGCCAAAGATAAATCCAGGGTGCTGTTTATTTAGTATATGGTATATTTACTATCCATGCAACACAGAGCTGATAAACACATAGTTTATGCTGTCTTGCAATCATATTGCCTATCATTATCTTGAACTGTTGCTGGTAGGAAATATAGAATGTGTGATTTAACATATATAAATGCTGTTCTAATATGGATTTTTCAATTGAATTTACAGTACAATAACAGCTTGGGGGAAAGATCATGAAAAAGATGCTTTTGAACACATAGTGACACAGTTTTCTTCAGTGCCTGTATCTGTGGTTAGTGACAGCTACGACATTTACAATGCTTGTGAAAAAATATGGGGTGATGACTTAAGGCATATAATTGAAGCCCGAAGTCCAGAGGCACCGCTTATTATTAGACCAGATTCTGGGAATCCCCTTGACACTGTTTTAAAGGTAATACTTTCTTCAAGTCATTCGTAAACAAGGTTGGGAAGGGCAATTGTTTGTCTTGTAATAACCAGCTAACAAACATAGGAAACATAATGCTCTAACTTGGTATGCATGGTATGTAGTTGATGCTGGATAATTTGGACCTATGAAAAATGTAAACATTTATCTCATCTCAATATAGATATGGAAACTCTTTTGCAGTCTGAATAGTTTAATCTTTTTCATCAAACCTGATCTTGAAGCTTTTACAACAGTTACCAGTTTTGCTGGCCTAATAATGCTGGAATGATTCTATAAAGAGAAACTTTCATCACTTGTTTCCTATTTTATTTGTTATTAACTTGAGTGTTAATAAATGCCAGGCCAATAAGACTTCTTACCACCAAGTTTAGGTATGTTGATGTCCTGTATTAATGTAATGCACTGGTTTATGCTGCATGTTTAGCATTATTCTGCCTTTTGTAAGACATGCATTTAAGTCAGTGGCACACGACCTCCAAGTTGAAAAATGTGTCTTGCCTTGTAGCTCTTAACAGAGCATAATGATTGTTGCAGTTCTATAATAAAAGCTGTTGATACCTCTGAATTTGAGTAGCTGTCAGTACTGTTTTAATGAGGAAGAGTAGGGCAGACTTTAGTTATGTTGGTACTCTATCAAATTAGATCCATACAGTTTTAACACTTTTTTTTTTTCCTTTGGGATAAGTGACATATCACAAATAGGAACTTTGAATAATCTTTATCAGAGCTGATAAGAAAAACTCCTAACTGAAGTGTTTCATTTTAATTATTGATGGCTTACAAAATTGTAGAAAACTGAAAGCCTCATCCACCATCTTAAGGGAGGTCAAAAGAAGAGTAAAATCTTCAATTGCACATTTAATAGCAAAAACTTGCAGCAACCAAAGAAAGAAGGGAAGGAAACATGGTTCTGATTAGCTTTTGGGTACAAGTTCATAAAGGCCAAATGGTCTGTGACTGCTTTAATCTAGTGGCTTCCACCACAACGGCTGGCATGCTTTTTGTTTGTGTGCCTAATGTGGATAGATCTAGACCAGGATATGTGGGTATATTTATGGATTCTTCTTTTTTTTTGGGAGAGAGGCCATGACTCAAATGTGGAAATTGTTTCTTTATTGGAATGGCAGGTTTTTATTTTTATTTTGAACTGTCTCCCTTCTCTTTTCAATAGGTCTTGGAGATCTTAGGGAAGAAGTTCCCCATTACAGAGAACTCAAAAGGCTACAAGTTGCTGCCACCATATCTCAGAGTTATTCAAGGGGATGGTGTGGATATCAACACATTGCAAGAGGTAGGAGATCCTGTTCATGTGTCAGGGTGACAGTGGCAATGTTGATATTTAATCTGGACTCTGTTATGACTCGTCAGATATTGCAGCAGAGACTGCTGACCCCACCCTGCCCTTCATTCCAGACACTGGCAGCGATATCCTAATGCGTAAAACAAATTCATTAAAACTCCACAGGGAATTATTAAGATGCATAAAAAAACTAAAAGGCACTTCCTAATCCCTCTGTTGTAACCCTTCTCCTCCCACTGTCTCTCCTTTTGTTTGCTTTCATCCTGCTTGTCAAGTCTAATTCAGATCAATGTCTGGCAGTGTTTGGTCCTTCCGTTGATATCTAAGGCACACTGCTTGATTGCTATGCTATATCAATAGTAGTAATTAACTGGTTTGGCTCATTAGTTATGTACCATCTGAAGTGTGCTTGCACTCAAATATTGAAGGTGTAGTTCTGAAGGAGACTTTTTAAAAACAAGGGTAAGGGAAGTGAGTTCATTGATTTGGCAACTAGTGGAATAAGGATTGTTGAAAGCCCTGAAAATATGTATAACAGATTAGACTGTAGTCTGAGTCAAAAGTGCAATTTCATCAAAACAAAAATTGGTTATTTAGTAGATGCTGTGTGCTTGAAACTAGTTACAAATTCACCACTATTGACTAGATGGAGATACTAAACAATATAATGTGTTTACAAAGGTACAGGCTGCAGTAACTACAGATGATGAGGGGCATGTAAAAGGAGGAGGACTTGACTTTATCAGCTTTGTCCTGGATCATTAATCTTCAGCTGTATTCAAGTTCAGAAACAGAAATAAGTTGGATAAATTTAATTTAAATTTTGCTTTTCAAAATTAGGAGTAAGAGAGACATCAGGCTTGTTTTTTAGTTAGTCTGAAACTATCTGCATATCTAACGTGGGCACATAATGTGAACCTCAAAGACAGAACTCAAATTTGTCACACAAATCCTTAGAGAGCAGTTAACATTGAGATTTTTACCTGATATGCCAATTGTAGTGCAGTCACGCACTACAGTTTTGTTCCTCATCCAATAGCCTTTAAAGCAAATTTTATTTTACTTCATCTTTTTTTTTGTCCCATGTGGCTTTTTGAGAATATACAACTGTGCTAATGTGCTTAACAGACAAGCATGAGAGGTTAATAGCTGGAAAGAAAGTCTTATCATTAAATACTAGGGGAAGAGACTCTTTTTTCTTTTTTTTCTTTTCTTTTTTTTTTTTTTTTTAAATAAACCTCTGCTTGTTCTTGACAACCATTTGACAGAACTGATGCCTGTGTTAGGCAAAGTATGTTGTGGTTGAGATTTTCATGAGTCATGATGGGAAAGAAATTGGACTATGAATTCTTTCTTGTAAGGAACTCAAAGGTTCCTTTCTGAAAGTAATACTGGACAAAATTCAAGGATGCTCATAGCATCAACAGTAATCAAAATATTAAAACTAGTATTTAAAATCTTTACATTAGAGGAAGAAATGCACTGCTTTCTAAGTTCTAAATAGAGCAGGAAAATAATTTCAGCAGCTAATGGGAGAGGCTAAGAGGCAGAAGGAGCAAGTCTTTGTTCAGATGATCTGCCTGTTTACATATTTTCCTCATCAGACTGTAACTGATGATGAGGAACAGTCTACCTGTAATACACAGTAGAAGAGAGCTGAAGATCCAGTTCCACAAGACATACAGAGCAGACCTAACTCACTGCTGCCTGGTGGCCGCCTCCTCATCTCACTCTGTAAGCTTGCTGCGCACCTTGTGTCAGCTTTGGTCATTGAACCGTGCTGGTCACTAAAGTAATTTAGCCTGCACATGTAGCAGCAAACTAACTCAGCCAAAAGTGATCAAATTTGTGGTTTAGTGAATTACATTGACCCCAAAAAGGGGCCAGTACTCACGAGCACAATACAGGAGAGAAAATAAACTGTTGTTTTCAGCTGGAAGAAGCAGGCAGGAGGGAAAGAGACACTTCTGATTTGACAGCAGCAAGTTATGTTGGAGCAAAAAGACAATGATCTTGCAGCCTAATTTTAGTCATGTTTAAATTTCATGGATCTCTTTATCCTCTTATGCTAGCAAAACCAAGGTTACCATGCTGACTTTTGGAAGACTGGGTAATAGCTTGCCATTTAAAGAAAAAAAAAAAAACAAAAACCAGACAAAAACCCCACACAACCCTCAAGTATAATTCATCCTTTTCAAAAAGGAGCTTACATGAACAAATATAAATATATTATTGTGACCATCTTTTTTTCCCCCTCTCATAGCCTATGCAAGTCATTATTCTAATTACTCCATATCAGTCTTAGATTCTAGGCATGATTTATTGTTATGGATCAGGTGGAAGGTAATGGGTACCATAGGAGAATCTAGAATGAGTAATGACCAATCAATCTTATTTAACTATCCAAACTAGCTGAAACAACAATATAGAAAACAACTCGGAATATAAACTGGATTTTAAAATTCTTTGTTTTAATAGGGGATGCTGGTAGAACAGGTAAGGAACCTTTTCTGACTTTCTTCTAGCATTTTCACTTTTTAAAATCATTCCAATCTGCTAACTCCACAATATACTACACTTTCAAAGGATTTTCTTTGAACATTCAATTTCCAGATGTCTTTTAAATTTTTATTCAAAGAAAATCCTCTAATCTGGAGTCACAGTTGATGCATTAATCATGCTCATAATGGTCAGAGGAAGCTGGTCAGAACCTTGACATCTGAACTGTTCTCCCTGCATAGGTTTGAAAGTGTGAGACAAGAAATTCTTCTGTATTGCTTTCCTGGGGGGGGGCTTAGTCATTTCAGATCTCCCCCTTTTCTTCTTCCCTGTTACTGCTGCTGCTTGCCATCTCTTCCCCATACCTAAGGATGGGTCTCTGCTGTACGTCACTGATACAGTCAGAGCTGTCTTTCAACTTAGTCTCGATGTCCCTTTCCTTCCACCCCTCACTAGCCAAAGATTAGTCAGAGTAAGGAAACTCCTTGGGAGAGAGTGGAAAGGTGGAAGCCAGTTCTTCACCCAAGGTAAGTGAGGAGTTGTGCCTGTGGCACAACGTGAGCAAACTGCCTGCAAATGAGAGCAGGAACACTAGCTGAGAGAGGGTTCACCTTTCTTCTCACCCAGGCAAGAAGGTTAAGCGGCCATGGCCCAGCTATACTGTACTTGTACTAGCATCTGTTAACCTACAAGGATCGGTGAACGTGAAGTCTAAGCATCGTGTGCCTTGGTAGGATGTTGTTTATACCAGGTATTTTGTGCTACATCTTGTGGGCGTGTTCAAGGGAGTTCAGTGTCAGACCTGATCTATAAAAGTGGATAAGGAAAGGAGTAGAATACCTTAGCTCAGGCTTGGTCAGCATCTGGACAGAACTTGATTAGAGTCTCGGTGGAGTTTACCTATACTTGCCTTTTCAAAAGACAGCATAGATAAGCAGAGTCCATATCCAGGCCCAGTCAAGTCTGGTTTCTTATGGTACTGTTAAGCCTTATGCTTAAGGAAAGGGTATACCAAATCCCTTTTCTTACCCTTCCTTTGTCTTCAGTTACTTCTGAGTTGCTTAAGGGAGAATTTAATTAATTTTAATCCTTTATCCTCCCTGAGTACCCCTTTTAACTGCTTCCAGGAGAACCTAATCACTTGAAAATACAGATTCCTTTTGTGCATGGTCACTGTCTGAAAGGATATGATGACCACTGCTAAAATTCGCAGGATTGTCACATATTGAGGGGGTATTTGTTCAGGATACAAAGCTTCCAAAGGGTTCCCTTAAGTGAAAGTCATGGTGGTAGGACCTGAGATTCTTTTTGCTTGGCTTCTTGGATGAGGCTGAGTAAGCTGGTACCATTAAAATGATGGAAACTCACTGATGAGATCTCTGCTGGGGAAGTCTCTGCTAAAAATGTGGTGGGAAGGTGTTGAGAGCATGCCCTCAAAAAGTTATGGCTCTGCAGTCTACCCCTCCTGTTGGCTGGCCTCTTGTCAGGCATTCCGACTGAGAGTATCTGTGAAGAGACAGTCTGCATGTGACTAAATGGATAAAAAAAATACTAGTATGCTCTTTTGTTTACACTGGCTACCCGTTTGCCACTGTCTGAAGTTGGAATTATCTCTTTTTCTTTTTCTTTTTTTTTCCCTAATGAATGAAACTTTAATTTTGCCTTAGCTGTCCCTTAAAAAAAATGGCTTGACAACAGTAACTCCTGAAACAGTCTTGTTCAGTGTTACTTTGGCATTTCTTTTTGATGCAGGGGGCTGAGACTGCACAAAAGATTGCCAGATTTCGATTATGTTGATTTTTTAAACTCTGCACTGTTCCCCATAGATTATGTCCTTACATTCTGCTTCTCACTTGCCTTTTCTCTGGATGGATGGGATTTTGCCATTTCACCCACTCTGAAGTTTTCTCGCGCACTTTTGTTAGTAAAATGATTAGGACGTAGGAGTTCAAACACTTTCTTATTGGAGCTATTACCCTCATTTCAGGCTGTCATAAGGGTAACGGGTCAGGGAAACAAATCTCGGCCGTTTATGAGCATGACTAAACTAGCACCCATTACTCCAGGCTAGAGGATGTCAAGTTTGTCTGGATAGAATGAGGGTGGGGGGAAATGATATGGTAAGTTTTAACTTGACTGATGATAGCAGTGCAGTTCACATTGATCTGTACTTGCCTGAGAAGGTGGCAAAGCAAACTTTTTGAACAGCTTTATGTGTTTCCATTACCCATCTTTGAAATTGCTAACCTAATCCTAGTCAATGTGATTTTCAGGAGAACTGTTCTCTTGAAGTCATTGGTCAAAGTGGGTAATAACTTTCTGGAGTTGATGAGCAAGATGACTGCTTTGTGTCAGGATATAAGCTATGCTTTGAGGTCTTCCCATAATTCTGAGAAAATGGAAGGCTCTACAATATTCCCGTGAAATCTTCTATTTTCTTTAGAGCTCTGATTGTCTGGGCATTGCATTACTGTGCTACCCTAGTTTGGGAAGTATATATGCTGGCATGATAATAGTTTTACAGCAAAAGCTTTCTATAATTATGCCATGCTGCAATCACAAATAAAAATGCCAACAACGTGCCAAGTATTGACAGAGTTGTTATGTACATCTCCTGGAAACTGAATGTTAGTTGGTTTAATTGTCTGTAAAAGCATCTTGTTTAAGTAGAATAATATTTTTATGGAAAAATAGTATGGCCTAAAAGTATGCTCCATCATAATTTTCTTTTTCTTATTAGATTGTGGAGGGAATGAAGAAGAATAAATGGAGTATTGAGAATATTGCCTTTGGATCTGGTGGAGCTTTGTTGCAGAAACTAACCAGAGATCTCTTAAACTGTTCCTTCAAGTGTAGTTACGTGGTGACCAACGGTCTCGGGGTATGTCTTGGTACAACTTCTAACATTATGTTTTCAATAGAGGCCTCCCCACTTGAAAACCTGTTTGACATTTCCTGTTCCACCATCTGCATTAGGTACACAAGCCCCACAAAGCCCATTCCTTTTTAAAAAATACTCTCTTCATTTTAGGTAAATGTCTTCAAGGATCCAGTTGCCGATCCAAACAAAAGGTCAAAGAAAGGACGACTGTCGTTGCATAGGACACCTGCTGGAGATTATGTGACACTTGAAGAAGGCAAGGGAGATCTTGAAGAGTATGGACAGGTATGAATTCCAAAATGTATTACATCATCCTTGGTGCAAAAATAGACCAAGAAAAAGCAGGTTATAACTTAATTTCAGAATTTATTTTTGATTGACTTTTTTTTTTTCAACTCCCATCTTACTACCTCAGAATTGTCCCCAGTGCCAAATTCAGTAACAGCAGAATGTTAGGATGCCAGTAGAATGCTCAGGCTTTACAATTAGGGATCTTTCTCTTTTGTTTGTCTCCAGAAACAAGAGAACATTGCTGCTTTTTCCCAAAACTAATGTGTCAGTGTTGCAGAATATATGCTAGCCAAGTAGTTTTGTGTGGGCTATATTGCACAATTTGAGTAGTGACCTAAGTTGGAGGTGGGAGAGGGACAGATGTAACTAAATTTGTTTCTACTTCCCTACTGAGATTTTTAAATAGTTCCTTCAGGTGTTAATGCTCTGTACGTGGAGTAGTTGCCCAATTGTCAAAGAGGTAAATATAAAACAGGAATTCAGTTTCCCTGTTAATTCTTCACGATTGTAAAATGAAAAGCTATTTCAGTAAAATAAGCACAAACTTTATGCCAATCTCAGACTTTCAGTGTAATACTTCTTATGTTCTCAGTGTGCAAGCAATTAAATGTTTAACTGCATGTTGAGTCTCTTCGTGAATTAAGAGAACTGAAAATAAGTTATTAAATTACACTTCAGCCTTTAAAAGCTGGAAGTTTCTTGAGTTTTCTGGTATACAGAAGCACATTTCGGTGCTACTAGGCAGAGAGGTACTACTAGGCATACTGTTTTATGCAACAGTAAGCATAAAACTGAGATCTGAGATAACTCAGTCTGTTTTCTGTCTTGAAGTATGTACACTGTAGATAATGTGCTCTGGATGCAAAGATCTAAGAAAAAAGACTTTCCGAGTTATATATACACATCTGCATGTATATATGTTTGTGATGAACATTCATGTATATATATATATATATATATAATGTAGAGAGGGAGGGACCTAATGGTGAGAAATCTCTTCAAAACAAATCACAAGACTTTAGCTCTGAAATTAGGTGATATATAGTTCCTTCGTTTTTGACAGGTGAAATAATTAATTAAAAAATTTTCTGTCCTGGGATATTAGAGAGGGTTATTTGTGTGGTACAGATTCTGGGGCTTCCTGGAAAATGGCAGGGAAATGTACTCTTTCGTGGGTCCATTTCCCTAAAGCCATAGGTTCTTGCAATAGATCAAGCAGAGCAACCGGTCAACATTGCTTTTGTGCTAACTTTTCTGTACAAAGCTGTGCTTATTGCTCTTTGTGTGTTCTTTGCAAGGACTTCGTGATACGCTGTTTTAAAAAATATATGTACAAAGGGTACTGTGAAGAAAGATTTGTAAAATTTTTAATTTTTTTTTTTTCACAGTTCCTCTAGAGGAAGTAAAGATTTCATTTAAACCTCTGTAATTGAATTGTATTTAATTGGTTGAGTGTCGCCTTTCTTACTAGCTGCTCTAGCAAGGTATATTTAGCATGTGTGTATTTGGCTTTGGCCAGATGTGGACAGGTAAGGACCACTCAGTACAAAGCTTCTGTCTGTGCACGGCATGGCCTAAATCCTTTCTTCTGTCTAACCATTAGTGAAAGGTGTCAGAAGAAGCTGTAAAAATTTAGTATCTTAACAGTCTAAAGCTTTAGTCTTACCAGGCTTGATTTGGGTGCTTGCTTTTGAGTTTGTGTAACCTATGTTGTTTGTTCATTTGCCAAATCACTCTTGCTAAAACAGCGGTATTTCTTGCAGGATCTCCTTCATACAGTATTTAAGAATGGAAAGGTAACAAAGTCATATTCATTTGATGAAGTAAGACAAAATGCCAGGCTGAAGAACAGTGAACTAGAAATGGCGTCTCACTAAGTTTCATTCCATGTCTGTGTACGTGTGTGTGTAACAAGTATGTACTGCATAGCTACTGGGTTTATTGTACAGATTTGTGTGTTTGTGTTTTATGACATTGTAGCCAAATTATTTGTTGGTTTATGGACATACTGCCCTATCTTTTGCCAGTCTTTAGAAAAGATGAAATCAGGAAATGGTACTTACATTGTAAAACATATTTAATGCTAAAGTGTGCTTTTTAGGGCCCTTTGCCAGTAGTGATTCAATCTGGTATTGATCTTTTCACAAATGAGACAGAGCTGAGAAACTTTTTTATATATAACAGAATATCACAAAATGGATTTACATAAAATTATCATGATTGCTTTATGTTTATATTTAACTTGTATTTTTGTACAAACAAGATTGTGTAAAATATATTTAAAGTTTCAATAATTAAGTCTTTCCAACTTTTCATGATTTTTATGAGCACAGACTTTCAAGAAAATATTTGGGGGGGGAAATCCATTGCCTTTTGTCCATTAATCAGCAAATAAAACATGGCCTTAAAGTTTATTGTGACATTGTACCATTTGATGACTAAATCAGGACTCGTATCTACTTAAGAACCCATAGAATTGCTGACCTCACTGTTTCTTGTAGTTGTCTGTATTAGTAAATCTGCATTGAAGAAAATGACTGTTCTTACTAGAAGGTTTAGGTACTACAGACCTTGCTGGCACGGTAAGGTATGTAAATGAAATGCCAAATTTGAAAGGATTCTCTACTGCAATTTAACTTGCCAAGTCTATCCCACTTGGCATATGCACCTCAATATTTTAAGAGTAAAGTTTTTAAGAGATCTCCTCTTCCACTATAGAATATATGTGTAAAATACTGAAATATGGAAGCGGTGTATTTTAAAGTAATTACACTTCTGGGTTTATTTTTCATATACTGTAAGTGACATGACTTTAAAGCAAAATACTGGACTGGGTAGTGCACTTTTTTACTTTTTTGTATTTTTTTCATTGATTTGCCTTTTGTCAGACTGGATGTTAAATTGTAAAAATGTTTAACTATTTTTGTTAACAACTTTAATAAAACTTTATGCTAGCCAAACTCCTACATGAATGGCAGACCTGTTTCCCCTTCTCGCCCTATCTCATTGAGGTGAGGAGGGGCTTTTATTTTGCAGAGGGTAACTATAAAACAATATGTTTGAGAGATACTTTTGAACTGTCTGCACTTGATTGTATTTGCTCTCTGCATATGCTTGATTTGAATATCTGCTGGAAAACAAAACTGTTGAGGATTTTATTTGAGAAGCTATGTAGTAACCTCTGAAATGTTTGATAGTACTGTAGGATGGCTCTCACTAGAAAAGTACCTCCCTTACTTAAAAACAACAGCAAAAGCGAACGGCTCCTGTGTTATGCTGGTGATCAACTATCCACCAATGGCTTAATATACTGATGTAATTAATGCTTCTAATTAGTAAATGATGTTACAGAAAATTGTTAGGGGTACTTTAAAATAATTTAAGCCTACAAAATTTTATAAACCGTTCTTTTAAAGGAAGACTGAAAAGCCATACTTCATTGTTCTTATTCTCTCACCAAAAAGGGCCACATCAAAGCACCCATAATATTTCCAGGGTTTGTGGTTAAGATGTTTATGCCCAGTCTCAATAGTTCTTGTTAATAAAAACTTGTTTTCCACTTGTAGTGTATGTAATTATACATTTAAGTGATGTATTGTTTCAAAAATAGTGCTTTAGTAAGACTCTAAATGCTGACCTTTCACACTGAGGAACTGCCTTCCCTTTGCTATTAATGATATTGTTTGTATTTGGCCAGGAAAGATTTTAAATCTGGACCTAGGATCAGTAGCAGGTAAATAGTACAGAGCCTATTTCACTCCTCCACATGTGTACTAGGGAATTTTATGATGTATGGTTTAAAAAACAATAAAGTAAATGCTGCTTTCATTCTGTACCAATAAAAAATTTTGATAACTATTGACTATCCATAACTGATATTTTTGTACTTGAGAACTGAGGATATACTGTGGAAGCACTGTTTTCTTGTGTACCATGAAACACATTAGTAATTGTTCAGTATTGTCTAAAACTTTTAGCTTATTAGTTGGAGACTTGAAGCAAATTGTCTACTTGTGCATGTCACTTTCAGAAGGTTGTCACATCACTCATTTTATTAAATGTTAATATCTTTAAAAGAAAAAGAAAAACACCTGGTGCTATTCAGACCTGAATACATGTCTCTGTGTTTGGTGGTTTGACATTCTGGGCATCAAGGGGTTGACAGAAATTACTGCAGTGCTTGAACCATACAATGTCCTAATTCTTCCACATGAAAACAAACAGCATGTTCAAGTTTGCTTTAAATTACTAGATTTGTAGTCATTGATATATTTTAATTATCCCCATTTCATAATATAAATACAGTATTTGTATTTAAAAATAGGAATTGGGAGTTTTGTGTTTAATACTGTTATTTGTAACCATATTTAGCATAAGAAATGGATTTTATAAGACTATTTTTTTCTTCAGCTGCATGACTATGAAAAGATGCTTTTTTTGGTACTTTGGAAGATCTGAGGAGAGAACAGAAGAGTACTTAACTGTTTGGTTTGCCAAAATCAAAACAAAGCTTAAACGGATTTTTTTCTTATAGGTTTTTACATTCCTTCTTAACTTGTTTAGTGAAGAATAAATATTCCTCACTTAAATCCTCTGTTAAAGTAATTTTAATGTACTTGGCATCAAATACCAGTATGTAATACACATGGAAATAAAGTTTAGTTCTGGCAGTGAAAATAATAGCCATTTGACTGTGTCTTAAAGTTGTGATGTTGGGCATCAGATTTCATTCCTGTGCTCTTTGTTGCCAAACACGGACCAGAGCATAGCTGTGTTGTCCTTACGGTCCTCCGTAGGAGAGCTGCTCCGTTGGCTTGCATGCAGTTTGTGGCTAAGTGATTGAATTTACAGTCAGCTCAGGTCTAGAGAAGAGAAGGGAAAGTGGGCTCTCTTTGCTTTTTTGCTTTGGTTGTTTTGGGGCACGAGCACATCTGTGCTTCAGCTTCTTGCCTGTTTGTGCTTAAAAATGAACCGCTTGTAATTGAATTTGATGTAAGGAATTATTCTCTATATTTCACATAATCCTTTCTCAAACAAAGATTCATTATTTAAATTTTACCTCTAAAGCCACTAAAAATGCTTGTTTAAAAGCAAATTAACCAAAGATGTTGCAGCCTTCAGTTGACTTCAGTATCTGTCAAAAAATAATGTCAGCTCTTCAACAGCGAGAACCTCTCATGTCCCTTTGGACAGGATTTTCATAATTAGAAGTTGTTACACTTTTAACTCCTACGTAACTTTAAATTCCAGAGTGTACCTTACAAACAGAGATGCTGTTAGTATGGGTGTGTAAGGCACCTAGTGTAAAGATTATTGATTGTCCTTTGTTGCTGGTCCCTTCAGGTCACACTATAATGTAAGAAAGGGGCTCCTGTAGCCTACAGTAATGGCCCTTTAGCACTTGAATTCAAAGTCTCTGTTACATGATCTTTACAGAGAACATGCACAGCCTAAGTGGTAGGCAGGTGTATTCCTCCTCCTTTCCATGCTGGTAAAAACCTCCAGCTGCAGCACTCCAGCTTTTCTCACTAATCGGCCTTTATGCAAGTTAAGAGCGACTGCCACCGGTGAGCGTGCCACGGTGGGCTCCCAAAGGAGTCTGCAGGGAAATTCCAGGCCTCAGACTGTGCAGGAGAAGGCAAGGGACTCACAAATGTGTCTCTTCCTACATCCTCCAATTCTACTGTAATAAGTAAAATAGTATCTGTGCTGAGCTGCTGAAGGCAGGACCTGTTGAGGATGCGTTTGAGCAATGGTAATTGTGTCTCAGCCTGGTCACGTACGGCTTTTTTTGTCCATGAGAGCCCCATTAGGGTCCTGTAGGTGCACACCTTCTCTGTGAAATTTGTAAACACTTGAGTGACAGAGATCCTCTTGTCTTAAGCCTGGTGGGTAGAGGCACCTTATGTGAAGAGCTGTATGCCTTCTGAATAACCTGATGCTCAGAAATAAGGAAATACTGAGATGAAAGATGCTCTGTAAAGTCACACTGACTGAAATCAGTTGTTAACCATGGATGTTATGTTTGGTTTTTTCCCATTTTACTAGTAGCACAGCTGACCTTGTTAATGATTTTAAAACACCCTTGACAGTTATATGGAGATGTTTTGTTTTTAATTCATGGTCAGGGATGAAAAGCACTTAACAATACAGCATTTCCAAAAAGTATTTTCCTGTGGCACAGTATGTTGTAGAAAGGTACCCTGATTTCTGCTGTAACATAATCCGGACCAATTCAAAGGATATGGGAGTACTTCTTCTCAAGTAACATATTTTGTTCCATATCATTTCCTTACTAATCTTTATCTGACTACTCCTAACTGCTTTTTTAATAGAATTTCTAGCATTTTCAGTGGTGAGGCTTCCTGGAATCAGAATTGCTGTCCTCTCTCCTACTCCTGGCTGGAGCAGAGAGGTCTCTTAAGGACGGATAGGGAGCCATCATGCCTCCAGCAATGTTTTTACTTCCCTCTTACACAACTCTTCTGAAGTAGAAGGGCAAGTTTATCGTTTGTTTACCTTTGAGCCAAAAAATCAGAAAATTTGGGTTGTATAACTCCTTTTTCCAGCAATTTAGATTGCATCTAAACCAATTCAAGCTGTTCCTAGATCACTAGATAGATTTACACAAGCATACTCTGATTTACTAATATATGTAACTACTTACATTTTCTTATGCTTCATTGATTAATATTGGTCTATGAGATCTGAGGCTCTGATTCTTTGTAGTTATTCCAATGCTTGTGTCAAATAAACATATTGTATGTAGCCAGCTAATTATAAATTATTGAAAATGGCTTCAGAATTTTCTGTAATTATAGTACTTAAGAAATTCAAGTGGGTAGATAAGAATGCATGGAAGGATCTGAGGGCTCGACATTCTTACTTCTTTGTCACTAGTTTAGGTTATTAGTGTAGCTATTTAAAGCTTTCACATCAGCCCTTTTATACAAAAGGAGATTAGGAAACTTATAATGGCTGATTCATATCACCAAAATATTAATAAAAGTAATACCCACTCACATCAAACCAACTATATAGACTCTAAACCTTTTATCTTCTAAGGTAAAATGAAGAACATCGGTCTGAAACTTCCTTCCCTTTCCCACAAAAGGGAGAAGAAAAAAGCTGTTTTCTCGGAGCGTTTGGGATGCAGTTTCCTCAGCTTTCTGGCTGTAAAGAACAAGGCTGGCATGGCCTTCCCTTTCAAGGAAGTGTTCCCTATTCCAAAAGATGCTACCCTATATTAAGCATAAGGAATTGTGGCTCGTTGTTGGATGTGTCAGAAGGATGACATACCCCAGCAATTTAAGAGGATAATCTCTGGGCGAAATGGCTTTGGGTAGAGATATGTCTGTAAGTCACAGAAAGGTCAGAGCATGACAACTAATCTCCCTCTGGTGAGAGTGCCTCCCTGTGATTTCTGTCTCAGCTGAGCAGGTTCAAGTCTATCCTGTAATCTGCTGTGAAAACATTGAGGCTGTTCAACCAAAACAGAGTGTAGCCGTGTCCCTGTGATAACAAAGCAGTGGTCTGTTAATGTGCCCCAGTCTAACCTTAATCCATTTTTCAAGGCTTGTAGCTACTTGTTAAACCAAATGCCAGTGACAAACCTCATTAAAGCTACTGTTCTTCCCACACACTGTGGTTTCTGCAGCTTCACCTCCAGCACTGTTGCTTGAAGACCATTATTTGCTGTTATTGCAACTATAAATCTCAGAAGATAAAAAGGAAGATTTCGCCTCTGTACAAGGTTTTGCAATCTTTACACCTTCAGACAAAAGCAAATAGATTCACACACTAAAACCAAAAGAGAAAGCTGTCCCTTTGCTGGCTTTCACGTCCTTGGTTGTGACCATGAAAATGTTAATAGGCATGTGAGAATCTGGCAAAACTAAGAATTTGTTCCCTTAAAAACTGGTTTCCTTAAAAAAACCCATATAGTGAAACATACACGTATAATCTTTATAGTAATTAATAAAACACAGCTGAATACTCAAACACTTTAGACTGGTTTCTGCAGTTGCTTCTTGAGTCACCGGTCCCAGCCAGATTCCACATGGTTTACACACAGGTAATTCCATCAGACGGAGGGGCTGCACTGGCACACAGAATAGCTCAACAAAGTACTCAAGTATATAGAGACCACAATGTTGGGTCTTGCATCTGCTGCTGGCAAAGTCCAACACTGTATGAAATAATCCATCCTGCTGCCACGATAAACCCCAAAGGAAAAAATGCATTTTTGATGGGCTGGGTGAGCCTAATTCAACTCCATCTCTGCTTATAGCCATGGAGACTATTCCCATAGCTGTTTTGTTGCAAGAAAGCATGCATGTGTTGAATCCCTGGTCTATCTTTCACAGCCCGTACTGGATTAGGCAAGACCTGGAAAGAGTTTCATTAGTTTCTTCGCTGTTACAACGGGGTGCTGCCCAAAGGCATTTTGAGACAAGAACTCATGGTTATTGAATATGTGGTGTGCTGTAACCAGCATGAGAAGAGGGAGTGACTTTGCAGGTTGTGATACGATTGTATATAATAATTCCTTCCCACGTCAATTGATAAGACATAAATGCTGTCACTGAGATGGTTGTTATAACACTGCAGCAAAGGCAAGGATATCAAGATGCGTGTTGGCTAAGGCTGTCTCTGTTGCTTTTTGAAGTCACTCTCTTTATCCGCTACTCTCTTAAAACACATGGAATTTGGAAAGTACCACTCTCACCAAGCAGCCATGTGTAAGTTTCGTACAATGGGGTAAAGCTCTGTGTTACAATCTCTGTTCTTGCCTAACATTTGAATTGCCTGGGTTTCTGGTTGGTTGGTTGGTTGGTTGGTTTTAGTGCTACTGAGCTTTGTACTGACATTTTTATGAAGCTATTTTTTATAACCCCTGGAATTTGTATTTAAGCGGTAGTAGATGAATCATAATGCATCACTTCATGCGTGAGGTTAGGATTATTTTTTCCTGTACACATCTGTTTATGCTGAATTTCATCTCCCATTTTAATTTGCAGTTGTTGTGTTTCATAAGGTCCTTTTGCAGTTCTTCACAATCAGCTCCCATCTTTATTACCCTGAGTAACTCAGCATCTCCAGCAAACTGTCACCTACTTACTCATCCTTCTCTAGATTGTTTAATAACATGTTGAGTAGCATGAGTTCCAGCACAGATCACTAAGTGGAGTTTCACACTCTCTGTGAAAGCTGAGTATTTTTCCTACTCCGTTTTCTATCTTTGATCAATGTTGTATCTATGTAAGCACCTCCCCTCATGTCTCAAACCTTCTTAGCTTCCTTCAAGACTTGAATAGAAACCTTGTTGAATGCCTTTTTGAAATTAAAGTAAATTATATTAGAAGGGTGTCCCTTATCCACACACCTGTTGACTCTTTCAAAGGACTTCAAAGAAAGTGCCTTTCTCTTGCACATGTCATGCAGAGTCTTCCCCAGGAGCTTAAACTCATTCCTTCCACTGTAATTTAAAAGTTTGTCCACCTTCAATATCCAGTCCCTTGGTCTTTCTGTGCCTTTGTCCACAAGATCGAAAGTCTTTTGAAAATTTGGAAAATCTGACTCCAGACAACTCAGGGAATTTTTGAAACTGATACTTGTTCTCCTGCTGTCTTTGCCATGGTGCAATACAGTTCTCAGTGGTGAACGGCACAATGCTGGCAAGATTCTACAGTCTTATTTGTGTGTTGACAGTCATCTATTTCAGTGGAGTACCTTGGGATAAGAAAACCAGCTAGCCATTAGGACAAATCTGCTCTTCAGGTTTGAATTAAAGAGGAACAGTTACCAAGTGACAGACCAACCTGTGGGAGGCTTGTCACCTGGTGATGCTTCTCAGGGACTTGCATGAACAGGAAAGCTGGGCATTATAAAAGAGACAGCCTCACTAGCCACTTCACAACAAATTTGATGTGGACTAGAGGCAGAGAGAACCTAGTTTGCAAAGTGCTCATCCTTGGTCTCCAAAAAAGTTCTTGTAGTCAACAAGGGACTCTGAACTAAACCAGATACCAGAGTACTTCTGAGTAAAGAGCCATTTGTTTTAGAACCCCATGCAAGACTCTGTGGACATGTCTCATGTCCCGAAAAAATACATAGATAAACCTGGTCACCTCTATACTTGAAAGGAAGGTATATTGAAACTGCTGAGGTTCCCCTGGCATATTTGCTGGGCATGAAGTGGGCACTGGCAATTGGTATTTTACGTATACTGACTATACAGGGATCATGCATTATACTGTGCATATAAGTATGTGTACATATATATATATATATATTTTACTGACACAAAGATGCAAATCTATCTATGAATAGACAGATGTATATATTCTATCTATAGAAGGAAATGTCCATAAAGACTAAAGACATTCTAATAGTGATCTTTCATAGGCTATGATCTTTCACAACCTCTGCATACAGGGATTCTTGCCCTATTTCTTCTGGATAGTTTCATCTTATACGTGAAAGGGTTGTGTAAGCAGCCTTTTCAGCTACCACCTGACTGGCAGCTTATGCTGAAATGATCATCTATGATTACTCCTAAATCTGTCTCTGAATTACTGCTTGCCAAGACAGTCTGCGTGTCTTGTCTCTGGTGTTGTGTAAGTTGGTATTTAGCTACCTGCCAGTGGATGTCATGGGACTGCGACCAGGCGAGTCAGGTTTGCATAACAGTAACCTGTCTTTGTCCCTCTTTATTACCCTTCAATTTACGTCTTCCACAGACTTCATCAGCAGAAGTTTCATGTCATTGTCTAGTTCACCAGTGAACAAACTGAATTGTGGCAAAAAGACCTCAGCCCTTTGGCATCGCTGCTAGATGTGGTCATGTTTATTGGTGACTCCCAATGATCAACATTCTGAGATCAGTGAAAGAACCAGGTTTTAATCCATGTAGTTAATTATCTGGCAATTACATATTGCACAAGTTTTTAAAACCAAACACAGTGCTGTACTAATGCCTTGGAGCAATTAACATTGCATTATGATTGTTTTCTTTATTCAACGGACCTGCAATCCCACCAGTGAAGTCACAAGCCCTATTTATTTCCCTTTGTTACTGCTAGCCGGTAAAGTGCTCTGAACTGCAAGGTTAAGGACGATCTCCTTCTCCACTTGGGACGTCCTTCTCCCTTTAGCTTTGAGCAGGAAGTGCTGCCAGCCAAATCCTGGTTTCTACTGCAATTCCTAATGATGAAAAGATATGTCTTTAGGTAAGGAATGTGCTGGGAATATTTGGCTGGAGAAAACACAGCCCTGGAGGAGACGTGGGACCTGTGTGTTAGCTAGGTAAAGACACAGGAGGAGTGGGGACCATCACCCTGGGCACTGTCCTGCCTGGCACAGCCCAGACCTGGCAGCTCATCCGTCCCTGGGCAAATGTCTGTGTTGGACCAAACTCGCCGAGCCACAGGTCCGGGGCTCCAGCTGAGCTGCAATGAGAATCCTGGGCCGTGGGCTGGGGGCAAGGAGGAGAGGTCCCAGGTGAGGCAGGTCAGGGCACTTGGAGGCACTCGGCACCTGGACAGAACCGGCAGGTGATCACGCAGCTTGCAGCTATATTTCTATGAAATTAAAACCCCTGTATGTTGGTGATAAGGAAGGTGGAAGATGGCTGTGATAGACCTAAATCTAGTTGACGATATGTCCCCAATGTGCTGCTCCAGCAACATTTAAAAGCTTCTGAAATGAATATAAGTGTAGTGTTCACCCATCTCTATGTGCCAAAAGTCACTACAAAACAGTGAGCAATGCTGATGAGGTAGGAAAAGACAGGAAAGGAAAAACATTTTTAAGGGAAAGCACAACTTCTTGAGATACACACGGTCCAGGGCAAGCCGGTGATACCCACTCTCTGGTGGGAAGGGCAAGCCAGCCCCCAGCCCCTGTTACACCGGTGGTAGTGATACACACAAAAGGACCTAGGCGGTTTTCTGTCAGCACTGATTTCCTGAAGATAATGCACACATGGCCATAGAAGAATGAGTCTGGGGTCTGCTTGCCTTTCAAGGAAAGCCAGGAATGCTATCATCCAAGCTGAGGAATTCTGTTTGAAAGGGATACAGGGCTCTGGGGTGTTGGGATGCTGTGGGCACAGGAGTGGGATAGCCACTGTCAGCAACAGGACCACCCAGCAGGCGAGGTGGTGTGCTGTGTCTGACTGACATTGGGCATTCCTATAGAACTGGTCTCCACAAGGGTCTGGAGAAGAAAGTCTTGGCCTTTCCCAAGCTTGCAGGTGCCAGGTAACTGCACAGAGAGCCCGTCTTCTGTGAAGGGAGAAGCTCAAAGACTGAACTGCTTCAGCCAGGACTTGACAACCCACGGTGGCTCAAGAGACCTCTCTGGGAGAGGAACCTATGCATTTTTAGAGCAGCTCAGATGTAAATATGTGCTGTATTTGGGGATTATCTATAGTGCAACAGAGATAACGCACCATAATACACCTCCCAGGGTGTGCCCTGGTTGCCTCCCTGGATTCCTCCAGCCCTGCTTACTCGCGGGGAGCCAGGAGTTTTCATCATCTACAGAAGTACTTGCACACCCACTGCAGCCTCAACGTGCAGTTCCCTGGAGGCTGTGCGATCCCCCACGGGGTAGCAGAGGGCTCTGCCTGGTGTGGTTTCCACCTGTGTAGGACAGCCACTGACATGGAGCAACCCCACGGTCTCCTTCCTCCTCCTCTACCCTCTGGTGGAGCTGCCAGACTGTCCTCCCAGCCTCTGGGGACAGCGGCCCTGGGCAGCAGGGTCCAAATCTGGGGCCAGTGAGGCCACTGTGCTGTTAGTGTTTCCAGAGTGAACGTATGGGCGATGGCAGGATGAGATTTAAACTGCTGAGTTAGATACAACCCAGGTCTGGATCTGAGAAGTATAATGTCAAAAAGAAGGTGGGGAGTAACCGGCCAGCAAACCAACCAAGGGTGAAGAGGAAACTCCACTCAAATGCCCAGCATACCCCGGGGGAAAAAAAAGGATTCTGTATGAAGTGCATTTTCCTCTTCCACATTGCTCCTGCTCGGTCAGGCATGAGCAGGGACTGGCAATCGTCATTTAGCATGCAAGGTGCTTCCCACCAGGCTGAGCTGTCCGTGTAAGGTGCATTTGTGTATAAAACCGAGTTCCAGGTCAACCTAGCTGCAAGCTGGGGGAGAGCAAAGTCATACAGACCAAGGGAGTCTGTAAGGAAACGGCTGCTCCAAGGGTGCCAGATGTCTCTGTCTGCATGTAAGAAAAGCCAGAGGGACAGACACTGCTGTTGGCATGCTGGTAAGCACAGGCAAGGACTGTATAGCTTTCACTAGTGACCTTTCAGCTTCCAAAATCTTGGCTGTGACTTGCTAAAATACACTTTGCCTTCACTATCACACCTGTCCAAGTGGAGGTGGGCGGGAAGGAACTGAACTGGAGCTGGCTGAGCACACTTTGAGCACGCTGCTTCCCTGGAGGTGCCAAGCTGAAGCCAAGCAGCATGGCCAGGCCATCCTGGGCCCTGCAGCGAGTCCTCTGCACCAGAAGTTGCTGCCTGGCTGCTGCTCTCAGGAGGGACCTCTCAGTCCCCACAGCCCAGCAGACCCTGGAACGACTCCTCTCCCAGCTCCAGGTAAGTCCTGCAGGTGAGTGAGCAGCCTCAGGTCAAAACTACACCAGGTCTTCAGGCAGCATCAGGCTTCTCGTCAAAACCACCGCACCTGCCTTGTGTCTGTACAGGGATCGTTTCCCTTGGCGAGACGCCTGCCGTCTCTGGACAGGGTGTGAGGTTTTTCTCTCCTGTTCGTGCAGGCTCGGGACAGGGCACCCCTGGGTGATGGGCAGGTGTTGGCAGAGCCAGTGGCCACGAGAGATGTGCTGTACTCCTGAATCAGCTTCCTTCTGATTCCTCTCTAACGGGCTGGTGCCAGCTCGGTGCTGGTCAGGAAAGGGCAGCAGGCAACACCAGAAAGGAAAAATGATTTTGAAAGTGGAAGAATCCAGGATGCCTTCCTCTGCCGGGTGAATAACAAACCACCCGGCCACAGTGTTTGTAACTAGACTCTTCTCTGTATTTTTAGCAACTGATCTATGAGATCATTTTGCTATTTTCAGTTGTTTGTGACTTGGGACTTTTCTGCTGGGAACATGCTGAGTGGGAAGGAGTACATACCCTGAGCTTCAAGCAAGGGGCTGAGCAGACCCTACATACCCAGTAAATTATATTCATTTTCTGAGCAGTTTATCTCCCTGGAGCATCAGCAATCCAGGGCCTCAACAGCAGTTTTGGAAATGCCCTCCAAGATGTTCCTCCAAGACGCAGGAGAATAAGCATGTACCCAGGAAAAGTCCAGACAGTCTTCGTTAAACTGACCTGATTGCTTCCGTAAGCAGGCAGAGTCTGTCTGTAAGCCTGGATGTCATCTCATGTGTCCCATTCACAAGCAAACAGTGTCTTGCTTAAAGCAAGAAATGTAATTCCCACACATGCCTTTTGGTGACTCAGTGGTTTCAGCGCAAACGGTCTCACAGCAGATCATATATTCTGCATACACTACACCATTCCCAGCATTAACACAGTGCTTGCTGCAAACACCTACGTCTGGCAGCTGGACACCATTAGCAAGCCCTGCCCTCCAAAATGGGCAGCTTGATCGTCCCCCTCTTGCCTGCTCCTCTCCTGCTTGCCCTGCTGCATTACATGCAATGTGCTTTACATCAGCTCTTATCTCAAAGTGCAAAGAGACCCTGACCCTGAGTGCTGCTGTTCATTCACAAATGACTAAAGATGCAATAATTAATTGGCTGAGTGATAAGCCACAGCTATAACTTTACGTCAAGCCTGCAAAACTACCTGCAGGATTCCCCTGCTGCCACCTGTGCTGTGCTAAAACTGCGGCTTCCTTCGTCTACGCCAGAACTTTAACTTTCATTAAACAGAGACAACCTCTTGCAACCAGGGCAAGCCTCAGAAGAAACGAGTTACTTGGGCTGTCTCTAAGTGGCGTGGCCCCGGCAGCGCAGGGGCTGGGACGTGGGGGTGCCGGCCGCAGCACGGCATGCTCCTGCCCAGGGCATTAGGTGTGCCTTAGCTCTTGCTCCCGTGGCTAACAGGTCCCCCTCCAAATGTGTTTCACGTTGTAGAAGTGATTTCTCAGTAGCAGCATCCTCCTGGCATCACATCTCACCAGCCCAAGTCCTCTGTAACCTCACTTTTTCTCCCCAGGTGGCTACGTGTGGACACGCGTCAGCCACTCCCCATCCTCTCTTTGACGCGATAAAAAAATCTCCCACTGCAAAGGGCTGTATACGGAGGAGCTTATCCTCTTTCCCCAGCAAACCTGCGCCACACCAACAACCCTCCAAAAGCCCCGGCAGCAGTTGCCACCCGGGCGCCAGCCGTGCCACCAACCCTTTGGCTCAGCGTCCCCCTGCAGCCGGGCTGGTGCCTCGCGGCGGGACGCTGGGACCTGGCTCGCGCCCCACTCCCGCTGCGCCCACGTGCCAGCCGGGCGAGCGCGCCTGACCTTTCAGCGGGGTTTCCAGCCAGGATGAAATTCTGGCTCTGGAAAACCAAGGGTAAATCCGGGGGCAGGAGAGCTCAGTTTCGTCCGAGCAGACCCCCAAGTTCAAGGTAAGCTTTGGGATTTTTGCACGTTGGGAGCCTTGGCAGGGCTCTGCCGAGCGAAGCGCAGCCGCTGAGCGAAGCGCAGCCGCCCAGCCTGCGTGGAGGCGCGGGACGCTGGAGCTCCTCGCAGCCTGATGGCCAGCGACGACCTCTGCAAGCCAGCGAGCGCGAGATGTCTCGGCCTTGGGACTTCAGCGACTCCACAGCTTCAGGCTCACCAGCTCAGCCGCAGAAGTTTTAAGCCACTTAATTACTTTTTCTATGGTGCTTCAGGTGTATGAAGTGCTTATAGAAGTATAAAATGGCACTTTTACCACCAGGAGACTGTTTATCTATTTTTACTTCCTTTCAAGTTAGAGGAGGCAAGTGGAAGAAAATATGAACTTGCTTTCTCTGAGAAAACAAACTGACCTTTGAGTGTTATGAAAGCCTTTATACAATAATTTGGGCAAAGAGAACTGGAATTTCTCCTGCGAAGCATATTTTTCCTTAAAAAATGCCAGTTTGCTAAAACCAGAACAGTTTCCAGAAAGGCTTGCTTTCGTGAATCTGTCCATTTGATAGTTGGTTAGAAAAGTTTTGGAACTGCTGAAATGCTGAGTTTGTCAGCATAACTCTTCAAATACGAAGTTTCTCTACAGTTAGAGTTAAAAAAAATAGAATCAGAAATTTAAAAATAGAAAAAATATATAATATTTAAAAAAATAGAATTGAAATAAAAAAGAAGCTTTTTTGCATTATTTAAAACCAAAGTGTTTAAACTGACCTAATCCAAAACACACTGTGGTCATCAGTTCACAACAGCTTTGAAATTCATATTTCTGGGATGTGGAAAGTTTGGCCCATCCCAGGAGGAGACTGGTAAGCAGCCCTGGCAGGAAAGCTGCAGGGTAGGTGGGGATCGGGGGATGAGGCTTCATGCCTGTGCTCTGGAATAAACTGCTGACCTTGTGCAATGGCATCGCTTTCTTTACAGGTATCTCTTCTGAAACGGGCTCAAATAACTCCCTGACCTGTGGCTGTGACCATGGTCATGCAACACATGAACTCTGCGTTTGGACAGGCTAGCATGTAGCCGTTACCTCCTCTCGAGACCTGCACACAAAATAAATAAATCCAGTACCGTGATGCAAAAATAATGTTGGTTAGAAATCCAGAAGCCCCTTCTGCCTCATGACTATTTTCTCCCAGCAGCTCAGAGGTGGGACACAGCCACCGCATGGTTTGCCTAAGCCTACACGTGGTGCGGGGAGGGCTGGGGCGATGTTGGGTTGCCCTTATTCGTACTTGTTTTACTGATCTGCCCCTATTTGATGGGTTTGTTTTCAGTTTTCAGAATAGCGCAGGTTCAAAGCAACAGGTGGAAGCATTTCTGGCTCTCTCCCTCTTCACCAAAGGCAGTGCAAGATGTCTAATGAAAAAAAGAACAAATATTAAGCTAAAGGCACATGTTGGTCTTACTAACCAACACTTACTAACCTTAGAAGGCTTATTACTGTTTTGCTGCTGCTTTTTGCCCCAGAAAGGAAGTATTCTGGGCTGGAACTACTGTGAGGCATGTTTAGAGCAAGATCCTGTCCTCTGTTAAAGCTATTTTTGTCCAGGAAACATATTGGGAATAACTGGCGGGTGGGGGAAACCAAAGGAAATAATTAAAAATAGGTGAGTAAACTGTCTTTCTTTGCCCCTGCTTTTTTTTCCCTGCTTTCTGCAACAGAGAAAGCACACAAAACCAATCACATTCATTCTAATTTTGGAAAAAGTGGGTTATTTAAGACCAAAACAAAAAAAGAAGACTTCACCCTGGAATAACACTCTCCAGAGCCTGCACTGGCAAGATACTAATGCACTTCCCAGCTGGGTGAAATGATGCTGCCTTTGGCCTTAAGCCCCATGGCACACCAAAGGCATGAAACTGCGCCTCATCGCAGATATCCTTTATTGTGGCTTAGGGCCAAAAAAGCAACAATAATGACTTATATTTGCACAGCACATTTCATAATCCACTGGGGTTGCAACCAAGTGGGTTGTGTGTAGCTGTGCCCTTCTCATTCAAATTCCTAAGTACCAAATTAATGTGCTGGTTTGTGGTTGTTAGAGAAGACACTAAGTGGCTCTGCCTTTCCTCTTCATTGCTTGGTAATGCAACCTGCTGCAAGTCCTCCTGAGAGCTGCTGCTGTTGATTTTTAACCTCCTAGGGCTGAAACAACATTTTAATACCAGGAAGTGCATAATCAGTGCAAACCTGCCCTTGCTCAGGTCCCCAGCTGGAACAAGAGATGTATCTGTTTGAAACCCAGAAAGACAAAACCATTCACTCTCAGTTGATCACCTCCGAACTGCTCTCCCTGGCAGCTGGGCATAAGGGTCCTTCATGTGGAATTAATACCTGCTCTTCAATAAATCACCCATCGCTTATTTTTTTGCCTCCTTGCTACTTTGCCTAACATTTTCCTGAATAGTCAGGAATAAAGTGGCATTGTGGGCTTTTTTAAGTTCACAGAGTTGCATGTGATTAACAATAGCCAAGAATCAAAAGCATTATGCTTAAACATGTCTAATAAATATAATGGAGAGAGAGAGAAGGCTGAAGGCTTTTCTACATCTGAAACAGATAATTCAAGGGTCCTAAAAAATTCACTGCCATAAAAAATGTAAGTCCCTGGAGCTTTTGGAGTAAACCCAGTCTGAATCCAAAGACCATCAACAAGGGATGCCTTTAATAAAAGTTCAATTAATCAATCATTGGATCATGCTGTTCCTAATTCTCCTGTAGTCAGCATTTTACCTTGTAATTAGTTTATCTATGCACTGAGCTCACACCAAAGCCCAGTGTCCTCCTCCTGCTGGGCGATACCGCTGGTAGACACTTGTCGATGGTCTCCATGGCCCGTGGTACAGCCACGCTGGCTTGGCACCCAGACCTTAGCTCAGAGAGTCACCCAAAACCACAGTGCCCAACCAGATCAGGCGGGTGCCTGTACCTGCACCCAGGGCTTGAGGGGTGGCTGGGGATCCAACGTCCCCCCACAGCGGGCAAAGAGGTACGTGTCCTCCCACTGAGACCTGGGGCGATGCAGTGGCTTTCCTCATCACCTGGGATTTTGTTGGCGATGGGGAGTCTGTCTCCCAGCTCCTGCTGGCACTGTTCTTGGAAGTCTCAGGGACAGGATTTGGCTGGGCTGTTGGAGGCTCATCCTCACCCTCCTGGAGCCACAAAGGTCCCAAGGCAGTCAGTGTGGTGGTGGGAGGGGTGAAACCGGGACCATGGGCACCTGAGCTTGGGCCTGGGGGTCCCCTGGCCACCTGCAGCATGCTGGTAGGAGCCCAGAGGAGCAGATCAGCCCAAATAAAGTAATTTTGCAGCTCAAAATACTGCCATTGAAGCCAAGTCAATGTCAACTTGCGTTCTACGTGTTTATGGGTTGTCCTGCCCACCTTTGGTGTGGAAGAAATAATAATAGTTGTACACTAGGCTGACGTGGTCCCTTCAGGCTCGGGCTTCACTGTGCCAGGAGGGAAGCCCAGACCAGCTCCTGCCCAGAGGCCACCACAGCACCCAGCCTGGGAGATGAACCTGACCTCAGCTCTGCAGAGCATCACCTGCCTCCTGGGATGTCCAGCACAGTCCTACATCCAGCCTATGCTATAGGTCCAGTTCAAATAGCAATAGCATGAAATTCAATTTTACTTAACTCAGTTTTGCTTTCTATAAAAACATGGTAAGAAAGTTCATTTCAGCAACCAAACTGGGGGGATCCATAAAATAACTATCACCGTCCAGCTTTCTGAACTCCTCTGTTGTTAGATGGAACTGGTTTCTTTTGAGGACTATCTTTATTTTGACTATTTATTTAGAATGTTTATTTTGACAATCAAACTAGTATGAAAAAGGCTGCCTTGACGCCAGACCCAACCTAGCAGCTTTGAGGCTGATCTGCTTTAGGTTTCTGAGACTGGAAACTAGTGCTGGGCTTGCAGAGGGTGCTCAGTGTATCACACCTAGCTTTGCCTCTTGACCGTAATGCCACCTGAGCAGAGGCTGTGCCCCTTCCCTGCCTCCTTGCTTTTTTGGGGCATCTTCTCTCGGTAGGTCTACGAGGCCTTCTACAGGGAAATACTTCGTAACCTCTACTAATCATAAAAGAAATTAGGTAGAAACCCACATAGGAACCCTCTAGTTAGGATCTAGAAATGCATCTTGCCGAGAGCCAGAATTGACATCTCCTGGAGCAAAAGACTGGGCTTGTCCTCCTCAAAGGACAACAAAATATGAGGATGTCCCCACCAGTGCAATCCTGAGTCTGCGCTGCACCTCTGCAGTGAAGCCTTCACGCTCAGCACCCACTTGTGGTGGGTACAGTTGTGGGGAGGGATTTCATGAAGCTCCCAGTGCTCGCTGGGAGCCACCAGGACAAGTTCAGGGGTTGTGGCAGCCTCCTGGAAAAAAAGCCAGCACGGGTTGGCCACTGCCCATAAATCCAGCAAGGCCACTGTGGCATGTACGGGCTTAATGTGGGAGGGCAGGTGTGGCTGGGAGGGATTCAGGGAAAGGAGACAGAGATACCATGTAGACAAACAGGAGCAAATAGGATTTTTTTTAAGGAAACTCCTACTTTTTAAACAAGAATAGGAAACCCTGGAGGAGGTGGGGATGCTGCTGCTGCTTCATCCTTTGCTTCCATGAGCAGGGCAGGGAACTGCAATGCAGTTGCCAAACAAACACCAGGAACTGTGAGTCCAAGGAATGTGGCAGCAACAGAGGCACCATCTCGGCCCCAAGGTTTTGTCCTCTTGGGCCTGAAAACACCTGGGGTGGCTGTGCCTGACTCTGGTCTCATATAAATCACTATAAATCAGACCTAGATCCCACTGAGTTAGTAGAAGCACATTACTGTCATCTGTACCTCATTGCTCAGTCTCTGGTATGCCATTTCACAAGGGATCCCCAATTCTTTGGTGCAGGTCTCCTTTTCCACACGTTTTAAAGAAGGTGAATTAACCTGAGCCAGTTAATATGTCAACCCAGTTGAAACATTTGCAGGTAAAACACAGAGCTCAGGTTGATAATGACAACTGGAAACATTACTAGACCAAAACGTAGCATCTGGAAACAAAACAGCTGGGAATGCACACGAGGCTATTGAGCTGGTTTGAAGGGGAGCATTGATTTTCCTCTACAGTCAATTGCTGCCACATAACTTCAAAAATACTCCCTGCTCCCACTTTGTTCAGAAGTCAAAAATGCCCTGCAGTGCTGGAGAAAGGGTTGATGAAACAATAGCTCTTTTTGTCTTTTCTTTCTCGGCAACACAGGGAGAGCAAATTGCCGGGGAAAAAAGAAACAAACACACATGTATCCGCCAAGATGAGGTTCGTCCTTTTTGCCAGTGGGCTGAGCAGAAAGTGTAGCATCTTTCTCAGAGGAATCACAATGACTGCAGTGAAAACTGCAACTGAGCCAACTCTGGTGCTAGGAAATCCTAAGTTTTCCCACATGAAATGACCAGAGAAGATTTTTTGTCACTGAAGACTATTACCCTCTTCCACAAAGGCAGCACAGGAGTTAAGAGTGCAAGCAGCTGCCCTCAAGTGACAGGACTATAAATCTCTGTCTTAAGGGCAATGGAAATGAAACTGCCTCAAGTGCTATTGGAAAATCCCTCCTTGTTTCTTACTGGGTTCAACCAAACAGAATTAAATCACTATTTTTTTCCTTACTCAGGGCTGTGTATCTTGTAGATAAAGGAAGATAAATGTACAACTGTCCACCTCTGGCAGCTGATGCTCTGTGCGCAGGGGCTGTAAAAAAACACCTTCCAGAGTGAGGCAACGACTCATCTGTACAGGAATCAGGCCCTATTTTTGTTGAACGTACTTTTTTTCTTTCTGCTAGGGAAGATCCAACACCAACATTGCTGTCATAGCAGCTGCACAGGGAAATAAGTGATTTCCTGTCTGAGCGTGTTCCATCGTGCTGCATTTTATTTTTGTGCTAAACCACAACCAAGCATGTCACTCCACCCTGTGCTGGGGCACTCTACCCCATCCCCTGCCATGGAAAAGGCACTGGGAAAATATCAGGGCGGTGAAACGTGCCACCAAATGCCCACTCAGTACTTGTGCCAAATGCATTCCCCAGAACTGTGCTGCCGAGGCAGTTTTCTGGATTTTCAGAGTAGCTGAGGGCTCTTCTTGCAGCATTGCCCCTTCATCCCAGAGCTGTCAACCTAAATGGGGACAAGAGATCCAATCCTTGGCACAGCCTTCAGTCCAAACTTGCTCCAGAAACCAGAAGATAAAGAAACCCTCTGTCTGGCTGTGAAAATAATGGAGAAAAAAACCCAAACATTGACAAGCCTCTTATTGCTTTTCCTTTCCTTAGTAAAAAGAACTAACTTGCATCCTAAAAGAAGTAGGTTCTGCTTGGGTGTGATGCCGCCGATGTCCGTGAGAGGGCTATCAGCAAGAGCATTTGGGTTTTTTACCCTAATGCAGAAATCCAGAAAACGCACTGCCAGCTGATCACAAAATTCATAGGCACCCCCTGCTTCCTTGCAAGCTTTCGCACAAGCTCTGGCTCAAACCAATGTGCCCTCGCACCGGCTGGAGCAGCACACAGCAGCTGGGCGCAATGTGACCTCCGCTGCCCAAACCAGCTCTTGCAGCAACAAAGTCATTAATATCTTTGCAGCAGCAGGGGGCAGTTTCTGGGGGCTCTGCTGCCTCCAGCCCTGGGTACCCACATGCTCCTGGGCAATCTTCTGCATTGTCAGAGAGTCTGAGATGAGTCCCATGCCGAGGACTGATTTTCTTAATAAGCAAGTTGAAATAAATGACATTTTATTCACACACAGCTGAAGATTTTGTTGGATCCAAAATGACATGTTCTGTGTCTGATCAGGTTTGAATCTATCCTCATTATTAAATAAGGCAAATTTCAGAATAAAACATGGTTTCAAAATAAAAAAACTACAGCATTTTATTTGAAAACATGTAAGAATGAAATCTTATTTCTAGACACGTATTTATATATATATATGTAACATATTAATCACAGTAGTTAATACCTTTTTCTTCTCTGTAGATATCATACCATTGCCTTCACCCAAAAGATACTTTCTGAATTAAATACAATTTTTGGTCACCACAAGAGAGGTTTGGGGGGAATAAGCCATCTACCAGAAAGAAAGGGAAAAAAATAAATTAAAAAAAAAGACGATGACCCAAACCCCAAATCCTTTTCTAGTTCTGAGATTTTGCTCCCATTCACTTTTGCAGTCATCAGTAGAGCTGTTGGCTCTTCTGAATGTACCTTGAGTGAAATTCAATCCAGTCTTGAGGTCAACATGAATGTCAGTATTGCCTAGATGGAGGGGTCCTACTTGAGAGGTACATGATCTATAGACTTGTGCTGGTTCATTGCACGGGGCTGAATGTGACCTTTAGATTGCTCCTTCAGCTCATCTGAGACTTTGTACATTATCTTTGGGACATTAAGCACAGCAGGATGAGCTCTCCGGGGAAATTCTGCAGTGTTGCCAGCCCCCTGATGGCTGGTCCCGCGGGACGAAATGTACTTCTATCTCCAGCTTCTGGAGTCATATGATTATGTGAGGATCTCAGCTTTCACAGCAATGAAAAGTAGGTTTCTAGCCATTGAGACTGCAGAGAAAAGCTGGCAAATGTCACCTCCTAAAGGTAAAGGATCAGAAGACAAATGAAAAGGAATCTCAGCTATATCAAGAGCCTGATTTTTAAGCTAGCTGCATACCTTAAAAACAGCATGGTTTTGAGGACCAACTATTAACTTTTGAATACTTGGAATAAGAAATAATATAATGAAATTCTTGAAGAGAGAAAAAAGTGCTCCTTGCTTTTTTCCTTCTT
Source organism: Buteo buteo (assembly GCF_964188355.1). NCBI lineage: Eukaryota > Metazoa > Chordata > Aves > Accipitriformes > Accipitridae > Buteo > Buteo buteo. The sequence goes on along the minus strand of NC_134174.1, from coordinate 15,229,519 downwards.
CTCTCCCTGCCCTTCTTCCTTCTTTTCTAAGGCTCTAGCCTATTTCTTATGCTCCTTGATGCTTCTCAGTCCAGAGATGCCATTGGAGGAGGATGCTGTTAACCAGTCAGCTGGAGTGTGAGTACTGGGAATTTTCCAGGGTTACAAAAATGTTTTCCTTGCATCTGCCAAAGCTAACGGCAGCAGTCACTGAACACGTGCCGCTGGAAAATCACAAGTGGGCTGGCTGCCAAGTATGCAGAGCTCTTTGGACAGAGGCATGCCAGGGTCTTGTGAGTGTGAAAGGACATTGCCGTGTCTGAGCTGGCAAGGCAGCGCTCCAGGCTGGCCCTGGGCACGTGATAGCCCATGACCGCGTTCCCAGCCAGGAAAGCTGGGGCTGAGCCAGGTGCTGCCCGCAGATCCTCACTGCACGCTGCTGGGCCTCGCACCGAAGCGAGCCTTGTGCGAGGACTGTCCACTTGGTGTCTGAAGAGCACATTTGTTTTTAATGGAGCAGTTTAAGCGGAAATAAAGTGGTCAGCGTGAAATAAACAATCTCAGCTAATGGCTTGCTGACATTCAATCACAGTTCATCAGGGACATCTCCAGCACCTCTTGAATCTTGCGCCAAGCCATTAAACCCCTCTCACTTGGCAATGAGCATTTGCCACAAAGAGGCTAAAAAGAAAACTACTGAGGAATTAGTCTACCGTGAGCATGTGAAGAGGAGGGTCGTCAGTGTGGTGTGGGAAATTTTAATCTATACTGCCCAGGTATGTCCATACTAGATCAGACCTGGAGCTTGTCTGACCCTATAGTCTGTTCTCTGGTAGTGCCCAAAACCAGGGCAAAGATACCTAAAACTACGGAAGTGTTTCTCCCAGCCCCAAATGAGTTGTGACACATGGGATTTGGTGAGGGAGTCCATTTGCCAGTGGCACTGTAGCAAAAAAGGAGATCTTCCGTACAACTCAGTGAATCTCGTGGCTGTCATAATGTCTCATCCAGAGAAAAGCTGGTGGGAAAGGAGGAATCCAAGCAACTTGGAGAGATCATAATTTTTCATAGAATCATAGAATGCTTTTGGTTGGAGGGGACCTTTAAAGATCATCTAGTCCAACCCCCCTGCCATGGGCAAGGACATCTTTCACTAGATCAGGTTGCTCAAAGCTCTCTCCAGCCTGACCTTGAACACTGGGCAACCTGTTCCAGTGTTTCAGCACCCTCATCGTAAAAATTTCTTCCTTGTATCCAGTTTTGGTAGTATGTGTCCAGGTGAGAACCTCATCTTATGTATACAGAGAAAATGTGGAGTATTCCCACAGGAACACACACCTCTCATTTGCGTTGATTTCTACCTTCATGTTTTTGCACTGAAGCCAAATTCTTCAATTAAAGCTATTTTTATGGGAGATGCTCAATGACATCCATTTTTTTAGGATATGACTTCCAGGGAGTTATTCTTGATTTATATCATTAAGGAAAAAAATTGAATGAAGGTCCATCTTATAGAAGGTTTTGTCAAAACACTTAGGCCCTAAATTCTGCCTTCCTTTAACAATATGCATTTTAATCAGGTGCTTGAAATTTATAGCTTAATGTAGATTATGTGTGCATATGTTATGTGCCAAGCCTATACATACCTGTTTGAGGGAGCTCCAAAAAAACCCCAAATCCTCTCTCTTGGATGTTAACAGGAAAGCATGGAGAAGGTAGAACTTTTAGCCACTATGTATAGCCCAGAATTTGGTGTGTGCTCAGTGCAGAAGGGATGAAGGGAGAAAATAATAGTGGATTTATGCCTCTGCAGAACCAGCCAAGCTGGGACAGCCTCGCAGTTTGCTGTCCGTGGCCCTCAGAGGTTGTTCCAGCTTTATGTTTCACTAATACGCTCTACTGAAATGCTGCCTGGGGCTGACAGACTACCAGCAAGACTGATTAAACCAACTACTGGAAAAATCCCCAGGAAGCTAGTCAAAACATAGCAATTCCAGTGCTGAAACACGAGCTGTATTAATTCCTAGAACTGACTCCTGGGTTTGGTTGTTTTAAATTATATGTTCATACACACACACACGCACGGCAGCCCATGACCGTGAGATGACAGCACAACAGGTATCTCTTACAGCGTGGCAGAGCTGGAGGCTTTAAAGCGCTGTACACAAGTAAGGCACACCTTACTGGCTGTGCTCTGTGGACATGCAGATACTTGCTGAAGGACACATTGCGATGACGGTGGCACCAGTATGTGTAAAAGACCCCAGAGTGACCACATAATTAGGTGACCTAGACTTTCCTTCTAAGCTTTCTGTTCTTCAAAATTTTCTGTGAGTAAAGGGCTCATTTGTGAATATGATGAATGGCTTACAAAATGGCTTGTACAGCGGGATGCTTACAATAAAATGGGTTTGGAGGAGGCAAGGCAGCATTATTATTCCTCTGCCTGCCTGGCTGCTTGCCAGCCTCCTGCTGCCTGCTATCTCCCATCACAGGAGGTTGGAAAAATTCCCTCAGGATTGATTAACATGAGAGAGATTCTGTGAAAAACGGAGGCGGTTTGAAGGAGGGAGGTGATGGCTGAAAGGAGAAATTAGGCTTGCAAGGACTGACACAAGCAGTTAAGCACCTGGAGAGGTGGGAGAGCAATGAGAGTCACCGCAACAGGGAACAACAAGGAAATCCCAGGCAACTTCTTCTCTCTCTATGGGTGCTCCAGCCCTCCCACAAAAATGCTGCTTCTATGTGAGAAAATTCAAGAGTGGCAAGGAGAGCCACCTGCCCTGGAGCACTGCCAGTCAGCAAACTGGTGAAGCATGCTGGGGCAGGAATTGGACGCACGGACATGCTCCCAGATAATTCCCAGGCACAGTTCAGATGTGAGGATGGTCCAGAGATGGTTCCCAACAGGTCATACAGCCACCATGGTTTGGAGGCTGAGGCTTTATGAGCGGAGAGTCATATAACGCCATGTCAGCTGGTGTCTGCCTGGGAAGGACGCTGGCCACATTTGATTTCCTGCAGTTGAAGCATCCTTGGAAACTAAGGTTTTCTTCTGTATTTTATACTACATTTTACACTGCATTTGTACTACCACTTACCACATTGATAAGGCTCTGGAAAGATAAGAAGACTCTTTAAAAATTAAACTGGAAAAATGCTTAAAGCAAATTGTAAACCTGATTTTTAAAAATCTTTCTGGGAGGGCCAGGTTTTTTACAGCCCAAGTATTTGAAGGTCTGGACTTGTCAGGTAGCCTATAGGAGATCCTTTTCTTCTGGTTTCTCTGTGATATTGTTTTCCTAGGATAATTTGGCAACATTGCAACATCTTTTTCAACTGGTATCCTCATTTGCTCATTTTCTGCCAAAAATTGTGCTCCTGTTGAAGCCCGCAGTGTGACTGGCAGGTATCGGCAGTGGACAAATCTATTCCCTGACTCTGGATGCAGCAAGAAAAGGCCAGGGGTCACCATGCGCCTGCTCAGTTTGTTTCTGCTAAATGTCAAGTGCTGAAGCAGTCTTGGAGGAAAGACATTAAACATGTAGCTACCAAATTACAGTGCCAAGAGTATAGTTTGCTTTTTCTACGTGAAGTGGGACTTGGCCAAACTCTTGGCTTGTATCATAAAGAGAGCTCACCCTTGCATTTGGAAGTCTATGAACTTTTGGACTGAGGACTTATGAACTATTTTCTTTCACTGAGTAGCATTTGCATCTAATGACATTAAGAAAGGCTTTTTTATTCACATAGGCTTCTTGAGACATGTTTGGTTTGTGTTTTGTTTTCTAGAAAATTTAATCCAGTCAGGTAATAACTGAATTAACTACATAGCATCACTTTAATTTTACTATGCCTTCTATTTCAGTTTTCACTTTACTTCTCATTGCTGTTTGCATTTTATTTAACCCATATGTATTTTTGCAATTTGTGATCTAAAAGATACGATCTACCCGGTGCATTTCATTGCTTCCAAATTCTTAACAGATTGTTTAAGAATATCTATTGTGTCTCATCTGGCAAACAAATAATACCTGCTTGACCATCTGTATTTGTGTACAGTTATTCCACCCAAGTACACAAGACTTCCTTTCTCACCATTTAGAATGAGAAATATTTGTACTGTTGAATAGATTAATTTTTATTTTGTGGCCTGATGTCCATGACCCGGATTTGAGTTATAAACCTGTCATGTGTCAGGGCTCATTATCCACTGGTTGCATAAGCTATTGTTACCAGGATAAATTTAGAGTCCATCTGAAAATCACAATTAATCATTTGACCAGCACTACAAATACGGTCAGCCAACATCTACTGTCTCTAAATTCATGTATTTTTAAGTTTGCTGCCAGAATATCATCTGAGTTTTAGCTGCCTTGATTTGTGTTATAATCAGAAATACCTCATTTCAGACTCAAATTACTTTGTATAGTTAGCTCACTAACTCAAGTGTGTTGGTATGTCTTTTAAAGACTAGCACATTCTAAATATGTGCATAGACAATAAAGTGGCAAGATCTGGAATAATTACTATTTATATCCTTCCGTTGTTTTCTCAAGAAACAGTATTTTATACTTAGATATTGTTTTCAAGATGATTAAGCTGACTCCTAAAACGTTTTTCCTAAAATGTTTTTGTTTTTTCAAGTCCAATAATGCTTCAGGACTGTTTCCATCTGGTAGTAATAGTCCTGTTTATTCTGGAACATCTTGGTTTATATTATGCCTCTGTGTCACAAAATCTATTGAAATCATGCAAAACACCAATCTCTCTGCCAAAGTCAATAAAATTGCTACTTGTTGAAGAAAACAGTAAACAACAGAACTTCATAATGATGTCATTAACACATCCTTTGTCAACAGTTGGGAAATCTGGAACCTGCAAGAAAAATAAAGAAGAAAAAAAAGTAATGCATTCAGCATAGTTGTATAATTAATTATACAGAAACTTCTAATGAGATTTGGTTACAAATGCAAACAATTTTTATAGCGGCATTAGCTGCACACCAGCATAGCAGCAGTAGTTCAGCATGTAGAGTGGATGCTGCATTTTATCCGTCAGATAAATGGACACATTTTAAAGCTTCTTTAATTCTGAGAGTCAGTATTCTACAACAGGCCTTTTGCAACAGGTATGTAGATCTGAGCTGATCCTGAGTCCAGCTCAGGAGTCCCAAGGGATTCTGTCCTACCCTGCATTTTCTGCTGGGAGCCAAACTCTCCTGCTCTTTGTGTTCAGAACACTCCTGGGATGTTGCCTCAAACTACCTCTTGCTTTGTGCCAGCACAAGCTTTTGGGCATCCATTTGGTACAAAAAAAGAACATATTCATGGGTTTATTTTTTGTCCTGATCAGTTAAAATGTGTGACAGTATAAACTTCTGCAGGGAACAGTGCAGCCATGGATGGAGTATGTTTATTGAACTGCCAGTGCCAACCAAGCAGCACATAAAGCACTAGAAAACACAGTGGTAAACTGAAATGCAATGGACAGATATTGCCCGAAAGTGGCATGATATGGTCAAAACTGAACTTACTAGGTTAGTTCTCAAAGATTGCTGTCAGAAAATGAAGAGAGGGGAAAGGGAAGGGGTTTTCTGATTCCTAGATTCATCAAAAAGTTAATAATAGCACTACAGAGGTGTGGTTTGCCATAAGGTACAGATCACATGTAGTACTAAATGCTATGCTTTAGTGAGACTAATGTATACTCAGGGATGCTATCGATAACCCACACCAAGCTTAAGTGGCCTGGCTGCAGCAGAGAATATGTTCTATAACCTTTTCTCCGTGCTTTCCACTTTAAATCAGCATCTATGGCATTCTTAATGTCTACCCTTCATCCAAGAAATTCTGTTGGGTTTCACAGATGAGAAACATAAATTAATAATGATTAATTAAATGAATAATAACCTTCTTAGCCTGAAAATGGGCAATTTTCACAGTGTGCACTATCACAACTTGCCACTAGATGGTACAACAGGATTCTGTCTGCACAGTTCTGCAGCCAGTCAGCACTCCCAGATAAAACCCTTCCAGTAAGCAACTAAATTAATTGTGGCTCAAAATTCGTAAGTCTACGGTGAAATTTAGAATTTTTATTCCAAGTGCATACATCATATTCTTTGTCCTTTATAGCTGACGTTATGTTCCAGCACTCTTCAGCAATGACTTTCCAAGGTGTGTTTACAGAACAAGGCACGTATCAGCATACTGTACAGGGTAGGTCCCACAGCTACCTAGTTAACACCTACAAAGTGATGAGCTATGAAAATTAAGCCACAGGATTCGTTTATAGATTGTGATCCCCCATGGAAATCACACTGCCTGGGAGGCAAGAGCATCTACAAGAAACTTCTGCTCTGAAGCATCCTCCAGAGGAGCCACTGCCCCTCTGGGAAGGGCAGCCTTCCCTCTTGCCCTTTGGAAATGTACACAGAAATGTGGGGGGCAGGGGACACGACTGGCTGCCCTTCAGTGGCTTCCACAGGGATCAAGGAGAATAACAGGAATTTTTACACATGCAGCAGTAGAAAATTAAAATTCAAGGCAGCAAGGGTACTAATGAGCAACATAATAGTTCACAAGTAACTAAGCTGCTATGAGTAAATAAAATAAAGGCAGTGTAAAATGCCTGGAATTTAAAAATTTTGATACAGTGTCTCAGAAAATCTAACCTGTATTAACCACAGAACTTAAAACCTGCTTGGATATGATAGATGAATGGCACATGCTGTGAAATATGTCTCAAGGACTTTTAGCGAAGGCCAACATTAAACAGTGATTTCCAAAGTCTCAGAGACGTGGCAAAGGGGCGCTGCAGAAATCAGGGAAAAGGAACAATGTAACTAAGCATTGTTATTAGAGAGCCAAAAGAGAAATAAATGGGATAATAAATATACTAACATGTCTAAAGAGGAAAGATTTAAACATCAGAGTACACAAGCAAATAAAATGATGCAAAGATACTAGAAAACAGCTAACAAAATGGACAGAAAAATGCAGCCTATTGTTACATCATGAGAAACTACCCGTAGACAGCTATTTGGCAGGTGAGATTTATTTAATATGAGAGGAGGAAAAGCACTCTCCCCACCTGGAGTTTCCAAAGTTACAGCAGACCTGCTGAATAGACAGTACTGTGGACAGAGTGGTCCCGTGCAATGGTGTCTCCCCCGCCAAGATAAGTATTAACTTAATCATCCACTCTTGCTTTATCTATAAACACAGAGCTCAGGACTTCCCTGAATTAATCCTTGTTTGGATTGCATAGGGGATTAGGATGGGAAAAGAACATCATGAATCATCAAGTTTTTTTCCACTGCTATCACAAGCAACAATATTGCAAATATTCTGAACTCCCTCTTAAAACAACTTCCAGTGTTTGCCTTCTGTTGGAAGACATTTCTAGAATCTCATACTTACACTTTATGTTCAGCATAAATTATATTCTTTGATTATATGCAGTGATCCCTGTGGTAAAACTGTCTTTTAGTATAAATCTCTGCCTCCCCTGCATCTACTCCCTTGTGTACTTCCAGCCACCAGTAATACCCTCAGTTACCCTTCATTTTGCTAAGCTAAACCACCCAAGCTCTTTCAGAAAACGAGCTCTCCATGACCCTTAATCATCCAGGTAGTTTGAATTAATGTTCCGCAAGCATTAGTAAATAAGTCTACTGCACAATACTCCAGAAGAAGCTCACTTGCTCCTCGCGCAGGGGCACTAGTGCTTTGCTCTTTCTGTTGGAGACCTGTCTCCCTGGGGCAGCCAGGAATCCCACTGGTCTCTCCCACAGCCTCGCCAGACACCATGAGACCAGCTATATAAACCCCACAGTTTTGTCCTCCTTTTTATCTTCCAAAGAATGGGACTCGGTATACTGAGAAATTATTTTTATGTTTTCACCGATAATACTGATTTTCAGTTTAAGAGCTATCAGTTACCTATTTTCTAATTAAATCAGTGTTTCACATCAGTTTTATATCCTTCTAGAGTCATCAAGTACCAGGTAAAATACCTTGCAGAACCTGGAAGTATGTCACAGGGACAACTATTATTGGCCCAGTCTTTTGATCATCACTGCTTAAGCATCAGCTAATCAGCAAAAACTAACTCCCAAATGACCATGAAGCTTGACATTAACTATATTGTTCTAATTTAATTCTCTATCAAGAGGGTTCTGCATCATTCACCCCATCTCTTTTCTTAAGAATAGTGATAAATGGATAGGCCTATATTGCCATAACATCAGACATCCATATCTTGACCAGCTTTTCAAAGATGACCAGCAACCATTGTTCACATTAAGAGTTTTCCTTTATCAGCCCTGTCCAAATTGGGGTTGCTGGGTATTCACAACTGATATAAAAGCTTTAGCAGATGTGACGCAACACTCCCCTGAGCCCTGCTGGAGTGGAAAGGATTTATTACATGATTAGCATATAAATACTTTCCTGCTTTTTCCCAAATATAGAATATAATATTGGCCATTCTTGCCTTTTTCTTTCTTTCTTTTTTTTAGTTGATTTCCATCATTTCTGTCTATTCACTTTGCTATAATCTCTTTTCTCCTCCTGTGTTTCAAAAATACTGCTCTCTGCAAGGCTGTAGACCATATACTGGTCCATTGGTCAATTTGCTTTCTTATCATTTTTCTGCAATAGGGCACCTTCTAATTTATATTCATTATTGCCAACTTCTCCTTTCTCCCATTTGTTATATAATTTTTATACTTCTGTCACTTTCTCTCTAAGCCAAACTAATTTTCCAAGCAAAATAACCCTCTTTTTCTGTAGTGAGCTTTTTTGGTGCTTTTAAACAGTATACAGTCTACCTGCTTAAATTTTTCCTTGCAGAGATTTGATTCAGAATTGGTTTCAGCTTATGAAATTAGCTCTGTGGAAGTACTGTCTATATTTAAAGTGTTTGATATCACTTTGGAAGGCAATCCACTAGCAAAAATGTTCCAATATACTTTCAACCCCAGCAGAGAGATAAGTTATATGGAGTGAAAAATTAAGAGCCTTTTCCAATTTTGAATTAATGAGCCCACAGCTAGAACATTGTATATAGTTCAGAGTACATCCATACCAGACATCTAACACCTGAAGAGACTTTGGGAATAAAAAATAAAAAAAATAAAAAAAAAATCAATCAGGGCTGAGAGCATTTTTGAAGAATGCTTTAAATAATGAAATGCTTTTAAGTAACTGACAAGTGGAAAAGGAGAGGAATCAAACAAAAGCCTATATGTATTTTTAGGGAGACACATTGCTTGTAGGGTTTAAGTAGAAGATGGGGAAGAACGAAGACAGAGAAAAAAACCTACTGAGATATATTGGGGGGGGGGGGCAGGAAGCTGCTTGGATCATTTAGACTGAACCAAGTCTTTATATGCCACTTATATATGGAAGAGTTTTTCTTGATCATGGAGGATGTGGAGATGATGAGCAATAGATATTCCATCTTTTATCTTGTTCTGCCTCTTCTTTTGTATTCCTATTTTACTCCTTAAAGGCACTGGCTATTCAGGCAGCTAAACTAATCAAGGTGGCTTGAACCCTCAGCACTGCTTGTCTGGATTGGGGTGGGGGGGGTAGATTCATGTACTATATGGAGAGTAGGGAGCATAGTCAGTCTCCCATAGGGTACGTTTTCCTGGATTGGACACTGCTTATTTAATTCTATGACGGACCTTTACAAGATCAGAGGGCATTTCACCAACTGCTTTAGAAACACCACCATGAAATACAGAAAAAACACTGTCAGTTCCACAGACTCCCCCACTGGATTTCGATCCTACAAGACCTGCACAGCTCAAATTAATGCACGTTTTAGTTGTGCCATTGCAATATTCCCATAAAAGAGACCCTAGGAGACTTGCACAGCTCTGCTGTGGTCTCATTCCCTAATTTGTGCCCACTGTTCAACTCCATTGCATTTAAGAGGGATTCATTTCAGGACCAAAATCACAGGTTACTGTTCTTCCCTTGCAACATCAGTCAATGACATATCTTACGAAGTCAAATTATAAATTCATTATAACTAATGAGATAACTAATTTTATTGTCTTAAACCTTAACTTGAAGGTACTCAGACAGTCTTTGCTAGGCGTATCTAAAGCACCCGCAAAGCTGTAGGCTGAAGGCTCAGGCACACAGCTCTGCCCCTGCCATACTAAAAGGCTGGTGGAGCTGCAAAGCAATGCATTTGCAGGAGATGGAGCTTTCTCAAGGCTGTGTCCAAGACCATGCTAAAGCACACACAGGAGGTCCAGACCCTCACAGATCTTGTCATCTACATTTGGAAATGCAAAGTACCATTCTGCAGACTGGTGGTTTAGGCCCCTCTTACCACCTTAGGCGTTCCCATTCCTGTGATACCCTGCTGTGATTTCTAACAGTAGTGAGTATTTTAGTAGCCTGCTCCAAGGAGTGGCTGATCATTTTTGTGCTTCAAAAGCCTGCACACATCTGGGAGTGCTCTACTCCAATGACAGAATTAAGACAATGCAACATTTTAAAAATTAAATTTAGCATATGCTTGATGATACCTGTGCACTCTGGTAGATTCCTGGGAGGTTTGCCACCCTGTTCGTAGCTCCCTGAGAGGTTGCAAAATGGCCTCACTCTGCCAACAAAAGCTCCACTGGTAGCCATGCAGGTGCTCTCACCCTTCAGTGCACTCTGCACCAGGTGTGCTTTGTACCCACAAACAAATATTCTTGGAGATTTCCAACAGACAGGCCAACTAGTCACCATTTCTAATTAATTAGTTACAAATCTGCAAGTTGATCTTAACAGCAAGCTCATACATTAATAACTATCTTAGTAGTGATGCTAGCAAGATTACAGTTACATCAGACTTAAAAGCTGTTTACAGACACTGTAATTAATAGAATCAGTAATAATAATTCATTGTATTTTGAAGTATCATTGATGTCATTTTCATGTAATAAAGGAGCTTATTCTATTTATCTTAAGAGTTTATATGACCCTCAAGGACAGGCACATCAACATTTGACAACTGGGGACTGACCATATTTTGTGTGCGCAGTCCATGGTATGTATGCTCATAAGCACAAATGAGAACAAAGCAGAAGACACGAGCCAGGGAGGAGGCTGCCAAGCTGGGCAGCAGCTGTATTTGTAACATAGCAGTGAAAGAAAGGAAAGAGCCATCCTTTCTACAGCTTTAAACTTGGACTACCTCCAGGAGCCTGTAGCAGCAGGCAGATCTCAGCACCTCTCTTGCTCATTGTACAGAAACCTAGGGTCAAAAATCTTCCTTGAACAGAGAAGCAAATTTTGTGAGAACGTCAGACCCTGCTGCCAATGTTTTGCGGCAGTGCATTCCCACGCCAGCAGAAAGACTGATGCTTTGCTACCGTTCTCACATGTATCCTCCAACCTGGAACTTTCCTCATGTACTCCTTCCTTCTCTCCCCAAGGCCCACCCTTGGCTGGCCTCCCACGACTTATTCATGGTAGTAACATCTGTCACAGAGCAAACTTAGCCAAGGTTGCCCCCAGCTTCCATATCCCTGACCAGTCCTTCCTTTTCTGTCAGTATCAAGTCCATAGAGCACCTCATCTGTGTGAGTGGGCTGTCATCACTGCACACCAGAAACCTGGATTGCTTCTACACTGCTATGTTGCCCTTCCAGCAGGTGCTTAAGGTTCCCCTTGAGGACTTGGGCCACCATCTGGTTATCTGAAGGTCTCCTCTGCTTCTTCCTGATTAGGTAGCTTGTAGTAGACAGCCACAGTAGCATCACCCATGTTGTTCTGCCCTCCAGTCCTAGCCCATAAACTCTCAGCTGGCTTGTCATTCATCCTAAGGCAGAACTCCATGCATTCCTGCTGTTCTCTCACATAAAGGACACCTCACCTTCTTCTTAAGGAGCCTGTATCCATCCATAGCAGCACTTCAGTCACATGAGCTATCCCACGCTGTCTCCATGATCCAAATGAGATCATAGCCCTGCAACTATACACAGACCTCCAGTCCCTCCTGCTTGTTCCCATACTGCATGTGTTACTACAGAGGCACTCTAGGCTGGTACTTTCTCATGCTGACTTCCCAGAAAAGGCATGAGAGCTTCCCCCATAATGGTCTTCTGTGGCACTTCCTTATATGCATACATACACTTGGGGGGAGAGCTTCTGCTCTATTTTCTTGTTTTCAAAGTCTCTCGTTGAAATCATGTCAACCCATGCCCTTTGATTACCAAACCAGTCCACCGCTTCCTCACTTAATGTGGGTCATCATCTCTTCCCCTGATGCCCAATCACTCCTAGTTTAAAGGTCTCCTCAGCAGATTGGCCAGCCTGTCGGAAAAGATGCTTTTGCCCTACTTGGTCAGGGACAGCAGGTCTCATCTTTTCTTAATAATCCTGAGTCCTCAGAGACCGTTCCATGGTCATAAAAGTTGAATCCCCTTTGTTGACACCAGCTGCACAAACAATTTTTGACCTGCAGGGTCTTTTCACTCCTCCTCAAGCCCTTCTTCCTCACTGGGATGAGGCATGGCCACGAGGACACAGAGCCCTGACACTCGTGGCCTCCCCCGCAGCAGCACCTTCTAGCTTCAGACAATCACAGCCCCTGCAGCCTCCCGGGGAAGGGAGGGAGGGAGGAAGGACGGACATCGCTGCTGCCTCAAACCACAAAATGGCCGAAGCTGCTCCTCCCTGTGGTAGGTACTGCGCCATTTCCCTGGCCCACAGACAAGGTCCTCCGTGGCAGTGGCACCCACCCCACTCGGCTGGGCTCTCCCCTCCCACGGGGGCTGGCCTCCCCCGGCCTCTGATTTGGGGCTGAAGAGCCCCAGTGTGAGGTAACTCTGGGTGGGACCAGCCCTGGCATGAGGTAACACGGGGTGGGGCCAGCCCAGTGTGGGGTCAGTGGGTGTGGCAGGGGTGTGGCAGGGAGGAGCACAGGGGCTGCCCATATAGGGAGGTGCCTGTGGGGGGCCGTGGACAGGTGGTGGTGTGGGTTCTTGCTGACTGCTGTGGTATCTCCCAGGATGGCTGGCTTGAGGGTGGACTTTGGCTTGTTCCTGGAGCCTCTGGGCTTCATTAAGGTCCTTGAGTGGGTGAGTGGGGCTGGGGAGGCACAGAGGGGAGACCTCTCTTCTCCTCACGGGGCTGTTTCTTCTCCTTTCCAAGGACTGGCTTTGCTCCTGTGCCATAGCTGGGTAGAACTAAAGGGGTGTGTGCTAGTGGACTGCCTGCTCCCTGCCTCGTGTTGCTGGTGGTGGATGCTCGATATGAGGCTGCTCTTCAGCTAAGCCCTCTGGCTGGAAGGGAAGAGAACAGTTCTGTGGATATGTAAAATCTGTGTGTTAATTAAGTTTGTCGTAGTAACTTGTGCTGCTGTCTGTTGTGTGTTCAGATTATTGGGGGGTTAGGGTTTTGCTAGTGACCACAGGGAAAACCAAGATCTACTCAGGGGGTCAAGTTGATGTGCAATACTATGAGCATGTAGCTTCTTGCTATGCTAATGTGCTGTTGTGGATGTCTGAGATGCCTAAAAATTCTTCCCTTGTGATCTCTAAGAGGTACTGTGCTGGCTTTTAGCATTTAAAAAAGAGAAACTTTTAGGGTAGAGCTAAGAGAAATATAAACAAAAAGAACTTTCAAATTGGCTTCTGTTAGTGGTGTTGCTCATGATTTTGGGCTATAGAAACTCAGTGTTTCCATTACCCCTTGACATCACTTAATGCTTTCCCATTGCTAACTTAGTCCCTATTTCTTGCTTTCATTAGCTGTTTCAGCTAAAAGATTGAGCTTGTTTCCTTTGAGCTCTAGTGTTGTGTACTAATATGTCTATGCATCAATTCCCACAGATTTTTTCTATCTTTGCTTTTGCCACCTGTGGAGGCTTTCAAGGTGAAACGACCCTTCTAGTTTCCTGCAAAGGTGTGGTAAACAAAACAGTTACAGCTGCTTTTGCTTATCCATTCAGGTGAGTATTAGCTCTTCAGTTGTCACTCATACACTAATTATTTACTATTCACTTTTTACCCCATCTGTCTCTCTGTGAATACATACTTACTGTACATATCTGAACTAACATGTGAAACCTCTGGCTTGCTCTGCAGTAGTAAAAAAACAAAACAACAAACTTAGTTGTAATTGTTCAAAACATTGTGGTTGTCAGTGCCTTATAGAAAGAAGTAGGTAGAAATGGTGATAGGCTGTATTACTGCTTTGTATCACTCTACCTTAAGCTCTATTCTAGTAGTGCATGAATGCTACAGAAAGCAATAATAAGCAAAACAGTGCAATTAACCTTAGTAGCCTATTTCTTCATCAGTCTGTAGTTGCTTTGGAGGTATAGGTAAGATTATTTTGTATGTGCCATTATCATATTTTTGTTTAAAGGCTGAATGGAAAATACTTTTCAGTTTAGTTCGCTATGACCTTGGTGAGAGTGGGTGTTGGGTACATAAAAACTAAATATTCCACTGTTGTTGTAGTGCTCTTGCAGAGACAAGCTCCTTTCCTGGAGCATGAGGAGAAAGGCTTCCTCTTTGTTCTCACAGCTGCACAGTTACAACAGGTGCAGAGTTGGTGTTCCATATGTGTTCAATAAGCATAGGTGTAAGTATAGAAATAGATTCAGAGGCCAACTAGTAAAAATTACTACAGAAGTACAAAATTTGGTCACAAACCCCAGCATTGTAACAGCACCTGGAGGGGATAGTGGGAATCTGAAATAATTCTGTGCTGGTCACTGAGTGGTTGCTGCTGGTCACAGGTTTAATTGAACTTTGTATGCTTGAAGGTTCAGTGCTTGTATTTTCTTGTAGCTGTAATGCATCTCAGTGCCTTTTAAGTCCTGATCCCCTTGTTTAGCTGCCAATCTCTAAAATAATGTTATGTCTAAAATGGTTAAGTTTGCTTCCAAATTAGAGTTTTTCTTTAGTTGCTCTAAACTTAAACTGAAGATACTCTTCCTGAAGCTGCTATTGCAAATCTTGGTGTAGGATAGGGAACAATCTGCAGATATCTTGACAAATCTTTGTGTTTTATAACTAGTACGTAATACAAATATAAATTGTCTTTTAGAGTAAACTTACACAACCAGAATGCTGAAGCACTGTTACTGTGAAGTGTGACTGTATGAAATTTCCACTGTAGCAAACTCTAACTACATGGAGGATATAACCTTTGCAGGTTGAATACTGTTGTATTTAGTGCACCAGACCCAAAACGCTGTGGTGGTACTTGGACTGATGTTTATCTCGTGGGCAACTTCTCCTCTTCTGTGCAGTTCTTTGTCACACTTGCAGTGCTGGTATTCCTCTACTGCATTGCTGCCCTTGTGGTATATATTGGATATAAGCATGTGTATCAGCAAAATAGCAAGTTTCCACTAACTGTAAGTAATATTAAGGTAATTTGATGTTTTGCCTTTGAAACCACAAAGAGATGAGAAATATTGCTAATACAAGAATATCTGAATAACTTATGAACATTCAATAGTTCCAGAAGTTAGATGGAGCATGAACACAAGTATCTCAGACTAGTTGCTACAGCAGTCAAGAAGAAAACGGACTCAAAGACCTTGAACATCCATGGCATCATACCTTATGCAGTTATTAAAGCAGAGTGGAATGAAGGTCCACCTTCCCAGGTGAACAGTGTCTTCACCACAACTTTAATTCTGTACAATGTATTTGAATATACAATTGTTCCATAGGTGGAACCTCCCTTGTTAGTCTCTGGGAATTTTCCATGTGTAGAGCACTTGCTGTGCAGATGCAATTGGCAGAGGGAAATGTTTATGTTGTGAATGTTAGTCACTTTAAATACCAAAGCCCTGATCCTCAGAATGAGGAATTTCAGAACATGCCCAGAAACAGATCTAGCAATGTTTCAAGCCAAATTTTAGCATATCAGCCATCCAGATTTAAATCCTCTGCCTTTTCTCCCCTGTCACCCCCACTTTACTAAACTTTGAGTTGAATTTTTATAAGTGCTAGGCATCTGATTTTAGAAGCTTAAAAAGGATAAGATCACCTATTTTTTGCATCTATCAAGCACACGGTTTTATAGCTGATTATCAACACAGAATACAACTTTTGTTGTAATTACAACATTGTTAATGGCTAAATTTGCTTGTGATCATTAGCACTGATGCAGTTATTTTAGTGATATAATTGATACTGTCTCTGCCTTGTTCCCTTATGTACGTTCATACAAATTTTTTTAAGCTAACAGTGAGTATTTCTTTTATACAGGACTTGGCTATCACTGTTGTAATAGCCTTTCTGTGGCTGGTCAGTACTTTTGCTTGGGCAAAGGCACTTGCTGACATCAAAATGTCCACAGGGGCCAGCATTATTCCAGGAATTGAATCTTGCAAAGCACCAGGAACAACTTGTCGTTTTGCTTCTGTGACCAGCATGGGAACTCTGAATGTGTCTGTGGTAAGTATGCCTTCAACCATATGGGTACAATAAATGTGTTAGAAAATAGCTGATGGCACCCAAGAGCCCTGTTCTACTGATTGCATGCGTTGCTTTATGGGTTAAGAATGCTTTATGGGTTATCAGTCATTCAGGCCCATGAATACTGTGGTAAGACACTGACCAAATTCTTTCTTGTTTCTTCGAAGAAATTAAGAGAAACAACTTGTAGGATCTGTCTCTAAAGCTGTTAGATGCAGCATTTCCAGACACGTTTGAGTATATTATTTCTGTCTGTAGCCAAGAGCGCCTTAAAATGTGTTACTGTGGCACTCAAGTGGTTTGTTGACTGATATAAGTAAGGAGGGAACACTATGCTTCCTGCTCTGTCTTTTCATGTTGAATGTAGCTTTTTAATCAACTGTGAGCATTTTTATACATCGGGTAGTGGTTCCTTGTAATACAATGATATAAAGCTCATCTTCATAGAAGGAACTCCTCACAGCAGGGCAAATGAGGCTTATTGTATGATCTTCCTAATGAATCCTGCTTTTCAAAACTCTGGCTGTTATTCATTGTCCCAGTAATAATTAATCATGTGCACTGGATGGGCATATGCAGAGGTTCTGAGTGACTGAAAAGAATTTGTCTAATTCCATGCAAAGGATAGTGTAAGCTGACTATCTGGTTTCCAAAGAAGTCTTTTAAAATAGCTTGTAATATTCTAAAGCATGTGGAAATGTCTTGTCCAAATCAAAGAGGTGCCAAAGATGGTGTGTTTTTCTGGCTTGCCTTGAAGTCATATTCTGGCTTTTAAACAAAAAAAATAACAAATAAAAACCCCTGCACCTTAATCTCACCTTTTTTCTTGACCTACAGGTGTTTGGCTTGCTTAATATGGTTTTATGGGGAGGAAATGTTTGGTTTGTATACAAGGACACTAACCTGCACAACCAATCAAACAGAATTTCTCAAAGTCCAGGAATATATCCAACTCAAAGAGGAATATAAAAACAAGGTGATACTTTGAAGTGCTTCCACTTTTATATCACACTGCCAAGAGCATGGAGCCATTAGGATTTATTTCAATAATAACTGATAATACTTGGTACAAACTTCTGTTTTGTCCTATGGTTTGACATAAGGTCTTGGATACTCCAATTGAAATGTTTAATTATCTTGAAATATATTGTGCCTTTTGAAGTTGTGTGGCTTTTTATTACAGTTTTTGAAGAGCAAAATGTTCAGGTTATCTGGATGCTGACCCTTTCAGGTTCTTAAATTAGCCTCAGAGGAGGGGTGGGTGAGAAGAAGCTGCATTTGGGTTATTACTGCAACTCCTTTATTCCTAACAAGCCTTGGCTGAAAAATTAAATGTAGATGCAACTAGGGTATGTGAAAATGTAGTTCAGCTTCTTCCTATCACTGATACCTTGCAAAAGCCATCTGAGTAGAACTCATAGCTGTGACAGTTGCAGCCATCGCATGTAGGTTTCCAGATATTCCATTCAGATTGCTGTATCAATTCTGCTGACAGGCCTGTCTGGAAGGACATTACTTCTGTGTTTTATATGTTGTTCCCATTTAATGGCTTGGGACAATCTCTGAACAAGAAGATAGCCTTACAGTTTCACTATAAACTCATTTAACAAAGGTGAGACTGTGTATACGTGTGCAATAGATGACTTAAACACTCGGAAAAAAAAATGAAGTGTGGCCCAAAACTCTTACAAATACTGTAGAAATCAAAGCTGATATATTCCAACTGCTAGTGTCTGGGCTTCTATGAATTCCTTTTGAGGTGCCTGAACAATGCTTGTGTATGAAAGGACATAACTGGAGATGTCTGAACGTGATAGTCTTCATTGATGTTGTTCAGCTTATTCATTGGGAGCAATATTTGGTTCTTCTCATGTGGACTTCTTTAGTAAAAATATCTGACTGTGAATTTGACAAATCTAATAAGCTGTTCAGGCTTTTTGATTTGCTTAAACTGTTTGTGATTAAAACAGACATAATAGTGTATGTATAACACAAATCCTAATTGTTTAGTGTGCCAGAGCTACCGACTTTCTGATAGTAAACTTCCAGTCCAAAGAGTATAATAAAATAAGTATGACTGTTGCTGAAATGAAGTGCCTTGAGTCCTTACTGCTGTAACAGCGATGCAAATGTATTGGCTTTGTAGCTTCTGGGACATGGCTTTAGCTATAGCTGAATGAGTTATCTGTGCTACAGAAGGGTTTTTATACTGATGCCTTGGGTTTTCTTGTAGGGAGAACTATCTATCACGCTTGCAGACTAAAGCTGCTTGGTGCTGCCCAGCACTTCTTTCTGTCAGCACAAACTGGGGGCTTTTATTACTTATAACTGTCCAAAACTTCATTTGAATTTCCTTTTGGAAGAGATAAGAGCAATGTTCAAGTGTCCTTTTTTAAAAGCATGCTCTTCTGTTTCTTCCATGTTCCTGAATAAGGGATTTGAAAGCAATGAGCTTCTGCTGTCTCCTGTTTAACAACACTAGCTGTGTTACTGCCACAAGAGAACAGGCTTGCCTTTTCTCAGTGGTTACTCAAGTACCAAGTATCATCCCACCTCACAAAGGCCTCTTGAGGGAAGATAGGAGAAAAGCAGTACTCAGTTCCAACTCTTGCATTAAAAGTATGGCACTCAAAATCATAATGCAGTCTTCTCGGGACCTTCCCGCTGTGTCCTGGACCTTCTGCAACTCAAGAGGCAATTCTTAGCAGGAGAAGACTGGGGCATAGGGTTTAGGAAGGATGATACCACTCTTGTATTCAGAAGTGAGATGAAACCAATTACTTCTATTATGGGTTTCTTTGGGGTGTTTTTGATAGCAGCACTGGGCTATGATCTAAAGGGATGATGTCACTGCCAAATGGTTTTGACAATGAAGTGGTGTTTTTGGCTTCATGCTCAAAGGTCTTTAAGCAGATTGGTGTTAACACAGTGATAGACCCAGGTGTCTCCACATCCTTGCTTGGGTAGATGTTATATGCAAGTGGGCCAGGGCACATGCATTCTTCTAGTAGTTCCATGCTGTTTGCGCTTCCTTTATCATCAGAAAATGAATTATGGCTGGGAAGTCTTCTGTCATTTCAGTGGTCTGAACTAGGTCTTGAAACTTCACTGGTAGTATTGATAATAAAAGATGAGCGTGATCTTTTCTTTTATGTCTGCTACCAGGCCCTATCCAGCAGAACTGCATTGAGCTATAAAGGTAGTGTGACTTTTGTGGAGAGGCACATTGTGGACAGCAATTGTAATGGTTTGGTGTTAGCTAACATAGAATATAAAGCTTTTATCGAGATTTAAAGTACTGCGTCAGTTGATTATAAATATAAGGAGGTGTTATTCTGAAGTTTTCTTGCACTAGTTGGTCTCCTGCCTTTCAAGAACTCCTGCCAACAGTGATTTTTGTGCTGTCCTTTCTGACCTCTTCACTTGCATCGGTCAGTTCCATGTTCCTAATGCTAACTTTAAACCTTAAATCCTCATTCTTCCTTGAAGTGACTTAATTTATTACTTAATGTTGCCCTGAACTGACAGTTATCACACAGCTCATTTTGTAATGTTATATCTATATCACTATGAACAGTTGGGAAGAGAGAGACAGCGAGGAGTTGGGGAAAGAAAATTACTTTATTGTTGCACATAGAACTCTTCCTTCTTTTTTTTTTGTCAAGTCAAAACTATTGGACCTTCTCTGTTGCTCTCTTCCTAGCAGAATTACAGCCACCTCAGATAAAAAGCTCTGTGCTATTTTATCATGGTAAGCTATGATAGGATCACTGGTATGAGGTTACAAAGATCAATATTTAGATGTTTTCATAATTCTATTACTATATTTAAATTTCAAAGCTAGACCTGAAGCAAATTATTATTTGTCACCTGATCAAAGTTAACACTACTTTGAGTGAGAGGTTGAACCAAGTGGTTTTTTTTCAGAGGTCCCTTCTTTGTAATGTTCTGGGTTTTTTTCCTAACACCTGATGGGCCATTGTTTGCCCCTTGTTTTTTGTCTTCTAGCCAGAGGCTCCCTGTTTGCATTGTTGCGTGTGCTTATTTAAAATATGTATTTCATCCTAAAATCTAAAAATTCTATGAATTTTCATATTGCCCAAGAGAAAAAAAAACCTGCTAATTGTAGATTAATGAAGGTTCTCAATGTCATAATTCTTTGGGATTTTAAGGTTACATATGATGTGGCTAAAACATTTATTAACCTTTAATATTTTTAACAAAACTATGTTCCTGTCTATTTAGTATATGCTTATCTACCAACTGAAGCTCTAGTTCTGAAAAAAACTGACTTTGCCACAAATAGCCCTGTTAAAGTCATTGGGATGGCTTAGTTAAATACACACAGTTACCATTTTATGCATACATGAGAGCAGGAATAGATTAGATCAGTATATGCCTCATTGATGGCTATGGTCTAGCCCACAACTGAAAGTGAAACAGAGTTGGAAAGCTTAGCATGCTATGACTGACTGTTTCAATAAAAACTTAAATTTCATATGTACTCAGAGACATTCCTGTTTTCCATAGGGCTGAAACTTTCCCTTATGTTTTTGTAGATGAAACAAGTGCACCGTGTCCCCAAAGTGCTTTCCTTCAGAAGACAGGGAGACCAAATATGGCAGGCAGGGCTATAGCTGCTAAAATATAGATCAACAGATACACAGCCTGAATTTCTACAGAATATAACCATGTATGTGTGCACTCTACACAGCTAATTGTTAACTGCATCCTGGCTCTGCAGGCTAAGATGGGTGTGATGTGTAGTCCACAGCAAGAAAGATTTTAAAAAGGAAAAATAACCACATGTACCCTTCTGGTTCATTAGGAGAAGGCTTGTTTTCCTTTGCAAGGGGGAGGGACTGATGCAGAATACTGCAGGCTTTGATGTCTGCTAGAGTCTGCAGCTGAGATGAAATGGAAAGCATCGTGCAGCAGGAGCAAGCAGCTGCTCTCATTTATCCCGGACACCCACAAAGTGCTGAGCAGCCTTTGCCTTTGAATTGACATCACATTCATGCTGGCAGCACTGAAATACTCAGTGTCTTATTTACTCATGGGCGGGGGGGAGGGGGGGGGAGACTGATTTACCAGCTTTATCTTGACTGCACAAGAATCACCATTGCTATAGGGGAATGCAGTGCACTTGATCCCTCTGTACTGAGGGAACAAAGGGCCTGGAAATCTGCCATGTCTCTAGGTAAGGTATCCTCAGCTGGCAGCAATCTCTCTTGCAGCTGTCAGTGGAGCGAGCTCATGAAAATCCTCTTGCACTGCATGAATTCTTCTGGTAGTGGGCTATAGTTATGCAGCTCTAGCAAGTGAAATGAAGTAGATGCATGGCGTGATGCTAGAGAGAGGGATTATGATCAGAAACCCACAGCAGGAAGAAATACTGGATGGTGTCAGTGAAGGAAAATGGAGCGGAGGGGTTAGTATGGGATAGCAATAGAGAGCTCCATGGTGGAGAATAGAATCCCATCAGCATTAGCAGGTGTTTAAGGAACCAAGTAATTTGTGGTTTAGGGTGCTGTGTCCAGTGATCTGAGGGTCAGACCTGTGTAACAATGCTGAGAAATGTACGTACAGTGTGTGCTAACTCCCAGGAGAGTGCCTGCTATGGGAGCTAACATGGTGTCAGTGGTGGCCGAGAGCTTTGCCACCATCCTGCAGGAAAAGCCATAGGAACTCAAGCCCAAGAGAGATCTGACAATGTAAGATCTCCAGAGGCCAGTCTGGGCAGTGCTGAATGGAGTCACTTTGGGATCTTTGGCTACTATCACCCCAGCAAGCAAACCCATCTCAAACGCAGGCTGGAGCCAGGACACTGAAAGGCCAGCAGTATTAGCTTATATTAGAGCTGAGCAGTGTTGTGATGTCCAGTGAAGTCACCAGGGCTCTGCCTCTGCTTACACACCTCTTATTGCTAACAGTAGAATGTGCAGGTGCGTAGCTCTCACTGAAGGCAAGAAAGAGGATAGGTGCTGCCTTGATGTGAAGAGCTGTAAGGCTGTGGGTTCGTCACCTGCTTGAGGACACAGGGTAGCTGCAGCCTTTTTATTTTTCCCTATCCCCTAGAACTGAGCATCCTCTAAAGCTGGGGAACTTGGCTATGCTGTGCTGCACCATGCTGGTTTGGCTGTCTGCCCTGCTGTAAACTGCTGGGGAGCTGGTAGAGTATCTCACTCTTGGAAGTTGTCTTAAGATAATCCCCGATGCTTCCACAAATGCCTGACTCTTGAGCAAATCATGACTGCACATCAGACATTCTGGATCATCTACTTTTATTCTTGTGGCAGTATTTAGGATGTGTTCATTCCCAACAGATTTGCTGTATAGCCTAAAGCAAAGTTGTTGCAAAGTCAGAGGCCAGTTTTTGCTGCTTAGTTACTTTTAACTTGAATAATTAAATTAATGCTACAGGGCAGGACCACATTCCCCCCCCCTCCCCCTTAAATACTAGTGAGTGAGGTTGTTTCTTTCAAGGTTAAGATCAAGTCTACGTATGCTAGCAACAGCCATTTGGAGTTGTATTTCAGAGCCTGACTCAAATGTGGAATTCCCTCTTCTGTCATGTCAAGTGAACCCAGGTGTGCCCTTAACACTGCCCTCCTACAGATGCTTGGTATTTAGAGCAGGAAAAAAACAAATGAAAACTTCAGGCTTGTGTTTTTAGAAGTTTTCCTTATACTTTTCAGTTGCAACTTCCAGAAACTTGCCTGCACTCAGTAGCTCTTCTTGCCTAGATATTTCATTCTTCATCTTGAGTCAGGAAGGCAGCAAAATAGACCTGGGTTGCGCCATTCTTAAAATTTGTGCCCATATGGACACAGTCAAAGGTTTTGCCCTTCATTTCAGGGCAAGCACTCTAGGAGCTAGAGAAACCTGTGCTAACCCTGACTGTATTTTTCTTGCATTCTTTCCTTAACAAAATCTGCCTCATCCAGATCCTATTCTCTGCCATCCTTGTCTTCAGTTAATGTTTCACTGTGGATCCTGCTTGACCAGCCCTGGAACTCTCCTCCTTTTTTTCCTCCTGGACCTAACCCATAATACTCAGGAAGATTTCACAGTATTTTTCTAGGTATCTAGGTAGGTTCCCTCTCATTCTGCTACATCAGCACTTGTTGTGAATAGGTGGGGTGTATTTGGGCAGCCAGTTCTCATAATCCATCCCTTGTTTAAGGAGACTGATTGCTGTTGCTGCCAGGAGAGCTGCAAGTACCTGTGCCCCATCAGCAATGGGTGGTTTGTACTTGCTATTACATCCTGTCAGTATTTGAGCAATTCCTCATTTATTTGTAAAACATGCTCTGTCTTTTCTTGGCTTGCGGCTTGATGTTAATGCTGCCAGCTGCATTTTCTTCTTACCTGTCTGCGCAGCAATTTGACTTAATGCAGTCATCAAGGAGGCTGTATACTGATCTTTTACTCATAATCTGAGTAAAACCTGGTGTTAGCACAAGCTCTAATCAATTTACCTACTTCATTTCAATTTCATTCAAAGTTTGAAGTAGTTTCTAAAAGGACCACGCTCTAGTCCACAGTTCTGCTTGCTTTCTGTGGCCTAAGATCAGCAGCTATTTGTCCCAAATCCCCTGGGTTATTTCTTGTCTTGTAAAGCTGCAGTAATTTTACCTGCTGCACTCCCCTGCCTTTGGAGGGTAATCTATCTGTTGTTATACATGCTGCTGTTCCCAGCTCCTTTTTCTTTTCCCATTTATACATATCATCCCCTAAATCATCTTCCTCTGGTGACTTCAAATCTAATTCTCCACCACTTTCTGCAGATACAGCAGCTATTTTTAATTTTTGCATCCTGATCTGCTTTTGCAAGCATCTAATTTTAGCTTCACATTTAATATGATCAGGTTCCCTTGGAGCAATCCTTTACTCTAGGGCGAATGGCTGCACTGTGCATGTTAATCCTTCTGCTGCTTTCTGCTTCTGTGGCTTTTCTTTCCCTTTTTCTGAATTGAAAATACTGTATTTCACTATTACCTTTTTGAGCCACTAGACTGTACTCCTTTCCAAGTTTCTTAGTATTTCCTTATAAAACAGTTTTCAGATCAAAGCAGTTGTTTTCTGCTTTTACTCTGGCTCTGTCAGCACAAAATGTTTTGGCTGCTCCTACAACAGTGACAGTAATACAGGAATTGTTTCCTCAAGTTTCACTTCATAAACTCTACAATAAATAGAGAACACTTATTCTACATCATCCCCAGTCCTATGAGTGACACACACCTTCTATGGAGAGGTGCCTGTAGCCTGGAAGATCTTGGGGTTTTTTTGTTGATACTCATATTGTTCAGATCTTCCGCTGGATCAGTTGGTATCATTTGGGTGGCATTAGTGGCTTCTCTAGGACACTGCCTGCAGTGACATAAAGCTTGTTGTCCAGCAAAGAAATGAAAGACTGGGCAGACTATAAAGGACAGATGCTGTCTATCTAATGAGAAAACATTTTTTCTGGTACTGTGCAACATCCTAGTCTGAATGCAGCAAAAGGAAGCTGTGGTGCCTTCAGAGTGAATGTGAACTATTCTTACACAGGCGATTTGTGGAGTATTGCATCTTAGGAGACTTCCCTCTCTTCAAAGGGGCCAGCATTGTCTTTGGGCTCTCTACTGACGCGGTGCACTTCTAGCGCTCCTGGAACAAGTCACATTTACACCATGGAAACAGCCTGTAGTTCAGCTGAACGCTTCACTTTGTTGAGCTGGCCAGCACAAAAAAGATCCCTGATAAGAAGCAGAAGAGGAGAGAAAAGAATACAATATGCTAATAATGGGTCCAAAGCAGAAAAACAGAGATACAGTCCCTCAAGCTGTGAAAGCTCAGAGCTGAACTCAGGTTTATCAGAGGTTCCCAGCAGTGACTGTGGCATACACAGCATCTTCATGACCGTGTACAAGCAATGACCCCATGCACAGCACCAGCAGTACCCCTGGAGAGGATTCATGCAGAAATGGGCATGGTACTGGCAGGGTCTCTTTCCAGAAGATCATGAATGCAGGTAGATCAAGCAGTTATGGTTAAGAGAAGAAAATAGTATGTGCCAGTAGAGGAGATAAGGGTGATTATTTTTAGCTTTAGTTTCCACAGAGACTGTGCATCAAAAGTAGTGAGAAAGGACTGTCAGGCACAGGAGGCTGTGAGGTTTGTACTTGGCTCCATGAAGAGCATCTTGAGGATGAAGCCAGACCAAGAATTTGAGAAATGCATTGCTAAAGCAAAAAAGCTAAAGGGCCATATTCTCATTTTGTCCTGAGGCCCTGAAAGCTCTTAATCAAGGAAGTAATTTAATTTTGAACTTTACTGATTGTCTGGTTTTATGTGAGGCCAATGTGGGTACTTCAGCACTTTCAACCTTGCTGGAAATAGAGCAGGACTGCTGGAAACTTGGAATGTCTCTGCTTTCTTCTTCAAGAGACTATGAACCTGTTCTTCCACATGCTGGGCAGTTACTTGGATGTGTCTAAAGCAAGTGCAGTAGGCCTTCAGTCTGCGGCAACAGAGTTTTACCTGCCATGCATCAGTGCTAGTGCCCCAAAATGGGCAGGACTGTGAAGGATCAGTCCCTTCAGGATTAATCCCTTGGGGTACAATTCAGTTGCAACCATGTGTCATGACCTACAGCTAGTAAAGCCGAAAGGACAATAAATCTTCCATGTGAGAAGAGCTAGCAGAGTGATTACAGCTAAGTTCTGGCTAGAGGCACCCTGGGGCTGGCTGCTGCTTTATTTTGCTAAGTGGGTAAGTTCATGCTCTTTTAACTTGTGGAAAAAGCTTCTGGTTCAGTGAGGGGGCAGGATCTCTTCAGAAGCATGTAAGAATATGGTATTGATTCAGCCCTGGCTGTGCATGAGGAAATCCTGGGAGTATTCCCCTTTGTCCTGACTTGCCTGTCAGAACAGCACTGAAATACTGGCCTGAAATGTCTGTTACTTTAGTTCTTCATTGATCATCTGAGTCGGCTCCCTCACACCAAGCACAACAGTGATGGGGAGAGGGGACAAAAGTGTATCAGGTACGAGCTGCAGCTTTTCTGGTCCTGGAGGGTACACCAAAGCACGTTGGCGGTCAGCTGTCCCACAGAGACTATCCACACAGTGCAGCCAGCTAGGGAGAGTTACACTGATGCTCTACTCGCGTCCCCCTTCCCTCTCGTCCCCTCCAGGGTCGGTGGGGTAGGTAGGACCTCAAAACACACGCTGACATGAGGTGAAGTAGCTGGGGAAATGCCTCACTGAGGCTGATATGTCTCTGAGCTTGATATGTTGCTGTTGGACATTGTTGGTAGTCTGGTCTCTCTGAGCAGGCTCAGAAGTGCATACTCAGGCACCTGGGGAGGCTTTTGGGGTGGTGATTGACAGACCAAGGTGTCCAACTTCTTCAGACACATTCAGCAGAGCTGGGTAGCAGCTGAATAGGTGAGGTTACATATCTGGATTTTAGTCCTTGCCTTTTAATCTTTGACAGCAAGTAAAAACTGCTGTTTCTGTGTGTAGGGAACAGGAAATACCTTCTGACAGAAGGTCACTGGTGTCCATTTTGATGTCTTTGAATGCTGTCACTTTTCTGGACTTCAGAACTGCTTTTTTTTCCACTGGAATTTTGGGGGTGTCTGATCTCACAGGTGCTTCTGCCACAGGCTGCATGCTCTCATGTCTGTAAGGCCATTCCAGAGCAAATACATTAGATAGTTAGCCCGGGCTGCTGGCAGTTAATGGGAAAAGCTCAGCCTCTGTAGATGTCAGTGTGGTTATACTGCTCACGTGAAGTGGGAAGATGCGGTCAGGCTGGATGTTGCAGGGAGGAGTGTTCAAGTAATTAATTCAGTGTGAAAAATGGATTGAGTATGATTCTTTATCGCTTTGCTGTCCATGGCCATGCAGAGAAACGCCGGGGCATCCTTACCCACCCGCTAGTTACGCCCAATCTGCACGGCTGTAAAAGAGTAGCTGATGAAGCACAGGAGCATCCATCCTGTGGCTTATATAAACAGTAAGGAATGGGTTCAGCTCAGTGCGGCGAAGGGAAAAGCTCAAAGAAAACAGAACATAGGGCGCTTGATTCCAGAAGTGACCCGCTGTGCTCTGCAAGAAAACTAATCCTACAACGGGACCATCTCTTTCTGGGTATGGCCGCATGGTTACGGTGCCTTACGATCCGGCTCTTTTTCCCCGTTTTTCTCAAATACACTTGTTCTTGCTGCCTCTTTCCCGGGCCCCGGCGCACGCTGCCTCCTTCCCGGCCCCGGCCCCGGGCCGGCGCCCCCCGCCGGGTGGGGGTGCGGAGAGGCGGGCGATTTGGCGCCCGGCCTCGAGTGAGGCCCTGGGCCCGGCCTCGAGTGAGGCCCTGGGCCCGGCCTCGAGTGAGGCCCTGGGCCCGGCCGCCGGCCGAGCCGCTGGGGGTCAGTGTTGCTCCGCTAAAGCGGCGGCGGCAGCGGGTCCCCGCTCCCCGGGACTGCCCCGGGGTGGGGGCCTGGGGCTGCGGCTGCCCGGGGCGGGGGGTGTGTGTGTCCTCCGCCATGGCGGCTCTGCCAGCAGCAGTGCGAGCTGGCAGGAGCGGGGCTCAGCCCGGGACATTCGGACACGCCGCAGTCGTGGTTCTGTAGGGGAACCCCCTGCCGCGGTTTCCCAGCGCCTCACCGCCCCCCTCTTTGTCAGCAGCGCCCAGAGGCCCCGGTGAGAGTCTTAGTCGCTGACCAGAGGGCAGAGATGCCGCCTTTGCTATGGCCTTTAGTACTCACAGGAGAGGAGAGATGGCTAGAGCAAGCTGGGATCAGGCCAGCAAAGGGGATGCTGATGCTTCTCCTTACCCGCGGCCTGTGTGACCAGGTGCGCGCGCCTTGTCCTGGCAGCCTGCCTGGCCCGTGTGGGAGTCCGTGCCCCCAGCTCTGCCAAGTGTGCGGGTCTGGCAGCTTGCGGGCCTGCCAGCTCTGCTGCCTGCACGGACGGGCACCAGCCTGCAAACCCTCCCTGAGGTCCGTTTGTAGCGGGATACGCGCAGCCCCTCTGGAAACAGTCGGCCGTCATGGCTCGCCAGCAGGCAAGGCGTTGTGGGGCGAGCTCGGTGCGGACATCTGGGCAGGGCGGGCTGTGCCGGGCCCGGAGGGACTAATCCAGGCAGGTCCTGCACAAACACGGCGCTGCTGCTCCTGTCTGCGTGGCCCCAGCTAGTATCCGCAGGAAGGAATTGAAAATCAGGCACGGCTGCACCAAGCCTTGCCTTGCATGTGTCATTCACCAACTGTTTTTTTCAAGCTCTGGAAGCTAAGCAAGGACCTTGCCTCAAAATCAAATCCCAGGGGGTCTGTTGACCTGTGGCTGCTAGAGTTTGTTACAAGAGAACTGCAGAGCAGTGGTGGCATCCTTGAAATAACATTCAGAGTAAGATCTATTCATCTATTTTGTTTTCAAGTATGTCTTTCACTCAATATTATGGAGCTTGCTGCTGAAGCTTGTATTTGTCTTCTTCAATCTCCTGGCCAGGGCCATGTTTTTCTACTTGGCTGCTTCGAAGCACATCTTATAACATGCTTCCAGATGCAGAATGGCCCTAAAGGCAGGTCCCAGACAGCAGCCTGCAGACCTCAGAGTGCCAACAAAGCATGCATGATGCTCCATATCCTCCTGGGATCTGAGCAGGCAGCAGCAGAGCCAGGCTGACCTCCATGCCCGGCTTCCCGCTGATTTTCAGCCTCCTGAGGCACTGGTGCAGCAGCACAGACCTGCCCTCGCCTGAACAACCTGGGCTGAGGCTCAGGTGATCTACCTTTGTCTGTGTTGTGTAGGCATTGATATCTGATCTACTCAGCCAGAAAGAACTGCTTTTAGGGCACAGTTCATCTGATCCATTCTAGACACGTCTGCCTTGCGATAAGTTTCTTTCTCCCCAGTGACTACAGGGGGACCTTGCAGCAACTAGCTCAGGCAAGGCGTGTGCGGGTGAAGCCCAGCAGGCACCGAGCCTGTGTTCAGCCTTTCAGCTGGAGCCTTGCAATGGGCCTGTTGTGGTTGGGGATCTCAGACAACTGATCAACCAAGGCATATGCAATATGCAGTTGTGGCTGCTTGCTGTCAAAATGTTATCTCCATTATGGTGTTGCAGTCTGGGCCTCGTAAAATAACCTAGCAGCTAGATTCTTTGCTCAGGAGAAGGAGGATTGGTCCCCTTGTCTGACCCCCCCCTTCTCTGAGGGGGTCCAAGCCCCATGTCCTGCTCCTAGTGAGCAGTCACGAGGCGGCAGCCTCCTGGGCAGACATTCTCCATCTCTGTAGCTGAAACAGTTCTCTTGTGTAGGTCTTTTGGAGACCATGAACAAATACAGTATCAGCACTTTTGCATTCCTTGATACATACATGAAATTACATGGCCAGAAGCTGAGACTTATAATGTTTATTGCAAGTGCTATTTGTAATACGAACATGAAAGCAGAGCTTTTATGCATTAGAAGTACATTCACTTTGGAGAAAAGCACCAAAAAACCAGTAATATGATCACACATGAACTACCAGGGGAGCTAGACCCAGTCAGAAAAAGTGACCCGTGCTCTCTTGTAATCACTCTTGAAACTTTGAGAGCAATGTTAATCCAAAGGCCTCAAAGCACTTCAGAGATGTGTAATAGGTGGAGACACAGCAATCAAAAGCTGTGGCAGAACTCTCACTGATTTTTGTAGACTTTGGATAACATTAATGCGTAATGTGTAACAGGCAGCTGGAGGTCAGGAACTGTTGCCCCCAGCCACTCTGCTTGAACCAGCAGGTGCCTTTCTTCCTCTTCAAGTCTCAGCTTATTGGTGTCATCACTCTAAAATAAATGGCACCAAAGTTCACACCTTGTAACTATATGCACAGAGACTAACAGAGCTGTTGGAAGACTAGGGAGGCTGTTCCCATCATCTAGTCTAACCCTTTACAGCACACAGCAGCCGTTCTTGACTTCTGAAGCCATCAAATGATAGAAAGGCCTCACAGTCTCAGTTAATTGTTCCAATAATTAAATGCTTTTCTTGTCTAGAGCCTGCACTTAATCCTTACTCTCAGTCCATCTAGTGGCAGTTTTTGACACTGAATCTGTGTTCTCAAAGACACTTCTGAATGAAAAAAGCATAAAAGCTGGTCTAGCAATTAGATGAGGTTTCTAACGTCATCTAATTTAAATTACAGATTTAAAGCTGCACTGCATAAGTAGTATAATCTGTATTTTATGAAATAACATATGCTTCTTTTACATATATACAACGTATCTTCATATATTGTTCCATACAATATGTAATAAATGTACATGTAGGTCAGTTAGTTCTGTTTCCTCTACTTTTGCTCTACCAAAGACAGGCCAAAGAAATGAATGGCTGTGCTTTGGCTCAGTGAGACCTGAATTCATTCTCAATTCCTTCACGGGGAGGAAAGTCAATAGTAGTAGGGGCAGCTGATAGGAAAATTGTGCTGCTTTTGCATAAAGATGATGCTCCAATAAAGGCTGGTTATTCCTTGATTTTGTAGATCCAAATGTGGTTTTGTGCATGGCCAAAATAAGGTCTTACAGTGAAGATCAGGATGAATTAGTTGGAGCTGGAGATCAGCATTGCACATATTGAAGCAACAGTGTGAGTAAGGAAGGACATAGCTGTGCTTTATGGTCAGCACACTTGTTTCTCCATGCAGCAAGTAGCATGGGACTCATAAGATGCCTTATCTTGCCTGAACCTGCCCCCCAAAAGGCTGAGTACACCAGCTAAACTCACCTCATCTGGACCAAGGCATCCTGGGCAGTGTTAGCTCTTAGATCTGGCAGCTCTTAGATCCATGATGCCTCTTTGTAGAGCTGTCAGTTGTTCAGAGGTTAGAGTATATGACCATCACTATGAGGGTAGTTGCTTTTCACCCAGCTGTTGGCCAGCTGTGGGAGATTACGGCACCAGCAGCATTGGCCCTGACAATACGTTTGCATATATGGATGTTCAGAGCATGCTGTGATACTGTGTTATGCTGCTGCTGCTGGTTTTGTTTTGGTTTTTTTTTCCCTGAGAAGGAAGGAAAGAAGTTTGTGTAGTTCAGCAGCGGGAACAGTAGTAAAGAAAGATGAATTTTCATCAATCTCTTTCCAGGTTTCCTGGCTGAAACTACAGCCTGTCTCTGCCTCCCCTTAAAAAAAGGTAATTATCTCTTAATCACAAAAGTAGAATGAGAGGAATCGAGGAAGCAGAGCGGCTGCCCTAGACGAATGCCCAGGAAAATAAATATAAAAGCCTGTGTATCTTCCTGTCATGAAAACAATGCAGTTAAGTTCTTCAGGTAACAAAGATTTAACATTTGTAGGTGCCAGGAGTGCCTGTGGGTAGCTTGGTGTCAGAGTGATAGAAAGTTCAGAGTTACAGCAGTACTACCAGATACCACAGAATTTCTCTATGTCACTGGAAAACCACCTGCATAGAAATTGAATATATCATATTTACAGCAAACAAATGCAAACAGTGGTGGGTTAGAGCTCTGAACGTGTGGCTAGCCCTGTTGGTGCTGGAGGGTCAAACAGCACTACAACAACTGCTGCAGACACAGTAAACTGATAACATGCTCAGAGAGTATAAATCACTCTTTCCTATCTCTATCATTGTGGTGTTCATGACATGCTGGGTTTCTGATTGTGCAAAGAAATGGCATTTGACTGAAGATGTTTGGTGTTTGTAAGGGAAATTGTTCCTGAGACAAACCACTCCTTTGGAGCACAGCAAAGACTCACAGCACTGTGATGGGTGGTTTTGTAAAGCATAGGATCCTCGATGAAATTACCCTGGGTCTCTCCATCCAGGTCCTCCATTGTATGACAAAAATGAATATATGTGATGGATTGGATAAAATCTTAATTGACTGTCCCTGCTCAACTTAAACTGAGTATTTTCTTTTGCCACCTGATATCAGTACCTTGCCGCCAAAAAACCTTTTTGTTATCAGGGAAGAAAAGAAGCCAAGACACTGAATGTTAAGTCATCATTTATAATTAATTTCTTCAAATTAAAACAATTTTCTGAAATTGTGTAGGGTTTGCTTGTTTTATATCAGCTTCTTAGATAGCACTTATATTATACATGTGCACACTCAGAAAAGATTATTTCACCCCATGTGTTTACTGTCATTATTCTTTTGAGTGTGTTTGACTTGATTCTGTAAAACATAAAATATGCCAGAGGAAATACCAAAAGTAAAGATATTGAATGCTGCTAGTGTTACAAAAGATACATAAGCTGAAAGCATTGACATGATGGCCTGAGATACCATAACAAGCTGTGTTTTCTCCACTCCAAAACCGATTTCAAGACATGTTTTTTTCTAGACCAAGATGGGAGGGCAAGGAAGGGCTGAAATAAAATACTGAATGAAAAGAAAACACTTCTAGCTTTTACCAGCAAACTTTTCAACCCTGATGTGCTTTTCACCCATTCTGCTGCTCGGCAGGGACGGGAGACCCCATTCACTGGTGAGAAAGCATGTCTGAGTGTACGCTGCTGTCCCCAAAGGCAGTCAGAAGATGTGGCTGTGTCAGTCTGGGGGGGGGCAAAGCTCTTCCAGGAGGAAACTGCCAGTGGCAGTGGGCAGCGGAGGCTTCTGTCTGCCACTCTGCTTTTGTTTCCTCTTCTCCCCCTTTCACATCCTCCCCTTCTCTCCCACTCTTACCTGCACCCACCAAAGGTAAGTCCAGCTTCACCCTGCTTTTGAGTCCAGTTGCAGCGACGGCCACCTTATGTTTTGTAGCTGAGATATATAGAAAGAAAATCACATCTGATTCTTTGGCTGTTCAGAGCAGGGTTTGTTTGGGAGGCACCTTGGAGTCTCAGGCACTCCGCTTTAAGGCTGGCTTAATGGCAACACAGTGTTCATTTTGGGAGAGAAGGTCAGTATCTGCCTGGCGAGGATAATCCCCTGTCCTCAGACTCCTCTTTCTGCTTTTGTAATCTCAGCCCTGCCTAAGGCTTAGCAGCTGGTTTTGTCTCTGCAGTCAGCTCTTTCCTCTTCTCTGAAGGCTCTTTTTTGCTTGGTGCGCCTGCTCTGTCTGTCCCTTGGCCACTACTGTCTGTGGCACTGGATGTTACCTGCATGGCCAGCGCTGGCTGAAGGGGCTCGTTGCTCTTCTTCCACCTCCGGGCCCCCGAACGTGTATTAAATTCGTAGATTTTGCCAGTAACTTGCAAGGGAGAAAAGGCAATCAATTAAAATCATTCCTGCTTTAGCAGATTAAGACACGACAGTCTCCTCAGGATGGGGTTGAAATGAGAAACATGAAGCACCTGGAAAATCAGCTGAGTTGGGGAGGTAGCCCTGAGAGGGAAAGCCTCATTTCCACAAGCGAGTGTGGGGACCTGGGCATTGTGGTGCCCACTCAGGGGAGATGCTATTCTATCAGTATAAAAACTGGCTCTGCAGTTCAGAGAATAGGAATATTCAAAACATTCCTTTTCCAAAAAAACTGACCTTGTTATCATCCTATACCTCTACCCAAGCTATAGCTACCATGAGTTAACATGGGCAGTGTAACAAACACATCCATAGTCCTTAGCTGTTAGGACTAACTCTCCCAAAAATTTTGCCTTTGGCTATGATAAGCAAGGCCTTGGTATATGTCTGTGTCTATTTTTTCAAGTAGAGTTGCCTACCTGAGGTAGCAAAACCTGCTAGGAGCACAATATCCTACATACATCTTCCAGACCATGTCAGGTTTTCTAGGTTCACCCAAGACTTGGACATCTGGGATCCCCAGTGAGTTTTGGCCATATGCATCTCTTCTCCATTTGCACAAAATGCTTTCCCCCAGGCTTGCTCTGTACTTTGTCATTAATAGAGTGAAATACTATCTATTTTCTGTTTGTGCAAGTACATGCTTCCTTCATATATTTAAAATACTGTTAAATTTGGGTTGTTTAGCACACGTGGCTACCTTTCCTTGTTAGAAAAATTTTTGGCCCTCTTCAGATTTTATGGGTAATTTCTACTTGAACATTAAAAGCAAGTATCTTCTCCTTCAGTTCTTTCACTAGCTAGAGATAGGTGGAAAAATTGCCATGCATCTAGTATGATGATTGCCTCACAGTCTAAATCACTGTCTCTTGCTAAACTGACACAGAATCAGGAGCTGTAGTGGCACTTTTTGTAATTAAACATTATTAATATGAGACAAACAAAAGACCATTAAGGCCTGGAAAGAAATGGTTACGTGTTACTACATGTTACAGTTTGTATCAGAATTAATGGTTTCTGACACATTAACACATTCTGAGCAATTAAAGATGAAACTGGATCTCTTTACATGTTATTTTTCCTGACTGCTTACAAGGCGGGCATGTTAAAGCAGCCCAGATCAGGAAGCAGCTCCTGACCATCCCTCCTAATCATATTCCACAGATAATGTCTTGGGAATTATTAAACCTCATTACCAAACCACCAACACTTGATCCTCTGGAGTTTGGGATGAGCCATGGAAGGGAGAAGGGAGGAGTGGGGAACACACATTTCTCTGCTGACACCACAAAGCTGTGTCATAGCTTAATGTTTGTGTCGGGCATGACACAAACGCTATGGCTCTGGAGGGCAGTTTGGGTGGGCCCAGATATCCTTGTCTGGTGTGGTCAGGTTTGCTGAGGAAGGGAGCCACCAGCTGGCCTGCAAAAACACCAGGAAGCAGCTCTTGCAGCAGCCAAGAACATCCATGTTTAATACATTATAAATGCAGTTACACAGGGAAAAAGCAGGGACTTTGGAGCCCATCCCTCCAGATCTCTTTATAAATAGCAGGTGGGCTTGGACCTTGACCAAACTGGCCTTGAGCAGCCTTGTGGATGGGCTTAATTGCACAGTAGGGTCCCATTTGTTTGCCCAAATTCTACTGAAGTCCCCATGCCTAGTGTTTCCCATTAGCTCACAGCATCTGACAGCTCTGAGCCAGCTAATATGAAACACAAGGTACAGGCACTTGGGTGGAAATTTGGGCAGATGAATCCAAGCCTTGAAACAAGCCTGCCTTCTTCTGGATAATTTTTAGACCTATTGTTTCAGACCTATTTTCGGATCTATTAGTTAAAGACCTATTTTGACCGACTGTCACATTTTAGCAGCACACCCCCTGCCCCCCCGGCCCCATGCTAGGG
Source organism: Buteo buteo (assembly GCF_964188355.1). NCBI lineage: Eukaryota > Metazoa > Chordata > Aves > Accipitriformes > Accipitridae > Buteo > Buteo buteo. The sequence goes on along the minus strand of NC_134174.1, from coordinate 15,193,931 downwards.
CCCTCAGCCATTAGACACAGGGCTGGGGACCCTGATGCCAGGCCAAGCATCGCAGTGCAGGACTCAGGCGTGGGCTGTGGTTCAGGGGGATGAGGTAAGATGGATCAACCCTTAGAAAAATATTTTTCTGTAATGAACCCTGCTGCAGAGCACAGTGGCTGTCATTTGGGGAAAGGGATATGCACTACACCTGCTGGGTCATCCTGGTTTTCCTAGCTTTTGCCTTAATTTCACTTTTCCCAGCTGGTTAATCAGATATGCTCAGAGTTAGCATAGCTGGAGCCCAGTGACACACTCAGTAGCTGATGCCACCACAACTGCATCTAAAAGCAAATGGTCTTCCCTTTCCTCCCCAACAAGCAGTGCTCGAGCCTTAGATAAACAGCAGCAGTGCACTTGCTGCAAGGGAGGAGATTTGTGCAGGAGTGAGTAACTCACCCACCCACTCTGCATCCAAGGAGAGGTTTAAGAGACGAAGTCAGTACATCTGCGGCTACATTAATCTGCTGGCCATTTCCCAGACATGGGAAGGGTGAAACCACGTAGCCATGACAGCACCAGAGCAGGAGGCTTGCAGCGAATTCTTCCTCCCCTCCCACCTTCCTATACCAGATCCATACATTCAGTTTTAGCAGAGGAGTAGTGAATAATCTGGCCATCAGATGTGTGATTTCAAGGGCCATAAGTACATTCTACCACTAGAAATGTTACTAGGGCACTGTCTTGATTTTCACTATCTGTGAAATATAGCTCCCATTCTCCTTGGAAACAGCAAACCTGAAATATGAAAAGCAAATGTTGAACGATATTTAAATCAACTACTCCAGTTTGTTTCCAGCCAAATATTCATATCCACTGTTAATTGCTTTTTATTACCTGGGTCTCTGGCTTCTCCATCAAAGACAGTGTTTAGCTTTGTCATTGTCTGTGAAGAGAGACAAAATGTGAAATGAATCCTGTGAATTAACTGAGTAAGAAGGAGGAGCAGTGACTTGGAAACAGTGACCTACATGGATGGAGGCAGATTTGTATGACCTGCATATTGCATTCCTGTAGGCTGGGTTTAATCAAAACTGGCAACAAAAGCCATTTGTGGTGTAGGGTGTTGCCACTAGATGTTCAAAGAAGAATTAATTAGGTCTGACATGCTAAATGCCTCCATGTGTGTAACCACAAGAGGGTCACCTCCACCCAGAGGAGGCTTGGGAATCCCCTCTCTAAAGAACTTGGGGAGAGTACACTAATGAAAGTCCCTTGCAGCCTTTATGCTATTACGGCTACGAAAAAGGAAGGAGCCCCAAGATCTAGCAGCAAAGAAACATCTATTACAGTGGAATAACTATGGTGTTTTGCTGCAAACAGCTTATCAAGACCAAATTCTTTACAGATTGGGTACACTTGTGTACCTTACTGGTTGCACTCAGGTGAGTTAGGGTTAGCTGCACGGGTCAGTGGTGTCCCAGCAGCACAACATTGCCAAGCCGGGGCACTTGTCATCCTGCCCCTGCGGCTGCAGCGAATTTCCTTGTGTCTGCTCTGGGCACAACCTCTCTGGCCTCCCACGTACTGGGGCTGCCAGAAAGGCTGGAGAATTCGGCACTTGAAAGCAAAGGGGCCACAGTGTGGGTGAGGACCCCTCACCCCCAGTGTTGCCTCCAAATACAGAGGCCAGTTGGGGCACTGAAGCATTTTGCATTTGGGGACAATCCTTTTTTCCTTGCCTGTCATTTTTATATTCTCTTTGGAAAATGGACACCTTTCACAGAAAGGATTCTACGATCGTATTGCATGATGGGGCTGGGCAAAACCAGGTTTTGTTTTGAGGCTGGCAGTACTTACCACAATCACGTCTTTCTTAGGTTTCTTCTTTTCTACAGAAAGGAAAATGCACATTGTAAAGAATCAGATTTTTCTGACAGTGACTATAGACACTAAGGACAAGATTTCCTCGAACAAATAGAGATTCTTGGTACTCAACTTCTGAGACCTCTCAAATGAGCCTTATTTATTTTCAAAGGCTGATCCCTCATATGATTTGAAAAGCGAATTCCTTCATAGTATTTTGGAGTGAGAATCCACAGTTGCCAATGACTAATCAAAATCTTAGCCTCGAAAAGTCTTATTCTTTCAGTAATGAGTAAATAACAATGGTTTCTTTAACATATTCCCCTTTCTAAATAACATGAACAGATACAGAAATTCACCTTTGGGGATATTTGAACTACAAATGTAGATTATGTTTTTCCATGAATGTTTGTAGTTGCAAAGCTTGTGCAGTCAAATATGCGCTTTAAGACAAAACAGGGAAGTGCTGCAGATCCAGTCAAGTAAAATTCAGATTGAACAGTTTGGTTATATGTGAATTTACCACACTATTAACCCATCCCACATGCAAACAAATACAGCAGCAGTGCCATAGACATCTTGACAGCATGGATTTGTGGATGATACCCAACTAGTTGCTATGATTTCTTCTTGCTTGCTCCTTGCCAATTTGTTTAATGGCCTTTCTTTGGAGAACTGAATGCCTGGCCACCAACGGGCTTTACAGCCAGGCGTGCAATACTCTGAAGTGCTGCAGATGGGTCTCAACCTGAGCACTGACAGGAAACCTGTTGTGCCTGGCCTTTTCTGCCCAGCATTTGGGAACCAGTTTTTCAGAAAGCACCAAGCATCCATTTTTTTGGAAACCAGCCAATGCTGATATGTCTCAAATTGGGCAACCAAAAGAACAGCTAATTTTGTTGGGTTTTGTTAGTCATGTGTTTGGGAGATACTGATTGAGGAGAGGGAGTTATAAAAGCAAGGTCTTACTGAGCTCATATGAGCCATGCTTGCTAACAGAAAGTTAATGGGACTAAAAGGAACAAGACTGCTTAAAAACCCACTTTTTTTTAATGTGCAACTTATACCCCTCTTAAGTTATACAAACCCCTTTAAAAGCACCAATACTTTAAAATAAATCTTCAGCTACATGAAGTAATGGTGTCAAAGGAGCAAATGAAGGGATCAGAGAACAGGGAATTGGAGTGGAGATGACTCCTGAAGGTGCTATAGAGGGATGAGATTTTTTTTTTAACAGATAGCATATGAATTGCATGTGAAAAATACAGTAATTCTTTAGCATTCATGCTGGAATATCAGGCTACTCTGAATAGTTAATAGATTTGAAGACGAAAAGGACCATGAAATCACTTATGCAGGCCTCCCATAACCAGCCAGGGTTATTTAATCTCAGTACTCTTGTACTGGGTCAAATTTATTTGTCTAGAAATGGATTTACAAATTGTGCACTCAATTGTAAACAAGATCTTGTTGTAAAGTATTAAAATATAGAAAAGAGGTACACACCTGCAGCATTTACCCTGTAATGAAAAAAAGATTAAGAGTGTAGTTAACAAATGTCATACTTTTGCCTACATAAAAATACCACGCTTTGTTCTCTTTCATTTGGCAAGAAGGATGTGCTTCCTTGAGTTCTGGGGTTTGCTTGATTTGTTTGGTTTCTGGTTTTGCTTTCACTGAAGGCCTGCATCATTTAATGCTGCTCTCAAACAGGAAAACAGCCCTGAGCATTGCCCTAACACCTCTCCAAGAAGGGATGGTATTAAAAAAATAAAGTCTTATTGATGATAGCATTATGGATTTATATAACCTGGAAAAATACACTTTAAAATATTGTCATCTTGTTCCATCCTTGGAGGAAGGTCAATTTTTTGGATCTAATGTGCTCAGATAATACCTTTTAAAACATTTGAAAGGTTGTAAATGTTTTTGAAAATACAGAAATTGCTTTTTAATGGGAGAGCCTGGCTCCCAATGAATCACTTGCCCTATTAATAAATAATAACAATAGCCAAGCTATGTGCTGCTAGATTCATCTGTCATTTTTATCACAAATTGCTAAATTCCTTGCACACACCATTTGAACTATAATCACAGTTATATATTATGTCTTTACGTTTACTGTAATTTCTAAATTTAGACCCAAATCCTGAGAATACTTATAGAAATTCTTTTCTTTTTAATCCCAGTCCACTTAAAGAGCTGCTTATCATTGTTTTGTGAAGTAAAAAGTCAATTTAGAGGCAGTCTGGCTCCAGCCCACTGAGAAGGCAGCCCACAGGGATCTCTGCTGCTTCCCACAATGAACCAGAGCTGGTCCCAGGTGCTTCCGTGGCTTTTGCCAAGCACGAGCACTTAGAGGTACCACAAAGCTTTATGGGTCAGAGCCTTGCAACAGGCTTGGGTAAAACTCCAGGAAATCTGCAGAAGTTTTGCCAGAACAAAGAATTTGGCATGAGCACCAAGGTTTGGAAAGGACTCTGGGATCTGTAGCTGAGAGGGAGGAAAATGCATCCAGTAACTAACTACCTAGATGTGAGCTCCCTCAGAGTGGGAGCCAAATACAAACCAAAAACATTTGTATTTTTGGTCAGCACAGTCAGGCACAGACTCTGACTGCATCTCACGAGCATAGCTGCCTTTAGAAGTCATAACTGTTAATTTCACTCTTACCTTCACCTAATGCTAATGTTAGTAAATCCATGAAAAAAAAAAAAAAGCCAAGGACATTTTTCCTTGATTTCATATCATTAACACCAAATATCACCGTAGCCGGTAATAGCATTTACTAGAGCTAAGGGCATACCGCTATAAAATATTCAAGGCATAGATTTCATTACGGCTGAAAGGCCTGAGTTATCTCTGTCATCGCCAGGTGCTGCTGGGTACTTCCCCAGCGTGACATTTGGGAGGACTCACAGAAGCGCGTCGCCTGCTTTGCCTGCCGGAGGGCAGCAGGTGCGGACCCACGTTGCCAGCAGGAACCCCAGGTACCCCAGCAGTCCGAGGAGCAGCAAACTGCCGAGGGTGATGACAAACGGCACGTACCACGCCGACTCAGAGTAGAGGTTTTCCATTTTTGTCACAACAGTGAAGCCAGGCTTTAAAAACAAGATAGGAAAAGTTCCTCAAGGCTGCATACTTGTAAGGTTACTGACACCTTTCATCTGGTTGAACTTCTGCACTGAAGCACCTGGCCCAAGCTTGCCCCGGGGCTCTGCAGATGATGGGCAGAGGGAGATAGTGTCGCTGGAGACAGTGATTCATCCCACGTACCTGCCTGCCGACTGCCAAGGCAGCTCAGATGACTGAGGTGGACTACAGAGCTCCTGGGGCAGCCAAAGGCAGGTGAAATGGAGCCCACCCACGATGCAAAAAGGAGGTTCCAGATCATGTTTCAATGTCTTATATTAAAATAAACATGCCATGGTAGGGTTTAAAAACCTCAGGCTGCCTGAGAAGCTGCAAGCACACTGTTGGAGGGTGAGCAAGTTCAGGGAATACTGCCATTACCGAGATAATGGTTTCTTGTGACCTAAGGCAAAACTGGAATTAGGTCATCTTCACTGCAGTGATCATTCGGCCCGCTTTGTAAGAGGAGTTGAACCCCAAGGAATTGGGTTATTGTATAAAAAGAAATGAAACTCCTTTTTTTTTTCCCTGTGACTTGTTCCAGAAGGGAAAACCACACTTCCTGAGCAGTTCCTATCTCCCACGTCTTCCTGAGCGCCAGGAGACACGTCTCTGAGCTGGCACTTCACTTGGTGCTAGCAACTCATTCATTAAGGTCCCATCATGAAACTATCCTCATACAGATTAGAAATTACTTTTTTGCTCTACCTGGGTCGTCACCTAGTGTGGTACTATTAGTTTTGATCATCTACTGAAGTTTTTATTTAATTTTCTGTAAGACATTTGTAATCACATTGTGTATGAAATTTAGTAGGCTATCTATTTCTTTCCTTTTTAAGGATACCTTTAAAATAACCTATTTAGCCTTGCAAGAAAAGGTACATCCAATCCTTACAGAAACGCTCAGGTAATCTCAAGATCACCACCACCACTCCATCCTCACTGGGACTGAAGTCACAAGTGACTTTTTGTGACAGGGCTTCTTTTCTACACTACCAGCCTTCCAGCATCTGATTCATCAAGTTGCTGCACTGAACGAACACATGTAAGGAGTAGTGATGGGCGAAGCTGCTGTAATGGAAGTGCTCTTCTGGAAAATAGACTGAAAGTGGAAGGCTGATATCTCTGGAGGGGGCAGATTTAACACTGTGGTATGTGGTCTAGACTGTTTGTGTTTGTGGTAAAGCGTGAGAAAGAAATGCAGAATAAGTTTTGTTATTCAGCTTAACTTTTCATTTCCATATCAAGTAGGGGGAGGAGAGGGCTGTGAGAAAACCATTTACTCCTTCCCAACAGAGCATTAGAGAATAACAGGGTTATTAATCAGTCCGCAAGTTTGGATTTAAGCATTTTCATAGCAAACCATCCAGATTTGCATGTGCTGTTTGCAGATCCTCTGATTCTGCCTCAGTTACCAGTAGCCCCTAGAACATCCAGACCATTTTACAGGGAATAGCTCTTTTACTCCTTCACCAGCATACTCATATTTTCATTCCTGCATGCAAGAGAAAAAAGAGTAATGCCATCTGCAGGCAGGTGGAAAATGGACAGACTCTGGATGATGGAGAGATGATGCAGCAAGGTGTGAGGGCAGTGACTGGCACAAGGATGGGGACAGAGTGGTCCGTATTCTCAGGCTGTGCTGCTTCTTCTGCAGACAGGACGAAAGCACACTCTCCTCACGCTCTGCACCAGCCTGATGGAAATCAGCTCCAAAATGAAACTGGTGAGCCAGAGCTTGCCTAGCATGGCTGTGCGGAGGAGTAGACTGTATTGCTGGGAGACAGGCCCACAGCTCCACAGGCTGCGCAAGGCCAGATCCCACCCTGGCTGCCAAAAGCTGTGCAGGCTTCCCCAGCTCAGCTGTGGACCACCATGTGGGCAGGGAGCTCAGGAAAGACCCATCCCACCCCTCTGGATTTGCTGTGTGAAACCTCAGCAACACACTGAGGCTCTGCACAACTGCTTCAGTTCCTGACAGGCAGCTCGAAGTTTTACATGATGGTGAAATTCAGGGATGGAAAAAAGCCCCTTCCAAGTGATGAGGATTTCTTGTTGTTGTTGTTGCCTATTTCAACTTTGGTAGCCGCAGATTAATGTGTCCCACTGCTAAAGCAGCACATAGAAGTGCAAGGCAGCTGGGGGAGTGACTAGCTATGAATAAAAAAAGAGGTAGTGCAAAATGCATGAGGTAATTTTAAGGTTCCAGGCAAAGATTAACCTCTGCTCTTTCCTTATTAAGAAAGCTGCCAAAATCTTTAACTTTCCAGTTGCATGGTAATGGCAGCGTGCCCGGTCCTTTGGCTACTTGCCCTTTTTGTTTTAGAAACTAAAATACAAAACATATGTTACAACTCTGTACCTGGGACCAATCCTTCATGATACTAAGCATATCAACCACCTTGGCCTCAGTGTAACAGCACGGGGCTCAGCACTTCCCAGGACTGGACCCACTGTGGGTTTTTGCTTTCCTTTTGCATACATCTACCCTCTTTTCTTCACTCCTATGGAGATTAGTCCATAAAAGAAATGCAGAACTGGACATAAATTTCAGTGAACTTACCGTTGTGGTAATAACAGTAGTTGGGTTTGGGATAACTCTGATGCTTAAAGTCACCGTTCCAGTTTTAATTATGTCTGTAGTTCTGTCCCTGGCAGATAGTAAATTGTCATCTGTTATATAGACGTGCAGTCTGTAAATCCAGTTTGTATCAAGTCCGCTGTCATAGTCAAACCTTGATGCAAGAATCAGCCGAGATGTGTTGGAGCCAGCACTTGGTGAAAAGGTGAAATGATTGTTCACATTGCCTGCAAAAAGCCAACACCAAAATGCAAAAAAATTTACTTTAATCCCACGTTAAATTAAATGCATGGAAGAAGCAAACAGATCAGTTTCTGTTGACAGCTTGTTACGGATCACTGTGCACCTGTATGGTGAAATATCGTTGACAAGAATGGCTCCTCGATCTTCCTGATACCATGTAAAATAATTTAAAACAGGACAGTCATAAAAGCATTAAAATATAGAATAAGACCCTCTGTGGGGACACAGCTGAGAGGAAGCTGTGGAAACACTTCAGAGCCATGGGGGGGACAAGAGGTCTCCTGCATGACCTGTCCTTACAGCCTGGGGAGCACCCAGAAGCAGCAGCACCCAGCCGGGGCGAGGACCCTACGCTGTTGCAGGGCTCATTCTGCTGCTGGGGTGTCCCTGGAGTGGTCCCTAGGCCACAGGGGCACCACCAGTGTCTTCAGAGGCCCCTCCAGCCCTTCTCCATGGCTTCTCCCTCTGCCCAGAGGCAGAGGCCTTTGAACAGGTCCCCCAGAAGAGAGCTAATGACTCAGGGACATTAATTGCCTTGAGGGCTTTGTCTGCACTGTGAGGGCAGAGAGGGGAGTTGGGTGATGCTGGCTCCCCAGCCCTCATTTTCTGTCCATATAGCTGGAGAGCTGCTAGCAGCCTGGGCTGCAGGTAGGCCAGCGGTTAGGGTCGGGACACACCACACATACAAGAGATCGGAGCTATGAAAAGGCTCCAAATGTGCTTTGGGTTTGCTCTTGTTGCCCCATAGCGCTCCAGAGTTGGAGTGACCTTGAAGCCCGTGTCTATTGCACAACACAAAATGGGCCCTGGGCTGCTCTGTGGCTCGGAGGCCAACTGCATGGCACAGCTCAAATCTGTACAGCCAAAGGTGGACCTGTGGTCAGACGCTGATTTACTAGTACAAACACAGCCTTTGTATGGGTTCGTGTGTAAATACCACTGCTGCAGAGCTCCTCTGTGGCGTTAAGGGGCTGCAATACGACAGAGGTTCTCTCTTTTTACGCTCACAGCTTTTTACTGGCACCTGGACAATCTGCTCCCTCCTTCTCAGCAGTCACCTCAGCAACAAAAAAAAGGAACTGTCCCAATAGAGTGCATTCCCTTTTTTGTGGAGTGTCATCCCATACCATTGCAGTTCTCCAAGTGGATGCAGCTGATTACTAGGTTCAAACACACATTCTTAAAATGGGGCTTTAATGCACACAGCATGGGCTGAGAACATGCAGATTTGCTCAGTTGTTTTGAACTGTGTACCAGCATCTAAAGGTGAGGTATGCAGAGTAACAGAACCCACCATTGTTTCTCAAGATTTACTCAGCTGTAATTGGAAGGGAAATTTGACCCTGCATATCATTCCAGCTCATTCTTCTGAAGTCCTTGTCAACTTTGTAATTAATTGCTAATTATTTAATATGGTGGGCAATCCAGTCTTGCAAAGGAATGGTTCTAGGTGATAGCACCAGTAGCCAACTTGTGGAGCAACATCTCTTTTGGTAAGCAGCAAAGTAATGATGCGCAGAACTTGTGGATCACAACTAGCTCACCATGGCTAGATTTTTATTTACAAATCAAAGTGAACCATCAACATACATACATTAATTTTTGCACTGCTCCCAGCTCACAGACCGTGACATAGTACCTTCGTTAATGATGTAACGGAAAGACCTGGGATCAGAATCGCGATCTTGACATTCAATCCTGAAGCCATTAATATTGGTCCCAACAGCTAAGCTGACTGGGATTTGAAATGAATAGAAATTGGGTGAACAAACTGGTTCTTCATCATTTACTTCCAAAACATTGACAGTTACCTAAAAGAAAAGAGCAATAGCAAGCTGAAGCTCCTCCACAGTACTGAGCCAGAATTTTATTAACTTCAGAAACTGTTTGGCTTTGCGCGTTTTGCTCTTTTGATCAACTGCAGTTGAAGAGCAATGAACCTCCCTTCCAACCTAGTTTCTACCAGAAAATGTCTGTGAACATTTGACCTTCAATTCTTCTTGTGATCAGCACTCTTCTGGGAACAGGTTCCTTAACCTGAACCATCTTCCAAGACCACGGGGCTTTTCAAGGTGATGTGTCTGACTACTTGAATAACCTGAATTGTGTCATAGTTAGAATGAGAAATAATAATAGTACCACGTATTCATTAAACTTCCTTTCAAACCTCTCAAATTGCTTCACAGTCATTAATTAGGCTTCTTAGCATATTTAATAATAATTCAGAGCATGAGACATGGAAGGAAGGAAGACTCCTTATAGACTGTTCCCAGTGAGAGATAAATGCTGGCAATGGCCTTCTGCATGACTGGGAGCACCCCAGGTAGCACCAGATGTGCTTAATGTCAGCTGGGATTAGCTGGCTGAGAGAAAAAGGTTACCCTTCTCAAAGCTCTTTCCTCTAATGCCTGTTGGTCTTTAACAGGCAACAGATAGACTTGTCATCATTAAAAGCTCCTAATGCTGAATTTTCCTTAATCGTCACCTTGAAATATAGCAGGTGATAAAGAGATTAAGTACCTCTCACCTAGCATCTCTATGGGTGGTGCTTGCCTGGAATAGAAAGCAAGCCTAGTATCTGTATCTCCCCCAACAGATGTGCAAAAGTCAAATCTAAGGCAGTCATGAGGGAGAAGATGTGAAAAGGAGTAAAAAGGAGTCTGTATGTGAAGGACACTGGGATTCTTTAAAAGAAGTGAATATAAAATACCTTTGTGGACATACCATCTATTTTTTCTTCTGAATATAATAGGTCTGGGCAGCAAACTTGAGCACAACCCTACTGTTCAATGTTATCACGGTCCCTGTCATGCTCTTGGCTCCTGCCAGATAGCACCATTGAGGACAAAACTAGATCACGATCAGGGGAAGGCACATGTAGGGTTTCATCTCCAGTAGGCCATGTGGACACAGCTGTACTGGGCTGGGCCCTCTGACATTGTCCCAAGAGGCTGTTCAAGCCTTCATCCCATCCCCGAGGTACGCAGCACATCCCCTATGTCCCAACCCATGAAAACACATATTTGTGTTTTCTGATAGGCTGTAACATGATTCTTGCATTACTTTGGGCACTTTGCAGTGAAAAAATGTCACATACAAAATCAAAAATATGTTTGAGGGCCAAGGGGCACTACACGGGGTCCAAAAACAACTTGGCACTAAACATGGCTACAATTAGATTGTGCTACCTGGACTCAAGACCCTGTCCTTTTTCTATTTTCCGGTACATATGTAGCCATAAAGAATATCTTAAATTGTCTAGGGCACTGAAAACAATTTCACTGACCAGGTAAAATAAGAAAAAAAGACTGAGAAACAAAAACCATAGAGTTAAAAATATAAAAATATTACTTTAATCCTTTTTGTAAGAAATAAACCAAGACTGAGTGAACACCACCTCTTTCATCTGACTAATACATGACTCTGTGCAGGGGTGGACTTGCCTTTTACAGACCAAAGTGCTTTGCCCAATGTCTTACCATTCTTGCCAGGAAGAAGAGAGAAAAATGTAGATAAAGGGGGAGAAGTAGAGTGGATTTACTCACAGATGCTGTTGCAGTCTTCTCTTGGTCTGAGGCCTGTACTGTGAGAATGTGCTTCTGAGTTGTTTCATAGTCTAATCTAGCTAAAATCTTCACATCTCCTTTGGTTGGGCTGATCCAGAAGATATTTGTGTAATCCTTGGTACCTCCTCCAGCTACAATGGAGTAAGTGATGACACTGGGTGACCAGTCCTTGTCTCTGGCATTCACTCTTCCAATGCTGGATCCCACTGAGAGACAGAAAATGCAGTATTTCATTAACATTTTAAGGAAAGGGAGGTACAGAGTACTTGTTCCAACCACAACTTGATGAAACTGAACTAAAGATTTGTTTTAGAGTTTTCACCCCTCCAAAAGTAAAGCAAAGGTGTGAGAAATACTAGTTCACCATGCTGTGTTACGGCTCCCCAGTGTATGGGCTTGCCCGCTAGCAATAAATACCAAAATGCTTGGGGTCTGTAGAGAACCACAACAGAAGTGCTCTGGCGGTGAGGGCCACCCCGAGCCCTGCACTGACACGCACGAACTCCCACCTTGTGGCAGCCTGAGCACTGGCTTGGTTGGAGGAACAAGGCTCTTTGTCTGCCTTGAAAAGCAATTGCTGCCATTCCTTGCGAGGTGTTTGAAAAGCAGTTTGAAATACCTTTGTACCAAGCACGTATGAAGCAAAATACAAATGGCAGTGCTGTAAACTGTGAGAAAGAAGATGGGACTGTGCATGCCCATCTCTGCAGACACTGATTCAACGCTAAGTGGATCCACATGACCTGGGGATATACAGGATGAGTAGTCCACAAGCACAGAATAAGAAAGAAGGAAGATGTAAATGAAGGGTTGGCATATTCTTTTCTTTCCTGACCCTGTGAACTCCAGCCCTACTACAAACTGTTGGCTGCTGTTTGGTTCAGCAATAGCAAGCACCCTGTTAATGTCAACTCAGCCCAAAGCAAAAGGCAGTCTGAGTCGGAAAAAACATATTATTTCTCTTGATAGTCTCAGTATCCAGCAAAATTCTGTGGCTGACACACAGAGAGCTTTACAGACATATCCATGTCACAGACAGTTTTCAAGTGTTATATTGCTAAGATACACATCAGTGGTATGAGGATACACACTCAGAACAGGAAATGCTACAAAATTCATCATATCATGCCCACTAGGAAACAGCGTAGAAAGCCAAGTTCCATCCATGCACCATAGAAATGAAAGTTGAGCAAGAACAACAGGCTGCTGAGCAATGCGAGGTGCTGGTGTGAACACCTGAAGGTCAGGGTCCTCTGATTGCTGAGTGGCTGTCCTGTGCCTCCTCACCCCCCTTTAGTCTTCCTTGCTTTCCTGGCGGTTTGGCTCCTGCAGGAGCCAGGGCTGCCAGGGTTTCTCTGCCAGGCAGACCCCCCTGGGAGCCAGTCCCGCCACCCCAGCTTCCCCAGTCCCTCCAGCTCCCTCCCAGGCCGTGCATCCCCACGCCAGCTGCAGCTTTGCTGTACTCAGCAGTGGCCAGTTACGGCTTCTCCACAGGGCAGGCAGGAGTGATTTTTGCAGAGCTGTGGACCTTGCCAGGAACCTCCTGACCAGAGAATGAAGAAAACAGAGAGCTGAGGGCTGGAAATTTGGGCTTGCTTGTTTGCCCATGGCAAGGGAGAGGAGGTTGTGGGCAGGATGGTGGGGCTGCTTGAAGCATGCCTTTTCCTCCCCACCACACCCTGCCTTCTGGCTTAGGCAAATGGACAGAGAAGCACCACCGAGCCTACAGGTCTGCTGACCATAGCCACAGCTGCCTTTTCCTGTGCTTTAAGCGTGTTCTGGCCATAATAATCTGATGAATTCAAGAAGATACTGGATTATCTGGCTGCTAAATCTCCTGGAGTTTCATGGGCAGCTTCACTATGTCCCACTCAGATGCAGAGATGCAGTTGGATGTCCTCCTTGGTGACATGGCCTTTGGGGCAGGTTTGTGAGTAACAGCAGCCTGGGGCGGTGTTGGACATGCTGAAGGACAGGGCTGCCGGTCAGGGGGGCCCAGCAGGCTGGAGCTACAGGCCAACAGGACTCGTGGACCTCAGCACAGACAAATGCGAAGCCTGCACCAGCGCCAGAACAAGCCTATGCACCAGTGTGGGCTGAGACTGACAGAGCAGGCAGCAGCTCTGCAGGGAGAGATCCCAGGCCCTGGTGGTCTAGTTACACATGAGCCACCAGGGCACTCTTGGGGGAATGGAAACCACATAGTGGGCTGTATTAACAAGTGTGTTACCAGCATATGCTGGGAAGTGACTAATCCACTCTGCTCAGCACTCATACAATCACAGAATGGTTTGGGTTGGAAGGGACCTTAAAGATCATCTAGTTCCAACCCCCCTGCCATGGGCAGGGACACCTTCTACTAGACCAGGTTGCTCAAAGCCCCATCCAACCTGACCTTGAACACTTCCAGGGATGGGGCATCCACAGCCTCTCTGGGCAACCTGTTCCAGTGCCTCACCACCCTCACAGTGGAGAATTTCTTCCTTAAATCTAATCCAAATCTACCCTATTTCAGTTTAAAGCCATTACCCCTTGTCCTATCACTACATGTCCTTGTAAAATTCCCTCCCCAGCTTTCCTGTAGGCCCCTTTAAGTACTAGAAGGCTGCTATAAGGTGTCCCCGGATCCTTCTCTTCTCCAGGCTGAGCAACCTCAACTTTATCAGCCTGTCTTCCTAGGAGAGGTGCTCCAGCCCTCTGATCCTTTCTGTGACCTTCCTCTGGGCCCACTCCAACAGGTCCATGTCCTTATGTTAGGGGCTCCGGAGCTGAATGCAGTAAAGCTACCTGTGACCAGTTTGGGGGTCCAAGTACAAGAGAGAGACTAAAAACTAGAGAAAGGCTGGGTAGTGTTTAGCAGATGATGCAGGAAGAGAGGTTGGTGGGACTGGGTTTGTTCAGGGTGGAGAGGGGAAGGCGAAGGGGGGATTTAATTGCTGTGCTCCACTACCTAAAGGGCAATGATGCAGAAGACCAAGATACCCTCTTCTCAGAAGGTGACAGTGAAAGGACAATAGAGAACAGACACAAGCCACGACACAGAAAATTCCAGCTGGGTACTAGGTAAAATTATCTGGAATGAAGGTTGCTTAGCTGGAACAGGGCCTCAGAGAGGCTGTGGAGCCTCCATCCTTGGAGATTTTCAAAATGCAAGTGGATGAGGCCCCTAGCAACCTGACCTAGCCTTGAAACTAGCCTCACTTGGAGCAAGAGTTGGACTTGAGACTCCCAGAGGTCCCTTACACCTTCAATTTTTCTGTGACCCTAGGAATTTCAGAATGAAGGTCAAGATTTATCCAGCATATGTCTAACGTACCTCTCAATTTTTTCTCAGCCAAGAGAATAAAGCCAGTAAGTGAGGTCCTGGGGCAGAAGGCCTGTATTTGGTACATCAGGTTCATATGAGGGTGAAGCTGAAGCTAGGAAAGATGCCATTCCTGTGCCGACTCCTCTGGGCACTGAGCAGCACAGCACAGAGCTGGCTGGCGGTCACACCATGCACACAACGATTTCCAAGGAGGTAAGATGCCATGGCACTGCTGTGCAAACACATGAGATGCAGGACTCACCAGGGGACAGGAAGGATGCTGAGATGGGAGTTAAGCATGTGAACAGTTTCAAAAAATTCCGTTTTAAGGCCACGTTTGCAGCCGCTGGTCCTGGGCTGTTGCAGGAATGGGAAGGACCCTAGCTCCAGGCACGAGGAGCTGCTCTATTGCCGTCTGGCTCAGCGCAGCCACCTCATCTGAGCATTCCCAGCCCACCCCATCTTCAGGGCACCCACTGCACCCAAGGTGAGCTGGGTCTAAGGGGACAGCGGGGTGGCCAGCCTGCACCATGCCTGGGCCAAGGGAGTCCTCACTCGTCTGTGTCGATCTATAACGGTTTCTTAGCACCGTTGCAATCCCTCCAAAAGACTAATTTAGCAAGAGCAGAAAGACGGTCTAAAACAAGACATCTGAGTTCAGTTCCTGGCTCTGTCACAGATTTCTTGTGCTGAATTTGTCTGTGTCTTAGCTTCCATCTGTACAATTGGACTTGTTGCCAGTTTTGTCTATTTAAGGGTAGTAGGTGGTTGTATGGTGAGACCCTGGTTGAACTGGAGCTTTGAGCCATTCTCCTCATTCAAATATATGAAAATCCATTTAGAGCAAAAAGGTACTTATCAACATGATAGCATTATTTTTATCATGTAGGTGCTACTTACTGTACCTTTAGTAATTTCTGGAACATTAAATTCATATGATGAATTACTGAAGACTGGAAAAAATTCATTCACTGGCTTTATCCTGATGTAAATGTAGATGATATCTGGAAATATAACAGAAGATTAAATCATAGTTAAGTATGGTTGTGAAATTTTCTCATGCATATATTCAAAATACATATGGTATTCCTCTCTCCATGCTGTTACAGCACAGGAAAATATCAAAAGAAGTGTAAAAGGGATACTTGCTTGAGTAGTTAGGACAGGCAATATCTTGCACCCTGACAGTCAAAGAATAAACTTCAGCTCCTAGATTAGCTGGGTTTTCTAAATCAATACTTTCAGTCATCTAAATTAAAAAGAAACACAATTGTATTTATACTTCCTTACATAAAGTCACAATACACATGACGGCAGTTACTCTTTTCAGCATTCTGTAAGTGTGGTCTCCCCCTTGGATATATCAAATTGGTCTGTAGGAGTAATATAGGCTATTAATCAATTACAGGATTGAATTCCAGGCTTTTTCTACATGTTCACGCTCTGGCGTCTCTTAGAAATTCAAAGCTCTTTCCTCTGCCAACAAAATTTCTTTCCCTTAAGTGCAGGAAGTTTTATCATCTGGATCATAAGGTCTTGGCCTTTTACCTAGTTAACTCAAAGCTCATGTAATGAGCTGGCTATTTACTCTGCCCTTTGTTGGCTCAACAAGAATCTGCTATTGCTAAATAGTAATAGTTACTCCTTGAGTTCACACCTACAGACGTGTGTTAAAGGTATCAGGTTCAGCCATGAGTGTTTATCCAGGAACCAAGTTGTTACTAAACAGTGGCTCACACAGATTTAAATCCTAATCTCCTGAAGTCTCCATCTTTCTGTAGGAGCCTCATAAACTTTGGGGCAGCAGGACTAAAGTACAGGCATCCACTGTTGATCATCTACAGGGAAATTCCTGGAGGAACAGGACACTTCAGATAGCCTGTTACATTATACATACACAGTGATCAAAGGGCTGACAACAGTCATACCCTGTGCAGCAACGAATATGCTTTTCATGTTGGCAGATTAAGCAGCTAAGGGCAGTGCTTATTGGCATGCATACCTCAGATCAAAAATTAAAGCAAGCCATACAAAATCATTTTACTGCTCCTGTAGTACTCTTGTCTTTTAGACAGAATGCCTATTTTTTGTTATGTTTCCCTTTTTCTGTAGTTGTCCACGGTTCTTTTTAAAGCAATGGAACAACCACCATTGCACGTGTCCAGCAACTGGTGGGGGTTCTGGCCAATGCAAATATGCCAGCTGCTATCAGGATAAGGGACTCATATTTTGTCATGCAAAATCACACAGTCCAAATCCCACCACATTTTTGTGAAAATTTACCACTCCAAGTAGTTTTACAACTCTGACCAATGAAGCTGGGAAGTAGTTACTGAGTGTGGGATTTCTCAAGTATTTCATTTCTTCATGCTGAATAGCAAGGATCTTCCACAGTCTGTCATGAATAAATGGGTATGAAATGGCACCAATTTGCTCTGTTTATCCATATAAAAGTTGGTGCTTCACAGTCCCTTAAAAAGTTGGGGTTTTTTTCAAACATATCTAGCACATTTATTTAAAACAGTTCTCTGTTCACCAAATTCTGTAGAATCCATAGAAAGCATCCTATCAAAGGATATGTAGTTCACATCTAGTCAAAACAGTCATTCTCCACATCATACCCACTGTGACATGAATTACAGTAATTCTTTTTTTCTTGTACAGACAATATTTTGTAAGCTGACTTCTGAAATAGGACAATCTAACATAAAGCCACAAACAACTGACCACAAGTCTTCCAGACACAGTGGACTCCAGAGCGAAGTTATTGCTTCCAAAACCAGATAATCCAGTGAAATTAAATTGATTGTTTGATGGATCAACATCAATATCTTTACAGTAATTTCTAAGATCAAGAAGAAATGTCCCAGCAATCGTATTTTCATTTGCCTCTATCCTGTTTAAAACAAACACATTTCCCATCAGAGAAACTTATTTCTTCTGTTGAACTTTTCATATATTACATGCCAAAACATTGACTTCTATTTATTTTCTAAGTGAAATCCTAGATCTAAATAGGCAACAGTTAATGAAGCAACCTGGAATCTGATCCATACACTGTGGTGGACAATAGCCCTCTACAAAGGGCAGGATATAAACATTTAGCCAGATCCAAACCATAAAACTGAACTCAGCTAAACTTCAGAAGCTGCCACAAGATCTTAATTTTCAAGTTTAGTTCAATTAATAATTAGTATTTTAAACCATCTTTACAACACTCATTTATTCAGTATGTTATAATGTTCTCCTCATGAGAAGTTCGTTCTTTTCTCCTTAACTAATAGCTGGACCATTCTCCTGTTTTGTGAAACTAGCATTTCTGGCCCTGCTGTTGATCGTGAGGGTCCCTGTGATGCATGTGATGGAACTGGGGGCAGAGGGTGTTGATTTAATTTTTTTTAATCAAGAGAATTAAATACAAGAAAATGAAGAACCAACTGAAATACCATTAAGCCCTGATTTTGTTCTCTTGTGCAATCCCTATAAGATTAGTTCTTTATTTGACTGCATTTTTTCCCTGAAGATTTTTGCCTCCTTCAGATCAAAATTTAAGCTCACTAGATAACAAAGAGACTGTTGTGTTATTGTCATGGATGTTGTAACTAAGCAGCGCTCTGAAGAATTGGATTCTCTTCTGTCCAGTATGTAAAAGTATGTGATTTCAATGCAAGACATTTCTATTAGATAGTAAGGAAGCAATTTAAAGATACCCACTAACTGGGAATTCCTCATTGCATAGGTTCTTCGGCTGAGATGCTGGATTTTTATCTGCAGGACCGTCAAACTACCATAAGTGCACCTGAAGAACTGCACTATGCAATGCCATGTACCCTGAAAGATCAGAGCCCAGGCACATCAAACACTTCAGATGAACAATTTTGACTTCAGTCTTTCTATGACACACTTCATATGTAAAATGGAGTTGATGTTATGTCCTCATCTGCAAATATAAACTACCTAATCATCACAAAGGCCTCAGAGCATTCATAGCCATAGCAAAGTCCATGACTAAGTTACTACGCACAGAGGACACCTATAACAAGAGGTGATCTGGACTCTGAAGACCTTACGGATTGCATTAGACAAAAACCATGCAGGTCACCAGGGAGAGAAGATCAGGAAGTTTAAAATAAAACTCCAGAACTGACTGGCAAGCTTTCCCTGGTGAATGATTCCCCACAGTTTAGCATGAAGAAAGGAGAATCCTGGATCTGTATAAGTCAGAAAAGTAACTCTATAACACATGGCTCTGATATCCTAAGCATTTTGGTATCTGAAAGGAAGATAAATAAATTATCTGACTATACACAGATATTTTTAGTCCAAATTTCCAGTTGGAACATGCCAGGGAATTGAGATTCATGCCCTAAGACACTTAGAGTGAATGCTAACCTTTAACAGCTAATGATAAATGTCCATTTGAACCTCTAGCTGTAGGCCTGGGGACCCTAACTGATGTGCCTTAGGCTGCACATTGGTCTGGGGCAACAAGGCAGCACTAAGGCAGTGAAGAGCCTCAGTACCTGAAGGTAGAAGGATTGCATTCTGGTGGGTTGTCATTGATATCATCAACAATGATTGTGATCTCCATTTCGCTGGCGTGACTACTGCTGGGACTGTCCTCCACCCGGACTATCAATGAGATGTTAGGATGGAGCCGCAGTGGAAGAGCATCTCGATTGATTCTCCCAGTCACCTGCAGCACTCCAGTCGCTGGACAGAAAGCAGCCAGAAGTTAGATGTTCACCATGGGGGGGAAGTAAAAAACACTTACGGCGTACATGCAAGAGGACAGGGCAGATCAGCAGAGAGGTAGCAGAATAAAAAGTCTTCTATTCCATGCAAATCATGGCTGATTTAGTTATTTTTAAAATGATACGAAACGGTTCTGAAAGTTCTGCATAAGACTTTAATGAATAGATACCCATTGCTCAAAAATACACCATAGGGTGGCCTCAGCAGAGGGCTTGGAAAGTGGTTAGATTTCGAAGTGCTACTGCAAGTTCAGAGCTGAGTGCACTCACAGAGCATCAAGGACAATGAGCTGCTAACGCCTGTGCTGTCCTTGCCCTCTAGCTAGTAAGGCCGCTTCACTTTCTACTGTTATCGTGCAAGCTTCCTTCAGCACCTCTAAATCTACTCACACATCAACAGAGCTGCTCTTAGCTGTGCCAGATTGTGCCAAGTGCTCTGGTCAGCCATTCACTTAATTTTTTTTTTCACTTCTGTTAGCTTCTGTTCAAAAACAGAAGGTTTTTATGGCACAGCAAAATACTATTCCCAGAGCACCAAAGAGGTAAAGGAATGGTGTATACATCCTCTGCCTTTTGGAGTGTAATTGAGGGGCAGGGTGGCAACACACAGCGAAAGGGCATAGGGAATCCAAAGCACTTAAGGGTCATCCTGATCCCTCACAGCACTGTGTTGTGTGGCACCTCTTACAGCTGTGATGATAAGCAGTTCTAAAACAATAGCAGAGGAGAAGCAAAGCAGTCACTGAATGACAGCCCTGGAGCAAAAACCTCAGGGCACTGGTGTATGCACCCCAGAGAGCATGAGGAGATAGAACCAGCATGGGAGAGAGGACTCTTTTGGATGGCCTTGCCTGAGGAGGGTCATGAATTGAGCAATGAAGCTGAGGTGCAGATTTGCTGTGCACCTCAATGCTAGAGGAGATTTCAGGCAGGAGAGAGGACATTATGGTCTATGTGCAGCTGTTTCAAGAGCCCCAGAAGGCTCACTGCAGTCCTCAGAGATTAAAAAGAAGGCAGCTAATCTTACTTCCACCCAAGGGACCATCACCCTCCAGCTGTAAGTCAGTATTTGTCAAGAAGTCACCTTTGGTCTGCTTTCTTCAGGATATCAAGGTATCTTCAGCTGACCAAAGAATTTGACCCTAATAATGCACTGAGCATTTCTTATTTCTAGGGGTAGCCACAGAGTAAAGTAAGTCAATTTAAAACCAAGGCAAAAACATTTTTTTCAAAGTAGCTACTCTGTTCTCTTTTTTGGGGTCTCAGAAGGCACATTTTTGTTTGTCTTACATGGATTTATGGAGAAATATCTGTCAGAAGACTGGATGCTGTAGAAAAGTCTGCTGGGAGAGTCTTCATCATCAGGATCTTTAGCTGTTATATTGGCAACAACAGTGCCAGGGCTTTGCTCCTCTGGAATCCTGTAGATTCTTTGTTTTCTACAAGATAAAACAAAATTCAGCAAAGTACACATCTGTGTTTGCAAGGGCAGCTGATTACGGACTTAGTTGAGCAGCCAATTGCAGCAGCAGAGCCATAGCCACGCTGGACTGAGAGACGGCTATTTGCATGTCAGGGTAAATATCCCAGTCACTGGTTCTGCCAGCTGGACGTGTAGCAATAGCTGAACTGGTATGTGGTCATAAAGCATGACGGCCACACAAATAAGTGTCATTCCCCTGCAACTTTTTCACAGTAAAAACAATTTGACTTTCATAGAATCATGGAAGCTGAAGATGGAAGGGGCTGTTAAGTCATGCAGTCCATCTCCCTTCAGAGCCACCAGCTTGTAAAGCCGCGTGCTTTAGTTCCTTCATTGTGCAAGAGAAGAACAAAAATAGAAGCAGTAATGTAATTAATCATCTTTTGGAATGAATGGTGGAGGCTTTGGGGGGACAACAGTATTACTAAAAAGCTGAGTTGACCCTGCAGTAGGTGGAGGCAGGGAGGAGCACTCCTGTGGGTGCCCAACAGATGGACATGCTCCAAACTCCCAGCAACATCTGTCTGATTCATTTTACATAGAGAAAATAGTTCTTTACTGCTGCTGTTTGGTATGCCAGTGCTCCCAAATTTCCCATTAATTAAGTGAGTTTTATAGCCCAGCTACAGTCTGGCAGGCAATTGTGCAGGATTGCTTATAATGGTTGCAGTTGCATGTTCACATGGGTACTCAGGTATGCAATTATGGTACTTGAACCACATGCAAAAGCAGGCATGGGCAAGCACACAAAAATTGTGCAAGGAATTTATGAAAGGTGATTTATACTGCTGAAACACACACAAACATCTCCTGCTTCTAGAAATCAAAGAGAGCTGAAGATACTCCAGAGTCCAGAAAAGCAGGAGTATGTTTCAAGACTGAATGGTTTTTGCACATTTTAAACCTTCTATGCCACCACTTAGCTAACTGACTAGTCTATAGTTCCCAGCATAGGAAAACATGAGCCCATTGTTGTCCTCTGAAAACCAACATCATGGGGCACTTAGCAATTGGAGCAGAGAATTGCAGAGACAGAACAGAGGATCTCATGCCTCCAGGTCTCCACTCACAATTTTAAAAATGGTTAAGAAGACACAGTATCTCCAACTGTTTTGTCAGCTCATATGAAAAGCGGAAAGCATACAGGAGAGAAATCACATAGGGTCTTCCCAGTAAAAACACCTAACTTAGAGCCAGAAGTAAACAAGGAGTTTGTGAAGGCTGTGGAATCACTGTATTTATTAAGTTTCTATCTCACTCTTGGCATTGGATCTCTTTCTTCCTTGTTCTCCTGTTGCTTCCAGAGTCACTCAGAAACAAAACAAATAGCAACAGATCTCCTTCACTGCTACCAAAAACGCCACCCTAAAATGCCTTTCTGATTACTGGGGAATATGGGAGGGACAGCTCTAACTGGTTTTGGCTCAAAGTAGGGAAATCCCTATGCCCACAGGGACCACAACTCTGACCTCTCTGTGGACAGCAAACTCACCACCGCTCCACTTTCCCAGCCCTACCAGCTCTCCGGCACCCTGCACGGGCCATTGTCCTGTCCCCACCAGATCTCTGGAAGAAGCGGGATGTTATCGAGCACATCCTCGTAGCACCGAGTACTAGTACATCTGGGGATGAGTTGGGGGCCGCTTCCTACGCAGCTACATCTGGGCTGTGTCCTGTCGTCCATCTGTTTGCCACCTGCCAGTGGCTTTTTACAGGATGGTTCAAGCAGACCTTTTAGACACTGCAATGTAATTGCGAAGGAAGCATATGTTTGTTTTCTTGTCTCCTCCTTTGTTTTCCTGACTCCACAAGTTTTCCATTGATTTTAACAGCCAGAATTTCAAAAGGCTGAATACCAATGTAGTGTTATGAACACCAAAACCAGATGTGCTTGCATATACTATGGGAACAATTAAAAAGACCCTTTGAAACTCTGTTCTTGACAGCTTTGATCGGGAGAAAATAAAGAAGGTTTGCTAACTCGTCAAGTTTCTCCAGCTCCCATCCCAGTACTAATTATTACAGTGTCAGAAAGTACGTAGCCCCAGAATACAGCTCATATTTTAGCAGGAGAGAGGCCATACATGTGCATACTGAGGACAGGTCGTGAAGTGTAACTTAATCTAAAGTTCTTTGCAAACTGAGCTGCTCTTTTTGGTCTGTAGTGTCAATCTAAAAGGGACAAGATTCAAACAAATACCAGGCCTTATTTGTGCCATATGAGAACTGAGTCTTAGACTTCAGGTGCTACGGATGCTCAAGTCACTGCAGCTTTCACTAATTCGAACAACAGTTTGGAGGAAATAATCAGTCTAGAACACAATGATGTGCAACAATTGGCACTGGGAAGAGGATTCCTCCTGCTTGTAGCAGTACAGTAATGTGGAGCAAGCTGTTAACCTTATTGATTATTGCAGACATGAGGTTCAAGTATTAAATAAGTACCAACAACAACAAAAAATCCATGTCTGTTTCTAACATTTCATTCTTCTGTTTCCTCATATTCTCCACCCCTTTACTCAGCAAGGTCCAGATCCTTGGCCGCAGCCTAGGAGCCATGTACTGCTCTGGCTCCACAAAACACCTAGAAGATTGCTCCAAACAAGTGGCTGGAAACCTCTTGGCATGGCCCAGGTGCCACACTGTCTTCTCCTTTGCACAGATGGCAGGAGAGCAGCCATCATAAACGTTCTCAGCACGGACTTTGTAAAGCCTCAGGATCAGGAGACATAAAGAGAGTGTCTTGAGGCCAGTCAGTGTCTCATGCAAGTGACAAAGATAAATCAACAACAGAATCAGATCAACTGTAATAATTGTCAAGCTCCTGCTTCAGAAACAATCGTCCATCATGCTTTCCACTGCAAAACAGCCTGCTGGTGGCACATGTATATTCTTTCCCATTTTTTTCAAATTTTCAACAATATTCCTGATTCCAACTAAAACTCCATTAGTCTTCAAAAGCTATTTCTGACTTGTGTGTTATGACACAATTTCCTGCTTATGAGACAATAAGAGAAGACAATGTTTCAAAGATCACCAGGATTGTTTACAACTGCGTCTGGGAAGAAGAGGAAGACAGATCAAAAGTGAGACCTTTTTACGTCTAGACATCTCTGCATGAATAAACATCATTATGGCGAAATGCACATCTGCATGAGGGGTAAATGCTATATGATTCTATTCACAGAGGGTAAAGTTCATCTCCGTGTCTGAACTTGTCCAAAGGTCTTTGCATAACTTTAACCTCTCTAAATGCTAACAAGTACAACAAGCTTGTTGGGCTGTTCTTAGCATGAAGACAGAGCCTGGAAAACTTGAAACTATGAAGAATATAAATAAGAATAAAGAGGGAAATGAGGGCAAAGCTTTCCAGTAAAAGAACACGAATCATAACAAAATTAAAATACTGGTTTCAGTAGTATTTTGTTGTTATATTTACTTGCCCTTATGTTACACCCTCCAATGGTGCCAAAGCAGTAAAGCTGGGAAAACATCTACATTTTGAGTACAATGGAAGTTTTTCACTCACGTGGTAAAGTAAGGTCTTTCATCATTGATGTTAATTATATTTATATTCACTGTTTTAGTCGAGTTGAGTCCATCTGGATCTGTCACTGTTATATTTAAAAAGTAGCTGTTAAATAAGAAAACAAACCAAGCATCATTCTGTGGCTATGTAGGAAAAGATTTCTCTCCTTACTGTAAGCAAATAAACCACGTGAATAAAATACATTCTCACCAATGTGGATCTTTCTCATAATCAAATTCTTTTGTGGTAAAAATGGCTCCGCTTTCCAAGACCAAGAATGGCACTGGTGCAGGGAGCAGTGAATACTGAAATGAAGAGAGCAAGGAATTAGTCTTCATATCTTTAAACATCCCTCCATTCATTCCTTGCCTTGTAGAACGGGCAAAGTTATAGTACAGCATTTGCCTCAAACTTTGCGTAATGAAACATGCTGACACACAGATGCCGGCACAAGCCCTGATCATCTAAGCCGAAGCAGCTCAAACACGGTCATACGTGCTTTGCGTGCCAGCCAGTGGAGAGTCACAGGCACTGAACTACATTAAAGCCCACACTATTCTCTGCCTCTGTGAACTCCAGGTCTGCAATGAGAATTTAACACAGAGGCCAGGCAGCCACAGGCAAAATGAGCCACAGCGCCATAGGCAAAAATCAGCTTTGTGGCAGCAGCGGAGTACAAGCACAAAGGAGAAGAGAGAGAAGAAGGGGTGAGGCTGGATTTGGGGGACATAAGGGCTGTGGAGGAGGCAAAGAAGTCTGAGGGTCCAGGTGATGGGAGAGGGCAAGGAGGGGAGGGTGGACTTTCATGGAGTCCATGAGGGTGGGAGGCTGAAGGGTGTTCACAACAGCCCAGTGTCAACATGGCTGCTCAGCGGCCGCATGTAGCAGCAGCCGCTTTGTGCATTGCACGACACAAATGGGAACCACACCAGTGCACGGGTGTGGGAGGGGGCAGCTGAGCACCCCACCACTGTACACAGCAGGGAGAAAGGCAGCACCCTGCTCCCTGTGGCCATGAAGTAGCTACCACATACCCACCACGTCCTCCCTGCTATCTTCCACTTGCCAAGCCATCACCAATAAGCCCTCGAGGACATCTCCTTTGCTAGTGCAGGTGCTAATAATACCCATAAACTCTGAAGTATGCAACATCAGAGGGTCGTGCACTACACAAGTAATCTGCAAAATCCACCCAGCAGATCTTCCAGGGGATGCTACTGCTCTAGTGTTACCTTCTGGGAAAAAAACAGGAGGTACAGAGAGCTGAGTGAAACAACTTGCCTCCTGCAATGACAGATTTAATTGAAATTGATTTAAAAAAAAGCAGCTAGGTGATCACAATTCTTTTAACAATCTTTTGCCAGTTGACCTTTCTAAATTCCCCCTCTGGATTATTATTTTACCTGTTGCCCAGCATTTCTATATTCACAGCTTCTTATTATGCCTAAGATTCATCAGGGGTTAGAAGGTGTGTGGAAGTCACTGCCATGGCTTTCAGAAACAAAGCAGAGCTAAACCCCCAGGCCTCTGCTTCCCTCCTCACCAGCTCAGGTGTGGTGGTTTGACGGGGCAAAGCCTGAGGACATACTTCAAGCCAATCGCTCTCTTGAATAATGCTATACATTGAAGTAGCATCTTCAGGTTTGGTTCTTGAATGTGCTGTCTTTAATAAAGCCAAAGCCAATAAAGCAAAGCTACAACACAATTCTTAGGTAAGTTACTTTTCCCCTGTCTGCAAACAAACTTATCACTTTCCAGATTTTTTTGCTGATGCCAAGAGTATTTTCAGATCAGCTAACACATTTTCTTAACTGAAGGTCACAGTTTGCCCTGGGATTGTCAAAAAGCTGAGAATCAGTTGCCTTGTAAGTGATTTCCTCACTGTCTCACTTAAAAGAATTTACATTGTGATACAGAAGGTTAAAAATTTTATTTACTTTTAGTCATTCTCATCTACAAGAAATGTTTTGCAAGCCATTTTTTTTTAAAAGAGGTGACACAATTTCTACTGTACCTCTGCCTTCAATATCCCTTAATTTTGGAGGGCTAAGAACTCAAAATACAATTTGTGTCCAAACACTGAGGCTGGGTTTTCTTAGTTATTATTGAAAATGCTTCTTTTTTCCTGACTAAACCTTTTCCTGTGTTCCTGATAAGAAAGGAGGTTGTCGAAGGAGGTTGTCGAAAGATGCTGGCAATTACCATTTCAGATACAGTGGATTATATCATCTATGGAATTTTTTCTCTTTAATACAACTTACTTTGAGTTCAGCATTTTCAGGATCAGCTGCATCAACTTGGTAAATGCATTCCGGAGGTGTTCCTTCCAAGACATAGATCGTTACAGCTGCATGGATATAAGTGTACTCAATGTTAATTAGGTAAGAATAAAGGACACAGCAGCAAACATACTGATACACTAAAGTTGACCAGACTTATTACTGCCTGCTGCGTCTTCTCACTTCACAAGTGTAATTCCAAAATCATCACAAAGAGCACAAATACTCAAAAGATAAAAAGAAATCAATTGCATATCTGTAAACAGGCAACCATCACTGCGAGTTGCAATACAAATGGTGCCTTCAGGAGAAAGACTGATCTTTACATATAGCTGTATATGTACTTGAGCTGCTCAAAGGCTATGGAGTAAAATGATGCATTTGGGCTACACCTGTGTCTTTCTTTACTATGCAGATGGGGACAACATAGCCCTGTGCTATGTCCCCATCACCATCCCCTCCCTGTCCACCCCCTGTCCCCTGCCAGGAGAGCTCAGAGCCTTTCCTCTTCATTTCTGCTTTTCCTTTACACCTGCGAGGTAAATAAATACTGGATTGACTTAAATTTTTGCCTTATTATGGGTGCTAATGCAGTGCAAGGTGTATTTCTTTCCATGACAGACATTCTCACAGCTGGGCTATCCCATACTAGGCCACTGGCAAGAGTCTTCTCCCTCCTTGGGTAGAGCAATTAACAGAACAACAGATCTTTAGATCACGTTATTTGCTTTATGTCCTTTTGTGTCTGCTGGACCTGCTGTTTCTGGACTATTAATTTCCACTGTGACCCCTGCTGACTGCTGCTTCTCATCAGAGCAGTGGGAATCCCAGAGCAGCGTAATGAGTTGTTCCCAGAGGACAACAATATGAATATAAAGTTTAATGAGAGGGAGATGCTTTTTCATAACCAGCGAATGTGCAATTAGTGTCTAATTGTAGCTGGTACTGTTAACTAAAGCCACACAGTTAGACAGATCAGACATCTGTGCTCACCAATTTATGGCAGCTCTAGCTGAGAGTTAAGCTGATGCACTTATTTGTAACAAGCTCCCACGTAGTGTGTTTCATGCTGTGCCGATCCCCTGAAGTGTCACATTTAATTATTATTAGATTCCAGCAGCACCCATGATATGCAAGACACCAGCTATACTGAGAAGATGACACAGCCTCTTCCCTAGGGGAAGCTAATTTGCTTTACAAACTCAGTATTGTATGGAAGCAGGAACATTAATGTGCTTAGGAGGCATTAGTGAAGCGGGCTGAATTGGAGAGGACCTGGTCTGAACCTGTCCAGGCAGACAAACCCTGCCCTCTGCAGCAGGCAAAGTCAAGACTGCAGCCACGCTGCACTGCTGACCACTCCAAGGGCTGCGAGTCGCAGCCTACATAACACTGCTGCTAGTCCACATCTGGGGGGTTCAGCAGCCAGCTCCAAATACCTGCCACAAATGGATGACAGTTTGATATTTTCAGGTTTTAAAAAATTGAATTTTGAATTATTGAATGCTTTTCCATACAGAAAATTGCTAATTATTTGCTAATTGCTAAATTGCTGTTAGAATATCAAGATTTCAGACAGGCTCTCAGTACCTCATGAAATAATAAGAGCATATTTTTACTCACGACCTGAACTGTTGTGTCTGTGTGTGAACACATAATAAATACATCACTGTCCTCTGTTGCCTCATGGTACAATTTTTCCAGGTCCCTCTCTTTACTAAATGAACAAGATAAGATTGCTCAGAGAGTATGACAATTATTTCCTATCCTTTTTATTGATGGCATTGTCACTCGTTATTAAGTACTGCATGGCATGCAAAGCCTGCACTGACAACAGCTGGGCTCCAGACGCTCCAGCCTCATTCCTGATGCTACTGCACACTCCTCCCTGTTGCACCTTTGCCCGTGGTCTGAAAGTAAACCTTGGTAACACCATCTGCCCCATGCAGGAGGCAGAACTCTTGCCTCTTTCATTTGCAGCACCATAGATCACAATCTGTGAGTTCTCACTCTTCAAACTGATTTTCCACTTAATTTCTCATGTGCAGGTGCAAATACAATATACAGGTGTAAAACATTGGCAGAGCAATGTTTTTATCATTTTCCCTCAGAAATTCTTGCACATACACATTATACACTTATTTAAATTTACCTGGCTTCTCCAGTCCAGTTGTCAACAAACTACTGAAACATGTACTCATACTCAATGGTTATAAACCCACCAAACTTCAAGTTTCTAATACATACCTCTAGTTGGTATTCATCTCATCAAAAAAAGAACATATATCTTTATTGATATAAAAAACTTTTTTTTCTTCTAATTCTTCAGGTGCTTCAAAATGGTTAAATCATTTCTGGTCACACTTCAAGAAAACTAAAAGGGCACTTCCAGAAATGAAGCATACCAAATACTTGTGTAAAATAAAGCACTGAGAAAAACAGTATCCTGTTCCTCCCTTATTTTCCTAAAGGAAAATGCTTAGACCACTTTAGCTACAGGCACTGTATGCAGCTATAGTTTTTTTTTTAATCTGATGTCATCTTTTCAAGTATTGTTCTTTTCGAATACCACCATTATCTTACTTTGAATTGCCATATTTCCTCGAAATACAGGACGTTCATTTTTATCTGTTACTTGGACAGTCAGTATATTAAGGTCAGATCTCCCAGTTGTATCTTCAACAAAAATCTGTAAATCAAAGCTCTTTGGCATAGTTTCATAATCTAGGACAGGGTTTCCAGTAGTAACAACCTGAAAAGAAAAAAATTATTATTAGCACCTCATGCAAGAGATATAAGTTATAGTCTATATGAGTGAATACAAGTAAAGGGACACTTTGCATCAGTAAGCAGTGAGTATTTTAGATCATCTACTTGCTGGCACATTTCTTGGCAGTGACAGAAATGTGACAAAAACAGAGTAGAGACCAAAATGTTGTGGCTTCCTGGAGCAACTCACGGAGCTCTTGTGTGAGGGACAGTTTGAGGAGGAGAATGCCTGGAAGGAGCTGTCCTGCCTCACAGGCAATGCTTTCCCTTCAAGGTCAGGACTACATCTCGCAAGTACTTGTCTGTGCCAAGTCTTCACCTTTCCACACCAAGCTCCAGGAGCAGTCGAGGTGTGACGAGACTGAAAACTGGGAGGAAGCCCTGCAGGACACAAGGGCAGCTTCACTATTTCTGTGAGTCAGGAGCACAAGGAGGAAGACCTTTTACTTGCAATAAAGAGTGTGGGGCCAGGAGACGGTGTAGTCTAGCAGGTACCAGCCCCTTCCTTCTATAAGCTGTGTCTGGGAGAAGACTTGCAGGAAACCACAGGAAGAAGGGAGCTGCAGGAGCACACTGTATGAGAGAGGGACCAGAACTGCTTGGTGAAAATGTTGAACTAATTAAAAAAATAACAGGCCTTAAGTTTGCAAGATTGATAAGGCAAACATTTGCTTTGGGTTTTTTTTTAAAGGCTTCCAGCTCTGCATACTGCCTCTTAACACAGAATATGTACAATCACAAGACTGACATTCCATGAAAAAACACTAAATACATTCATTTCGATTTAGGATGAGTCCAGAGCAACAGTAAGATGCTGGAAGTTGTATGCCTCAATCTTCACTGAAGGTGACACTTAAATTTGCTGTGTAAAAACTAAAAAACTGTGAAGCTTGAACAGAGTAACGGGGTGCTGTGGGACTGGAGAAGGAGAAGAGTCGGGGCTCACAAGTGTGTGTGACAAGGAACTTGTCACTGTATTCACAATACTGCAGAATGGAGGAGCCTGGAGAAGATGCAGGAGGAGAATGATGAAATAAATCCTTGATTTTAGATGAGATGCTGTGGCCGGAGGACAAATACAAAAGTGATGTCAGCACAATTAGAAGACAGAAGCCAAAATAGAGCCAATTAACAAAGACAGTTGGAGGAGAGTGAACAGAAGCACAAATGTTTTATGCCTTCTGGTATGTAAAACAGCTGCTCTCTGGAACCTTGCGGATCTTTTTGTTACAATACTGCAGGAGAAAACAACTGTGTCCTGGACCGTCTCCCTCTCTCCTATATTGTACAAATAGAAGCTTCCCATAAAAGTGATGCTAACTCAGAAAAAACATTCTACAAAAGCTTGTAACACCAGCAGGAAGGTTGCTTTCCAAAATGAATGTTTGCTGGATACAATACAGTAAACAGATGCAATGAACTCAAAATGAGAAACTGCCCAATTCTAAGTAGAAATGATGTGCTCTGGGGACTACCCCTCCAGTTCAGAGCCGAATATTTTCATTGGTGGTGTAGCTACAGCCAGACTGCCTAAATACACATCTTCACCCTCCTTTATAGAGATCCTGCAAATGAAGATGTAAATCTAGATGGTCTCTTTCTAGGTTGCTTTTGAGAACAGCTTGCCACTGGCGTAGGCTGCGAGCCAGAGTTCACCCCTCCTCCAGGTAGGAGCAATGCTTACTGATAAAGGCAGCACTGTACACACTTGAAGCAGCTGCAGATTTTGTGAAAGGGGGGCTAGAGTCACCCCATAGCTGTCTACCCCTTGTTCCACCTGAGAATTTCACTACTCCCTGCTCCCCCCTTCACTCCTGGGATGCAGAGTCGGCATCACTAACAGCATCAAGGTAGTTTCAGGCAGCAGTATGTTTTCATGCATTCAACACATCTTCCATGTGATTCTTCATCCACGGGATTCTTCAAACAAGAGTAAGGCGAGGGGGAATGGACAGGGTGCAGATCTCAGAAACTGACTTTCTCAGAAATCTCAAAACATATCCAGAAATGTGATATTGCCTTGGCTTACTGCAACAGGAGTAAATGTGCTTCATAAATACAGAAGAGCCTGTGCTAACAGGTACTTAGCTAATCTGCAAACCCTGTAATTCATACATGAAATACTGCCTTTTCCTATATCTTAGCAAAGATTTAATGGCAGTAGGTAGAGCTGAGGTATCTCATTTTGGATCACATCACTTTTGCAAAATATTGTACAGATCTGCTACAACAGAGCATAAATAAAAGTAGCAATGCTCATCAAATAAATGAACAAAGAACACTCATGTATTTATCCTTGCCTTATGAGTTGTAATCAGCACTCAACTGCTAGTTTGCAGAATTCGTATGCAGCTTGCTTTATGATTTTCTCATGACTGATATTCACTGGCCCAATCTCTTTGTTCCAGTCCCTCGAGTGAGTTATGAAACCCTGAAAACAGCTACAGTTCAAGCAAGACATACAAAGGCTTACAGGCTGTTCTGGCAATGGGGTCTGGTATGAAATGAATATAAACTGGCACTTTGGAAGAAGCAGTCTCCAGCCTACACCTTTCTTGGCCATTCATTTTCATCCTTGTGTCACTCTCTGCATTGTGCTAAAATAAGAATTTCTCCATCATCCCCACCATGAAAAAAATCAAGAAGAGACTTTTTATCTATTTGCAGGGTTATTTTTCCTCCAGATTAATTTCTCAGTCCCACTCAACAAGCCGCAACATAAAATGTTTCTGCTGCACAGCATAGAGATGGCATGGGACAGGAGCAAGCAGGTATAAAAAAGGGCTATGTTTTGCAGCAGAAGGAATAGCTTTATTTCAAAATGCCCAAAAACAGCCTACAAAGGGAGTCCCACATTATGAATTCTCTGTCAGCCAAACCAGCTTAGGGGATGTATCCATTTCCTTCTGCCTGTTGCAACCCCTCAGCTGACACAGTGCAGCTGTTTGTGCAGCCCCATCCTATGCTTCACAGGTGAAAGGGGGCTTTTTTGAGAGTTTTTTGACCATTTCATTGATCTGACTGGGGAGAGGCTAAAGAACCAGCAGTGCTGGCACAACTGAGCTTTGTACTCTGCTGGGAGGTGGGAGCACGGGAACAGCAGCAGCTCCCCACAGGCAGGTCAAATCAAAGAGCCGCAACCTCCTGGGCTCACAGTCTTTCCCCAAAATTTCTCCCAGAAGCACGAGCAAAGCCCTTGTATCAGTTCTGTGAAAACCTGAACTTCCTTGGAAACACTCAGAAAAATGCATTCAAATTAACTTTTTAAGACTCTACCCAGTGTCTCTCCATAACTTTTAAAGACAGTGTCACTGTTCAGGCTCAGATGTACAAGCGAGTTACAATGGGATGTCAAGTTATCATGCATCTGAATGCTCATTGCCAGTGACAAATGTGAGTTAATACTTGCCAATTTATCCAGCAATGAAAATTAGCCTGAAGTAATAGAAATTGCTTTGCATTTGCCATAGCATAAGAGCACACAATAGGTAGAAATAGATCACAGATGTGTGGAAGTGCGATAACTTCTTACCTCAAGATAACTTCCTCATGTGCCACAGCCTTCGTTCAGAGTTAGGTATGACTTTGATCTGACTCAGCTTGCTTTATTTTGGATGTGACTCAAATTCATTTTAATTTTAGGTGAGAGTGGCCAAACAGAAGCTGCATGTGGTTTAACTAAGCCACTGTAAATTCACAGTGACTTCATATAAATTAAGTTGAAAAACCATGGACAAATCCTCAAAAGAGAAGCAGGTCCTGTATGTCCTTCTTCACTTCCTATTTTCCAAAAATCACATTTTTTCTACCACGGAATAAATGGAATTATTGTGATAGGTGGTTTTTGCCTAGATGCAATTAAAAATTATAATCACTATTGCTATTCATCTGTCATATCTATTACAGCATGTCCAAATACTACCACAGTCTGCATTTGCAACTCTTTTCTGATTAAAAGATGAGACAGTGCGGTGTCAGTGCTCAGTAATCCAAGAAACATCAGCCTACATGACTGAACATTGCTCAGACTAAACACAAAACTCACCCTGTATTCGAGATCTCCTTTTGATTCAATATCAAAAGCCTCTGTAAGTGGATTTGAATTTACTATGGTAGGAAGTATTGCAACACCTTCAGAAGACAATGGAGAAACAGTTACATTAAAGGTATAAACTGAAACACCAGCTGCTGCATTTTCTTCAACAGTGCTTGTTGCAGGTAAGCCCTTAAGCAACTGGGTTCTTCTTCCTGCAAGATGAAAATTAATGTAAAATTACTTCCGGGAATCTTAGGCTAGCAGGAATACAGAGCTTGTGCCAAGAGCTGCCATTAATGAGCACAAAATGGCCTGATTCTCTTTTTGCTTGTGAATCGTGGCATTGCATGGTAATAAAACCAGTGCTAATGGCAAAAGAATCAATCTTTTCTCTAATTCAGTACTATACTGTTGTCATCTAGAGTGGCTGTTGTTAAAGTAGTATTGTTACTGCATCATTTGCCTTCATATATGCCTTTATATAGAAGCAAAGGAGCCGAACATGTTTCTATTATTTCATTTCACCCCCTGTGCAATTGCTGCCTCTGTGCACTAATCACATCAAAAAGCACCTTGAATCACACTGACCTGGATGTTAAAGAAGCAATCTTTTTTGTGAATTACACCATCCGCAGCACCCATTTCCTCCATTTTCCCTGTGCTTATTCTTTCTAGGATAGCTGTGCATACGCCTGGCTCATGAGTAGCGTGAGTTAGCAACGGCTTTGGGGGTTGTGTGCTGTTGTTGTCCTCTGCTTTGAGCACGGAAGAGCAACCTCCAGCCCTTGGAGGAGATGCAGGCCCACAAAAGCACCCTATGGTTCAAAACTGCCTGGAAGCAGCACAGGCTGCTGTGGCATCCAACAGCTTTGCATGAGCTCCTTGCTTCTCAGTCAGACCTCTGGACTCCCCAAACCAAAATCTTTGCTTGCTCCATCATTTAGCTTCTGGTTTTTGTTACTTTAACAAAGGCCTGTTGTGCTTTATCTCATGAAGAAAGTCTAGAAAACACAAATCAGGACAGCTTTTAGGGCATGTCCTGAAACAACATCTTAGTAACCTCAAATCCGTAAACTGACAACGTACCTCAAGATGAGGCTATGGCAGGGCTGACTTGTTTGGGGTGGCTTTGCTGGCTTGTCCAGAACGCTTGCCAAGAAAGCTGGCTGTGTTCAGTCAAACTTCCTACACACTGTGTGCCAAGAGGGAGGCAGACACTGCTCACTCAACTGGCCAGGCTGTTCATACATCAGCAATTACTGTAGCAAAAGCTCCATGAAGTCTTTATTCTTGCTGGGCAGCTGCAAGGTAAAAAGCTGCTACGGGAACTAGTCTGAGGCCATTAGGGCTGTAGCGTGTTTCTGCTTGGATGCTCAGGCTCAGCCTGCAGCTTGAGAACGTAATGCCAAGGGCAAATGTGCTGCTTTGCAGCACCTCTGCAGTGTGGGACAGAGCCATCTCTCTTTGCCCCTTCTCATGTGGCTGGGGAAGGATGGCCCACATCAGCTACCAAAGAGGCACTCTAATTGCCATTCCTCCAACGGCAGCAGGCTTTTTAATCTGGAGGGGGAGAGTTCAGCTCCAATGCTTTCCAGTGGCATAAGAAGAAGCCTTAATGACTTTTTCACTGTCAAAAAATCTTGTTTTCCTATATCCCTAGAAAAAATTTGGAGCATTTTAGGGATAGCTCACATATGGCCTTTGTGTGATAGACTTTGCTCATTTTACCGGCCTCTCAAATAACTGTTCCCCATAGGATCAGAGAAGACTTAGGATCCCAGTGCCTTTGCTACATGAGAAGCAAAACTAATAGCAGTAGAAGAGTCTGCAAGACAAAGCATGGAGTCCCACGGTCTCCCTTCTTCCCGCATCCCAACCCAGGAGGCACTTGTCCTCGCCGTGTTTCCTGGAGCACTTCTTAGAGCAGCATGACTCCATCAGACACCTCCAGCTCTTCCTCCTGCACCCTGCAAGACTCACTGCATTGTGGGGAGGAGAAGGAGGGGGCATGGGGGGTGTTGTTCACGTAACCAGCCATACTAGGCTGTAGTGGGACAGTTTGCCTCTGGGAAGACCTCTTTGGAGCACAGGGCCTCACTGGTAAGAGGCAGAGCTGAGGTACTTCCCCAGAGCTTCTCCACAGCTGCATGGAGGTTCCTATGCTCCCACGCTGCAGATACAGCAGGTCCATGGATCACTGATCCGGCTGGGATTACTCTGGCATTTAGGAAAAAAAAGGCCTTGGAGATGCTCTGCAGGTGGGTGAGGTTCAGGCTGGGATGTGGGAGGCTGTGAGGTGGGAACTGCCTGTAGGAGTTAATCTGAACAGGTCACACTGACACTCCAGTAAGATAAGAGTTCAGCTGAGCTGTTACTGATCTATGTCAGTGGAAGCAGGACCCCGTGAAGGACTGAGGTTTTATCAATGTCCTTACAGTTCCTGGAAAACATCATCAACAAAAGTCGCCCATGCAAATGAGACTGGGCTGAGAGAGGCTTCTGGGGATACATTTCAATACGTGGAGCTGAACTTATGTCCTGGTTTCAGCTGGGATAGAGTTAATTGTCTTCCTAGTAGCTGGTACAGTGCTATGTTTTG
The DNA here is from genome assembly GCF_964188355.1 of Buteo buteo. Taxonomy (NCBI): domain Eukaryota; kingdom Metazoa; phylum Chordata; class Aves; order Accipitriformes; family Accipitridae; genus Buteo; species Buteo buteo. The sequence continues at coordinate 15,157,808 of NC_134174.1, read as the reverse complement.
AGTTCAGTATGTGAAGAATGTTGATAACACTGATGTTTTCAGTTGTTGCTCAGTAGTGTTTAGACTAAAGTCAAGGATTTTTCAGCTTCTCATGCCCAGCCAGCGAGAAAGTTGGAGGGGCACAAGAAGTTGGCACAGGACACAGCCAGGGCAGCTGACCCAAACTGGCCAACGAGGTATTCCATACCATGGGACGTCCCATCCAGTATAGGAACGGGGAAGTGGGGGCAAAGAATCGCCGCTCAGGGACTAGCTGGGTGTTGGTCGGCGGGTGGTGAGCAATTGCACTGGGCATCATTTGTACATTTCAATCCTTTTATTATTTCTGTTGTCATTTTATTAGTGTTATCATTATCATTATTAGTTTCTTCTTTTCTGTTCTATTAAACTGTTCTTATCTCAACCCAGGAGTTTTACTTCTTTTCCTGATTTTCTCCCCCATCCCACTGGGTGGGGGGGAGTGAGTGAGCAGCTGCGTGGTGCTTAGTTGCTGCCTGGGGTTAAACCACGACAACTTTGAATAGAATCTCCTGTGGACAGCACCTGATGAATCCAGTTCCCTCAGCAAGCCACAGTTCATTAATGGAAACCATTCATAAAATCAATGAAATAATTTATAACACTCAGAAATGTAGAAAGAAAAGAGTTGCTATTTTTATATTATCTCTAAAGATTTCATTGGCTGTTTATTCAGGATTTGTCTTTCTAAATCACAAGTTCTTACTTCTTGCTCTTTATTTTTAACTGAAATTTTTGGTATTGCATCTAAATGGCTTCTTCTTCTTCCAACTGCTTTTACAAAAGCCCTCCTTCCATATTCACAAGTCCTTGCTTACCTCCTTACTTCGGGGAACAAAACATGCCTGAAGCAATTTAATACATTATTTATCAGAACTACCAACCCCAAACATTGACAAATGCTGAGTCCAAGACAAAGCAATCATGAGGCTGGCTTTGAAAAGTACATGTATATTTAAGTCTCATTTATCTGTGATTTGTTAGTCTTTACAGTGTGCTTGAGTCACACCTTCAAGCTTTTCTCTCTTCACAACCATGCAGGTTAGAAAAATGCTGTTTTTCAAGGAAAGCTGAGATTCACATGCAGTGTCCTGATTACAGTTTGGGGGACATCAGGAAAACCACCAAATACTGACAGGTTCCTGAGGGCTGGCAGAACTCTTTCAGTTCCTCGAGAGCAAAGTGACCCTAATTGAGCAGCTAGCTTACTACAAGCAACACCAAGTGCTCTATGAGCCACAAAGACTGCAGTTTGAAGATCTACTTTAAGTTGCTAACATGCACCTATTCATATGGGCAAATCTCCCATGTTTTTACACTGGGCAAAGAGAGTGATATTACCCTACTAATATTCTCCACAAGTGTTTTCCTGTTTGGTCCTGTTTGGTTGCTTGTTTTACTTCATCAAAAGAAATGTTATCAATATTTGAAAGGACAATACTGGAGTATTAATACTAGATATTGTTTCTTGGAGAGCTGACATCCTTTTCCACTCCAACACTGTCACACTGAGCAGTGGCTATTGCACATGAAGTGTCTCATCCAGCAAACTGTCTTAGCAAGAAGTCATTCTCTTCTTCATTATACTGCTATAACCACAGAGCTCAATCTATTTCAGTAGGAAAATAATTGTTACTTGATTTTTTCCATCCGTGTCTGATCCCTAAATATGTATTATAAAGCTCCCAAGAGAAAGTATAACAGCCAACAGTGTTCTAATTTTAGCAGCATAATGAAATCATGTTCTTACCAGATACTACTCCCAGCAAAATGAGAAGGAGCATGCTCTTCATCATCTTTACGATGCTGTCCTTCATGTTTCCAGGATGCAAACTGAAGGAAGATCATGGCATGTTTTCCCTAGTTCACATCAGCTCCACCTAAATTCTTCCTCTTTGTCATGTTGTGGAGTGAGAAACAAAACAAAGGACCCGTGTCTCTAAGGGAGTTTCTAAACACTGTTAGCTTGTTTGCTTGTCAGAGAACTGCTCCTTGCTGACACTCCATCCACAGACCTGGGCCACACTTGAGAAAACAATCATTAATAGTCCTTTCACTGCAATCACCTTATTTATTGAAGCATTATGAAAAGAATCTAGTATGTTCTAAATCTGGAAATACCATGCTGCTTTCATTGCTCTGGCAAATGAGATGCTCCCTTCACACACCAGAATTAAATATTGATGCTTTTTTACTGAAGAAGAACCTGAAGTTTTCTCATTTCTCTGGCTACCAGAGAATTACTCAGACCACACACAATGCACACGTGGAGGTGAGATTGCAGCATATGAACATGATGAAGTTAGCTTTGCTGTAGCCATCTCAGGAACAGCATGGACCACTATGCTAAGTGCACTGGCTCCCTTAGATTAGGCATTTAGCTAGTGAGCCCACAATACACCCATGCAACATTTGGGTTTTTTTTTAATCTAAGGGCAGTCCTAGCAATTTCTTTCATGGAGCGTAGTATAGGGGTGACACTAATACTGGAACTGGATGCAATATAGGTGCATCAGCATTGACTCATAGAATAATTTAGGTTGGAAGGGACCTCTGGAGGTCATCTAGTCAAACACCCTGCTCAAAGCAGGCTTAATTAGATCAGGTTCCTCCAGGATTCATCTAGTTGATTCTCAAACACCTCCACACAAACTTAACAGCTGCGCTAAGAGGCAGAATTTAGATTCAGGTTTAACACAGTTCTGGAGAAACCACACTGATTTGTGAGCTAAGCTAGCATCTCTAGATGGTTCTGCATGACACTCCGTGGCTGTCCCGGTGAAAGCTGACAGTAGTTCAGAAATCTCTGTCCCGTGTTCCTGTGTTTTGTGTAGTATGAGCATATTAATTGAACATGCTGAACAGGAGCAGCTAGTTTAACACTGGGGCAGGCATTGCCTATGCCTGCTGCATGCGCACCTTAAACTGTCGTACTTATGTGCCCTGGAAGATTCTGCTGATATAATGAAACTGGAAAAGATGCATCAGTAAAGCCTACTGGTTAGAACGGAGCCATACCTTCATATCTGATACTGGTTTGGGGAATCAGTATCAAAAAGAAACATTCATTTGATGGTTGATCTGCATCTATTTTAAAGTGCTTCTAGGGCCTTGCCAAGTCCAGATGCAGCCTGGGTTTAAAGTGAATGTGGCCATACTGTATTGTGATGGGTTGACCCTGGCTAAACGCCAGGTGCCCACCAGAGCCGTTCTATCACTCCCCCATCCTCAGCTGGACAGGGGAGAGAAAAATACAACAAAAACTTGCGGGTCGAGATAAGGACAGGAGAGATCATTCACTAATTACCGTCATGGGCAAAACAGACTCAGCTTAGGGAAAATTAACTCAATTTATTACACATCAGCCAGAGTAAGGTAATGAGAAATAAAACAAAATCTCAGAACACCTTCCCACCACTCCTCCCTTCTTCCCGGGCACAACTTCACTCCCGGATTTCTCCACCAAGCCCCCCCAGCGGCACAAGGGGGACAGGGATGGGGTTTACAGTCATCACACGTTATTTTCTGCCGCTTCACCTCCTCAGGGTGAGGGCTGATCACACTCTTCCCCCGCTCCAGCATGGGGTCCCACCCACGGGGTCAGTCCTCCACGAACTTCTCCAACGTGGGCCATTCCCACGGGCTGCAGTTCTTCACGAACTGCTCCAGCATGGGTCCTTTCCACGGTGTGCAGTCCTTCAGGAGCACACTGCTCCAGCGCGGGTCCCCCACAGGGTCACAAGTCCTGCCAGAAAACCTGCTCCACGGGCTCCTCTCTCCGCAGATCCGCAGGTCCTGCCAGGAACCTGCTCCAGCGCGGGGTTCCCAAGGGGTCACAGCCTCCTTCGGAAACCCACCTGCTCCGGCGTGGGGTCCTCCACGGGCTGCAGGTGGAGATCTGCTCCACCGTGGACCTCCCTGGACTGCAGGGGGACAGCCTGCCTCACCAGGGTCTTCCCCACGGGCTGCAGGGCAATCTTCGCTCCGGCGCCTGGAGCATCTCCTCCCCCTCCTTCTTCACTGACCTTGGTGTCCGCAGGCTTGTTTCTCTTACATGTTCTCACTCCTCTCTCCAGCGGCTGTTTCTCACTCTCCCAACTTTTTTCCTTCTTAAAAATGTTATCACAGAGGCGTTACCACTATCACTGATTGGCTCGGCCTTGGCCGGCGGCGGGTCCGTCTCAGAGCCGACTGGTATGGGCTCGCTCTCTCTCGAACACAGGGGAAGCTTCCAGCAGCTTCTTACAGAAGCCACCCCTGTAACCCCCCCCGCTACCAAAACCTTGCCACATAAAACCAATACATGTATCATCTGGGAGCACACATTGCATCAACCTGTAGCACTGAGGAAGCTAATCTTCCATTGCCCCAGGAGACGTGTGCCTAGACTTTACATTAGTAAAAAAATATATGGAAAACCTCACCCTCAAATTACCTAGTTATGTTGATAAGATATTAATGTAAATGTATTTCTATTGGCAAAAAGTCTAGCCTGTCCCTTTACCTACCAGATCATTGCCTATCCCTTCAGTTGTATTTCCTGGGTCCACAAAGAAGCTTTTGATCTGACTGGACATCTCACAAAGATGAAGTCTGTGTGTGTAGGCATGAACCAGCCTTAATACAATAAGCTTGTGATCTTTTACTAATTATCAGAACACTGTAAAACTGCTGCTAGCTTTATTCCCTCATTTTAGTTGCAATTTATAATCTATCCCATTATACTGCTGTTTCTTTTAATCTTGAAAGGACTATAGAAATATCTGGGCTAAGTTTTAAAGTAGCCAGTCTTTCAGGTAGATCTTTAAATTTGTTTAGTGTCTAGCCTGAGTTTCCATTCTAAGCTGAGCCTTCTCTAGAACTCAGAGGTGACAATTTTTGTCCTTTATTTTTTTTCTCTTACTTCTTAGGCTGGGTTTTTGGGGGGTTTGGTTTTGGTGTGGGGGTTTTTTTTCCTATAAATACATTTTCCAACTTCTTTGTTTTGTCCTTCCTTCATCTGAGAACCTACACAGATCTACTTTCAGCAAGAGTTCAGTGTCCATATACATAAATCAGACTTTCCTCTGCACATATGGTGATAGAGACACCATAGAGGGATATGGGAGACATGGATGGCAAGGACATTTGGAATACCCATGCATTTGAAAATGCATGCCTTTCCTCCGCTTCACCTGGAAGTGCACTAGGTAATTGTTTCAGGTGCTATGTGAATACCCATGGAGTAGTTAATTTCTGTTTTCTCTCTGAATATGTCTCCAGGGCTTTCAAGTAGTCCCTGTTAAGCCTCACGGCTCAAGCATGTTGTGAGAAGAGACCGTAGAGGTGACCAGGGAGACAGGGGGAGAGCCAAGTGTAGCACACAGGGAGGGAGGAGAGTGCGGAGGGCAGCTCATACGGGTGGAGCGAGTATGAGCAGAAAGGGCTCTGGCTCCTTCTTTTTCTTCCTTCAGTCACTGTCAGTATCTCTCAGTACCTCCCTTAGATCCCTCTTTTCTTATATTCCTCTGCTGAGTGGATTTCTATGGTTCTCCGATTCATCCTGCCAGGTTGTGAGGAATAAAGTAAAAAAGCAGCCAGAGTTAAGAAAGAGCCCTGAACAGGTTGAAAATCAAGTAGAAATAAGTATATGCATACCATCAAATATAGAGCTGGTTAGGAACAGATGAGTTAGGAAAAGGAGGGCGAGGCAGAAGTTCCCTGGCAAGCCTGGCAACAGTAGCTCTGCCACTGCAGGAAGGTCAGGAATGAGATTCCCGGGAATATAAAGCAGCTAGATGAAGAGAGGTCAAGGCAGTACAAGCAAGAATACAACCAGGGATTTTGCAGGCAAAATAAAGGGAAGAAAAATTAATTGGAGCAAATTAAAAGGTCAAGAAACAAACCAGGTTTTTAATCATTCCTTGGTTTTCAAGATGATTTGAAATCTGGGCATTTTAGAGCAGTGCAGAAAAAATGCACTGCTGAAAAAATGTCTTCTGGATTATCAGTTACGATGGAGAATGTGAGGAATATGGTACATCTTTCAAGAAATTAAAGAATCTTGGTTCCAGGGGAAAGATCAACAGATCGGAGTGCAAGAGACTGCACTTCTTTTAGGTTGGGATGCAGAGAGAAAGAACATGGGAAGTGAGGGATATTGGGTGGGAAAGAGCAGAACTTGATGGGCAAGCTTTCAATTGCCTGTCCTCAGGAAAGTGAGGGATTTTAATCAGAGGACAGCTTCAGAGAAGTAGTCTACTTGCATAACAAAATGTGCAGGTTCAGGACATTAGTCTTTTTTCTATGTGTTTAATTCTCAATTGACTTCCAGTCTGTCAACAGGAAAGAAATGTTCTCTCACTTTTTAAATGCATCAGAGGTTCAAGACATAATTTTCCCATTAATCGTTATTTCAGCCAGAGTAGTGGCTCTCTTCTGCTTAGCCAACTCACAGGAAAGGAGACATTTTGCTCTTACTGTGGTAATTACTCACCAAAAATTGAGCAGCCTAAGGAGAATTTTCACACACCTGATTCAACCTCAGTTCAAGAGCATTTATTATTGTTATGTCATGAATCAAATTACCTAAACTTTCAGGTTTTATTTTCACCTCCTTTCTCTTTAAACAGTACAGCTTCTCCATCCACTGCCTTGGTAACCTTTCCTAAAATATTAAAACAGTACCTTAGCATCTTACACCAAAAACTTATGCACCATTTCATTCGATTTCTCAGCTAAAAGCTTCCTCTGTACCATTTGTGAGTGACAACAGCAAACTAAAAGTCATGAGTACTACCCAGGCTACCTTAATCTCACCTAAAGCGATCCCAGTTTAGCAAGGTTGGTAACCTATGCCATTATGCAAAAAAGTCCCAGATAGGTATCTGGGCCATCTATTTTCTAGCACCGACTTGTAGACACATAAACCCACTAGTCATCTCCTTGATAATTAACTTGAGGTGTCTGTTAATATGAAGTGATTCCATCGCACCAAGAGCTTTTTTGGGGATCCAGGTTTAAGTAAAGAACAGCATAAAATCTGGGTAAATACACATAGAAGCCCCAAACCGTTGCTGTTGTCAGTGCTGAAACAAGTTCTCCCATTGCTCCAGCAGTTACTCACCCGAGGGATGAAAGTGTTTGCCAGAGAAGAAGGAATCCCAGGAGTCTGTCTTTTGCCACAAGAATTTGAGGACTTATTTTAGGATGACTGGGAGCATGTAAGAGATTAAGATAGGGGAGATTGTTCTGATCCTTCCCATTGCTTCCGCTCCATCTTGACAAATGTGGGCTGAGGCAGACAGATGATTACAAGGACATAAGTTCAAGAAGGCTCCAGATGTACTTGAATCCTCCCTACAATGAGGTCAAGTGACTTCTCCAAGGCCACACAGAAAGTCCAGGAAAGCCAAAGTTCTTGGTCATACTCCCAATCTCAGTCATGATAACTGCAAGACACCATGACTGTAAAAAGCACATTGTTGCCAAAAGTTTTTCTCTTTAAGTTCTTGTGCTGCTTAAAAATACTACATTTACTCTTGTGTTAACACAACACGGAGTCAATGAAACACAAGCTTCAATATTCATTCACCTGAGCAAAAGTAGATGTTACCAGCAACTACTTTATGTTTTGTGGTTCAAGATCAAAAATGTGTGGTGATGTAGAACATTCAATACCTGTGAGAAATTATGTTGTTTGTCCATACCAGTCATGTACATCACTTGAATTTTAATTGTGTGATTTGTCTCCCCCCAAAAGTTCTAGTGCAAGTAAAGATTCAGTGAAAAATGTGTCGAGGCCAATGAAGCCTTCTTTCGGAGTTTTCTAGATATTGAATCAGGGCGTGAACCCATGTGGCAATACTTTGTACCTCATGATACAGTATTTACTGCATATTACAAGTTTGTCTGCTATTGTAATTGCTTGGCCACCTGAGCTGATTGGTAAATATATAAACAAGGATGTGAAGTAGCAAATGATGCAAATGCAACAAGAAAGAATGCTCTGGGCAAATATGGATACAGAAACTCTGAGGTTTCTATGTACACAACATGATGCACTTAGTCAAGTATTTAATATATCACCAAGAATTACTTAAACAGGCCTTTGCATCATGAAACATACTATATCTGATCTATTTTATCAGCGAAAGGGATTTTATTATATTTTGCAAAAGCAACCTTAAATTTTAGCACAAATAAAATATTTTCTGTTGGTTTTGGAAAAAAAACAAACAAAACAAAAGAGTATGCAATTAACAGAAAAGAACATGGCTGGGCACAGGGTGAGGGCTCAGGTGGTGGAGTTTCACTCGGAGGTGGACAGTTTTTTACACCTAACCTCCTCCATCCTTTGAACGGGAAGAGTGAGAATAATTCACTACTTCCTAACAGTGTGAAATTTTGTTTGTTTATGGTTTCAGGAACTTTGAGATCTTCAACTGGGCTCTGTAGCTCTCCAGGGGAGCAGAGGAGGGGCATGTGATGAGAGAAGGGCATGTAGCCCTGGATACACTCCTGTTTTGCTTGGGGTGCCAAGCCTGTGGTGGGGACTGACCTGTGCCAGGGCCCTGAGGTGCCACGGCATATTATAGCCATCTGCATTCACTTCCAGCCCCTCTCAATGGCTGCTTCCCCACAGACACTGGTCAGAAGGAGCTCTGTATTCTCCTATGGGCTTCTTTAATTTTTTAATCAGATGTAGCACAAAACAATAGCAAATCTCTGCCTCAGCTGCTTGCTTTATACTTGATTCTGCTTTTCCCTGATCCTCATCATTTTCTGTCTCATTGCTCCAGGGCTCCAATGGGCCTTGCCTCAAGCTCCAAAGGGTGCTGAATTGACCCATTTCTCCTCAGGAGATTGTAGCCCAGCAGCAGCCCATAGCTGGGAGAGGGACATTCTCCTCCAGGTATTGGCACGGCAAAGCCAGTGAGGAAAAGATAAGTGCTGCATATACCTCCTAGCATTGGCTTCCTCTGGGGAAAATGTGGCTTCTAACCTCATCTGTGGCTGTACCTGGCAACTAGAAGATGTGTGCAAGGGGTAAGGAGGGACGTTTCACTCTCTTCCCCATTTGTTTCACAGTATAAGCTGCAGTCTGGCTGTTGGACTTTAGTGTCTGAAAGAGGACAATACTCTTTTATGTGGGACCTTGAATAACTGCAGGGTGACTGCTCAGGGCTCTTGCTTCTGGTGTGCCTGTGAGCTTCTGTCCCCATCAGATGACTACTCATCAGCTGCCTGGTGGTAACTGCAGCGTGCATACAGTCTCAGTCCTACCATTACAATGGATCAGACAGCATGCAGCAGCCTGATACCACCTGAGGATTTGGTGTATCATTTTTGTTTCTGCTCCATTCTCATGCTTAGCAATACCCAATGCAGTAGTACCACGATTTACTCAGCTACATGAGGACAGAGACTTGTGAAGCACAGGATTGAGGCTGTGGCTGTGAAGTATGAGACAGTGAAAAAGTTGGATCTCTGCTGGGAAAGTTGAGGCGGGGAAGACAGAAAAAGTTGGGGCGTGCGAAGCTGGGGTCCTGATCTGAGGACATGGACATGTGCAATAAGAGGATGAGGGAGGCAGTGGATATGGTTTGGGGATCTTTGCTCTAAGAAGCATGTGGCAGAACAGCTGTGGCAGCATGGACATAGGTTTATAAGTTGGAAAAAAGGTTGTGTGGTGGGGTTAATGGGAGTGGCAGGCATCAGCTTGAAGAGGAGGCTTGGGTGGTCCTATGACAGTAGGAGAGCAGAAACAAACAACTTTTCCACAATAATTTCAGTTCCTACCTCAATATCTTGCCTGGGACATAGTTTATCTAAAGCCATCCTTGCAATCTTTCTACATTTGGGTAGCACTACTATTTCATCTAGGCTATTGGAAAACAATTACAATAATCCTAGTCTCACAAATATCAATTACACACCTGGTTTTGAAAGGAGCAATTTCAATAGACTTGGGCCTGAATAAAATGGTCCAAAGGCAAACAAAATCTTAATTACGCAAAGGAGACAGATGCAGTATTCATCACTGGTGTTGTTCCTTGCTGCCTGTAAGCTCTGTGACTAGAGAAAGCCTTTAGAAATATCCCACAGGGGCAGGGCCAAACTCATCTGGGTACAGACAGAGAATCACTTTTTTACAGTTCATGAGTTTAGATTATGCTTATTTTATCTGAGAGCAAACATGAGTGAAAAAAATATGCCACTTAAAGTGACATGAGGCAAAGTTACATCTGAGTAATAACTTGACCGAGTCTGCCACCACATTAATATGCAAAAGGCAGCAGGAAAGCAGTGCAATACTTCAGATGTAGATATGTCTTGCCTGTGGATTTCAGCATCAACATCATGGAACAGCCTGAGACCACAGAAGACCTCACACAGTAAGCGTATTGTCCCACAAATATTTTGACAGAGATCTGTTAAGCTGTAAAGGTAGGCGGGGGAATGCACAGAGAAAAAAAAACCTCTGCAGCTAAGATTGACCTCAGTCATATAAAACCCAGCTGTTACAATATGAGCTACATTGGTGATAACAAGGAAGCAAGGTCAGAATATGTCCCTTTGCTGTATATGGCTCCCCTGACCATTGCTGGAGCTGAGGGAATATTGCCATCTAGTGCCACACAGAAATCCAGCTGTCTAAACAAAAAAGAGCCATTTAATTCATGTAGGCAATGGTTACAAAGCATGCTAAAAAGCAGGGACATTATGTGCCAGACACATCATTTTGGTCAGTGCCTCTGCCAAGCTTGTTATTGAAAATAGTACCTTTTCTCCTTTAAAAAAATGTTAGTGTGTTGTGGGAACTGAGTCATAATGCTTTGGAGAGGAGACCCCATTCACAGTTGTTCAGCAGTTGTGAAAGAAGTGCAAAAGTACTCTCACATAGTGCTTTAGCAAGTAGCAGTCAGAATGACGGGACGCTGTTGAGGATGGGATTTTTCTTACCTAGCTTGAAATAACTAAAATACAGACCTGCATATGTTAATGTTATATAGTCACCCTAGGCTTGTTTTCGAAACAAAACAGCACTACTAGGTCACAACCGGTGTAACCAACTTTAGCCATTGCCTTTAGAATGGGAAGTGCTGTACTTTTGAAACATCTGTTTCTCTGCCGTGACAATAAAGGGGGTTTGGGATGGCCACCTCTGATGTTCAGATCCCACCAACCCCTAGTGCCTGTCTCTCTGTACCATTTTTTTACCAGGAAGGCAATAATTTTGATGACCTATTGGTGGAAAAATAAATACCACTTTCAGACTTCGAAACCCCATGATCTCAGTTGTGTGATTCTCATTCAGGTGGGCGGACACATGTGCTTACACAAGAGTTCCCACTGACCACAGTGGAAATAAGCACTGGCCTAAACTATATTGCATTCACTGATAGGCAGGCACGCTGGACCATAACATATTTTATATTCACCTCTGTGTGCAACAGCATTATGAACTTCCTCCCCTTGTCATGCCAGAAAGAGCCTTTAGGGGTGACAGAGCAGTTTGGTTTCCCTCAGCCAAGATCCTGCTGAGCCAGAGATGAGGGTTTTTTAATCAGTGCATATGTTTGAGATACTTTTAATGAGGCCGTCAACTTGCTTATCTATGCTACCAAATACGTGCCAGATTATAACAATTTTCAGTCATTGCCCATCTGGAGCAGATTCAAACCAGTGGTTGATTTTTAAAAGCAATTTGAAAATCAAAATCAATTAAGCCATCAAATATTCCAGCTGCAAACAATGTCCAGATTTTCAAGCCAGGAACGTAATGTTCATATCTGTTGACTTAAAATTACTTAAATGTCCCACCAGTATCTCTGAGTTAATTGCCATGTTATTGCTTGTGGTTGTGACTTTCCCACTATTTCTACCCACTAACCATGTAAAGAAAAGGATTAAATCACAGAGAGAATCAGAGGCAATAATGTAAAAGAATATTATTTTTCAGCCTGAGAAGGGTTAGAATATTTGAGAAACCCACCACTCCATTTGCTTTTAAATAGCATGAATTAAGCAAGAGGCTGCTAAATTCATTTGCTTATATTTTTAAAATTCATTCTTCCACATCATCAAATATAAATCCTTACAAGGGATTTTCTCCTTTTCTACGCTGATTTAAATACGCTGAAAAAATGTGTATCACAAGTTCCCCCAAATGGGTTATTTAGGTAATAAAATGTCTCACAATAATAGTAGTGTATAAAGTTACTGATGTCAAACTCTGCCATGATTTTTTAGGGATATTTTCTTTGCTTTAGAGGGAGGTTCACTTAGCAAAGTCCTTATATGCGGTATTAGAAAAGAAGGAGAATATGTGCATTGTCCTAAATGTCCATAAATAATGTTGAATTCAAATTCCATCTCAAAAGGAAGCTGAAAAGCAAGGATGGTAGATTTATAAACACATTTTAAAGCACCTAGAAATTTGACTTCCTAAAACCCTCACTCTTATCATCTCAGTTCCCCATAACTAAGATTAGCTAAAAAAATCTAAGCTAACAGCTTCCAGAAATAAATACCAAGAAGCTGGCAGCAAATTCTGGAATTCCCCCATACCTCTCAGTCCATGGGGACACAAACTGACCTTTCAGATGCAACATAAATCCAGCTGATTTCCTCAGGCTTTTGCCTGAGATGAAGGCTAGCTCAGACAGTTTGGGTGTTCTAGGCAGGAAAGCATTACTAACATTAGCTCAATATCTTAATTGGTGTACTTAAGTGGCTGCATACTTGCCTACAGCTGGATCCAGCACAGAGAGAAAGCTCTCACAGACTTCACTGAGATCTGGATCTGCCTCTTAGGTTTAAAGAAGCTGGGGAAGTGGCAGGAAGGATGGGCATCTTCCCTGCTGGTACAAACTGTCATGGCTTTACTGACATTTGCACCAACCGAGCCTTTACCCTAGGAACAGCACAGCTTTATGAAGCTATGACATAAAATAAATTCACAAATTGTTCTCCTGTGCTAAGGGGCAGCAGTGAGATAACATGCCAAATCTCTTTAAGAATCAAGAGGTGGACACCCCGAAATGTTCACACCCCCAGCAGTCCAGTTGGATGGACAGTCTTAATGCAAAGAAAGGTAATGTCCATACATGTTTAGCAACAGCACCGATGTATCTTTTGTTTCAATTGACATTACTGGCAGACAGGGGGTTTTAGCCATTTTGCTTTACTGATACTTGCAAACCTCTGAGACTGTTTCCTTGCATAAACCATTTTTCTGGAGAAAGGAATTTTTCTTGACAAAACCAGCCTAAGCTGTACAGTCCACTCAGTTGTTTCATCTCAGTCTGGGCTACCCCAGGCTAATGTGCCTGCACAACTGCTGGTGTTGCCACACAGGGAACTAGATCCATGAACTGATGCTGGATAAGAACTGAGCAAATGGATGACACGGCCAGGAACGAATGGCCAGGAAATAGGGGGTCTCAGCAAGAAAGTGCCTGTGAAACCACAGCCTATAACACTCCCTTCATTTGTGTCCAGGGGATGTGGAGTAATGCTGGTCCAGGTTGCGGGATACACCATAAATGGGTTTTACAGACCCTGAAACCTCTAATGTTGTTGCTGTTTTGTGAAGACAGAAATTTAGCCTTGCTTCTGTTTAAAAAAAAAGTGCTAAACATTATAGTATTAGCTTTTTTCTGTTGAATTAAATGCTCTGTGAAGTATCAGAGGGGCAGTCACCATGTCCCAGCTAAATGGTTTGTTTGTAGCAAATTACTTTCTATTCTTAAGCAAAAAGAATTTAATCAAGTGTCAGAAACAAACTACATCTTGACAGATTAGCAGGGTTGCTGCTGTTAAAATAAATTTGTTGCCAGATTTGTTTACAAAACTTCTTTTTCAGGGATGGGTGAGCTTCCTGGAATTTGCCAATCTTTTGAATAAATATTGTAGAGGATTTGTAAAATGAGAATTAATTAAACTTTTCCTCTGAGTGTTAACCAGGCATTTTGCTCAGTGTAAAAAACTGCTTGCAAGCAAAGGGAAATCTTTTTTTGGGGGGGGTGGAAAGGCAAGGAAATCTGAGCACTCCCTTTCCTTTTCCAAACAAAATTTGGGATATAGTAACTATGACTAATACAGGAATTGTAATTTATACATTAGATTTGATATATCCCTTTTTAACTTTCTTCACAGTTCTGCACTGGGCTCAATATGTTTAACTTCAGCTTTCAGATCCTACAGAGGTTTGTTTATTTTTCTACGAGTCTTTTTGGTTTGGCTGCTTCTGTACAATATGTGGCAGATTTGTTCACTTCTGGACTTGGGGATTTTTGATACTGACTCCCATATATGACTTGTGTTGCTTTAACGAAGGCCTTTGAGTGTTAGTCTGCATGGGTGGTATCACCATCTCAGACAAAGAGATAAGCTTACTGTCATCATCCATTCATTCTACTGGGATATCTGAAAGGACCGGATAATGAAATGCTCATCCTAGCCAGGGAGAAAACAAGGATCAGTATTTGCATTCCACCTTTTCCCTCACTGCAAGTTGGGGTTTTTGTGGGATTTGGGGGGGGGAATTGTTATTTTTTTAAGTCATCATGAGGAAAATATTCTTCATTTATGAAACAGCAAACCTTCTGCTCTTTCATGTATAAAGTCAAGAAACAGTCACTAAAGATCCCATCTATTAGAATGATTTTGCTGTGGCTCCAATGGAGAGGAAATCCAAAGATGGTAACTCTTCTGTAATAAAGAGACAAACAATCTGCTCATTTAGACCAAGATTTTTTATGGGTGTTTTTTGGTCAAATGCCACTAACCTGAGAAATTAGTCCTGGACTGTCGTGGTTTAAGCCCAGCCAGCAACTAAGCACCACACAGCTGCTCACTCGCTCCCCCCCACCCAGTGGGATGGGGGAGAAAATTGGGAAAAAGAAGTAAAACTCCTGGGTTGAGATAAGAATGGTTTAATAGAACAGAAAAGAAGAAACTAATAATGATAATGATAACACTAATAAAATGACAACAGAAATAATAAAAGGATTGGAATGTACAAATGATGCGCAGTGCAATTGCTCACCACCCGCCGACCAACACCCAGCCAGTCCCCGAGCCGCGATTCTTTGCCCCCACTTCCCCGTTCCTATACTGGATGGGACGTCCCATGGTATGGAATACACCGTTGGCCAGTTTGGGTCAGCTGGCTGTGTCCTGTGCCAACTTCTTGTGCCCCTCCAGCTTTCTCGCTGGCTGGGCATGAGAAGCTGAAAAATCCTTGACTTTAGTCTAAACACTACTTAGCAACAACTGAAAACATCAGTGTGTTATCAACATTCTTCACATACTGAACTCAAAACATAGCACTGTACCAGCTACTAGGAAGACAATTAACTCTATCCCAGCTGAAACCAGGACATTGGCAAAGGCCTTTACTGCTACCATTTGGAAGATACTGTTCCTGACAAAGCCAGTGGCAGATGTCACTGGCAATGGACAGTCTGCCAATGGCAGCAAGAACTTGAGGGATACCAACAACACTGTCTAGGTGAGTTAAGCACATGGGCTGTCAGTAGGTCCTACAGATAAGTTACAGAAGAGTTCGTGGACTTCACAGAAGACACAGGATTTTAAAAGCATGTAGCATTCAGGCAAATAGACTTTCTTTGATTCTTTAGGTGTCAGATCAGGAGGATTGATTCTTCCCAGTTACCTTTCCCTAAAAAATTTCCAGTTTTTGAAATTATTATGACTGGTCTTAAAGGTTTGATCAGTCAGAGCTACCACACACTGCTGCTGTCCTAATTAAATTAAACTCCACTGGGTCCATCCTTCCAAAGCCTTGCTGGGTGTATTTGAGCAGTGTTTCCCACGGTCATCTGTATGAAGCAGCATGTTGGCAGGATGGATAAGCATCTCCATTTTAAAGACAGCCTCAAGCTTTTCCTTAAAGAGGCTAACACTGCCACTAACAGCTAGGAAATCCTGGCAGATAGTCCACATGAATATCTCTTTCTATATTTGCACAATGTCAAGCACACTATCAGCACTGAATAAATAATAATCATAAAAACCTGGAGTCAGCCAGGAAATAGCTGTGAATGAGACATTCAGATTTTAAAACTCGAAACTGCAAAATTATCTTGTTATGATTCTGGGCAAACTGTTCTTTTCCTTTTTCCCTGATGTTTTCTTTTCATAAAGAAGAAGAAATGCTAATGCTACTGCTGAAGGTAAGAAAAAAAAAGTTTACTTGGTCCTGTATTACAGAATTACACATCTGAAGTGTCCTGCCTGCTTAATACATAAAATCCCTTCAAGGAGCAAAATGAAGAACAGTGCTGATTTTAAATCCAAAGAAAGATAATGTCTGGACAAAGTCAACTTTTTTCTAAATATGACTGAAACTCCATGATAAAAAGGATTTATATGAGTCATAAATCTTTAAAACAATGAGCAAAATTAATGGGGAATTCAGTCTCCAGCTCCATAGAAATAATAATAAAGGGCAACTCCCTTTGGTAAAACAAGTTGAATTTGGTAACTCTTATTTAATTCAGACTCTTGACAATCATTCAGGGTTGCTCTTTCTTCACAAAAGAATGAATTATGTCTCCTTCTCTGCTGAGGTGTAGGGATCCTAAAGTATACTAAGGGTATTTCAAAACTGTATTTTTATGGTTACAGATGAGATGAAACAGATTCTTAAGGTACTTCAAAATCTGCTTTTATAATTGCTGCCAGGGATACACATACAAATATTTTTTTCATGTATTGGTCATATTTAACAGAAATACAAAAAGATCTGAGGAATGCATCAGTATAATCAAATTGCAGTTAAGTTAGTCCAGAAGCATTTGTCAAAAGATATAATGGCAAGGATTATAAAGGAGGAGAATAAACTGAAAACACAGAATGCCAAAAATCACCATCTGCTGAGATGATGGAGTATCATGCTCAAAGCTGTTAAGGTGTTACTAGAGCTGTTGTATGTTACAACATTAAACAGTTAATTGCAGTTCATGCGTTTTAAGTAAAAGGACTGGGGACTGCTTTTTACCATAGCAACCACAAAAAAGAAATCTCTTAAAGCATGTATGCAGTATGCGCCAACAAAAAAGCAAAGAAAATAAATATACTTGGAATTCAGCATTTAAACTATAATTATTTGGAGAAATTGCTCTTTCCAAATTTACATTCAGAGTAGCCTGGAGAGAATAAGACATTCATTCCAAAATTACCAAAAGTCTTTCCTGAGGGACATGGCTATGTATTAGATTCTGTATCTTATCTCACTAACAATTGTTAAGATGACTCCTGATGCTTAGGTGAACCAAGTAGGGAAGTGAATGGATAGAAAAGAAAGGAAAACATCTATCATCTCACTGATGTGTGGCCACTTGTGCTGCATGCAGGGCATGGGTATAAATGAATTGGTCAAGATCACATGTGTATTATTGTTTACCTTTTGCCACTCCAACCATTTCTGTTGTGTGCTGAGGTCAGCCTATTTGTGCTCTTTTAGCATGAGAAGCAACTATGGTGACAAGATTTCTGACCGTTTATTCCCAGGTAGGTCAAGTTCGAGAGAAGGACAGAAGAAAAGGAAAGTAAAATGACAGTGACATCATCATAATTCCCTAAATATTAACACGTGACATTTTTATATCAGTGGAACTTCTTATCCATGTTCCCTTTTAAAATAAAATGCTGATGAGTTCAACCATCTTTCCAGATGTGGTTCAGTTTCGATGGAATAGTTATTTTGATGTATGATTCTTCTGAAGCCTTTGCAAAGGCTAGATAGCTGTAGGGGCAGCAGATTAGAGAGGCAGCCCAGCAAACTACCTGCAGCAGTGATCTAAAAGTTGAGATAGGCAGGTGAAGAGCAAGAAGGAGTAAGAAAGAGGGAGGTACTGCTGGTTGCTGTACCCAGAGGATACACTGAGGGCAGGAGACAATAGGAAGGATTGTATTTCACCAGCCCTGAACTAACTAAAGGTTTGAATACAGAAACGGTTTTAAAACATCTATTGTAACTGCTGAACACAATTATGCCTGTCATATCTGCCAACTCTCATAATTATCTGCTGTTGTTTTAAAAGTGTGCATGGGAAATTTTGCAAAATCTAGGACCAATAATCCCATGGCTGACACAGCATGCTCTTAGACTCTTACACCACAAATGTAGTGTGAGAACTGAACAGAACAGTTGGCCACATTAAGATTCAGATTGACAAAGACAGACTGAGGGGGTTTTGTCAGCTGATGTAAAAATTTCCATAGGCAAAAATATTAAACCCTGAATAAACAGAGGAATTAATCCACATATAAGCACTTTCAGGACCTAGAGATGCCCTTTGAGTTTTCCCTCTACAAATCCAAAAGACACATGTTCATGGGTCCGTGCACCCTTAAATTCTCCAGACAAGACCATTTCTAACCCCTCCAATGTAGACTTATCTCTCTCTTTCAAGGAATTCATATTGTACTGCTATTAAATGTTGTGTTTATCAAAGGACTGCTGTTAGGCCTTTTCACCACCTTAACTCACTTTGTTTACATATGGCCTCTAACTTCATATTTGTATTTGTTTATAACAGCATAACATAACTTCTGCTCCATCGGTTAAGAACAACTTTAGAAATATTTAAAAGTGCCCAACTCTACTGTGACATGCACACATAATTCAATAAAATGCCACTGCTTATGCTACTAAGAGATTTGACTGAGTTGTAATAATTGTGCTAATTATGGTGATGCATGAGGGCACAGAAAAAAAGGCTCCACTGTTCTTGTAAACAGAAGAGTAGACAGCTCTTGCCATAGAGAACCGACAGTCAAAATATGCTTAGACACATAATCTTCCATGAGATTTTTCAGCCCACTATACATAAAGCATTCTGATTTTGGTAGCTTTCCTATATCACGGCTACAATTGTAATAGTATTTTAAAGTTACTAGTAGCTGCAATGCCAAGAGAAAAATAATGTTCTTAGCACAGATGGAACAACAGGTATTGTATTATCAGATTGTTATAGAGTCCCTGAACGTAAACATGAATGCAAGTAGAAATGTAAGAGCTCAGATTTAGTATATGCAGAATAAGACCCCAATTCCACACAAGGAGGAAGAGGAGTTTGTGTTTAGTAACAGGTTTGAATTTGAATATTTTTAATTGATCTATTATTATCATTATTATTATCATTATTATTATTATTATTATATATCAATCAGCAGAATTAAACACAGACAGAGGGAACCCACAGATGCCTGCTGTCTCTTAAAGAAAAAGCTCTTTTTCTAATCTGTCAATTAAAAGATTTGGAAAACAACAGTTAGTTCTGGCTATAATCTTGCAGTGAACCAGTATCCAAAAGTGAACTACAAAATACTCAAATGTTAATTTCATCATGATTTTTAGTTAATTTTTTTTCGTAAATCAGTATTGTTCACTTTTTGTTGGTCTTGTAACTTTTGCAGATGTCACATGTTGAGTATCTACAAAACGAGACTTGATTCAATGCACAGAGCTGCATCACTGGAGGTTATTAGGCAGTTAAAATGTTTGATGGCCATAGATGTACAAATATTTTCTTAATGTGAACCTGCAAAGTTGCAATTTTAGCTCCTAAGCATTTCAGTAGTGTGCACCCTTCATAGGCACCATGGGATATTTTTAATGATGCCTCAATTTTTATTTGGTCTTCTTGACTAGCTATGTTTTGCCATTTAACCCCAGAGTATCATTAGTACTGTGTGCTTATACTTTGTCTGCTTGAAGGAAATAGTGCCTGAGGAACACTCATCGAACCATAGGTTTCCAGCAAATAGACTATCAAAGGACAACATATTTCTATCATTAAGAGGAGGATTTAATTCAAAAATTCATTAGAACTCTAAGACCGTAACTGAGGTCCATCCACATCAGGCCTCTGCAACCATATTGCCTTTGTAAAACGTCCGGTGAAGAGTTTGATGACAGAAGTGCAGGGTGGCCTGTGAAACATTTTGAATGTCACATCAAAATGTCTGTGAAACAACTTCTCATTGCATGTAAGCCAATGCTTAAATATCAAACATATTCTTTACTTCAGTTGCCTTTAGTCGTCAGGCATGTCACTCACTATACCCAAACTCCTGCTAGGGCCTTTGAGATCCATTTGGACTGAGTACAGAATTTGCAGTGCTTATCAGAAGATACTATCTTTGACTCTTCCAGGTTGGGATGAGAATCTTATTAGGACAAAGCTCCTCGCAAAGCGAGCACATCGACATGAAGAGCTACAAGAGACTTCGCCGTACAATAGATGAGACACAATTGATTTCTGGCACTCCACTTCCAGCCTCAGCCAGAAATACAAGACAAACAGGCTTGCTTTCTTCTGTGATTTCAACATGTCTGCTTCCTGTACGGGCTGGAAATAGGACATACCATAACAACTGTCAAAATATTTCAGAACCTCAAGCAAGGTGTGATTGGAGCCGGCTTCTGGAAGCAGCGAGGCCTCGGGGAGCCACGCGAGCAGGCTGATTTAGGGCCCAAACATGACCTCCACCAAAGGCATCGCAGCGTGACCCTCACTCAAACCTCTTGTCTGAGCGGCCCCAAACTTTCAGAGCTGGGCTGAAGTAAACTCGAGTGGCTCCCAAATGCCAAGGGACAGTCCATCCAGGCCGAAATCTTTATTTTTCGGTTCTGACAGCCCTTGGGGTGCCTCCCCTCAGCCCACTCAGGCACACCGCCTGGGCCTGCCAGGGATGAGTCCCCATTTACAGCGGGCATCAGCAAGCTGCTGGGAGAGGGGGACAGCCTGTGTGCCTGCACTTGTGGAAAATGGCGGGAGGGGAGGCAGGCCTCTGCGCTAAGGGGAAGGGGCCTCCAGCCAGGGCCAGGGCAAGGCTGGGAATGACTGCTGGCTTCCCAGGGAGAGGCAGAGGAGAGCTGGCTGCTGAAGGGAGGGGAGAAGGAAAGGGGGCTTGCCCCAAGCAGGTGAGGAAGCATTTAGAGAGGAGAAGAGGGCAACTCCAAACAGCTTTGTGAGGAGGGAGGCAGGTAGCTGGTGAGAGGTGGGGAGATGACTCAGGGCTGGGAGAGATGTATGGGAAAGACCTGTTCTCCACTGAGGGAGGCAGGGGAGAAGAGAGGCTCCTAACTGCAAAGCAGTTAGGATAAACAGCAAGGCAGGGCATATTAAAAGACATGGTAGTGTTTGGTGAGGCAGCTGGGCCCAAGTGGGAGGGCGGTGAGTGAGAGGCTAGGAGTGAAAAACAGGCTCCAAGATGGTGCTTCAGCAGAGCGACCTGGTGGGAGATGAAAACCCTCCCTGCAGTGTTAGGGTAAAAGTGACAGAAAAGAGAGAACACAATTCAGAAAAGGGAAGTGTTTGGGAGAAAGAGGGCTATGAACAGGAGAAATATGGCATCTGCGTTGAGAAGGAACAGAAGAAAATGGATTACGATGCAGTAAGGGAGACGCAGTAAGTTGCTGTTGTGTGCTGCCAACACACGCAAACATGGCTGGTGAATGGAAAGTTATAATATACATTATTCAGCAGGGCAAACTTAATTTTTAATGAAAGTATATTTCTATGCCTACCTCATGAGAAATGTGTGAAGATCTTTGGGGACCCATGTTTTGTGGTTTTCATTATTCACATGGGCATTGTGAGAGAGCAAAGCTTAGGAATGTAGCATGCTGTTTGAATGCAGACTTAATACTGAGGCAAGGTAACTTTCTCCATCCCCAAGTGTTTTTGTATCTCAAAATCTAAAGAACTTTGCCGTATCTTTCAAAAACGCAGGGAACTCCTACAAGTTTCTTCTTTTCTGTCCTCACTGCATGGTTAAGAGCCTTCCTCTACAGTCTGGATATGGCCTTCAAAAATATTATTGTTGCTGTTATTTACCTAGAAACAGTTTCAAATAAAGCAAAACAGATAAATATTTAATAAGTAAAATACAAGTGATTCACTGCACCAGTGCTAGATATGCTAATTTTAAGAAGCCGTACGAAACATACACTGACAGTGTTTTAAAACAATTCCCCTGTGATCTTTCCCAAGTACCTATCAATACAGGGAAATTGAATTTTAGCCTGTCAAGTGCTCTTTGACCTGTCATTCATGTCTCCCATCTTGCCAAATAGCCACATGGTTAAGAATCTACCTCTCAGTCTTCTGCAGTGAATGCACTCCCCTGACCTGGTCTAATCCTCAGTTTCTTGCCGTAAGTCCACCTGATGGAAGTGTTAGACCACGGACCTTGGGTAGTGTGTTCTAAGAAGTGAATTTGAGATCCATGTTTCATACAGGTTGTACGATATTGCTGAGACGGGATGTTCAGGTGTTTGGTGGAGGCCAGGACATGGGGAACATTCTTGAGGGAGAGAAAATATTGGAAAGGAAGATGGGTCTGAACTGAAGTCTCAGACTCCTAGCTGAAACCTGAAACTCTTGCAGAAAAAAATGAAAGTGCTTTGCTTCTTACAAGCAATTGTAAGAGTCCCCATGTCCAGTGACAATGCATGTCGGCACTGTACAAAGCAGTCCTATGATACACTGTTAGTAACCATTACTAGCTTTGGTATCAGAAACACTCCAGCTATGGTAAAACAGTAGATAAGATAAATCATCCTCTTGAAAAGCAGGATAAATTAGCTGTAGTACAGTGCTATGTTAATGCACTTAGACTATAACCAATACCTGAGCAAAATTGTTTAGAACAAGCTTTTAGACACTGGAACTGAAGGACGTGCAATTTATTTTTTCATACTGAAGGACGCGCAATTTATTTTTTCACACTGCTTGCATAACTATTTTGGGTTTGAAATGTGTAGTAACTGTTGATTTCCACCTCTAGTTCATGGCCTTTTTTTGGTAGCATTTTTTCTTTAAAATTCCCAGAGTTCACTGTGATAAATTATCTTATTGTGCATTTTTTGTTCATAGATCTGTGCAGTATACCTCTCTTCAGATTTCCCATTTCATCTGATTAGCGCTGCTGTAGTGTTTCAAGCATTGTTTTGTTCTGGGTGAAGCAATTCACAACACTTGTTTGAGAAATATGTTTTTGTTGGGATACAAGAGTATCTCGCTTAGAATTTCTTTTTCAGTTCTCCATTTTTCTGACTGTTTCTTTTTTAAGTGCTGGCTTCTTTGGCTAAGACGGAACCAAAAGCTTAATTTAGATTTTTTTTTCTTGTGTTAGTTCAGAGGGCAGTAAAATAGGTTTCTCTGCTGTAAGTGCCTATTTAATACAGTTTTCTAGCTCAAGTCTTCTATGATGGCACTCACATGGTGTTTGAGACAACTTCTGAAATTATGAAGAGATCAGAAATAGTATAGGGACTGAACATCTCGCCAGACTGACTCTAGAGAGACTGGCTCATAGCGGCTTTTACATTTGGCTTGCTAAGCACCAAGTTGTTTTAATGGCCATCCTGTATACATCTTTTTGCAGAAACCTAGATATAGGACTTTTTAAGTATCCGTTTCATTTAATGAATTTAGCTACTCTAATTATCACATACCAGACTAGGATGTTACACTGTATTAAAAAAAAAAGTTTCACAATCAGTTTTGCCAGAGAAAGGCAGGACTATCTATCTGGGTTTTGCACCTTCTCAATACAAACTTCTCTGGTATCTTTTCCCCTTCGGTGCAGCTGTAGTATTAAACAGAAACTTCATTCATCCACTGTGGAAAGAGAGACTACAGATAGATAAGCTACAGGTTAAAATTAGCAAGAGTGTAAAATCCACTATAAAAATAATTTGCACACAAGTCAACAATAAATTAGTTTTACACATCTCAAAATCCTGGAGGAGGATTGAAGTTTCTGTACTTTTGTGACTGACAGCCAGCTAGTTTGCTGGTGCTCTTCTTATGCAAACTCCATCACTGACCATCTTTAAGGAAGTCCCATGATTCATTTACTGTTCCATACCCACCGAAGTAGATACCTAGGTTTAAAAAACTGTCTGCTATGTAATAATTTCTGCTATATAAGACAGAATCACTACTGTGGTAAATCCATTGCAAAATAGGATCCTGAGAAGTACTAATAAATGTCTTGCCAAACTGCTTAAATCATAATGTCTTTGTCTCAAGAACATCATATGTTTACAATCTTGTTATGATACTGAAGCCTTATACAGCTGTTTTTTTGTAATACTTTTGTTGCCAGTTTAAAGTCATCTGGTGTGCTTATTGCCAGGTATACATGACTTAAAGCTGAGAGTCACAAATTTTTGTTGTTGTTGTTGCGACTACACATGCACCTTCAGCAAACTCATGATGTGTTCTCAGTGTACGACAGTGGAGTTGAAATGGAATCATGTAATTATTTATCTGTACATGGTGATGACATATGATAGCCACATGTGAGAATTGCTGTTTTAGTTTGTTATCTCTTAACATTTAGATCCTGAAAATTCTATAAAAGTTGGACTGATCTCCACATAAGCCAAAGATTGATACACAGCTTTGGATCTCTTCTAAATGTCGTAACTTTTCCTGTGCTTTTATAAAACCCAAGTCTTTAACTATAATTCTAGTAAGTAGATATAGGAACATACCATTTTTATCTCCTGGTTACTTAGTGGAAAGCTTGCATTTGGAGATCATCTTATTAAAAGACCAGTGATACATGGATTAAAGATTAGAGGTAAGGTTTCATCCATATTTTGCTGCTTATTAATTAAAGGCCTTAATTTGCTTACAGTTTACTTTTTAAATTCCATGTTACGATTGGATCACTGTAGTATTTAGAAGCTGCAACCAAGATCAAGGCTGCATTATATTAAATTCTGAAAAACCACACAGTAAAAGGAAGCCTCTACTTGGCAGTTGAAATAAAACAAGATCCACAGGGACTGAGGAGGGAAAGAAGTACCTTTCCTGACTGACTTAATTATTTTTCTATGGCAGAGTGACTTGTTCAAGGTCACAGAAGAATTAAATTTCTGTATTGGTGAGCAGGTGGAAAAAAAACAGAGGATGTTTAATCTGGACTTTCATGTGCAGTTTTTTTACTAATTATTTCCTATGGAAGTAAGTCTTCTGTGATGATGTTTGTGCCTTTTACTCCCTCTTTTCCTCTCCACTCATAACTTTTGCAACCATTGTTTAATAAAAACAAATTTGAAAGAGGAGTAAAAGTCTTAAATAGCATTGTCTTTCTACAAATTTTGTGAAAGCACATGCCAGGAAAAGGGAGGAAGAAACGATCCAAATGCCCTTGCTGCAGCCTGAGTTCACATTCACAAGACAGAACTACATATATTCCCAGCCATGGGAAAATCTTCTATAATGTCAGATCAGCTCTCTTCCTATTTCGCTATAGGGCTCCAGAGCATAACACACAGTTGTCCATGCTACATACACTAGTTTCATTTGGCTCCAATCTGGAGTGAAGTAGTGTTCTTGGGGAGGAGCCCTGGTGCAAAACAGAGGCTACTTTTCTGCAGCTTCAGGACTTGCACCCTACAAGCCAACAGAGACAAACATATCTATAGTTTGCTCAGGGACGGGGTTCATTCCTTGGTGCAGATCCTAGAGGTAGCATAGATGTAATCAAAGCAGAACTTGCACTTTTCAAACAAAAGATGCTGCTTATTGGATAGTCAGGCATATCT
The DNA here is from genome assembly GCF_964188355.1 of Buteo buteo. Taxonomy (NCBI): domain Eukaryota; kingdom Metazoa; phylum Chordata; class Aves; order Accipitriformes; family Accipitridae; genus Buteo; species Buteo buteo. The sequence continues at coordinate 15,132,202 of NC_134174.1, read as the reverse complement.
GTTGATTGTGGAACCATTGGTTTAATGATGATGTTGCTCTTGAATACATATGGTAGGGAGGATGAAGAATTCCTTTAGGAGGGCTTTGGAAACCTTTCTCTCGAATTGTAAGTCACTGGATTGTTTCTTTTTAGGAAGGAATTGGTGCATCTTGCATCTTTGATTTTATGCTAATTTTCCTTCATATGGTCTGTTCCTGTTAGAGCCTAGACTGTAGTTCTGCAGTGTGTCACGGTAAGCAGCATGTAGATTAGTGCCATGTGTTAAAGTTGGAAAGTTTCTTCACTTTTTTTGCTTGGTTTGTGGCAGCTTGTATTAAATAGTTTCCCCCTCCCCTTTTTTCTCAGTTGTGCGGTTAGGAATTGCTTTATTGCTTGTGTATCCTGTGGCAGTGTTTAATATTAGTTACGACTTTTGGCCATACATACTTCCCTGACATCTTACGTCAGTTTTCATTGATGGGGATTTCCTGGGTGCTCACATACCCTTTTTTTTTTGTATCTTCTATGCAGATACATGTCTTGGGTAATCACAGAAGTGTTACGGTATAAGCTGTGCAGTGTAACTTCTTTAATTATGGGACTATCTATCTGACCACTGTCAAGACTTTTGCTCAGCTATCTTGCAGTGAATTTGAGCACAAGTGCCAAACATGGTTGACTATTAATTTCATGACATTTATCATTCTTCCTAGGGAATTCCATCTTGCTATTCCTGGCCAGTTTTATGTGTAGTGTGCAGAGTTTTCAACCTCAACATAAGCAGTTTCTGTCTATTATTTTTTTTCCCTCATTGATGATTATGCCTCCTTATAATTAAAAACATCAATCATATCCATTCCCAGCTGAATTTTACTAGACCAAGTCAAGCTCTTCTCATATGATAGACTCTTAATTCCTCTGATCATTCCGATAACCACACTTTTTTGTAGGAAGATTAATTTAAACTGGTGGCTAGATCTGTACTTAATATTCCAGAATAGGTCTTGCCAGGGCTTTGTATTATACCACAACTACCTTTCCTGCTTCTGGAAATTCCATGTATAATACATGGAATTAAGGTCACACTTCTTATGGCTGCTTCATGTTAGCTGCTAATAAGCCTGCCGCAATTGACTGGTTCTCTTTTGAGGCACACTTTGGTGAGCTTTCTGCTTCTTTGACTGTTTTAATTGTATTCCTGTCATTTCTTGTAGCTAATGTTACATGACTGGAGGCACTCTGGCCAGGCCATACGGTATGAAAGCTTTTAGGCTTGCCTCCGGGTATTAAGGATGGGACTTGCATATTCCAGCTACTTTTTGGAAGAAGTGGAGTGTGAATGCTGTCTGTATTTAATATTGCATCTGTTGACAGTGTATAAAAAGCAAACGCTGTATGTCCTTTGCCCCAAACGTTTATCCATTTTAGCACTGTAAAAAGCCTAGTCTTAATGAAACTATACAAAATTTACTTAAATCCATTGTAGACTGTAGTACCATGTACCTTTCTGCAGGCAGCAGTGCTGACTTCAGCAACTCCTGTCCCGCCGCTCTGGCCACTGCTCCAACCCCTGAGCAGGCCCTAAACGCTATTCTTTTTTCTTGAGTCTAGATTAATTCCATGCTCTGCTTCAGTGTTGTCCCACAACAGTTTGAACCAGCAAAAAGTGAATGGTGACAAAGGGTCTTAAAGGAGTGGCTGGGAAGAGAGGTAGGATGGGGAAGGGACTACGTAAAGCCCGCACCACCACTCCGAGAAGTGCATGTTGAACTGTAAACTTCAATCGTCAGTACTCTGCTGGGGCTGTACAGCTGTATGAAAGATGCTGCATGTGGAGTCAGTGAGGCTGCTTAAATGAAACCAAGTCCTTCACCAGCGGTGTTTATGTTTGGCTTAATAGGCGTGAGCTGGAGCAATAGGCTTATGCTGTAACTCCTTACCCAAATTAGGTATACTGCGTGCAAAAATGTTCACAGGAGTGTTATTTTCTATTCTTACCTCGATGGAGAAACAAACCAAGAATGACAGAGTCCTAAAAGTAAATGAAAAGCACGTACATCCCACTGGTTATGTATAGCAAGATGAAAACCTGGGTATTATTTGAAAGGAGCGGGACCTGTGAGTTCAGAGCTGTGGCACCATAGCCTAAAACACCAGAACAAGAAAAAAACCCATTTGCAAACCGATGAAAGCCTGTAGTCAAACACAGATTAGGTAGTATTTGGACAACAAAATGGCTGTGGTTGTGGTTATAGGTGATCCACAGGAGCGAAGCTGGAAAAAGTCGCGGGGTGGGGGGAGCCCCGGCACCGCAATCCGGGGCCCTTTCCGGGCCGCGGGGGCCGTGCCGCAATTACCGAAAGCGCGTCCCAGGGACTTACTGCGGGGCGCGGCGAGACGCGGGGCGCGCAACCCCGGGGCGCGCAACGCCAGCGGCTGCCTTCCCGGCGAGGCTCTTCGGCCGCCGGCCCCGCTCCCCTCGGCGAGGCGAGGCGAGGCGAGGCGGCGGCTCCGCCGGGCCGGGCCGGGCCGGGCCGGGCAGCGCCGCTGCGCGGGGGCGCGGAAGGGCAGCGCGGGTCCGGCGCCCCCCTCGGGGCGGGCGGCAGGCCCGGCTGCCGGCGGCGTCGCGGGGCGCGGCGCGCAGGCGCGGGGGGCGCGGGCATGCGCGCTGGGCGGCGGGGAGCCCGATCTGATAGGGAGCAGGGGCTGACACTACCCCCGTGTGGGCGGCGGAACGTCCCGAGGATGACGTGCGGCGTTCTCGAATCCCGTGTCTCGCTCGCTCGCTCGCCGCCGCCGCCGCCGAAGGAAACGGGAAAAGCAACAAGGAGGCAGGAGCAGGCGCGGCGCCATGGCGGCCCTGGAGCGGCCCGTGCCCAGTCCCGAGGCGTTCCTGGGCCAGCCCTGGGCCGCCTGGGTGCGGGAGGCCGCCCCCCCGCACGCGCACGGCGCCGCCCCCCCGCACAGTAAGGGCAGGGACCGGCCCGCGGCTCGGCACGCCGCTCCCCTCCCCCGGAGCGCACGCAACGGCGGCGGCGGGGCCGGGGGCCGGGGGCCCGGCCGGGCCGGGCCGGCCCCCCCCTCCCCCCCCCTCCGCCCTCCCCGGGGCCGCGCCGCGCGGCGGGAGGTGCCGCCCCCCCGGGCGCTCAGCTGACGCGCCGAGCCCCCGGTGCCATGTGTGCGGGAGGCGCTGGCGCACGCCGCGCCGTGCCGTGCCGTGCCGCTGCCCCGCGGCGCGGGCTCCGCCGCTGGGCCGGCGCCGCGGTGGGGGAAGGGGGCGAGGGGGAGGATGCGCGGCGCGGAGGGGCCGGAGGATGCTGCGGGGGGGGGCCGGAGCGTGCTGCCGCGGGGGGCCCGGCGGTTCCGCTCCCTGGCAGATGCTCCGACCATTGTGCTTTTGCTGTCGCAAATAGAAACACTGCTCACCTCCTCACCTCTCCTCCTCCCCCCGCCAAACAATAAATGCACACCTCTGGGCCCTCGGCGCTTCCTGACTCTGCTTCTCTTCTGCAGGTGTAGATCTAGAAGAGACTGGAAAGGAGGGTGGAAAAAGCAGGGAGGTTATGAGGCTTAATAAAGAAGGTAAGTGGATAGTGCTGGCACACCTCTCTACCTGTCTGTCTCTTGGTGGCTGTGGGTGACTGTGGTTTGGCCTTGACAGGGTAGTCTAATAGCATACGGATCTCTCTGCCGTGAAGAGTGTTTCGGGGTTGGATACGCGCAGGTGACTGTCGCTGTGTCAACTTCTCCTGAAGTACGAGGATAACAGGTGTATGCGTGCGACTGACAGACTTGGTAAAAGATAAGGCAATTTTAAGTCAAAAGACAACTACACATCAGTGGCCATATTGGATTTTTTTCAAGGACCCCGTCCCTTGGTGCAGTGTTTCACTTTCTTCTGTGTGAAGATAAGCATATAAACCCGTGCATCGACTTTAAACGTTATATTATCATTAGCGACTGTAGTGGAAAAACATTTTCACTCGCGGAGAGAAATGGTCTGTTACGATCTTAGCTCAAGTCACGTTTTATTCTTTTATTCTCACTGCTGAGCGTGACTTACAGTCAGCTGAGGGGCCAACGTCTAATATTATCTAAATGTGAGGCTAAGCCACGCATATTATGCAAACCAAAATATAATAGCTCATTTTGGCCATAAGGTTTTCTGGTACCATAAGTATGAACAGGCAAATTCCAGGCTAATGGCATTTGCTAATATGCCATGTCTGACACAGTTCTGTCAGTTGCGGGAGGAGAAACTTCAGTGGTGAGCGTAGGCAAATCAAATTTACGCATTTCGTTTGTGACATGCGTCCTTAACGTCATGCTGGGGTAACACCTAATGCAACTAGTGAAATGGTTTGAGGCGTATTTTCGTATAGCTTTCTGTTTGTTTCTGTTCTGTTAAGAAAGCGGTATACATATACAACCCTTCTGCCACGAGAAACCTGTCTTGTGAAGTCAGTTCATAATGGATGATCCCATCATAGTGAAACTTCGGTGTGACTTACTGATGCTGAGAGAAATTCCGCTGTTACCTGTAATGTCATCATATATATTCTGAAATGATGTTAAGTTTCTCGTTACATTATAGCTTTCATTACACGTGCGTTCAATTTTGAGTGTCTTGGCAGCTTAAAGGAATCTTGTGTTTTCTAAACAAGCTCTTGAAGAAAGAACGAATTAATCAGTAACATAGACTTGTGTGATAAACTATAAAATTACATGGAGGACACATTAAATAAAATTATTTAAAATACCATAAAACCTCCCTTTTGAAAGACCTTTATAGCGATGCCAACCTTGATTGTGTCCCTGTCTTGATTATTAGGTGCCTGAACCTCTGTATTTTGTGAGCCCAAAAATAAGTTAGAGGCAGAACTGGGATTTTCATGTAGTATATTTATAGGTAAAAGGTTCAAGGCTCAAACAGTTTGTATGTCTATCAGTAATGTTGAGCATACATTTGATTCAAAAGTAATCAAACAAAAATCGTCCTACTGGAGCTTGGCCTTCCTAAGGAGTTCAATTTGTTGAGATAAAATGTTTTGCGCCTAGAAGTCCTTGAACACAAACTCTTATTATAAGCTTATTTGAGACATAAAGTTCAAAGCACATCCCTACTCCTTAGTCATACATAATATGCAAATTGTTTCCTAGAACGAGTCAGTTTAGATTATCAGCTCTAGTCTCTCATTGTTTGTTTCTTGGGGGGTTAGAGACTCCATCAAAGTAGCTCTATTTAAACTCACTATCCAGAAAAATTATTTCCAAAGTATAATGTCATTGCTGACGTTATGATAGTGACAGGTGTGAAGCACTCATTAGCTTTTATAGGACTTGCATTGTAATACAGTTTAAAAAAACAAAACTGACTGTTATATTTAGAAAATAAAAAGCTTTAGGAATTTTATCACTTCCAAGTAGTAACTTGCTTTGGATCACTTAGAAAGAACTTTCATGAAGTTTGAATAAATTAGTATGTGTTGAAATATTTCTACCGTATTCACTTAAGCAGTCTGTTAATACAGGTGTTTTCACCACACCCATCTGTGTGTCTGAACACCCACTGTAAATCTTCCTTAAGCCTCACTATCCTTATTAATAAATGTGGGGAAAAATTTGAAGAGTTAGATTGGTCTGCAGAAAACATCGCTCCTATACTTGCAGAAATGCTTGTGCATTTATTTTGATCTTGCACACGTCTGTTGCGTGATGTGATGACTTTTTTTGTCTGCTTTGTTCATAGACAAAGGGTCGTGGTTGTGGTAGGTCTTAATCCCAAACCCAACTCATTTTTCTTTGCAATCTTACCTATTTGAGCAGGCCGCCTTATGGCATTTGTGGTGCCAGGACATCATAAGCGGTGTCTTAGAAAAATCAGACTTTACTTGTGTAAGGTAACTGGGGAATGATGGGCAGACAAGACTTTAAGTATCATGTCCTGCTAGATAAAGATAAATCTGATCTCACCACATTTACTTTTTGTAATATTTGTCTGCGTTTTGTCAACTTTAGTCGATGTGACCAGGTTTACGTGGCCATTCCCTTGTAAGCAGTTAAGCAAGGAGCCTTTTTAGACTAGTGAAACTGTGTGTGGAGAACATGGTGGGGGGAAGGGGTGGGAAGACGATGGTGTCCTCCAGATCACGACAAGGTGTTTCTCTTGGTTTTGTAGAAAAAATTATGTCAGATGTCAAAAAGTGCTTCCAGCTAGCTTCGTCCCTGCATTGTTGCCTCCTTTCTGGTTGTGTACTATATGTGTTTAGAGTGATGGGCTCTCTTCCTCCTCCTCTTGACCCAGGCAGGAACCTGGGAGGCAGCATTCCCCAGTGGTAGTGGGGAGAAACACTGCCAAATCTCTGCTGCCAAAGTGGTTGATAGTACTTAGCACATCCCTGGGCAAAGGGGTTGCAGTCTGGCTATGCTGTTCATTTCCGTAATGCAAGAGATGCACCGAGGCCATGTGCCCCATCTTTAGGGCAGAAGTAAAGATGAAGAAATATTGCTCGCTGCTTTCCTTTATTCTACAGTGTCTATGTAGGCAGCACAGAGGGAGAGAAATTTCCTGAAGGTTTGTTCAGTTTTGTAGATGGAGTTGCCTTTTGCATGCTAATACTCGCTTTATGTTTTCCTTTAGCAAATACGGTATGTCCATGGTTGACTTTTACTGGCACGTACATTTGTGGAGAGGGCATTACAAAGTTGCAGGTGTTCACAGAAAGTGAAAAATTTTATGCATAAATGTTTGGGCCAGAAAAAAACCTAACTTATCTGCTTATCTAATCAGGGAACAGAAACAGTATTGTGTAACTTATCTGACAGATCACTACCAACCAACCGGCTTAGCTAAAAGAGGGGTTATCAGAATTGGAGCAGCATTTAGAATTTATATTGAATTTTTAAAAGTTGAATGGCATATATGAAGAATTGAAGATTTTCTTGTAGATAGCATGCATAGTAAAAGGAGTCTGTACTGGTTTGACAATTTGTGTCCTATAAAAAGTCACAGTAACTGTATGCCTGAGATAGATGCAGTGATCTTTTATTATCAGTCATAACCTCTAACTGATTTTAGATTAATTTTGGAGGCGTATGTTTTACTTTATACAGTATTTCTGAAAATAATAGAAGGATGTCATTTTTTTGGTTTTACGTACAGAACTCTTATTAATACCAGTTTAGTAAATGTGCAAGCATTAAGTTCTGTGAGTATTTCTAGGTAGGCACAGGCTGTAAAGGAGCAAAATATATCCTGTGTATCTTCGTGAACTACAGCAGGGTTAAATATGACCTATGGGATTTAGATCTATATCTGGGTACTTGGTGTCATAGTCAACTTCAGTTTCTCAGTTCAGTGGGTTTGTATTATTGAGGTTTCAATCTGATAATGTGTGTGTTTTGTCTTAGATAATCTTTTCACTAACCATACTGACTCATTGTTTAACATTAAGGATGTTACGTAAAAAATTCTGTTCTGTTTTTCTGATGTTGTGTTAAAATTACAGATTTTCTATTATTATTGCTCAGCCCCAAACTTCACTGTTTTACTTGATGATTACACATGCAAACTGCAGTTTTAGATCTATTGGATAGTTGTTTACAATATATTTTTTCTATTTTGACTTCCCACGTAAATATCTGATGGAAAGCTTTTTGGTAAATCCTTTGGCAACATCAGAACAAAATTAAAGGGATACTGATTAGTTTTGCTTTTGGTATTTTCTTATTTTTCAGAATATTATCTTGATGATTTTATCATTCTTCATGGAAAAATAAGAAGTTAAGGAGGTTGGGCGATGGTAGGGAACACTTGTATAGGAAAAAAAGGATGTAGCATACAACATTCTACATTATGAAAAGCAAGAGGAAGAGAACCAAAATTATTTATGAGGAGATTGTGAAAGAAGACAAGACAAAACCAGCTGGTTAATGTAAGCACAGGGATTGGAGTTGATCTTATTATTTATTTTGTTGTTTACTAGTGGTTTGCCAATGATGCTGTTTGTCTCCTTTAAAAACATATCAAACAAAAACTTAAGAATAGAACATTCTTGTTTTTCTTAGCCGCCTTCATCTTTTACCTTTTTGTGGTGGTAGGGAATGTTGGAATGGGCTGAGAGGGAAAGAAAATTATAACAAAGTTTTAAACGCATACCCCAAAAGAAGGAGGTGAGGTTATTGAATTTAGACCACCTTAGCTGGTTAATTTGCGGTTGGTTTTGGTTTTGGTTTTGCAGTGGGCAAAAGAGAGGGGTGAATGTTGTTTAATTTTCTTTCTCTTCCCTATAAGCTAATAAGGTCTTCCAGAGATACTGGTTCTTAAACAGATGTAATATTCAGGTGGAGCTTGATGAGTGAAAGAACTGAGAATCGACAGGGTAAAAAACTGTGGCTGTTGTCAAGAGAAACTTTTTCTTACCATTCTATCTTTATGCTGGAAATAAGAACAGTGAGCGAAGGTCCCCATGGGGGTTTTCTTTAGGATGAGAAATGACAGTGGAATTGGAATTCTGGTGTTTAAATGCCTGATCAGTTCAGTATATGATATCTGACTCCAATATTATTTCCACCCCCTACCCCCCCACCCCACGGACAGCTTCTGCAGGGGGGTGGCGTGGATCCTGGTTGTGGCTGTCACCTCATTTAAAGTGTCTCAAGAAATGGTGACAGAGGAAGAATGAAACATTACGTATGATAGTGCCCAGAAATGTAGTCAGAATTGTAGTTTATCCTCATAGTTACACAGTTGTTTTCTGAAACCTATGGTTTTGTTTGGCAGCCCTCACACTGGATAAAAAGAGTGGCATAATGGTAAGGTTCTCTGATCAGACATTCTGTGTTTTGAATCAGGATTTTGATGTTATTCAATATGTATCTAAACCTGTTGTGTTATAAATTACTTCTTTAAAAATTCTGGGTTTGTTAGGTGGCACATATCTTGATGGAGTTCAGGTGATATTTCTCCCAGTATTTGTGCAACAGTTATTCTCCTGTAGTTTAAGGTACCTCTTTCAATCGCTGGGCGGGGAAACCATGTGTGATTTTCTGTCAACTGGCAGCACTGTCACTAAAGATGTGTATCCTGGCATTCCTTCTACCTGCTGTAATTTATAACCAGACTTGAGAAAGAGGGAAATGATGCGTTTACTAGAGTGTACCCCAAGCCCTGTTGTCACTGCAGAAAGTGAAATGACGTCTTGTATCTAATTTTGATTGAGATCTAAAAACATGTGTGTTTTCTTGTTGATCTGCCACTGCATGTGGTTAATAGTTTATAGATGAAATACAGGTTTCCATGTATAAAAAAAGACTACACAAGAGCTGAACCATTTCCACTGTGAAATGGAGTAATTTCCTTGAAATGGGCCTTTTATTCTAGTTAATTAAAAATTAGGTCATTATCAGGTTCTGTTTTACCTTTGGAGCAAAAAATGTTAGGCGTTTAACCAAGGCTGAGGTATATGAGATGGAAGCAGTGGAAAATCCTGTAGAAAACATGTTTCAAATCACATTTTGTGTGGAACACAGGAGTCCTGTAGGCAGAAAGCCTAAGTTTCTGGTGGTCCTAGTTTAGATTTATAACACTGCATGCATTACTAAGAAAGATCACCTTCAGCAAAAATAGTATATCAATATGAGTATTTCTTAAAGAGTTAACTCCATCATAAGGTTACATGAGTGCCATGACAACTTGTTATTAAGAGTAATTTTGGAATAACTAGCAAGAAAGATTTTCAGTTTATATGGTCATGGATTAAGTTACTGAATCTTTCCGTCTTCCAAGTTCAACTTGGTGCAGAAGTTCTTCGGCTAGTCCTTGAAAAAGCTGATTCAGGAGTTAATGGTGCAGGATGCCAGGTGAAGCTAGTGTCTTTAGGTGATTTATATGCCAAAAAACTTGTGGCGATTGCTGTCGTGACACAGTAAGGGTGACAGAGGTGTCTCAGCAAGTCTATAACAAGAATTCTTTGATGGTACTCTTGCTGGATGAGAAAGAAAGATGCTATGTGGGTAAACTGATCCAATTTTTTATCATAGTGCTGTGCAGCTGTCTAAGCTGACTCAAACTGGAGATGGAATCCAGCACAGTTACTTAAGACCGATGTGGGGCAGAGGAAAACCAACTATTGCATGCATCATTTCTCTCTTTTTTTTTTTTGTCCCTTTCTATGGTTGAATGTTGATGATTTTAAGGGAGTGGGTTTGTCGTAACTTGTTGTATGGCTTATTAAAAGTTATGCTTGAAGGCCACTGAAGTTGCTGGAGGAGTGGGCTTTCTGATTGCTCTTGGCCTTGTACTCAATAGAAACAGATGTCTTCCTTACTTCTGAAATGTTGTGTTTATTATTCAGCAATTTCCTTTCATATTTTACTAAGTTATATTAATCATACAGCCCTTAAGCCCAACACATCTTCCTATTTATCTGTATTCTTGACAGCAGTTAGAATTTGGAATTATTTGGTCTTCCTGCTTTCTGGTTTCTGTGTGTGCATGTATTTATAAAACGTGTGGTGTTTGGCAAAAAACAAGTGGAGTTTTCCCATATCAGAAAGAGCATCAGCCAGAAGTAGCAAAGAACTTGAAGAGAAAAGTTCTAGGTTCTGCACAACTTCTGGTACCAATGTACATCTAGTGCAGTTTCACTTAATCCTCAGACCTCTCCTGAATCATCTGTAAAACGGAAGCAGTTGTATTGTGACAGAGCTGTGCACAGTACACAAGGGGTTTAGGCTTGCTTCCCTTTCCATTCCCTTGGAGCAGGTGTTCAGCAGAAGAGACAGAAGGGTGACTGATGAAGTAACATCAAGATGTAAGAATGACTGGCAAAGGGCAAGAGTTCGTGGGGTTTGATTCTGTGTGGTGATCTCTTCTGTGCTCTTTGTTTGTTTTAATTTTTTTCTTATATACAGTGTTTGATGTTTTCTGTTCAGTCATTCTTTTCCTTTTCCTACTGCAGGGGGCTAGATGTAGGAGGTGGGCAGAGACTGGGAATTTGAAGTTATATTTGGACTGCTAACATCATACAAGTAATAGTTGTTGACAAGTTTGTTGGATCAAAAGTGTCTTCTCTAGCAAGACAAAACAGGATGGGACTGGACCTCTCCAGTGGCAGAATAAGGTGACTTCACCTTGTCGTTGTTCTGAGCTGAAATGGTCAGAATGGAAGCAGAGGTTTACAGAGCTGTAAATCATCATGTGTGTTTGTCTTTGAATCTCTGATAAGTATTCTGTCCTCAGGTGGCCTTTGGGCTGACCACTTGTGATTGTCCAGATTAGATAGATTATCAGGTGGTAGTTAGCATATCCAGTTATTTTTTAAGATGCTCTTAGTTATGTCTCATTGAGACAGGATGCTACTGATGATATAAATCTGAAAAGTTTGTTGGACCCACGCCAGCACAGCAACTACTGACAGAGCCAAAACCTTGCTTGTTTGGGGCTGCTAATGGACACAGAGAACAATGATCTGGATGAATATAAGTAATTCATCTGTTACTGCCATGATTAGGGAGGCAGTATTATTATTTGCATGATCTTAATGCTTAGCAGCCCCATCAGAGACTAGATACTGTGCAGGGTACCAGCTCAGGGAGGAAGGGTGTGTGCATGTGCGTGTTGTGAAATTGTTGTGCTGCAGAGAAATAATTTTTTAATATATGACAAAGCGGGAGTTTTGATATTGACAAACAAAAGCACTTAGTTGCTCAACATGATAGGTGGTAGGCTTTAGCCTAAACTAAAGTGGCTTTCTTAAAACCATGGCAAGGAAAGCTTTAAGGTGATGTTCAGAGGGCAGTGAAGTAGTTTTGCAAGAGCTTGGAAGGTATTCTTACTCAAGTGTGGAAGTTGGCCTGAATGAAAATACAGACTGGTTGTTAAAAGCTTAGTAAATGGATACTGACTTCATGGGCCAACTAGAAATGTGAGCAAATGGTGTGACAGCAAGTAGGATGTGGACAGTGTAGTGTAGGTAAGGCAGAGGAGCCTGGAAAGCAAAGATGAGTTGTTTCCAGTGTTTAAAGTTGGAATGGAGAATTGTGCATAGAAGGATGCAGAGAGAATAATGGTAGATCAGTATGACAATATAGAAGAAAGAACTTTTGGAACAGTGTGAACAAGCAGGATAATGTTTGTCAAGACGAAAAAGAAGAAAATTTTCGTAACTAATGTGAGGTGAAGGCCCAGGCAAACCTTTAGCTCTGAAGATGTTTAGACAAGACTTTGTCCTAAGGATGCAAGACAGGAAGAATCGTTCAGATTTAGACGTAGCCTGAATGAACGGATCAAGAGAGAAGTCATTGTCAAAGATGACATAGTATTTCATATCTGAATGATGGGCAAGATGATAATGCTGTCCACAGTGATCAAGAGAGGAGGTGGAGAAAAGAGGGTGGGAGAGGTGAGATCTAAGTTCTGTTCTAGCTGTATTGAGCTGAAGCTGACAGCTACTCAGTGACAAGAGGTGTCAGAAAGATAGACTGAGGTTTTTTTGTTTAGGCATAAATCTACTCTGTTTGAGACCTATCTCCTCCTTAGGAGCTGAATTTGTGGATGAAATTCCCAGACATAAGGGAAGGGGCAAAAGATGTAGCCCAGTGGAGCCCTACTAGAAGACAAAGGAGCCTCCCAGTGACCTGTGAAGGGGTTGGTACAGAGAGGAAGGAAAGCAGGAGAGGGTAGAGTCATGGAAGTCAGAAAAGGAGAATGAATGCTTCAAAAAGAGAAATGTATTTAAATTTTATGAAGAATGCACAAGGGTTATGGAGAATGGAAATTATTAACTTATTTTGACATTGCAATAGTAAAAGGTTTTTAGACATTTTAGTGAAAATAGTTTCAGTGTAGTGCAAGAGACAGCTGAAGGGAGTTCAGGATGAAGTTAGAGACAAAAGTGTAATTTGTTATCAAACAGTTCATAGTGAGCTTAGAGGTGAAAGGATAGAAAGAGAAGTAGTGTAGAGAAGCACAGGGTCAGAAGCAGATTTCCAAACATAGGAAAGACTGGCTGTCCCACTGTTCTGTCAGAGCAAGAGGAGAAAGGAGATATGAGGTATGGGGTGATGTGAGTGAGGCAAGTGGAGAGTGGGACAGATGTGTTTCATATCTATGGTACGAGGAAGAAGGGAGAGCTGTAAGGAAGAGAAAGAGAGTGGGAAGGGAGAACGTGAAATTATTATTATGTTTTCTGGCTTTCTCTTGGAATAAATATTTGCATTCTATTGTGGAGAAAGAAAGGGATACAAGAGAAAAGGTTTGAGGAGTGAGTCAAAAGTAGGAGGAAAAAAGGCTGAAATTGCAGGTGTGGGTTCAGCTCAACTGGAGGAATGGTACAGCTTACTAAGCAGCAGGAGAGAGAGAGAAAATGTGCAATAACCTCATTTCCAGAATGGTTTCCTTTTCTACTGCAAATTCTAGGACAGGCAAGAATAAAGCGAAGGAAATGGATAGTTAAGATGAGCATGGGTTCAGGATTGGTGGAGTTGGACCTAGTTGTGGGAAGGAAAGGCAAAAAAACATCAAGGGTGGAAACAAAAAGGGCAAAAAATACTGTGTCAGTGAGAAAGAGGGTGGGGTCCTGGGTATCAGAAATAATGGGATGGGAATAATGAGCAGTCCTGAGAGAGGAAATTGATGCCATTCAGTATATGCCAGGTCAGCCTTTGAGTCAGGTTCACAGATGAAAGTTTCTTTTGGAGATGACTGGAGAGAAGACTGATGGCAGTTTGTGCTATCTGACAGCCCTATGCTTGAATCCATAACATGCCTTTGAGAAAGTTCAAAGCCTTAAAGAGCAGCAGCGTTTTGGAGAAATTCAGAGAATATTGCCTTGTCTCCAAGGAGAGAGAAGAGTGTGTAGACCATGGCTCAAAGCAGAATGCTTCCATGCTTTGGTGACTGGTCATATCTATCACATCACATGATGGACATGGAAGTAGTTTGCTTGCTGGTTTCTTGCTCAGTAGTTCTGTTCTTTGCAGTGCATCGTAAGTAGATAATACGTCTACATGATCTATCATGTAGTGATACTGACTTGTGCTTCCTGCTTCCAGAGCTGAGACAAGGCCATAGGATTACATTATCATGGACTGGGCCCTGGCTAATGTCATAGTGCGCAGGGTGTATCATCAGAGCTTGGGCGCGGTGCTGCAGTAAACATGGTTGTATGGCTTTTGCTTGTCTTGCAGGGCAAAGCAAGCTTCTTGCTGTCTACATGCTACAGGCAGGCATGCTTTATGATACAGCCTTTTTTTTTTTTCTGAGAAAGCAGGACTTAATGATTTTTGAGGTGTTACGTGGAATGGCTGTTATTCATGATGCAGGCTCCTCAGTGTTTAAGAAGTTAATATCAGATTTTAACGTCTCTTTAGTAGATGTAAACGTCTCTGGAAGGAAGGAGACGGGAAGAGGAGAATGCTACAGGAAAGAGTTGTTCACTCACGCACAGAGGATTGAGCTGATCCTTTGACTTGGAAGGTTTTATCCATTACCTTGCCTTTCTCGAGCAACTCTCTGCCTGTCTCTGTATGTTATCAATGTTCAGTCATCCCAACAGCTTATACATACTGTCTTGCAGAGTTACTGAGAAAAAAAGAAAACAAAAAAGTCTTCAGATTTTCTCTTCAGGGTCTCTCAGGGGTTTTTGTGCAATATCATGAGGGTTTGTGCTTCTAACCTGTATTCATGCTTTCGTTTTATTTTTGGCTTTTTAGAAGACTTGGAGAACATTGGGCAAATATACTAAGAAACTGAATGCATGGCAATGGAAAAATATAAGGAGAAATGGGAGAAAAAATGTTTCAGCTCTTGAAATTATGGTGAGCTGTGTGTATAGTGCTTTTAATAGAGTCTTTGTACATTCTGTGCTTGGTGTAAGTTTTCTTCAGCTACTCTCATAATTCACAACACACTGGGTGTGAAAGTTACCAAGTCTTGTAGGTATTTAGATTCTGAAAGAGGTAATGCAGCTTTACATATTTTTGGGTTTCTTGTTCATCAGAAAAAAATATTCTTGATTGCATCACTGAAGGAGGGAATGCTGCAAGTTTTATTTTGCAGCATTTATTATTGTTTCCAGTTTTTCAAGATACTTGTTACTATTCTGACTGTTTGTTTTCCAAGCTCTTTGGCATATCAAAGCTATTGTAAACCTTTATTGCTTTCCTGGAAGCGTGAATTTATCCTGAATATGAGGTTTTGTGGTTGGTTTTGTGGTTGGGTTTTTTTTTTTAATTCCTTGTTATTAAGTATTTGGGAAGGTTCTAGAGATGTGTAATGTTCAAATGATGTAACATATAAAAGTGGTGGCTTTAAAAACCAGTAAGATATGGTCTATATTTCAGAGAGCTTACAATGCAGTTCAGACAAAGCCATAAGCAGTGTATGTTGTGAAGACAAAAATCAGTCTATGAATGTCAAAAAATTCATGCAAGCAGCTATTTTAAGGAGGAATTTGAAGGAGGTAGAGGATAATTATTGATGTGGAGGAAAGAGGCATCAAAGCTGATAGTATAGCACACAGGAAAGTAATGTACAGAACAGATTTCTAGTGAAAGCAGTTTATTTGTAAAAAATAAACTCTCCCTGTTTTGTTAATACTGTCTTACTGTCTCGGAGCTGGAAAGTGAAACTAATTGTAATTGCCAAACGACAAAATAACATAAATATTGGAAGATAAATCTTAATCTTCCTTAACTCTGTTCCCTAAACATGCCCTGTGTTCTCCTAATACTTAAACATTCCCTTTCTTGTTAGGCTTCAACCTCATCTGTTCTCTTGAATGGTGCCCTAGTTTTGATACTAGGCAAAAAGTGAAGAGAAACTAACACACTGTGTGTGCAATAACATTTGTCATTCTTTCATACTCCTCCTTCTTCTGTACTAGTTCTTTTACGCCCCTTTGTTTGTATATTACAGGATCAGAGGATAAATGACATGGGAAATTCTAAGCAGCTTTGACTCTTTTTATGGACTTTCCACCTTAGAGTGAATCTGTTGTGTCCAAATGCCTCTGAAGTTTGAATTTATTTCAGGAGAACCCCTTGAATGTGGGCTTTTCATGGCAGATTTCTGACGTACCATGTGCAAGCATAGAATGCTAGGAAAAAAATACACAGCACAAGTGCTTTTAAAAGCTTGCTCATTTTAGTACTATGAGATTGTGAAAGAGAGACTTTCCCTGTGTTCAAAATAATGTATTAAAGCTGCTTTGAGTAATAATCAAGGCAGTGTGTGTATATCCAGAGGAAGGGTATGAAATGTGATTCATGCATACAGCCCACCTATCAGTGTGAGGAACGGCAGAGGGAGTGAGTGAATGGGAAGAAGTCATGAGAATAAACAAGTTGACTACTGATAATGTTTATAGATCACCTTTCATTAGAAAAAGGCCCAAAGTGTTCTACCAGCTATGTGCAGAAATTAATCCATTTGTCACTGAAAGGGGGCAGGGGCATCTCTGAACACAAATATGGCTGCTGCTGAAAGCCTAATCCTACCTGCGCTGGAATTAAATGAAAGAACGCTGAAAGCCTGCTGTGTACTGACAGGGTGTAATCCAGTCCTCACTGAAATATGTTATTGCATAATGATTTGGAAAGGAAAGGAGCAATACCTTGTTTCTAGATTACAAAGAGAATACAGGTACATAGAATGTATTTATTTACCAAAAAAAAAAAAAAAAAGGCAAAATGATCAAAGCTTGTTACCTTTGCCTGTGACAGGTCATGGCAGGCTTTACTGACTAGCACTCTGTTTACTGGTTTCCAAAAGGTAATACTCCCATTGGCACCAAATTTTGGTCATTAAAATTAAGCACTGATCAAAGACTGCCATCTTTCAAAATACATTGTTGGGGTTAATCGTTCTATCAAAGAACAGTTACCCGAACCAAGCTTATGAGAACAGGCCAGTTCTTGTACCAAAAAAACACAGTACTTCACTATATTTTAGCAAGTCACCACAAATACTAGTATGGTGCTTTACTATCATTTTAAAATTACTTGAAAGTAGAATATTATGTTAGTGCTCCAAAAGCTAGATTGCTTGCCCCTTTCCTGTGCAAACATCACTAGCATCATCTTTTCTGCACCTGCTCTGCCAGCAAAGACCATGTATACTTTACCAGATAAGATCTGATAGGATCTTACAATCTCTATTCTGATTTTTTTTTTGTCAGTTTGCTTTTTTGCCCTGTTTGTAGAAATGCTTATCCTAGATATTTCATGATTTTACTTGGGTTCTTTTTTCATCCAAGATAGGAAGGGAAACTAGCTAGTGATACAGTAATAATTGTAGATTATAAGTGGCAATTAATTTTCACTACATGGGTAGATTTACAACATTAGCAAATCCTCCATGACTAGCCTGCAGCTCTGCCTTTTGTCTGGTAGAATACTGCCTCTAGCCTAAAGCAATCTTTCGTTGTGCCCACTGGATTTTGCTGAAAATAAAATCTGCTGTGGCCACCCAGCACCTTGAGGTGAATATACAAGTGAGCATCCAAACACTGTAGTGCAAAATAGGCTGGGAGTGTTGAGCTTATTGAATGAAATAGTAGTTTAAAGAGGTAGCTTTAAATTGGGTAACTATTACATGATTGCAACATAATCTTTTTCTCTGCAGTTTTTCACTTGTAAAATACAGGCACTGAATTCATACATTCCATCATAGATAAAGCTTATGCAGTTGGGGTTAAAAAAAAGCATATATATTTTTCTTTATAACAAATGGAAGTAAATTTGGTCATTGTCCATTCTGAATTTGTTCTGTTAAGAAGAATTTCTATCTAGAATATAAGTAGGGATGGAAGAATTACCTTAGAGGATTGATTAGTTGAAGTATTACTCCCTGTGCAAAGCAGTCTTGAAGAAGGCTGAAAGTGCATGACTGGGAGAGTAGGAGGGAGGTGAATACTACTGCTTTTTATACATGTTTACTGAAATACTGTATCCCAGTTCTGATGTGCAGTCAGGTATTGGAAGAACTGGAAGGAGTTCAGAAAAAATCTACATTAATTTGAGGTCTGGATAATCAGCTTTAGAATGGAAGATTTAAGAAGCTCAATCTATTTATCAACAGACAGTAGAGGCTACCTGATAAGTCTATAAGTACTTAGACAGGGTGAAGGTATCTGACAGTTAGATGGTTCTTTGTCAGCTAGATTAAGGGGATTCTCATGGCTGAAAGCTGAAGCTAGATCAGTTCAGACTAGAAATAAGGTACAGTTTTCTAACGATACAATTAAATAGGAGCAGCTTATCAAGGGATGTAGTAGACTCTGTTGCACAAAATCCTCGCGTAAGGCCCTGGTGCTTTCCCAGGAAGCACCTGGTGCTTTAGGCAGCCAGAAAGCTTGTGTTTGCAGCTAGAAAAATGTGATGAAATTCTATGGCCTGTTTTAACATAGAAATTCAGTACAGATCATAAGGAAGATTTTTGTTCTTAATTCCTGTCATGGTTTAAGCCCAGCTGGCAAGAAAACGTGGCTGCTCGCTCGCTCCCCTGCCCCAGTGGGATGGGGAGGAGAAAATATAACGAAAAGCTTGTGGGTCGAGACAAGGACAGGGAGGGATCACTTACCAGTTACGGTCATGGGCAAAAAATAGACTCAACTTGGGTTAAAAAACAAAATCATTTTAATTTGTTACCAATCAAATCAGAATAGGATAATAAGAAGTAAAACCAAACCTTAAAACACTTTCCCCCACCTCTCCCTCCTTCCCAGGCTCAACTCCACTCCCAATTTTCTCTCCCTCCTCCCCCGGAGTGGCGCAGGGGGATGGGGAATGTGGGTTGGGGTCAGTTCCTCACCCCTTGTCTCTGCCGCTCCTTCCTCCTCAGGGCGAGGACTCCTCACTCCTCCCCTGCTCCACCATGGGGTCCCTCCCACGGGACACAGTCCTCCGTGAACTTCTCCAACATGAGTCCTTCCCACGGGCTGCAGTTCCTCACAAACTTCCCCGGCGTGGGTCCTTCCCACGGGCCGACCTTCAGTCCCAGCCTGCCCCAGCGCGGGCTTCCCCAGGGAGCGGCGGCCATCTTGGGGGGCATCCACCCCCTGCTCCGGCGTGGGCTCCTCTCTCCCCGGGCCGCAGGTGGGCATCTGCTCCCCCGCTGCCCTCCGTGGGCTGGGGGGACACAGCCTGCCGCCTGGTCTCCCCACGGGCTGCGGGGGCAGCCCCTCCTGCCCTCCTTCCTCCCTGCCCTCGGTATCCGCAGAGGGGTTCCTCTCCCATCCCAATCCCCTCCTGGCTGCAGGTTCCCCCTCTGAAATCCGCTCTCCCAGAGGCGATACCGC
Organism: Buteo buteo; assembly: GCF_964188355.1. Classification (NCBI taxonomy): domain Eukaryota; kingdom Metazoa; phylum Chordata; class Aves; order Accipitriformes; family Accipitridae; genus Buteo; species Buteo buteo. The sequence continues at coordinate 15,112,920 of NC_134174.1, read as the reverse complement.
CGTCGCTGACAGGCTCGGCCTGGGACAGAGCCGGGTCCGAATTGGTGCCGGGGAAGCTTCCAGCAGCTTCTCACAGGAGCCACCCCTGCGGCCCCCTCCACCGCACAAACCCAATACAGTTCCTCTCCTCCCTAAAATTTCATACATTTTAAATGCTTCTTTTGTTTAAAAAGAAGTTAATGTGAAAGATGAGGTGATCAAAGCAGAAAGGCAGCTTTCTGGCAGGATGGGTGAGAAGGGACCATCCTTTAATAGCAGGTAAAAGAGGAACTAACGCTTTCCATTCTCCCTTTATATTTTCCTGGTAATCAAAACCACATATATCCCTCCAGTCATTAATTCTAATCATAATTTAATCATTTACCAATATAATTGCTAGCCTTCTCAGAAGCATTGCAGATAGTTTGTGCCTTCTCACTGTAAGTTCATGTAACTGACAGCTGGGCCCAAATGCCACCTTTGGTTTTACTTTGTTTGCAAAGCAAAGCAACCTTTGTTAACATGTTTTTCCTGGTGCTACCTTCTTGTCCATGGATTTATGAGGACGTAGCAGGTCAATCTTTGTGGTAAAGTAAGAGGCTCTGTAATTTCTAATGAATTGTGTGAGAACTCTTTTTGTCCTGGTTTTGCAAAAGAATCTTTTGAAGGACATTAGCACTTGAATCATTCAGTATTGCCTCTGTGTTGTAAAATCATCACCAGTCTGAGTGAAAGTGTCACCTTTTCTCTTGGTTATGACCACAACAAGGCTAGTCAATGCTGATATAAGGTACCTCTCAACTTAGATGAGAGGTGTTGTGTATGTGGGCTTAAAGGAAGCACCTAACGTACTTTCAGTGAAGACACACTTCCAGTGGTTTCCCCAATGTCGGTGGTCCTGTAACTCTTGTAAGCACTCTATACAAAATAAGTGGAAAACAAATGTGCTGCATATCAAGTTTATTAATTCTCCTCCCTCATCCCCTTACCAGTATTGCTGCCTCCAAAAACTTGCAAAAGAAGGCAGCATGAATTGAGGTTCTAAAAAAAGAAAATATGCAATATTGGATTTCTTCTTATGAAATGTTAGGTTTTTGGGCTTACACACCCAACAAAAACTAAAGAATTTCAGGACTGCAGAATAAATGGGGGTTTTTTGTTTGTTTTCCTGCAATTGGAAAGGCTAAAACAAACTGTAAATTGGAAGATGAGGTTTGCTCCAAATGTGCATCAGTGTGTTCTGTTCTAGAGCCATGTGAATTCTCTGTGCGTGAGCTCAGGCTGTTTCTGGTTGGGAATGTACAGGGTCACACATGTCCTGTGCTACCTTGTAGTAGTACCATGAGGGGTCCTAAAGGTCCAGGGAATCTGAATCTTCCTCAGGTCCTTGTTGCTGCCTGTGACAAGGTAGCACAGCTTGACAGGTATCCGATCCATCAGTTCATAGCTTAGTAGTTACAAAAAAGTAGTTTACACTCTTGAGTTGCCTTTAGTATGTTACTTGTGTACTGAGCTGGACTGAATGTTTGGATTGGGTGTCCCTGTCATAGTCCCCTCACTATAGAGATCCCTCTGTCCACAATTTCACAAATGTTGCATTAAGCCAGGATCTGCTGTTAGGCCAATATTCTCTGCAGAATACTAACAGTCATGCTAAGATCAAGATGGCTGGTCTACTTAACCTTCCTGGCATCATTTAATCCATACCTGCATTCAGGTAGATTATATTTGAGACTATGGCAAATACCACAACAAAAGATGGTATCTGCTTTGACAAAAAGCTCTACAAAGGGTAATTTCTAATCTGGAAGCAGGAGTTCAAGAAGAAGACTGATACCCTGCAGCTGGGACAGATTCCTTAAAACCTGGAGGAAGCAGTCAGATAAAGTTATTTTACCTGCACGGTGTGACGAGCCAAGGCAGTGGTTTGATGGGCTGTGTATCTCACTATTGCTGTCAGATGAAGATCGTTAAAATGTATGGAAACTCCATTGTACTGTAGAAAGCTCAAGCCTTCACCTTCCTGTGAGGTAGTGTTCCTCATGGCTGTTACTCAAGCTGGAAGTTAACAGCACCAAAGTTCTTATTTCTCATTTGCTTTCTACAGGAGCAAGGTTCATATTGAAAAAAATCATGCTCTAGATTGTCATGCCACAGTTTCAAAGTCTAAATGGATCAGGACCATCATCTTCCAAAAGTTGCGCTTGCTTCAGGAGAAACACGCTGCAGAGCTTCAGAACCTCATGCTATATGAGGCACCATGGTGGCACCAGACCATTCTGAGTATTTCCTTGGCTTTTTATGTCAGTGTCCTGCCCATCAAAAGGCATCTTGAACCATGTATTTCTATCTAATGCCTGTTGATGACGAAGAATCCCTTCTTCTCTTCCCAGCTCCCCTTACCAAAATGTCAAGGTGTGCTTCTGCAGGAGACAAATGACAGCAGTCACTTGCAGCAGAAGAGTTCGTGTCCTGATTGGCAGCAATGTGAAGAAGCCCATTAGCTCTTGCTAAACAATATGTACTTGATACAGCACATGGGTCAGATGCCAGCTCCAGGAGAGGAGTACTTCCATTTCTGTATGTCTGATTGACCTGAAACTCTACTTTCTTTACGGCTGGTCACTTGCTGAGAGAGAGCCACACTGACCTGTCAGGAGGAAAAAGTGTTACTTTTACGATAGTGACTCTTCAGGATGCTCTAGGCAGGGTAGGCTCTGCAGTGTGGACTTGGAAGTGTGGGACTGAAATACTTCATGCTGATGTGGGAGCTTAAGGATTCAGAGAGCTAGTGCACAATCCTGACAGTTACATCAGGCCATCTTTTATGTGTGCTGGATAAACTAGCAGCAAAGTGTAGTACAGATACACATTTCCAGTCTGAAAAAGATATAAAGCACACAAAAAGGTTAGCAAGAACAAGATGAAGGGTGGCACTGCAGCATTACCATATTTATATGCTGAAAATCTACAGGCAGATATCCTAAATATATATGTTTATGTGTATACATGTATATTTAGAAAATTATCTGTAATCATGCTTGCTTTTGGGTTCCAAGATTTTTCTTAAGTATCTGGTGATTCAAAATGACTGTCTTTCAAGGCATCAGTTACATTCCCCTCATCTGATGTTTCAACTTTTATACAGTGTGCTGGAGGTCTTTTGCCTAAATGAAATATGTTTTTAATCTGTGATATGTTGGAGAATATTTGTCTTATTTAGCTATTCAAGTTTTAATACTTTGAAAAATTATAAGAAATTGGTGCTCTTATTTATCAGTCTCTCTCTTGAGGTTTTATTTTGTTTCATCTGTGTAGCAACTGGTTTTAGCTATAAAAAGTATATACTATTAAGTGGAACTAGTGTTTGGGAGTTGGTCAGTATGTGTCTGTATTATATAGCTAGTATTTTTAGATGATCCTTGTCCATTGTCAGTATTTTAGGTGGACTCTTTATCTTGCTAGGAATGGCTTTGTGAGAATTCTCTCAGTGATACTGCAGCAAAAGCAACATTTACAAAAGAACAAAAGCCTGAACCTTGGGTTTGTAATGATATAAAGCTTCCACGTGGAAACTGCTTTGAAAGAAGTCTAGTGCTTAGTGTTCACTGCCAGTATCTAATATATTGTCTTTTGCAGGTGTTGGGAACAGTTTGCCCTTGTCTGTATTAGCATCCAGACTGTTTTCTGCCCTCATCAGGCAACCTGTAGTTGACATCGGCTGTCAGTTAAAGATTGCTGACAGGCCTTGGTGTGTAGAGGTCTTCCCCTGTGGCCTGGGGACAGTGAGTCTGGGTGGATACATGTCACTCATTTGGTGTTACTGATTTGTTTCTCTCTGCTTATGACTCCTTCAGGAGTGTAACAGTAAATGGAGGGAAAGGGGCTTCAGAAGAAAGTCAGATCTCTGATGTCTTACTGTAATAAAATATCTTAAGTCTGGAGATTCTTTTTCTGTAAAGGAAAATAAGGTAAACATGATACTTCTCATTTAAAAAGTGTAGCCTTCTTTTAAGGATATTGTTGGTTTTATTTTGGTTTGACTAACGGTTTACCCTTTCAGAACCAATGAACATGGGTTTAATGCTTTAGTAACACACTTGTCTAAAGGACTTGGCAGGCTGCTTAATAAACTAAGCCTCTCAAGCTTTCTTTGAAGTGTCACAGATGGAGAAACAGAAACATGGAGAGGCCAAGTGACTTGCTCCAAGCATATAAGATAAATCTGCAGTTGTGTTGCTAGAGTGCTTTGGTTAGCTGCACCTTCATCTCGAGATTGTATGAGGCTGAGGTGAGTAAAAAAAAAAAAATATTGTTGCATGTAGTTGCAGCACATTTTCAGCATTTTCAGAATGGCACATTTTCAACAACATTCCACAAAGACCTATATCTTGTTATTTACACAGTATAGCTAGTTGCACCTGTACAGAGGCTATGTCCCCCTTTGCCTCACTTTGAGTAACCATTGATATTTTTATGAAGAGCAGAGTAATGGAAGACCAGGTACCTATGAGGGAACTTGGAGACTGAGACTAGCCATGGCTTTACACTGCTGCTGGCAAGTTAAGTTTTAATTCCTCCTGTGTTTGAGGAGAGAAAAACTGCTTTTCTCTATCTCTCCAGAAAGTGCCAGTCTTATTGGGCTATTTTATGGAAGAGATTTTGTCATCAAAATAGTTGGACTTTTTTTTTTTTTTTCCTGTTTTCTTTTATTGTGTTTAAAATTTTGCTGTACTTGCAGTCAAACAAAGTTAGGTAGCAAAATCCAGGTCTCTGTCCAGACAGCATTGGCAAACCTTGCCTTGGGATGTATTATTTACACAGGTCTGTATTATTTACAGAATATCTGTGGATTGCACTCTACTAACCGTGTATTGAAGCCTCAGATAGCTTTGAATTGTGGGTTTTTTTCCTCAGAATTTGTGCTTATATCCAAGCAGCTGACAGAGTAGCAGTTTCACGCTCCTGTACATATTCCGTAGCTTGAAGGAGGCTTTCCTTTACTTTAGCAGGTATCAGTTCATTATTTTCTTTTTATGAGAGCAAATTGACTCAGAGTGCTCCTATGGAGTTGGTTCATTCAGAGAGACATCTGCAGCAAGGAACTTGCTGTTGTATGTGATATCTTCTTTTACCTGGTTTTGAGTTGTTCTTGGCATTTTCTGCCATAGGTTTGTTTTTAATTAGAGGGGTTTGGGCAGGTGAAAGGGCACAGAGGGCTAGAGGTGAGAGGAAATTACCCTGGAGAAGAAGGATAGGATAGAGTAGCAGGGGTGGATCTCACACCATAATAGAGTTCTTCTGAAGTCGCAGAGAATGCGTCCTGGCTAGTAGCTTGCCCTCTTGCCTAATTTGCTTTATGTGTAAGTGTTTCAGAAATGCCTAATGGGAATACTCTGGGAGATTGCAAATTGCCAGAATCTGTTTGAAGGAATCAAGAAGTGTGGTAAATGATTAAGTTTTTGTTTGCTTAGAGTGTCCTGAGTTTTGATGGTGTCTGGGCTACTGGTGGTTTACACTTCCTTTGGTATGTGTGTTCAGCACTCTGCACGGCAAAATAGGGGGCAAAGATTTCATTAACAGCGGGATAGCTCCCATTATGAATGATCTTGCTCACGTTACATCTCCAAAATCTTTCTTAAAAGTTCACAATACTGACTTTTGAAAAACAGGACACTTCTTTTTCATTTATGTTTGGAGGTTGTAAAATCTAGAAGTCTTCTGAATGTAATTGAAAGCTACGCAGTCAAATCAGTGCACGTCACTTAAGGACATCCTTATATCCTTGTATGCAGATGTCATGATGATAATATAGTAATCCAGTCATTAAAATGTAAGTTTAGGCCTTGGTATGTTTGTTCTGTAACTTTAATGAAGTGAAATACAGTTCCAGTGTGTGAAATAACAGTTGACAATAGAACTGGAAAAAATAGTCCCATATTATTTAAATTAATTTTTAATTTTTTTTTTTTTTTTGCAAAGAGTAAATATTCATGTGGGAGGAATGCTTTAATTCTTTTTTGTATAGTGTATCTTTTTGGTGGAATTAAGTAGAGATGATTTTATTCACAATTTCATCAGTGGTTTTGCAACAAGTTTGACATTTTGTAATGCTCTGATTCCACAGAGGAATAAAAGTCCTTGTAAGGTTATTGAAACATGCAGTTGTAAAGCACTTGTAAATTATCTTGGAATGTAAACAGTGATTGTGAGCTAGCTATGAGTATGTTATTAAAATAAGAATTGGGGCATATTTTGATCATTAACTGGGCATGAATGATTACTAGTGACTTTTATTCTATTATAATTTCTTTTTCATGATTGCTCCCCCTGCCACCCCCTTTTTTTTTCCTTTCTATGAAGGAAACAGCTATGGGGAGTTTTCATCTGTTAATTTGTGGTAGCTGCCCATGTGATACTGAACTGAAATAAATTAATTGTGAATGGCCAAATGGCCAGCTTCTGAACTGTAAGCGGTAGATAGTTGCAGCATTATTCTTTCTGTAAAATATAACTCTTGGATGAAACTAAATCTTCCCACTTCACATATGTGCAGTTATAGACTAAGATTTTTTTAATCCAGGGTTGGATCTTAGTTATGCCCATGTTTTCCATTGAAATTGTTAGTGTATTGTTGTTGAATTTAATAGCTGATGACTTTGATAGTGTTAGCTGTGAAATTCAGCTGGTGCATGAAATGGAAACTGCTTCCACTTAAGTGATAAGGAAGTAGAATTGTAATTAGCAAGTTCTGATTTGTGTTTGTGAAGAGTTTAGGATGATACAGTCAGAAAGAAAAAAAAATTTCTTTTTTTTTTTTCACTGCCATAAAACTATGTGGAGAAAATGTGCTAATATTACAAGATTTTTAAAAGTTAAAGTGATGTTGCAAGTATCCTTCAAGTATTGCAATATAGGTAACGAGTGATAGTTATAAAGTAATATTTTGGACGTTAAAGAAACTCATTAAATCAGTAAAGAAATTTATAGGTAAGGTATCCAGACTGCCTTAACTCTATTGTATAGTCATGCAGTAACTATGCATCCTAGTAATTTAGTCAGAGTATGTGCTTCCCCATAGTTAGTGATTTATTTTTTTTTACAGCTCTTGGAGGCTTTTTACATTGCAGAAACATGTTGTTCTAATCAAAATAAAAAGAGTTCAATTTTATAAACTACAAAGATTCTTGACTCTTTAATGCTCACAATTGAGAGACAAGTTTTAAAGTGTGGCCATTTGACTCTGTTTAGGTATCAAGTGATGTACTGCACTTGGAGACTTAAAAGAACAAATGCACTTTGAGGTATGAAACTGGTTTAGAAATCCTCTGCTATGACAGAAGCCTTGAAGATGCTTTATATTTTAGCACTGTGGAAGAAATGTATTCTGGGCTTAAGAGTTTTCCTTAGGCAGAGGCTTTCCATAATGAATGCTCAAAAAAAAAAAAAAAAAAAGGACTGTTCAACCTTTCTGCTCTGATAACTACAGAACACCCTTTCTGTTGAAAAGTTGTTGGAAAAACTATTTGCAATAATCTCAGAAACAGGACAGTATTTAATTGCAGAGTAGTTGGATAGATCATTTACAGAAGCTTCATTAACAGGGAGCTTACATTAGCAGGTAGTGTCTCATGCCATTCAGATACGGAGTTCAACAGAGCTCACGTCCATCAAACAAGAGATTCAGAAGGAAGGTGCACATCACTAACTTGGAAGTTTTGTGAGTGATACTTCAAATATGCACAGATGTATATGGTCATTCCTTGTACTGTGCTGAGTGGGGTGTTAGTGCATACTGCATTTTTTCTATACTCAGATATTAGCCTCAACAAAGACTTTCACAGCCTCTTTTGGCTAAAATAGTGATTCTGTCTGATATTATATTCATTTACCCTTTCTTAAATCCATGCACCACATGAATCTCTCACCCAACTGCTGCCAAGATCCCTGAGGCAAGTACCTTCCACAGGTCTGGTGCTGCAACAGCGTACACAGTGCAGTTCTGCGTTGCATCCCTCAAGATACGGATGTACCTCTTTCACACTGAAACAGATTCAGCTCACACAAGCAGTTCCAGAGTTTGGTTTTGATCCTTGATGTAGTTCCACTTGGCGAACATGCAAACAATTCTCAGAGGACAGATGTTCACTCGCATGACTGCTGTACCATATTTAGGCTGTTTTCTGTGGGGTTTTTTCAGAAGCTGAATTTTGTTGCACTCAGTCTTTTGGAAAAGTAGTAATAGCAGTGGGTTTTTTCCAGATGAAATGTTATGATAGGAATTATCTGTCACTTATGCCATTGTAATTATCACATAAACTTGCAGATGAGGCGTTAACATATATTAAGATATGCATAATAATGGATATACTTATTTTCTTGTGTGATTCTTTTCAGCAGTAGATTTGAAAGTTTTAATTAGGAGTTACAATATACATAATTCTTCCTGATGCACAGGGAAAGATACTAAGAATTCAAGAAATTTGGCTAAAAGTTTTCCCAGTAGGCAATGAAGGAATGCAGGGTTTGACTCCTCCTTTGTCCACTGTCCTGTCTGTTGGATTGTGCGGTAATTAGTAACAGCCCTCCAAGGACCCATACTGTTACAGTAAATGGGGGTAAGGTTTGTTCCTTGTAATAGTGTGGAGGATATTTTTGTTTAATGGGGTTGGTGAAAAGATCTCTTAAGTGGTCTCTTTCAATGAATCTTGATGACTTTTTATTGCTTTATGATGCTGGAGTGTACCTTAAATGCATGAGACAAGGCAGTGCATTTTTGCTTCTCTATCTCCTTTTTTCTTCTGTCTATTCAAGGCACTATCACTGCTGAAGTCAAGTGTGTGTCAGAGAATTGAGAGTATCTCTGAAAAGCTGTGTCTTGGACTCTATCTAGGAAACCTCTTGTTCCAATGACCCTGCAATTAGGTAAATCAGGGAGTACTAGGAGGCACAGCAGACTTGAAGAAAAGCTGAAAAAATGTGGATTCTGAACACATGAAGAATCAGTCTTTAAACAGAACAGTTTTGCTGATTTTTATATTTTTTTTTAAACTGATGCAGAGCTAGCACAACACTGTAATACTGAATGAAATAAATTAATAACTGCTTCGCTACACCCAAATCCTCAGAATTCTATAATGCTGGAAGGGAGATTCCTTCTAAGCAAAGTTGACAGGCATCAGGCTGCAGCGTAAGAAGTGTTAAGTGGTCTGCTCATGTCAGTGAGCTGTTAGGTGGATGAGATTAATCTGGGAAGCTGGGTGCTGGTGAAAGCATCACTTCTGGGACCAGTTTGTGTCAGCAAATGTTGTTGCTGACCTTTCACACGTTCGTGCTGAGAACCTGAGACAGTCACTGAGCAGACCCATTTTCAGCAGCTTGCTTTAATCTCAGTGCAGTTTTCTTTGTGTGGGTTCCTAGGATGTTTTTAGCTCCTCAGTAAAAATGGCTGAGCCCTTCATATCCTAATCTCAGTCAAGTGTCAATGGCAATGAAGCTGCAGCATACCCACTGCAAGGAAATGGGGCTCAAGGGGCTGCGTTGAGAAGCAGGCTTGCTACCTCCATGGTCAAATGGCTCTAAAACATTCTTACTTTTTCGGTCAGTGTAGCCCATCTCAAGATCTGAATCAGCCTGCTGATTCTTGATTACATGCAGTGGTCCTCCTTTAAAAAGAATGACTTCTTGAGCCTCAGAAGTGCTACCTGGTGGTATTTGAGTTACCCCCCTGAAGTACAAACCAAGTACTAGTAAGTCATTGCTGCTGCCAAATAGTGGAAGGTGAGGTAATGTTGTGAAGAAGAGTGAGCTGGAAAGATCCTTGTAGTAGTCATATACTTAAGATTAAAGTTAGGAAAAACAGTTATCTTCCTGTATTTTGAGTAGTTCATTCCCCAAAAGCCACCTTTTTCTCCTCTTCAGGAAACAAACAAATCCGCTCCAAAGGCAACTGAAGCTTTTCAAGTCTCTGTTTGAGAATGTGAAAATGAAGTTGTTGCGTAATTTTTTGTTTGTTTAATAGTGAGAATTACATAGGTGCAGGTCAGAATATGACTTGTGCAGTATTTGGTGTGGCAGAAATTGAAATAGAACAATAACGTGATTGAACTAATAAACTGCTGTTTTCTTTCATGAAAAGGAAAGAGCCCCATTAATACCTTTATTATATTAGTGTGTATGCCTTTGAGTGACAATATTAAACCGATGATTTGTATTAGGAGTAGGTACTGTGCAGCATAACAAGGCCAGATCTTTTTTGTTGTTGTTGACAGATAAAAGTAACACATGTATCTTCCATTGCTTTTTCATTTCTTTCTTTTGCTGCTTCAGTACTACTAGATGGGCAGGTTTCTTTAGACTCACTCTGTAAGTTTTTTTTCTTAAGGCCTTTTTTGCCTGATGTAGCAACAACAACAAAAATTTTCATTTTTCTTTCATCTAATGGCAGCAAATCTTATGAGTGTGTCTTGGTAGCAGAGTTTGCACCTTTATAGGGTGATCGCTTTAACTGCAGAGCTTTATTTTGAGGCTTTAAATTGTGGTTGATCCTGTACCTGTGACAAACTAATTTTGTTAGTAGCACCGCTGGAACAAGGAGGGAGCGGGAAGGAAGGGAATACCTCTGAATGCGGCGTGTACATATGCTTCAGGAAGTTCAGACTGAAGATTTGATGGACACTTCAGTGGCATATAGACTTGTACTGTCCCAAGCCCTTCGTGACCATGTTCTTCTGTAAGGGTTGTGTCTCTTGGAGGTAAGAACGCTCCCTGAGGTATGCAGCAGGCTCTTGGCGTGGACTTGGTTAGTCCAGCAAAACTGTGCTTTTATCCTCTGGAATAGGGAAGAGACTACTGTACCGATACAAAGTGCTGCATTGCCAGGCTAGTTTGTCTATACTTAACATGTTTAACCAGTAGGAGCATATTCCTATCCTGGAAAATATTTGTGGTGTGCATGTAAGTGTACTACATAAATCTCAATGTAAGAGCTGATGAGGTATGTATGCTTCTTCAGACAGTAAAAATATTTGACTGATTGTACTTGCAAGGATAATTATTCCCTTGAGAGCAGAATTCTTAAAACAAGAAAGCTATTTTCTAGAGTTGTATGTTAGTGGAACTAAAGACTGCTCTTCAATCTGCAGGAGGTATTATTGTCTGTTTTAACTGTTTTGTCTAAGTGGTCATGGGGTAGAGTTTTTGTATGTTTGGACTTTGCTTAAAAAGTTTCTCATTCATATTTCCATATCCTGTTATCCACTAATGAACTTTTTCTCCTATATTTTTCTTTGGCATAAAGTCCTCTAACTGAAAAAAAGTGCAGTTGAGCACTTTAAGCGGAACCTTGATCTGCACACCAGCAAGAAAGAGAACGAAATCCATTTCATTTGGAATTGTGTGAAGGAAAAAGATGATCTTATTGAAAGTCTATCTGAAAGTAACTTCTAGGAGAGACAAGTTACATGAGAGGCAATATTCCTGAAGAAAGGTGCTATTATAGGTGTAAGATGCAATACAGAAAAAGCACAGAGAATTGGCACAAGAATTGTGTCCTTTTAGACAATATGTTTTCATTTTCATTTCAATATCCAGCTGTTGATTAAAAATGAGCAGACACCTTCCATCTTGGGTGAGAAGAGAGTTCTTAAATTAAAAGATGTTCTTGCCCTTGGCTTTTGTTGAACAGGGAAGTGAACTAACAAAACAGAAGTACCTTTGGCGATGGACTTGGGGATTGGAAAAAGCCAGGCAATTATTGGGAAAAAAATAGAAATTGATTCACGTGACTGTGTAGAAAGCGCCCTCTTTAATTTGTTCAGTCAGCTTTTGAATGCTGCAGATTGTTTTGCTTGTAAAGTATGTATGTGTTCTAAATGTTATGACTCATTAGTTTCAGAGTGTTCTTCTGATTGCTTTGAGATGCAAAGTATTTAGATGTTTAGTTATGTTTGGCTTTATTTTAGCTATGCTTTTGAAGAGCTGACAGACCCAGAAGTTGAAATTGGCTATAGAGCAGGTAAACAGCAAATTCCCTCATAGTATCTTATGATGTGACTTGCTAAAGATTAGGTCCATTTCTATTATAGGGTACCAGTGATGTCCTGGATCTAGCTGTGATTTTGTCTGTTGGCAAACTTATTCTTAACAAATTTAGGTATACAGTGGTCACCAAATATATAATGGACAGTACTAATCGTTAGCGATCTGCTTTAAAGTAGCAACCTGGTAGTGAAAGATGATGTACACCAAACTTGCACTTTTACTGGACATAGCATCTTTGTCTTAGGTCTACTGAAACAACAGGGGTTTTTCTTATTTGTCATAAAGAAATAGTAACTTGATTGTAAAATTGTACAGAGCAGTTTGGGAGAAGAGGAACTAGATTTCAGTTTTCTGTGAGTTTTCTGATGGCAGAGTTGTGGAGTCTAAAGAAATACTGACTCTCCTCAGCAGTAATGGATACTCCGACAGCAGTAAAGGCACCCATAACAACACTTGATGAAATGGTAACAGCATATAGGTCCATTCTTCCTGTACATGGACAAGCAATGAGATACTTGGCATTTTGTAAAATGACATAGATGAGATTAGGGGTTTTATTTTTCTCAATGTTTTTTGCTCATTTACTCATCATTTTCCCTGCTAGAAAAATTAGAAGGGTATACTCATTAGTCATTGTCTGAGAAATATTTTCCTGATGATGCTATCTTTATTACTAATTTTTTATTATAATAACAATAATAATCTTGTTACTAAAAAGCTGGGCTAGAAAGGTGTGAAAATTTCATTTTTATAGGACTTCTTTTAACCCTTAATAACTGATATTCTTACTCAAAAAAAGTAGGATTTCTGTAAAGAATGCATAACAAAAGTTTTATTTGAAAATGTCAACAAAGAATATTTGCTGCAGTTATATATATGCCACTTGGATATGAAAATGCTCCTTTAAACATTATTAAGACTTCTTTAATAAATCTTTGTGATAGCATCCCAATTGTCACACTCTGCTTCTAAAACATACTGAAAGTTATCTTATTCATTGCTTATTCTATAGTCATAGTGAGGTCCCAGCCAAAATGAAGGGCCCCATTGTGGCTGCAGTGTATGGACAAATAGTAAGAGAATACTGAAAGGCTGCAATCTAAACAGGCAGGGCAGACAAAGAGCATATTATCCTGATTTTAGAGATGGGATACTGAGGCACAGAAAAATCTAATCAGGGTCATGCAAGAATGTTGTTTGGGAGCCAGGAATTAAGCCAGCTCTCTCCTTCAGTCCAGTTTTACTGCCTTAAACCGGAGTCGTTCTTCTGCAGAAGATAATAACAGCTTTGCAGGCTAGCATGTGAGTGCCAGTTGTATCTTGCTGAGTGTTTATGAAGAAAACACCAGTTGGAGGATTAAAGTCTGTTTCATGGCAGTCTGCACAGAAGAAATAGGAGTGAAGGGGTTTTTCAGTCGAGAGGTTTTTCTCCTGAGCACTGTTTTACCACATAGATAGCATCTTTTTGTTAGTGTGCATTGACAAGAAAATGAAAGAAGAAAACCTGCAATCCTTGTAGTATTTCATTACTAGAACTCCAAATGATGGAATTACTAAAATAAAGTATTAAAAATCAATTGTATTTAAAAGATTTCTGGCTTTTTTTGCTCCACATTCAGTAGTCCCTAATACAGTTCTATTCAACATTTCCTTTAAAAAAAAGTAAAAATAAAATCAGAAAAGTTATTTTCCTTTCAAACTTTATTTTTCAGATCATATTTCAGATGATATTTGATCGCTTAACATAAGGTCATTGAAGCCATGGTTTTAGCAAATGGGGAAAAATAAGGAAGAAACACTTTAGTACTCACCGTGACCCAGTGTAAAGATGATTTGTAGTACAGATGTACCATTGTGTAGTTTGCAGATGGGTTATTAATTTATTTTGATTTCAAGTATTTATTTTGACTTGCACAACGGAAAAGCTTCAAGTCTTTGCACTAAGTCCATGTAGAAACCCTGCTGGTTTGAAATCAAGTAATAGCGTACCTGCATCATTAGTAAATATTTATTGATGATGATTGATTGAAGTGAACCCTTAGGGTTATTGTGCTGTGATACAGAAGACAAATTGACAATAGTTTATGCTATCTTCTCACCTCTTCAGTCAGCCACAATCAGAAGCAACATTTATGGTGAACTAAGAGCTAAATAAATTTCTCTGGTCACCCTGGCTGTTCCTCAGCTATTCTAATAACCTCACAAGAGCTCATTTTGTTCTCTGAGGTAGTTGGCTATCAATTGTTAACTAAATTTGAACATTAAAAGATATTTGCAAGATTTGCTTTGGAGTAGAGAGAGACCTGCATTTTCTTCAGAATGAAAATTCTTGCATTCTTATTTAATTTAAAAAGTCTTAATTGGTGTCCTATAAGGAAGAAATGTCTTGTGTACCTGGAACAGGTTCTGGGGAGTAGATGTTGCTGCTGGTCCCAGTGCAGTGGTGCATGCCACTCTCATATGTGAGACCAAGTATTTTCATGGACTTGGAAAGCTGAAGTCTTCCCTGTACAAAGTCAGGAGGGGGGTGATAACAGTTGCAGCTCTCCTCTAGTTTCTTTTCATGACAGCAAGATTGTACTTGGTGAATATCTTGTATTACTACTAAGCTGAAGTTAAACATACCCATTTTCAACTTTTTTTCATTATCTTTTGTTGTAACTGCTGTGATCTGATCACCATCCTCTGGACTCAGCTTTGCTGCTTATGTAAGTCTAGCACCAAATGGGATCAAACCAAGTGCTGAGCAAGAAGCTCAGAAAGAAAGATCAACCTCATAACAAAAGGGACGGGGAAGCCTTGTAACAACCCAGATGTGAAGAGAAGCAGCAGACTGCTATGCAGGGTGCAAGTGTTATCAGTGTTCTTCCAACTAAATCTGCCCTCAGAGAGCAAGATTTAGGCAGATCCAGGTCCACTGGTACCAGCCTATAACCTGCATTAATACAGGCTGTGTAATAAACCACAATACCTTGTATATAGACAACTTCCTGAAAGAATAATTATTCTCTGTTACCATAAAGTAGGTATGGTTTCCCATCTGTCAAGCAGAGCTGTCTCCTTCAAATTCTGCAGGTTTTGCTCTGAAGGACTTGAAAATCCTTTTTTCTGCTCCTTCAAATGCTGTTTGCCTTGTTGGCTGAATTGGTGCCAGTCCTGGCAGTCTTGAAAATCACCTGTGTTTGGATGGATACTAGTACAGCTGTAGAGGTATAAAGACGATGGTCTTCATTACAGATAAAAGGGAAGAAGTCTCCTTCCCCATTAGCATCCTTAGCCAAACCCTTGGTGCCAGACTATCAAAAGGTTAAATCTGGCTGGAGTATTTGAATGGCCCATCTTCCAGCAAAAGATTCCTTAATTGTCACTGATACTGTGTTTTCATCTTTGGCTCTAAACAGACTAATATAATTGGATTTTCAGGACTCTAATGACTTGCAGAAGTCCAGTATGCTTTTCTGAAACCCATTAATGTCTCAGGCTCCATCAAGGATGGCTCACTCCACTAATGAAGAACAGCAATACCAAGCTATTGCCCTGTGGCAATCATCAGCTGTTGTAATGCCAAAGGTGAAAGCCAAGAAAGGGTCCCAGGTACCCTCTGCATAGCCTGAGTACTTCTGTAGCTTAGAAATATATGAAATACTGGGGGAAAAAAATAAAAAGACCCCATATATTTCAACCAGCATTTGATATCTCCAGATCGTCACCTTACTACTTTTGCAGGACCAGTATGTTCATGTTGTTTCCTTGCCTCTTTAGTTTATTTGGATAGGCATCAGAAAGCTTAACCATTTTATGGCAGAAAATCAAAAGCTGAAACACTGCGTATTTCTGTGAGTTACTGTAGTTAGCTTGCAGACCTGACATCTCTTCCTGTGTCAAAGTATGCTCTCCCAGCAGAGAAGCTGGCAGAGTCCACCTGCTGTAGAAGTCTCTGGGACAGTATGTATGCGGTGCAACCCTCTAACAGTTGCTAAAGGTCAAACATCTAATTCAGGAGAGCCATACATCAATCTGAGCTGAAATTTAGTCCCATCATCCATGAAGGATACTACTTATGCTGACAAGTCTCATTTGCAGCAAGACTTCTCTTGATACATGTTCGAGGAAGAAAGAATTGTTCTGTTGCTATATAGTGGTTCATGGAGACTCTCTAGTCAAGGTGCATGATGTTCACTTTGAATTATGAGGGAAATGAAGATGATTTCCAGCCATTCTTCCCCATATGCCTGCCTGTGGGAAGTTGAGAAATCAGAAGTCTAATGCAGAGACTTAAAATCCTCTTACACATTCTCTGTCCTTTGTATGCACACCTGTGTGCAGCCACGCTCACCCTCCAAGGTTTTTGATAGTGATATATGTGAGTACCTAAGAGAAATTCACTGTTTCTGCAGGGTGAGAAAGTCTCCTTATCAGGACTTCTTTGCCGTGCTCTCCATACTTAGGAGTCTGGGGAAGGTTATGCTATATGTTCTACAAATGGGATGTCACTTCTGTTTCTGGATACAGAGTGCGTAGTCTGGATCCTTATAAATAATGTATCTTTTAACGTTTCCTTGCCCTCAGTAATTTAATTTTGCTGTCACTTAATAATACTGTTCCTGTCCTGAAGATTTCCAGACATATGCAAGATGAAATTTGGAGCTGGAGGTGATATCTCTAGCTAGACTCACTGTAGCTGGTAGGGAAAATAGAGACATTTTGGGGCACACATCTCCATAAAGCCCAGAAACCAGATCTAACAATTTATCTGTTGGTCTAATTGAAGATACTGTCTACATTTACATGACTCTTCTAGCTTGCTTTTAAACACATGAAAGCCTATTTCTTCCTTGTATTTTGCTCACCTTGATTTTTGAGGCAAGTTATTTGATGTGTGGAAGGTTTTAGTTTTTTTTCTTTTGTTTCTGTCTTTGGACCTTAATATGCTTAACTGGTATCTATTTTACCACATAACAGGATTTTCTTCTGGGTATTGGCTTTGTGCAGTTCTGTAATAGTAGACTTTGTAAACAGTTGCTCTAGTTCCTGGAATATGTTGTTATATGTAAAATCAGAGGCAGCTCAAAATCCAGGTTCATGAGGAGGATGCTCCTTGAGATAATTTCCCTGAAGTGTAATCTAATAATTAAAGAGAAATGTAAGAACAGTTATAATTTTGTAGGCAATAGTTTGATGTTACCAGAGTTGTTACAATTGCCTCATGTTCATACGTTATGATTACATTTACCTACTTAAAACTAAATATTGTATAATTGAATGATGTCCATTTGAATTACAAGCATGGGAATTATTGCCTGTCACCCTGCTAAACTGTACTTTGCCTTGCCTTTTAGCCTTGTTGCACTCTCCAAATTATTCCATGGAGACTTGCAAGAGAAGGGACGGTGCAGAGCATGGCCAAGGCAGTGAACGATCTGTCTTTGCTCTAGCTGGTCCTTTCCAGGACCATCCCCTGTCACTCCAGCCCTGGGCTGCAGGGGCCAAATGCAAATGTTCACTAAACTTTATTAATATATTTTAGCAGCTTTAATGTTTGTATTTGCCCTGTAGTTTAAACTCTGATGATAAACTAAAAAGAAAGCGTTAACCAAAATTCTCATAACCATCCAAACAGACCTCAGTGGTTTATGACCCTCTCTTAAATGTGCACTGGTTTCTTAGTTGTATTACCTACACCCTTCACATCAGAAATGAGGAGGCTGTTTAAATGAAGGACAGGTAGGAAAGCCGGTGTGTTTAGGAGCTGAAAAGGTAAAAGTTAACCTGTCTGGTTACATTGCACAATATAACTGAAAAGTTAAATGGTGAAGTGGGAGCCTGGTTTTAAAGATTAGTTCAGTAATATCAAGTGTTAGAAACATAAAGAGTTATGTAAAAGGAGATGATATGCTTCTGAATGTTTTTATACAGTACAAATTAATGAATTTGTCTACTGCTATCTTTAACTGAGAAACAAGTAGCCTTACTTTTACAAAGCTTCTTTTGGAGCCAAGTGTCTTCCTTTAATATTGCACAGATACCCGTGTGACAAGATTTCAGCATGAGCTAGAGAGAGGCACTGCTGCTCCACAGTGGTTTTAATTGGTCTTGGTCCTGTTAGTCCTCCTGCTCTCCAGTTCTGGGCTCTGCATTTCCTTCCCCTCACTTATGCAAGCAGTAGCGTTCATCAGGTTCTGCAGTGGAGCAGCTCATGGAATTAAACTGTCAGAAAACCTTTTCCTGTTTTGTTTTGTCCTTCCTTTCGTTACTTTGCTCCTGGTTCAGGGTTGTCTTGAATTTGGCTCCTTGTGTAATCAGTTAATTGATGGTACAAGCACAAGGGAGGGGCAGGAATATGAAGCTTGGAATCAAAAAGGACCATACCAGTGCCTAACATTGATCAGTTTAAATTCTCGTGGAATTGCAGAAAATTGCAAAACAACATTTATTTTCAGTGTTGTACGGTGTTACAGAAAGAAGATTGTTACAGAAGCTATTAGATGCCTTTGCAAACACAAAAAGGTAGCTGAGCACTTCACTAGTTATTCAGTTTTGGAGGCTGTATTTTATCTGAGTTGTGTACGGAGAGTGAAATAAAGACTCCATAGGCAGATGAGCTGTCTTCTGCCTGTTCCAGGAGGTAAGGGGCTGTGTGCCTCCATATAAGCAAGACTCAAGAAGTAGGTTTTTCAAGGAGGAAAAACTTACATTAGCTACTGTCTTATCCTCTAGATATCTTAAGATGTGAAAAGCTGAGATTTCTTGGTGTCACAGGTACACAGCATACTTCCTAGACCTGTGAGTTTTGGGTTTTCTCTTCCAGTATTCTTGTGATGTGTTAATCTGGTAGCCCAGGCAATTCTGGTCCTGTGTTGCGAAATTATTTTAGACTGGGATAGCAAATAGCCTACATAAATTTCATAAAAGTCTTCAGAATTGTGGAAGAAAAGCTTTGTGATGTTTTCCCATGTTTGTTTGGTTTGGTTTGTTTTTTAATATATATATAATGTCTTTTGCAAAATAGCAATGTCAGTGGTGTGTAGCTTACTTTATAATCCTTTCCAAACAGATTGTTGTTACAAAAGGTAGCAGATACTGTTAATCCACAATATTTGTTTAGATCGCTAATTCCCAATTATGAACTTTTTTGGTTTTTCTTTTGTTATGGGTCTTTGGGAATGGAAGGCACCACTTCCATCTTCAATACAGTTTCAAAATGCATAGATAATGCAGTGTAGTACAAAATCTTTCCAAGTCACTGGGGGTAGTATTTCCTGTATAAACTATAATTAATGAAAAATACCCAACATTCTTTAGCATTGCCAGCATCCTCATGATTGCTCTAACCTGGGAGGCAGCATACCATTCGAAGTTACTGGCCTGGTTTAAAGGTGTCATCACCTTGACTCTTTGCCACACTGACTCTTGTTAAGTCTATTTGCTGGTTTTTCCCTGCTTTTTTTTTTTCCTTTGTCACTGTTGTGTTTCATTTATTGTTGCTGTTGTTGAAAAGGTCAGTATTTATGTTTTCTTCTGATTAATCACTTGATTTTTTTAGCATGCAGAATCTTCGGTTCTTTGTATTAACACCCAAAGGACATCAGCTGGGACTCAGGACAATTGTGTTTGGCCTTTTGTTAGTTCTGTCCTGAATATTTTAATTTTTACTTTTTCCTCAGTTTCATGGTTACTTCAGCCATGACCTGCATTTTTCCATCAGAAGAGAAACGAGCTTGAGCATTACTTTGTGGTTCTGACCCTGAAGTTAGGCATGATTTGAGCAGGGGCTCGGAGTAAATGACATCCAGTGATCTCTTTCAGCTTAAATTGTTCTGTGATTAATTGGAACTGTGACTCTGGCATTTTCAGGGGTAAAATGCAATTTATACTGGCTAACCAATTACTGAAGCTACTTACTGGTTTTTGTGTAAAAAAGGAAAACTAAAGGAAAACCATACTTGGGGGAGAATAAAGCTGATGTTAAATGGAAAGTGTGACATTTATTTCTAAGATAAGACTATCCTGTCTATGCAAGCATGTTTAACTGCTGTCCGAGTAATACCCTGAAGATGTCTTTTTTTGTTTCAGTTTCAAGTTTCAATTCACCAAATTACTTAGTTTTTTAAGAAATCTCAAATGTGAAAGTAATCTAATGCACCGAAAGATTTTGTGCATTCCTCCATTTTTGAATGATGGATGGATTTGTCACTTCTGTGGAACAAGAGGGAAATACTGAGCACATTTCTAGACACAGAATTTAAAAATCTGTATTTCCAGGAGGTGGAGAAACCACATGGATTTGGTTTTGTCTATTGCCATTTTTGCCGTTGCCTTTTTTTTTTTTTTTGCTTTTCTTTGTTAGTTTTAAACCAGTGTGTCTTGAATAGTCTTTCTCTCTCCCCTCCTCCCTTTTCTTCTCTCTCTTTACACATAAACTAATATTTTTCGAAGCAGACTTTGTGTGTATATTTAGGGGAGCAACAGATATATAAGAGAATGTTTAAAGTATGTATAATTTATAGCAAAAGATCATTGTTAAAAATTTAATTTCCTACGCAATATTGTGAGGTCTTACTGTTTGACAACCTCAGTTCTGCAGTGGAAGAATGTTTTAGATTATTTCTAGCTTCTGTTTTATTATACAGTTGTGTGTAGATGATTATGAATTATATAATAATAGAGAAGGAACTTCACATAAGTTATCTGACTGTTGCTAAAAATAATTCCTTTGTGTGTGTTATTGGACAAGATAAAAAGTCATATCTGACACCTGCATTTTTGTGTTTGTGCCACAATTTGCAGAAGCAACATTTTCTTTTGCTTCTATGGTATTTGTGTTTTTAATGCACATTTTACCAAGCTGATGTCTTACAAAACTATGTCATATGGCTACAGCTGTCTTTTTATTTGCAAATGTTAGTAATATAAAAACCATAAGCAGAAGTTATATTTCTTTTCCAAGTGCCATAGGAAAGTATACACAAAGTAACATTTGGTTTAAGATTTTAATCTAGGAAAGTCATATTTCCTACAGTCAGCATTCACTGTCTCCGATTTCCACCTATCTTGCCTATTTTTCACATGATATGGGACACTCTCGCATCCTGTTAGTCGAACAGCTCATTTTCAAGCAAGGTTTTTGTTGCTGTGCAGTATCAACAGACATGGCTGGCCAAAAGATTTCATTTTGAGGGGACGACGATTCAGTACTGCAAGGAGTGGGGTATGTATAGATAGCACTTCCGCAAAGCACATGGGTACTAGAAAATAAGTTATCTGTTCTTTCTTGCCATCAAGAGTCTACTGAAAGAATCTTCCAGTAAAATGAGGTAACTGTGATGGGGACTGTGGACTGCTTTTACTTACCAGATGGGCTGGGCAGCTCTTTCTGTCTCAGACTTGTAGCTATCTGTGTTTGCACATAGAGAGCAAGCAGATCACAGGCTCTGGTAGAGATCACCGTGCTGGTCTGGGGTGAGTCATGCAGACCTTGGTCACTTTGTTTCCCTTTTAGGGGGGACCCAAGTTTTGCTAGAAAATAAATACTCTTTGCAGTTGCTCTTCTGTCCCTCCCTGTTCTTTTTGTACTTTGATAATTATTTCAGTGCTATTTGATAGTTGCTCACCTTGTTCACTGATTATCTGCTGTCTTCTTCAGTGGTCTTACCTTTTTCCATGAAGAAGTCTTTCCTGAGCTAACTTTGGAGAGAACTGTTTTCTTCTCCAAAATTAACCATTCCTGAAAAGCTTGTCACCATTGCTGCCGACTAAGCAGGCAGGGAGGTGTGAGTGTTGCCTTTAGAAGATAAATTTTTGTTTGGAGAGGCCATTGCCTTTCCTGCTGCACATACAGGGCCGAGATTGTCAAAGGGCTGTAATCTGATCTAAGAATGATACCAGTGTCCAGAATAACCCTTCAGTCCTGGTCACTTTGAGTAGGATGTGGTAGCATTGAACTATTCTTACTAAAAACAAGAAAACATGTATAAAAAGATACATAGTTGTTTATATTTTCTGCTTTTTTTCTCATTTCAAACTTTCCTTGCTTTCTTCATTGTAAATTCTCTGATCTGGAGTGCATTTGTAATATTATTACACCTAGTAAGATGTATCCCCAGTTGGAATTACTAGTGAGACAGTATTAATGCTTCATACAGTTTTAATTAAAAAGTAATTTATATATACTGTGTGTGTGCTTACAAATCATGAGTTTAATTGTGAAAATGTGATTTGTGCCAATCTTGTTAATATCGATGAACTAATAGAGTTAGTTGAACCTGTTTGGACTTGATGAATTTTCCTCTTTTACAAACTCCTGCATAGTGAGGTTTTTAAGGAATTCAGTCTGATAGTGTTTAATTTAAGTTTTTTAGCTATTCTGTTTCAGTAACAACAATTTATTTGTGTAGTGTGATTCTTATTTCTGATTTCCAACCTGTGGTCTTGTGTTCTTGAGATTCTTGGATTAATTTAAGTGGACTTTTGATAGGTAGCTAATAACTTCAATTTATATCAGAAGACTCACATTTATGATAGGCGCTTGCACCTCCACTGGGCTGGCTATTTCTAGGCATCTGCAAAATGAAAAAATTTCCAAAGCGCTGCTTCAGGATGTCACTTACTCTGCGTCTGTGCATTGTTTGGATGCTGTGTTTCTCACGGCAGCATTTTGGTGCATTCTCCTACATGTTTGTGCAGTTTCTTTGCATATCAACTTCTGCCACCTCTGTGTCATAAAAATTCGAATGGTGCTCTTTACCTGTTAGGTGCAGTGCTGTTGGCCAGGGTTGTGCAGCGAGCTTGCAGGTACCAGAACTTTTCCTTCACTGCTCTGTCTCCTTGACAGTGCCTGGTGAAAATGTAGATGATTTTGTGATCTGTGAACTAACCTGATTTCCTATTCCATCTATGTCCTTGGATAGGTTTCTCCAGTATTAATACCTTATGTGTTTTTATAAGTTACTCCCTGCAGCCAGACTTCATAAAAACTCAGACTCAGACTCAGCCAAACTTCATACACCTGAGAGCTGGGCATATTTTAAAGGCTAGTATACAAAGCTGTGAAGGTTAAATGGACTTAAGGAATTCAAAATGGAAAAAAGTTGTAACTTTTTGTTAAGTAAGTGTTTGTAAAGGGCAAAGTCTGCATGTTTCGTAAGAAGATTGTCACCGGACCATTCAAACAGCAGAAAAAAATGTTTGAAGTTGTTGAGATGTCTTAACCATTTTTGAAATATTTCATAACTAATTAAATGCATGTTTTCAAGCTGAGACTTTGTGTCAAATTATACCTGGAAGAAATACTCCTTTCTGTGGAGTTTACAGTGCTATTAGTGGAAATCTTTAGGTTCTGATCAAAAATATCCTTGGCTAAGAATTGCCAATGTAAACTGATTTTTAAGATCACTGACTTACCACATTAAAACAAGAAATAAAATAAGCAGGCCAGACGTAGTGCCTGCTTAGGGGTTTGTTTGTTTGTCTTACCGGTAAGGAGGATTTGATTTAATCTAACTGTGCAGTTTTGGCTTCATCATTACTAACACTAACTATACCAAGAAATTACCAAAGGAGTTTATACCTCACCACTGCTGTTCTTTTAAATTTAAGTTGAATGTGTTGATTGCATTCATCTGGCTGTAATACATTTAAAGGCTTTGTTAGTCCAAGACTAGCCCTGCAAAGGGGTCATGATAGGTTAACCTTTCAACTGGATTTCATAGCCTGGTACAGGCAGTAACATAGAGAGAGGCTTTTGGTTTTCAGAGGATAAAGGAACAAGGCACGTTGTATCAGACTATGAAATACCTGCAGGTCAGTGGTGCTGGTTAGTGCCCAAGGATGCTTGAATGAGCCTGTTTGTACTGATGTACTTGTGAGTAGCCTGAATTACTGTGAGGGGGTGCCCTGTTCCTCTCTGAGGTTTTCGGGGACTGAAGACACTTTGCACTTCATCATGCCAAGTACTGCCACTATAAGCAGTGATGGTACTTACACAGCAGTACAGGCCAGTGCAGAATTACTTATAAAAGTAGTTCTAGGGCCAAAATATTTGCTTTGGTTAAGAACTAATGAAATAAGGTACCAGCTTGAGTCACTTTTTGAAAGAAATCACTATTTTTAAAGAAAAATACGACTTAGTGGGGAAGTAGGATTTAGTTGTTGATGTTTATCAAACATAGCTGCTGTTGTGCATGTTTGTCTTTGCTGAGGGTCTTCTCATTTTTCCTCCTGTTTAAAAGGTGCCAGGTTGATACTTCAGTCTGAGTCAGAAGCCACATTTGCAAGGTCTGTAATAGATTTTGGATGCTGCTGAGTAACACTGGAATGCGATTTTACGACATCTTTAAATAAAGATGTCACTGCCCTGTTCTGAGAGGTAGCGTGATCTGTGCAGCCGATACTCAGCACGGAGTTACTAGTGCAGCAACACCTTCGTTAACAACACTGGGCGTGGTGACATGATCACACCAAAGTGCCTAAAAGTGACTGGAGTTTCTGCCCTCTAAGCTGAGCTGCGGTAGATGAGTATGTGTGCTTGTTCTTGTTATAGCAATGCAGAGTGAAACAAGTTACCTCGCTTGTAATGTTAGAGCTCTGAGGCCTTCAGTAGTAATTTAAGCCCATTTTACTCTGTGTTTGTAATGGCTTAAGAATGTGTGTGTAGCATTATGTGTTTCAGCTGAGAGGGACAAGTGCCTGTCATCATCTGACTGTACCCACCTTTTGATTTCATGAAATTCCTCATGCTGTCACTGAGAAATACCTTATTAGCCAACTTTGTCTCTTCCCAGAGTTTTTTGTTGGGAAAACAAAGAGCAGGGTGTTTGAACTAGGAGCGACATTAACACAGAATCAGAAATTTCATGTCATGACATCTGGTTCAAAACAGGGGTGACATTCCTGACTGTATTTTAAGTTGTAGGATCCT
The DNA here is from genome assembly GCF_964188355.1 of Buteo buteo. Classification (NCBI taxonomy): domain Eukaryota; kingdom Metazoa; phylum Chordata; class Aves; order Accipitriformes; family Accipitridae; genus Buteo; species Buteo buteo. Next base: position 15,087,983 of record NC_134174.1, on the reverse strand, counting down.
TGACCTTGGTTACTATAACTAGCTTTTAAGCAGGAGACTTTCTCTAGCAATCCGTAGTCAAGCTTGGAATATTGTAACAAGGAGCATAACCTGTGCACCATGTTTTCTAAATGGATCTTTAGGCATACATTTTAAAAGACTTATTCTTTTACTGTTTCAACAGTTGACCAGTACAGAAATGCTTATTCCCCTTCTTGGCAGTGAGTGTTAAGACAAAGGTGTTGCTGCCTGTGTTCTGACTCAGACTGAGGGATGAGACTGCAGCATTAGTATAGGACCTTGAAACCCAGAAGAGGAAAAAAATATATCTCTTTAGCATAGTAACTAGCTCTTATGGAGCAGTATATAAATTTGCTTTGTATAACTTAATATAACAGTAGTGGCCCTAGAGTATTTTCAATTTTTTTTTCTTAATATATATTTAAAGCATAATTTCTAATTCTTGTATATATTTTTAACTTTCCCACAGATATGCACTTATTTGGCCATTATCCAGCTCATGATGATTTCTATCTTGTAGTGTGCAATATCTGCAATCAGGTAGTCAAGCCACAGGTTTTCCAGTCACACTGCGGTAAGTGAATGTTTTCTTTCCTGAATTACAGTGCCAAACTGGCGTATGGTTCTCTTAAGAATCATTGCATATGGTCATGAAAGAGGCATTGCAGATATATTTTTCGGTTATCTTGTGTTCTTTCCACAGAAAATACCAGCAATGCCTTCCAATAAGCATATTTCCTGTACAGGAAGTTAAATTAGTTGTTCTAGAAGCTGGGCTTTTCAAGTTGAACTTGTTATACTAAATTGACCTATTACAACAAATAAATCCTGTTAGTTAGATACTGGCTAGGCTAAAATTATTATGATATAACATTGGGTTGTCTTATCAAAGCTGCAAAGTGAGGGCTGTGATACTGATCTAAGTTGGATATTATGGATTGTTTTCTGATGGGATTTATGCATAGGTATATATAGGGTTTATTTTTATATTTATCATAGGGTTTAATTTTTTACATAATTGGCATGTTGAGTCACATTTTTAAGATTTTCTTGAAAAAAGTTCATTTGAGAAGCTGCAGAAATGTGCAGATATTTATTTCTCAATTAGTATGACAACAGCAAGGTAACAATTTTTATGTTGATTATTTGTAAGCAGAACTACTTTAGTTAGAAATTTTTGCTATTGATTAACAAACTACTTTCAGATATTCCTGAAAAACTTCATCACAACGTCTGGTTTATTTATCAGTTATCTAGTGGTTCATTTGTTATTTGTCTAGTGATTTGTTTCTGTGGTGGTTTTTGGTTTGGGTTTTTGGGGGGGGGGGTGTTGGTTTTGTTTTTTTTTTTTTAAAGGATTGCAAAATGTGACTGGAATGGCTAGCTTTGCATGAGGTTTAATCAAATTCAGTTTAATCACATTAATTTGAAGGTGATTGCATAATAATGAAAGGCAGCTAGTACTGAGGATGGAATCAATTTAAAACATTAAGAAAAAAAAACCTAGCAAGATTTTCCTTGCCTGCATACAACAAATAAACTTCACAAATCCTGTGCCCCTTTCAGTGTTCTTGACAGCAAAGCAACTCAGTAAGGGGAAAATGTCAGTGGGATGAAGAGAAAATAAAAAAGTTTATTTACTTTTAAAGAGATATTACCAAAATATTATCTTGGGTTTGTGTGGGTGGACTGTTAACGACCAACCAGGAGCAACTGCATTCATGTTGAAAGGCAGTTGTATGACTCGCCACTACCTTTGGCCTAGACTGAAATAATTGTGAAAAACTGGTAATAGTGAAATACAGCATTTATATCCAGCCAGTAAGGAAAGATCTGAAAGTATTAGTATAGTGGGAAAAGGACTTACTAATTTAATGGTGGGGGCAGGTGTTAATTTCAGTGTTTTAACAAGCCATCCTGCTATTTTTTTCAAAAATTGTTTCTTGCCCTTAGTTGTATGTGGTTTCTTCCTGCCCAGCTTCAGGTATCTTATGATTCTCTCAGTGACAGAAAAGCTTCTCTGCATATGGTCACGGGTACCATAAACATTGAACTGATGTTTTAATAAAAGATCTGCTACAGAACAGAAGAACCTGTGTAACACCTTGCTGTAGCCTTCTGTGGTTGTGTTATTTCCTGGATATGACCTTCTGGTTTGGGGAGCTGTATGAAAGTTGGTCCTGTTTTCGTGTAGGAAGCATATAGAATGATGTTTCTTCTAGATGAGAGTGAAGTAATCCATGTTAGGAGGAACTTGTTGAGCTCTTTGAAAGTAACGAGTTACCATCAGTGTTAGCATGTTGCCTGTAAACTGCAAAGATCCTGTGAGTCGCTGCCCTTTTTTCTTTTTCTCCCTTCTCCATTACTCCATTATTTATACAATTTCTTTTACTTCATCTTCATTAGAGCAATCCTGTTACACTGAACAATTGAGTGTTAAATTCTGAATTGCCTGATTTAAGAGCCTAAGGTCAATAAAGACTTTAAAAAAAAAAAAGTAGACTGTATTAAAAGAAATGGAAATAATTGACCAAAGGTGTTACCTCTTGAAGATTGTACTTAGTCTAGTCAGACTTTTTTCAGGAAAGGTGTGCTGGAATATTGCTGAAAGGCCTGTGGAAGAGCTTTAATTGTATAGACAAAATCTTTTGTTTTAAAGAAGAAACAGTAAAGGTGATATACTAAAATCATATAAAAGAAGTTTTAGAAGAGAGAAGATTTCTTGGATGTCTTGAGAATTATTGTAAAACAACTAATAATTTATTTTCAAAAAATTAATCTGTTACAAGTACTACATGTTGTATAAGTGACATGCATCTACTAAAGTATAGTTGTTTTCATAACAAATGAGTAAGATCTAAAGAAGAGCTACACATGGATCTTATTAATTGATCTGTAGTTGCATTGTCTGATGAGAAAATTATAAAAATCCTGCATTAGAAAACAGATCAACCATAAGCTGCTTGTGGCTGAATAATCTCTCACTGGTTATGTTATGATATCAGTAGTACACTGGGAAAGGTCTGGAGAAGGCTTCATTTGAGACATTATTCTGACTGCACTAGGCTTTTCTGTGAAGCAGGAATATTTAATTTTCAGTTTTATTTAGAGTTTTCTCACCTGTTGGACACAATCAATTTGGTGGATCAGATTTTGATTAATTAGTTAGGCCACGCAGCACTATACCTGTGAATTCAGTGATGCTGAACACACCTGCCAGTAGACTTTGAGGTATTTTAGACTATCATATTTACCATAAAATGCATTATTTTACATGTCTTGAATTGCAGCTGTAAAGTTGCAACAAAGACAATGGAATGAGAAAGCATTAGAAGCCACTACTGGTTTTTTGGCTCTTGAAGGCTGCGTCATGGGGAGTCTTTATTGCTAGTGACAAGGACTTGTAGAGATCTATCCCAGAATCTCCCAACAAGTGTGACTTGTTACTAATATCCTGGTAAGATCCAGTCCATATTCTCTCACTAAGGATTTAGGTCCGTGCCAGACACGTGCTTTGTGTTTCTAGGTTTCCTGCATTGTAATGTGAAGGTCTTGGCTTTGGAGCAGCACTGGAATGCTTAGTTTAGCCAACACTTTTGTAACGCTTCTCTTGAGCCCTTGCTGGCATACCCTTTCTCCAGAGCGTAAAGAGACCCACTGTTTCTTTAATTTCAGACATGTGGCAGCCATCCTTGATGCCTCTGGGAAGTTGTGAAGATTATAGAGGCAGATGTTGTTATTTAACTTTTAAGAGTTCGATTCCTGGAATATCAAGCAGAAAAAGAGAAAAATCTGCTTGTGTTTCAGGCTTTTTTAATGGGAGGCGGTGCATCATACAACCTTCAACCAGTAGAAATCAGGAAGGTAAAAGAAGAGATCTGGCTAATTAGAGGACTAGCTTGCTGGACTTGAGTCTTTGTAATAAACACAGCGTAAAGCTCAATGTTGTGAAGTAGTAGATCTGTTCTAGCCTCTAAGTCAGAGAAATACTGAATTATTTTTAAGAGCAGTTTCACGTCCTTGTATCTGTGGGTTAAACATTTATATCCATTTGTAAGGATTAAACCATTCATGTACATATGGTGTGAGCCCAACTGAAAGAGAGACTTGCTGTTACAGGCTGTTGAATAAACCATATAAATCAAAGAATTTCTTGAGGTCATTCAGTATTATTGTGCACTTAGAAAATAGTATATCATAATGTCATCAGCAATAGGGTTGTTTGCTTCTGAAGCCAGTTCTTTTGAGTAACTTGTTGCAGTGGTACAATATCTTAGATTATTATTTTTTTTTTATGTGTGAACATGTAGTTGTATTTATTTCTCCATAAAGTAGTTTGAAATAAGAAGTCAGTCTAGTTATGCAGCTTGTAGCATTTCTAAGTGTACTTGGCATGTGAGGAATTTTAGTTTTGAGACTTTGTTCTCAAATGTCAACCTCAATGAAGATACAGAGCACTTCTTGGGACACCAAAAATGTAGTGTTTTAGTATCTCTGAGGTACCATAATGTTCTTGCTGTTTGCTTGGGGTTTTTTCTCCAATATTTTTTTTTCCCAGGAAATTTTTTAGGGTGGCAGCCTGTGCTGAGCACTGTCCATATGACTTCCATGAACTCCAGTTCTGTGACAGTCTGTCTATTACTTGTTAAGATGGGACCCGTACCATTTCCCAGGAGATGTTTCTGTTTTCCTTTGGCCCCAGACAGAGTAAAGATTCATATTCTTATACTGCATTGTCCTTCACTAGACTAAAGAGCGTCAGATACAGTTCTGGTTATATTTTTTTAAATGTTCCATACAATAGTAGGCTTGTTAACTTTGGTCTTTTCCTGTTGAAAGGAAAATCTCTCATAAAAGGTAGCTCTGGCACAGTGGAGAACAAGCAGTGTACATATAGAGAGCTTGTCAAAACATCTTGACTTTTTCTTTTAACATGAGGAAATAAGTTAATGACAGGGAAGTGTTAAAAGTAAAGTACAGGGAAGAGGTGAATTAGCCAAGCTAAATAATGCAGCTTGATTAAACAATAACTGTAGTATAACCATCAAAGAAAGTTTCCAAACATATTCTGGAACAGTTTCCAAAACTGTAGAGGGTATCTTAATGAACCGAATAGTTAAGATCCCCATTTGACGAAGTCGTAGCATACAGAGAACAATCTTGCTTCGTCAAGGAGAAATGACCATGAAAATCTCTTCTTTTGCTAATTGGACACTCATTGCTATCTATCCTGCCTGTCTCTAATGTTATTCTAACAGGCTTCTAATTAAGAAGTAGAAATTCTTATTCCTTAAAAAAGAAGAAACCTACCTTTGATTTTCATTACTTCTGAGTTATAAATCCTTGGGTTGACATCCTCATGTCCTTATGAAAGTTGGAAAATTATATTTCCTTTTTATCCTTCTTTTTAGCTGTATAAGCATCATTTAAAAGAAAAACAAACTAGAAAGTGACGGAGCAATGGAGAATACAAATAAATTATTTTCACTTCCATATCATAATTATTTTCCTAAGAGAGATTATATATTTTTAATTACTCAGACTAGCTATTTTACATTGTACTAGTTGCATGTTACAATTTAATGAACCACGATTAAAGACAAGAAGGCTGAGTTTACAGTATGAATAAGAATGAATTGCTTTCTTCACACTAGCTGTAACATTACTAGCTGGCATCTTTTTTGCATAAGGATTTTGATAACAGCTATCACTGTCACATTTGATGGATTATTCTCAGTTTTTGTATTATTTTCAATTATTCAATGCCTTGGTTTTTTTCTTAAATACAGCTGTTTGGGGTTTTGTAATTGTTGATATTTTATCCATTGCGGTTGACCTTTTATCAGGGGAGTGCTCTTGTACCCTTCAAGGACAATGATATTTTGAGTGATTCTCCTGTCACTGCGATTTTTTTTTTTTCCCCACAACCTTGTCAAAACTTGTTATATGATATCATTATTGATTGAATAACTTTCTGGTTGTCACATGGTTAGGTTTCACTGCATAAAAGAATTAAAATAATGAAAATTACTCTCATCCCTCCTGCTTTTTGTTAAATATGGAAACAGCAGCAGCTAGACTGACAAGAATCCCAGTTTTCTTTTTCTTTTGATGGAGGTGGGGGGAGAAGGAATTGAATGTTTTGTGTGTACCTTATTTGTATGCTTTTACTTGTGCAATTGCCTAGGATACACTGATTTGTCTATAACTTTCACTTCCATTACTTTAAATTGGAAGCCCCTATTAGCTGAAAGCATATGAAAAATTCCCTTTAGTTTTACAGTCTTTCTATCAGAAATCTTGTTCTGGAGACCAAAGTACAGCCAGGGGCATAAACCTCTGTCTACTGTCTGCGATGAAAATCTAAGCTGTAGTTCCTGCAATGGTATATGCAAGTTATGTGGGTCTGTCATGTCCGTGTCATTGCAAGTTCTCCAAGCCCAGCGTAATAGCATTCACTGTGAAACTGTGCTCACAAGCCATCTTTTGCGCCATTCCCGTAGAACTTAAATAGTACATTGCTGGATGGACAATCCAGGTAGAGCAAATATTATGCTTGAAGAGGCAAAACTAAAACAGTGCTCCTTTGAATTCATCTTTTCCCCTACATATTCTTGGAGTGCCGTATTTTTAGACTGTCAGCAATTCTTGAGACTCTGAATAGGTACAGAGACACAAAATCTGTCTTTGTTTACTCCTTGGAGAGAACAGCTCTATATCCTAACTGCTGATAGACTCTGGCCAGATTCAGAAAAGCACTTAGATGCATAATAGATAATCAATGGACATTTTAATACTTGATTCAAATGAAGCAATAAATAAAAATCCTTCTTAGCTGCTTATATGCATTGAGACCGTTGGTCACCTCAGTATTGGCTACTGTGCTTATCCAGGACTGCAAACAGCTTGTTTTTTTCATATGTGTCCTGGAGAGAGCTCAATGAAAGATAGATTGACAAGGCCATGTTCATTCAAGAAAAACAAAACAAATCCTACCTTCTCTGTAATTACTTGCCCAGGAAGCAAGAGATTTGGCTTTAGTAGCCTTACCACTTAGGAGCTATTCTGTCATCTTCCACCTCCTAGGAGAGGAAAATATCCTAACCAGCAGGCACACCATAACGCAGGCTAAAACAAAACTAGCGCATGGTTTTTGCATTGGAGATGTATCAGACAAAGTAAACCTGAATGTAGAGAGTAACACCCAGATCCAAGGGGCGGACTGTGACAGGGACTGAAAAATGTGCATCTGATGCTCAGAGCAACAGCAAACGTAATGTGTCTTCACCTTGCAGGTTGCTGAGATCTGCTCGAAGCTCGAAGTAATTTGTTGTGTTTTCTTTTCTTAGTCTAGCATGTGAATTAAAAGTGGAGCTGTGTTCAGACCTGCTGACCTGCTTGCTTAGAAACAAGTAGCACAATATTTGATAGAGTTGGCTTTTTTTGTATTTTCTACTATCATCCCACTGCTTAAACTGCTTTCTTCTTTGTTGTTACTAATTCACCATCAGTAACAGGGTCTAAAACAGAGAAATTCAGATATAGAAATAGATATGATATATTTACAAGGTCAATGAGTAGTGTAAGTAGGAAGCTGACAACTTCCCATAGATAACTTCTGCACTTCAAAAATTTGCCCTAGGTTGATGTGTCAATAATTGAAAATTTCTTCATTCAAAAGATTCTTTGAATGAGAAAGCAGGAACATTTTGGCAGCGTTGAATCTCAAAGGATTGTGCATTGTGGAGCAGTTAGTATTCAACAGAAGAAAATGTTCAGCAGTGAACAGAATGCTACACATGTATGCAGTTGCTATTAAGGACAGTAGCCTTGCCCCCCCCCTCCTTCCCTATTTCTGGATGTGTGTATGAAATTGAAAAATCTGGGAGTAAAACATTGATTGTCTTTTCCCTAATTTTTTCTGTTGAGTTGTGCCTTCACAGTGCCTTGACTATGCTGTAATTTTACAATGCTTATCTTAAATCAACATAGGAAGTAGATTGAAAGAGTAATAATGACACTGGGCTTTTCAGTGCAATGGAAGTGTATTGTTCTAGTTCACACATAATTCCTATCATTATAAATTAGCTTATTTCTTTTGCATAGTGTATTCATTGATAGTATTTGATTAGTGAACCCTTCTGTATTATTTTTTTTTACTTCATATAAATTGTGGTAAACGATGCAGTACTTACTTGAACTGGGTGGTGTTGTCATGGCATTGATGGGAGATACATATCACTTGTAATTTCTTTCAGTCAAGATTTTAATAGAGATGTAGTTTTAAATAGTAACCAATAAGGATTTCTTTTAAGGAGTGCCCATTAATAGAACTCAGCTGTTGAAGGTTGACTGTAGCATTAGGCTTAAGTTTAATCTCCTACATACTATAATTTACAGGGCTGCGTTTAGTGCATCATTCTTACAGCTGCTTTACTGGTGGAGGGATGGGGGTTGTGATAGTGGAGGAGGGGGGAAAGGTATAGTGAAAATTTTTTATCATAACCTGTAAAAATCTGGCAAAATTAAAAATAGGAGTATTTGGCTTGAAGTTTTCCATAGCCTGTCTTACTTGGTCTGAATAAGGTGGATGTCTTCCATCTTAGAGAAGGAATGTTTTTAAAAGTAATATTTTAGAAAGAGTTCATGGTCCTATTCCTAGATAAAGTCCAAAACAGAGTTAAGAGCTTTTTGAATTCACTGTTTGGAAGTGGAGTAAAAGATAAGCAAGAACAAATCCTTTTTTTTTTTTTTTATCATACTGTGATGCAGTGTAAAGAAAGGAAATTTGAAGTGGAATCTGAATTTGCCAAAGGCCCAAACAAGAAGTCATTGTTTCTTCACTGTATTCAGAAGTATAGAAGTGCTAAGATCAAGTCTCTTCTCTGTGTTATCTCTTTGTCTATGCTGCATGTGATCAGACAGGGAAGATGTGGTAGGGTTTTTGAGGGTGGGGGGTGGGGTTTTTTGGTAGTACAGTGTTTCACTCTGCATGTGTTATAGAAGGTAAATAACATTTGGATTAGTCACTACCAAATATTATAAGTTCCATTTCAAGTCTGTAGAAGTCCTGTCTGCATGTAGACCTGACCATTGACTGTGACTTTTAGCAGTTGTCTAAATGTTTTGGGTTAAGTTAATTTTCTAACTGTTGCAATTTCTACTATGTTATCGTTTAGCAATTTCTTGCAAAGCATGTTACAAGTTTAGGAACTTCTTACTCTCCTTCTACTAAAATTTTTACTATAAGCTGGCTCATAAAGTTGATTCTTGTCCATTGACTATTGGCTTTTCCCAAAGCAGCATTTTTTGGGTGGTGTCTTCTCTAGCAGCTGAACATCTCCTGTGCCATGAGTTGTGGCTGCTGAGTCTGCATGTGAGGTAGCAGGTGGGGCTGGAGGTGCAACTCATCTTGTGCATTCAGAGCTCCCTTCAGAGCTGGAGAACCGAGCCTGGGAGGAGGTTGGATGATCCCAGAATATAGCTCTGGCCCTCACAGCTGCCAGGATTAGACTACCTTGTTATGTGCAATGGTGAGTGGAAAGAAAACTGTAATGGCAGTATGTTACTTTCCAGAAGTACTCCTTCTGATAGTCTGAAATACTGCTTTCCAACGATGTTTCTGTTGCCTTTTCTAACATCTACAGGCCACTTGGGGTGCAGTGGAGAACACGAAAGTCCCTTTACATGCAGGAGGATGATAGGATAGTCATATGTCCTCTTTTTCATAGAGGCGCAATGGAGAGCAATTGAAATAAATACCGAGCTGTAGTTCAAGACCTTTATGGTTTTTTCAGGCTGGAAGTAGTTACATTAAATGTCTTTCATGAGGAAATAATTTTTTAATTTGGTGTTTAAAAAAGCCCTTATTTTTTAGTAGAGTGAAATCTCAGTTGTGATAAACTAGCTAGTACAAGGCTTACAAGTCTACTTTAGATACTTTTCCCACAATTTTCAATAATAATATTGATCCTAGATTATGTATACCTTCTTAATTTTAAAAATAAGTCTTCTTCTTCATTTTAATATTATTTTTTTCCTCTAGTATCTAAGCATGTTTGTCACAGCTCCATGTTTAAAATCTAGTGAGTTCTGTTTATTTCATTGTAATAGTAGTACACAACCTCTTGGTACCTGACTAGTGCCAAATCTATTCAAAACATTTTATTTGCATGCATGAAATACTGTACTTAAAATTCTCATCATTACAAATACAGCTGAAGCTCTGTGTGTTTCCCATTTCACAGTCCTGTAGTGATTCATATAATTATCTTAATAGCTTATTGCTATTCTATTTAACTGGTGATATTAATGTAATAATTGTCATATTAAAATCTAAAATACTGAATTAAGCCTTGTTCTAAAATACATTTTATTATTACAGGTAGCTTAGACACACTGTAGGCTTCTGTTTTCAAAATAAAATGTTTTGCATTCATCAAGATAGATTAATGAAATTATATTCTACAAGATGTAATGAAAGAACTGTTTAAAATGTATTAGGCAAATGATGACAGGCAACTCATTCACCTCACTACGTGTATATTTTGACTTTGATTCAATTTCAAATACTTGATTTAGCTTCCTGCACCAAAGCCTACCTATTGTTAAGATGCCTAAATAAAATTTAGGAAACTTGCCTCATTAGCTATTTATGTTTGTGAGACTAGTGATGCTGTTAACCAGGTACATTTTCTTTCACTAGTGTTCCGGGAAATAACAGATTCCCCCCCCACCCCCATTTTTGGATAGGCTTCTTGTTTCTGCAAAATAATCTTTTATTATGCCTAGCATCTGCTCTGCAACTAGTGAAGTATAAGTAATACCATACTGACATAAAATATCAAACATTGCATATGAGCAATGTGTTTAAGGCAAGCATTAATGTATCATTATTTGATACACCTGCTTTCAGTTTATTCCCTGTGTTGTATAAGGTGCTCTTTTCATGAGTGTATCATCAGTGTTGTGCTTTACTAATTGTGTAACTAAAGAATTTATTTATTTTTTTTAATCTGGTTTTAGGTTTGAGATTGGTGATTGAAAAATTGTTTCTTTTTTTTAATTCACTTTGTTAGGAGAATGATTGGCAGGAAAGAGTCTCATTTTTGGTGCTGCTTTTACCTCAAAATATTGAAGCAGGAAAACACCTGTGCAAGCTGAAATATGGACCAGTAATTGGCCAACAATACTGAAAAGGTCTACATTGATTATAGGTGTTTCAGATTGCTTTAGTGTCTATTTGTTGGTGATCAGATTGCATGAACTGTGGAGACCAGTGCATTGTCATATGTACTTTAAGCTTTCTCAAACTTGTGGTAGTACTGTACATGTCCAAATGAGTCTGAAGACAAGTGTTTCCTGATTCTGTGACTCCAGGTAGATGAAAACTGTAAGGTATCAGTAAAAGTAATGCTTTTGAATTTGGCTAAGACAACAAAGGATTAGTTTACTGTTTAAATAAATCTTTTTGTCACTGTCTAATGCCAGATGCGTTTAGTGGGAAATGAGCAGTAAAGCTTTTCAGAAAAGCAGTAAAGCTTTCATGGGCAGGAAAGGCATAGTCAGGACCAGACAGTTAAGGGTGTGGAGAAGAGCACAGTGCAGAACTGCATGTTTACTAAGATGAGTATAGAAATGGTGCAGCAAAAAATTGAACCTTGAAAAGTCTGGTGTTTGTACTGCTAAACAATTTTGTTGACCCAGTGTTTTTTTTAACTTAATGGAAGCTTGAGAGCTATGGGGTCCCATGGAAAGGATTCTCAAAACTTAGTTGTACACTGTGTGAAGAAATACCTACCTCTTGATTTGTTTTTGAACCAGCAATGAACATTTCCTGTCTACCTTCATAATAAATGTGCATCATAACCCTCCTCTGTTGTCATTTATCCAGTTTGACAAGTCCAACTCTGTCTAATTGTCACTCTTGTAGAGACTTTCCATATCTTTGCTATGTTTTTTTGTATCTTGCCCAACTCTTCTAAACCATTTTTGAAAGGAGGGAAGCAGTGGTATGGTGGGCTATATTCCTTGCCTAACATTTGGTTTGCTTTTGTGACCACTACAGATCATTGACATGATAATTTCATAGAACTGTTACAAGACCAGTATCTCATTACTGTGTAATAATAATTCAGAGACCATCATTTTGTATATAAGGTTAAGATAGTTATGTTCTTCCATGTCTGTCACTTTACATGTCTCTACATTGAATTTCATTTACTATTTTATTATACTGTTCAGTAATGTTAGGTCTTTCTGCAATCTGTTGATTTTCGTCCTTAGTACTCCGAGTAAATATGCATCAAAGATCTTGTTCTGTCACTAACCACCTTCTTTTTTTGGATTATTTCTGAATATGTTGAATAGTTCAGGCCCTAATGAAGACTCTTGCTGCATGCTGCTGCTGAAATTCTTTCATTGAGGACCATTTTTACCCTCTTTTCCTTGTCCTGTAAGTAGTTTCTTAGCCTTTGGGTGGGGGTTGGAACCCTCCTTCCTGTCTCACAGCAGTTGTCTTTCCTTTAAGAAATGTGAATATGTGGCCTTGTTTCAATTGGAAATTTAAGTAGACTCTGTCAATTGGATTTCCCTTGTCCATGTGTCTCTGTATGCCTTCCAGGACACTTGTGACTCACAACAGTCTTTCACAAAACTACACTTACATGTCCCCAGTACATTTTACTTACCTGTACGTACACTAACTTGGTTTCCTTCTTAGAGCTTCTACCCCTCTGGCTTGGATACATTGCAGACTTTCTGCTCTATTTCCTTGCACTCCCCCAGATGTTGATGTTGCCTTCTGATCTTCAGGTACAAGGTGGTTTTTAGTGAGAGGCTTTGCTTGCTTGTTAATAGCTCAATAACTGCACCTGTGGCTTCTGGGGAGCTCCTGGATGAATACAGATGGTCCAGCTCTGTTAAGCCACTTTGCAGCCTCCTCTGTGACTGCCTCAGTTGGAGACAGGATCTCCAAGTCCTTTGGAGCTTCTGGACCATGAAGGTCATTTTTGTCAGGACTAGAAAAGAAGCAAAGTTTTATTTATGCATATGTGTTTGAGTGCATGTGCATTTCTGTACATATGTATATATATTGGCTGATCAATCCATTGCACCCCAAATGCAGTTGTAGCCTTAATTCTGGAATAACTACTAGGGGGTGGTTTATTGCCACTTCCTGGGTAGACGCATTTGGAAAAAAACGGGATTTTTTTTTCTATAGCGTTCTGAAAAAGAAAACCTACAGGTTTTTCACGTTAAAGAAACAGCTTGAGTATAACTTTTTTTTCTTCTCATTTTCTTAACAAAATAAAATCGTACCCATAGAGGTGAAGTGTTGCACTTGGCCTGAGGTAAAAATCTTTCTTTTAGGAGACCGAAGAAAAAACAAAGGACATGGAAGTCTAGGTCTGCAAAACAATTTCTGATCCTTTAGCCACTAGTGTGGAGATTAGAACAGTTAATGTGCAATGTGGGACATCCTATTTACCCTTTTCTTCCCTAATCTGGGGAGAGTTGAATCAAAAGCGCCTTAAGCAGGCTACCCGGTGTCAGTGGGTGTTTGTAATCTCTGACGTGGACTGTGTTCTCCTTTCCATAAAGAAATGCTAGTGGGAGCTGGGGTATCTCATCTGTCAGGGAGTGGTAGAACAACTCTGCTTGTGAGGCTTTGCCTGCTTCTCCAATTGAGTGTTTTATATGGAAAAGGAATGGAAAGGATTGAGAGAGGCTCAGAATTACCTGCAGGCTGAGGGACTGGGTGGTTTTGCTACTGGAAGACACAAGCTCAAGTCCACATTGATTTCTTCTCTCCTGTTGATGTTTTTATTTTGCATCAAATAATTAAATAGCTGTTGAACAGAGTAAGACAGAGAGTTAATCCCTAACTCTGACAAGTAAGATACTCACCTGGGATCCAGCCTGTGGTTCAGGAAATGTGTTTATAAAAGATTGAAATAATTTCAGCAGGAGGGAGGGAGAGCAAAGCCCCTCAACAACCTTTGCAATACTTGGTCCTCATAGTCAGAGCCCTCTTCTGCAGAGGGGAAGATTTGGGTTCAGACTGATTACAGAAAGGTGAGTGCTTTAATCAGGGAAGTAGTCATCTAACTGGGGTTCACCACCTTTCTCTTGTTTAGAGACTTTAGCACTTAAATGGCTTTTTAATAACAAAATATTTAGAAATATTTAGTATTTTATCAGTCAGAATTTTAAAAACAAATCCACTCTCTGAACCAAGCCAAAGTAGCTGGTCATAAAAGAGAAATAAAGCCAGTCACAGAATTGTCAGAGAATCGTAAATTGGTATTTGGGGGGAAAAAAGCCATAATAATATCAGCTCCTGTGTTTGTTGCATCAATGGTAACTACTGATGTGTCCTAAATATAAAATAATTTTGAGGACAGTCAGGATGCTCAGACAGCAGTTACCAGCAGTGGGTTGGTTGACAAAGCCTGAGCATTCCCTTATGATTCGTCTGTCTCATCTCGGCACAGCTCATGTCCAGTCGGTCTGGCAGCTGTGGAGAGCTATGGGCTATATGTGCACCAAGTTAAATATTCCCTGACACATGACATGATAATACCCCAGGTGCCCTGTAACATTTGCCCTATTGAGGTCAGGGTGGGTTTTTTTTCTTGCAAAGAGGTAAAAGGGGGGAAAAAAGAGGACACACCTACCACTACCCCAAACCAGAAAAACAACCCTTTATATTTTCCTTCAAGAGCAGAAGAAGGACATGCACAAGGACATTACCCACAACCCCAGTGCCACAGTTCACGTTTCCCAGCTTGGAGTCCTGGTAGTCATGAAAACTTCATCTAGTGTCTGTTTGTCAGACTTGGGAAGAACTGGAGTATTTTTGGGTTTCTTCTCTTCCATGGCCCAGATCCTTACTGCTCTTTAAGCCTTATCTGGCAGACTGGGATTAAATCAAATCGAAATTAGCTTGCCTTTGCATTTGAGAAGAGGCAAGAATGAAAGGTCAACAGCAGTGCTGCAGCAAGGAACACACTTAGCAGGGTTTTGGGGTTTTTTTAAGGGAACTAGGAAGAGAGGTAGGTCAGGATATTTTCATATCCAGTCCTTGTTATGTTCACAGTTTTCACTCCAGTTTATTTTTATAAGCTAGAGAAGCAAAGCCACAAATACTGGACTACCATGTCTCACAGGCATTAGTAGTTTTGAGATCACTATGATACCTATTCAGTCATTCCCAAATTTTTGACTTCTTGGAAACAGACAGTTGAAAAGATTTTATCTTGCAGTTAGCATGGGTCAAGTGAAGATCCTGCCTGTGCATGCTCTGAGGTGGTTCCTCATCGACACTTTCTGCCAGTTTTATCCACGTGCTTTCCTGCCTTCCCACTGCAGTTCTGCCTTAGCGCTCTCAGCAAATGGTTGTAGAGAGGCATAAGGGAACAAAGCTGAATTGTTGCTTCTGCCCTAATTTGAGGATGCCCAGTCATCCTGAGCCTGTAAGTGGCCTGTTCACTCTTCATGGGATGAAAAGTCAAAATACAAAGGCAGATTTTGGAAATGCAGGCAGGAAAAGGTGAAGTGTCTTTCTCCCTTGCATTTCTGAGATCTGTGTCAGTGAAACCTGGCAAAGTTGGCTTCAGTCTATTCTGCTTTGCTTTCGTCCGCAGAGAGGGATTCAAATTACTCAGTAGTCCCTGTGCTGGGACAGTTTTATTTCCAGTTGCTTATCATGTGATGCAGTTATATGAAGGAATTACAAAGTTGTTGCCAGCATTTGCACCAGAAGTACTGTTTAAGCAGACAAATTTGGTTTGGTTTTGCTTTTTAAGGCACAGGTATGAATGTGGCAATTCTAGCTAGATAGTATCACTGAGATGAAACAAAGTTAAAATAAATGATACATAGAGCTTCAAGTATCATGGTTTCAAAAGAGAGCTAGAAACAAATATATTCCACTGAACACTTAAAAGTTCAGCTACCTTCATGGAAGACTTTCAACTGTTAGTTATTCACTGAGGTTTTTTGCTCCATAGTTCCATTTTATAAAACAGAAAGATTTTCAATTTCTAAACTATCTTAGTTTAATGTCATTTTAGTAGAATTGCCTTGTGTCTTGGTTTTGGTTTTTTAAAGTTTGACATTTAATGTAGGGTTGGATTGATTTTTTTAATTTGATTTTTTCCAAAACATACATACAACACACACACAAAAAAAGAAAACAGTGTAATTATTTTTTTTAATGCTTAAGGAAAGTTAGAATATCTACTGGAAAGTTCTGATTAATGGCAAGAGAATATATGTATGCCGACTGACTCTCTGCAGTCAGAGTTGCATAATATCAACTGTTAAGCAAGTAAAACAAGTGATGCTTTTACGTGTTTTATGATCTAACAAAACTGTCATCTCTGCTGCTGCATCATATCACACCTTTACTTTGCAGAGTTTCCTTCTCTAGCTTTGCCAAATACAAACTGTACTACTCCACTCAGATCTCCCCAAAAAGAATTTTGAGGAGTCCACTACTACTTCCTTTTTTTGAAACCTCTTTTATGAGAAAATCTTCATGAGAAAGTATTACAGCCTTCTCAGTTTCAGTTAACATAATCATCTGAAACTTGTGCGTGTGTCTGTGTAAGTCAGCTAACTGAAGATCTGACCTGGACATTTTATGTCAGTGAAGGAAGTGAATGCATAAAGCATGGCTTAACTCAGCTTTGTAAAGCGTACCTTTGGAGTTACAGGCAGCATTTTCTTTATGGTCTTCTTGTGTTTTTCTTGTAAATTTTAGAGCAATCATTTTGTGTTCTTATGTGGCTGTACAGCATCTGCTTAAAAAACTTAATGTTATAATTTATAAAGTATAAATTATAAACTATTTCATCACAAGTAATCTTACTGGGCAGTCCAGACAGCAAAGACCTGAAGGTCCTCATTCAAATGCATCTTCTGTCTCCTCTAAAACTGAATATAATGTCAATATGGTGTCTTTTTTGCTACACACGTGTCTCTGAAGCTGATAGAATTGATGTTTGGTTTACTGCCTGTAGAAAATGTATTAAGTAAGTGCGAGGAGTTGTGACACAGGAAGGGGTTAGACCCTTGCTTCATTCAAAGAGGAAGCTGCTTACTCCTCAGTGTTTGTGTTGCAAATTGTGCTGGACTTTTAAAGGCTCTATTTCACCCTGCCTGGCCCTGCTTCCCCCCCCCCCCCCCCCCCCCCCCCCCCCCCGCCCTTAAACTAGGATTCTTTTTTCTTAGTGCTGTTCTTGTAAGACGTTTACACTGGATGACACAGCATCAGTATTGATCTAAGCTGGTTTTACTGGTTAAGCTTTACCATTCTCATTTTTCTGATGTGCTTCCCTTTAAAGCTCAGCTTCAGCTGAACCACACAGATCAGTCCCAATTGTTTTTCAAAATGTTCCATTTAACAGTTAGTTTGGGGGAGGTTAGCTTGTTCTTAAATAATTCAACCTTCCAAGTTGAAGGAGGACCACAGATACAGCACAGGCACGTTACATTATGCAGGTATATCTGCCTTCTTTGAGTTCCTGTTGGTTAGCAAGATGTGTACTGGTCTTGTTTGGGATAAATGGTTTTCAGGCTCTGAGTCTGCAAAATTTTTGCCAAGAACTTCCATGTAAGTTTTCTA
Organism: Buteo buteo; assembly: GCF_964188355.1. NCBI lineage: Eukaryota > Metazoa > Chordata > Aves > Accipitriformes > Accipitridae > Buteo > Buteo buteo. The sequence continues at coordinate 15,070,351 of NC_134174.1, read as the reverse complement.
AGATTTGATAAAGTTGCATGGCCACAGTGCTGAGCTAGTACCATTCCTTGCATGCTCAGAGGATAAAGTGTGGTCAACATAATATTAGCTCATGCTACTTTTTACACCCTTAGAGACTGCAGTGAATGTACTAAGTGTCTGATTCAGATCACCTAAAGATACTTCTGGAAATTTTGAAACATTGTCTATTTTTGTTGTTTAAAAAAAAAAGTATACCTATTTGCAAAAACTAAACTGCTTTTTTTTTACTAAGAACAAGAAGTTTAATTAGATCATCTAGAAATATGCATAAGTCGCTGGGTGAAGCTGTAGTAATTAATAACTTGTTTAAATTGAAGAGTGATGACTACGCTGAGTATTGTATAGGAAGCTGTGCTATGGCTTGAAATACCTTTTGTCTGTTGATTTATCTGTAAGATGGAAGAATGTTGAAATTTCAAGAATCAATATTATTACAGAAAGTAAGATTTTATCATGTGGACTTTGCACATATTATCATGTGGTACGGCCATGGAGATTTAGGCTTACCTCTCTTTAGGTGAAGATAGTATAGACATCTATATGTGAGGTAGTCATTGAGTATTAGCTTTACTTAAGTGATAGCAAAGGGAATTTTCATGTAATTACACTGACATTTAGCAGCTTATTTTAATTATTAAAAAAAAATACTACAGGAGGAAAGGCTGAGCAGGTTATTTGTTTTATTGCCTTATATTTTCACCACAATGTAAACGTGTCTGCTTTTCCTTCCCTGCAAGCGTTCCTTGGTATGTAGAGCCTCCCCCATGCTGTGGGATTCAGCTGGCCACGCAGCGCCTCTCCCCATTAGTCATCATTGCCTTCCCTAGCACTGTGCATGAAAGTAATTCTTTAAAGCAGTTGCTCACAGTTCATTTTTTAAAGATTATTTCATAATACACCATTGCAGTAGTACCTTCTTGTAAGCATGGACCAAATCTTGGTCACTAAGCACAAGCAGTTTTACATGGAATAAAAAGATACTTTGCAAATAAATCACTACTTATTTCCTTTAATGTAGTTTCAAAATGGTTTGACTTTTGCCATTCAAACACAGCTTCCATTCACGTGTTTGGGAAGCTTTTGAAAGCATATGAATGTTAATTTTCCCTGTTTTTCTGGAACTTAACGTAGTTAACTTCCAGCAATGTCTGCAGCTGGCTGCCTAATAAAAATAACTTGCATTCCTAGAAACATTAGATTGTACTGATGGCAAAAATGGCTAAACAATTTTAAAATGTAACCCATTCTGTTACATTAAAATATGTTTCATCTTAGTCGATATTAATCTAAAGTAAAAGACTAACTGCAGTGATGTTTAGTAGTATTTTTATTAATGTGGATTAGCCATTTACAGAAAAGTTTTCATATTGTAGCAGTTTGCTTTTTTAACTTTGATCGCAGTCCACCTATCCTTATGTTATTGAAAAGCTTCCTGATGTCTGTTTCTTTAGTGATCTCTCTTTCCTTAATGTGTGGAATATTCATATAGTGTTGCAAGAAATGCGGTTACTACTTCGCTTGTGGTGCAGATGAACATTTACATTTTCATGCCTAACAGTGTTACACTGTCTTTCGTACTGTTTTTTTCTTTTGACGGGCAGCCTGTGTTTTATTTATTCCGTGCTGACTTACTGGTTTCAGTATAGTGAAACTTTGTTTTAATGTAGAACTTAGTTTTCGTGTAGTGAGGGTTTATTTTTTTGTTTCTCAACTAAAAAATGGGGTTTTATTAACTAAGAGAGAAAATAAACAGTGCAACTGTATTTCCAGTTCATCTTTTGTTTGAAAACATTGGGGCAAATAAAAAATGCAAAATGTTTTTATTTTAAAGTTCAGATTCTAGAGAATTTTCAGTGGTAGGATTAGATTTTTTTGTAATGAAACGTATTAGTCTCACAAGTAAGGTACTAATATCATGATAGCATTGAGTCCCAATTCTGGCAAGGTGCACTTGGTATAGAAGCATTAAAAGAAACTCCCTGTGCCTTTGCATTACTTCTCTGATAGTCTTTTCTTAGATATGTAAAAGTCACTGATGAAGTAGGTCTGTAGTGTCCAGTAGGCTCAGCAGCTCTGGGTTATTCTAGTGTTCCATACTTGAAAACAAAGCAAGCTGTTTCTTGGTTATGTACAGAGATAGTGAATGAAGTTTTACTCCTTTTGTATTCAGTTCTTTACAGACTGCTGATTACATTTCTCAAAATACTGTTGTATGAAGAGTTACTTATTAATTTTTACCACATTTGTCATGTCCTCTCTACTATATGAAAGCCATAGCTGAAGGCAGCTAGGTTATAGCTAAGACCAGCCAGTGTAGTCCAAGTATCAGACGATTGATGCCAGATTGTTAACGCTTGCCATTGTTTCCCAAAATAATATGGTTATAAACGGGACAGCGGTCATTGATGTTTTGTGGGAATAAACTGTCGAGCCTCAATGGTAAATATTGATAGATTGGAAGAAGACAATACAGGTTGGAGGCTCAGCTGTGAGAGCAGCCCCAGGTCATGAGGCGCAGCGGTGCTCTTTTCCAGGGAGGATCAATCACTGAGTGACAGCCACAGTCCTTGTAAAATAAGCCAGAACCTGTTTCAACAGCAGCAAAACCTTCAGCAGCTTTAAAACATTAATCATCTCTTCAGGATGTTTTCTTTGTTGGTGACATCGGTGCCTTTTTAACAGCTCTGTTGGCTATCACTGTGCTAGATTGTGGCTTGTTGGGCATCTCATGAACACCTGAATGGATCTAATGGCACACTGCTGCAGAGAGGGCAGAGCCCGCTCCTCTCATCTCGCCCTTCCTACCCATTCCTGGGATCCTGTTCCTTACGTGCAGTGCTTCTGCTGCTCACCTTACCCCATAGTGACACTATTCAACTTGCTATCGAATAATAGGAGAAACCTATTCACTTTGATTTATTTGTGGTTTCGCACCTTTTCCCCCTTTCTTTGGTTAGTTTTCTGCTGGTTTAGCAAGCTAAGCTTGCCCATCAGGGTGGCAGCTGAATGCCAGAGATGGTGCAAGGAAAAAGCAGGGAGAATGCATGGTTCAGAGTAGCACTGACAGAGGGAACAGCAGCAGCAATTAATTATTAAATCAGCTCTGCCTGTCTTTATCTAAACTACAATCTTAAAAGCATATCTTTTGAAAAGGACACCTGACCTTGAAGATGAAAGTTTTACTGTTTGAATTAATCTTAAAGTGGTATTTTTCTGGGCTATGCCTGTTCAGATTTGAGCATTTTTTTGGTAGTTGGTATCTACAGACTGTTGATATATCTAAGAATTGGTGGTGGCTTGCTATTTTTTTCCACAAAAGGCATGCTCATCTCTAACAGGAATTCACAGCCCTAAAGGGTGGATGTGGTAGGGAGTAAGTTGTAATGTGTGGAGTAAGCCTGTTAATATTGTCAGAAGACATGGAAAGTCTAGAAGGACAACTTTAAAACTCCACATATTCTGACTAAATAAGATTAAAGTAAAAGTTGTAGATTATAGAAAATGAGAATTAAATGGGGAAAAAATGGTGAGGACTGCTGGACTGCATATCCAGAATATTGCCTTCTGCAGCAGTGAATTCAGGAGGGAAGAGATAACAGATTGAATGCAAGTTTCTGCAAAAAACATCGTGAGTTTTACTTACAGATTGTTTTTATTATACATTATCTGAGCAAATGTATTTAATGAGACTGCACAGATGTTACAGTTTTTCAAAGGCAGGGAGTTCAGAACAAAAGTAAAGAAATTTTTGTTTAAAACTTTTTTCGTTATATTTTTGAATCTTAAAAGTAGAATTTTATAATATCTATTATGTGGAAAAAAATTTCTGGCACTCTGAGGTGGTATACGTAGTTGCAGAGCGAATAATGGGAAAAAGCTGTGATGTGTGATTCAGGAATTAAAAATGTAGTAATAAAACCTGTATTCCTTCCATGCATGCAGGTGACTTGAAAACATGTTTTCTGAGTGTACTTTTGTATGTTCAGATAAATCCACTCTGGACTATTTTATGTAAGTCAGTGTGGAGGTACATGTCAGCAAGCAATTAAATACTGGTTTGATCATTTCAATCAGCTTCTATGCAACTTGCAGTACATTTTTGCAGTACTGTCAAAATGTGCATACCCACAGGACGTGAAAATTACGTGAATTTAATTTAAATCTAAATCACTTGATTCTAATGCAAGACTAAGAGACTAATTGAAATAAAACCTTTATTAATAGTTGAATTAAGTCAGTAAGAGATACTAACTCGTACGTAGGATTGTGGAATCTCACAGCTAAGAAATACAACACTGGGGTGCTCGTGAAGGTGTGTGTAGCGTTGCACACATCAAGCAACAAATTTGTTCTTGTTTGCTCTAAATGGTTAAAGGATACCTTTGAGGCCTTTTCCATATAACACCTTAAGGAAGCAATGTGTGTATGAGGACAAAAGTAATAGACTTGGGAAACCACTACAATGTACATGCAACGTACAGTGTAATGGATTGCTCCTATAAGAAATGCTATTTTTGCATATTTTACTTCTGCATTCATTAGCTCTTTATGTATCATTTAACATGTAGATATTCTTTAAAAATATTCAAAAGCTTTCAGAGCCCTAGAGCAGTGAAAAAAGTTGTATGAGAGAAGTACTGAAAGATTTGTTGTCTCCATGAGACAACTTGAAGAAATGCAGGTTTAAATGTTGGAGGAGGAATGTTTGTTCCTTGTTGGGTTAGTTTCATCAGTTATCCTAGAAGCACGTAAGCATGATGCTGCACCTATAGCAGTACTGCTGAACTCCATGGTGCTGGTGAGGTATCCAAGTGTTTGATACCATCGTTTATAAGCAGTTGAGAACAAGGACTGATTTTTATGTGTTTGTATAATATTAACTCTAGCTACATTTTGGAAAGATGGTGTGCTCACTTCTTGGTACTCAAACTTGCTTAGACAATTTAGGTTAGAAGTTTTACAGCAAGAAAACTGTGTTCAACTTGAAACAAACTTTTGTTCTTAATTTTGTTGTTACTTTATTTTTAATAAGAGAAGCTTAGAGATAGGAAACCCGTAGGGATTATGACCAAGGAAGAGAAACCCTGTGCTAGACATTAAATAAGCACTTTCTGAAAAGGTGACGTTTCTGAAGAGATGAAAGCAGATGGTAGGTTGTCTTTTCTTATGCTGCTACAGTATTTGAAGCTGTTTTTAAAATGTCACTTATATGCATATTGACATCTAAATGGGCAACACCTTCTTAGCCTGGATGAAGAATGAAAAAGGAGAGAACTCTGTTTGTCATACATCTCCGTATGGGAAGGATGGGGCAAACCTCATGCAAGGACTGACTGCAATCAAGTGAAAGGGACTGGAGTGGCTGTTCCTTGCCTGAAATACGGACAAATCTCGGATACATGGATAGGACAAGCAGAAAAAAAAGGAGTATCTCAGGGTATGGATATATCTCAGGCCTTCTAGGATTTCTAAAAAATAGTAGTCTAATTTATGGATTTAGGAGTGAACTGTGCAGGACGAAGGCACTCCTCAGTTAAACCTGCGTTAATCAGTCTTCATTTCCAAGAGGTTAAACATAAAGCCAGAATGCCATGGCCTTTCTGGAGGAGCTGCCTTGAAAATTTGGGACTGCTGAGGCATCAGTCTGATCTGTAGGGCAACGTAAGCATAACTGAGTGTCTGTCAAGCACCACTTGTAAGTTGGGGCTTTGTACTTTTCCTCAGTAAATCAGAGTTGTTTGATTTGTTTATAAAGGTCTATGATGCTTTAAGAGTAGCAGGAGTGTTTTATAGGCCACAAACACAGCTTCCTAGAGGGTGTTTCTGGAAATGGATCAGATGCTTTCTCTGTTGGGAGTTGTTGAGTCGGGATACTTGGAATTCATAGAAATCTGGGTCTCCTCTCCTGTTTTCTGCTAAGTATGGTTTAGATAAGATAGCTGTTGGTAGTTTTTACCAGCTGTCTGCAGAAACTATCAGCTAGAGTTTTAGAAGTTCTTCTGAAATAATCTCTGCAGGCAAAATCAGTACAATTTTGGCTTTCCCAAGTGTTCTGACTTGCACCTCTCTAACACCCCTCTTCTGTCCTTTGGTGCTGAAATTCCATATAAGAAACCTGATTTGGGGCTCAGAGTGAGATTAATGTACAATTACAGAAAAACCCAAAACACTTCATACAGCTGCCACTCAAATATATGTGCTGGTGTTTTGTTTCTGTTGAGGTTTTGGGGTTTTTTGCCTGAAGTCTGTTCCGTTGTTTTTGCTGGTGCTGAATTGCTGAGGCTGTAGCCTTGTTTCTAGGTGGGGAAAAAACCCTGCATGTTGACCTACCTAGCGGTACAAGGAAATGAAATTAATTTTGGCACTATTTTAGGCCTGCACAGCTTTAGCAAGAAACGTGTATGCACCCAACAGATTGGACTCTTGTTTCTGCATTTTAAAGTTTTAGTCCCAGAACACGTTCCAGACTAGGCAGTCTCTGTGTACTGGGTAGTAAGAAATGTTCCTAGGTTCAAGTAGCTCAAATGTGCAAGCTGTCTGATAGTGCCAATGTCCATCAGGAAAGTACTTAATATTTAAATTTGCGGTCTCCTGTTGAAAATTCTGTGGGAATATTCTTCTGATGCACAGCACAAAAAAATTGCTATTAAGTACCGCTGGCATATTGTTTTGGGTTTTTTCCTCAATAGGGACAAACCCAGCTCCATCAGTCTGAAACTAGCTACAGAGATTAGATGTTTTCTTTCCAAGATAGTCTTAAAAACACCCTGATATCCTAACTTCATGCTGACATCAGGCAAATTATGTCTATATCCAGGCATTGGTAAATAGGCAGTCTCCTTAATGTTTTTTATGTATTACTACTATTAGCAGAGCCACATTTATAGCCTGAAAAAAGCAGGTTACGAAGGAATCACGCTTAGCTGCTCCTTATTTCTTAGCCACTTAATTAAAGCCTGTGAGATGAGCAAAGAGAGTAATCCTTTATAAAAAAAACCTTTTTTTTTCTCCCCACATTACCAACAATGAATTGTACTTCTAACTATTGGCTTGTTTTGTTCTCAACCTTTTTACAGATTGTGGGTTCTGTAGCTAGAAGTTCTGTATTAAGATTCTAGAGTTAGAAAATAATTATTTACTGTGCAATATTTTCTCTGTATGTTTGAGTGCAGGACTTGTCTGTCATTAGCACAAACTGTCTCTGTTAGTATCACATTGTATAAAGAAACAATTTACAAGATGTTAGTCTATAAGGTAAATGTCTGTGGTCTTCATCTCAACTGTAGAAGTCTTTTTATACTTAAATAAGCATCTTGCTATTGTTGATAAACTCCCCTTTTTAGATTGAAAATGAAAGGATTGGTTATCACTTCCTGAAACATTTGGTTCAAGCGATCTGTTGATGGATAACTTGAGATGCCCAATATTAAGATACAGAAAATTGTCAACATCCTGATTGTATCTTAAACAAAAGCCAACATCAGCCTTGCTTTTCAGAAGATGGATTTTTATTTTCAGATAGCAAAAGCATCATTTTGAATTTACTTCTGCTAGGTCATTTGCATGGTTACTATGGATTTCCCCCTCCCTCCCCCAAATTCTGCTGTTGTTTTGTTCCTGTGTGGAAGTTAACCCTTCCTTAACATTACCCTGTGTTATATTTTAAACATTCAACATCGTGCAATGACTTACTGGCCATTCAAGACCTGTGATGTGACCTTTGTCACACACTCACATCAGGCAGCAATCACCACTCACTTTGCAGCAGCCTTGCAGTCCCGTGGATCCCCAGGATTATGTGTTACAGCGTGCTTTGACAGCTGTTCCACAGGCATGAACCTGAGACATACAAATAGGTATTAGCAGCGTCTAACATCCTAGACGTAAAATGATGGAGGTATGCAAGACAACCCATAGTCTCTTTCAGCCTTCAGTGTCTCAGCTTTGCTGGAGCTTTTTGTGAGCGTATATTTTTGCTGGATTTTTTTTCCCAGTCAGTTTTAAACTTTTTACTTAACTATTTGTCTTATTATTTATTTACATGTTGATATTACCTACCTATTATTTCTATACCTATCACTTGTTTCTCTTCGGCTTATTTCTCCTTCAATATTTTTTGTTTCATTATTCCTTGGCTTCAGTGATTACGTCTTCTGTGAGGCATGTATACCTGCAGTGAATGCTTTCCTACACAGAAATCCCAGAAGCATTCAGGATTGTTTTGCTTAGGTAGGCTTATGCCCCAAACACATAATCTGTTTTATTTTTTACTTCAAGCCCCATGTTCAAATTAAATTAAACAAACAAACAAAAAACAGAAAAAACAAAAAAAAACCCCACAAACAAATAAACAAAACAAAAAAACCAAACCACTACAAACCAGCAGGTTATGCAGCTTCAAAGATCTGTTGGCTAAATTTCTGGGCTCCATTTTGGGTCCAGTGGGTCAGGTTGTCTTGAGTCCAGTCCTGTCTTCTACCATATTGAAACTGCTTCCAGAAGGACCCACAGTGCCCACTGAAGAGCTTACTTACCGTAACTAATCTTTGAGAGTGCTGGTTCTGTGTTTTCACACTCCCCGTCCGCTTTCTCTCTTCTTCCAAGGCCTCAGGCAGAGGATTCTGTGATTAAGAAAGAAACTTGAATAAATTGGGGCCATTCCCGCTCCTGCCCCACTGGGATCCCTGCAGAGTCAGGGAGGGTGCGCGGCCGGGGAATGCACCACTCCAGAGAACATCTCCCAGCTTAATTTCCTGGAGAGCACTGCTTCAGGCACATGTGCAAATATATGGAATTTAATCCTAAAACATTTTTAAGTACCTTATCATGTGAGCTTGCATTTGCCAGTGTGTTTCACGTTGGACACAGCTGTGAGAATAAATTTGCATTTAAACTGGGGTCCCATGCTGGTCTGCTGCAAGTTGATGTTTTTGGCTGGTTTTAGTGGACAGGCCAACAACTACTCGGCAGCAAGAGGAGTTGCAGGTGTGTGGGGAGAGCCAAGGGGCTGCTCTTTTAAATATGGTTGAAACAAATCACTTGTAATAGCATTGGGTAAGCATTAAACGTACTTCCATTCTGAATCTTGCCAGTTATGCCGAAGGAAGTATTTCAGGTTAACGGGGAACCAGCTGTTTCCAGCAGCAGTGGGCTGGGTGAGGGTTTGGCTGGGGGATGCTTTAACACACGGCGTCGTGCCGCAGCAAAGCTCAGCTTGTTGATGTAGCTTTTTATTTTGGGTGGTGACACCATAGCTCTGATATCTGTGTACTTGTGGGTACGGAGTACTTGTAAGAAGAAAAATAGGTGATAAAGAACCTAAGTGTTTATCCAGCAGCTGACTGTAACAGGATCTTAATTCTGGGTCCACTTGGATACCACTGTGCAAAAAATCAAATATAATCAGATCCTCAGAAGCTTCGTTTTTAATTCCTGGTCACCGTGCATTATTCTGTGGAGTTTAGCAAGTGCTGGAGTCTGAGAGGCGGACGGAGCACGTGTAACCTTACTGGAGGTGGCTGGAGCTGTGGTACTGCTGGCTCGCTGTCTGCTTGCAGGACTTGCTTTCTGTAAGCCTTCCTAAACTAAACTAGGAGTTTGACAACTTTTCGGGAGAGGAATCAAGTGATAAATGAAGCAGGGTTTTCAGGACGAAGATTTTTGCGTTTACTGTGCCAGTCCTGAGCTTTTCGCTGCTCGGGCTTTTCCTGCTCGTCGCGTTGAACGGGGAGGGTGAAAAAAAAAAAAGAAAAAAAGAGAAAGATTACCGCTCCCCCCGGGATCCTGCGTCAGTGAGTACGTCTCTTGTTTACGGAGCGCTGCTCGGCGCTGCCGGCGGGCGGCGGGCCCGGGAGGGGGAGCTGGCGGCCCTCTCCCGGCAGCCTCCCCGCCGGGAAGCGCGGCGGGCGGCCCGGCAGCCGCCGCCGAAGGTGGGCTCCGGAGCCGCCGTAGGTGAACCTGTCGGCACACCGGGGGAAGGTGCCGCTGATGGGTTTTTGGCAGCGGGGTCTGAACGTGAGTCTGGGTCGCCAAAGGCCCTGGGTCGGTTTGTTGCCACCGAGGGCGAGCGGCCTGAGGAACCTGTTGCGGGAGCCGCACGAGGTTATGGGACGCAGCTGCTGCTGGAGAGAAACATCTGCAGTTTTGGATGCCTGTGTAACGTGGAGGGAGGTGGCACGTATCTAAGGGTTGCCAGCAGCTCTTACGGTCTCCAAAGTAGCCGAGACGTGAAGTGGTGCGAGGGTACCTTTACAGCTCCCGCCCCGCTCCGCTCCGGGAGGTTTCTGCTGGGCTGAGCTTGGCGCAGCAAGGCTAAGGGCAGCTCTGGCCTATATGACTGATTGGGGCAGTGCCTCCTGTGGGCTGCAGACCTTTTAAAGCTGGCCTAATGGTTTATAATCACGTAAGTGAGCAAATCAGAAGTAGATACATGGGGGGCGGGCGGGGAGGGGGAGAATAGTACTTCATTACTTCAGCATAGAAGGGCAAAATAGATGTAATTAAGAGTATTTTAGACTCAGGACAGGAAGTGCCAATAGTGAAACTTCAAGCATAACCAGAACTTTGACCCTTGCTTATCTGTACTGTGGTTATTTTTTTTTTTTCCCCCAAATATATCAGCGTGCTCTTGTGCAAATACAATAGCTCGTGTTGCTTACAGTCTTGGAATTTAATGTAGTCTGTGCTTTTTATCTGCACAAATCTACAAAAATTACTGCAAAGATTTTTAACTTGTGAGCAGACGCTAAGCTCCATTTGCAGCTGCTTTGGAAAGGTTAAAGCAAAACAGAGGCAGGTAACCAGAAACTTAGCTAGACCCATATGTGCAAAGAAGTTACCGTGATTTCTCCCTTATGCATAGTATGTATTTGTATGTTCTGTGTTTTGCTCTGACACGTATATTTCACATGTGACAATGTGGTCAAAAAAATAGTGTGAACTGTGTCTGATTACATTGGTAAAGGGTAGTGTTTTAGAAATATGTAATTCGGGGGGGTGGAGTGGGGTGGTATTTGATTAATAACATGACAGTGGTACCAAAGCAGTTTAAACACAATGTGCCATTATAATGGGTAACTGCTGACTCTTGAATTAGCAGCTGTCAACTTTTTTATGGACTCTTTTATGTATATTCCATAGAGCTTTTTAAATAAAGAACAAGGCAATTGCTGAGCGTTTGCTTTTGGAAGCTTTGCTGTGGTTCTAGATGTGTAAGTTTAAAGGAAGTGAGTACTTTCATGATACTGAATTATTCTTTAAATATATCTGATTTCTCTCAGTGTAGAGTTCTTGAAAAGAGAGGGATTACCTGCAAGCTTTAAGGGCTGTGTAGTATCAGGTTTAATGTCGGCATTACCGCTTTACCTCTGCTATGCTCTAGTATGAATTACAGCTGAAGTACTGGCTGGGTGCATGGATTACAGCCTTCCTCTATTTGTACGAATGAACTTAGAAGGAGAAAAACTTAAAGTTCTGTATCTTCATTACATTATTTTTTTAAATGGTTATAACTATGCAATCTAAGTGACACTAGAAAACTTTATTATAGTTTTCAGGGGAAGAAAGAAAACCTACTTGTTTACCTGAAGCAGATGTTATCTGATGGAGGTGGTATCTGCCTAAATCTGTGAAACACTATGACCATTAAATGAGCTCTGATTTCTGTATAGCTAGAAATGTCCTGAGGTATCTGACCAGTATTGCTTTATATTTAATTAAAATACAAAACCAGCATAGAATAATTTGTTTTAAACTTGCTATGTAACAGATTTTGACAGGTAATTATGAAAAGGAAGACAAAAGTCTTACAAAAGTAGTCTGTATCGCTACAGGATTTAATAATTTTACAGTTAAACAGGAAGGGGAGAGGGGAAGCATGTAAGATTTGTGACTGGTAAATTGGCATAAAATTATTAAAAAGAGAGAGGTCCCTGATACAGGATGAATCAAGATTGCTTCTGAAAGTGGGTTCAGCAAGCCTATTTCAATATACTGAATCTGCAAGGCTACATCTGGGGATAGCAATACACGCTGTACTTGCAGGACAAGAGCAGCCTATTCTAGGAAGCAGTTGCTGAAAGACTCAAGGTTATGTTATACAATGTGCTGTGTCTCTATTCCTACACCATAATTCAGCCATGTATTACTACCAGATTGAAGCCAAAGGTGAGCCAGGAACATTTTTAAAGGGAGGAAGAGCAGAAATAGAAGTTGCATCTCTGATCTGCAGTATGACTGCAGCCGTAACACACAAGGCCCAACGCCAGTCACCAAGCTTTGCTCTGGGACCTTCAGGCCGTAAAATTTCACTGCCCTTTTGTAAGTACCACCTCTGAAGTTCTCTGAAAGTGTTTCACAGTCAGTTGCTAGTCACGTTCCTGGCTTGAATTGATATCTTGGGGTGGGGGGAGCAGTAATGGAGCAGAAAGTTTATGTAAGTGTTGTTTGCATGTATGTACTTGACAGATACACAGCCAGTTTACCTGGAAGTTACAGGCTGAAATTTGCTGTGGCAGTAGCCCCCAGGAAGGGGAAATACCTTGAGTGTCTTTCCTCAAACCTTACAGCAATTGTTTTTGTGCAGTGGTTTTGCGTTTATGGTCTTTCCTAGTTTGATGGGACTTAGCGGGGGAGGAGGGGAGTGTTGAAACAATCTTGTTACAGTAAATAAGATGTGAAAACTTTTAAACCTTCCATTGATGTGAATTGTTGAATGTTTAACAATCTTTTGCTCCCGGTTGTTTACAGTAATTGAGTCCTTTCCCTTGTAGTGCTTGTGCTGCTGTCCTCATTAGTATGTATTCCAAGATAAATACCATACACAAGACCTACAAATACTGTATAGCAGAAGATACATTTTCCAGTTTTGTTTGCTGAATGTTACACCTTCCAAAATACATTAGTCCCCAATACCAAGAATAAACTTCGTGTCCTAAGGTAAAACAGCAAAGAAAGACAATAAACCTTCTGTAATTTCCACTGCTATCACCTTTTAGGCAGTAGGCATTTAGGAATCTGAAATGTAAGGAGAAATAATAACAACTAAAACTGCCAGAGTTCTCTGATAAGTAATATCTGTCATAGTGAATTTTGGTTTTGAACTATTCTTTTTCATGAATTACTTGCTCAAGGTCAGAAAAACAACCTGGAAAGTCAAGGCATTTGGGACTGGGCAGAAGGGAAGGAGGGATAATAAGGTTGTAGATTTAGGACCTGCAGGTTTCCTCAAGTGTTACAATGATGTTCTGGTGGGATAGGTAGCCCTCTTGCTCTACCTCATCCTATATTCTGTGACACTCTGTTTCTTGCTATCATTTGAAACTACTTGAGCAGTTCTCTGCCACACATCGTGCTCTTCAGTGTAAACAACCCTTTTTCTCTTAGTATTTAGATACAATAGGCAAATCCCAGGGTTGATAGCTCAGGCGTGGTTAGTTTTGGTTCACTTGTTAGCCATTGCTGGTTAAATCTGCTGTACTGTCTAGCTACCAATTGGCAGACTCAGCAAAAAGCTTTAGAAAAGACTTGCTCTGTGATCCATTTGCCAAATACAGAGTTTAGTTCCTCCTCTGTAATCAAGCTGGAGTCAGCTGATTATAGCTGAGATTTTTCATGCCAGTATCCTGTGTGTTGTCCTTTGCCTGCCTCTTTGGTCAAGTGACTCCCATTGCTGAAAAAAAATAAACTGAATCTTAAACTCCTCCAATTTAGAAGTACCTCTTGTTATCTCTAAACAGTAGGATTTCTTTCAACTATGCCAGCATCAATTTGATGAGGAGGGACAACTTCCAGAAGAGTCTAAAGAGCATAAAGTCTCTTCTGGAGTTTGCTATCTCCTGACAGATGGAGAAAGGTTTCAGCCCTTCATCATGAACACAGATAGTCTGATTCAGAGGAAGCAATTGGCAGGTAGGAAATATAATGTTGGATTTTTTCCATTTCCTTCCCTGTCTACCTTTTTATTTCACTGTCAATTACACTTTTGGCATTGTGGCCAGGAAAAGAGCTTCAAGCTGGGTTAGTATTGTCTGTTGCTGTGTTTTTCTTACAGTTAGGAAAGCATTTGTGTTTTAAGTTTTCCCTTATTTAGAGTATCTGGTTTAAATGACTGTAAATCATAATCTCAAGTGATCTCACAGCTTAGTCCCTCTGCACGGAGGCCATCCCAGCTGTATTTGGGTTTATTAGCGTTTGCCATGCTGGCTGGTGCCTGGCTCCTGCGTTGTCACAAGTATCTTGTGCTTGTCTGCACCGAGCTCCCCAGCTCCCTGGCGTCCAGGCGGAGGATGCAGCCCTGACGCAGCATGGCAGGAATGCATGCAGCCAGCTGGGGCTTGACACTGTGCCTGAGTTAAAACTTCTTGGGACCCAGAGCACAGGGGTAATGCTGCAAGGCAGTGGCTTTATCTGGAATCTTTGCCATTTTCCCCAATGGTCTTGCCTTTGGAAATGCCATACAGAGACAACGGAAGTGCCTCACTTTAGATGAAAAAAGGACTTCAGTCTTATGCTGAAAAAAGTTGTTGCATAATTTCTGGACTTCCCTAGAAGTATAGGAACGTTTGCACTGAGCTGCACCTAGCCTAATGAGCCCAGCTGGAGCTGATTTGTTTCTGCATCTCTGGTACAGATAATCTGACCATGGATAATTGAGTGTTGATTCTATAAATAACCCACTTTGAAATCCTTGTCTTAAAATTGTTTTCTCTTCTTCCTGTTAGCTTCCAAACTTACTCCTCCTGTAATCATTTCTTGGCTGACCAAAGGCTACTCTCATCTCTTGACAAACATATGTACTATTCAGTCTTCCCACCTGAAGTGACATGTTACACCAAGCATGGGTGAAGCCAGGTTCTAGCACTATAAAAAGCCAGCTAAGCCCTGGTAGGAAATAATCATCCTAATATGTTTTACTTATGCTCCATTGACTTGGGTGGTTTAAATCAAAAACTACTGATACATGTCAAACATTTGATACCTTGGAAAGATGTTTATTGCATGCTCGTCCTCGGAGACCTCCTGTTGCATATCTTGTAGTTAAATGTCTTCAGGTAAAACTGATTCCTCCATGTGTACTTGCTTGCAAGTTGGACTTCAATTGATCTTGATTTGTTTGCTTACTGTCCATATTAAAACTCGCAATAATTTTTCTGAGTTGAGCTATGCCTTGTTTTAATGAGAAGTGATTTTTTTTTTTTCCTCCATGAGCTGATGTAGGTAATTATAGAAAGTAATTAGAGCGCCTCCTAGGAAAAATATCCCATGTCTTCAGCTGGTGAGTGTCTACACATTTCTTTTTTCCTAAAAGTTTTTCTAAAATGTAGTATGTGTGTGCTTCTGAGAAGATGTGTAGAAAGTTGGAACCACCTGCACTGGATGACAGGTTGTTCAAGACATTGGAAGTGGTAGGAGGGAAAGCTGAATTTGCACAGCTGTGCTTTCACAGCTGTGACACATTGTGCAGTTCATGCACCTTGGTAGGTAGTTGTCATGGAAATCATCTGTCTCTTTCCCCTGTACCATTCCTGACACATTAATACATGACAGAGGCAACATGAGTGGGCGAATAAACTTGGAATGCCTTAAATTCAGATCTGCACTCTAATTGCTATGCGGCCTTGGAAAATGCCTTTCTTCACGCAGCATCTGAAACACTGACCAACTGGCCATGCTTCAGCAAATTTTGGAAGTCTCCATTTGTTATTGATTATATAGTAGCTTGGAAAAAAACTGAGTAAAGGCCCATTTGAAAGAAATCTTTTATATAGGTAGAACAGACATTGAAAATTGTAGACATACAACATTCTCTCCCATTCAGGGCAACGATGGGAAAGCTGTTAGTATTATGAACAGGTAAATAGTTTATCCAGAACAAGTAGTTTGTAGCATGTGAAGTTCATTGCAGTGAAGAATGGTTAAGAGGCGCATTCAGAGGCAGAATACAAAGTAGTTGTCACTTGGACTCTCAGAGGTTGATTTGCATCTATTTCATTCATGTGCGGTTAGGTCTGAGTTTCTTTAGTTTGCACAGTTAGAAGTCATAAATGATGCAAGTTAAAATAGAAACCGTCTTTTTAGATCTTAAGTTGCATGTAAATATAGAACTAAAGAGATTTTTAAGGGAGAGGAACAGATAAAAAAATGTCCTACAAACCCACTTTTGTATTTGGGTATGTCTTTCAGTGTTGTCTGTTCAGTTTTGTTCTGTAGAAGGTTGAGAGTTTGGTTTCTTGTTTGTAAGAGCTATTGTATGTAGTGAGGGAAACATGAACAAGTGACCTCTTCAGGAATTATTTTGCACATTCACTTTGGAGGCTCTGTATTAGGGGGTTATCACTTGTGGGTGTTCCTGCAGCATTCTAAATAATAGATTTTATTACCTATGGCAAATAATGTGCCTGAAAGATGTGTGAGCTGATTTATTTAAAACGTCTGGAATGAGGAAATACTCTGCACTGACAGTTACGCTGCTTTTGTAGCAGGGTTTGATAAAGTGAATTGAAACTCTAAAAATAAGCTCATTCAATTTTCAAAGCAAAACAGCGTCCTTAGTTGGGCAGATCTGTTTGGTTACCTGGATTTTCAAAAGATGTCAGAATGTTCCAAGGGAATTAATTTGATGCCTGGGAATATGCATGAGGAGTGGCAAACACAGAAAAGCATGTAAAAAAATTTCATATATAAATTTTAACTTGAGTTTCCTTAAAAGATGATAATTACTGTAATAATGATAGTAGTAGTAATAATAGTAATAGCAATAAGGTTTATGTGATTATACCAATTTTGTCAAAGGATTTTTAACTCTTTGCTAATTTGGTTCAAACATATGAAGTTTCAGCAATCTTATGAAAATCAGAAACTGTGAAGAGACACCTTAATGTGCCCCCAGAGAACAGTATTTCATGTGGCAGTAGCACACTTGTACTGACAGTTGTCACGTGTACCTACAGACCAGACAGGGCTTATCCTGTCTCTTTTGCAGGGGGTCAAAGGACTGTGGATAGGGGATGAAACAGTGAGGGTGCTGGGGGACGGAGAAGCTCAGGGTAACAGAGATGGAGCAAATTTAGGGATCAGACCCACGGATTTTTAGAAAAAGGTTTTTCATTATTTCTCTGCTTATAAAACAGCGTGTTAAGAAATATATTGTTTCACCAGATGCTGGGTTTGGATTCCAAATAACAGTTAGAGCTGAAAAAGCCAGGAGATTTAAACAATAGATTATATAAAAGTCCTGCAAAGCTATTATTCTGGGCTAATTTCAGTAAAGTTACAGTTCTTATACAAGTTTCTTCTAAGGAATGATAAAATGATCTGGTGATGTGTTATCTTGATATTGAATAAAATCTGACATGATATTATGCACAAAAACACATCAAGAACATAAGTCTTCTAAAAACGATAGCTTGTTTTCTCAGAGGCGTAATACAGCATAGTTTTTTGCTAAACCACCTCAATAGGCCCATCTCACTCTTCTATGGCTTATATTTTCTTATCTGTGAAAAGAAATGCTGTTATAGCTGTTTGGATTAAGTAAAGCAATAAAGAAGTACCAGTTTTCTGTAACAGTTTTATGATAGATGAGGGGAAACATCCGATGATTTCCTAAAATAATAATGTACATAAATTACTTTTTTTGTTATTGTTTTGTGAATATCATTAAAGATGGAGATAGAGAAACAGTGAAATATTTTACCTGATAAGTAAATAAATAAAAATCTGTATCATCAGATGACCTTGAATGTGAAAGATCTGCCTGAGGAAACAGGTCTGTTACACAATACGAGGTGTGAGAGAATGGCAATACTAAATTTTCCTCTATTTGCAACAGTGTGTCTGGAGTAAAATTATTTAAGTCAGGTGTTCGGAGAAATGAATAGGTGACTTTAAATTTGTGCATTTAGTAAACTAGAGTGCTGCTCCTCTTGTTATATTTCAGTGTTAAATGTAAAGATCCTTTTTTCTTATATCCAACATACAGCCAAATAAAAGATTTCACTTGTAAAATCACCCACAAAATTCTGATTTGTTGGCAGTGCTTACCTTTGCTTGAAGGAAAGTACTGTTGCTTGATTGCTAGAAATATTTTAGCATTTCACCTGATGTACCTGCCCTAAGTTTAGGGCTGATAATACATTTCCTTGCTCTGAGAACAAAAATAATGGAAATACCATTACCACTGGTCAGCACATAAGATACCAGTGCAGAGGAACCTGGTGCAAAAGGATGGTGAGGGCTGTCCTTGTGGTATAAGCACCAGGCACGAGGTGTGAGATGGTATTTACCTCAAACACTCCCAGACACATCAGGATGTCTCACTAGATTCATGTTGGACTACCAGAGCATCTCTTCCAGCAGAACGGGAAATTTCTGTGCATAAACTCTCCTTGCTTTTCTTTGGTAGAGTGTCACTCAAAAAAGTGTGTACCTGGGATCGACTTGCTCTGTTTTTATTTTTTTGCCCAGACATTTGATTTGCTGAGCTGAGAAATACGTATGACTTACAGTTGAAGATTGTCGGTTTTTCTGCAATAGCAGCGTCAGGTGGCAAATGCTGATTACACGTGTGGAATTGTGTCATTAGAAGAAGTGATGAATTCCTATTTAAATCTCCAACTCTCTTTAAAATCAAGTTAATACCATAAATCATTAATATCCCCTTTTATAGCTGAAGAAATCTAGGTCTTCCAGTGATGTGAAGACTTAACATTGTCACCAGGGCAAGTTATTCACTCTTGCATTGTTTTCCTGTCTCTCTGATATGTCAGTGATACCTTGGAGCTTTGTCTTTAGATCTCAAAGTCCTTGCAAGAGAAGCAGACAAGTACCCAGCAGCTTAATTTTACATTTAGTGTAATTAATCGCACTATTTGAAGCATTTTTTTTTTCCCTGATGGGGTTCCATTTCACCGTTCGTGGGAGTTTTTTGTTTGTTTGTTTGTTTGTTTAAATGCTTTATGCCAAAGAGGAATGGAAGTGTTCTGGGAAATGCTGACTGTGTGGCTTTTTATGGAATTTGGCCATTTTTAAGAGATTTGGCCACTTACATGTAATTTAGTGATATTCTAGGGATTATTCCTCCTCTCTCTTATAATTACCCTGGCATATCCCAAGTTATCCTATCAATAAAAGATTTTCAGGAGAACAGCAGATTCATCCTATTGTGTTAAACACAAACACCCTCCTTTCCTGAATCAAGAAAGAAGAAATGCAGTGTCTTCCTCTAAATATACACTACTTTTTTTTTTTTTTTGCCGCTTTTAATTTTCACTTTGGTTCATTTCTGCAGTTACTTGAGTTGTATCAACAATTGCAAAAGAAGAAAAAAAAACCCCGCAGCCGTTTTCAGCGCTTGTTGTTCTTGGCACAGGATCAGTTCTGGTGTCCAACTGGTAGGACCTGAAACTTGGTGCTTAACAAGTGCCTGTAGTCAAAACAGTTGGTGTGTGCAAGTGCTGATCTGGTATTTGCTGCGGCAGGTCATCTGCCTGATTTTTTACCGTGTGCAGAATACCTAATCACGTTGCTGTGTTTCTCTGACGGCATCTGTGGCAATGTGAATCGTTTCACGTTCCAAAAGTACATGTTTACAGTCGTCGTAGAATCAGATTAAGTTGGCAGCCTGCTCCTCTCTGTAAGTGGCTCAGTTTACATTTCTTCTTCTAGCAAGATGTTTTGCATAATTTTGCTGATCCTACTCACTGGTAGACTTTGTGAAATGGAGAATCGTTTTAGTGGGTTTATGTCAGAAAGCGAAGCTTGTGTTTATTGTAAATAAACACCAGCAGAACGGTGGTTATTTTAGCACTTGATAATTTCCCAATTATGTCATTTGACCTGGAATGAAGCTTGCGATTGTCGAGCTGCATTTTATGCAGTGGATCAGTCCGGGGGTTTGAGCTGGCAGTTTATTTCCTTTGTCAGTTTACAAGAAGTATCAAAATGAAACCGACTGTGCTGTTTCCTTTCCAGTGCGCAGCGCAAGAAGGGTGGAACGGTTTGTGGATATTATTTCCAAACTTTTTCAGCTGGACTTGGAATAGTGTTTTGTCAAAAAAGCTGGTAAAGTTATCCTTCGGTCTTGCAACGTTATGCTGTAGTTTGTTAGCATCAAATCCAAGTTTATTTTTGCTTAACCTCACGTACTGGGTTTTGTTAGGTTTTTTCAGACTGTGGCTGCAAAATGAAAGTGCTTACAAGGTGTTTATGAACTCTTGTTATGAACCAGCTGCCAGTTACTGCAGGATGACACATTTCTGCAAGCAGTCTAGTTGTTCAGTTTTCTGGTCACTGGCTGTCGCTTTTCGGGCATGTGTGGTTTTCTTCTGTTTTGGTTTTATTAGAATTAATACCAAGTACATTTGCAAACTTTGAACCGGGATCATCCAAGGTGGCAGGTTTCACTTACTATTTACTGAAATTGTAAGTATACATTGCTCAACTTTGCATAGTGAAGGACTGTGCAACAAAACACCTCAGGTTATACTAGAAAATAGAAAAACTGTAATTTGTGCATAGGTGGTGTATGGAGTTACCATAAGTAACATCTTCATCAACAAGACTGTGATATGTTACTGGAAGAGAGTCATGTAGTGGATGAGATACTGAACTTCATTACCATCTGCTTAAATACTGTAAATGGGGAATAACAAACAGTATTCATATTGTGTTAAGGGCAGTCAGATCAGTTACTTTATGCTATTTTAAGTAAAAGGGCTATGAACTCAAGGGTTGTAATGAATACAAGCTTAAAAAGAGTTTTATTATTCTGTAAATGTTTACTAACAGTAAATAACTTTCTTTCTGGGTTTTAGCAATTATATTTTGTTTGTTTTTACCAAGTGTAATACCAAGCTATAATCTGTAACACTGGGTCTCTGAGTTATTCGTGGGTCAACCTAAAATTGATTTTTGCTTTAGGCCTCTTGTACGCAGGAAGTCGGATCGTGCTAAATGAGAGTAATGTTTCAAAATGACTGGTGCTGACAAAGTTCTAGTGTCTCTCTTCTGACAACGTTAGAGGGATTTTTTTTTGTTTTGTTTTGTTTCAACTACCTGCAAAAAAAATGCTCAAAAGACCAAAAGCATATCTTCCTCTATGCTCAAGCTGTATCGTGACTTTTTTCCTTTGCAATCTTCTGCATCTCACCGATGGAGAAGTCACTAACTGTGGGCAAAAACTGTTCACTTGATTTGATCAATTTTGAGCAGCACATGTTGGGTAAGGATGGATGTAGGTGGGATATACTAAGAAATGTTTTTTGTTTGTAGTCCAAATTGGAGATATCTGCAGTTTCAGGACATATATTAAAAGATCTTTTGGGGTCCAAAACTACTGCAGTCCACCTGGAAACATATGGTTGACATATTTTACTGGCAACATATTGACTGTTGTGTCGCTGTCTGTAAAGTTTGCTGTGAGCTAAGTGACTGCTTGATCTTGTGTGAGAGAGTCGAGGCAAAAATTCGAGAAGAGACTTTGTACTCAGAATGTGGTTTTGCCTCTTTCCCACACGCTGTGCTTGTGGCTCTGGAGCTCATGTTGCCTCTCTATTGCTTTGCTTTTTTGCTTATGATTAGAAGGAGATGTGGCGTTTCCTGCAAAACAGCTGCTAGTATTCCCTGGTGACCCGTCAGAGAGGATCCAGTGGAATTACAGATTCAAAGGCAGACCTAGAGGACTTTGGCAGCTGCAGCAGAGGTTTTGGGGAAAGGTAAGGGGCTGCATTGTGTAGGATGCAGGAAGGAGGGTTAGAAATGGAGTACAAGGGCATGGGAGAGAAGCTCTGGAGATTCAGGGACTGTTAAGTCTCCAACAACATAAGGACTTCACATCTACAAACAATTCAGATTTGGCTGAGAAAGTTGGACTATATCCATGTTTCCATAGGACGCAGAGAATCTCCTGGAATAGTTTAAGATCGTTTGCAATGCTACTGATGCAGAGTTTGCAATGCGCATTAGGACAATATGTAGCATTGGGCTTTTAGACTCTTGCCACTAACTAGAAAAAATAACAGGTATTGATCTGAAATTGATTATTTAGACAGTGCAGTTCATTCAGTGAGAGAGTGTTAAACTTTCCTCTGAGATTAATGTCATTAATACATTAACTGTTTGACAGCAGAAGTCACATGCTGCTTGTCACTTGCTGCAGTGGCTGTGCTGAGACAGCTGAGAGGTTGCAGAAGGATTAATGTGGTAAAGAGGATTGTAACTTTGATTGTGTTCTCTCTGCTCTTGGATTTGACAGCAACTGGTATTTAGAAGCAAAACAGAATATGTGTTGTTATTTATGTGGAGTGTAAATATCCATTTGGAAATATTTAAATGAATCAGAAAAGTTCTCTTTCGTGTTTTAAACTTGAGCACACGTTCATAGCATTGCAGGCTTCTGCAGAAACTGAAACGCATGTAGAATTTAGGTTAGTATCTCATGAGTGATAACTGGTTTTCTAGTTGCCTTGCAGGATTTTTTCATTTTTAGGGGCAAAAATTTTCAGTCTACTTTAGGTTCATTTATGTCCAGTGACTATGCCACTTCTGTATGTAAACAGGGACAGCCACGTCCACAGCTGTGCGTGTACAAGTTCACCTGCCCTGCTAGATCTAATCTGTCTACACATGAACTGCAAATGAGTGTAGAAATTTTTACACAGATGGCTGGTTGTCTCCTGAATGTGTTAGTATGTGAATATCTGATTTTATAACAACTATTTAATGTGCAAATGTCTTTTATTCACATACTAATTTATTACATAGGCTGTATAATAACAGATTTCTATATTATTTGTAATTCCTTGTAGATATGTAAAATATGAATAAACAAATTAGTAGAAATTTTTAAAAAACAGATGTGACCAGGAAACTCAGTTTGATAGAGGAGCACCACCACCCTGGTTTAAGCAGTTGATTTTGAGAGCTGACAGCCTGCTTGCTTTGTCATGTATTCCCATTATTTCTCTTTGAAACTTATTACCAATGTCTAAAGCTGATTCGCTACCGTAGATGTAGTAAGGAAGAAGGAAGCGAGAGGCAGCCTAATAGTTCTTGAGAACATATCAACATTTTGTTATGATTTATGCCCCCACCATTGAGTTTTGTCTTTGAGGTTTCACGCCTTCGGCAAGTCCAGCCTCCCTCAGCCATGCTTGCCCAGCTCAAAAAAAAGTAGTTTTCTGCCCCCTTGGAAGGAGTTACTCTTCCCGCTTTCCACTGTGGCCCTACCTGCAAGGTGTTGCTGCCATCTTCTCCTGCTGACACTAAAGTGACGTTCGCTTTTGTGAGTAAATGCGCAGATTTTACCTGTCCAAGAAGTGTCCGAGAACACTGATGGTTGTGTGGCACTGGCTATTTACGTTCTTCCTCCTGTATGGCTTTACAGTGGTCGTAATTCCCATTTTGCTTCTAGGAAATTTCAAAAGAAGCTGGGTAATGCTGCTAATTCTCAAATACATATCAGAGTCTGTTTAAAACATGGAAGACTTTCTGTAGTCATGTTTTGGGGAAAGAGGGGAGTTTGAGGAGATAAAAGGAAACACCAAATATAGCAGTTGGTTCTGATCACAACACTGCCCACCAATCTGACACACTCAGGTAAAATAAGTAATCTGTAATCTTTGCCTTCCCTGTCTTTTAAGTAAACATTTACTTAAAATAGTGGGATGCACTTTTTCCATTGTCATGTCACAACAGTGCCTCTTCCACCATTTTCTATGTTACAATAAAAAATCCAAAGTTAATGTACTGGTTTGCTTTTGGGAATTAATAAATTGAGAAATTAAGTTGTCTAGGAAAAAGCACCAAATGTTTAGCTTGAATAAAAATCCAGTGTAAAGAGACTGTTAAAAAATAACTTGCTATGGCATGTGATACTTAGATGATTTTAACATATAATTTTAGGTGGCTAGTATCTTGAATGTCCGTCTTTCCGGAAGATTAATTTTAATAACAGAGTAGTATATTTTACTTCCAAATATATCCATAGGGGTGATATTGAAGACACAGTTTACAGTGGCAGTCAGTCAGTCTTGAGGAAACCTGTAGCTGTGGTGAAGATTGGAGTAATTAATCCTGAATTTATATAATTTGTGTATGGAAAATGTGGGGGTTTTCCCAAATTTCACTTTATATACAGCTTGGTTTTGTTGATTACATAGCAGCTCCTTTTCATCAGTCCTCAAGTAATTAATGGGAAAGTTGCAACTGTTTATTAAGCTAATTTAAATTAAGTAGTTGCTGAGAAGGTTGGTGAATCTTGAAACAATTACTATTACTTAATGAAATAAATACTCTGTGAATGCAACTCTGCATTTCAGAGGCAGATGCATAGCTTACGCAGTTGTTGCCACAAATGTGAGGTGAAATGAATGTAAATTAACTGCATCCTGCAAAGGACTTTTAAAGGCAGAGGCTGCACACTGAGATGTGTGGTGGGGTGAAAACTGGCAAATGCCGGTTGGCATTTGGGGGGGTGAGGGAACATACTTTTTGTATTTCAAAAAATTTAAGACTGTTCCATTCTTCAGTTGCAGGAGAATCTGGAGAGAATTTCAGCATTTGTAATTAAAGCTCTGAATATGAAGATATGGAAGTGCTTGATCTTTAATAGAAAATGCCTTTATTTAGTCATTGGAGATATAATAGAAACAGTTCAGAATATTCTTCAAATTTTTTTTAAGCATTTCTCTTTGTTCTTGAGGTATTCGCCTATTTCAAATTAATCATGGATGAATCCTTCGGCTACTGGCAAGTTTTTACTTGTGAGGATGCCAGACAAATTGTCATGTTTTGATTCTCTGTGGGAAAATTTTTCTTAGTTATCCTTGAAATATCAAACTAGCGAGTGCAAGGTTCATGATGTACATAGAAAACCTTCCCTTGCAGCAGCAGGTCGCTGTTGCTTCCTTAACCTGCTTCTGGCTGACGGGACGATGCTGTGCAAGCTCAAAGAGTAGCACCCACTTGGACTCTTCAAGTTAAGTGCTGAAGGCTTTAGACAAGGGAAATTTGCTGCGTAATGAAGGAGAAACTCCAGCTTGTCCGAAGTTTTCTGTCTATAATTACATTACGCTTGCTGCGTTTGATTACTGTGTCAATAACAGGGGTACCTGGCTGATCCCTACCATGGAGGCTTTTGGTGCCGGGGTGCCAGCAAGCTGGAGTCAGCTGCAGCTGACTGGAAAATTCCTCTTCCCCCAGCCCGCCTGTGCTGCCCACTGCTTCTGGCTGGGGAGCACCGGGGCTGGCTCGCTGCGGGGTGAAGGGCTTGGGGAAAGGGTGGTCCCGCAAATGGGGGGACAGGACTGCTAAGGATTTATAGCACCTGTCAGCAAAAAACAACTCCTGTCTCTTGTAATATTTTGTAGTTGCGCTTAAGTTCACAGCACCAAGCCCATTGCTTGCAGCACACTGTGATCCAGCTGGCTGGCCAAGCACTAGCACTTCTCCCCTGGAAAAGTATATAATTTGTAAAGAATGGTCAAATACCTTCTTAAAGCAATCTTTTTAATTCAGCAATATCAGGGATAGGACATGTAGCTTTTAAAAAATATTAATAATAACCAGCCCCAATCAATTTACTGAAGTCTGTCTGTCTGTCCTGAAGCCTATTCCCCTGTTGCGGGGTCAGCAAGGCCTTGCTTTTTGCAGGACTTAAGAGGGCTCCTGTGTGAGCGTGAACAGTGCTTACACAAGGGCCTGACCTCTAGATGCAATGTTTGTAACTGATACATAAACTTCCTGCTTTTTTGCACTTGCCATTTGCTCTGTGTGGGAAAAAATAAGCTTTTACCTTGACTGGTGCTTGGAGATAACCTCCAAGCTACGAACCAGGCAGAGCCTGCCTCTCTGGAAGGGCTGGGAGCAGGAGACCTTATTATAGCTACTTCTCAGTCTTCTGATTGTTTTCCTTATAGCTTCCCATTAAACTTGAAACAAGATAGTCATAAAGTAAACTGCCCAATAACCGGGTCACATGAATTCTTCATAAACCTTTACAGAAGCAATCTCATGTCTGTCACAGAGTATTTCGCAGAGTCATCTGAGCTGTTGTTACATACTCTCCTCTTCCTTCTTTACATGAAAGAGCTGGGACACCTGGTGTACCTCACACAGATGCTGGTGGTTGCTTATTGCTTAAAAAATGGTTTGACATTTCTTGGTTAAATCTTCTGGGAGAGTATTAGCATTTATTTTACTATTTTTTACATTTTTCAGAGCACTTCACAGAGTTGATTTTGTTTAATTATCATTTGGCTTGATTACATTCACAACAGTAATGAACTGGTGTTCTTTGGAGTGATGAAATCTTTGTAACTAGCATAGTGAGGAACAATTTCCTCCTCCCTGACTTCTTTTTTATTTTTTTCTTTTAGCCTATGAAATGCTGTAAAGTTTATTATTTTTCCATTACAGAACGAAGACACGGTTCAATGTGTAAACCTTCCCCTTCTCCAGCTTCTCCAGCCTGCAATTCCAGGGCATCCCTAGTACAGATGAAACCGAAATCCTGTATCAGCGGCCATAACCCTGTCAGCAGCAACTCAAAGCCATTCAAAACGCCCAAAGACAATCTACTTACCTCCAGTAGCAAACAGCACACAGTCTTTCCTTCAAAAGTATCACGGGATAAACCATGGTAAGTACTAAAATAATAGTTACTGAAGATTTTCGTGTTCAAAAAATAAGTGTATCTATTTCACAGTCATCAAAAAAATCTGTATGCTTATCTTACCTAAGTTTACAGCTGAAGGTTCTACATTTCCTAAGGGAGGAAACTGGGATGTTTTTAAATTAAATATATATATATATATATAGGAAGAGGAAAAAAGACTGGATTACTTTTGTGATGTTCCATCAAATGTCTGCTTTTCTAAGAGGCACATAGCAAGTTAGATATTGACCCAGTTTGCTATCTTTAAGGTCCATCTTCCATTACAGTATCAGCCCTTAGAACTGATGCTTTTAAATTGTAGGATAATTTTGGAAGAGTTCTTAATATTAGCTTAACTGAGGTTCATGAAAACTTACTTGTTTTAGTAATTTATCTTCAACAGCAGCTGCTCTTGGGGCTCATTGTGTATTTTGATAATGTTTGATGCCTTATAAGAAGACAGAAGAAAATTCTGGCTGCAAAAATCACTATTTTGGGGGAGTCTTACATCATGTACTGTGATATATATACACATATAGGCTTTAAGACTGCCAGGCCCATCCTCCCGTGACTGTGATGATAGCAACAGAGTTGCAAAAATGTGAATGAGAGCAGAACTGGGTCACTATTTTATCCCATAAGAAACTGTTTTGTCTTTAGTTATCTACGGAAAAGATGCTTTGTGATTAGGTCACTAGGTTGGTGACTCAAGAGATCTGGGTTCAGTTCCTGGTTCTGCACAGGCTACTGTTACGACTTAGTCTCCTTGGCCTCAGTTCTGTGTCTGTAAACTTGAGATAGTAGGACTTCCTTTTTCTTAATTTTTATCTACTTACTGTGTAAAGATCCTTCCCTTTTATATGTAATACCTAGCATAATAAGGTCATGATTTTGGGTAGCGTTTCTGGATGCAACTGCCTTAAAGCAGTAAATAATCTAATGCAAACCATTTACTCATGAGACAAAGCATAAACTCAAATTATTTTAAAGTAATAGCTCGTGTTTTCTGCCTGAAACATGCAGTAGTTGGTATGATTTCAAAGAGAGCAGCTTCTGCCTAGCTGTAGAATTTATCTTGCACTGGAACAAATGATCAATATCTAATCTTTCTATAAATCTGAACCCACCATCTCTATAAGCATGGTGAGCATTGTGGACAATTATGGTATATAATTCTGAAAATAGAAAATCTAGATTTTTAGGTTACACACACACATACACACAGATGAGAAAGAGGCTATTCTAGTTAAGGTGTAAACACCTCATTTACTATGTAAAAAAAAATATTATTGACTGAATAGTGACCTTTTCTTCTGAATGTTGGAGAGGAATTTTATACAAGAGAGGATTTTTTTTTTTTAAGTCTAATTAAAAGAAAATCAGAAAGGACTTTAGAGTATTAACACTATTGACTATAAACCTGTTTCTCATCCTAGTGTTACAGACAGCAACTTACATATCCACATTTCAGCATAGTAACTGAATCTATAAACAATATCTTCCATTCTGGCAACAGATGGCATTCTGTCAGTCAGCAAAAGCTGGAAGGGAACAAAATAACTGAGCATTTCAACCAATCCCTTTTCCCTTTATTGGGAACATGCCAGACATTTACTGATGATTAGCAAGGTAGATTTAGCTGTTTAAAACTGTTGTACTGCTCTGTTAATACTTTGGCAGTGAATATGTCAGTAGTTGTACCTGTGAATTACCTGATTCTTGCAGCTTTCCTGGGAGATAATACTGTGGTTTTGTTTGCCAGTGGCGAAAAATAGGGCATACAGTAGTTAGATATTTTAATTATCACATAACAAATCACAAACAGTCTAAAGTGGAGATCAATGAAACTGTCTTACAAAATTTAGTGTTAAGTGCCTTAGATTACATGACCTGTTAAAGAATAAAATCAGTCTGATAATCATCACAGGTTATAGAGAACTGACAGCTGTTACAGAAAATGTTTGCTCATATTCCATTAGTGGATTATAAATTTTATTTAGAATTTTAGAAAATATTCAGCAGGTCTGATTTTCTTAAAGGAGAAATTATTCATAAAATTTCTTCTTTTTTAAGATTATATCTTCCATTCAGCTGTCTGTACAAGCCATAGAATTTCATTCACTTACCTTTCAGAAAGAAATACTCAGTTGACACAAATACATTTGTCTCAAAAATGCAGATAAGATTCATCATGTATCCAAGCGTGTTGTGGTTTATCATCCTCAAAAGCTTCCAGTTATTCAGTGCTTTTGTCTGTTACATTGTAGTCTCATACCACAAATACTTACTTGACATAGGTTCTTCAGGACCAAATTACCTTAATTCAGGAATTGTATCACTTGTAATGATTGCTTCCCAGACCTGGAATAACCTTTGTTGTGCTTACCTGATTCTTTCATACAGCATCTCTTTTAAATTTTAGCTGTTACAATTAGTAGTACTATTTCAGCAATGGCCTCTGCAACAGCATGGCCCAGTAGATCTGTCTGTTGTCATGCCTGCCTGCATGTAGTCCCAACTCTTCTGTTGTTTAAGTCATTATAGTTTTGGTTGAGTCATCATCTTAAACACTGACCGAGTAGCTCTTTCTCTTCTTCACATCCTGTGTTGTTGTAAGATGTGCTGTAGATGCTCAGGTTGCCCCTCACCTAATGCTTTAAAAAGCATGATCAGAATGATCAGATGAAAGAGATCTGGAACTGTTTCATTTTTGTAGCCACTGTTTTAATACTTCCTTTCTTGTAGTTGGAATATGAAGGGTTATTGTGAATACATCATCCAGAAATATCTGTGAGCTCTGATTTTTTTTCCCCTGTATCTCTCTAACATCGTTGCTATTAATACAGCAGTGCTTAGAGACTGGAACAGTGCTGGAGCACCACTACGCTGTGCACAAGATAAATGCAAACCATCATTTTCTGAAGCTTGCAGTTGAGATGGTAAGAGGTATAGCAAAAGGGTAGAAAACAGAGAGAAAAAGGCAAAGAATAAGATGATTGGTGGTAATAACAATAATAATGAACAAGCAATCATGATTAATAAGACTAGCCCAGACACCCTTTATAAAAGGCATTCCTGTGGCCAGGAACTCTCTCCCTCACTGCTGACCTGCCCAAAGGATGGCACTTTGCTTGCCATGCCCCAGCACAGCTTCTGAGTGCTGCAATGGAGGATTTTGGTGCTGTGATGCTACAGGGTGTTCATGTCCACCCATCCATGATCCTGAGGCAGTGTAAAATTGGGGTAAAGTGATAAAGTAAGCTAGCCCTGAGAGACCAGCTGCAGCAAGTCTCCTTGATCTCTCTCCATGAGGATTAGCCATTGCCTGCCAGAAGTTCTGAAAATTAAGAAGATGAGATTAAAATTATGTGGGTTTTATCAACATGTAGAAAACTGACACTCTTTCTGTAAACAGAAATAGGATCACAAAGGTATACCTATGGGTAATCATTTAAAATTTATAATGTCACTTTCCAAAGGATTTTTTTTTAATCATCTCTTAGTCTTTATTTCTTTGTGTTAGGAAATGAAATACCGTTACTCATACTGAGGTTGAGAAATTGAAGCTAGTCAAGATTTAAGGGTATTCCTAATGCAGCATGGACTTGGTAACAAAATTCAGCAGAGTAAACTTGGACCACATATTCTAACACTAAATCACAAATACTTAATTACACTGTAGAGGCGACCCCAGCAATGTAGAATAGAGCAATGTTTTATGGTTTTAAATGTTTGTGAATTTCTTTTCTCACAAACTTGAAGAGAGTTGAATGAGTGGCTGAGATTTTAGAATGAATATGGTTATGAATGACCAAAAAAAACCCCAGCAAAATTACTTAACAGCTGGGAAAAATAATTTTTAAAAGCCTGAAGAAAGGAAAACAGAGGTAATAAGGAGCTCCAGGTACAAGGAGTATTACATACTACAATTATTCTTCTTGCTTGGGAATGACAGTTGACAAGCAATGGCTTGGAACTAAAAAAAATTGCCACAAGATACTTAGGAGGGAAATTCACTCTTGTATTGGGAGTTTGTCACAGGTTCTGCTGAATGAGTAGTTAGAACAGAATAGAACAAGACAGAATAATTTCAGTTGGAAGGGACCTACGATGATCATCTAGTCCAACTGCCTGACCAAGAACATGAGAAAACAGAAGGAAATAATTTATCTTATCTGAAAGAGAGAATGAGCTTTTGAAGCCTGTCATGATCAAGCACTTTGTGTAGCCCTCAGTTATTTTTGTAGCTTTTTTCTGGTTCCCTTCTAATTCATCAACATTGGTATTGAAGCACTGGTCAGCAACACTGGAAGCCATATTCCAGTATCAGTATAAACCAGGGATGTGTGAAAACTAAATTTGCTTCTTAATCTTACTTGCCATATCCCTTTTTTAATATAAGCATAACAATACAGTAAAAGCTCATATTGCTTACCCACTGTAACCGCTAAATATTTTTGTCACTATTTTCCAGTATGTTGTTTCCCCATATTTCACTGCAGACTGAATAGCTTGTTTTTTCATGTGTAACTTCACATTTGCTTGTATTAAAATATCTTTTTGAATTAATGAGCTTTACCAAACACTCCATGCTACTTTTTATAACTGCCTTTGTCTCTTCATTATTTAGTTTCCCTCGATCCTGATTCCATCAGCAAATGTAATCACCAGTAATCTGATATTTATTTCTAAAGATCAGTGAAGTTTTCAGTCATGTCAGATTTGGTAATGATGGCTAAAAAGTCCCCCTAGCAAGCACCCTTTTTGAATCATAAATCTCTGAAAAACTAGGTCTTAATAACATTTGCTTTTAAACTGTTCTTATTTTTGTTTTATAATGCCTTTCAAAAGTCAGAACATTTTCACAAATATCTTTGTCAGCTTAACTGGTAACTTCATCAAAAAATGAAACCAGATTTCTTTGCCAAGATCTGATGTTCAGCAAAACCATGTGAACTAATTGTTTATCAGTTTATTTTTATTAGCTTTTTCATTATTTCTTCCAAGACACTCTGGTTTGGGTTTTCAGGGTGGATGCAACAGCAGCACTCAGCTAGCTTCTCTAAGTTGCCAAATATTCCAAGATTCAATTAGAAATTAATATGCTGAGGCTCAATATCTCTCCGACTTTTTTGGAACTCATGGCCACATTATCCAGATTTGCTTATGTAACAGAAATGATTTTTCAGCTGGCACTTTACACTTATGGAGGGAATAAAAAAACCACATTTTTATCTGATTGGAGTCCATTATCATGCTTCCTTCTTAGTATAGAAAAAATACTGAACATTTCTGTCACTTTTCCATCGCTAATAACTATTCTACTGTCCTTTAGGTAGATGCTGCTATTATTATTAGAATTTCTTTTGTAAAAAGAAGTAAACTTGTCTTTACTGAATACTGATTTTTCTCACCTATCTTTGGCAATTGCCTGTACTCCCATTTTTCTCATTTTTACTGGTTGTCGTGTGCCCTTCCTTGTTTTTTATGTTTGTTGCATGTGTTTTTCTAACTGTCCCTTTCAGCAGTTGTCTTTAATAAGTCTAAACAGGCTCTTCATTCAAAAACTATTTTATAAATATAGTAAATAAGATTAAAAACCTTATTTTTTATTTTTCTAACAAACTTTTTAAAGAAATCCTCAATTTTCACTCAAAAAAGTCAGTTTGGCGAAAGAACTTTCTTTAAACATCAAATATAAATATAAACATTTGTGATTTATTTACCTTTTTAGTCCTTAGTAGTTGACCATGGTCACTGGTCCTGTGGAGCTTCCAGTTTGCCATTTGGTTACCGATTCATCTTTATGTGTTATGCTAAGATGAAACTAGAGCTCCTTAATGTTGAATGCAGTACCCATTTACTTTTTTTTTTTTTAAAAAAAAAGTGTAATTATCATCTCTAGCTTCTAAAATCGCAAATAATTTACTGTAGACTTCCAGGAGTCCCATAGAATGTTTGTCTTCAAATACTGGAGTGTTCTTCTTTTTTCTTCTGCATTGCAATGAAATGCATAATGAAGGTTGACTTGTTGATCTGTAACAAAACTAAGTGAAAATGTTCCCTCCCCTGGGCTTTTTTCATCCATATGATCACAGTGATCCATCCGTATGTGCCCTAGGATTTGAGGTTCTGAGCACTGCAAAGCAGAAAAACTTTTTTCATATTTTTTTATCAGTATTCTA
Organism: Buteo buteo; assembly: GCF_964188355.1. Classification (NCBI taxonomy): domain Eukaryota; kingdom Metazoa; phylum Chordata; class Aves; order Accipitriformes; family Accipitridae; genus Buteo; species Buteo buteo. Next base: position 15,037,492 of record NC_134174.1, on the reverse strand, counting down.
CTACTAGACCAGGTAATACACTTGATCCTCTCACTGTGTATCAGTACTTTGAATTAATATAGATCTTAGAAACTGGGCATGAAGATTTGTTCATATGTTTTTACATAGTTTTTATCTAGTAAAACTATGTGATCTAGAGTAAAAAAAATTCTTCTCTTTTCAGAAAATGTAATTGCCATCTGCTTAAAAGCAAAAAAAAAAATAATTCCTACTGTGAGATACTGTAATTTTTGTCTGTCATTTAACTTAATGAATTCAGAGCAGTTTAAAAAAAGTAGATGCTCAAATCCTCTCTTTCATAGCTCCATGTTTGCCTTCATTGAATTACTTAATGCAATTCTGGTTTTGTGAATAAGTTACATTTTTTTGCGTAGTTACTGGCCAGCACTCTACATTTATTGCAGTTGGATCTGTATTCTGACGAGCTGACTGCTGTATTTGTGGTACCACAGTATATGGAAGTCTCATATAGTTTAATTCCAGCTCCAGAATGTGTCTTGGTGTCTAAATCTTCTTTTTAGTTTTATATGCATATTGTTTATATCATGGTTCCTACATTTTTCTATGTTAAAATACTCTTAGAACAAAGATTAACAACTTTCCAGTATGGGAGAGTCCACTCCAGCCACACAAGCTGTAGTTTCTGCTTAACATCTTCAGCAGCTACGGAGAAACAGAGTTTTTGTAGTAAGTAGCCCAGGAAGGTCAAGACTTGAGTTATTTTGGACCCTCCTTCCGGTGTTTCCGAAGGATGTCCCATGGACAACGTCATCTCAAAGTCATCTTTTTCTGATTGTAGAAACTCCACACCTATTAACCATTCCTTCTGTAAGAAGAACGCAGCAAAGGTGCCATTTTTCAGACACACAAGACTGAAATTATGTGAGACTTCTGAATGGGGGGAAGCCCCAAACCATACAGCAATGTGCAGACAGGCAAATGTTGCCTGTCTTGGGATACTGACAACAGTGTGGTCTCTGGCAAGAAACTCTTCTTACCTGAATTGCAATATGCCAGTGTACTTCAGAATATATACTGATTTAACAGCGGTTGTGTGTTTAACAAGAGTCACATGACTAATGCACTTGTAGAAGCTCTGCACTACCATGCAGAACTACTGCAGTGATGTGCAAGAAACAGATTGTTCTTTGAGTACAGTTTGCTAAGGGGTAATTTTGCACTCTATAAATACATTTCATTTTACCTTTAAGCGTGTACATCAAGTTAAACCTTTAAGATAATAATAGATTAAAGAATCTCTGTGTTTTAAGAAGTTTTTCCTGTGTGGGACAGCCTTCTCAACTGTCACCTTTATGCTGGGGATTAAAATTACAGAGGCTAGCTTAGTTCTGTGCAATTCAGAAAGGAGAAGATAGTAATACTGTTAAGGAGACTCTCATGCTTCTAGATTAGGAATTTGGTTTACCTTTTAAACATCATCATTGCATTTGTATTTAAGAAAACTTGTGTTTCTGTTGTTTGCTCAGTGTTGAATAATAGTCTGAAAATTGTCATTTTTGCATGATCTGTGTGTGAATTTGCTTACAAGGCAGATAGTGAACTATTTGGCAAAAGCAACTCTTCAGGCACTGTATGGGAAGAACAGAGTAAGTGAGATGTTTTCATTTGCAGCCTTCAGTGAAACCTGGGCCTAAAGCTCTGAGAATTTCAGGTTTTTAAATTAATATTTTTTTTCTCTGCATTTGTTGCAGTAAGGAGGGATATATAATTTATATATTATATACCAATTGGTAGTCACAAGACATCCAATTTTGGAGTTGTTGGGTTGCTTTTTACCAAAGCAGCTCATGTTGTTGGATATTTCCTCATGCACACAGGAGCCAGAAATGTTAAAATAATGTTGGAATTGAAAATCACTTGTCTCTATCTTTTTTGCTGCCAAATTGAGAAGGTAACATTTGCTAGTGTTACAAATATGCTGTGGTGGTAGTTAAGTTAGGAGAAGTTAGTTATTGCAAACTTTAGTCTGAAAAGGGCCAACTAAGCTAATAATTATATTGGGAATTTTTATTTTTCAGTTCATAAGATTTTATTAAAAATAGATTTTAGTAATGCTCAATTCATCAAGGATTTTAATACTTTTAAAGGGACTGCTATTAATATCTCTATGCTTGAAATCTCTTTTCTCCTTGTTTCCAGAACTTGTATGCCACTCGGACACATCTAGGCAAATGAATTATTTTTGTGTTTGTTTAAAAACATTAATATTGTTAGTAAACTACTTTGTTATCATGGGGAGTTTAGTACAGCATACACATATCTGATATGTGCTTGTGTTAAAGGCATGAGGCCATATGTAAGGCGGTATGTTTTACTTAGTACCAAAGACTTACTTTGTTTATGAATAGTAGGGGACTGGATCTTAAAAAAAAAATACAAAGGTTCATTTTCATAATCCTCTACATTGCCAGGCTTTACAGATGCCTGGTTTTGTAAACATTTGATTGAACAAAAATAGTCAATAATGGTACTAAGTATTTAATTTTAGTCTGGTCTGAAGATACTGTGTCACTTGCATCGAAATTTTTGTATCTGTGGAAGGGGATTAAGCGACTGTAAATCTTTGGTACAGAAAATACAACTTGAAGATTTTTCTTTGGTTTTGCAGCGTTCCTGTTCCAGTAGTCAGTCTAGAGAAAATTCCTAACCTAGTGAAGGCAGATGGTGCCAACGTTAAAATGAATTCTGCAACCACTACCACCATCACCTCCTCCTCAGCCTCTTCATCCACCATACCTGCTCCAACTTTGGTTAAATCTGGTTTGACATCCAAGTCAGTGCCACCATCACCAGAGAAGATTCTGAACGGCAAAGGAATTGTAGCTCCATCAATAGACAAGAAACATCAAAATGGCACTAAAAGCAGTAACAAGCCTTACAAAAGACTTTCAGGTGAGTGATGTTGTAGTGCATCTTTTGAGGTAGTCCGCCTTTCTTCATTAATATTTCTATAGCTCAGAAATAATGTACTAATAAAATGCTGTAGCCTGTTTTTGGTTTAATTTTTTTACTGCAAGATGCCAGTTTGCATATATGAAAAAGAAAGCTTTCACACTCCTAGCATGTGTAAAATATTTTCAAAGTACACATTCTGTTTAGCTTGAAATTAGTGTTTAATGTGTTTCTCAACTGGTCAATAGGCCAAATATAAATTTTTAAGCAAGTAAATTCATTAAAACAGAAAGGCAGGTGGCTTCTTCAATCCATTATGTAGCTGGGGTCTGTTCACAACAAAAGAAAATGTGCCTTGGTTGGGTGACTTTGTATAGTCATGATCAAGTTGGAACAGTTGAGGTTTAAGACATTGGATTATCCACCAAGTCACGATTTTTTTAAAGAATCTTCTTTCTTGGTTTTAAATACTAGAAAATTCTAAGAAGGTACGGGAAATGCTGGGGAAATCTTAAAAGTCACAATTCCCTTCTACCCCTCTCCCCCTGCAATTCACATATGAGTGAAGAGGTTTGTAGTCTGGGGATCTTGATCTTTCTTGGGAACACAAGGTGGTGGGGTTGAGGGAGCGACATTAAATGTGGAAATGCCCTGGATGGCCTTAGGCAGGACAGTATTGAGGGTGTAGGTCCCCTTGCAAATCTGCCACCGAAGCACAGAACACCCCATCGTGGGAGGGCAGAGGCTTCATTAGAAAGGTTGCCATCCATTGGGAGGAGGAATTCTTTTCCATGGAGTTCCCCAGAAGTGACCCATGCCAGCTGTTGGGCAGCAAGTAGAGAATTTGCACCCTAAAGCTGAAAATGTGTTTTTGTTCTGAATGAAAGGAAACAAAGTGTTTTGAGGGATGATTTTTTTTTTTTGTAAGCAAAAGTAACTGAGTCAAGTTTATGGCTTCAGAAGCTGTGCAGGGTCTATTCATCAGCTGGCAGTACTTTGTGATTTGGGCAGGAACTTCTTGTGTGTACTGAAAGGCTAATTTTGCTAATGGCAGCATGATCCTCATTAGATCGTCAGTTTGGCAGAAAGATAGTTCACATGATTTCTAAATGTGCACTAGTTATGAACCAAGTATAAGTTGTACAAGATAAATGCTTTCATTTCCAGTTAGAGTGAGCCCCGTTTTTTGACTGAATATCAGGTTGGGGTTTTTTTTTTTCATTTTCTCAAATTTGGCAGTTAGCCTATGGTACTGCTACCTTGGCTTGATTCCAGACCAGTGCGAGGTGTTTGCTAGGGCTGTGTGGGGTATGGAACAACGCCATTGCCTTAAAGGATTCAGTACACTGATTGCTTTCTTAACTAGTTAAAGGTGGCATGTAAGAAAACAGAACCATTGTTCATTTATAGCCTTCCACAAAATGAAAGAATATTACGAGAAAGTAGCTGATTAGGCTTTTAAACCTTACATTTCACGTGCTAAGATCCAATTTGTTATTCTAATAAAAGCTCTCTATATTTAGCAGTTAATTTAAAATATTGGGGTTTTTTAACCTATTATTTCCTTCAATGGTTTAGATGCTTAATTTAGCTAATCAATTCTGAATTCCTACTTGGGCAATTGAAACTGATACTTTCTGAGATACTTGTTTTCCTCGTGTCACCACATACCACCACAGGGCTGTAGCTGATACTCGTACCTTTTTTGTACAAGTGCTTGCTGAAACATGTTCATAAAGGAGAATCATTTCTGTAGGGCCTTCCATCGAATTGCTTGCTTTTTCTGTGGAGGTGACTCCATCACTATTCTGTCTCTAAGCTGTCACTTCCAGTGTCTTCTAGGCTAGGGAATGTTTTCACTGGTGGAAATTTCTGAACAGGACTGTTCAAGTACTGCAATAGGCATTAGTTTGTTTTTATATGGTTAACAAATCCACAGAATTGATACTTTTTTTTAAAGCTTCTCTGTCATTATCAGATTTAGAATCTGTTCAGTCTTGCTTCTACTGCTTCATGTATTGATGCAGCAACACAGTAATTTAGCGAAGATGCAAATAGGAGAAGTCCTGAGAGCACTGTAGATGAATTGCCTGTAGATTGTGTGTCACTATGATGGATTCCTCTCCATTACTATACAGGACTGTGCAAAGGCTGAGAAAAAGATCTTGGAAGGTCAATGAGATGATTATTTTAGATATCCCATAAATTTCATTCATTTCACATTAAAAGAATGAGATGGTGGCTAGGGGATTTAGGTTTCCCTCAGTCCACTGCTGTGGAACTGTACAGCTGTTAATTTTTGAAGCTCCTTAATAGGTCTGGCCAGTTTACATACATGTCCTTTCCTTTTTAGCAACCTCCACTCTCTCACACCATTTCCCTGACTGTGGCTGAAGTTTGGTTTTTTTTCTTTGCTGAGAGCTCATGGTTGTTTGGGTGATGAATGAACCTGCCCTCTTTTCAGGAGCGCTGTCATTGGTGAGAGAGAGGAAGCAGCTTGTGGAACCACAAAAGACAGTCTGTAGCTGCCCAGCATAAGTGGATCAGTGTTCCCTAGTAGCAAACTGAAAAAAACCCCAACTTTTTTTCCTAAATCTTCCTTAGTTCTTGTTCTCTTTGGGGTCAAGTTAAAGAATGCAGATGCCCAGTTACACCAAGAATCTCTCTTGTGTTGCAAACAGGAGTTTGAGACAATTCAGTCTTGGCCTTTCCTCTTCTTTCGGTGAGGTTAAAATGAATGCTCTTTACTTCGTCCACCGAACGTGAAGAAGTGGAATCCATTCTGGAGAAACAGCTTTCTGAAGCTGTGCCTGTGCGCAGGAGTCCAGGGATTCTCATGCTACACATTTCCTAATACAGAGGTAGTCAGAAGCTGCATGTCATTATTGATAAGAAGGTGATATCTTCATTTAATGTGTTGCCCAAACCAGGCACATCTGTAGCTGGCAATTAGATGTTCATGATTTCTCTGGAACAGCCATGCATGCTTCAGCCAGGAGAAGTGGTTCCCTGTTTGCTTTCCTTGAGAAACAGAAAATACTAAACGTGTTATTTTGTTCTTTGGTAGATGGCAGAGGCTTCCACTTTTTCTGACTATAATTCTCCATGTTGATTCTACCTCTATATGTTTTCCTAATAACTGGCTTTGCTATTTTCGGTCCTGGAAGTCTTGCTTGGTTGGGACGCTCTTACTGACTAGTCACAATCTGGATGCTTCCGAAGGGAGCACTTTTGATTTTTGAAGTATGTTTCCCTGTTGGTCTAAAACAGTCCTCGCTTGGTGACTTTCAGAACATGCTCCACAGCCTTGTAATTACCCTCAGGATTTTTCATTTGAAGGCATATTTATAAATCCATATAGTCTATTTAGTTTGGTTTTTAATTTGCATTGAAGGTTTTTAGACGGGTGATTCAGAAAACTGTGATAGGAACATCATACACTCAAAAACCAGGAGTAATTAACTCCTTTAGTTCATGAACATGCGTTTTGATCCATTAAGTAGAAAAAAATGTTTATTATATTTAGTCATACACAGCTACTTTTCTGTTTCTGTTGTGCTGTAAAGGCCACAGAAACTATAACTACTTGTGACAGATTTCAATCCCTTTGTAGATGTCACCAAAAATAAGTGCCAGCTGTTTTTTCCAAGCTCATTTTTTGGTATGTCTCTGCTAATAGGTCAATAACATAACCATTTAATGTTTCCTTTATCATTTTTAAGTCCATACAGCAGAATACATAAAACTGCTAATAATTGTGATATCTGGATGACAGTTCTTGTCTGATGTAGGCTACTTGGCATCACCTTTCTTCTTCCATAGAAGAACATAAAGCTGTTCTTGCTGTGATGCTGTCATAACATTGTAATATAGCTGTGAACTGCTGTCTTCATCTTAGCTCTGATTTATTTGTTTTTAAAGAATTTTTAGATCCTCAGATTAAATGTTGTATTTGAGTACAGGATGTTTATTATATCTGAAGGTAACACCACTGTATAGTTAAAATAGGCTTTGGCAAATAGTTTATATTCCACTATCAAACAAAAGCAAACCAGTCTGCCAATTAAAACATACAATGTCAAGGTACATAAAGATAATGGTAGATTTTTTTGGTGGCATAAACTAAAAAGCGTATGTCCATAGTTTTGATACAGCTCTGTAGTGCAAACTCTGAAATTATGTTTATGTAACCTAAAGGAGGTGATGCTATCTGTGGTACGTAAATACTACAGTATTAATGAAAGTGAAATATGCAAATACTGCATATTAAATATTAATGCACTTTTAATGTTAATCATTAGTACAACTCATGTAAATGCCTTTTTTTAATAATCTCTGCAAACTTTAAACTCCATGCCTCCCTTCACTTAGGGAAATAAGAACTAACATGCACATTATTTTTACACAGATTTAGGGGACAGATTTAGATGAATTATGTTTTTAAAATGCCACTAGTAATCTTGTATTTACTTTTGAGACACCACAAGTTGTTTTTCAGAGTTTCCGAGTATGTCAAAGAAGTGGTGTTCAAAGCACTCGTAATATTTAGTCTATATGTGTCTTAGCCAAACTCAGAAGCTAGATTTGCAAATGCTGAATTTCACGGCCTCAGAGGCAGCCAGCATAAGTGAGAGAATTGAACTCATGGGTATCTGGCTTGGTCCTGTGTTTGGGCCACTTGGCTGCGTGCAGCTCTGTAAGCAGACTTATTTCTATGAAGTCTGTGACTGAAATCCTGCTCTAAATAGTTTGAAACATGTAAGGACAAAAAAAAAATGCACAACTGTACAAGTGATGCATGTGGCACTATTATGGGGTGCTGGGGTTGGGATCAGTGGTTCAGGCTGAGCTTGGTTGAATTAAGTTCTATCAAGCAAAAATTATAGCTACTCCGGTTAAAATTTCTGTAATAATCTATTTTTTCTCCTTTTTCTACCTATCCCCTCCCCCATCAAACAGAAAGAGAATTTGACCCAAATAAACACTGTGGAGTACTGGATCCTGAAACAAAGAAACCTTGCACAAGATCGCTCACCTGCAAGGTATTTTTCTTAGAAGATAAAATATCAGATGCTTTGTTATAGTTTAAATCCTACCACAGTAGTTTGAGAGGTCATACCTGCTCCTGTCTTACAGACAATGGGTATGGTATTCAGACGCTGTCTTCAGGTAATTCTTTTGAGTAATTCTGTTTCTTTGAATCAGAGCATCTGCATTATTCCACTGATATTTCTAAAAAGATTTTTTTTTCCTTGCTATTTTGTTATGCAAAAAGCATTAACGTTTCATTTAGAAGCATAAGTGTTACTTTAAATGCTCCTTTTTTGGTTCATGTGTGCAACAATGTTGAAGTATCGTCATTTCTTAGTAAAAAAATTAAGATGATTTTTGTATAATAAATTACTTGGACGCTGCCCTTGTGATAGTAATAAGTCTCATGTCAAAAAGTAGCGGCAATGTAAGACATTTATAACGAGCATTGTATGTGTATGTGCTACCTGTCAGTAGAGATGATCAGTTAAATTTGCTTTAAAATGTATTCACATTTTTCAATCCAATGAAATCAATTTTTCATTGTAAGCTAAGAGCTACAATGATGTTACTTCTTAATATTTTAAAATTATTAGAATTATATTTTCTGTCTTGGAAAAGGTAAGTCAGTAGGCTATTATATGAAAATTGTTGCAAAAAGTAATTTTAGCCTTGATGTTGGCATTTCTTAAGAATGACTTCATAAATTATCAAAGATAATATGGAATAACAGCTTTATTTCCATAACTGTGGCTTAAGTTGTTTGAAGTAGATTGTATCTTTTAGAGTTGTGGTGTATCGGAAGTATAGAGGACTCATAAACAATGTCATGCACACACAAATGCTTTTTAACCACCCTATTTTTAGACTCATTCACTTAATCATCGACGAGCAGTTCCAGGCCGTAAAAAACAGTTTGACATCCTTCTAGCTGAACACAAAGCTCGATCCAGGGAAAAAGAAGTTGCAAAAGACAAAGAGCATCCACCATCTGCAAGAGAAAGCTATCAGAGCCAGCCCACACCAGCACAAGACTCTCTGTCAGGATCTTCAGTGAACTCTGGGCAAGAATCTAAAGTAACATCTCCTGCAAAATCTAGACCACCAAATTCTGTACTTCCAAGGTAAGCAATTCTCCAGTGTGGAATGTTGCATTCTGAAGGTGCTGTAAGAAATGTCGTAGTCTTTCATACAGCTTATTTTATACGCATTCGGTACTTCTTTAGGCTATTGCATGATAAAACTTATTAATGTAAGAGTTTCTGCTAGCAGTAGAAGATAGACTATGCTTATATTAACCTAAATCTGTCCATGGTAGCCTGTGGTCTGATTGGGAATGAGGTAAGGAGTGGTGTCCACCCTCAGCTCAGAATCGCAGAATAACTGCATTTTTTGGCTAAAATGGTCAGTAATAATTAGGAAAGTTTACATTCAAGTAATTCTGGCACATTTGGGAATAAAAGTCTACATGAATCAGGGTAGGTATCAGTGGTGAAATCCTGCACATTTATGTAGAATTTTTCTTTGCAAATACTTCACCAATTACATCACTGGAATGTCTTGTAAAAAAAGATGTAATTTAGTGTAAATGACAATGTAAGCAGCTAGCTCTTAAAACTATTGATTTGCAACTATCCATTGCATGCCTTTTTCTCATTTTGGAGATGTTTCTTAGAAAGGACAAAAACAGTCTTCAGAAAGACAATGCAAACATCTAAAGACATCCCTTTAGAAAAACTAGTATGAGGTATTGGATCCTACTGAATTCTAATTGTCCTGTGGTAAACTTCCCATATGTTTTGTTTGTTTGGGGATTTTTTTGGTACTAGTTTTGGCTGGAGTAGATAGAACTGAACTAGTTGGTTTTGTTCATATTGTTTCATATTTCTTTTCTTTGCAGAAGCGTTGCTCAGGATTTGGTGCCCATTTGGGGGCTTTTGTACTGATAGTCCCTATTGCAGAGAGATACTTGTATTTGCTATCTCAAGCCTTACAGAGACAGCCTTTTCCAATGTTTTCTGTGTGTTCATCAAGCCATAGTGAAGGTTTATTCATACGGTGGTAGAGGTGGGCCTTACAGGGTTTGAGTGAAAGGACAACAAAAGAATACCCATAGATAAATTGGTGACAAGTCTGCATAATTCTTGTAAAAGGAGTGACCTTACACAGTCCTTATATAGAGAGAAGCACAGAGGGACAGGCAGACATTGGTTTTGGTAGGTATTATAGTCAAAGAAGCAAAACTGGAATGCAATTCAGTGACAGTCAGCTAAAGAGGTTGCAAAGGTAGTGGTACATGAGGAGGATGATTTTAGCAGTCATGCGTTGTGTTTGTACAATCTACACTTCTGTTTCTGCTGCAGTGCCTCTGTTCTGTCATCCTCTCTGTTTTTGCAAGCAGCCGTGCCAGAGGAAAGCCTTGCTACCTCTCCGCAGGGAGCCAGCAAGCCTCCAGCTCTGCTGCTTTCAAGAGGTTGAGTGCTCCCTGCTCTGCTGAGGCAAAGCTTGCTGGTTTCACTGGTGATGACTTGGCTTGACCTGGCTGACTTTTCCTGAGGGCTAAGGAGCACTCGCACAATCTATCCCTTGCAACAGCAACTGCAGCGGTTATTTCTAGCTAATAGACATCAGTGAGCAATCCCTGCTCAGTTCAGAAGAGGGCACCTATCCACAGTCTTAGTGACTGCTCTGTCCTGATGGCATAAATTCGTGAGACTGAAGATGATCTTCTTCAGATTTTGCTCAACGTGGACATCTCCTCCAACCTCAGTGGTCCACATACGTACTTGGTTGCACAGACTGTAATTAAGAATCCTCTTCCACCCCACTTCTAATCTAATTTGTTTCCAAGCTACTTTTGAAAGGCAAGGCACCATCACGCTGTGTGGTGCAAAGGCATTCCCACTTTGTTTTATTGGATTTTAGACAAAGGTAAAGAAAACCTACATGTTGTAAGAGGTCCTCCTAGTTACTTCCCTTACTAATCTAGCTGTAGAGGGTGTCAGCTAAACACTTGCTATATTTAGTACACTAATTTGAGTAGGGTTGTGGTATGAAATAAAATTTCATAACTGGACCCTTGGGATTAAGCGAGTAGAGTAATGGCGCAATGTAAGAAGATTTTACACATCTGATTTTTGTTTGCATTTTTAATATACTTTGCCTCTCTCAAGATCTGAAATGCAACTTCATGGCAAATTTAAAATTTCAGGCAATACAAAGGCACTTCTGCTAACATTAACGTGATGATAACCCGTGATATATTTCTGACAAGACCAAATGTCAGCTGTTCTGTATCTTTTACTGTCCTTCATTATGTGATCATTTCTGGTATAATTTGCTTTGATGCTTGACTCCGGCAGGTAGGTTTACAGAGCCTTTGAACACTGATGAATTTAAATGTATATTCTCCTTCTAGACCGTCATCTGCAAATAGCATAAACAGCAACAGTTCTTCAAACCACAGTGGGTACGTACCAGAACTGCCACTGCCTTCCATGGGAGGAGATTTAACGAGCAGATTGTCCAGTGATGAAGGAGAAGCGGATGGAGCTGAAGAATCTGAGAAATTAGACTGTCATTTTTCTGGACACCATCCCAGACCTCTTGGGGTATGTGTCTGTCTCTGGCATGCCTTGCCATTATTCTTATGTAATTGGAGAGGGGAGAAAAAAGAAGTAGTTTAGTAAAAATGTAAGGAATAAGTACCTTACATTCTGAAAACTGTATTCTAAAGAGAACAAATACATTTAACAGAAAATGGCATGGGTGAGATAAGGTAGGAGGAGAAGACTGGTCAGTGCATGTGACAAACAGGTTGCAGGACAAGATGAGCAGCAGAAAATCAGAAGTTCTAGTTTTAGATTTTCCTCTCAGTAGACTGCAAGCTTGGGTGTAATTCTGCTAAACTGAGGAAAGTTGCATTGTTTTAAATGTGACATGAACAGATAATCTCTTTGTTGTCATAGTTCTTAGGAAACTGTACCTTGCAATTGGTTATAGCTCTGAAAATCATATGGCAGCAAAGGGCTATTACAGTGCTTTGTTGATTTTTGTAGTCTGGTTTGAAGCAGTAATTAAATATCATTTATGTGAGTGTATATGGACTTGCTTCATTCATCTAAAAATGGAAAGTCTAGAGCACGGCATAGCCCATCCGCTCTGGTGGTGGCTTAAGTATGTGCTTCTCTGGCAGCTGTTTTTGTCTTTCTCCCATGTTACTGAGAAATTTCACTGTAAGTAGTAAGAGCTGCCTTGTGGCGTTATCTCTGCAGTGTGAATTTGTTTACACTGTACAAACCAAGAAGCAGTGGGAGAACTCCTGAACTTGTAAGCAGTTGGTTCTCATCAAAATTGAGCCAAGGAATAAAATTAACGAAGACTTTGCTTGTGTGTTTTCCATATGATAGGCAGAATAAAACGAACACTGTGATAACTGTAGCATTGTTTATGTTCCCTAAAGCAAAGGAGAACTTGTTATTGTCAGACATCAGGAAGATGTATGAGCTGAACACAAAATGACTGTCAGATGAAATTCTGTATTTGGTTCTTACACAGAGAATAAGAATTATTATAGTCCATATAATACTATGAAATGCAGGAACCTCCTGCTTCATTGGTACTCTGGTATTCTACTTTGTTTTTGCTGACTGCTTCTCTGTGAATTAAAAACTAAAGGCTCACTGCATGTGCCTCCACAGTTTAAAAAATAATCTAAGTGCAGCCAGTTCTTGTACAGGCATCATGAGTGAGGCATGGCTGTCAACATTTTGCTTTGGGATCCTAGTTTTGTACCAAGGCAAATCCCACTGACTCATCTGTTCTTGGAAATCTTAGCATCTCTCAGCTGAAGCAGTTACTGATAGTGCAACTGTTCTTAGTCTGTATCAACGTGAAGTCAGAAAAAATGGTTTAAATTGCCTTCAGCACAGTTCATGCTAACTTGCTAAATTTCATATTGAAGTAGACTGTTTTCCTTACGAAGTCCCTTTCCCAGATAGGCCTTAGTAGTTGACGGGGGAAAGGCAGCAGCTTCTTAAACTGCCTCTTAGTGGTAACTGATCTGTGTCACTGGGAGGTGAAGCTAGTTTATCAACTTAGGTGTGGTTTTAATTAACCTGTTTAACCTTGTCATGAAACAGACTTAAGATGAGCAGTTACAGTCACCACTCGCTGTCCATTAAGCTGAAAAGGATTTTAAACAGATGCTTTTCTACTGCATCAGTAGCTTCTGCTCTCAGCCAGAATTTGTGTGACTTGGTCCCTGCATGATGAAGAGTTTTCTTGTTTTCTGAGGATGATTTATAACAGGTTTCTCTCCCACAAATAGGTGTTGCGGCAGTTGTCTACGTAATGTGAGATCAGTAAGACTAAACTGAAGAAAGGGTAGATTCCTGATCATACCATTTCAGTGTAGTAGGACTTTTCAGGATGTGCTCCAGAGGAAGCAGTGCAAATACTTCTGAGCTCTGCAGAATTCTCAAAATATTTACTACTCTTCTAGATGATTTTCATACATTGTGAAGAGTGTATCTGGTGTTCTGTTGTAGCGCAGGTGCCATGGACAATAATTTATTTTTTTACTAAAATGTCACTGGTTTGTTTGTTTATTAAATAGATACTAAAGATGCTCCCATTGCACCTTTTTCCTCTTGAATTATTTTTATTCCTGTTACACGATTACGCGATTTAATGTGCACAGAACGGTGTAACTGCCTTTCTGAGGCAGTATTATTAGCCAGAATTGCTTTCTTAGCAGTACCTCAGCATTTATATTCTTTCCCTGTAAGACCTGATAGGTACCTGATAGTAAACTGACTTGTTAGTGAAGTATGAAGTATACTTTACACTAAAATTAAACATTATGCACATATTTCATATATCATGCAAAAAGTATTTATGCTGCAGATAGTGAAAAACACCTTTTAAAAGGTGTTTTATATGCATGATACAAATTACAAAGGTTCCTTGTTATATAAATTATAATTATTTTATAATGTAGAAACATTTTTTTATAAACAATGTTGAAATATCTTTTCTTTCAGTTTTGCTCATATGGCAGTCGCTTAATGGGAAGAGGGTACTACGTCTTTGACCGAAGATGGGACCATTTTCGATTCGCACTAAACTCCATGGTAGAAAAACACTTGAACTCACAGATGTGGAAGTAAGTGGGATTTTTACACTTGGTGGGTACTTTAACATTTTTAATTCTGTGAAACTTCTAAATTAAACACTCCATGGGAAGCGTTTGTAAAATTACGTCTGTATTAAGGCATAGCAGTAATACAAGTACAAATTTTCTCTTCTCTGTTAAGGAATATGCAGCACAACAGGACCATCTCCTATTCTGATGTAAACTTCTTCCAGATTTTGGACTTTTTTTTTTAGTCCCTCTGAATCTGGGGAGGAATAATTCAGTAGTTCTGTTAATATTACTTAAAAGCATTAAAGCTCAGTGTTTTCTGGGTTTGAAGATAAGTTTTGGTATCATATCATTTTATAACACACAGGTTAGATTTTACGTAGATTTTTATACCTGTATCATGCACCCGTATCGCCCATTCAGACTTTGCTCTCTAAGACTCATGTGTTGTAAGATAAGGAACTTGGTATACATTGCCTGTGCGTAAGGTGGAATATGATAGTTTTTTAGTCCATAGTGCCCTTACTGGCTTTGGGGTCTTAAAATTCTGATTATTACTCACTATTGAAGCACCTCTATATCACATACGCAAGTTCCAAGCACTATACGCTTTGGCTACATAGATACATTAAAATAGACTGCACTTCTAAAAAAGATGCTAATTCTTTAAAAAAAAAATAAAAATACTTGAACAGCTCATGGCATCTGCAGATAGGATTGATTTTTGGGGGGGTATTCTGCTACAGAATATGCATTCTTCTTCCAATGTAATGACACTAAAGTGCAGTGTTTCATGTCACTGTTTATTATCAGGACTGTGTTATATTCATTGGATGCCAGCCATTAGATAAACAAGGTTTGATTTTTATTTAAATATTTTTTTGAAACACTAAAGCTTGGCTTGTCTGACTAACCTGGTAACTTGATGGTAACAGTGCTACTGTGCTGGGAGACATAGTTTGGAAATGGTTGGGTTTGCCGTAAAAGGGCCAGTTTCATGTCTGTTTAGAGGCAGATCATGTTTGATCTGCAAGGGGTTCCTCTCTTCTACTTTGTCAATTTGGCTGTTAACTAGTGTTTCTTGCCTTCCACAAATAAAACTAATTTGGTTTCCTTAAATAGGAAGATTAAAACTTGTTATCTATTGACTTTGTTTGTCAGGAGAAAAGATACTCAGGCATCTAAGAAAATGTGTCGCTAGTATCACTACTATCATGAAAAACAAAAATAACCTCTGTAGTAGCTATATGATACAAGAAATAAACAGGCCTCATCCTGCTCCCACTAAATCCAATTGTAAATGTTTTCCCAAATTCTAGCTGTTTTCTGTAATCTCTAATATTTTAATAAATTCCATCCGTACTTACTTGTCTGTATAACACAGGAAGCTCGCAGTGCTTAACCCCTATTGTATTCTTCTACTGTCCTCAACCCTCCTCTGGACTGATCTTTTCCTGTCTTCCCCAAGCAGGGGTATGCGTAAAGCTGTTCTTTTATAACCAGCGCTAGTGCAGCTCTGTAGCTGTGGCTCATCCACTTGAGATAAAGGGTAAAGGGATGCAAGGCCATATGTTGAGAACAATAATAACATTTACAAAGTACTTTTTATCCCTTGTTCTCAAAGTATCTTACAAAGGTGGGTAAGAATTATTGGCCCTTCTTTAAAAAAAACCCTGAGGAATGGATCTGAGAAGCAGCTTTGTTTGCGTAGCAAGTCACAGGCAGTAGGACTTCCTCACTTCTGGCGGCATGGGCTGTATGTAATCCCTTATGTAATTGTAGCATAAACAGTGTTCTGTCTGAGAGTCTCCATAGGAAGAATACCAGGAGAGAACACTTGTAATTAGGATTTCATTTATGATAAAACAGCACAGCCAGTGCTGCTCTTTTATCATACTTCTTTGAGGGCAAGAGCAAGCCTTTAAAAACTGAAAAGGTGTCAGTAGTGAGGATAACAAGGGCAGAGTTATGGTGATGTACAGCTTCTTAACAAAGAGAAATAGGATTAAACTGTGAATTAAATTTTAGTCTAAATAATGAGAAAAGCTCAGATGATAATTTTCCAAGAGACATTATGGAAGTCTGGTTCTTTGTTAACAGTGGACTAGATAAAATAATAGAAGATGATGGCTGAATAGAAAGGAATTTGAATGTGTTCTACTTATTTCACAGGTAATATTACTAGATCATATTCTCAGGATAGTATTCAACTAGTTATAAAGCTTATCAAGCACTGTTTAATATTTTGTCAATTTTTCAATATCAGTGAAATTAATCAGTAACTTACCTAGTTAATCCCGTCTAACCAGCTCCCAAATGAGCTGTTGGGAATAGCACTGCATTTGGAAAGGGATGAGCTTTCCTCCTTTCCTCTTTAAGCTCAGTGATTAAGTGCTTCACAACCCCCCAAACTGGCTCATTTACTATGCTCATCAAATCTAACCTGTGAGTTTAGGTTGATATTGGAACTGTTCCACAACTTGAACTTTCAAGCAAAACATACGCAATGAATGAAACATAGTGATTAGAATGTTTGTAGATCCCACCATCAGGCATTTAATTTGCATTTTTTAATTGTTTGGTAAAATAGGAGAGGAATAATGGAAATTAAATTTGTAATAAAGTGATTAAATTGTAATGCTGTACTTAGTTGCTACATGGGGCACTTGTGCTGAAGTGGAGCTCAGTTCTGGTTTAACTGAGTTACACAGTTTAGGGCTCATGTGCCATAACAGAATTTTATAGAGAAAATTACGCTGCATAGTTCTTTACCTAATCATCTTCTGTTAGGTCTCCAATGCCTTCACAGATTTAATGTGCCTTATTTCAAAATTAATTTTTAGGAATATTACTTCATAATCCAGCTTTCCTGAATCTTTACAATATTAAAACACATGTGGTTTGCATTTTGCTGTTTGTATTAAATCCAGAAGAACATCAGAATGGAATTGCAAGTTTAAAAAGAGAGGGAAAAAAATCACAAGTAAAAGCATTTTTAAGCTGTTGTAGAATGCAGAGCTGATTTTGAACTGTGAATATTAAAATATATGTGATTGGTAGAATAGGAATCAAAATTACAGTGAATTAGGTTTGCCTTTTTTAATAAGTTGGTCCTTCCCAGAAATTGTTTCCTATCTGCATTGTTCAGATGGAATTTTTTTATGTATCTAACTCTCTGCTGCTTTTTTTTTTTTTTTTTTTTTTCCTTCTCTGTTTAGGAAAATTCCTCCTGCGGCAGATAGTCCCATGCCTTCTCCAGCAGCGCATGTCTCCACTCCTTTTCCAGCATCAGTCTTACAGCCTTTCAGCAACCCCAGTGCAGTGTATATTCCTTCAACACCTATCAGTTCAAGAATCACTTCTTCTTCTTACATAATGACATCAGCCATGTTATCAAATGCAGCCTTTGTGACAACATCAGATACGAATTCAATTATGTCACACACTACAGCTTTTCCTCATGTGGCTGCAAGCCTAAGTATCATGGACTCAACTTTTAAGGCGCCATCAGCTGTGTCACCAGTGCCAGCAGTCATCCCTTCCCCATCCCACAAGCCATCCAAAACAAAAACCAGCAAATCCTCAAAAGTGAAAGACCTGTCATCTCGAAGTGATGAGTCTTCAAGTAATAAAAAGAAAAAGCCGCAGTCGTCATCATCATCGTCGTCATCATCCTCGTTATCTTTACAGACAACTTCCTCATCTTCATTTTCAGGGTCCCACAAAAAGAACTGTGTCCTGAACCCCAGTTCCACTTTGAACTCCTATCAGGCTACATCTTCCTATAACAGTATGTCTGTGCACAATACAAATAACGGAACAAGCCCACTCAGTGCCAAATCGGAGCCCTCAGGACGGACTTCATTATCAAGTAGTTCAGCAGACTCAGTGAAACATATGAGCATGGTAGTAAGCAGTATTGACTCTTCTAATCTGTCTGTATCTTCTCTTGTGCACCACTCAGGGGACCACTCCCTGGGAGCACATAATGCAGTGTCTTCTCTACCCCTTTCTTTTGACAAATCAGAAGGAAAAAAACGTAAAAACTCTAGTTCTAGTAGCAAAGCCTGTAAAATCACTAAAATGCCTGGTATGAATAGTGTTCATAGAAAGAGCACTGCCAACCTTATTTCTGCGGTGCCAGATCCTACAAGCAGCTCCATCTCTCGGCAGGTAAGGGACTCTTCCAGTTATTTTTTTGCAGGTCATGTCTGACTTACTTGAAATATTTCATGCATTCTGAAAAGAAAATACTATGTTTGCTTCAGATTGTTTTTCATCACACAACTTACTTTCTAGGTTAATACAGAAACAAATTTGTATTTGTTTTGTAGCAATCATAGAAAGATGTTTCCAGAATTAAAAAAAAAACTTTCTTAAAATATTTTTATGAGATTTTTTTTTATTCAATTAATAAAGTAGCCATTTGTATCTCTGAAAGTAAAATTGAATGTCCAGAATGGATAAATAATTTTTAGAAATTAATTTTTTATCTTAATTCTCATCTCTCTGAAATAAATTGTGTCATTAAAACAGGAAGAAAAGAGTCAGCATTTCCCTTTGTTTCTTTCCCCAAACTTGTTGCTGATTCATTTCTTAATGTTATGCAAGTCTCCTCATTTCTCTTATGTAAAACACTTACATCTACCTTTCCCCTGGGGAGAGTCTGAGATGCCTGACCTCAGATGCTGTTTCCTGTTTGAAACTGTAAAAGTTAAGAGATTAAGATCTTAACCAGATGACCTTTAGTGGACATTTGGTTATCTTTTATAGTGTGCATGTGTTCAGAATATTGAAGTCAGTGCAACAGATAAGGTTACACACTCTTACTTAATTGTCACTAGACTTCTCTGTCCTTGTATAGCATCACTGAGAAAAGTATGTGTGAAGTAAAATTTGGTGGAAAAACTGCCAATACAATCTTTATAATGATATACTATTTCATTCTGCTACCGTGTCCAGTGCTGGGCAGTACACAGAAAACAAAGCTTGGCCCTGGCATCTGGAAGACAAAACCAGAGAAAATAGAATACCACAGAAAATCCAGAGAAGGTAGCTTAGGCAAAAACTCTCATTTCCTAAGGATATTGCACATAAAATAGAATTTGGAAATGGAGAGGGTCAGGTCTTGGGCAAGGCAATCCGTAGGTAATAGCAGACAGAAACGGGAGTGGAAGAAAGGAATAAATGAGTTCTAAAACTGGTATAGCAGACAGAATGAAGGTCTCAAACAATGGCTTAGCAGGTATATTTTCTCTTTCTTACTTCCAGCAGAGGTGCAACTGAGATGACTTGTTTGGCTTTTAAAAATGGATAGTCGTATCGTCCTTCTATTTTAAGCCTTTTAAATTTGTCCTGCTATCAGAACTAATCTTTAAGTCACTGAAGTCAGTGAAGGATGCTGTAAATTCTTCATTCTGTCACACATCTGATTTTTGAAATATGTGTGTGCCCAAAAAGATTAAATTGCCCTGACATACACGATCTCAAATGGGAGGGAGAAGTAAGTACAAATTGTTACTTTGGTACAAACATCAGTAGTAGGAAATGGATTGTATCATCTTTCCACAGTACATAGACTGTATCTGTAGCTAGTGCAGTCTGAGGAAGTCTTACAGATATACACAGGAGGTTCTGAGTTCAAATTCTGACTCCCCTAGTGATTTAAATCTGTTCCTGTGGGACATTCCTATTCCAGTTTGTGATGTATTTCAGCATGTTGCACAGTAATGGAAGTAAATAAACCACAAAGAATCAATCAGAGGTCTTTTCTGAATATTTGTAAATATGTAATTCACACTAATATTTTTTTCCTTAAGTAAAAGGTTAAATATATGTAATGACTGTAATGATATACAGATTTTTAAACATAATGTTTTTATATACATGTACAGGTGCATACATATATAGATGTATACATGCTTCTATGTGTGTGTGTATATATGTAAAAGTTGGTCACACTTTCCTCTTATATTGCTGGTCTTTGGAGCTACACTAGTAATCAAAAATAGGAGGTGGAGTTGATTGTATTTCAGATGTCTGGCTGGCAGCTAATTGTCTTTGTGACAAGGATACCACATTGTATGCAATACAAAATAGACATTTCCTACTGTTTATTTGTGCTATAAATAAATGAAATTTGTACCCACTTAAGCATATGGGTCAAAGAATATTACATACTCTACATGTGAATATTAAAGCTC
Source organism: Buteo buteo (assembly GCF_964188355.1). Taxonomy (NCBI): domain Eukaryota; kingdom Metazoa; phylum Chordata; class Aves; order Accipitriformes; family Accipitridae; genus Buteo; species Buteo buteo. Next base: position 15,017,200 of record NC_134174.1, on the reverse strand, counting down.
TGGAGAATACAATACTTGAAATCACTTTTAAGCTGTGCTGTTTTGACTTGCTGTGTTCTAGAAATGCAATCACAGTAAAAATTCCGCAAAAAAAGAAATCAGTATTACTTAAAATTTTGCTCCTGTTCCCTGATGTAATAGGGCAAATTAAATTAAGAAACTAAGAACACAGAAAACAGTTCAAGTGACTGGTGATAGGCTCAGGGGTTGGTTTTTTTTCTAATTTAATTCAAGTCTGGCCTGGATAGATAGTAACTGAAAGTCTTAACCATTGGGTTTTGATGTATACTTTATTTTTAAAAGAGGGGGGGAAAAAAGGGGGTTGAGTTTTGGCCTCATCCTAATCCTTTTGAAATGGTGTTCCCATCATTAAAGACCCAACACAACTGGGAATCTTTCTTTCTTATTTTCACTGAGTGCTGTTCAGTCTATCTGAATTATTACCCTTCTGGCCTGGAACACTGCCCTTCCAGCTCTGAATGACAACAGGATGGTAAAGCAGCTCCAAGCCGACCACAGTGCTGCAAGCTGTGTTGCTGCTTGCTTTGTGGTAGTTGTAGGAGCACTGAATGAATGAAAGCCTAAAGAGGTCTAATATTCCCTCTCATCATTCGAGGATCTCAGCAAGTCGATTTCCTAGTGGCTATTTTTCCATTTAAAAGATGGACATGTATTTTATTGTGGAAGGGTTTTATGAATGCTAGAAGGGTGGATGTAGAGGAGAAAGGTTTGCAGGTGTGTTACAATGTTCTGAAAAGCTAGGAAAGATTTTACGAGGTCATGCATCTTTAGTCAAGATTTGCATGTTACTACCTAGAGAACAGCTGTGGCATGCGAAACAACAAGTAAAGGGAACAGGGTAGGCAGAGGCCTACCCTTTTAATCTTTGGGCACCACGGGAGCTGCCTTCAGAATTGGCTGTAAATAAAAATCTTAAATATTTCTTTTGGATAGAATGTGAACAGAGAACACTGTTTTAAACAGTCACTGAGTGAGGAAGGGCAGATATGGAAAGGGAGACAAAGGCTACCTTTGACTGTATACACGCAATGGCAGAACAACAAATGATGTTGCAGAAGGGAAGGAGAAAACTGATGTTAGTGAAAGCCCTGCCAGCCAATGCCACAGTGCCATCTATTCAGTAAGAAACTTGCAACTGCATTTCTCACTGTTCAGAAGACAGGTCCTTGCTACCTCTCCATCAAATGTTTAAAGTTGACATTACTTGAAGTCCATTGACCTTGTGAATAGCTATTGGAACTCCAGTCATCTGCCATTCGTAGGCAGGTGTCCATGGTTAATTTTTATCAGCCTTGTAACCCCTGAGAAACTACTCCTCTGACTCAACAGCTGTCACCCATTTTGTATCACAACAGAAATACCTACACTATGGTTATGGGTCATTGTAGAAAAACGGAAGACAGACTGCTCTTGCAGAGTGCTGTAATCTCTCAAGCATTGAAATATGCAGATTGAATAATGAAATGTTTTAACTAAGTACTTTAAGATATATGTATGTGTACTATCAATTTGTGCTTATTCCCAAAGAAATTCTGTGATGCAGTAAATTGATACAATTTCACATTTAAACCTCTGGAGTTTGATTCTTCTGGTTAATATTTGCTTTATTGAGCAATAAAAAATATGGAAGAAAATGGAATAACTTAGGGCATGCTATGGTGCTTGGGCCTTGCTTTAAATTCCCCAGGAGTCGGGCAAGTGCCCTGGGCAGGAGTCTGTCACCTTCAGCACTCTGTGCTCTCAGTTGCTGACTAGCTGTACTAAGTGGCTCCAGTAACTACAGAAACTAGTATTTTGGTCTAGAGAAGCGGGGGTTTACAGTCTATATTCCCTTGGTAACTGTTTCGTACGTTGTTTTCTGACCTGTAATAGTATTTATGTGCCTTTTAAGAGTTTATTTAAAGTATCCAAGCCCTGTGAGATAATTATGATTCTATATGAAGTGTATCTTTTGCAATAGCAAAATACCTGTGTTCCAAATGCAAAGCAATTAGTGCCACTTTACACAGGAAAGGGAAGGCCATTACCAGCATCTGCATTCAACTGAGAAATGTGCCTCTCAATACTGCTCAATTAATGTCTTTCAGATTGGAAAAAATAGCAGTGTAGCTTTGTCACAATCCAGTCCTTCGAGTACATCAAACCCAGTACACAACAGACAAGTAAGTTGCTTTAAAAAAAAGTGTACTTAAGTAGTTTGTAAGCGGTTTTGAAATATTTTATACTGTAAAACCTTAAAACACAATTTCTTTATGAATAGAATTCTTTATAGAAGCTGTCTTTTGGTGAACTAATATTAGATTTCTCCTCTCACTTAATTTCTTTTCCAGCTATTTTACCCTCTGAGGTTTATGAATAACAAGTTTTCTGCTTTTTTTCACCACCTGTAATACACCTCAGGTTGGCTTATGTGCTGCTCACTGGCTGTTGCTTTGGTGATACAAACTCAGCAGCAGCAGAAACTGTCAGTGCAGGATCATCTAAGCTGATGTGGTTTTTCTATCCAACTTCCTCTGCTGAGCGAGATGGCACAGCAGAGTCCCTAAATTGGCACAGGAAGGGCAGCATTTAAAAATAGGCCCAAAGTGAAAGCAGCAAAGGGAGGACAGAAACAGGACGGTGAAGACAGGCCATTTGAGTATTCAGAGAAACTAATCTGAAAGCATAACTAAGCTAAGTATAATCCGAGTTCCTCTTAGACTGTGAGAAGTCCTTAGCGCTCCCACCATCCCTGTTTATCACACAGACTACTAGTCAGATAATTATAATAAATTCTGTAACTCAGCTTTTTTGTGAGGACAGCTGCTTGATCTGTGATCCAGCCCTCATCTGTCTGGAGGACTGATAGACTAGTTTATTTTTTTAATACAGCCCCCACTGTTTGACTCTCCAAGTTGAGTAGTTTATCAAGAGCTCATTTTCAAGATCCTTGGTATGAAAAGGTTTCCCACCTCAGCAAGGTGTAGTCACAAGTAGACAAAAATTCCAGAGGATTTTTCTGTAAAACCAGTTAGTATTTTAGAATTCTGTTACATATTCTGGCTAAATTATACAGGAGTAGTTATTCCAAATGGCTGTGCTGCTTAGTTTCTGCTGTGTAGACACAGCAAAAGAATAGTAATGATTGTAGTAATGATAACCCACAACTGTATCCCCATTAAAAATACTCTGAATCACTCACATCTTGAGATGAACCACCAAACAGTAATTTATTTTTTTTTTTCTCTTGGTGCTGAATGCAGAGCAGTATACGTATGGAAGAACTACTCTGAAGGGAAAAAAGTGGAAAGTTTCTTCATACTTCTAGGGACTGGCATTTTTTCTGTGTGAGACACTGTCATCCAACTGCCAGTAACAAACATGGGATAAAGCTGTTGTGAACTGCAAAACTGGTTTTGCTTTAACCTTCTGCTCCTGTGTTAGTATAAAATACACGCTACCAGGGAGCAGAGCTTGTTGGGTTCTGTTGCCTAGATCCCATGGGGAAAACCTAACAGTGCAAAACATTAATTCTGTGGCAGCCCTATGTAAACAGAGGCTATTGCTGAGCTTTTCAGCTGCCTGTTTCCATAACTTTATCAAAAATAGAAGTGTTTGCTTGTTTTAAGCCCCACAAACTCTTTATTGTTAAAAATATGTTTCTGTCAGTTTGGTAGTTGAATATGGAGCTCAGAATACAAATACAAAATAAAATCAAGATGTATTAAGTTGTATTAAACTTTTTTTTTTTAAAACTGTAACACAGGATTTTAGAATTTGGAACCATGAATAATGGTTACCTATCTAATAAATGCTTTTCACTGTCAAAATAAATCTGAGGTGCTTTGTTGACAACTTTCATCTCCAATCTAGTAACTCAATAGTCTCTAAATAAAATTTTAGTCTTAAACTGTGCTATAGTATTTCTTTATAAAGGTGTTATTAATTAGGTCACAGTAAGCGGATCTGCAAGTATATGCTGTGTCGGTAAAGATACTACTGGGGGAACCTGAGCTCTCATTTTTAATGTTAGTAGTGTTACAACCATGATAATCAGGGAGTCCAAGTGAAGCAAGGTCTGTAGGCAGAGACAATCTCTGCTATACACTGGGGTTTGTAGTTGGAAAAATCAGGCAAGTTTTCACGAATACAAGTCAGAGCAACAGACTTTTAACAATGCAGTTTGAAGTAGAATTGCAGCCGTCAAGCTAAATGTAAGTACAGAGCAGTTACTCTTGACTGTCTCCACTGTGTTACCTGGTCAGGCAACCTGTTGGGGTTGTCTGCTGGGGCAGAGAGGGAGTTAGAAGGGAGGAGAAGATGTTGTTTCTCAAGAGAGGGGAGAGGGGTCCTTAACTCAACACGGGGGTGAGTGACTGGGTGAGGATGAGGCATTCTGGAAATTGCAGTAGGCTGTAAACCCAGTCTTGTTTAAAGCTGCCATCGCCAGTGTGCAGTCCTACTGAGAAAGCTGGCTTCCCTGCTCACCTCCCGAAGGTGTCCAGTCGGAGCTGAGAGGACAAGCGGCAGTGCTGTGAAAGTCCCCTGCCACCAGTAACTGGGTGTTTCTCGTTACCGAGTTGTGAGATGAAGGTGCCCCGTGGTTGTTTTGATTTCACACAAGTATTCTCTTTTGGTCATTTGTGACAGTTGTTGAAGTACACTGTACTCTCAGCTACTCCTGTGGGGGACAGGTGGATTGTAAGGGTAACTGTTGTGGGCCCGTCTGCTATCTCCCATTGCATTAAACTCAGTCAGGTTAAACTCAGACGAATTGTTCTCAATTCATGTTTAATTTTAATGTTGCTGCATCTACTTGAGACCTGAACAAGGGCTTGTATATGTAAAAGCATGCCTGTTTTTCCAACCGTTGTTGCTGTAATAAAAAAAAAAATACTACTTTTCCCTATAAAAACTACTTGGTTTTTAACAAACATTAATGGAATGGTAGTTTTACAGTCAAATAATTTGTGCCCGTTAACACAAATTACATATCAAAAGCTTGTTTTCTCCATATTTTATCCTTGTTCTAGGCTTATAACTAATCAAGTGTTTTTGTCTTCATAGTGCTTTTAGGTGCCTGAATGTGTTAACACTTCAAGACCTCAGTATGCGGTAGTTTTTAAATACTGAGTAACTAGATCATTTAATTAAGGGAAGGTGACATGTATGCTGTGTGGGGATTCCTTGTGCATGAAAACATGCTGTGTAGAGGAAAAGATACTTCAGAGTTGTTGTATAATTGCTGCTTTTTACTTGTAATGATACACCAAGTTAATGAACATGAGATTTACCAAAGCTTACTAAAATCAGATGGTCCCAAAAGGAAATACAGTTTATTCAAAGCAGTTCCTTTTCTTAAAGGTCTAATGTAATCAGTGAACAGGGAGGGAAGTTAGTTCAGGGACTTGAAATAAATTCCTGCTTTGAGTTCTGTCAGACACAGATGTTATTAAAGTATTACATACTGAAAGACATTTTGTGATTTTGAACCTGGCTCTGGTTTCTCTTTTAGAAGACATCAAACCGGACTGGTAGAATAAGGACTCTTCCATAACAAGGAAAAGGAACCAGCCTATAATCTCTAGCTCTCAGCAGCCCTACTCCACAGGGTTTTTCTTTTCTATGTCCTGCAGATGGATTTAACCTTTTATGAATTTGTGGTTTTAAAGAGAATTAAATTTACAGAAAACTGTAATAGTGATTTGTTTAGTTTTTCACTTGTATTTGCCACTGATCTGTGCATTCTGCTTGGTTATGTTTCATGCCTTTTAAAGCTGTTAGCATTGCAATGCTCCCTTTGTTTCCTTACCAGAACACGGTGGACATTCCAAAAAAAATCCAGATCATGATTTGAATTTATTTAAAGGATCTCCAGATTTTTTCATTAAATAAAAATTACAGTAATTCTGTATTTAAGCTTGTCCTATGGATAAAAATTGAGTGCATTTCTTAGTAATTTGCAAACAGCTGGGGCACTGCAACTTTAGGGACTAATCCTGACTGGTGCTCTGTACCTACAGCATTTAATAATTTCAGAGGGAATTCTGAGTGTTCAGCCTCTTCCAGGATCAGGCTCTTAAGGAATCTATACTTCAATCAATGCATAGCGGATTTTTGCACCAAACTGTAATTAATGTTATCAGGGGGCTCAACATGTAAAATCCCCGTATTGTGGTGGATTTCTAGACCCTTAAGATCATAGCACTTGATAACTTCAGTAAACAGTTTGGGTTTGCGAGGACAGGAGTTGAGCAGATTGGCTTGCATTAATAGAATTGCACTGACAGTGTTTCTTATAGGATTACTGAATAATTTTTTAATAAAATATAGATTTTATAATCAGGAAGCCAATACTAGGTACTGGAACAATAGTACAGAGGAGTTAATTTTTATTTCTACAGTGTTAAAAGTGCACTTATATGCTGGTTTATTTACATCTTGGGGAAAGGCGAGAGACTGCAAATAGGGAGATTATTACTACTTTCTTTTTTAAAAAAAGAAGGCTTACAGCAAATTTTAAGACTAAAAAATGTTTAAGCAATTATAAACAAGGCTAGACCCTTTGAAAAAAGTTTAGAAATATTCTTAAAATAAATTTTTATAGTGTTAATTTTGTAATAATTTATGTTTTGCTATACTTCAGAGCTAACTGACTGGTATAGTTTCAGAAACAGTATGAAACTTAGGAAAGTTTAAGCAATGTTTATATTTTTAAAATGTTCTTTGAATTATGTTTTTATTGTACATTTCTTCAGACTGAAAAATGTGTACATATCTTTGTTATTTTTGCACAATTTTTGTCTTGTTCAGTTTTAGGAGCAGTACTATGTTGATTTTTTTAATTTATTTTGAGTTTAAAAACTGCAGGAGTTTAAAAATCTCAGTAACAAAGTCATCCTCTGTAATCAATGAACTGCTATTTCTAGTTGTTGAGGGAAAACAGTGGTTGTGAGATTCAGTGGTTGCTTCTGAGAAATAATGCTAATCAATGACTGAAGGAGCAATTTTGTAGTTTTAGGAAGCTTTAGCTTTTTCCATGCATCTTTTAATTGGAAAGCTGGAATATGGAGCCTGTCCTTCAAATGCTGCTTAAATTTTATTTCAACTGGCTTACACTTGACAGCATTTCAGGAAAGTTAAGCACGAAGTAAAATCCCACAGTGTTCTTTCATCATCAAAGAATCATTATTTAATTATATGTATCAAAAATTTCAACCTGAAAAGTGACATGGAAGTAAACATTTGAAAAAAATGGATACAAACTGGACCAGCCTATAATGCATTATTAGTGTAGCATTCACTTGGTAGTTCTTTTTCTTCCCCATTTGCCTGAAAATCTTGTGATTTGTTTCCAGCAATAGAGGCTCAGAAGCTTTGGTTGTTACACATACGCAATGCATAGGCCCGTCAGCCATAAAAAGCGACTTGGATAACTTGTATGCCTTCTTTTGTATTGATGTAACAATTGTAAATAGTGCTGATCGACCTTTGTAGAGAATAGTTTATACAGCATATTCTATAATTGCTGATTCTCAGTGAACTATTGTTTTAAAAAAAAGAAGAAAAAAAGAAATTTTTCTATTTACACCTTATATTTTGTTATGCTGTTGACCCATGGCACTTTAACAAAACTCTGTGGGTTTTGCATAGCTGGTCAGTCATGGGATATATTAAATAACTGTTGTTGCACAGAAATGAATTTGCACCTGCTATATTGTGCTTTCCTACTACAGATTTTAGAACCTTTTCCAGAAGACTTTTGACGAAAGCATGTCCAATCATTCTAAGAAAAAAAAAAATGCCATACTTGTACAGCCAATTTCTTTTCTACAATCCATATTTTGTAACACTAAGTATTTTCATTCTTTGTCCTGCACCTTTATGTATTAGCAGTATCAAATAGAATTCATTCCATGCTTGTGATAATTGTAAGCAGAATAAATGTCTAAAGTAGGTGTAAATAGTAAATTCTATGGCTTACAGTTTAAAAAAGGAAAAACAGAACAAACTTGTATCTGATTGATACTGCCATGGTTCAACACCGGGCCTGGAGATATTCTCTAGTGAGCGATTGTATTTTTTGGTTTTTTGCCTTTTTTTTTTTTTTTTTTTTTTTTTGTAACATGGCTTTGTAAATAAAATAATTTATATGTTTGTAAGAAACAGATGGGTTTTGTCATTATTTATCTTTGCAAAGCAAAAATGGTATGTATTGCAAGACTGCCCTTTTTCTTCCCAGAGGCTGAAATACACTGTGCAGATAGCCAGCACTCAAAATTCCATTGGTAATTCAAAAGAACTGCCCAGCTCTCTGTATAGGGCTGAATTGCTCTGGGATTATTTTTGGCATTCATGTCGAAAATATTTCTGTACTTATATGTCAGGACACTTGTGACAATCAGCTACTGAGGTTTTTGCACTGATAAATCATTTTTAAATTCCTTTGCTTAGCTGAATGCATTTTCTCATTCCTTATCAGTGTAAGAATTAACTTTGCTACAGCTGCTAGATTTAGGAATTCTCAGTGCAGTGGGCAGTACAAATTTATAACCAATCTCTTTATCATTGTTAATAGTAAAAATGCAACTTTTATCTAGGCATTAAGATTCTTGTTCTATGTAAAGCCTGTTCCAATTACAGATCAAGTGAGACTTAAATTGTTCATTGGCTTGTCAGCTCTGCAGAGAAGATTGCAGTTTTTTTCTCTCGCAGCAAACCTCTTCTGCAAATCTGGGGAAAATGTACATTTTTATGCTCCTTTTATGAAGTATCTGGAAACTCGATCTTGGAGATACTGTAGGGAAGATGCTCACAATTGCGGTATGATCTTTTTTGAAAGCAAGAAATTTGGACTGCAAACTGCATTTTTGTATGCATACATTCAGAACTGGCAGAGGAGATAGAAAGCTGCCCTGCATTACAGGAAACGGTAATCGAAGGAGGAACATTTTACCTTCTAGGTAAAAATCTTTTTGTATAGTGTCTTGCGTGTTCTGTTACCTGTCACAAAAGCTAATCCTGAACTTCCTCTTTACTGTCCAATTTGTGCCTTGGTCTGAGTTGCTTATATTTTGAAAACTTTTTTTTTTTTTTAGTCTTGAGTTTTATCTTTTCCAGTATAGAAAAACCAAATATCATGAAGTAACAGTAGATAGCAAAGTTTCATCTGATAGAGTGGTCCTCATGTATGGCTGAAGAGTGACAACTGTGTTCGTAAGATGCTTTGCTATTTCTAGCAGCCATTAGGAATCAAAGATACAGCCAAGAAAATGCAATATTGCAGCCATGAGTTATTAGTTGCTTGCCATCATTGCCCATGGCCAGCAAAGGGCAAAGACCACTGAATTTATTTGCCAAATATGAGTCCAAGTAATTTTTTAGTACTTGCAGGTTCGTTAGAGTGATTTACAAGCTGTTGTCTATTTGGAGTTGGTTTCCCCCACTCTTTTTTTGGTTATACAAGTATTTTGCTTGTAGGAGTACTCTTTTGCTTCTGTTATCTAACATGCTCTAAATACCACCAGTTTCAGAGGGCAGCAGATCACACTAACTTTTTTATTCATTGCATTCTAGTTTTTACGCTTCTGTTTTTACCACAGAACTATTTATTTTAAAAGAAAGTCATTGCTGTGTGCAACCAGTATCTGTTTTACTCTTCCAAATCTGTCAGGATTCCCAATTGGAAGAAATGCCAAATACTGATTCCAGAAATATTTGGAGGAGATTCATACAACAGATTCAGACTTCAGAACACAAGAATGTTTATTTCATGCAAATTTTTATGCTGTTTTGCACCTTGAGTATCTCTTGAGAGCTACTACTCAAAGAAGTGCAGACCTCTTCTAAAACATACTTTCCTAAGTAGAGGAAAGATAAAGCTGATAATTCAGCAGCAGGTCCCTGTTTGCCCTTTGACTGGAGAATCCATAGTAGATGGTATGCATACTCTTGTTCTCATTTTGTAATGCATTACAAATTACATGGGCAGGATTCTTTTGTGTGTCGTTTTTTGTTGTTTATGGCTGATCTGCAGAAATATTTAGATCTAGTCTGTAATCTGCTCTCCCTACAGAAGGGCAAAGGGAAGCTTGCCAGAAATAACGATCAGGATCCAGGAGAACTTGATTTGAGGGTAAGGACACCAGTAGCAATTCGAGATGGTGCACGACATTCAGCTGCACCTTTGCAGACTTCCCAAACCTGAAAGATTTGGCTCTGAAATTGAATCTGGGTTTGATTTACTTGGAACAGTTACTAACATGGTTGATATGACAGCACAAGAGACTAGTTTTTCAGAAAGTTGTCTAGCATGAACAGAGTATCTTTACAGAATGCTACAGGTATAAAGGCCTGTTGGTGTAACTACAGTGAATGGCCTGAGGAACTCATGTGTTGCAACCCTGTGAGTCCCGTGTCTGTGTCAGCTATTTCCAGCCTGGCTGCTACGGAGGCAGAGGAGGAGACAGAGTAAGCATCACTGCAGAAAAGAAACCATCATCCCTTCCCAGTGGCAAATTTACTCAATGCTGATTTGGAGAGCTGTGTCACAGGTGAGTAGACAGGTCATTGGAAAAGGATTACTTGGGCTCAACCCTTTAGTCTTTCCCACCAGAGATGCAGCATATATAGGCCTGTCACCTTAGTTCTGCAGATACTCTCAACAGCCTATGCAAGAAACTTACTTTCTGGTCAGCTCTATTCTTAATTTGCAACTATTTGCCTTCCTTTTTCTTTAGTTCTATCTTATTTTGACCCATAATCAGTTGGTGGGTTTTGTGGTGTGTTTTGGGGTTTGTTTTGTTCTGTTGGGATTTTTTTGTTTGTTTTAATCTTGCCTTGAGTTACTCCTTCCTTGTTAATTCTCTTTAGGATCTGTGTTTGGACTATGAAGCCTGAACAGTAATACCAACACACTGGGCTTGCTGCTTCATTATCAAGGAGACACCAAGAAGGTGCAGAAAGCTGGTTTTCACTTGTGTTATTTTGCAGAGTGCTTCCAAGGCCTACAGCTTCACACCCTGAGTGTGGATGCTTCCAAAGAAAAAAAAAAAACATTCAAAGGGAAATGCTCCATTTGTGCTTTTTAACCTAGAACAAGCCAAGTGCATGTTTGCTCCTGGAGTACATAACAGACTCCATGTTGGGCCTTTCATTGCTAACAGACAATTCTCTAATGCCTGTTTTACTTTGCCCCTAGCATATTATTGGATCACTCACTCCCATGACTTCCACTGCTGATCTTCCAATCCCAAACTCCCTTTCATCTGCAGTTAAATGTCAATGAAGCCTGAAAGATACTAGCTTCTCCATCTCAAGCTTCTGTCCAGGGCCTTTGGGCCCAGACTGGCCTTCAAAATCCCTTATGAGGTTGCCAAGAAAGGAAAAGGGAAAAGGAAATTGAAGCACGAAGCAAGTGGGTCAGCACTGATATGAACCTCTGGCTCCAACTCACCACTTGCTCTGACTTAAGGGGATATAATATTAGCCTGCCAATACCTTTGAGGAGGTCACTAGGAGATCAGAGCCAGGCTCTGCAGTGCTGCACGGTGGGAAGATGAGAAACAATCGACATAAGTTGATAAAAGGGAGGTTCAGACTGGATACAAACAAGGTAAAACCTTCCTGCCATGGAGACAGTCAAGTGTTAGAACAAGTTGCTTAAGAGAGGTGGGTGCAAACTCCAACTTTCGAGGTTTTCAAACCCAAACTGGATAAAGCTCTGAGCAACCTGGTGTGACCTCAGAGCTGACCCTACTTTGAGCAGGAAGCTGGACTACAGACCTCCTGTCCTATGATCCAAATGTGAAGAAAGCAATAATGATGATCTAACTCCTCTCTCAAGGACTCATCTTGTAGGGTCATTTTCTCAGAAATGCTCCCTAGGGCCTTCTTAGGGTATTTTCCTAATACCGAACCCTCTTCATTGCTCAGTCTTTATGTTATTCATTAACCAGCTTTTTTGGTAGCTGTAATTCTCACTCAGAACTGGTGACACCCAAGACCTTGTCATTGGCGTTTCTCACTCTACAACGTCTGTCCTAAAGAGAGATTTCACTGGATTTTTTTTCCAAATCTCTCCCTGAGATATACTACAGAGTTTCCTTTGAATCAATTTACCTGCCTTGTTTCTAAGACAGCATAGGATGAGGCAGAAAACTTACTGTCCACTCTAAGTCTTGTCTTTTTACATTCACAGAATGAAGCACTTAACATGTTCTCCAAGAATGCTAATGTTTCCTTTTGAGGAATTGTGAACATCTTTACACTAAGGATGGCTATCTGTGTAACAGACTAGATGGCATTATTTTCTATATCTACTATACCCAGTAATCAGCACATTCTCTATTATAGCATGTGCAGTACTGCAGCTTATATGAAGAGCATGTCTGTTCTTGACACCTGTGGGAAACCACCTACATTGACATTCACCTTCACCAAATGTTGATGCATCCAGAAGTGTTGGATTTGGTAGAGCAATTTTGACATTAGGAAGCACTCCAAGACCTCTTCCTGGTAACCTTGCTTTTACAGGGTACTGACTGAAGTGGCTACTGTTAGAGTAGACATGTGGACTTAATGGTCAAATACAGGAAAAAAAACAGGTTACTCAGTCAGTAACACGAGTCTTTGTAGATGCATAATCCACACTTACTTTTGCTTCCTAACTGCATGCCCAGCCTTTCTGTTGTTCAAAATGTCTCTCTTTGGACTGTGGGTATCAGAGAAACTAAGGCGATGAGATGGATCTCTGATCTCCGCCACCCTGTGTAGTGTGAACTTGCTCTACAGATACCGCTAGAATAAAAGCATCTGTGGCCTTAAGAGCTATGGGCTCAGAGCCACACTTAAACAGACAAATATACTACATATCTCAAAGAATGAAGGCTCCTGCTAAGTAACTTCTTTTTTTGTTTTGCCTTCAGCAAGAGTCCCACTGTAGTTCTAGGAAGTCAGTTTCATGGGTTTTCAGTCAGCTGGGAAGCGGCCAGTTCTGTAAGAGAGCTAAATCTCCTGATATTAAACGAGCCTTTTTGTGACATATTTTTAACTTCTCTTTGACTAAGAAACAGTAACTGGAAGTATTTTTCTAATTCCTGATATTAAATTTTCCCAGTATATGATTTTTGATGGCAGGTTTAGTCTTTGTTTTGCAGTTGACTGAGAAAAACAACATTAACAGCTTAGCCTTACAGTCACTCTTGTTCTCGTGGAGGGGACTGGGATGGCAACATGGTAGAGGCACAAGTGATCCAGGCTACTTCTGTAGTACATCAAGGACAGTTTCTTGACAGAAGTGCTCAACAAGCCAAGTCTGGCTATGCTAGACATGCTACTCACACATAAGGAAGGGCTGGCTGGGAACACTGACATTGGTGGCAGCCTTGGCAGCAGTGACTACAAGATAGCAAAGCTTAAGATTCTGAGGGAAGCAAGGAAGAAAGATAAACAGTCGAATTGCAACCCTGGCATTTAGGAGAGCAGACATTGTCTCCTGCATATGTTTTGTTGGCAGAATCGCACAGAAGACTGCCCTGAAGGGCCCAGGGCAGCTAGCTGATGAAGCACAAGAACAGTCCATTCTGATATGCAGGAAGTTGAGCAGACATGGGAGAAGGCCACCATGGCTGAATGGGGAACTCCTGACTGAACTCAAATCCAAAAGGTGAGTGCACAGACTGTGGAAGCAGAGGTGGGCTACCCTGGAGGCATATAGAAACGCTGCCTAGGCATGCTGAAGCAGAACTAGGAAAGCCAAAGCTTAGCTGGAGTTGGAATTAGTGAGGGATGTGAAGGACACTTTCTGTATGTTAACATGGAAGGAAGGCTTAAGTAAAATGTGCGCCCCACTACGTGGGGTGAGTAACCTAGTGGCAAAGGACATGGAAACAACTGAGGTACGCTCGGTGCTGCCTTTGCTTCAGGTTTTAACCGGAGACATCCATGCTCAGATCTTTGGGCAGGGTCTGGGGAGTGAGGTACTACCCACATCAGAGGAAGCCTGAGTTAAGGACTACTTACCCTGGACCTATACCAGTCTATGGGAAAAGCTGGGCTCCATTCAAGGATGCAGGCTGGTATCATTACAAGGCTGCTATCATCCTTGAAAGATCCTGGTGAACAGGGTACAGGGTTTCTAAGGACTGGAAAAGGCAAATGCAATGCCCGTTTTCAAGAAAGACCCAGGGAACTACAGGCTGCTCAGCCCAACTGCAATCCCAGGCAGATGATGGAACAAATTCTCCTAGAAGCTGTGTCCAGACAACATGGATTTACCAAGGGGAAACTATGCCTGACCAACCTGCTTGCCTTCTGTGATTAGACTGCCTTCAGGTACTGACCAGAGAGCAGTGAATGTTGTTTGCTTTGACCTTAGCAAGGCTTTTGAAACCATCTGCTTTTGTATTCTTACAATAAATTGGAGAGATACAGATTCAAGGTGTGGACTATGAGGTGGGTGGAAAATCATCTCGACAGCAGGGCTCAGAGGGCTGAGGTCAGCCATTTGAAGTCTGGTTGGTTGGTTGTTACTAGTAACATGCCTCAGGGGTTAATACTGAGCCAAATAATGCTGAAGGGTTTCATTACCATCCTGGATGTTGGGATGGGTTGCAGATTCATGGATAACAACAAATTAGGGGTAGGGAGGGGATTGATACAGTAGGAGCTGGGTTGTCCTTCAGAGGAAGCTCAACAGGCTAGAAAATTGGGCTCACAGGAACCTCATTAGGTTCATCAAAGACAAATGCAGAGTCCTACACCTCCGAGGGAGGCATAACCCCATGTCATTGAACAAGCTGGGTGCTGACTGGCAAGAAAGCAACTTTGCAGGAAAAGGGGACGGTGGACAAGCTGAATGTGAGCCAGTAAGGGACCCCTGGGGTGCTGAAAGCTAACCACAGCCTGAGCCGCAGCAGTAAGAATGTAGACAGCAGTGAGAGGGAACTGATTGTCACCCTCTGTTTTCGCACTTGTGACACTGCATCTGCAGAACTGTGTCCAGTTTGGGCCTCCACGGTACAAGATGCAGCATGCATACTGAAGTGAGTGAAGTGGAGCGCTACCAAGATGATTAGTAGCTGAAGCAAATGATGTATAAGGATATTCTTAAAAAAATGTTTTGTTCAGTTTTAAGACAAGAGTGGAGAGGGGTCTGAGTGCTATCTTCAGCTACAAGGTGGGTGATTGTAGAAAAGATTAAGCCAGACTCTTCCTGGTGGTGCACAACAAAATGGCAAGAAGCAATAGACATAAGGTAGCGCAAGGAGAATTCTGATTAGACAGGAGGCAAAAATTCTTTGCAATGTAGTTGAGCACTGGAATATGAACCAAGCAATGTTGTGGAATCTCCATCTTGGAGACAGTAAAAACTGGGCTGGGCAAGGCTATGAACAACCTGATCTCAACTTTGAAATTAGCCCAGTTTGAGGAGGGAGGGAGCTTGACCACATGATCTCCAGAGGTCCATTCCAACCTAAATTATTCTGTTGTTCTATACAGTAAAAACAAAAAAACAAAACGAAACAAACAAAAAAAAGGTTCTGGCTGCTGAGATAATTACTACCCAGAAACTTATTATTTCTGCTGTTAAGCACTTTCCCTTATAAATGCATAGTGTAAAATTCCCTGGCAAGGAACTCGCCTGTATCTTGGAAGTCCTTGAAGATACACAATGGAAGGGTGCAGTGGAGCTCTTCCACAGCAGTTACAGAAATGGCAGGACCCAATCCTTACAGCCCTATCCTATGCTCCCTAACACTGAGTGCTCTCTAATGTCCATGTTGACAAGGAGCAGAGGCGGCTAAAGCATTAAAGGAGCTGCTACTCAGCATGTTCACTGTAAGCATATGGCAGACCTAGGCATCTTTCCCAGCCCTTATTGCTCCTGTCTCTTCCCACAGCTCGAGACTTCAGTCTTCTAACACTCCCATTTGGAAGAACATGTCCATCTGCCTGTTTTCTTCAGCAAGACAAGTGCTTGTTCTGCAACCAGCTTCATATCTGACCTGCAGTCCCTGTTCCTCTTCATGACAACCCTTAAGACTCCTGGTAGTGTATTTAGTCCTATGTAATTAGGTAAAAGGCTTAAGTTACTAATGATATTCTGCAAAAGGCTCAGCTTCTGTCACAACAGGTATTAAGTCTTTCAACCAAATTCAATTTATACAGCCTAACCACTTTAAACACATGAAAACAGATTTGATTCTTTAGTTCTTGATTAAAACTCAATTAGCAGTATCTCTATAACAGAACCATAAAACTTTGAGATGTTTGGCAAATCCTGTTTTTCTCAGTCACCAGAAGTTCAGCTTCTCTTAAAATAGTCCATGTGAGCTTCTCACAAATTGTCCTAAACTATCATCCTTTTAGGGCTTGTATATATATATAGCTGCTACTATCATCATATGAACTGAGGATAATAATTATTTAAATAATAAATACATGTTTCATTATCAGAAATTTTTTTCAAGGAAATAAATAGTACTTTCTTAACAGTGAAATAGAATTTTTTTAAAAAAAATTATTCCTGGTTGTAAATCAAATCTGGATTTGCTCTGCTTAGTGATGTTTTTGAACCATTCCTCAGAGAAACACACTTCAATCTGTAATTCCTGTGTTTATTGTTAAAATGTCAGCCTTCAACATACATTTTTCATACTGGTTATCTTTGTTGAGCACTAAAGGAGAAAATTCGTTTGCCAAATGCTGTTTTCTCTGTCCCAACCACTGACTGACTGACCTACTTTTCTCTCCAGTCTTTCACTTGCTCCTTCCTTTCCTGTCAATCTTCCTATCCTTAGGTTCTCATTTTCACAAAAATATTTTCCATGTCTTTATTTCTCCACTGCTGGCCAGCTCAGTCTCCCATTTGTACTTCTCCACGCTTCAAGCTACACTTTCTCCTATCATTCCTTTTTAGTAAAAAAAATTCAGTAGTACTTTTTGCAAAGTCTGTTGAAAGGCTTGGAAAAGTCAAATGCAGGAATGGGTTCAGTAACTATGAATTGTATTCATTAGGAAAAGGTGGTTTCCATCACTGCCAGGTAGCTGTCAAGGGAGGTAACTGTTACAAACCTACAACTCCTCTAGCCCTTATTAAGACTTGAAGCAGGTAGCACAATCAGTTTAAAATGCTAAAGAATACAGGCAGAGCATGGCTGTACAATATCTCTGCTGTTTTGGATGCTGCATTTTTCCCACTCTTTCTCTAAGGAAAAAAGGTGAATTCTATTAATGTCTTGTGATATTTTAGTTTTGGCAAATAGTTAAATATATATAGTGCTAGACTTTTCCCAGGAATACCATTTTTCTTTTACTATAGGCTCATTTATCATTGTCTATTTTTACTTGGTGGCAGATGGTTATGTTGTTGTAGGTTTGCTTGAATTTTTTTTTAGTGGGACACTTGATTATCTTTCTCCTACTGACATTGGGTAGTACAATAAAAAGGTTCTTTGTTTGCACAGGCTACGCTGCAAACCTCAGTAATGATTTAAAAATGTAACCTTTCTTACTCTTCGCTGCTCATCATCGATTTTGCTTATCGTACCATCATGGAGCACACATGACCACGTTCCACTAGGTGGCAGCTGAACGTTTTGCTGTCCTCCCGCATTTACGAGGTAGCCAAGACCACCTTTAGCAAGGCAGTCCAGTCCAGGTAGTGGACGGTATATGGGGAAAAGCAAAAGGTGTAGGCCGCATTACCGCATATGGAAGGAAACGTGGCTGACATTGAGAAGACTTGCATAAATCTTAAAAACAATAGCGTGTCAAAAACAATTTGCTTTCCCCATGAAGTAATGCAACTGCCGTACACACTAGTAGCTTGGCTGGAAGCGATGATTCTCTGTTCCAGTGCTAACGTGATGACATCTAGGCAAATTAATTTTTGCTTCCCACTTCCTACCCATTGAAGCAGGGGCTGCGCGGTCAGTCAAGTCTCAGTAATCCGATTCACTCCGCCTGGCGCCCTGAGCTGACGGAAGGGGCACCCGGCCAGCGCTGGCGAGCAGCTGCGCCACCCGTCCCCGGCCGTGTTCTTGTCGCTTTTGTCCCCCTCGAGGGCTCCTCTCCTCCTCCGCCGCCCACGAACGGCTCCGGCCCTGGCCCTTCCCGCCCGCCTCCGCTCTCCCCGCCGGCCTCGCCTCACGCTGCCTCGCGGCGGGGCGGGGGCGGTTAACGGCCGGCGGCGCGCGCGGTCTCCCAGCAACGCGGGATGGCGGCGGGCGAGCAGGAGGCCCGCCACTACCTGCAGCGCCACCGCATCCCCGAGCTGCTCCACCGCCTCGGCGCGCTGCTGCTCTACCACCGACCCGGTGCGGCGCCGCGACCCGGGGCCGGGGCAGGGCAGGGCACCCCCACCCCTCCCACCCCCCGCCTCAGGCCGGGAGCTGCAGAGCCGTCACGTCTCCCCGCCCGCCACCGTGAAAAGCGGGGTGGGCTGAAGGGGTTGTGCGGCCTTCGGTCGCTCGCTGAGGGCCCCGCCTCTGTGGGCAATCTTACTTTGTTGCAGAAAGACCACGCGAGTTCCTGATCCGGATGCTGGAAAGGGTGAAGGCTGGGAAACGAGCCGAGGGGGAGTACCCGTACCTGATGGACGAGGCCAACCTGGCCGCCATGTTCGGCTTGCTGGATGTCGTAGGCCAAGGCCACATAACGCCAGCGCAGTACAGAGAAGGTGCGTCTCACCCCAACGGCGGGTCATACTGAAGCGTTCGTCCGCGTGTGTGTGTGCTTGCACAGAATTATCAAAATAGTTTCAAAGCTACGCAGATGTATGCTTGAAAAGCATCTGCCCAGCTGCCAATACACAACCTGGAACTTGGAAAGTTAAAAAAATTACATATATTACCTACTTCTTATTAGACCTAGGCTAGTTTAAGATGTTAAATTAATCTTCCCAAGACTTGCATGGGAAATTCTCTTTCCTTAACTTTAGCTCTTAAAACTTTGGGACTGAGCACTGAGGATCTGCAGCTTGGAGATGATGTGAATATCACACTGGATGTATTCAAAGAAGAAGTGTAAGTTTAATTAAAAGGGTTTTTTTCTTTTGGGGAGGGGTGCAGATAGATATGCACAGGAGATATTATACTGAGATTTATTTTTTATTTACAAAAGCATATAATGAAAGGACTTGCTGGTTTAAGCTTAACCCCTTTACTTTGCATTCCAAGATTTTGAAAGGTCAGTTACTGCCTGACCTTGTTTGGCTTGCCGTAACCTGAACCAAACTCAGCATTTTCCTCCACTATCTCAGTTCCAGGATGCTCTTGAAGCAGACCTCTCAGCTCACTTACCCCTCAGGTCAGACAGATGATCATCAGGTAGCCCAGGGGTTCGAATACTGATCCAGAAATGTGAAATAGCACAGCAGTGCTGGCCTCTTTGCCAGAGGTGGTACTACAGCTGTAGGTGAAACAAGCTCAGAGTTATAATAATTTCTCATAGTCAAGGTATGGTTCTAGGGGCAATTTTTTGTTAACTGTTGCAATCACTGAAAGGTAACTGGAACTAATTATCCTCATTGTTATCTAACTAAACTAGAATTCTTTTTTTTCTGTCTTAGGAAGAAAAAGATGCTGGAGAGCTGGGCTGTATACTAGTTTGAGCAGCGGTCTGCTATATATATTAAAAATAGGCACCTTACTCAATGCTTCTGGTTTGTCAGCTGTGGACAGTTGATTTTAAGCAGTACTCTCTTTTTCTCATTCCCCTCCCTGCCCTATTTGAGCAATCGGCTAGAAAATGACAAGAACTTGTTCATGTTTACCAGGCACTGGAGGTCTATCTTTTGAGAATTGCTTTTCTTAATACAATTAGGGTTAAAAAAAGGTAGAGATCTCTTACGCAACTAAAACAGTGATTTGGAGTTCCCTCCTTCATTTTGTAGCTTACAGTAAGGGGTTGTTAGCTGTTGGCTCATTACCATTGAATAAAATTAAGAGTTAAGCTGTTTCCTAAGTTGGTTTTTGGGCTTGTTTTTTTTAAAGGACATGTCCACAGTTGAAGAAAGGTAGCAATTTCAAGTAAAATGCTATTTTCAAACTTTTAACACAGTATTTATGCAATTTTTAAGGGGAAACTTAAAAAAAAATAGGAGAAACTGTGGTACAGCAAAGAAAAAAAATTGAATTAGTATGAATAAAGAAAATGAAATGACATATTCCTTCCTTCTGTGTTCTGTATATACGCATTCTAATACAGAACATCCATTACCTGCCATTTAGAGATGTAAAACATCTGTGTTTAAGTGAAGGTGGACCACCTCATAAGGAGTAGTTGTCTGTATTGTACACAGGTGTATTTACACTGTAAATACTCTGTATTGCTTGGAATGATGTTACAGCACACAAGATTGACAAGGCAGACATATTCATTAGAGATGAAAACAGTTTTAGCTTCTAAATGCAATGGCAAGGTGGCTATGGAAAATAAGATCTGCGCAGTTCAAAACTAAGTCAGCAACTTTTTGAATTTTTTTTTAAAAAACTGTATACAATAAGGCATAAGATTAGATTAAACCAGTCACTCAGCATTGAAAAAACCAACTCAAGTATATTACAACATATTCACTTTGCTTTTGTTTGAAATAAGTAATCTAGACCAAGTTATTAACCATTTCTGAAGCAGTCTTTATTTTCCTGTATTTGGCCAACTAGCTCTCAAATTGAGAAGAATCTCAACATCCTTTTGAGCTAATTTATAAACTCCAAGTTCATTTAGTGCTGCTGTTGCAGATGGCTGGTTTGGCTTTAATGTTGTTTCATTTTCTGAAGCTGACTGCAGTACATCCTTCAGAAGTAAGGCAGAGCCAATATTCAGGTTCAGGATAATGCAGGCTTCTTTTATGCTACAGGGAAAAGTTACATGGATTAATACAAGAAGCACCCATGAGACACACTTAATTTTGTGCACACAGTGATTAAAAAAAAAACCTCCACGGACTTCTGAAAAGGATCAGAAGTACTGAACTGGAAAGTACTGCTTAGATCAAGGCAAATGGTATACAGCATACTTGTTCTCACTGTCTAAGTCTTTTCTGTTACATATGTGAATTTCATAAGCATCAATACTTTGCCTCTTGGTGCTCGGCATGGCTTTCGCTGCTGAAGTTTTTCCACCATTATTAAAAATACAGAATAGAATTTACCACTTAATCTGTCTGGCTTTCCATAACTACATTTTCCCCTAAGATAATTAGAAACTTCTTATTCAGTATATTTTAAGAGCACAGTTTGACAGTTGCTAGAATCTGAAAATTAGTATCATTAGGGAGCAAACAGATACCCTGTCTTTGTCACACTGTTTCTAGTCTAAATATGATACATAGCCATGTACCCATTATGCATTATTTTTTACAGTTCCTTTGTACATCTGTGTCCTCTTACTCTGGGAATAATACGTATGTATCAATTACCTTTACGAAAGTGATGTGCTAAAAAAAACTTAAACCTGAAGATGCTATGTTCCACTTTATATATTGGCATTTTTAATCTTTGCCTTCAAGTGTTCAAAACTGAATGCCATGCTCCATATTGATTTTAAAATATTAAGATTTCTGCCCCAATTAACCTAGGAGTTTAGCACTGGACTCTTTACAACACTGGGCTATTTAAAAAAGACTAACCACAAAGAAGGTAGCTTCTTTTCATCAATGAAAGCAACTAGACTGCTATGCGAGGCAATTCTGAGCAGGAACATAGCTTAAAGTAGTCTTTCTTCTAACAATAAATAAAGTTTATTGTGTTTTAACTATATCTTTGAGTATTTTCTTTGGCCCCAATTTTGGAAGTCTGTGCTACTTACATTCCTTCCATAAGTTAATTTATCTAGACATCCTGACTGCACAAAATACTCCAGAACACATGCCACAGTCCGTTGCTGAGTACGTGCTACAGAATCAAAATTTTCCTAGTTGTAAAAATTGGAAGCATAAATGATCCACACATTTTAAGTGTGGATCAAATCTAACTGTGAAAAAAAACCTTGGTGACACATAAACCACATGTATTCATCTGGACATTCACTTTAGAAATACCAACAGATCAGAAGTTTGCCTACTTACTGCTTGAAGTAGTTCTCTGGCCTCTTGCAGTAGTGTGAAAATAAAGGGAACAGATTTCTACTCATGTCAAACTGGAGTTGTGCTGCTCCTCCTTCATTGAAATGATTTGCCATAATTATCTGCAAACACAAAGAGGTGCATCTACTGTTTAAGCCGGTCACACCTATATTGTATTGCATAGGTCACATTTTGCTGATACCTACTTCCTGATATATGTATATATCCACTTTCTCTGCAAGCATTTGCCAGAAAATTTTGAACAGTGAGTGACAGAGCTGCTGTTCTAGTTGTAGCAAGCGGTCTCGTAGGGTCAACAACATTGGGCAAGCTGTGCTTGATAAAGACATTACTGCTTGCTCTGCTTGAGATGGTAAAGATAACCACCTGAAAGAAATTATCACATTGAAGTCATTATAGTGAAATTATTCATATTACAACTGAAGTTAAAATTATCCTTTAATAAAAGTCTTACCCATTTACAACGGTTCAGAGAGAGTTCTTTCCCATTTCAAATCTAAAAGTAATCAGTCTAATGCTATGTTTAAACTTCATTTAATGTTAAACTCAAGCTTTAGTTATCAATCTCTGAACGTGCTGTTCAGAGAAATGCCATCTAATCTAGAAAATCATCGAGTAGTTGCATTCCTTTTATGAAGCACTTCAGAAACTGTACTCAGGAGCAAACATTCAAGAAGCCCTATGAGTCTGCAAAGAGAGAAGTCATTACAGACCATTTCATATTAACTCTTTAATACTACTACAAAGAATATTATTCTTGTCCAAACTAAAGTGATCCAGAATTTTTCCTAGGGTTTTTAACATAACACGCCCACTAATCGTGGAACTACTTCAGAAAACATAGTATTAAAATAGTCTTGAATAGGTGTTAAGAGAATTTTCCAAAACTTACTACCCTGTGCCATTCCTATTCAGGAAAATAATTTTGCCTATTAGCTGTTCCTGCCTTTACCTCAGTATGTTTAACAGGAAATAATGTTGTAATATGGGAAGAGAGTAAACAAACTCACCTCTCTTTTTTGTACAGCTTTGCAGCATCTTTGACCTCCCTGAAGACATGATCTACCTGACGAGTCAGCATGTCATGTTTCAGGCGTTCCAGGAGGTTAATCATTTCATCAAAGACAGAACTCTCCATCGAAGCCAGCTGCCCTAGCTGTAGTTTACTGACAGCGTTACTTTCTGCACGAACCTCCAGTTCGGCCTGCTGTAGCTGCAAGAAGAACTAGAGAAACAAAACCAGATATGAATACTACAAAAAATAATCTTACCATTTGAACTTTTCATTGGTACTTTAATAGGCAAGGTTCTAGAAAACATTCTCCTGACAAATTTATAAACTTAAAATTTTAAGATTTTAAAACCACTTTATCTTGCCCCATAGTCCTAATTTAGTGAAAAACAAAACATGGTGGTTTATAATCCTAGTGATGGAACTGATACAGGTTTCAGATCCAACAGTAGATAGGTAATGGGAATAGATCTAGAGAAATACTAAAAAGATATTTTAAGATTGACACCAGAATGCTTAGAAAAAAAAACACCCTAATTTTGACCTTTTTAATGTTTGCAAAAGTAAACTAGTCTTTAATTGTAATTCCTTTTAGAAATAATCGTTCATTAAATCATAAGTTTGCTGGGCTGACAACAGCAAGAAAATGGATCGAGTTTAATGTGACATAGTGGTAACAACTTGTTGGTTTTGCTTTTAAGCAGATCGAGCCACTTAGGTAGACGCAACTATACAACATGAAGGCTGCTGTCCTATCAAGTCAAGATTATCCTTTGCTAGAGCCACAGTTTCCTGTGAAGACAAAAAGAATTTGGAGGCTGCTCGTCTCACACACAATACCTGTTTCTACACACTTCACATGTAACAGGTTTTTTTGACCTTTTATACCAATAACCATAGAAAAGCTGAAATGCTACAGAACAGCCACGCTGCCACCAGGCTATTATATAGCAAAATAATTAATTCCCATTTCCCAGTTATCAGCGAGTGGCTTTTCTGAGCAACACCTAAACTGTGTGGCGACGCAGATAGCCATGCTGAATCCATTTAACCTAACCTGCCATGGGAGTAGTTCAAGCATCGTGCATAGGCTGCTGCACACACTTCAACGTCAATGCTGTTAACACTGGCTCAGAGATCTCCAAAGTGAACTCACTATTTTTTTACAATACCAAACATGTAAAGCAGACTACTTTTTTGTCTGTTCAGATTATTCCATTCCTCAGGCTCTCTTTGCATTATAATCAATACAGCTTAGATCTCAAACAATAATCTGTCCTTATACATCTTTTATGAAATCTGAATTTACATCTCATTCTATTTTTTCAGTAATTCTTCTGAATACATTTAGATAAATACTGCTGAAAATAAAGTGTTTGTTATGAAAGAAACATCCAAAGTCCATTTGTAAAATTTTTTTTTAAGTAAAATAATTACTTACTACATTGTCAGCCCAGTCTGCCAACACTGTTGCTATATAGTTCACAGCATTAAGGATTGCACAGTATCGGAAGCCTAAGGAAGCTCTAGTCTCTTCCTTCATTACTTGAGTTAATCGTATCCTGAAATCATCAACTAACTCCTTCTGTAGGCCCAGGAACTGTAGCTTTCTGGAAGCTGTTGGAAGATTCTTATACCTGTCTGGAAAGACATTAATAAAATGTTTTTAGGTTTTGCAACACTGAATAAAAGCTTTTTAAAAAGAAACATTACAGTCATCTTACTACACAACCTTACACCTGTGAGGACATCATACGGTATTTAAAACAGCTGACATTAACGATTTCAGGGAAAATACTCAATGCAAAAGCTAAACATGTAAAAAAACAACATTCTTCCCCCTCCTGATTCCACTAGCATTTTCTATTCTAATACTTAAAACAATATGTGATTATACCATACTATCCAGTGTGGCCCCTAAAGCGTACTCAGAGTAAGATAAAGCTATTGAATATGCAATTAAGTGTCTCCTGAAAACCTACCTGCTCTTATATTCTGTTCCAAGAAAGAAGACATTACTTAATAGCTTCTAAATTGTCACAGATTCAAAAGGAATAGTAGGATTTTTTTATTACTGCATTGTAACAAATCATATTCTCTAAGTATGAAGGAGTTTTAACATGCTAAATAACAAATGTATTTTTTTAATTATTGTTTTGTAAACATGTCACTAGCTCAAGATTATTCATGCTTGAGTTAGTGTCCAAAATACAAAACAAACAGGAAAGATTTTATTAAATTGCAAACATCACAACTTTGCAACATTATTTGGTGACTACTGCTGACAATGGATATTTAGTAAGGAAATCTGTTAGCTGAAGTTTTTTCACTATTCATTACAAACAAGAGCAATGCCTGTAGATTAATAATTACCTGTTATAACTAACAACAGAGTCATAAAAGTTTCAGCACAGTCTGGGACTTTCATTTCATCTACATCAGTGATATCTTTGTATTGTGATATCCATGCAGCCTCTGATGAAAGCATTGAGTCCATTTTCTGGAGAGCAACTAAGATAAAACAATTTAAAAATTTTGTGCAAGTTTTTAATTAAAAAAAAACAACAACAACAACAACAACAAAAACCCCTCTAAAATATATAAACATAAAAGCCTTATCTCTAGTAAGTTAAATTTTACATTTTCAAGGTTATAAAAACTACTGATGACTGGCTTCATACAAAACCAGCTTCAATATACTGCATTTGCAAAGCTGTTAACAACTATGCCAGAGTTAATTGGGGGTTTTTTGTTTAATAGTTGGCTTGCTCCTTTCCAATATACTTCCTCTTCATTTCTCACAAGTTAATACCCTTCCCCTATTCAATTTAAAGTCCATCCTTGTCTGCACACACATAGATGTCACATTTGTCTAAAGATAAGCCTACTGGATTCCCCACAGCTTAGGGGCAAGAGTCCTACAAACTACAGCAGCACTATTAGAGTCTAACCAATTCTTAGTCAAAATAATCACAGAGTATAAAAATACGTGGGTCTTATGTAGTAGCCCTGTCCAAGTGACTTATCCTGTTTGAGAAAGCTATTTGTGTAAGTATACACATACTTTCTGATTGTGCAATATAAAGGCCAACAAAATCCACTGGAAGTCTTACATTTTTTTTCCACTGTTAGCCACCTTTGGAAGCACGATTCTTCTGAAAGAATATGCATGCAACTGGGAAAGCTGCTGAGATAACCATGAACGCTGTATAACTCTCTCTCAAATAGAAGTACCTCATCCACAAGGTGACAAAAGAGTGCATCATCATACAACAGGCATGGAATATCAGCAGCCAGCTTCTCCAAAATCAGCATTACTAGAGCACGAGAGAATTCAAGCTTTTGAAAGAAAACAGTGAA
This sequence comes from Buteo buteo, assembly GCF_964188355.1. Classification (NCBI taxonomy): domain Eukaryota; kingdom Metazoa; phylum Chordata; class Aves; order Accipitriformes; family Accipitridae; genus Buteo; species Buteo buteo. Next base: position 14,990,738 of record NC_134174.1, on the reverse strand, counting down.
TAAAATGTCAGAGATAGGAAGTATTAATATGTCCAGACATGTACATAACAAACTGCTACTAGACCAAGTTAAGTCTCACCACATACTTAGTGAAATCAGTGGAAGTAGGCTTACACAAATATCTATCAGAAGTTAACTTACGTGTTCATATATATATAAAACCATCCAAGTACTTACCCCAGCATTCACTGAAGATCCTGCCTTGTCCAGTATTGGCTGGATTTTGTCATCAAGGAACTTTGCATGATTTCCAATCCACATAAGTACTTGTGTTAAATACCACTCAGGCTTATTTAAAAAAGAAAAGAAAATATTAAATGCATCCAAATAACATCTATTCAAGTGCTACTAATATTTTAAGACAAACTTATAAAAATACTGGTCTCTTCCCTGCCTTCTCTTGATCTCAGATCACATAAGTCTTTCACTGTGTTTTGCTTAACTTTGAGTTTCATAAAAGCAGTATCAGAGAAGTATTTCTGGATTTGAATTGTCTTAAATGCACCAATTATTCTGTTTCTTCTCAAGCAAAAGCTCCATTTTTTTATCTCCCCCCTCTCTATTGCCTTCTCACTCGTGAGGTCCTCTTTTCTGCTTCATATACTTCCTCCTGTTCTTCTGTGTGATCTTTATTTCTTGGTACAGCAAAAAGGATGCACCCCTGAGAAAACTCTTCACAGTAGCTCCATTCTTACTGCCATTGTACCCAACCTCATCCCCACTTTCCCCCTGAAAGTGGGGAATCTATCACCTTCTCATTTAACATTTTAATGCCTTTAAGCTTTTTCAGTTTCCACACCTAAAAATATGGGCTGTAGTTTTTGATGAACACTTCTTTCAATGTTAGTGCAAGCAGAAGTAGTTCCTGTCCTCCTCACTCCCAATAGCCAAAGAACCTTCTGTTGAACTGCAATCACATTCTCCACACTTTGCATGTCTGTTTCTCATTTCTATATTAATTTTCAGCTGGCTACTGAATTTCATCACACTTGCTTTGGTTTTTTTTGACACTGCCTCCCCAACTTGCCAAGATCATTGTGAACTCCAAGCCTGTCCTCTGAAATACTTGTAATGCCTTCCAGGTTGCAGTCTTTCAAATATTTTACATGGGTATTTTCTTTATTCCATTACCCAAGTTACTATAAAAAAAACCAAAACAAAACAAAAAATCCAAGCCAAATTTGAGCAAGGACCTGTTGGAATACCTTTCTGATCTGACACTAGATTACCTGTAAACGTTTCTTCGCAAGTTTTTCAGAAAAATAGTTGTTCACCTATTGTTGTTCAAAAATTTCATCTCTTGAACATAATTTTCCTGTTTGCTTATGAAATAATTTTGTTCGTGTCTAAAAAACCCTCTTCCCCACTAATATACATAACGTTATTTTAAAAAGCACTGTAGTAGCACCTGTCAAGATTGCAAATATATTTAGTTACCCAATTGTTGACACAAGCACACAGACTTGTGCAACTAAACTGTTACCAAACAGCTCTCAAACTCTGCTCCAGATAACATTACAGCCGCATTAACGCATTGAAACCTGTTCCAGTGATAATTCTCAGACAAAAAAATCCTCAGTCTTTGAAGATAATTCATACAAAAAGTGAGTCAGGTTCCAACTGGTAAACTGGACTTCTCTTGTTGTTTGTCAGTTAAAAACTTTAACCCAGAAAACTAATTATGTAACAGTGCCCTTAGACTAATCACTTTTTATATACTAACAGCAAAACCCAACATTTTCAGTTACATTGGTACACAGTGCCAAAAAATCAAAGTCACAGCTCTGTACAGTCTTTGAGCTCAAGCAATAAGGAACAGTGCAAAACCATTCGCAAGGAGACAGAGGAAATTAATCAAAACTTCTGAAATGATGGGAGTCAGTCTAAGACTGCAGTAATGCTTTATAAAGGATCTGAGCAAGGGAGAAATATTGCCTGGCCCAGAGAAAATGCTTGTGCCTCTGAAAGGTCTCCAAGTGCTATCTTGATGTCTGTCCACACTTAGGTAGGCACAAGAACTGCACAGTTTTGAAGAATCTTAAATTTCAGACAGAAAAGCGTTAAAGCTATACAATTTAAATACAGCAATCTATCTGTTGCTTTAAAAAGCAATTTAAAAAAAAAAAAAATCAAACTGCTTTCTCCCATACCTTGTTTAAAACATTGGTTTGTTTATTTCCAGTGAAATGATACTTGAATCTTTTCTGAAGAGGATTCAGCATGATCTGTATCGGAAGGATAATGGGTGGTGATGGGGGTAAAGAGTACTTTTCTGGCAATTGTTTAGGTTTGGTTAACAGTTCATCTCTAAGTTTGATAGTTAAGGACGAATTTAAGTGGTGAATTCTCCCAACATCATCATTTCAATAGAATGGGTTTATAAAAATGAACATTTCTTAGTTCTACCTCATTGGCTGAAGGCAATATTATGCAATCAATACAATTCCTCAAATATGAGGGATACTCAAAATATTTCAGTTTATAAAATATTTACTACAACTCAGGCTGCTAAGGATTATTTAGTCAATGACAATACAACTCACTTAAGTCAGTTTGATTTAGGAAACTCAGTATAAGTAAAAAAGAACACAGAAAACCACCATTATCAGTACCAAACAGAGTGGCTGTCCAAGAGACACACTTATTCACATTTGTTAAAGGAGGACAAAAGACTCATGAGATTAATAAATGCAATAAATACATGATTTCCCATTTTCATGTAACTGATTTAAGTGATCCAGTCTGCCAGACCAAAATTGTTACCAACTCAGGGTTGTGCAGAATGACTTATATCTTCCCACTCCAATTTTGATAAACAAACAAACCAACCAAACAACCAACCCACCCAAAACCCAAACAAACAAAAAAGGTGTCCACAATCACTCCAGGAAGGATTGCTTGATTGAGGTTTAGCTGTGCTTTATTTAATTCACAAAAAAATGGAACAGGATGAGCAATAGTGCCTTCTGATTAACCTCAAAGGCAGGCTACTATCACTGCACAATGAAAATCCTTCTGTTGTCTCCCCTTTTTGTAGTCTCCTCCCAAGACAAGTATCTTTAGCTTTCCCTCTTTTCCTTCTGGGATGGGACATATTAAAATGATTAAGGCTGATTTCAAATAAGGCTATGAAAAGAAAAGCATTAACTTTGTAAAACAAAACATACATCACCATTTTTTTATTAACATTGATATAAGACCTGATGCTCATGAAAGCTGAACTGTCAGCTACCATGAAATCATCAGATCTGATGACTTGGGAGTTACAAAGTTGCTACTGCCAAAAGGACAACTTTGGCACCTCCCATTTTCTAAACAAAAAATATACATTCTAACATTAATACAAAGTAACATAAATTCAATTATCTTCTGTCTTTAGGGAGAACAAAATTTTAAATAATTCTCCTTGAGCACGTGCATCTCTGACATTTATTATTCTTACTAAAATACACTACAACTATTTAAAAGGATACGAGGTTTGCAATTTCAGAAGCTGAGAAAACAACATCTCCAAATTGTTGTATACGTCGGGAGCACTGGCTGGCGCAGCAAGGCCAAGTGCCTGAGACTGTGGTGGCCCCACAAATGGCCAGCGGAGCTGGGTTAGTACCTCTTCAAAGTCACTGCAAGGCAAAACGAGCACTGTAACACAAACTTAACAGTACAACACAAAGACGAGGGAGTGACAGCACATCGCTTACCTCGACAATTTGTCCTTAAGAATTTTATGCCAGAATTTAACAGTGGATCTCACAAAAGCAAGAAGATGAGAACAAGATGACTCCTGAAGTTTAATATCCAGTTCTGCCATGAATGCTAGAGTACTGGCTGCCTCTGGAACATTGTTGGTCATCAGATATTGCTGAATTCTATCACTGTAGAGCACAAGAAAAGTCAAGGCCAAAAATTCATTAAAGATAACGGAAAAGAATCACTTGTGTATTGAACAATGAAGATAAAACTTTCTCAAATCTAAAATATTTTAAAGATGGGACAAACTAGGTTACCAGTCTCAGAACATGTATGTAGTATGCAGAAACTTTACCTTAACTCTTCTATTCGTGAAATCCATTTAAGATAGGCCAGGTGTCGTTCAATCTCTTCTACTTGACTAATCAGTACATCGAGATCCTCCATCCATGGCTGAGCTTTCAGTAAGTGGCTATTGACTGAATCAGATAGAAGAGTTTCTTCCTCTAGGAGCCTACTCAGAGACTTTTTAGAGTCTTCTGCATTCTTTAAGGCATTCTGAATTCTTTTAGGGACTTCTGATGAAACTGTAAGTACCTACATTCACAGAGAAGTATTAAGTCTGACATAGGAACACTGCATTATGTAGACTAGTATCATTTAAGATATTAATACATTGCTTTAATTTAGTTAAAAATACTTAGTCAGTCATACAGCATATTCAGAAGAAAAAAAACAAAAAACTTACCTGTTCTTCTAATTGCTTTTTATTTTCAGATAGCTTATCAATAAGGTTGTCTAGCTTCCTCAGAGAATCATAGTCATTTCCAACTTCTCTTTCCACAAATTCAGAAACATAGTACGGGATATCACAATGATCTAGATCTTTAGTGACTTCTTTCTTTCCAACAGCAACGGTTGCCATGTTTTCTTTCTCTGCGATACTGATTATACAGTTTCTAATTAGTCACCGCTAACACAGCAGAACTATTGATCTATTGAAGACACAAAACTCCGTGAAAAGCTGGGCAGTTCAATTTAAATTGAAACTTAAATAAGACATTCAAGATATATACTGCTTTAAGTGAGACAATTTGCTGGCCTCAGTCTTAACTGAGATATGATAAAATCTTGCTTACACATCCAACTGGTGATTTATCATAAATTAATTACTGAAAAGAAATAAGTCTTTTTAATTTCTTCCTTTCTCAACAGTGTGAATTTTATTAAAAATAGTTCAATATTTACATAGTTTCTATGTATGTAATACAGAAAACCTAATGAAAAATACTGGAAAAATACTTCTGTAAAATGCAAAGGAAGATGACAATGTTCCGCTTTACCTTTTCATACAGTTTAGGATGTTCCAGAGATGTCAACTGATGACTGACGTATTACTGGCAAAGTATCCACTCAGGTCTTGCAATGATTTGTGAAGCAAATGCACCACTGAAATATTTATAAGAAAACCCACACAGTGTTAACAGAAGAGGCACTTGCTGATCCACACCTTTGGCAGCATCCAGAGAAAACCAGACCTGAAATTGAGAGGATGATCATGTACGGTGAAACAAAAAAAAAGGCAACAATGACGAGCGTCTGGCTAGTTCAATTCTCAACTTTTTACTGTCACTTTCAAAACAGTACTTAAAAATGAAATTTAAACACTTGCACTTTATCTGCCACAAGCTTTAATTAAGCGAAAAAGCCTATTAAACAGACAACAGGAAAGAGCAAGAAACGGTGCAGCTGATGAGCCGAAGCTGGAGAAGCATTAGAGAGCACCAAGAGGAAGGAGCAAACTGGGAGACCAAGGGTGTTGCTGAGGAAGAAGTGAATAAAGAAAAGAGAGTAGTAAAAAGCACCGTGCTGTTGGCAGCAAGGGAAACCAACAACGCCGCAGAAGACTGCTAACCCAGGGGTGCTCTTCTCAGGACCAGGACGCGGGCGCAGGGAGGAGCAGGACAGCGGGCAGCGTCCTCCGACCACCTCCCCGCTCAAGCGGGCAGCAGCTCTGCACCCACCTTCGCCAGAGGGCCGGCCCGTTTCAGGGACCGTCAGAAGGCTCTACGGGCCCCGGGGAGCCTCTGGGCGAGGGCCCCTGCCGCCCACCGCCCGGCACCGGCCACCGCCCCGCAGAGCCCCTCGGCGGGCCCTTCCTCCCCCACAGCGGGCCCTTCCTCCCCCACGGCGGGCTCTGCCCCCGAGGCGGCGCGTTCCTTCGCAGGCCGGAGACGGCGCCCAGCGGGCGCGGGCAGCGCAGCTCGGCCGGGCCGGCCGCTACCCGCCGGGCTTCCCCCCGCCGGAGGGACGGCCGCTGGGCCGGGTCCCCTCGGCGCCCTAACCCTGCCCTCCCCGCTCCGGGGCACCCGCCGGCCGGCCCCGCTGAGAGGAGCGCGGCCCCCTCCCCCGCCGCGGCCCCCTCCCCCGCCGCAGCCCCGCCCCCGCCGCGTCGGCAGCCCGCACACCCGCGGGCGGCGGAGCGCGCGCGCAGCGCAGCGCCGCCTGGGGCGGGGCCGCCGGCAGAGGGCAGGGCGCACGCGCACGCGCACCGCCACGCTCTCCCCCGCCGCCTATCGCCCGCCCGGACGGGCCGCGCCGGCTGCCCTCCGCCGGCAGCGCGCATGCGCGACACGTCAGGCCGGGCCGGCGCCGTAATTGGTTCCCGCCCGATGAGAAGGCGCCGCCCCTTGGTGCTGCTCCTCGCCTGAGGTACCTGACGGCGGCGCCAAGGGCCGCGCGGCCCGCAGCAGCGCCGACCGGCCCCTTTCTACGCGGTTTTAAACAACGCACGCTTTTTATTTCCTGAAAACGCAACCTGTTTTTAGAACAGCGTTGTAGCATTTTGTTTTCTACCAGAAGCCGGGCTCAGCCCCTGCCGGCAACGGACAGATGAGATGGGTGAAGGAAGTCGTTGACTGATACACGCTTCGCCTTTTAGGTTCATTTATTTTCGGTACCTGTTCTTTGGTACAGGTATTAGTAATGCTGGAAAATACGCACAAGTATTTTCTCGATGAAAAAACCAACTAATTAAAACAGCTGTGCAGCTGTACAGCACGTAAAAAGCCTTACTAGCAGAGTCCACCACTGCATCGGTGCAAATGCTACCAGCAAAAACTCCTGCGACATAAATGTTCACCGATACATCCATTTTGCTGTAACTCATTTTCCTAAGCTGTGATTTAATGTATTTGAAGAGACTTCAAGGTGTGCTGAACTCATGAAAACATTCAGTGCTTGCCAAAAAAAAAAAAAAAAAAAAAAAGCAAGCTAAACATTCCTCCACCTCCAAAACCATTATAAGCCTGTTTCTTAAAGATGCACCCATGTTACAGCTCAAGCAACTCACTCATTCATTAAAAAGCACCAGTCACTAAGTTTTATAATACAGCCATCATCTTGCAAATGACTACTGAAGTTAAATGCTAGCACTAATAAAAACTTAAAAAAATACAAATCTCTTACTACCAATCTTTAAAGATTTGTACAGAACATGTAAATAGGAAAACACTTTATATATGTTAAAATCTAAGTCTTTTTTGCAGTTTACTCAGCGTAACCAGGTAGTATTCAGTTGTGTCTGGTTTTTTATGCTTGTGTCCATTTTCAAAACTTCTCGAATCGCCATGGTAGCGTAAGTGGATGGGGGAAGGGAGAACTCCATCTTTAGTGCCCTGAATTTACCATCTATCATAAGGGGTAAGAGGAGACACAAAGTAAGAAAAAGTTGTTAAGCGCATAAGTAATGCTTATTCTGAATGCCATCTAAACTCAACTAAAATTTCCCATGACCAACCCCCCCCCAACCCATAAAGCAAAGCAACTGCCACCACCATACTCCAATTTTACAATCCACTGCAAAATTTCATAAAACAACTTCTCTAACATTTTTATCTCAGCAGGAGGTGGTGTTTTGGGGGCCTTCTTCCTTTTAAAAGCAAAATAAACTTTTGTTCTTCAAAACTGAATTCCTAGCCTCTCTTTACTTTTTCTGGAAAGCAGTGTCAAAAGACATTGTGACCAGAGTTACATAAAAAAAATCTCTGTTGAATTCCGTTAAGTATTTGAGTTGTCTCTTGTGTTCAGTGCAAATAATACGTACTCAAGCATATAGACAATTTGTGGCTTAATTTCAACTTCATGCATTTCACAGACATTTATTTCTAAGCATTTACACAATTTTACAGATGCTTCTAAGAAAATGTAACAGTCAATACAGACTGCTGGAAGAATTGCTTCCACTCTTGAGAAAAAAGGGTACTTATTTAGACACCTAACTTTGGATATCTTTAATACCATTGCTTAACAGTCTAGGTAAATTATAGCTCTTCCTTAAAAGAGCTTTCAATATGTAGCAGTTCAAAGCAAAGCAATACCCAGATCAAACTTCTATTTTGCAAACATCAGCAGAAAAAATCAACTTACTTGTAGGAAGAACTGGTAATGGTTTTCCTTCCAGCTTATCCAAATCCGTAGTAAATAACGGGATTCTGGGATCATCATATGCAACAACCTCCCTTTGTAATATACATAAGATTTTAAAATTATTTTTAAATGATTTAGAATAAAAATTGTTGTTTGTTTTATATAAATTTATATTTATTATAATAACATTTATTATTATAATTTGGCAGTTACAACTGAAATGGAATTTATTTTCTAATAAAATAAGGTAAGGCAGCATTTACGGTGCAATAACTGGTAAAGCTTTATGTACAAGACTTGTCTCTGTTTGATGAAGATTATAAAAAAACCAAACTAGTGAGAACTTCCTATGCACAACTCATCTGTTTTCCCCTCGCAGGCTGTCAGGATTTCCAGCTATACAAGAAGTATAGTTTATGAAATTATGGGAAGAATGGTGTCAACTCTAAGAATACTTGGGCAGGGGAGCGGGGGAAGCTTTCATTTTGAAGAAAGCCATCTAAACTTCTTTGAAAGGGCTTAAATACATATTCTACTCTTTCTGCCATTCATTTAACAGAAATTCTGTATGTAATGATGAGGCTGAAAAAGTAATGGGAAGTAGATAAGCTTTAAACATCAGCACTAATTAAAATAAAGTGTTAACATTTGTTTCTTTTGTCTCACTCCTAAACCCACTATATTTTTTTTCCTATGCATCAGTGATCAAGTCTTTCTGCACATTTGTACAGTCACCTATTTAAAAGGTATTTATTGAGTTGCCCTATGACAACTAGGTTGTATCTCTAACAACAGTGATTTAGTAGGTTTAAGTGATACAAATCTTTCTGATTGACAGACAGATAATTGGAAACCAAGTTTCTCACAGCAAGACTACAAAATCCCCTGTTTTGAACATTATCTATCATGGTTTCAACATAAATAATTATCTATGAAGTGTTCAGGCAAGCCCTTGCAAGGAGTCCAACAACTAGATAGATGTCTTGATACTCATGCATCACAGAACCAGACAACCAAGGAAGAAATAAGGCTAAGGTTCAACTTCAACTACATAAAAAACACGAGGGAAATGCACAGAAGTTCCTCCCTATCTATGCTTCAGTCTACATGTATGTCCCGCGGGTCAATCTAGTGGTTCTTGTACTTAGTCATCCCACATATACTCAATGTTGCCAATTCAAGTGTAATTTCCTTTATTCTCCTACTTACCAGTTGACATTCTGAGGTCGAATGATAATCTTTCTGTAGGCTCCAGAAAGTGAATAATCTCTGATTTTATGCCTCATGTTGTTGATATCAAGATTGTCAGCTACTAGCATTTCCTTGTAGGCCTCACCAACTGCAAGAGAGGAAAATATTTAATATGAGAGGCTGACTGAAACAGCCCGTTTTCATGGATCATTCCTTCCCTTATATTTAGTAGTTTCAGCATATATGGGGTAAATGTTACACAAGTTTAAAATTACTTACTGCAAATCTTATTACCTACATTGTTTGCTTCCACAACCTGATTAGACTAGTCTCAGGTATACAGAGAAAAAAAAAAACCAAAAGGGACCAGACTACCCATTGTTCTCTTTGAAACAACAGCAGAGTGAAATGAGTTAAGAGCGCCCTCTGAAGAAATTAGCCGGTAGGGACCTTTAAGTACACTGCCAACAGAAGGAGTAATTCTTTAAGTCTTGTATCTTCAAGTAAGGGCTTGTGCATGCATACTTGGGGAAGACAATGGAAATGCAAGAATATACTGCAGCTAAAATGCTGTCCGGTGCCTTTCATCTGCAGTGCAATTGCCAGCATTACTTCATGCAGTTGGGAATTTTAAACAGGAATAAGTTAGGCTTACTGTGGGCAAACCCCAGTATAAATATATTGAATGTAAAAAACTGCAGCTTTTCTTTCCAGTCTTTTAACTCAGTGTGGTTCAGAGCCACAGCTCATCACAAAGATCTTTACCTTCCAAGTGTCTCAGAGGTGGGTGACAAATGGGATCCTGGCTCTGGGACTTAGGTCTGACAGGCAGACAGTCTCAAGAGACTTGACTGGTCTTTTAAGGACAACTAAGTACAAGAGCAGTTCAACCCAATATTGAGGAAAACAAGCAGACGTATTGGGAGTCTGGTTTGGCTATGTAGGGAACTCATGACTAAGCTCATATATAAGGACACATACAGTAGGTGAAAGCTAGGGCCAGCTACGAAGAAGGATTATACAAACATTGTCCAGGCACGTAGGGATGGTGTTCGGAAAGCCAAAGCTCAGCTGGAGTTGAAATCAGCAACAGACATCAAGAGCAACAGAGTTAAGCTGCAACATCAGGAATGAAAGAATACAACAAGGAAAATGTTGGCCTGCTGCTAAACGGGGCAGCTGGTCTAGAGACAGACATAAGGCTGATGGTCTCAGCGACTCCTTTGCCTCAGTCTTGACCAGCAAGCTCTCCCAGGCCTCTGTTCCTAGAGGCAAGGTTCAGGAAAGAGAGGGACTACCAGTACTGGAAGAAGATACAGGTTGAGAGAGCTGGCTCACATCATGGTAAAGCTTTTCTCTATCATCTCTGAAAGATCGTGTTGATCTGGGGAGGTCCCAGGCGACTGCAGAAAACCAAGTGTTGCACTCGCCTTCAGAAAGGGTAAGAAGTATGATCTAGGGAATTACAGACCAGTCAGACTCACTTTGGTCCCTAGGAAAAATAATGGAGCTAATCCTCTTGCAACATGTTTCTGGGCACACAATGAGAATAGTGGTGAGCATGGTTTTACCAAAGAGGGAAAAAGGAAAAGAAAAACCAAAAAACCCACCAACCTTACTGCCTTCTATGATGAAATTATTACACCTGTAGATAAGGGGAGAGCAGTGACTGTTGCCTACCTTGCCTTTAGCATGGCTGTTGACATGTTCCCACAGCATCCTTGTATCCAAGATTAGAACGTTACAGTGGGTGGACTGCTAGATGGGTAAAGAACTGTCTGGCTCATCGTCTCAAAGGATAGTGACTACTGGTTTGAGCTCTACCTAGAAGCTCGTTACAAGCAGAGTTCCTCAAGGAACTGGGATGTGTCCTGTTGCCTTTATCAGCATACATGGAGGAGGAGCTGGAATTCCCCCCAACAAGTTTGTGGACAAATCAAGCTGGGGTGGCAGTCGATACACTCAAGGCAGGACTGCCATTCAGAGGGACTTAGGCAGGCTAGAGGAACGGGCCAAGAGAAACCTCATGAAATTCAGCAAGGACAAAGTCCTGTACCTGAGAGTGATTAACTCCTTGCAATGGTCCAGGCTAGGGAGCAACTCTGCCGACAGTCCCCTGGGACTCCCAGTGGAAAGAAGACTTAACAGAGTGTTCTGGCAGCAACAAAAGCTAGTATCATCAGGAGCTTAGTCAGTAGCTACACAAAGAAAAAACAATTACTGCCCTTTACTGGGCACTAATGAGACTGCACTTAGAATAGTGCACCCAGTACAAAGTAGATGCTGATAAACTGGAGTGAGTCCAATGGAGGACAACCTCAACGGCCAGGGGTTGTAGCCCATGTGCTGTAAGGAGAGTCCAAGAGAACTGGGCTTCTTTAGTTTAGAGAAGAGAAGACTTAGAGACTATTTGTTCTTGAAAGTTTCAGACAAAGCCCTGAGCAAGCTGGCCCCAATAGAGCACTGACCTTGCTTTGACCAAAAGGTTGGACCAGATGGCCTCATGAGGTCCTTTCCAACTGAAATGTTTCTACAACTCTATCCCTTAATAGTAACATCATGCTCCATGCAATTAATTATAGATCACTCAACCTATTCCATTAAAAACAATTTAGAACCAAGACACTGTATAAACAGGAGATGAAAGATATGCTTTTTAAAATATTTTTTAAAAACTTTCATGTTGGTTAATATTTAATTAAACAGATCTGTTTCTTTTTGCTAACTTCCAAGCGTTTGCTTGGGTTACAAATTCTAGAAGTTTGGTTTGTTTTCTAATTTAAAAATCAAATGCATACACTTTTCAATTAACATTTCACCATTTTTTTCCATTTGTGCTGAGATAAATAATTTTGCCTCAGTAAAAAAATCTCTTTCTTTGGAAAAGCTACGAGCTAAAAAGAAATATGAAACAGACTGATGTTAAGTGAAACAAGTTACAACTGTAGACTATTATTATCAAAATGGAAGAGGCTGACAGTAATGTATCAGATCTGAAATAGTGTATTGTTTTAATGGTCACCAAGGTTGCGTAGATCTAATCTTCCTTTTAAGAACAATCTTAAAGCAGACTTACATTTTCAGAGTAAGTACATAAGTTAACAGTCAGACTTACTTTTATGCTTTGGATAAATAACATCAAATCCAGGCAACGGCATCACTACATCATGGATAGTGTAGTTATCAACATCTCCTTCTTCGATATGAACAGCTGTGGCTACAATCAGGACAGAAAAATTAAGAGTTGCCAGTATGGATGTCTGTGACAGTTAACATTAGCTAAATTTAAAATGAACCATTTGATTGAAACAAAGCCTACTTTGAGAGGGATAACTACGGTGTTTTATCTCCACTTAATAGACAACATTTCCAAGAAAAGAAGTAACAGTCTTCAAGGCTGTCACAGTTACCGGCAGAATCACAGCCTGGTTTCCAGTGACTTTTTAGAGTTGAATGAAATAAAGACTGCTAGATGAATAATCCCCTTACCAGGCATACATGAAGGAGAAATACTGCGGATATTCTCACCCCAGGGAAATGCCAGAGCAAATCCAAGTGAAGAAAGTTTTAACTGAGTGGAGCTTCTGCTTTACAAGACACTAACGCAAACAAAAACTTTTGTGGTTAAAACATTCATAACATCCTTCCATAGTTCTCCATAGCGCAACTAGATTTGAGTTCATTCTTGAGAACAATCAGTCCTTCATTGTCTCTCTTCCCTATCCAGCTATTTGGGACGTGTAATACCTAACTTACAATTCCTTGCAAAATTTGACTAAAACTGGCCAATGGATTCAGAAATGGGTGAGAGGGAAAAAGAAAATATGTACGCAGTATCACATAAACAGATATGTGCCTTGTTTTCCTAGGAATTTGAACTACACAGCAAAACTTTTTGTTTGTCTGATTTTACCTCCTTTAAGTGTGAGATCTCCTGGTACAGCTCTAAGCCCGTATTCTTCTATTCTCTTGCTCACCATATTATTCCACACATAACTCTGGTAGCTATGAATATACATTAAACGATTATTTCTTGGTATCTAGAGGTAAAGAAAAAAAAAGAAGTGAAACATCAGAAAGATGTATTTTTAGGTTTTTTTCTCAATCATAACCAAACCAGCATATATTTGAAATGTTACCTTCTCCAGCAACAAGAGTAACACAATTTCTTCATATACAAATTTGATTTTTGTTCATTATTTGGGAAAAAGGTATGTGAAGAAATAATGCTTTTATACATTTGAAATCCACACAAAAAAAACCCTGTACTTTAATTAAGAAAAAAAAAAAGCTTTTTTTTTTAATTCAACAGCTCATCAAACACCTGGGGCTATTACAAAACACTGAATTCATACTCAACCTCCTGAAATTGTAAATAAACTTTGCAGATGTGAAACCACAGTGTTACTCTAATTATCTTCTTCATAAACAAGAAATTACTCCTCAGCTCCTACAATGGGCCAGTAGTTTGCTGGTGATGAGGTATTTTCTCCAAAGACTTGATCTTGATTACAGTACTCGAAAATGACAGTGAATCCACCATCTCTATGCCAAGCTGATTCAATAGCACACTATCAGTTTGATTTATACTTTTAAAGCAACAGAAGAACTCTGATACTGAACCTTTGCACAATTCTCAGATCTGTATTATACATGGTTACTAAGTATAACTGTATTGCTTCCAACATACCAGAGTTTGTTGTATAAATTGGAAAGCTTATTATGCATACATTAATTACAGATGTCATCAGTTACCATGCAGCAGTACTTCAAGCAAAAAGACAGGATAAATGTAAAGATTTTACACTTAACCTTCTATTCATCAAGCACCTATGAGTCTATTTCAAATTCATCATGATACCATCAAAACAACGTTTATTCAAGTAAATACCCCACAGCACTTTTACACTCACTATGCCAAATGCAGAGATTATGTTCTTCATTCCATACTTTAAGAGTCCACGTAGAAGCTGTCCTTCCACGCACCTTTTTACGGGTAGTTTCTTGAGGGCTGCTGCTGGATCTTTAGTCTTTGCCCATTCTTCTCTGCATTTTACCAAGTATCCCTTTTCAGCTAGAACAAGGATGTAAAACAAAAATATTTTAACTACACACCAAAACAGCATCCATCTTGCCTTTTGTTAAAACAATTGAAAAATGAAAGTTTCAGTCACAGTAATTACACAGATTAACAGAATCACTGAATAGTTGAGGCTGGAAGGCTTCACATGAAATCTGAGCAGACTCTGTGTGTAAGTATTCAGGTCCCTTTTCACCCCCAATGCAAGAAACTGCACAGCAAGGAAAGAGAAGCAGAGAGTCTGAAGATTACTTCTCCATTGCTAAACTGGCTGAAGTTTAGCATGTGCAAAGCTGTCCTCAATAATGTCCTTTCAAATTAGAAGAATCAAAATCTAAAAGTGTTTTTCCTGAACATAGAGTTCTTGGAAGAGGAGAGGCAGAAACACCTGATGTATCATTTTTCAGTCCTTACCTCCTGGTCGTGGTTTTAATATCAAATCCATTACTTCATTCCAATTGTTCTGTAGAATAGCTCTAAGATTCAAACAGTAAAGTTTATTAAGAACTGACTACATATATTTTAAGGAGATTTAGCCAACTTATGCAAAAAAAGAAGTGTTAGTGTTTAGATTTATGGAATATTAAAAGTAGTGGTATTATGCAAGATACGTGCTGAAGCAAGTTCAGATACAAGTTCTTTCTTAAGTCTAAAATTAAAACTGGCACATGCAATATGCCAGAAAAACATTCCCCAAAATGCATTAGAAATTATACACAGATAAAAATAAAGTCTAAAAAAGAAAAAGAAAAAAAAAAAAAGGATGAAAACAACACGTACCTGCCAATTTGATATGTAGGAACAGCTGTGGTTCCAAATCTTTGCATTCCATAGTAATTAATGAATCCAATTTCCCTGAGAGAGTGCATTGCTTGCTCTATCTGGTCATCAGTTCCTGTTATGTTTCTAGTATTAAAAAAAAAAAAAAAAAAAAAAAAAAAAAGAGTTACAGACAGCTTAAGGGCTTACTCTATTTTGTGATTCCCCATAATACTAAAGCTCAACATCAACAATATATAGCACTTATCAAGTTCAACGGACTCCTGTCAATAGAAGGACTTTTCTTCTTTTTTGTAACACAAGATGCACTGATATCCCTTAATTATTTAAAGAGAAAAAAAAAAATTCTAACAGAACTGTCGAAATACATACTAACATACTACCTGAGAACAACAGTGAAATGGTTCCCTTGCAGTTCTCCTAATTTCAGTGGATGGTTCTTGTAACTGAAATTTCCTAATTTGAAGTTCATCAAACATTTATTCAAATGAGCAAGTCTTTGTGCAGTGATTCTAAAAAGAAACAGACAACAGTGACCAAACCTATGCCTAGAAGAACACAGTTAAACAAATATAGAAATGCCATCATTTCAAAACAAAAAGCAGCAAGTCCAGTTTCCCCCATTTTCTATTGTTGCCTTTTTGAAGTATTTTAATGAAATACCTAAAAGAAAAGAACAGGTAATTCTTAAGGCTACTTATACAAAAGAAAATGTATACTGTGACAAAGACTGTTAGTACTGTCTTTTCAGATCTATGTTACAGTATGCACTCAACAAAAAGTATGTTGCAATATTGATGTATACTGTACCCCACAAGCTGAACTCTGCTTTATTTGAGTGAGGACACAATGGATACACTCCAGTAAGCAGTCATAACCACAGACTTAAGTAATTAGCCACTGTGTAAGCTTACTGCAGATGAAGAAATATGAAATCCAGTCTGTCACTGGTATCTGTCATTTTTGTTGCTAGTACTTTTGGAAGCATAGCCTGTTCTTTGCATCACTGAACTGCTCTTTGACACTTCCACTAAAATTTACACCAGGATAGACAAGTTTACCAACTAGCATGGCCAGCCTACCCAGCTCAGACTGGGCTGATAAACGGTAATGTCTCCTCTCCTGCGCCATCCTTCTCCAAGGCTGCGCAGGAGGGTCGGGTACTGTGGCACTACTGAACAGACACCACAAATCAGTACTCTCCTCTGCAGGCAATGCTTACAAAACACTGAAGCTCTTGGACACAACATTAAATGTGATCATGTTAAAAGTAAAAGAACAGCACCTGAGATGGCTACACCACAAGTTTGGTTAATTGTCATCACTTTGCAAACTTGCCTTGCAGCAACAAGAATCTGGGGCTTCTCACAATTCATAAATCAGTAATTCCTTTTATGTGTGCCAACGTATGCACATGCAAACCACTGGGAGGAAAAACATGAACAGTTAAGTACTGAATGCCCCCCTTTTAACAAGGATTTGATCAAATTTCTGGCTCTCAAACCTTGGAATTCCTCACCTGAGGAGTGTGGTTTTCAAAGAGTTGTAAACAGTAGTCCAGGCAGAATATTCCAGCTAGCTAAACAGATATTGTAATGTATGACTGCGAGGCATCCATCATTCTCGGTTATGGATGTAACACTAATTTCAAGTGCCCAGAAACCACATAATTATCTTGGAATATGAGGAAAATAAAATTTATTTTCTCTTAGTAGATGACTTATGCGAGTAGGTTAAGGCAGGAAAAATTCCTCATAAATTTTTGCCTCTTCTGGCTACTCACAGATGAGCAAAGACAGTGGTTAGCCTTCTCTGGAGCTGTTCAGAGTGTTCAGTGAGAAAGAAAATAGGATTCCAGCTGGAGGAAGTGGGAAACAAAAGTCAGGAAGGAAACAGGACATAATTTTCACTGTGTCATTCTGTTTTTCTGCTGTTGCATGGGAGCCATGCAAAGTAAGAGCACGTAGGCAATTTGGCCCACTGCTTCAGCCAAATACATGTATCCAGCCTATGACTCGGAGCACCACTGACTGAAAATACTAGCAATCACCATGGAATAAAAAAGGATTATAGCATCTTCATTAATACATGTGCTTTAAAAGATCAGGACCTGAATCTGCCATTTGCATCACATGCATACTGAGTCTTCAAGGTATTTAGCAAGATATTCAAGCTATCATGGTACGAGTGCAAATACTCCAGTGTACTTTCACTTACCTAAGAACAGCGATCTCTTGAACTGTTATAGCCCTTTTATCTTTAGTTCCCATGTAGGAAAATATGTTTGGCTTCACTCTTAAAAGCAACAGTAACAGATATTACGTATATTAAAATAGCCACAGATCGAACATAATTTTCACTATAATTACCTAGAATTATTAATCATCAGTATTAAAAATAGAAAATATACATATATTCCCCAGAACTGGCTACAATTTGACATGTGACATTTTCTAATCTCATCTATAAGTACATAAAACACAGAAAAAAATATACGTAGACAGATTCGCTTTTGCCACAACTGTGCTTTCAGAATATAAGCTTTGAAGTACTTCTTTATATACATCCACTCAATGCACAAACATGCAGCCACCACTAACTCCACTAAAAAAAACCAAAACCCAAACATGTTCATTTCTTCCTTAAACTTCAAATAACATGTCTGTTTGAATACCATGCGCACACATTATGTGAGAATATGAGAAGTTAATTTAAAATTTGATCCATTTCTTTCCTTGAGTGGAAAATTTCCTTTCCTTTTTCCACTTCGTACTTTACAGCCTGTGTTACACAGGGAATATTTCCAGTTATTCCAGCTATGGGCACCAGGGGGTAGCAGCATTGCCATTACATAAATTCTTCCACCAAACTATGCTCCTACCATTCTGTTCTCAAATACAAATACTAGTAGTATACTGGTTAAGAGCCTAGATTACAAACATTTATTTTTGGACAGGAAGGGCAAAGGGAAAAGAAGGGAAGTAGCGAAGTTTCCCTATAAGTAGATCACTGAATTGACCCAATTTTAAAGTAGTCCTTCCCCTGCAATTCACTGTGTTCACATCACGCCTTTGGCAAATCTTTTTGTTGCTGCACTTGATGGGGTGAAAGGAACTAAGACTGTGTTGCCATGGAGAAATTAATACATGGAACAACAGTTTATCAACTGTAACTGCTTAGGAACTGATCAGCATATTATCACAACAATATCTGACAGGTTCATAACATACTTGCATATATTCACACACTGGGAAAAAACTGGCTTTTAATTCAGGTTACGCACATTAAGGCTTTGAGCTGCCAAGCCTTTCTCACGTCAGCCAACTTCAATTGTGGACCTTTTATCCATTGAAGTAGTAGAATACGGTCTTTTAAATTTCTTGGGATAATTCTGTTCCATTCTCACCTCCTTCCAAAACTTACAAGTTTCAAATTTGATATTCTAAAATAACTTTTTTTTTTTTTTAACAGTTAAACACTGGCTACAAATTAGGCAATAGTAATCACTTGTGTTACTCTTACACAATTCTGAAGCATAACATTCACAGTTAACATGAAATATACAGGGTTTTAACCCCAGCCAACAACTAAGGACCACGCAGCCGCTCACTCACTCCCCACCCACCCAGTGGGATGGGGGAGAGAATTGGGAGAGAAAAAAAACCGTAAAACTTGTGGGTTGAGATAAAGAGTTTAATAGGATAGAAAGGAAGAAAATAATAATGATAATATTAATAATAAAATGACAATAAAAATAAAATAATTGGAATAGACAAAACAAGTGATGCACAATGCAATTGCTCACCACTCACTGACTGATGCCCAGTTAGTTCCCAAGCAGCGATCTGTCCCCACCCCCCCAGCCCCCACTCCCCCCAGTTTATACACTGGCCGTGACATCCCATGGTATGGAATACCCCTTTGGCCAGTTTGGGTCAGCTGTCCTGACTGTGTCCCCTCCCAGCTTCTCGTGTCCCTCCAGCCTTCTTGCTGGCTGGGCATGAGGAGCTGAAAAATCCTTGACTTTTAGTCTACATACTACTTAGCAACAACTAAAACATCAGTGTGTTATCAACAGTCTTCTCATACTAAATCCAAAACACAACACTATACCAGCTACTAGGAAGAAAATTAACTCCATCCTAGCTGAAACCAGGACAAGGGGGAGAACTGCATGCTATCCAGGCTGGCAGAAACAACAGCCTTACCTTAAAAATTTGGATAGGACATTAATGGCATCCATAGTATCCTTGTTCTCCTTGTACAGTACAAAGTGGCAGTAGCTTCCCCTAGATTTTGGCCAAGAGTGTTTTCTTGGATCTTTAAAAAAGAAAGGTGAAAATTTGTAAAGTGTCAATTTTTTAAAATTTAATTAGTATCTTTGCCATTGCAGCTACATTTAAAACAAATGTGCAAGAGTCAACTTCTGCTAATTTCCATCTGCTTTAAAGAAAAGAAAAGAAAAGAAAAGAAAAGAAAAGAAAAGAAAAGAAAAGAAAAGAAAAGAAAAAAGCTGCAAAGCACATTGAAAAAGACCTTCTCCCCTTCCACTGGGCTGTATGCTTTTGTTTAACCAATTCTGTCACCTAGAAAATCTTGCATGAAATGGTGACAGTTCCTTCGTCACGAAATTATTAAAAATATACCCTAATCATTTAACTGCCATATTGCCTGATTGGATTTCTCAAAAACATTATAATTACAATGACTTTCAACAATAAAAGCCACTCCACATTTCATCTAGGGCCTTCTATAATTAACATATGAGGACCATTGGAGGCCTGTTTGTGGGAAGACTACGATTACTACTTATAGTACTAACATATTCTTTACTTCTGTAGGATTTTTTTGTGTGCCATGCAAAAGCATGGGTCGTATCTCTACGAAAGACTAAAAAAAAATATACTCATAAGAAGTTACTTTAAGGTGAATTTTTTTTTAAATCCTGTGGAAGAGAGAAATCTGGCATAATAGAGACATTAACAAGTAATTCAAGCCAGATACTGTGCAGTGTTTAGGGAAGGCCAGAGGGCGAAATAACTTCAGCTCCGGCAAACTTACAACTGATTTACAATTCTGTACAATTAGGTGTTTTCTGGAGAGGGAAGAAAACTGTCAATGTATTTGTCAAGCTTCTGTTGCACACAAAAGCCTCCAGAGATAAAACTTTCCTTTTACAATCATCCACTGTTGATGGCATTACTGGGAAGGAGGACTGATTCTACACAGGTTTAGCAATCAATTTTGAGGTGCTTTGTTTACCAACTCCTGTTTTGTAAGAAGAAAACTAAGGATTTGGTTTTGTTTTAAATCAGAAGTCCGTTATCTCTTGGTAGCCACCAAGCAGACATTCCTGGTTTTGTACAAAAAGGGCTTAAGTGTCTTTCATTAACAGCAAAAGCTAACTGAAAAAAGCCAGTCCTGTTCCAGTATATAAACACCAATGCAGGAAAGAAGTTCTTGGGAAATTTTGCTCTTTTTGCTCCTGGTAGTTTAATAAAGCCAGATAGCCCACACAGCCAGTGAATATGTTTAGTTTTCAGGAAACTTTCTGGTAAAAGATAATTCTTGCTT
Organism: Buteo buteo; assembly: GCF_964188355.1. Taxonomy (NCBI): domain Eukaryota; kingdom Metazoa; phylum Chordata; class Aves; order Accipitriformes; family Accipitridae; genus Buteo; species Buteo buteo. Next base: position 14,969,995 of record NC_134174.1, on the reverse strand, counting down.
TTTTGAGAAGCTGCCATCCATACACACACTTCTGCAAAAACAGTTTTGGATGCTACAGTATAAAATACTATACACATAGTTTTTAATCACTTAAAAATTATTGCAACACTTGCCTTGTACCATCAGTTAATAAGCAAAGCCCCCCCCATGGAGTTTCCTAGGGCCTAAACTGAGCAGCATGGTCCAAAGCCTGTTAAGAGACCTCATGCTCCTGCTGGTCTCCCTTCTTAGCCACCACTGCTCTTAAACACAGTCAAGGAAACACTGCATTCAGCTTGAAGAGCAAGGTCCTTCATGAAGAACTTGGTAATTAGAAGGGAAGAGAGGAAGACAGAGCGTGATTCACAAGGAAAGTCTTCTCCAGCTGGAATCGTTCTTTAAATTTAATCCATCTTACACGCAGTCATTTCAACATCCTTCAAAAAGTGAGCCCTAATCTGGGCTAGACTAAAAAGGACTCTATAGATACTATACCTATCAATGGGCTCCTCATGCTTTGGGCATCACAACCACATGCCTATCCATCACACTGCCCATCATGCTGTGTACTGGGAGGCTGCAGTTACAGTCCCGATATTTAACCATTCCTCAACCACTACTTCAAAGTATTCAACTGGATAGATGGACCAGAAGGACAGTATGCACTCCCTATTGCTATGTTTCAGAGTTGTTACATTTTTGACAGTGAAATCGTATTTCTAAGCCCTTTTTCCAAACCTTTTGCTGCAGCTCGAGGGCTGGAAGCTCTTTTTTAATATTGGAATGTATGATATATACTTTTAAGGTTGTATAAATACAGATAGTAGTGTCTGAAATACAATGCTGAAGGGCAAAGGCTCAGCTTAATGAAGTCAATGGAAACTTTACCATGGATGTCAAACAGTATTGTCAAAACTGGTAATTCACATCACTTATTACTGGCAGACGTTCTCTGCACTGAACGACTACTGCCTGTACTGCACTAGGAAAAAGAGGTAGCACAAGCCCAATTTTTGGCTGTTGCAGGGAATTTTAAGCATAACTTATCGGGGGGGGGTGTGGGGTGTGTGGGGGGTGTGTGTGTGTGTGTTAATGAATTAATTGTTACTAGTTTGGCCAGTCTTGTTGCTATTTAGGAGGTCATAATGGTTGGCATTTCATTTTGTTAGCATGAAATGTCAACATCTCTTACCTGTTGCAGTTCTGACCTCTGTCCCAATGCATAGCATAAAGAGCACAAGAGAGTAGCATTTAATTTTTAGACTGTCAAAGGGTTTTTAGAGGTGAACATGCAGGTTTATGGTTATGGGATTGTTTATGCTTTAGGGAGCATCCAACAGTTAGGTGGTGGATGACAGCAATTTAGACAGTTATGCAATGGAATCGTGCAGAGGCAAACAGTGAACATATGGAAAGCTTCAATCGGAGATGCAACAAACTTCATTTGTGGACAATGATGAAACAGTTTACTGACAATTTAGTAAGGCAGTATTTTAAGTATTTTGGGTGTAAACTTACTATAGACACAAAGCAGCTTCTAATTTTAAATTTTAGGCAAAGGATGTTTGGTAGCCTTTCACATTATCAACAAAAGTAATCAGGTATCTCAGCTAATCTTCGAATATTCTACACTTCTGAAATGTTTCTTGCCTGGGGAACCCACTCAGGACTAAGATGCATTAGTGGCTATATAAACACAAAAGATAAATATATTCCTGACTAAAAAGAACTTGCACTCTTAAATCCTACGTTCATAAGCATTTACACACACTCACTGAAACTGCACACATCTCCGCCAACATGCACAGATGTTTGTACCATCACAGCTTAGGAATCCAAGTTTGAATGGATGATGTTTCTCTGCATCACAAGATGGTGCTCCAGATAATGTTTTAATCCTAGAGACACATCACTAAATTCTTTTCAGCGTATTTCCAATACTTAAATTCTTTTATACAGTATCTCTTAAATCAGATTGGTCAGCTCACTAACAATCACTTCACTGTAACAATGGTTAAAGAATAGAAGCAGCAGAAGGAAAAGGTGGAGGTAAAACCAGTACGAACCAACAGAGAACAAAACTGTCCGAGGAGAATTTTGTGCTGGTAAGTATACATACTCCATGCAAAAAGCATGCAAACATACAAATTTTCTAAACATGGTTAAACAAGATAGATAAACATATTATAATTGTACCAATTAAAGTAAAACATTGCCATATTTGCTTAGAACAAGCCTTAAAAAATAGTAACTAAATTGAATGTGGAGATGGTGTTCTTTCCAATTTTAAATTATCTCCTTAACTTTTCTCCATCTCCTTCATCTTCAAAATGAAAGGGCTAGGTTTACATACTGTCACTTGTAGTAGGTTGAAGTGACATAAGAATGCAATCATTTTAAATAAAACATTAATACCTTGTGTTAAATGTGCAACATTCTGCATGTAGACAATCCTCTCGCTTAGTAGCAACAAATTTGTAGTAACATTAAAAGATGTAGAACACATGAATTTATCCCCAGTAACCAAAACAGTATTTGGCAAGGTTAAGGTGGATAACACTTCATTTTGAAAATCCTTCGTTACTTTGATTATTCCAAAATAGTAACTGTGATTTATAATGAATAAAGACAATTTTCTGCAAATGTAATTAGCCCTGGCAGCAGAAGTAGCCTTAAAGATCATGGTAAATATATCATGTTCATAAAAAAATATAACTCTGAGAAAACAAATAGGTGCTTGTCTCTATTCACGTCATTGAGAATTTTGTAATGGATTTTCAAGATAGTCAAGATTACACTGACTGACAGTGTAATGTATGCATTTCAACTACAACCTCTTACTTCCACAATGCACTCTTACACGTCCAGATAAGTTCATGAAAGCTAAGCTCCAATACTGAAAATAAAGCCCCTATTTTGCCTATTCCCACTGAAATAGAAAAAAATCCTCTCACTTCTAACATGGTTTTATTTGACGAATGATTTGGAAAGAAAAACAAGTGGAAAGTTAAACTTGAGACACTCCTTCTGTTCCTAGTCATTTTAGATGCACAGCATCAGTTTCAAAGAGGAAAAAGCAAAGGCAGATTACATTACGAAGTACACTCCACCCACCTGAAGTATTTACTAACGATTTTTGGTTTGGGGATAATTTTAGCATTTACTTTACCCAACTGCTGTGATACTGAAACTCACTTGCCAGTGCTTTTTTCCCAGCAGCATGATAAGCAATAATGTATTTTTTTCCATCTCGATCTTCTGTTTTAGTCTCCAGTCCAGGAAACAAGGACTTCACAGCCTGATGGATAACTGTTCTTTTTTCTTTGGTGTCTTCAATTACCTGTGTTAATACACACACATGTAGAAGCCACATAATGTAATACAAAATGGGAGGGATTCTCTCAGAGTTAAATTTTGCATGCTTAAAGAAAACCTACCAAATCACACTAAAGTACTGAATAGGTGTACTTTTAAAGTCTGGCCTACTTATTAAAATTAGTTTGAAAAATAATAAACAACTCTGCTACAAACCCCAGCCTCAATATTCACAAAAGAAAATTCTCAAGATTTATTCCCTTCTTCTGTGTTTAATAAAATTCCCTCTTCTAATGAAAACTCTGGCAAAACAAAGTTTTTCTATATGCAATAAAGAAAAAAAAATGGCTAGATAAGATTATTTAATGTGTGAATGCATATTTGAAAATACCAAATTTAATCCCACTCATCTCTGTGTCCCAAGTTTAGCTCAACAGTTATTCTTCAAGTATATGGAATATTTGGATGTTTAAAAATACAAAGTTTTCATTTCATTTTGTACCTTCTTATTTTGCTTGTTACAGAAGAGCATATTTATCTTCTTTTCTATTAAATCACTAAACACTGACCTTGAAATAGTCTTTCATCAGGACGGATGTTTTATTTAATCCTTCTTACATAATTATTCTATAAAATACTACTAGACAAAAACCAAAAATACTGCAAGAAAATTTTAACGCCACAGAAATTAAGACATGTATTTGAGTTCATGTGTACAGTCCCACCGAAATCAAAACGACAACTCATGTGCATAAATTTGAGTGTATCTGTAAGGCTTCAGAGAATTAAACCCTAAAATGGAAACATTTCAGTTATTACCTGTTGCATCATGTTCAAACTGCTCTTATAACTTAGATGCATTAGAAAGTACATCACGTATCTTCCACTCACTCACTCTCTCATCCCACCCCACCCCGTCATATAATTTATTAATTTTACCTCTATGGCCACACTCGTTTCCTTATTCTTAAGAAGCTGGAGCTCCTCTAAACGCTGCTTGTCTTCATCTGACAAAACTGTAAATGTTTCTTCTGATGGGTCCTAGTACATATTTGGGGGTGGAAAAACAAACATTCAATAACCCTCACAGAACATCTTTCAGCCTTTTAATGTTTTTGCTTAAGGAGCATAGCCATCACCAAATCTTTACCTCAAAATTTACCTCATCATCCACTGGAACAGAAAAGTCATCTAAATGGCTCACACGTCCATCTTTGCCTATTTCATGGACAACAAAGTCCGAATATCTGATAGGAAGAAACATGCATTAAATTTGTAATAAAATAAAAATCCCACATCACATAAAGTCCTTTCCCAAGAAGCTTTTTGTTAGCAGAATTCACTCAAGAATTCCAAATTCACATAATTCAATTCACATAAAAGAAAATTCGACCGTGAGAAAGCTGTACCTATTCCCATCCCTCAGAAGGATACCATGAGAACACAGAAGGTCTGGTATATCTAAACACAGCAGACTTCTTTGCAGATAACCAAACACCTGCTGTAGTTATTCTGAGTCATTTTCTCACTAGCTTGCAGAGACCAGTAATGCCTATCCTTAATACCAGTCATTACTAGCAATTAAGACTCTACCGCACTGCTACAATGTGAACACACATGCATTAATTCTGTCACTTCATGTCAGCTATAGAATAAAGTGCATGTTAGCCAACCTAAGGAAAGCAGGACAAATTCAGCTCTGTTACATGCATTCAATTATAAAGAACATCTTTCAAATAAACAGTTGCTCTGCATACTCTATGACAGCAACAAAGAATTTGACTTTGACATTTTCAATCAAGTCACTATGTCCAATAACAAAAACGCCCTGACTTTAACAGAGCACAGACAGTCTATGTTGCAATGGCTAAATGATTTTTAAGTAGCATTTGCTTGTAAAGGAAAAAAAAAAGAAAAAGAAAAAAATCTTAGTCTATGAATGTTGAAAGACGAATAAAACTTTACCATGGGAATGTTTCTACTGCATCTCCCCCAAGCCCCCGTTTGCCATACCTTGGTGCAGCCATACATCATATTGGTAGAATTCCTTCCTCAGGAGTGTTATGTGTCCTCTCTCCTATTATCTGTAGCTGTCTAGACATGCTAGTGACTGGTACCATAAAAACGCCAGAACTAAATTAATGATAGGTATTATAAACTAGGATCAAAGAAAAACCATGAGCCAACGAATGTTTCTACCATCCAGCTACCTTTGGCCTCCTTGGTTCAAAACTGGCTGATTTCCCAGAAGGAGGTTCAGCACAGACTGTGTTCCCCAGTGAAGGATTATGCTAGCTGCTTAATGCTGCATATAAAGATTAAGTACATATATAATATGTACATATCACTTTATTATGTAAAATGATCTATATATGAAGCCAGTATTTAAAAACAGGAACTTCTTGGTGTGTAAACAAAGCACCCTTAACTGCTTTGCTAAGTCAGGGCAACAATGATTCTCACTTCAGTGAGTTTTTGTATTTGCATTCTGTTTTATTCAAAGAGGTTATTTAATTTAAAAAAACCTGGAAGTTTCATTTAAAAAAGCTACTAAAACCCAAACACCTTATTAAGTATATAATGTAAAATTTCACACCCTGAGTTATAAAATTCCTTATGTTTTGTAAATGACATTACAACTGACCAGACTATAATTTAAAGCCTAACAGACCGTCTGACAATACACGTGTTTAAAGACATTAGCACAAAAAAAGGCAGAGAAAAACCAAAGAGCAATGGTTTCAACATCATTCTGCGGTGCCTCCTGTATCAGCACTGAAAGGTGGTACAAAAGGTGGGCATACCACATAAGGTTTTATGCTGTATGCTACTGCCAGAGAGCAAGAGAAATAGCAAAGGTCAGTGTAATCATGTGTTTCTATCCATACACAGCTTCCTTTTTCAGAGCTCCATTTGACAGGAAAGAAGGGAAAAAAAAAATTTAGAAAAGTCCCAAATTAAACCTTTCTTTCAGTCTCAGCACTAGGAGAAGAAAGTGATGAACCTCCCAAGAGGCTGCACATAATCCAGTTGCGTCCTGTGACTCATAAAAGGAAAATGGAGAACAGCTGCTTAACACAAGGAATTAACATACATAACAAGACAAAAAGTTACCTCTCTTTTAAGATTCCAGAAAACCCTTTATGAGAGCTAACAAATTTAGTTATGCCAACGTCACTTTCTGTCAGTCCATGCTTCATCATGTCTGCAAAGCTCTCTGGATCTCCATCTTCATCACTGTCCTCTAGTTCCTCATCTTCCTGCTCCTCACTTTCCTCATTGGGGATTATTTCATTTTTCGTGTCCTCAAGCAGAGATTTGTCAGGTTGTCCTGTTACAGTCTCAACGCTCTGCCCAGAGTCGTTCCCTGTCTCAGACTTCTCTGAGATCTTCTGTCTTTTAATTTCATCTGCATTAGTCACATCATCCTCAGAGTGAGGACGTTTCAAGGATACACTATTCATTTCTACAGTTTCCATGTTTAAGGCACAGTGTAGAATAGAAAGCCCTGAGGAGCAAGAAGAATGGCTTATTTCCTGTCTGTTTAAGAGCAATATCAATACATAGTCTCTTCACTCCAAGGACTCTGCACCCTGCAACAGTTCAGGAAAACCACATAACTTTCTGCATTTTTAAGTTAAACATCAAGTAAAGAATTTGTACAGCTAGAAACAATATGTACTTGGGAAGAGAGAAGGGACATGTTATGGGGACTTATACCCAGCCAAGGCAGCATGCATGTTAGGCTACAGAAGAGCAGGATTCAATACTACACTGACCATTTACCACCACTGTCACTCTTGCCAACTCTTACCACAGCTGCACCCAGCCCTGTGCACACAGGCTCTGCTGTCAACAGCAATTTAGTGCCTATGAAACTTTTTGTTCCCAAGCCTTCTGTTAAACATCACTACTCTCGATTATTCCTTGTTCTACCAAGATTCCACCTTGCAAGGATTGAGAGAGGATGGCTCGGTTCCCCCAAACCTGAAATCTCATCTCTTCTAACATACACAATCCCACACGGAAGTCAAGGTGGCAGCATTTCAGACCAAAAGGTAAGAGGGATGAGATAACAAAATCATTGAATGAGTGGGGCAAACAAAACAACAAAGAAGTGAAAAGATCTGCAAGAAGAACATGACTACTCACGCTGGTGGAGCAGAGCTCTGACTCTTCGCTGGCAACTTGAGCTGCCACCTTTGCATCAGCAGAACTAGTACCTTCAGATCTGAAAAACAGAGGAAAACTAACTCTTTGAGGAAATTTTAGGTGAAAAACCCCAACTATGAAAACATGTATAAATGTGATCATTACAGAAACCAACCGCCTCTGAACCCAGGTATCAGTAGTTACAGAGGAGCAGACACTACTCAGACAGACAAGTTAATAACAAATAGAATTGTAAAAGTGTTACCAACCTAGTGACGTAACACAATATTGCTATTTAGCACACTACAGCAGAGAAGTTTGGGTTTATTTCTACATTTCTGAAAGGAGACCAGAGTTCCTATAATTAGGCAACGACATGACCTTTCTCCCAGCATCACCCAACTGGCACACGGGTGTGTTGGGGATAAACCGCAGGTTTTGGTAGTGGGTGACTGCATGGGAGAAGGTCATCAACTGCCCTGTGATGGTCATGGTCATGGCCAGTTCCAGCTGACTCTGTAATGGCAAAACCCACCGCCTGCCAAAACTCCAACTCATCAGATGAGCATGCAGTGCCTCTGCTCCCACTTATTTAAGAAAGGGGGGAGCTGCCGGTGGCAGAAAGCACAACGGGAAGCACAAGAGGAGGCGTGTGACAGCACGCTAAAAAAGACACAGCGGGAGGCATGGGGAAGGGGGCACTGCTGGGGACGCGGCTGGAGACGCACTCGTGGAAGGAGGCTCTCCACACCAGAGCAGGGACACCCCTGAGAGGACTGCAGCCTCTGAAGGTGCCCACAGTGTGGCAGGGACACCCTTGAGGGGCCTGTGGCCCATGGAAGGGCCCACGTGGGAGCAGAAGAAATGAGGAAGAAGGAGCAGCAGAAAGAAACCTCCATGCACCAACCCCAAGCTCCTGCACCAGCGCTGCCTCACCCCAGGGACAGGGTGGAACCTGTGGGGACAACCAGGGGAGGGGAGATGAGGAAAGCAGGGGAGGGGAGGTGTCTGGAGTGAAGGGAAGGGAGAGGAAAGGAGTCTTCCCCAAGTGTTTGTTTAACTGGTTGTCTTCTTTGTATCTCACTAGCCAAATCAGTAATTAAAAGTTTATGTTAACTGGCAATAAATCAAATCAAATTCCCTGAGTCAAGACAGTTTTGCCCACAACAACAGGCAAGTTTCTGAATTAATAGGATTCAACTGCTACTAAGAAATTAATTTAGGCACAGAGCGGTATTTGAGAGCTACACACATCATCCTGTATTATCTCTCCAGTCACTAGATAGCATATTCTATTTAATTTTAAAGGGTATGTTTTTAAAGGAAGACTCATTACTAACTCGATAATCATCACTTGCTGGGTTGTTAACTAACTGTTACTAGCTAGCTGTTAGCCACTGCTGATTTCATTGCCTGGACATTCCAGTGTAGGTCACAAACTCAGGGTGAAGAGGCAGGAACAACTGTTTTAGAAACACCTGAAATGTTTTGCTCAAATGAAGAACTGAAAAGGGACACTAGAAAAAAAAATGGAAAAAAGGGAAATAAGGAGAAACTTATAAAAAAGTGTATATGATGCCTGAAGAGAGGAGTGACAAAACACACGCAGAAGAAAGCGGAACAATCAGCAAATCAATGTACCTTCAAGCAGGAAGCACCAATTTCAGTTTGTGAAATACCTTGTTAATAAAAACAAGGTACATAAAATCCTTCTTTAAAAATAAGAAAAAAAATCGTACCCAAGAGAAGCGATTCACCAGCATTTCCAGATTCTTCTCCTATGTTCCCAAATTTATGGAGCCTGGGTTATAAAGCACTGATGTGGAAAAGGCTTCTAGATGGCTTATGTCTTTGCATGGCAAATAAAACACCACTTGGTACACTGAAATCCTCTGAGACACCTGCCAAAGGAGGTAACAAGACAAATCTCACATTTCTAAAATAAAATTATACCTAGTTATTGAACAATACAAACTGTCTGAAGAATTCAACATTGGCCACAAATACCCCAAAGCTATCAGATACGGCCTGTGCTCACAGCAGAGGAATGACTCACATACAACAAAGTACTATCCTGTGCCAAATGGTGGCCATCATCTGGGAAAATTTCTGCAGGATAATTACTTGAAGGAGCAAGTTGAAGTGAGCTGGGCACACACTCTGTCACTTGTGCAGATTGCTAGTGAGAGGCACCTATTATTTTTTGACAGCTGCTCAACCATCTCGGTCCTCTTCCTACCAAACAGGTGTTTCCATAAAAGCCAGAATTTGCATTAACAGCAACTCCACAGCAATTTCAACAGAAACCATGTTTCAGCTGAGACTGAATTTACTACTACAAATAAAGGGCTTGATTCTCCCCAGCAGGAAACGCTGAGCGATTATTTCTGGTGTGGTTCCTGTCAGGCAGACACACAACCTGGGCGGGGGGGGGGTGCACGGGGTACCTCCCACTTAATAAATAAAAGCGCAGGAGCACGCCAGCGCTGGGTGCGAAGCCGGTTTCTTACGAGACGAGGCAGGTCGGATGGAAAGGCGACCGAGGAGGGCGCCACGATAGAGCAGCGCCAGAAAGCAACCCCTGCAGGCGGGGCCGGGGGGCAGCGGGGAACCCGCCCGGGTGCGAGAAGCGTCTCTCCGCCGTGGGGGCTGGGGAGCCGGCAGAGGCTCGGCACCTCCGCGGAGACGTCGCGCAGGGGGAGAGGGTCGGGCAGCCGCAGCAGGCAGAGGGACGGGCCGGAAGAGCGGCGGCGGCGGGTCCGGCGGCCCGGCGCTGCCAGCCCCGAGGCTGCCGGGGCAGGGCGAGAAGGAGCGAAGGGCCTGGGGCAGGCGGGAGGAACGGCGAGGAGGCGGGAGCAAAGGGCGGCAGCCGCTGGGGTCACGGCACCACGCGGCCGCCGCTCGCCCGCCCGCCCTCCCGCCGCGGGAGCCCCGGAGCGGGCCGCGGAGAGCCCGCTGCAAGCCGGGGGGGGGAAGTTGCCCCGAGGCCGGACTCCCCCGCCCGCCGCCTCGGCCCGGCGGCCAGGCTGGGAGCGGGGGGCCGGGAGCGGGGGCTTAGGAGCCGGCCCCCGTCGCGGAGGCCGCGGCTGCCGGGGGAGGGCGCGCCTCCGCCCGCCGCCAGGCAGGAGCCGGGGAGGGGGGTGCCACTTACCCGCACGCCGGCACGGGAGGACGGGCCGGGCGCCAGCGCCGCGGGGAAGGAGGCGGCGGCGGCAGCGAGAGCGAGCGGCGCGGGCCCGCCCCGGCTCCGCGTGTGCGGAGGCGGCCTCCTGCCTGCGCCCGCCCCCGGCCGGCCCCGCCGCCGCAGCGGCCCGGCCCGGCCCGGCCCGGCCCAGCCGGCGGGGAGCGCTCCCGCCCGCCGCAGCCATTTGCCGGCGGCGGCGCCTCCTCCGCGGCCCGGCCGACTCCCGCAGAGCCGCCGCTTTGCGGTAGGGGGCTCGGCCGCGGCTCCCGGAGGGAGAGGCCCCGGCGCCGGCCGGCGGTGCGGGTGCTAACGCGGAAGGAGGCAGGTGGCCTCGCGGCGAGATGCCGTTAGCAGGACGCCTTGCCACAGCTTCATCGTGTTTAATTAAAGGCCTTCCAGGCGGGGCCACCCGCACGGGTGGGTGTCGGGGAGCGGCGGCCCCGGCTGCTTCCAGCGAGGGCGAGGTGGGTGCGGGGGGGGGAGGTGGTACCCACCGAGGGGCTGCTCTTGCCCAGGCTTCTGTCAGCTCTGGCCTGCTGAGGCTTCCTTTGACAGTAAAAACCTGTTTGAGGCATCTAGGGGAAGCGGACAAGAATTTACAAAAGAACGGCAACTTTACAGAAAAAGTTGAATTTCCAAAATACAGCCATAGCCAAAACAGGGAGTCATGTGCATGAGAAAGTGGCCTTCCTGAGCTCCCCTAATGTACAAAACGGATTGCGCTAATTGAACATTAGTCCCAGGACACTGGCATGTTTCAGTAACATTTCAAAACCTACACCCTATCTATGCAAATCATACTACCATTTTAAAACTAAATAAAACCAGGCCCGATCTGTACTATGAGTCGTTCCTGACATTGTCAAAATGTCATCTTCTACCCTCCTTTCTATTTTAAGCAGTGGTGCAAAGAACATCTTTTTGTTAACTTCAACACGTATTATTTGTCTTTAAGACCCTTTGGGTCATACCTTAATCCTAGCCAGCCTCAGACTTTCTCTTTGCCAAGCTATTAACACCACTCTAACTTCTCATACTTCTCATTCTCTAGTTGTATTCTATTCATCACACTCGTATGTGATGACACAACTGCTATGCATATATGGGTGACTTATTTTCTCATCCCTTGTACTTACTTTCTTGTTCTACTCCAAGAGGGGAGGTAACACAATGGAGTACTTTGGTTTGGATTTAAAAAATCGCAGGTACGCGTGCATTGCTCTATGGCTGGCTTATAAAAGACCACATCGAGGAAATGCATGTTGCACTTAGAAAGGAAGGAGCACCAATTTGTGGCTATCCTTAGTTCTGGGTGGAGATGGATCCATAGAGATTTATTTTATCAAGTACTAGGGGATCAAAGCTTTGTCTTTATCACAGAGCTTTCGTTTACCCCTGTCCACCCTTCACACTTGGAATTTAAATAACCTACTAGAAACCAGTAGGGGTATCAGGAATGGGTTTCATGTGCTCCTGTGAACAGGTCAACAGTGGACTGGAAACAGCAATAGACATTAGCGATCCACAAGGCAGAGTATGGTACCTCTGAAGACTGTAGCATCACTGAGGAATCCAGAGCTAGGACTACTATTGTCCAACTCCCACCTGTCTTGGTGGTAGGAAAAAAAAGACCTATGCGTCCTTTGAACATTGCTGTCATCTGACCAATTACTATAGCCGCGGTATGTAGATGTTGAAAACTAGTTCCTCCACCTCTCCCAGGCAAACACATAGTATCTGGCTGGGGGATCCTTCAGCAAGACTTCTACGCATCGGTCCGACTTTTTTTTCTCACGTAACTTTTTGCTTCTTTCATCTTGCGTGGGAGAATTTCCCTAAAATACTTATTTTTCCTCCTCTGAATTCCTACATTAAGTACATCCCTGTCTACAACATCCTTGTCAGTCATTAAGTAGCTTGTATGTTACAACCTGTGCTTGGTATGATAATTACCCTACAGTTAGGTCTCCCTGTTGACTATGTTCATCTATCATCCATTATGATTAGCTTGGATTGAATAGAATTTGGAGTGGTATGAAGTGCCTCATGCAGTGAAGAACCAGCGTTTTGAAGGACCTGCAGGTGCTACCACAAGGAAAATAGCTAATAATATCATTACTATGCATTTCTCAGGTTTTCTAATATATTCAGCAAAGTTTATTACTCCTTTCTCAATACCAGTAAGCAATCTGACATATTAAGTGACTATTTGCCTATGTCTGAGAATCTACAAACAAAATCTTTGAGACCATCCTTCCTATGGTTCAGGGTCTAGAAGGAGGGACTCTCTAGTTCTGCTTCTGAGATAAAACTGAGCCATTCTGGCAAGTAGAGACCATCAGTACTTAAAAGATGGCATGCTCAGTCATCTTCTGTTATGGTCTACCCCTAACATGGTTTCCAAGTGCAAGCTGGCAAAGGGCACGCAGTCATCACTGATTTCTCTTTCCATTAGTCAAGTGCTCCTTTTACATACAGAAGTATAGTGTAAAATGTAAGAAAATAATGATATGGCTGCAACTTCAGCTTTATTTTTTAACTCTGGTTGGTTTAACAATTAAAAATACTCTGCTATAAATGGTCTAACATACCCGTCAGGTGGTATTATTAAAACATTTTTTTCATCTCAATTAAAATGTGAGTATCCGTATGTTCCCATAGAAACTTCATTTAATGCAACCTAAAGGAAGTTTGTTTTGTGGAAAAAAATTATGAGCGACCATAGTTATGGCTGTAATAAGCTTATAATGTCTTCCAGTCTCAGGCTCCCCAGGAGGGGCAGTCAGGATAGCACATACTGGCAGATGGGAGCATAAATCTAGCTAGGAAGAGAACACAAGTGAGAAGTATGTTGAGTCAGTCTCCCCCGAAGATGCTCCTCAAAAACCCAAAGGTACAAAGTTGAGCTGTTCCCACTCCATAGAATGAAAAAATAGTAAAACAGAGCAGCAATAACTGCACTCACTCTTCTTCAGTTTTATGCCTCTCAGGGGCACAGACAATCAGGAAGATAAGTTGTAATTTTACACCTCTTTGCACCAGCTGCACTTAACTGGTCTCATTTTTACCTGTCACTAATAGCACCAGAGAGAATTAAAATGAAAGAACTATTAAAAGCCTAATGTATTTTTCATATGTAGGTTGTTTGCATTTCTAATGCTTATTTTGAAGCCTTGCATGAAGTGAAAAGTGGAGGTGATAATTCATTACCATGCAAAATCTAAAAGTACAATATTATGAAAAAAAATCAGGGGTTTTTTGGAGATAGAGAACTTAATGCACAAGGTGAGTAATTTCAGTGAGGAGGTTCTCTGAAGAATGTTGAAAACAGTCCAAAAAGAATCACACAAATTTCCAAAATAATGACAAAAAATGGTTTTCAGAGAACACAAATTATCAAGGGTTATAGTGCTTTAATAGGCTATCACCTCTAAGTTGATTCTTCCACTTTTCCCCCATTCTTTTTTTTAAATGAAAAGCTGCTTATTTTTCAAATTCATGTCTCCAAATCCCTTGGTCAATTAGTCTGCAATATGAGAAAGGTGGAAAAGCATCTTATCTAGACAGACAATGAGAATTTTAGGCAGAGAGGACTGGGATTTTTTTGACCAAGTTTGTTCCTCTCTAAAAAATGAATGATATAAAGGTAGCTGTAAACAAGTCATCAGCTACTGTGCTGTATGCGGTAATTTTAAATTAAGAGTGTATGTGACTATAGAAGATCAAGTAAAACCTTAACCATACTGGGAGGTAACCGTGAAATGTTATTTTCTTTTTGTACCTTTGTTTCACTGTTAGAAGTTTGATTCAGGGATGTTGTAAAGCTTTGCAGCAGCGTAGGCAAAACAGGATGTTATCGCCCCCAGATCGAGTATCTTTGAGTGGCAGCGTTCAGTTTTTTGCAAAGACAGACAGTAAAGAGCAAGTATTACAAGAAACAGGAATCTGAGCTGGGGGGGATAATTATGTATTCCTGCCTCCCCCGCAACTGCCCGGGAAGGCCTTTCACCTCCACGGGCTGAAAGACCTCTCCGTGTATTTGGGAGGAGGCCAGCAGCGGAGACAGGACGCAGAGCCTGAGGAGCGAGCGCCCAGCAGGGCCGGCTGCTGCCGCGGCTCTCCCGCAGCCCGGCTGCCGAGCGGGGCGGGCGGGGACCCCCCGCACCCCGCGGACCCCCCGCCAACCTGCTGCCGCCCACGTAGGAGGGAGAAGGGAAGGCTGCGAAGGGGGAGGGAGAAAACGAGCTATCCCGGCAGCTCATGCTGCTCAAGCGCCGGCCTGCACGGTAGCAGAGTGCGCTGCTCTCTGAGTGCCTGCCTGCCCTGCCCTGTGCCTGCTGTCACGCTGCGTTTTCCGGGATTTTTTTCTTTTGGCTGCCTTGGATCACTGTTACTGGTGTGAAATTTCGTCCCCTATTAAGCTCCCGGTAAATAGTGTTGTCCTCAGTACGACTGGATCTGGTCACTTAAAGCACTTTAGAAGTCACAGCATTCGTGTCAAACATTGACAGACATGAAACTGAAATGGATTATGGCAATACCTGTGGTATTTTTTACTCATAACGGTGAATGACTTTAAAAATCTCATTCCCCATCATCCGTACAGAAAATCCTGATACCCACGTTTGGTTAACTTCTAGGCTGTAGCCACATAGTAGTATTCCCTCTTTACATGCCTAATTCTTCACATAGTTTGTGGATGGTAAAATCCAGAACACAAGCAATCCTCCACTTCTCTATCACCCTTCTCTTTCCTGCTGCCTGGAGATACTATTGATACTTCATTCACTTACGGAGTTGTCCAAACCGATTAGCATTGGCAAAAGTAATCCCTGTGTCCGCCTGGCTACTTGACAAAAGGAGCACAGCTGACTTCACGTTACTGTCTAGAAGGAGTACAGTAAACGCTCGTGATTTCAAACAGGAAATAGGTAACAGGAACATATTCCACCACAGTGTCATTTCACAACAGCTTGTTTAGCTGGGCATTTACACTGGGCCAGTGCATCGTACTGGGACCACACAAATAACCTCTCCTATGCAGTTAAGGATGAGGACCAGAATCCTGAAATATCCCAGCAAAGTTTGCCTGTTATATGGAGTGAGAGGTACTTGCCAATTTTTAATCATTGAGCTTAGTGACTGGCATGACATCATTTTTTTTGTCAAGGAAATTACTTACAGGCACTTGGAAGGTCTGTAAGGAGGTCAGGAGGCTGTCTCAGTGGGAAACTTAGAGTATGCCTTTCAGCGAACCTGGTCTCTCGGGTACTTGCTTGGTGGTCAGTTGGGAAGATGGAGTATGTTGTTAGAGCAATCACCTTCACTGTATTTTTCAGTGTACAAAATTACCTTTTAATTATGAAATAAGTTCAATATTAGGGAGGATTCTGCTCTGAGACTAAGCTTGGCTGTGGGGCACAGTGGAAGTCATATAGTGGGCTGATACAGTGGTTGGCTTGAGTCTGTTTCTTGTGTCAGACACTTGCCAATGTTGCTAATGAATAATAGGGGGAAAAGAAATCTGAAAAAGCCCTAAACTGAGTGATAAAATAGAATATTAATTTCATGTTTCTGCTGCCAGATAGTCAGGCAATCCATGGTGTTAGTACACAGGGTTTAAAATATTGAGAGAGAAATTCCAAATATGATTTTTAGTATCCAGATAACCTCTGAATCTAAACTCTAATAAAGCTTTTCACCAAAATGACATGTTAATTTGTCAACACTATATGCAGACTCTTTTGTTAAAAAAACATTTACTTCTGCAGAAAGGCACCCAAAACCCGTACTATTCATGCTACTCTGTTTCTGTGGAAACTGTCTGTTGGAGTGGAATAGGAAAAACGGGGGGGGGGGGGGGGGGGAGAAGGAGAGGTGAAGTGGTTTTGGCTGAAGTCCAGCTGGCCAGTCACAGTTTCAGCTGGGGTAACTCAGACAAGCAAGCTCTCAATGCTGAAGTCCAGACAGTTTTCTTCCCTCCTCCTTTTTAACTTGGAGCGAGGGAGGAGTCTGGTTCAGCAGAAACCATTCAGAAAGTGGTTGCTCAAGCAATTTATCTGGGTTTTTCCCTGATTTTTACTCATATTAAAGAGGTGATACTTACAGATTTTTTAATGCAACAAGAATTTTAGTCAATCAGTAATGTTAGGCAATAGCTACCTAAAATGGTAGAGCAAGGTTTGCTCTGAAATGAGCCTTCCATTGACAGACATGTTGCACAGTCACTGGCCCTCTGAAAAGCACCATTGTATCCTTGAAAGGACACTCTCCTCTTCCAAGACTGAAAAGACACCTTTTTATCATTCTGGGGCTTCCAAAATATGCATGTTTTTGACGAATTACTATGAAAGACAGGACAGTCTTGACAAATAAACTCAGCTCTTTATTTTCTGTTCCCTGATACTGTTTCACTGACAGTCATATTGCTTTCTCCTAGAGTAAGACAACTTTCTTAAAAATAATATCTAAATTAACAAAAGAATATATTGTGAATTTTTTCTATTTTTAATCAATATTTGCCTGTTACCTGTGGGTGTGGGTCAGGGTAAAAATTCTAACATGATACAGTTGTGATTGATGGCCTTACTCTGTAGAAGGTGGGGGGGGGGGGCTCTGTTTCTATCACACACACAGAGAAAATGACCGGACTGTCATTGCAGTCTGAGGCTCTAGGTTGGAGAGCCTGGGCATTTTCCTGTCTAGCCTCAGTATGCACATACTGTCACAGAAGACCAAATGGAAATGTGCGGCATGTAACATTATGTCCAAATTTCAGTAGAGAATTCTGAATTACTGCAGGAAAAGAGGAAGGAACAGAAAAAGTAGCTTGCAAGAATGGAGATTACAGGGAAAAAGTAACTAAGGAAATGACATTATCTTTTCAAATTCAGGCATAAGTGTGCACAGACCCAAGAATTCTGGAAGAATTTCTTACAGGTAGAAGCTAAAGGGAAGGGCCAAACTCACAGGGACAGTAGCTGTGCATGGTCAGGCCTCTGCATGGAACACCTAGTTCTTGCTCTGCTGCTTCTACAGGTTCTTAGTAAGACACTAAAATCTCTTCAAGTCTCTCTCTAATCTCTATGCACGGGAGTTAGCAGTGAAACATGAAGAGAGGTAACTGGAACAATTCAGGGAATCCTGCTGCCCTTTCCCCCTGTATGCCTGTAGTGTGTTGTGCTGTGCATGGAAGAAGCAGGAAGGGAAAAGAGAAAAAAGCAAAGCAGGCAGTTGGTATCAGACACCAGTGCTGCCTTCATTCTTTTGTGTATTAATGTTTTCATAAACTACAACTGAGTTGCAGTTCAACCTAACTTTTGAGTTTCATTTGATTTGTAAGCCATTCTACATTTTAGAAAAGTGTTCATTGTTCACAGTTGGCAGATCTGATTGCATTCCTCTTTAGGTTATTCAGCCTGTGAGTTTGACAGCTTAAGAAATATCTGTTTTTTGAAGTGCTTATTGCTGTTCACCCATTTGTACTGAATAGGAAGTTCAGGCCACACAAAGACATTATTGATACAGTCAGAACATGCCAGAAAATACATTGAAGCAACACTCCATTAACCCAAGTTAGGTAGTGCAGAAAAGTGATCACATTTATATCAATATATACTTTAGGAGACAAATTAGCCTTTTATTCACTGTAATCCATAAAATTCATCAGGCGCAAAACAGAAGGCATTAATCAGCAGCTATTTGGCTCTACACTCCTCCCTACAATAGGGTCTGGAACTGCCCTTTACAAACTGAGAAAGTGTGGAAAGCTCTCTCCAGTGCAGTATGAAAGTCCCATTTGAAAATCATGTCAGCCATGCTAAGTAAACAACATTCACAGAAACACTGTGGCTCACTGCTGGACTGCAACAT
Source organism: Buteo buteo (assembly GCF_964188355.1). Classification (NCBI taxonomy): domain Eukaryota; kingdom Metazoa; phylum Chordata; class Aves; order Accipitriformes; family Accipitridae; genus Buteo; species Buteo buteo. The sequence continues at coordinate 14,951,493 of NC_134174.1, read as the reverse complement.
CACACAGCAGCCATAGGTGGCCAATTTCTATACAGCAACTTTCCTGTGCACAACACACTCCTCTGTGGATAGACTGTTCTTTGCATAGGTCCATTAAGTTTTCGTGCCACTGTTAGTCATCACTGGTCTACAAACAATAATTCCACTCATCTTCGTGGTGTTCGTTTTCCTGCTACAGAAATACAGTTGTGGATAGAGTGGCAATTACAACATGGATTATCTTGTACAAATGCACTGTATTTCCAATGCTTTCTCTCTTGCTGACAACCACATAGTCTAATAAACCACCAAAGCTTCTTCCTGCATCTTGAAGCAGCCCTCTACATAGCTGCTCAATCACATACTCACTTAGGATACAATCAGAAGAGATCCCTTCAAAAAAAATCCATAGTAAGTGTGTATTTCTACGAAATGCATTTATGTAGTGTGTGGGCAGCAGCTGCAACCTCTACAGCATACAGTATTTGCCAATGATACGATACTAAGAAAAAATGCCCTACAACACACTGCAGACAGATTTTTAGAAGGGTTCTGCTCCAGGTAGGTTGAGGAAAACTGAATTGGCTCCAGGTAGTTCAAGGTAACCAGCTCACAGTTCTGTACCCAAGTTAAAAGAATTTACGTTCAGGATTTTTCATAACTTTTACAAAAACTGCAGACATGACAAGGGCAAGTCTCATAAATACCATCCTGCTCAATAACTGCTTATTGATAAAGGCATGCTCAGTTTTTCTCAGCAAGACTTGCCATATAAATATACAGTCAATAAGCAGGCAGCTTGACTGACTGCATGGCTGCAATTGAAACAATGCGCCCTAAGCAAAGTTGCAGCTCAGACTAATGAATCCTCGATTTGCTTTAAAGAACAAGATGCCAAATTCTGATTTTCTATTGTAATGCTAGACAGTTCACACAACTGACATAGAGGCGGTTGGACTTTCTGAGCTAAGAATACCCACAAAAGATCTGTATTTATTTGACTTCAAATATATTTGAGACACACTGGTAAAAAATGTGAACAGAATTCAGACATTGGGAAGAATGCAGTTCAACTAGTCCACAAAAGAATAAATGAGAAGATTTGAACTTGGTGCAAACAAGACAGTATTATTCTAGAATCACAACCCTGCAATTTCTCTTGCATCCCTCAATCAGAATCAAGGTGTAATAGGGTTCAATGCCCATTTTAAAACCTTTCTTACTTATAAATCACAATATGTTCATTAGCTTAAAATAAACGTGACAACAATTGAACTAATTTCTGATCACTCAACTTATCAAATTTGTAAAGCCAGAACTCTCTGATTTTCAAACCATGTCTTCTCAAGTTTGAAAATCCCAAGACAGCGTCCAAATTACACAATCATTTATACCAATTTCTTCTAATTTTAAACACTGATTCAAATTCAGACTGGAAAAGGTTCTTCACTGAGAGGGTGGTCAGTCACTGGAATAGGGTCCCCAGGGAAATGGTCACGGCATGGAGCCTGTCAGAGTTCAAGGAGAGTCTGGAGATGCTCTTAGTCATGTGGTTTAGTTTTAGGTAGTCCTGCGAGGAGCAGGGAGTTGGACTCAATGATCCTTAAGGGTCTCTTCCAACTTGAGATATTCTATGATTCTAAGTTCAACAGGCAAATTTTAAAGAAAAGATGTAGAAACCCCAGCCAGAAGTTCCATTTTCAAACAACTTTGGCGATTAAGATGCAGATAGGTTCCATTAAAAAGTACTAAGATGCTGGTCTATGAAACCACTACTTTGTTTCATGAGTAATAAAACCAATGAAGATAATTTTTTGACAAATTTGTATCATGTGTTCCCTACATCTTCCCACCATGATGCCATCAAAATATTCTCCCAGTATTTCTCTTTGTCTCCTGCACTTCCTTCCAATGCCCTCAGCTCCCTTCTGTATCTCAACTGCCTTCCCCCCACCTTGTGATATTTCTAGTTCATTTGTACATTGTTCTAGGTGCCACCTTTGCCCTCTGCTTGCCCTTTTCCAGCTTATTGCCTGGACCACAGTAGGAGAATGGGTTGACTCACTGGTGAGGATGCAGCAACTCCTGCCAAATAGAGTAGAAGGCTCCTGAGTTCTCCTTCCCTTGCTGTCAATGGAGACATTAATAGTGTCTATCCTTAGTGTCCTCATAGTAACTTTGACACTTATAACCTTCTGCCAGCTTCATTTGAAATTGGACAATGAATTAAAAAAATATCAGATGCGGACCAACCCTTTATGCAAAACCTGTTTTCTTAGAAAATATGTGAAGAAAATATTAATACAAATACTATAAAAAATTAAAACATGAGTAAAATAGCAATTAAAGTAGCTTTAGGGATTATTCACTTAGATATTTTAATTAGTTTAGAGTATTAGATTGCTTGCACTCAGTACAAATAAATAATTTTCCACTTCAGAAAAATAACTTAAGATTATAATTTAGAAAGAGGTTAAATGAGTTATGAGATGAATAAGATTTGGAGTTAAAACTTTAAGAACCTGGCTAAAAATTTCTGACATTTGCAAATGTGCTGGTGCTAGCATTTCTTGGCATTTTAAAATGACTGTGTTGCGAGCTGTAGTACTTATGCAAGGGATAGAAATTTGACGTACATTTCTATAAATAGAAATATATAGATATAGTTTTTCTATAGATAGTGTTCAGATTCAACACTTTTGGCCCTACAAAAGGATGATTTTCCAATTTAATTAAATACTGCTTCAATAAAAAACTCTGTGGTTAACTAAGTGTCTGGTCTTCATTAATAGATGTCTTTGTTTTATTGCTGAGAAAACAAACAGAAATGCAGCATGATAACAAACATGAAACTTTTGAGATATAGCTGTTCTGCAGAGTTTTCAGACATTGCAAACAGAAGTTGAGAGGTAGGGTACCACCACCTCATTAATTAAATTAAACCCTCCTTAAAGGATGGAAGTAGTAAAAATAGAGATGTTTTTAAATTCCAAGTGCTTAAATATACTGGGTGAATTGTTGCTATATACAAATTGGGATTATTCCTTTAGTCAGAGGTCAAGCCTAGAAAGCCCCCACAAAAGTAATTCTTAAGAAACAGGAAGTTAATGATAATGCTACTTTCAGAAAAACAGGGAAAGAATCTGAAATATCTGTGCTCTTTTACTGTCTGCTGGGAAGGCATGATTAAGCAGTGATTAAATTCAGAAAAAAAGAATTCTCATCCACACAGTATTCAAGAAACTCATTATTAATCTAAAATGCTCTAAACTTTCTCAAGTCCTGTCTAAACTGCAGAAGTGTTGTGCTGCACAATATACCCTAACTCTGGTTCCTTAGTTCCTCCAGACTGGAGACCAGACCAGAGCACAGTACAGCTGCTTTCTTGCCTCATGCACAATTCTTATTCCACCCATCAAAACCAGGTGGTGGAGAAGGTCAAGTGTGGCTGGATTTCATTTAAATGTAAGGCTGAGAAATAGCTGGGGCTTCTGGGTCCTGAATTTCAAATTGACTCAGTGATCTACTGGCCAATGAGACTGAAATGTATTGCTACATGACAGACTGTAATTTAGGGTCTAGGATCACAGAAATAGTTCTCAGCTTTGCAGATCCTGTATAACTACAGCTTGTATTAAAAAATTTAGGCTAACTTTAACTAGTTAGCTTGCGTTTATCCAGCAGTGTAGCCTGCTAATTTTCTAGGTTACTAATTCATTAATTCAGTAATTTAGCACAGAGTAACCACAGGTCACCAACAACAGGCTGCTGCTATAGTACCCAGGCTGGCTCATTTAAAGATAATGCAGACCTGCATATGCAAGTTGCACCTGTACCTTTGTCTGCAGTGGGGGTTTAAAAAAATTTCAGGAAGGGATGTTTCATCCTGACAACAAAAAAGTAAAATTATTAGGCTATGATGAAAATCTGAGCCATTTCTTCTCAGAGAGAGGAAAAGTTAAGAGTTACACAAGGCCACTGATGTCCAAAAACAGGATAGGAGAGGAAACAGAGCTTATACTTTTACACCTTGTGATCTCTTCCTGAAAGTCATATTAGGAAATGTTCTTGAAGTCGTCTGAGTTTAGTCTTATCTGCATAGCTAAGGGGATAGATTAGTCATGTTTTGTTTACTTGGTATCCATCCCACCTATTTTGCAGTGTGAACATGAATCACAGCATGTGCACTGTGATGCTATTCTGCACAATTCAATACAACTTCTATTTTCATCTATTTATTAATTTTCCATTTACCTCCTGAGTATGAGGAACCATACAGCAGTTTAAGCCCCTGTTTTCACGTGACTTTCCATTTCTGTACAGCTATTTCATTCAAGCAATGCAAAAAGAGACCTCTGGGACAGCTGTGTTCCAGCATGCTGTGAGCTAGCTGGAGACTGGCAGTTGTGCAAGGAACAAGTGTTCCTCTAGGGTGAGCACAGCCAAAAGATAATTCTGGAGGGCATACTCTTACAGATTATTATTGTCCTGGTTTTGGCTGGGATAGTGTTAATATTCTTTTTAGTAGCTGGTACAGTGTTATGTTTTGAATTTGGCATGAGAATAATGTTGGTAATACACTGATGTTGTCAGTTGTTGCTAAGTAGTGTTTAGACTAAGTCAAGGATTTTTCAGCTTCTCATGCCCAGCCAGCAAGAAGGCTGGAGGGGCACAAGAATTTGGGAGGGGGCACAGCCAGGACAGCTGACCCAAACTGGCTGAAGGGATATTCCATACCATGTGATGTCATGCCTAGTATATAAATTGGGGGAGTTGGCCAGGGGAGGTGGATCACTGCTTGGGAACTAACTGGGCATCAGTTGGCGAGTGGTGAGCAATTGCATTTTGCCTCACTTGTTCTGTATATTCCAATTCTTTTATTATTTTTATTGTCATTTTATTATTGTTATTATTATCATTATTATTTTCTTCCTTTCCGTTCTATTAAACTGTTCTTATCTCAATCCATGAGTTTTACTTTTTTTCCCGATTCTCTCTCCTGTCCCACTGAGTGTGGGGGGTGAGTGAGTGGCTGCGTGTTGCTTAGTTGCTGGCTGGGGTTAAACCACAACAATTATTTTTTGTAAGTTTGAGTAGGAAAGGATCAAGCAGGGAGTAATTCAATGCCAGAAAAAGAAAATAAAATGCATCTACTGGCACATTCACACTGGACAGCTTCTGAGGCAGAACAGTTTGTCTCAGATCTTAGATTGGGGCAAAAAGGGCTGTACTGTAGGAAATTCCTGCAGCAAAGGTAGTGAAGTGGTAACCTAGATATGGAGCAGACCTCAAAAACAACCAAATGGACAGAGACCATGGATTTATCAAAGGACAGGGTCACGCAGAAACAGAACTGATAACAGAGCCACCAGGTAAAAGGTCTGTTCTTTGTTATGGATAGAATTACAGCATCACCGCAGTATAACCTATGCAGGTATTAATGTGGGGGACAGCAGACGGCATAGTATGTCCCTTCCTTTGGTCAAGGACAGGAGTTGTATCACTCCCCTGACTCCTTTTCCCCCTTATGCTCCTTATTCTGGTATGTATGTACACATATGATCCATGTGGGATGTGGGTATGTGCACATAAATTCCAACTGGGGAAAATTTACCTATGCAATTAACAATTTACTCTAGCCATGGTTTAACTGGGAACTATCAAACTTATTCAAAGCTGGGATTAGATGCTTAGTGAGAATCAAGTGCCTATCCTTTTATCTATACCTACTAAATTCTGTGAGTGTCACACAGGTACTAGCATTAAAGTGCTGTTCAGGGAGTATCCATGGTAAGTCCCACTTGTATTAAGTGAAGAAATAATTTTGTGCTTGCAGTGTTTGGCCTTCTGTGACTTTTAGTTCACACTATGCTTTCCAGCCAAAAAAATAAGAATCAGATTTATTTGTAGCTAGCCTTGGCATCCTAATTCAGTGTCCTTTTAATGTTCAGCTGTATATTTTCCCTGTTCCTGCTTGATGAGTCTTACAAGTGATTGAAATATGAGAAAATCACAGTGGTCAGTGAAATTGCTGGAGAGACCTAACTTCCTGTATCTGTTCTACAGATTATTGGCTCTCTCCATTCAGTGCTTTGCTAATTGGTCACCAGATTATAATAGTCTTCTACCAGATGCCAGGAAAAATTGTTTCTTCTTGTAATCTGGGACCTCCAACTGATTAATATATCCTCATGGCACTGCTGTTTGAAACCTTAACTGGTAAACATCCCTTTTATCTGACAGTCCCAGTCCCTCAGCAAGGGCCTCCTAACCATCAAAATTTCTGTGTAAGAATGCATTAATATGAAATACTATAGGCTCTGTAGACTGGCGGCATGGGATATAACTGTTTCTAAACAGAAAAGAGAGACGAAATGAAAGCATAGTAAGCACATAAAATATTAATTTAAGGCTTAGTATGATACAAAGTGTTACAGGGGTGGTACTTTTTTTCTTTTCTCTCTGTGGGCAAAATCATATTTGGTGAAAAGGACCCTGATCCAGCAAAGATTAAAAAAAACCAACAAAACCAAAACAAAACCAACAAAGATTCAAGGATAACCTGCTGCAAATAAGCCTTGGACACAGGCCTAATGTGCATCTTGAGTTCTACTGAAAAAGGAGCTGGGAAGAAGGAAAAAGTGGTTGACAATAGTTTAGAGAACAACTGGAAAGTTAGAATACACAAGTTACAAAATCAAGTATAGTTTCCTGAGTTGCTCTTTCCCCTCATGTCCAATAAGCTGCAGTCCCCACATCTTTACCAGGCTGTATGTGATATACAGGGGACACATACTTCACATCATCAGGTTCTTCCTTCAGCTGTCTAAGCAATTCCAGATTTTAAAGGGTAATAGCCAACCATAAACTCCTGAAATGGAAGACCACCTGGACAGACATACTTCTTCTATGTGAGGACCAGGCTGGCTCTAGAGAAAAGGAGAACAGTATGCTGGCAGTGCAGATTTCCATTACAATTGAGATTATTGTTAATTTCACCACAAATAAGATTTTTGCATATTTTTCTTATTTGCAGGTAGATTTCCAGTACTATTTCATTCGGTACTTTAGTTTGTAACAGAATTCTTGATCTTGAACTATGTATTATTTTGGGGAAGGAAAGAAGAGACAGGGAGCCTTTTTCAAAGTTTTGAACAGGGCAGACAAAGATGCTATAACCAGAACAGTATTAGATGAACTGGGATGTGGACAAAACCATTGACAACATCACATTTCCACATGGATTTCAACTACAATTCAAAGGAAGAGAGAGAAAAGGCACACTCTGTTCTCCTGGATTGTCAGTGATAAGAGGCATGCTGTGAGTGTATCCACTGGATTTAGCAGTGTATTGAGTTCACAGTATAATTTCTTGTTTCTGTCCCCATAAAAATGGTACAGTGCATTCAGAAATGGTACAGTGCATTGTTCCATTGAATGCAAATAGCACCGAGCATATTGGTAAACAAATAGATTTGGATGTACCCTACCCTCAACTAATCAGATGTGCATTCTGTTACTATTTTGCAATTGGTTCTTGCCATTCTGCCTTTAAGACTGTTTTCTGCAATTGTGTTCTTACTTTAAGAATAATGCATAAGGTAGGACAGAGGAGGAGATTTTAGGAAATGGACTTATATGCCTACTGTAACTAGTGTTTGAAGGGAATAAAAGCTGTTATTTTCACAACAGGTTAAAGTCAGTTATCTGGACAAAGAATAAATCATCCTACAATGGATTTCTTCCTCACTAGGAATTGAAATAGCCATGATCTTTTAATTTTGTGCTTTATACCTCTCTGTATCAGGGCAGCCCAGCTAGTCAAGTACTGAGTGCTCTGGAAGGTGAGTAAAAGTCTTGATACTTAGAAGTTACTGTAAATAGATCATAGTCATAGAATCATAGAATGGTTTGGATTGGAAGGGACCTTAAAGGTCATCGAGTTCCAACCCCCGTGCCATGGGCAGGGACACCTTCCACTAGACCAGGTTGCTCAAAGCCCCATCCAACCTTGTAGCGTTCGCTACATATCAAGGTGCCGCGATTAGATCACTGGTCGGCCTGGACCAGGGAAAGAGACAGATAACACACACAGTGTGAGCACTAACTTCTGCCTTTTATTGCGCAGTTAATTCCTTTTATACTAACAAGGGTAGGCGGGATTACAGATATGTCATAAGGCTGCGACTAACACTCCAACTTTCCATGACATCGCGAGATCTTCCGAACGCTGAACCCTACACAACCTGGCCAGGGATGGGGCATCCACAACCTCTCTGGGCAACCTCTGCCAGTGCCTCACCACTCTCACAGTGAAGAACTTCTTCCTTACATCTAACCTAAATCTACCCTCTTTCACTTTAAAGCCATTACCCCTTGTCCTATCACTACAGGCCCTTGTAAAAAGTCCCTCCCCATCTTTCCTGTAGGCCCCCTTTAAGTACTGGAAGGCTGCTATAAGGTCTCCCTGGAACCTTCTCTTCTCCAGGCTGAACAACCTCAACTCTCTCAGCCTGTCTTCATAGGGGAGGTGCTTCTGCCCTCTGATCATCTTCATGGCCCTCCTCTGGACTCACTCCAACAGGTCCATGTCCTTCTTGTGTTGGGCGCCTCAGAGCTGAACACAGTACTCCAGGTGGGGTCTCACCAGAGTGGAGTAGGGGGGAAGAATCATCTCCCTTGACCTGCTGGTTATGCTTCTTTTGATGCAGCCCAGGATATGGTTGGCTTTCTGGGCTGCAAAGGCACATCGCTGGGTCATGTTGAGCTTCTCGTCAACCAACAGCCCCAAGTCCTCCTCTGCAGGGCTGTTCTCAATCCACTGATTGCCCAGCCTGTATTTGTGCTTGGGATTGGCCTGACCCATGTGCAGGACCTTGCGCTTGGCCTTGTTGAACTTCATGAGGTTCACATGGGCCCACCTTTCAAGCCTGTCAAGGTCCCTCTGGATGGCATCCCTTCCCCCCAGCGTGTTGACCGCACCACACAGCTTGGTGTTGTTGGCAAACTTGCTGAGCGTGCACTCAATCCCACTGTCCATGTCACCAACAAAGATGTTAAACAGCGCTGGTCCCAATACTGACCCCTGAGGAATGCCACTCGTCACTGGTCTCCACTTGGACATCGAGCCATTGACTGCAACTCTTTGAGTGTGACCATCCAGCCAATTCCTTATCCACCGAGTGGTCCATCCACAAATCCATCTCTCTCCAATTCAGAGCCAAGGATGTCATACGCGACAGTGTCAAATGGTTTGCACTAGTCCAGGTAGATGATGTGAGTTTCTCTTCCCCTATCCACTAACGCTGTAACCCTGTCATAGAAGGCCACCAAATTTGTCAGGCACGATTTGCCCTTAGTGAAGCCATGTTGACTGTCACCAATCACCACCTTATTTTCCATGTGTCTTAGCATAGTCTCCAGGAGGATCTGCTCCATGACCTTGCCAGGCACAGAGGTGAGATGGCCATATTGTGTGAATGCAGTTTTACAGTGTAGAGATTTTAAAGGCCTGGCTTCAGTAAATACTGCAATGAAGACATAGTCTTTGATGACAATATTTACATTCTTAATGTTTATTATATTTTGCAGCTCTGAAGGCAAAAGCATGTGAATATTTCCTACCACTGTCATTTGTGTTACTACAGTGAATGGCAAAGTGGGTGTAAAACAGGGATAAATCAAACCCGAAAAATCAAGCCCACTGAATTCATTTCTAAGAAACAATGCACAAGGCCAAATTGCAGTGGATTAATTCTTTGTGCTTTGAATGAACATAGCTGACTGTTTATAATATTTTCACAGTTATTTGATGTCACGCATTTTATAGAAGGAGCACAGGGAATTTCACGTGCCTAGAGGTGGATAATCAGTCTTTATTCAGTTCTCTGAAAGTAACAAAGTTCATTTATGAGTGTTCTTTGTGAAAGCTGGAAAGAAATACTAGTTGGCTAACAAGCCAAGCCAGTTCTGCTTTTGTTTTTAACAATCAGCTATAACAATTTCTGCTTTAAAAAAATTCATTTTGCTGTTTTACATGGTGTAGATATGGTAAAGAAATAATCAGATAGAATGAAACTGAATAGCTAGTTCACACATGTTATGAACCAGGCTGGTAATGCCTATGACTATTGAAGCTGGTTGATATTTCACTTTCTAAGATCCAGTTACTTTGTAAATTTGTAAAATTTTGTAAATACTGTTAAATTTGTAAAATCTTAATCATATGGGATGAAATATCCCATGCTGAGTAATGAAATATTCATACTTTTTAAAGAATGTTGATCATATTAAAAGAATCCTGAGATACTTCTTGGAAATGCCCCTCTAGCACAGTAGTTCTTTGGATCCAGTATGTAGTCAAGACTAAGTAAGCAAAAGTGGCACTGTTCTGTGCCTTAAGGGTAAACAATAGTGTACTGATAACTGTAGCTGCTAATGCATGTTGCCTGTGTAACTGAGCCATCGTTTACCAAACAGTTACTTCCTACAAAACAGGACAGCTTACTTTGCTCTCAAGATTAAGTTCTGGAACTGTACCCCGACAAACCAGTTTGACCAGTGCTTCTTTACTGGCCATTCCACTAACAGAAGTTTATTTCAGAATGCATTGTAACCAGTAAGTTTGTAAAGGAACACTGGTCCTTGCTGAGATGTGGTTAAGGTAATGGCTGTTAATTTCCCAGAAAGGTATTGGTGAGGGTGTTATAGCAATATCGCACTGGAGGATGTGTGAAGAAAGGACATGTGGGGCACTACTGACATAACATGGCATCATCCTACTAGTCAGCTGGTGTCTGATTTTTCTGAAGGCTGTGAAAACATCTTGTATCAAGTAAAAGTACAGGGGAGGTTGTGGAGAAGAAAGAGGCTTTATTCTTCAAGAGAAAATGAGTCAATTGCTTCCTCTTACATTAAGCTTGAGCTTACAGTTTGTCCCTTGTTGTTTTCATTGTGACTATTGTTTGTGTAGTCCAAGCCAAGAGAAAAGGAAACTGGGTAAGCCCTGCATCTGATTTCTAATGGATTCTCATCATTGGTTGGCAATCCCTACTTTTGAGTAGGAGGCTGAGATTTCATAGAAAGAGGCCTTAGTATCAAAGATGTGCCTTTGCAATCCCTATGAAAATCTTCTCAAGTTTGGCCAAATTATGAGACTTTGTAAAACAGCATTATGCACATGTTGCACAGAGACATGTGAGAGTTTAATACTTAAGTCTCAAAATATTCCATGCTCACTTAGGAGATAAATCTCTCAAGCACATGACCAGACTGCATAGCTGCCATTCAGAGAGAAATAGTAGGCATGAGTCCAAACAACTGCTGCATCACTACTGAAGACCTTTCGCTATAATTGCTTGTGTTGTATTTGATTAGGACACTGAGAGCAGTCACTAATCTTTCAGTGATCCTCTCTTCCCTTGCTGACCTTTAATCAGCATGAAGGAAGAAATCAACCAATTTAAATAGAGGGAAAAAAGGCAATAGATTGGAACAAGGGTATAAGGGAGCTTGAGATGAGAAGGGCAAGCTGGGTAAAGAGGTGGGAACCAGTAGGAGAGGGGGCTAATGAAGACATTTAAGATAAGGACCCAGGAAAGTGGAGGAATTTTAACTGAAGCGGTGTTTGGGAGCCTGCTGGAAGTAATAGGGGAAGCTAGAATGAGTCATTCTGGAAATCTGGGTACTTCAACACTAGAAGAAGTATTATCATAAAAATATTGCCACATTCTGTTTTAATCCTATTTCAGATCTGAGTTAAGTCATGCCAGTTCATGCCCTATTTTTGACTACGTACAATACATATCTGGGTTGATGCAGCTATTTCTGGGCATAGGTAAGTCCTTAATTTCATGTCATATTGGTGTTAAACTGGTCTGCTTTGTCCTTATATATTTCTTCTTTTATTAGTACTCCCAATTAACTTGATAAACAAGAATTCTCCACCAATGTTAACTGTGCAACTGGCATACACTATACCATTTTAAACATGAAGAAAATGAGTCAGGTGAGTCATGTAATTTGCTTTAGGAAGAGCACAATGAATCAGTGAATGAGCCAGGAATCTAAATTCGGGTATTTCTGACCTCCTGTTTTTTCTGGAAATCCCAACTCATGGTTCCTGCTATTTTTTCTCATTGCACTATGGACATAACAATCCTACTTTTCTTGTTTAATGTGTGCATTGCTCCTATTAATGTTAACTGTTTATACTCAAGCAGTAATGCACCAACAGTCCTTCTGACTTTAAAAGCAAACCCAACTTATTACTTGCTGTTGCTTAACACTTCCCATTGGTAAGTTTGTTGTCTGTGTGGCTCAAAACCAAGCTGAGAATTGTCCTCTCTGCTTTGTTTACATACTGGGGGGGGAGGGGGGAGGCAGAAGAACGTTGGTAGCCAGAAAATTCTTTAAGTGAACAAGAGAAGGACAGACTCATTGTTTGTATGCGTACACAAGTGTATCATACTTAACAAAATGCAAAATGGGTGTGGGAACTGAAGGAACAAGAGACAACCATGAAAGGCGAAAGGATGTGAAGGGTGGACTTGCATATTAATAAGAACTCTCCTTTAATTGGGAATTTCCTTTCACTACGTTGTTCTTTTTCCTTTTTCCACCACCCATCTTTTTTTTTTTATTCCTCTGCCTTGTGTGTTATTTCTCGTTTCTTCATTCTGTGCAAGAGCAGCATGAAGTTGGCTCATATCCTGATTTCTGAGAAAGTGCAGTTCAGAGAGCATGCTACCACACAGTGGGAAAAGCACTGCTGAAAGGAACTGGTACAGCAATCAGGGCAAAAGCTTCTAACGTTCCTCTGCTGAAGGAATTCTCAGAAAGATGAAAATATCATGTTTACAGGATTGCTGCTACGTAACTTTTTATTCTGTACAAACGTATTCCATTCACATCTGAAAAGTTAATGTCTTCTTGTGTAAGTGGGATATTTCAAAGCCAGGTGAAAAGGAAACAAACCAAACATCTGTGGGGTGTCAGGTGACCGGTCCAAACTATATTATAAACAGGTAAAAATATCATTCCATAAATTGATATTTTCTCCTTCTTCTCCCCTGATGTTTGCACCTAAGATCACCTAAATCTGCTGTTGTCCCTTCTTTCCGCACAGGTCATATCACCTAAATCTCATAGTGCCCTTCCCCAGCGCGAATGAGCTCTATGGTAATCCTTGTAATAAAACAGACACCTGTTCCCATATTATGTTCAAAGAGAGACAGCCAGAAATAGATACATTCTGACCCAGTTCACCGTTCTTTATTTATGTTGTATACTGATTTTACAAATGCCTTCTTTTGCTATTTAGTCTGTCTTCTCTCTTGACTCATCATTTGTGTTTGAAAAAGCAAAGTTACACACAGTAAGACATATATTGAAATAAGGATGGAGAATTTCACTGAAATGAGTGGATTCAAATAAACATAATCCAGGGTAGATCCATTCTTAACAACCACATACCTTCAATTATTTCTGTAATTTTTTGAATTTTCACTTTCTGTTTGTGGTCTCAGGAAGGGAGTTACACTCCCAAGAGTCTGAGAAATAAGGTGGGGTTTTGGTTTTTTTTTTTTTCTGAAATACATCTAGCCTCTACTGACCTTAATTTACTCTCCAGTTAGTTAATTGTACATGTTAATCCTTTATACATACATATAGAGGCTCAGTGATTTTTTTGCAGTTCTGCATAAGCACCCTCTGAGTGGCTCTGAGGGGCATGGCAGGGCGAGGAATAAAACAACAAAAACCAGGAAGCATATATAGTCCCCAAATATGTGTCCATTAGAACTGAAAGAAATTGACTGTGTAGTATACACCCACCTGGTCTTAACATAATTCCTTCTCTGTGCGCTAGCAGATTGTTCCCTTGCCCTGATTATGTTGCTGACATTATGCTTGTGAACAAAATTCCTTCCTGACTCCAGATTTGGTGAATTTATAATCCTGTTGATGTAAACAAAGCTCACTGTACTTAGATAAGACCCAATTGTCCAATCAATTCTACATATAAACCTCCTGTTGAAGTAAATAGAATTGCACACGAGTAGCCGAAAAGATGACTGGGACCCTGATATGGTTTCTGCTCTATAGCCACAGCTATAAGGTAACTTATGCCAGCACTGCCCTTGACAAAGAAAAAAGCAGTCTCACCGTTTTCTCCATCATTAGCTGCTTGTCTCTACAGTTCTCTGTACAGGTAGAAGAATTCATGCAGCAGCACAATTTAACCAATGAAGTTAAAATTAGCCTGGAAACAAAGGGTAAATAAGTAATCTGCTTTTTAACATTCAACTATTATTAATTTTCATGCATCTAAACTTTCTCAGCAGAAAGCCTTCAAAATTTCAGTACAGTGTTCTGTTGCCTGACCTATCACACTGAACTATCACTAAAAGACTAACCACAAGGGACACATGTAACATACCAACATTGCGCATTACCCAAGTAGTAGCTTACACTGGAAATGTTTTTCTCCTGTGTTCTTTTATGATGGAGGATGGGACACAGAAAATGTTTTGATTTAGAAATGCAGCTGCGGTGCTTCATGAGAGCTGTGGTTTAGGAACTTCATGGTCCTATTCTTTTCTGTTCACCAGGCTCTCTAGTCAGGCAAGAAAGTACTATACATTGTGGTATCTCCTCTTTCGAGTTGTCTAGCTTTATCTTTCTGTTCCTGTCCAGCTCCTAGGCTGAACTAACCGTAACTAGGGATTCAATTTTCTGTCTAGTTGAAATCTCCATGATCCAATTACTGAAGACCAGTGATTACTGCTAGTTCCCTTCACTCTCATAATACCTTGACTGCAGCTGCTTTTAGATCTTCATCCTTATGAATTCTGTCTTGCCATTTAGGGAGGCAGTTCTGCCTCAAAATTTAATTACTGTCCCCTGTTATCTTTCAGTTACTATGCTTTTGAACTCCAGTCCCATGCGGAGATGAGGCAGACAAGCCTCACGCTCATACTGGAGTTTTTGATATGACCCAGATCATTTTCTGCACCAGGCATAAGTTATAGACAACACAAAATTTCAGTCATAATGCTGTCAAAAATTGAGCCATGCTACGCACAGCACAAGTAAGAAGAGAGTTTTCAACAGGTCACGGCTAGGCCAAATTTGAATAGAGCCTGGTATCAGAGGCAACAAGATGTCAGGAGGAGAAAAACAATTGCCAAGAGTTGTCCATCACGTCAATCAAAAACTTCGTGTGAATCAGAATTAAGGAAACCTGATTTCCCTGGATTTGTGTCATGAGGTTAATTGGTCCTGGCATCTAACCCCACACAGGTCTTGGGACAAGCTAAAGCTGATCTCGCCCTGGCTGCTGCCAAGGAGGCAGATCGCCACCTCCACCCCCTCCGTGTGCTCCCCTTTTCTTCTCACAGCTCCCAGCACTTCGCGGCAACAGGGCGGATCGCTTCGCTACCCTGACCACAAACCGAGCCGTCTGGGGAGGGAAGTGCTGTTCAGCAAAACTAATTTCCAGTTGGCTCAACGACCCGACAAAGCCCACCTCGGCGGCAGCCCCGTAACACATACGGACCCGTGAAAGCGGCGGCGGCTGGTCAGAGAGCGAAGCTGCCCCCTCTGCCAGCGGTACGGCCTGGCGCTGAGGGGCCGGCGCGGCCCGGGCGCTGAGGGCCCGCTCCCGGCCTCAGGTGCGCTCCCGCCGGGCCCGCGCCGCCACCTGCCGCCGCCCCGCCCCCGCCTTTCCGGCCGGGGCCCCGCCGGCAGGGCCGCGCCTGCGCAGTTGGCGGCGGCGCGGGGCGGGGGTGCCGCTGCTGCCGGCCGGTGCCCGGCGCGCGGTCGCGACTGGCGGGCGGCGGCGGGGCCGGGAGAGCCGGGGAGCGGCGCGGCCGCCCGGGAGCGTGCGGCGCGGGGCGATGAACTCGCGCAAAGGTACCGTACCGTACCGTGCCGAGCCGTACCGTACTGTGCCGGGCGGCGGGGCGGGAGCGGGGGAGGGGGGGGGCTGCGCGGCCGCCGCCGCTGCTCACGCCGGCTCCCGGCTGTTCTCTTCTCCCCGGCAGTGCTGGCCCTGCAGGCCCGCAGGCGGCGGCCCAAGCAGTCCGCGGCGGCCGGCAGGAGGGACAAGCACCCGCCGCCCCACAAAAAGTAAGTACGGGGATCCCCGACCCGCCGGGACGGAGCCTCCTCCCCCCCACCCCGGGACAGCTTCGTTGTCCGTCCTTCCCTCACGCTGTGCCCCCGCCGGCCCGTAACGTCTGTCGGGACAGTCCCGCGGTCCGGCCCCTCTGCCCCCGCGCAGTCCCGGCCCGGCTGCTTGCTTTGACGGGGGAGCTGCTCCCCCGCTCCCGCCGCCGGGACAGACGGCAGCTCCCCCCCCCCGCAGAGCACGTCGTCGTCCCCCCCCCTCCGCCTTCCCCACTCCGCTCCCACCGCGCCGGGGTCGGTCCCTCCCACGGGGGGTGTCCCTAGCCCTGGCCCCGGGCTCAGCCTCCTTCGGGCAGGCCCTCCCCGTGGCGCCCGGGCTGGCCTTCCCCCTCTGTGGAAACCCGCGCCGGGCACTCCGGCCTCGCCCTGGGGATCGCTGCGGCACTCGTCTCTGAGAAATCCCTCTTTGTCGGGGATCTGCACAGGCTTGGTCTTCACAGCCCCCGTGTCCGTTTCGAATCGCCCTCCAGTTCTCTCTCGTCTTCACGGTCTTCCTTCTGTCCTTGTGCTTTCTGTTCGGAGGTTTCTTTCTGGCGGCATTGTCCTATCTGTAGGCAGTCCTTTTCTTGTCCTGCTAACAGCCTGGTACTCTCATCCTGCTCTCTGCCTCCTGCTCGGTAGTGTCAGACTATTTCCCGTTCCCAGATGCGTCTGATTGCCAGCAATGCTGATACCAGTATTTTTTGTTGTTGTTGATGTTTGAATCTCTGTTGATCTTGCAGAAATGGACAGAAGTCGTGGTCTGGTGTTTCCCCTCCTGTCTTCTGCTAACCCTTCACGTTCTTGTCGCTGTCCAGTTCATATTTTCTCATTCTCACAATACCTGTTTTCACTGAACCATGTAGGAACATTCTGCCATCTCTGTAGTGTTCCCACTTTCTCTTTCCTAGGATAACATGGCTTTGGACTCCTCCCTATTTTATTTTTTTCTCCTCGTAGGATTATGTGGTTCTCTCACTAACTTTTACGGTATTTTGTTCAGTGAGACTTTATTGGTGACTCATGTCACCAATAGACTCTTGTCTTTGTTTTTGTTGCTTGGGGATCCAGTCTACCTGCTTTGAGATGGGGAAGCATATGTCCTGATGTTCCTCATCCCCCTCTTCTTCTAGTTGGCCAGTCTTTAGAACTGGAAAGCAGGGTATGGTGGGTGGATGGATGGATATACATGTGATGGGGTAAAGATACTGCTATGTGCTATGGCAAATTATTCAAGAGGCAAGGTCTTTTCCTTTCTGATTTCTATAGAAAGAAATAATATATCCCTGGCCCTGGAGTTTTGGGGTTTTTTTTAGTTACAAATGATGCCGTGAAAAGCCAAAATCAGAACTCAGTAGTCAGGTAGTTTTCCATCAGGCTCAGGCTTCACAATTAATTGGCTTTTTTTCCCCTTTGAGATGCATAAAAATAATGTAGGATGAAATGCTGGTGTATTGGTCATCAGGTTTTAACGGTTAACTTTTGTTCACAACCTGTTCTGGTACTGCTGTTTCCTCCAGCATTGTATGAAAGCTGCATTGTGCTTTCAGTTGTGTGAATTTGGAGTTATTGCAATGGAAACAAATTTTATGTGCAAGGTATGTGGTCTAATTGGGTTTGTTCCCTTGTTTCCAAAATCCTTTTGGAAGTCAGTTTGTAACATTACATGGATTTGTTTTGACACTTTGAAAACAGAAATAGGTTACATTTTATTGTCACTCTAGGTTCAGAATTGTTTTTGTAGCTTTCAGTTAAGTCTGTTAACCACAAAGTTATTAATAAACTTCTGTTCTACTTAGATGATACAGCGTTTAATACACTTCTTAGCAGGGCTGCCTTGGGATGTCTTGCTGAATGAGTTTGTCAAAAGTTTGCTTTCACAGACACTCGGTAAGTGCAGAACTGGTACTCTTCTCATGGTTGCTGAAGAAACTGGCTACTGTTAAGTCAGGGTGCACAGTCAGTAGCTGGCCATTTGCCATACTGAGTCGGCATTTCCAGATGCAATGGTGGAATCTGTTCACTTGCCTCGGGAAACAGTGGTTTTGCTGTGGTAGACAACAGAGCCATCGTTTCTTTTCTATTTATGTTTTCTTTTCTCTTCAAACCACTGTTATGCTATGGAGACCTTCTAGTCTGTTTTATGCTCCTTTATGAAAAGGAAACTCCTTTCAAGTTTTTGGGTCTCCTTGCAAATGGCTAAATAGTTTAGGCCGCCAAAGTAAAACCAGCATTGGACATTATTTCAGAAGACAATCTCAACAAAAGTATCTCTTTTGTCCTGTTCCTAGCCTTGGTTTAAATTAAACTGCTACAGCATGTACTAGTGTATTAGAGTCATATAGTGTCTGTGATGCACATCAAATGTACAGTAGCTGCGAATGAAAATGTTGATTTGAGGAGTGGAAATTCTATACCATAAGTTCCCTGTAGTGAACTTTTTCACTACATGAAAACCATGACTTGGTTTTGAATCCAAAGCTGTTTGGTGGTTTGGTTTTTTTGTTTGTTTGTTTTTTTAAACTGTGGTTCTTAGGAAGACTCTTCTCTGCCGGTTCATAGCTTTATGGAGCAACTTGCATTGTTGCTGGTAACAATGTGCTTCAAAGGAACTGCAGGATTCCTCTTCTAGAATTGGCTAGGAGAGTTATATCGCATTGTAGCTTACTTGCAGGCTTTTGTTTGAAGAGTATTAAGATGATGACACAAGAAGAAATAAAAATTACAGTGCTCTTTAACACTGAATAGCTTTTTGTCTGTTAAGACCTTAATTGCTGTAGGAGTCTGTGAGGTCGGTTCTGTAACTGCTCAGTGTTGACCCTTAGGTCAATGATGAGAACTGGTGGAGGTGAATCCATATTTTTTATGTAATAGGGTGGAAAGATAAGAAAGTAGAAGTTAAGTGGCTCATGTTCTGAAGAGAAGGCACTTTGTCTTGAATCAAGACTATATCTAAAATGGCGTGTAATAGTAAAATCTGCTTGGTGGGGCCTTACTTTGAATTCAGTCATCCAGGCTACTGAAAAAGAATAATATCTCACTATTTTAAGATAACAGTTAGCACTTGATTTTGGTTATAATAGTTGGACCTGCATGCAGTGTGTACAAACTGCTTATGTATTTTTTGAGTTGGGCAAAAGATTAATCAAAATGGTTAATTCAGCTCCTCTGTGAATGATTTCTTCTTAGAATGGAGATCTGCATTTTGAGAGAGGTCTGTGAAATAGCGTTTTCAACAGATGCCCAAGTCTGTGTTCAGAGATGAACACAGAGTCTGTGTTGTAACTTGCTTACAAGATAGACAAGCCTGTTTGCTGTCCTCTACTTAGCGCTAACAGAACCCAGTTATGTAAGAGAGAGCCTCAGGTATGTCTACCTCTTGCATTCAGCAGAATGGTAGGCTGCTTTTTATATTCAGACTAGTACTGGCTTCAACTGAAACAAAGTGGATGATGGTTGGACTTGATCTTGAAGGTCTTTTCCAACCTAAATGATTCTATGATTCTATGAAAATCCTATCTTGACTGTATTTCTAAGTGAATATGACAAAAAACAAGCGAATACCCAATCAGAGATTTGTCATCTTCATCTGAAGTTACAGGATAAGAGTTTTGTTTAACAAAACAAAACTTTGTTTAACATAAGTTGTATGTTAAAACATCCAAATGATGATGTGTGGATGTATGGAGAGAGGATTGTGTGTTGAATACTTCAATACAAATGCATAAATCCAGATATCGAGATTGAGTTTTCAAAATTAAGTTCTCTTGTA
This sequence comes from Buteo buteo, assembly GCF_964188355.1. NCBI lineage: Eukaryota > Metazoa > Chordata > Aves > Accipitriformes > Accipitridae > Buteo > Buteo buteo. Next base: position 14,931,575 of record NC_134174.1, on the reverse strand, counting down.
GAGTAGGTTTTTTGGTTTTATCTTTAAGCAATACTTTAGAACAGGTGATAGAGACCATGCGGTACTGCTTTATAGTGGTGAAGAGTATGTATGTTAGATAACATGGGAAGTGCCAGCTTTCTGTACTGTGCACTTCCAGATGACTAACTTCTTGAACCCACAGGTATTGTACAGCTATCAAGGTTCTGAATATATGACATTACTATGGAATCTTAAATGTCTGAAAATCATTCACTGCTTTTGTTTGTCACTGTTTTTCTACCACAATGTTTTTCAGCCTCTTTCGGTAACTCTTTGAGGAGAATAAAAATACCCATCTTGCACAGTGTTACAGTGGCTTTCATTAGCTTAATTTATTTTTTTGCTTGCAAAAGTTCTGCAAACCCTTCCCAAGCTTTTTCATTATTTTTTTTGCAAGGGTGAGAGGATGAGGGTAGAAGTGTGTATATGTGAAATGGGCTTTTTTTTGACCACCAGTGATCTGAGGCCACAATAGATGGATATCCTAGAGTGGATATAAATCCTAGGGTGGATATATATCCTAGGGTGGATCAGCTTAGGAAGTCCACTCAGTGTTGTTTCAGGTATTTACTCAAAATGTGATGTTGATGGGAATTGCTACACTTGCCTTCTTTCTTAATAGCCTTTCATCTTATTGCTAAGAATATTTTAGTTGGAGCTTTATCTTCCTGTTCCTGTCAAATTTTAAGATTTCATTAAGCTACCTATACTACAGGGCTGTAACTTCCTATCTTGGTTATTTGCCCACTTAGTGTGTGTAGGCTTCAGGTGCTTAACATTGTGCCTTCTTTAAGAGTACAATATACCGAAAGATTCAACTGAAAGAAAACAAAGTTGATTTTAGTTGTCTTGGTATAATACTAATAATTCTTTTGTAAAGAAGTAAATAATTGCATGTATTGAGATTACAGAAATTTAAAGAAGGTGTTGTGACATGTTTGATCTTGAATGCCTGACTCAGTCCAGTGTTCACCTTTGTAATGTGATAATAAAACACACATCAAAGACTTTTTGAGGGATCCAATGGTATCTAGAGTAAATTTCAGTGTAAAGTAGCACATGTATTACAAAGTGTGTTCATCTTTCTGTTTAGTACCCTGTGTCATGTAGTAAGAAAACATCCTGCAGCTCTAAAAAACTTAATTTCTGAAATGGGAATGGCTCCAGAATTTCTAATATTCTGTAGAGGTCTACTTGCAGATTTGTATAATGAAAGTAGTTATTGTCATGTAAGTGTCAGGACATCTATTATCAAAGAATTATCTGATCATACAAATTTGCCAAGGTTCATGCCTTTTTCATAGAACAAAATCATAGAACAGCTCAGGTTGGAAGTGACCTTGAAAGATCATCTGGTCCAACCTTTTGTGGGAAAGGGAGCCTAGATGAGATTGTGTAGCACCTTGTCCAGCCACGTCTTGAAAACCTCTAGTGTGGGGACTCCACCATGTCCCTGGGGATGTTGTTCTGGTGATTGATTGTTCTCACTGTAAAAAATTACTTTCTTGTATTAAGACGAAACCTTTCCCAGGGCAACTTGTACCCATTGCCCCTTGTCCTTTCTGTGTGGCTCCTTGTGAAAAGAGAGGCTCATCCTCTTTATAGCCACCATTTAAGTACTGGAATACTGTGATGAGGTCCCCCCGAGGGGGTGGTCTCCAGCCCTTTGATCATCTTCATGGGCCTCCTTTGGACCCTCTCCAGTCTGTCCACGTATTTTTTGAATTGTGGGGGCCAGAACTGGACACAGTACTCCAGGTGTGACCTGAGAAGTGCCAAGTAGAGTGGGATGATTACACCTCTACCTCTGCAAGTAATGCCCCTGTGGATGCAGCCCAGGATTTGATTTGCCTTCATTGCTGTGGTGTAGTGCTGACTTGTGTTCAGCTTTGTTGTCCACCAGGATCTTCCAGGTCCCTGTCAGCAAGGCTGGTCCCCAGCCATGCACATCCTCGCCTGTACTGGTCTCCTTGGTTATGTCAGGTTTTGAACAGGCAATGAATAGAGATGCCATCCTGAGACCTTAATTTCATTTGTAATAATTTTATTTTATGAAATAACATTGGGTTTAGTATAATGGTTGTTTTATTAAGGAAAATACCCTGGTTTGGCACAGTTATGTTAAACAAGAGTGCGTTGGTGGGGGAGGGAAAATGACTGTATTTCGTGTTTCAGATCGTAGTGAGAGGAGCTTTTGGGGTGTAATGTTCATGATGACGGGGCCACTTGTTCTGCAGTGCATTTTTATTTTTTTAACTCTTATTTACTGTAACTACAGAGTAGGATAGTAATAAATTTTGTGGACAAGGCTTGGACATGGATTTTGAAATATAAACATCTCTCTCTTCCTTTTGTTCTCAAGAAGATGACAGACTGTAGAAGCTATCAACTTTTTTTTTTAAACTATAATTTGAAGGTGTATATGACAATCTTTACTGGATAAATAGTTTTGATATTTTTCCAGTTTGATAAAGACTGGACCAAATAATATTATTTTTAGTTTTGGACAACTTCATTGAATTTGCATATGTTAACATGAAGGAAAGAATTCCTTTGTTACTTGGCTTCTTGATAGTGTCCTAAATATACTTGGTGACCATTTCAATGATTTAGTGTGTGTGAAAAAAAGATTGGAAGTTATGCACACAATCCTTCTTGATGGCCACAGATTATCTAGACTTAGGGCAAAAGTAAAACCTGGAGAGAAGCCTGTTCTTCTCATGGCTGTGCTAAATACTCAACTTTTTGATTGCTGCCTTACAGCATGAATCTTCTCAGGTAAAATTTGTGATCAGTCTCAAGCATTTTCTGGAGCAGTAGGAGTTGTAGAAGTAAATGTGTCTAGCTAAGCTAGAAATTCCATTAAAGAAATAGAAATGTCGGACAATGAGAACATTATATCGGAACATTGTATCAGATTAAACTCTCTCAATTTCCTCATTTGGAGAATGACTGCTGGTCCTGTTGAGGAACAGACACAAGTCAATTAAAAGTCAATAATTTGAATGTAGGAGACTAAAAGAATCCAGGGCTTCAGTTGCCTTGAGCTATTGTCAATGCTTAGTTTGCAGTTTTCTAAAATGGAAGGGAGAATTCCATAGTTAGAGGTCAATTATATTTTCCTATCCCTGAGGAAAAAGTTTAGTATCTCTATTGTTCTTGTTGCAGCAATAAAGGTCAGAGCTGTCTAGGTACAATATCAGTATCTTAAATTCTGATATTAAAATAAATTATTTACTAATTTTCAAACTGTACTAAAATTATATTGTTCTTATATTCATGGTTCTAACGAAAATTCTCTCTTGGGACATCTCTTTTTTTCTTTGCATTGATCTGTTTCTTCTAGTCTCCCCTCTCACCCCAGTGATTTCTCTGTTTAATAGTTGTCCTTGTCTCCCACTGGCTACCCTCCTGGTGTTGCTCACCTATATGTGATGTTACTCCTTCTTCGTAGACTGAGACATATGTCTGTATAAATCCATTATAGAAGAGGTTCTCAGGTAGTTGCATGGAGTCTGGAGATGGGTATGATGGAAGTGCTGTTTCTGTGACGGGTTTCCTGAAAGGTTGCTGTGAGGGGAGCAAACGCATGACTGAGCTGTATTTTCAGGAGAGAAGGTACAGTCAGTAGAGCAGAGTGACTCCTCCCTCTTCCAGAGAGCTTAGGAACGAAACAACTCCGAATTCCTTTCCAGGACCTTCAGAAGGTTGGGCTTTGGTTGGGGCTGGTTCTGCTGAGCAGTGGGCAGTTACGCGGGCCGGGCCCGCTCTGTTGTGCTATGTGGGACTGTCTGCAGAAGTGCGTTAAGGCAGCAGGTTTTATTCCTTTCTCCTGCCAGAGTCTGAGTACCCAGTGGTCACTTATCACCTTTGGTGAGGGGCAGTTGGGCGGTTTGAGATCATGTATGCTGTAGAAACAAAACAGTAAAATAATGAATCCTAGAAAGAAATAAGGCATAAGTTATTAAAATCCAAGTAGAAATTAAAAGAATGTCAGTTAAGTGCAGCTAAGGCTGTAGTTAAGTAAGGTACATAGCAAGATAACTTTATTTAAACCAGATCTTTTAAATGGCTATTTTAATGTTTGAAAGCTAATTAAAAATATTTTAAAAGAAATTGTGCTTCTATATAAATCATGGTTTATATTCGTGCTCACATTACATGGTTCCCATCTTACCATCTCAAAAAAGATGATGTAGAACTAGAAATTTCTCAAAGAAGGAGGTAGTAAAGGTGATTGAGGATATTGGACAGCTTCATTTATGAGTAGTGCTTTTCAGATATGTAAAGGTGGTTAAGGAGCATTTTGGCATGCCTGAAAAATCATTACTGGTATTGAAAGGGAAGAACGAATAACAACCTTTTTTCATTACAAAACAATGGTTGAAAAGAGTGACTTTAATGCAAAAGAGGATACTTTTTTTTTGTACAGTACAAACAGCAGAATGTGGCTTTGCAATATGTTGTAGAGACCAAATTATAGATGAGTTTAAGAAGGCTAAGACTGGACACTAGAACCATCAGTAGTTTTTAAGTATACTACTGCCAGTGCAATTTGACTTTCCAAGCCAGTGTTTGCTGAAGCCCTGTCACGTAAGTTTGTCCTAATATAGAGTGATCCACTTGTATACTCATCTTTAAACATGTGTTTCTGGCACCTAGTGGTATAATACTGGCCTAGGTATGTATTTGATCTAAATTAGTGTGGCAGCTCTTACATTTTTAAGGCCACCTCAGTAGATCACTTGCAACATCTGATAGTATGCGTAAGCCTGACAGTATCTATGAGGCTAGATCCGAATGGGGCTTGAGTGATGTAACATGTGGCACTCCTATACCTGGCTCAGGAAGGAGCTGTGAAACTCTACAGTGAATCAGCAGAGGTGTGTGTTTGAGAAGAGCTTTCATAAACCCAAGAACAGTAAGGTAATGACGAAGGGGTGGGGAGGCATGCCAAGAGTGCAAAATACTGAAGGAATGGGCATGCCTGAAATGCTACTTTTCCTGTAGACTTTGATGCCATCTGCAGGTCTGAGTTTGATGCCAAAATGAGCCTGGGATTTAAAGTCGTGAATCTAAGAATTTGGGTCATTTTCTCTGTTGCTGTGAACAACTAGCTTTGTTTTAAAGTTTCAGTTCTTGTGCTTATGTAGTAGCTCAATAATTCACTCACCCGTGAAATAAGAGTTAGATGCCTGAGGAATTTCAAGCTTATTATTTCAACCTGCCATGTATAAGTGTCAATCACAGGATTATAGGCCGTGCTGGGCTTTGGTGTGTAAGGGACAGCCAGTAGCCTTGCATCTCTTCTGCAGAATAATCAAGAGCAACAGACTGATGGTGCTGGAAGACAGGTGATCGAAAGGGAAGCGCTGCTATCAAGTTTCTCTAATACACAGGTATCAGTATGCTGGTTGACTGTGGCCAAGTAACTCTGAGTTACAAAGCAAACACGTGGTGATTTGGTCAGAATGAGGCTGTTTGGGTTACTAAATTATTTTTCTTTTTAGCATAGCAGTCACAATTCAGCATTTTTATGAAAGAGGGAGCCCTGAGGAGATCAAAGGCTTAAACTTTCTTTCAAGTTCCCTTTCCTGGTGTCACAAAGCACAGTATGACAGATCCTTGTTGCCAGAATCTGTTCCCAGGTGAATGTTTTAAAGTTTTAGCAGTGTCAGGGAAACTTGGAAAAGACCAGGAGCTTCATGATACTGTTATGAGTTCTAGCTCAAAAGAATAGGAATCATCTTTACAGATAATAGTATCTGAAAAACAAATTTTACTTTTGTTTTCTTTTTTTTTTTTTTGGTAGTCTGTTGCTTGGGGTGACCTGTTTTGTATATTAGTAACACAGTGTTCCAGCACATGTTGGTGTCCAAGTCCATGATACTGGTCCTAGACATTTAATCAAATTCTACTCAAATGCTATTAGAGCATTGCCTCTATTTTTTTAATGTCAAGTTGAGATTTTCATTTTTTTTGTTTGTTTCCCAGAAATGTTTGCTATACAGCAACTTTTAAGTCTTGGACTGTGTCAACAATGTTGAGAAGATGACCCACAGCAATTTTTGTAGTTGCTTCCAGCACTATGCATTTTACAGAGTCGCTCTTTAATCAGGGAGGGACAAGCAGTCCTAGGAACTGGGAGCTTTGTGATGAGCTCTGTATTGTTGTTGTGGGCAGACATAATCTGGGCATGCCTGCCAGTCAAGGCTCTTGGAGAAGCTGGATGTGAAAACACAATGTGTGAATCTCAAGTTGATTTAAAACGTGAGACAGAGCTATAAAGAGCTAGGCTGAGGCTACCACTGTATTTTAGATCACCAGATACATGTTAGGTAACTACTTTGATCTTTAGTATGGACCAGTTACTTTTAAGTATTGCATTCTTACTGCTAATCCAAGTTGTTTAGTAAATCCAGCATCTAGAAACTAGGTTAAAACTATTTATTCAATAGACAATACCTATTTTTCCCCAGTTGTCTAAAACAAGTATTGTTGAGAATTGATTAGTTAATCTAAAAATGTTGCAACAAAGCTGGCAAACTTTCTGCATATTCTATAGGAAACATGGTGCAGAAAATCAACTTATTTCTCCTGTTCTTATTATTGAGAAATAGTATAACTGTATTCTCTAATGTTTACTTCTGAAGCCAGAAAAATCAGTTTTGCGTAATGAGAATATTTGTCTTGGGAATAAAGATGTTACTCTTTTAAAGTGATCATTTGGATCTAATTTTGTGTTTCCAAAATGACTTTCACTAGCTTGTGTCTCACAGGGGGCCATATCTTGCCCTGATTGTAGCATTATGAAAGCCTAACATACAGTGTAAGTAGACCAGACTCCTTTCTCCTCCACTTGTACCTTCTCTGTGATAGCTACTGGTTTTAACCCCTGCTCTGTGCTTTGCCAGGCTGGTGAAAACAGTAGTTTTAATAGCTGCAACTAAAAGGAATGTTAAAATAAACCACAACTGAATATGTATATTGAAGCAAAAACACTTACAGATTTATTCTGAGACTTCCGCTGTTTTCATTACAGTTTTTCCCATACATCAGTGCCTGATGTCCAGAATTCATACTATAGATTACTGATAATTATCTGAGAACATAATTTGGATAGTAGAATTGGGAAAGATCAATGGATTAAATTTATTTGGGGGATAATATTTCATTCAACCAAATGCTTTGTTTTAATTTTCAGTTGTTATTTGAAATAAACACCCCTTTATGGAAAGCTTTCTCTGTCTCAGGAGGATTCATGGGAGAGAATGTGAGAATCTAAGACTAATCAGATCAATGGTAAGTCTAGTTTTAACACACACATTGCTGACGATTATGGCTAAATGTGACAAGCTGTAAACTCAGTATGGTTTGAAACTACTAGGTGAATTTGATAAAGAAATTTTGGTTGGTAATTTGATCCTTCATTCATTCTGGTAAATTAGATGTTCTCTTTCCCTGCTAGTCTGTTGGAAGGTTTAACCAGCAGTTGCACATCTGGCTTGTGGGCTTTGCTGCTTCTCTTTTGCTACTCTTTCAATGTGACAATCCTCAGATGTTGCTGACTTATTTTTGAGAAAATGCATATCCTATACTTGATATTTTGTAGTTGATTGGTTGTCATGGTTTAACCCCAGCTAGCAACTAAGCACCACGCAGCCGCTCACTCACCTCCCTCACAGTGGGATGGGGGTGAGAATCAGAAGGGTAAAAGTGAGAAAAACTCATGGGCTGAGATAGTTTAATAGGTAAAGCAAAACAAGGAATTCATTTGCTGCTTCCCGTCGGCAGGCAGGTGTTCAGCCATCTCCAGGAAAGCAGAGCTCCATCACACCTAATGGTGACTTGGGAAGACAAACGCCATCACTCCGAACATCCCCCCTTCCTCCTCCTTTCCCCAGCTTTATATACTGAGCATGACGTCCTATGGTCTGGAATACCCCTCTGGTCAGTCAGGGTCAGCTGTCCCGGCTGTGTCCCCTCCCAACTCCTTGTGCCCCCCCAGCCTCCTCCCTGGTGGGATGGGGTGAGGAGCAGAAAAGCCCTTGGCTTTGGGTAAGCCCTGCTCAGCGGTAACGAAAACATCCCTGTGTTATCAACACTGTCTTCAGCACAAATCCGAAATATAGTCCCATACTAGCTACTGTGAAGAAAATTAACTCTATCCTAGCCAAAACCAGTGCATTGGTATAGGTAATAAATAATAAATAATGGTTATGTAGGTGTATGTAGATAAAGTACCACCTTTACATAAGAAACTTAATTTGTGAGTCTTTAAATACCATTTAAACTCAGTACATAAAGTTTCTTGAACACTCTACAAAGGTAATAGTCTAATAGCAGGGATGAAGTGTGTAATGTCTTTCAGGAGAAGCCGAAAACAACAAAGTAGAAAAATTGGTCCCCTCTCACTTCTTTGCCTAGTAATACCACCTTTCTTCATGGATTTGCTTCTTGTGGTGTTCTTATGAAAGCATGACAATGTTATAAGCAAGTGAAATAAAAAGGAGCAAGCTGCCTTGTTTCTGTTTTAAGATGATATGGTTTCCTTCAAGCTGAATTACCATAGATAATGTGAAATTAAAAGCATCTTCACCCCATTTCCCAGAATAGAATTTAATTTTTGCTTTTATCAGCAGCAATGGAAAGCAGCAAAGCCCAGATTTGCTGCCAATAAATGTATACCTAGAATATCAGAATGAAAAGTGAGTGTGTGTATAATGACATTTCCTTATCTAAGGAGATATACATTAATATGGTGGGGGGTATTTGGAGGAAGGAAATAGAAGACAGGGCAGAGGCTGAGTAAGGGGACCATTACTTTAGCAGAAAAGTGAAAGTCTGATTTACAATGTAGGATTTCACTGATGGGGAAAAAAATGTGTATGCTCTCCAGTTGGTGTGAGCAAACACCGAAAGTGCTCAAATAAGCCTGTGAAAGTTGGAAACTGGGACTTTCTTAGTGAGGTGAAGCAAGCATGTCTCTATGTATGTGTATGTATATATAAATAAAATTGCTTGCTATTTCCCTTCCTAGTAACACATTGTTTGTCTTATTTAGAGGATGATAAATTAACTTCATTCTGAACTCACTGTTTTCTTTACGGAGGCTGGGAGGGAGGGAATCCAGTGACTATTCTGGCTGTATGCTTTGTCAGCCTGAAGTTCTTCACTGCTTATCTCCCATGTTTGCAGCATGATCCTCACCCATCAGCTGCTGAGGTATTGTACTAATGCCACTTGGATCTGTGTGTTTCTCCTCAGGCTAAATAGCTACTAATGGATCCACCTGTACCTGCTCTCCTTCCAGATCTTAGAGTCTCTTCTCACTGCTTTGTTGCATCCAGGTTTCAGATAGGTTGCTCGAATTTGTTATGCTCAAAATTTTATCAGCAAAAGGAATGATCACTGTTTGCAGAGTCAAGAATTTGCAGTTAGTCTAGTGAAAGTCCTAATGGTCCAATTGAAGAATTATTGATAGTTGAGTTACGGTGATACTAGTATTTGTTTCAAATTGCATACAGTCAAAATGATAAATGCACAGACTTTGTAGTATCTGCTCTTTGTTGGAAGGGTAGGCATAGCATCAAAGGTGGATGGATTCATTTGGGAGGAGGGAGGGATATGGCCAGTCACCACCCTCTTGAACCCCCACTGGGAGGTCTATGAGCTTGATGTTGGTAGCTTCTTCCTCCTCATTGTGAAATCCACTTGGGTCACTCTTAAATGTTTCTACAAGTTGTTCTTTCTGTGCTGCCTTGTAAATTCATGTTATGATCCGTGTCAGTCCATCCAGATTTAATATATAATGGTGTATTTTAAACATGTTTGATACTTGTTCTTCATTCCCTTTTTGAGTGGCTTTGGCCAGCTCCCAGGTTGCAGTCCTGCGGCCAGCAACTAACCATTGGTGAGGTGTTTGTAGCCCTGGGCCTCTGTATCATCCTGTGACTTTCTAGTCCTCTACAGTTGTTCCGTGTCTTTACCCCCTTATGCTCCTTTTTATTCCAGCATATTAAATAGTTCACTTTAGACAGAATAATTATTATTGCTATGTTAGTTCCAGATATATGTTTAACAATAGGTGCTACACTTCACAACTTTGCAAAGCTAAGTGATAGCTAAAACAAAGTAGGTAATAGTTGTTTCATCAGTAGTCTGTTGCTGTTCAATGCTAAAACAAATCTCCAGACAGGCCAAGGCACGTTCAGATAGAGCCTGGTAAGTCCCAAGGCTTATCACAAACCCTGTGGACCATTACAAACAATGGCAGCGCCATATTTATGGGCTACATGGTCTTGCTTTGCATGGTCTGTGGTGAGGAGCAATCGCTGCTCTTTGTTCAGGCAACCTGGATGCAAATATGCTGAATTTGTAAAATTGCTGCTACGCTCTGAACCTTGCTGCTGCTGCTCAGGTGATTTCAAAGCTTGCAAGAGGCAGCTAGGAAGTGTCAAGGCATAAATTTAGTGCTGATCTGGTGATGCCTAAGTGAAGTGGCATTCTGGACTGTTTTCCAGGAAAATAGATTACCTTGGAATTCAAAAGATGGTATTTAGATCAGCACATCTGAGGGAATATTTGCAAGTAGCTCTCCTACTATAAGCAGAAACTGTATCAGAGAAAGGGGCTCTTTCTGTATGTTTGAAAAAAATTAAGGGGATTAGCTTTGAGTTAAAATTCAAATACAATCTGCTTTGTTTTTACAGAAAGTCTATATGGCCTTTAACTATTTTATTAACATTTTAAAATTATGTCCTTGCTGGAAACTGCAGTAGTAGACAGTGGGGCAATCCTGGCTAGTGGGAAAATTCTCAGTTGCAAATTGGCTTTGAAAAGACCTCTGAAGTTTGAATCTTGTTAAAGTAGTATTTTAAATACTGGTGGTTTGCAGAGTAGCTTTTGGTTTTGTTTACATTTAACATGTAGTTATTCAACACGTCATTAGAAAACTGTTAATTCTTCTCTCAGAAGAATCTTTGTACCTGCCATCATGAAAGAAGCTCTAGGGGCTTTTACATGTAAGTGGACAAAGCTATGTACCATTGTGTGTTGAACAGACATTTTAGCTAAATAGTTGAAAGGGCCTGAATGCATTTTCAAGGTAAGATCTTCCTTCATTATACAAATAGTGTCTGTGTTCTAAAGTAGATTAAAAATGTGCCAGGAAATAATGGAGAGATCTCTTGAGTGTTTTAGAGAATGAAGTTATAAGCAAAAGACCTTCTGGTCTATACATCTCTTCAAGGTTGAGAAAAAATAATTGGTTTTTTCTGACTATGAAATGTGTAAAAAAAAAAAAAAAAAAAAAAAAAAAAAAAGATGCAGGAATAACCAATCTCTGTTACATATATGTGTGTGTAAATATATGTATATTTGAGATGTGCTATAATGATACCAATTAGGTAAAGGTTAAAGCAGGTAATACAGATAAAGGAAAGTGAATGTAAAGTGGCTAATTCAGTGCTGCTACATATTTCAGTGTGCTGCATAAGTTAGAGAAACTGTATTAAAAATTTTGGTTCCATGTGCATTTATATTGAACATCAGCTGTATCTCACCACCACAATAGCCTTGGCTCTCTTTTGCGTGTGCTGTGGATACTCCTCTCTGGTCTCCACCACAAGTCCCAAACGTGTTCACTTCTCTTCCCATGCCCAACAAGCAGAGTCTCAGTGCCTTTGTTCTCTCCCACTCTTCAGTGGGCCCTCTTCAGTAGACATAGCCGTTCCTTGCCTCTTAAGCCTACCTAGTGCTGTACTGAACCTCTCTTGCTGTGATCGATGGCCACCTGCATGAGGATCTGAGCTTCTCCTGTAGCTACTCCCCATCTTTGTGTGATGGGCTAGCTGGGCAAGAAGTGTAGTGCTTGTGGTGACTGGTGTGGAGTTCAGTCTGGACTGGTTGATCAGCTAGCAACAGACCATCAACAGCTAGACAAGCCAGGTGGAAAATGCGAGAGGTTGAATACCCTGACTTTCCCTCTGTGAGGTACTAATAGGGTTGGTTTTTTTTTTTCTTCACAGCTGCCACAAAACTTGTAGAAACTTAATAGCTCAGAGGTCTCCATCCACTTTTTCAAATGTTAGAACTAGCAAATATGATAAAAAAAAAAAGTTGGATAGACACAAGAAAATGACATAAGGTCTGTTTTTCAAGCAGCAAGGTAAAAAGAAAGATGTGAGTTATATTTGTTTTCTAGAAGAAAAATAGATTTAAAAGCAAATTACTGGTTGAAAATAATTGTGTTTTTTCAAATTTGATCAGTTTTTTGCATGCATGTTTTATTTCCAAGAATACTAAAACCACTACCGCTGAACTGTTTGGAAACAATATTGCCAACTGTTTGAAAATATTGTTTTTTCATTAACATGTAATTGATATTTTTTTTGTCTATTAGAAATAGGGACATAGAAGCAGAAAGGATTAAAGTGACATACACTCTTGTCAATCAGCTGTTACTAGTGCTGCATAATAAGCATCTGGGTTTCTACAAGATACTGAAGATGGCTGTAATGTGAACAAAGAACAGGACTATCTGTAACTGTAGGACTCTCTTGTGTGTATGTTGGTTTGGATCAGAATGAAATAGCAATGGAAAAGCTGTATAAATACTAAGAACTTCTTGTCTAGTTTTTCTCCTCTTCTACAACTAAGCTGAACTTGTTAGGAGAAATGTTTTGAAAGTTGTTTTCTATTATATTAGGTAAACTAGGACTTGTTCTGCATTTTATTTCCTGTATTTAGGGTACTTAGATCATCTTGCCATTAAGCATGTAACAGCAAACCTACAGTAAACCAAAGACCAGACAGATGGGAAATGTGTTCCTCTTTATTTTGTATTCAAGAAAGTGAAAGAAATAAGCTTTAAAAATAGATTTTTAGTAATGGTACTCTTTCTCTGAAATTATGTGTTTGGAGAATTATTCAATATTGGGTTATTACATAACGTAAACCAAATTTTTTGATGATACTGTTTTATTCTGCCATAGAAATAGTTTTTATTTTGAAGAGAATGTACTACCTTAGGCTTAATTCTCTAAGTGGTCCTTGGCCATTTCCTTTGTTTTGGGTGGAGAGCAGTATTAGATTTTTCTATATTGGTGAAAAATATAGTGATGGGTTTTCTCAAACTTACTGTAGATTTTGATGTTCTCATGCTGGCTTTTACAATTATTTAATATTGTTGAAACAAACCACTAGGTGGCAATATCAATTAAAAAGATTTCAAGAAGTGCAATTAAAGTTGTCATCTAAAATGGGACACTAAACAGTAGGTTTGATTAAAGTGAAAACATAAACTTTCTGTATGTAAAATTGTTCTGATCTAGAGAGGAGGTGTTCTGCAAAAGCACTTGGTGTGGGTGAGTGGTGACTGAGGACAGCTAGGTGTATTTGCTTGGATAGAGAGGAAACATTTTCACTTTCATGTGTAATATATATTGCAAACATTTAAAAAGGTGAATTATTGTCATACTACTTCATGATGAAACTTGTTTTAGCCTGCCAGTTAGAAAGAATTAATTGGGGTTGTATCAGTCAGTGCTACTTGAGAAACAAATTCTCATTGGTGTGAATATAAAACATTTTAAACTAGTTAATGTAAAATCAGTATGAATTTACTTATGGCTGTGGATGAATTTTTGAAACATCGAATGTGTCTGTTACAAACAGACATTTGTTAATGGGTGTGCTAATTATACCTTCTTCGGTGTAGGTGCTGCTGCACAGCACACAGGCTGGATTTGTACGTGAGGTAGAAGACTGAAGAGGCTTGTCATTAAATAATGTGAATTGTAAATAATTGTTGCATGTTCCCTTGTGAACGCAGTCTGCTTCCTGCACAGCTTAGCATCTGCAGAAACCATATCCTTATGTCACAGGGCTTGTCTTATCCAGAGGTATCTTGTCCTTTTATTTAGATATGTACATCCTTTTTCTTTTTCAGCACATTTATTGAAGATGCTGTTGCTAATGTTCCCGCTTAGGAACTGTTTAAGTTTATATCACAATCCTGTTTGGGTTTTTACTTTGGGGATACATATAATGAAATTACTGGCATGCAGTAACAGTGGCATTCTACTTGAGTGTGGTTTTACTGGAGCTCCTGTCTGCCTGCTCCACCACTCCACATGCATTTTTGAAACATCTATGTAGTATGCTGTTCTCTTGTTAGATTTAATTGGAGTATGATAGCCTATCCCTCTTCCTGGGAGCTTTAGTTCTTTGCGGTTTATTCCCAGTGCTTTGTGCTGTCACAAATGGGTAAGTCGCTAACCCTGCTATGGTTCTTGGGTATTTTTGAGAAGGTAGTGCTTTCTCTTGCTTTAACTTTTGGTCTTTGTTTTGTCAGGTTTTATAATCATTTTATCAGGCAATGGCTAGAGGACCTAATTTATCTTGGAGTGATTTATATTTTGCCTTTCTCTGTTCTTTTTGTCTGCTGTGTATTAGGGTGTTGCAGTGACTTTGCTTCTCAGTCCTTATGTCATGCAATTTCTCCTAAACTATTTCTGGTGTGGATGACACAGCAGAAGCATTCCCTTGAAGTATTATTTTTCAAGTGGAGTTGAAAATGCTTGATGTGATGGTCTTTGTACCCAGTTGACTCTGTCATAGACGAGACTGGACTACTTGTTAGAGAGGTTGTAAGTGGTCCTTAAAATAAGTGGTAAAGTTCCTGTAAGTTGCTGTGTCTTCGTATGTGAGGTCTAGGCAAATAAGGATCGTGCTTGTTTTGGGTTTGGTTTTTTTTGTTTGTTTTTTTACAGGTTTGATTTAACTTCAACTCCTTCTCCATGTTTTTTTTAAAGATAAGTACATCATACATGGTGGTATTGTCACTGTAACTTGATTCTGTGCATGCACTTCCTTTGTAAGTGTAGATAGTTTAATCTTGCCATATTACAGTAGACATTTAAACACTACTGGGACAAAAGGAAAAAATTTCCAAAACTTTATTCTATGGTGAGACCTATGTCTGTAGAGTCTACTGCTATCAAGATTTTTATGAAGTTAAATAATTCATAGTTTATGTACTATAGCATCAGAGGATGTGTAGAAAGTGCTTCAAAAGTATGGGCTATCTTAGGCATAAGGAGCAATAGAGCCACATCAATACTGTATCTGGGATAATTGAGCAGGGAATGTAAACACTAAAATTCACTTAGGAGGGGGACATGAGGTGAAATGAGTTGGGAAATGCTGTTAAAGGTTTTTAGACTCTGACCCAGAGTCCAATGCTGACTTTCTTGCTATGTTTTTCTTCTTACTGGTATTCACTGTTGCATGTTCCTGGAGGTGAGGTATCCTGCTCATGTTTGAGGTGGTCTATGTTAGTGCAAGGCAGAAACTTGCCTGTGTTATATATTAAGATATATTTTCTGTCATCGTGTCAATTTTGAATCCTGGTGGTATTTCTTCTTCTATTATAAAGAAACACCTGTAATTCTCTTAGCCATCCTTTTTCTCAGGGTGTATTGTAGCCAGAAGTAATACTGTGTCATTTCTGCTTAACAGCTTTTCTTCCAGGTGTGGCATGTACTTTGAACAGTGGGTGTCCATGCCCTCATGGCATTCTAGTTCTGAATGCTTTGCTTTCTGTGATAGCATGGTGTCTGTGTTACCGCAGGCTTACTGTGTCTGAGCCTTTCCAAATATTTCTCCTTTAACACTTTCCTGTAATTTCCACCTTGCTGTTGCTCCCTTGCCTCTTCAGGCAGCTTCTGGTTCTATGGGGACCAGGACAGACATGACACAAACTGAACATTCCTTGTGATTCAGTGTCTATTGTACTTTGCTTGTTCTGACTTTTTTCTAATGTTTGAATGGTCCTTCATTAGAAATTTTTTTTTTTCTTCAGAGGGATCCCATTAAGAATGAGTCCTGAATGCCATTGTTCCTGTAAAAGCTGGGTCTTCTGTTACTGAATTCAGTTGGGTTAGTCACTAAGCAGGTCCCTGTCACATTCATGTCTGGGAGAGCATTTTTTTCTCTGGAGACAAGAATCCTTGAATAGGTTAAAAAAACCCCCACAACAAGAAACCAACAGATGGACTGCATGAACTACCTGCCTCAGCAAGTATCCTATCAGGATTGGTGCTCTGTAGATAGTCCTGCGTTTTTGTCCAAGGCACATCAGAAAGTGGGAGGGTTCGTGGGATGTCTGGTTTTTTTTGTCTGCCTCACATGCTGCAAATGTTGTCTCTGTTAACTCCTTCCATTTAATCTGATTTTCTTTTTTTTTTCCCCCAGTGCTTTCCAGTTTAAAGCTTGTAGACTGCACAGGCTTTCAATATTTTTTTTCCATGCAAATAACAATTTTGTTCTTTTCCCTTCTGCTTCTTGAAGGTAGAGTAAATTCTGTTGGTATGCACTTGGTTTATGTCTCCCAGTGATCCAGCAAAACAGTACCTCGTTTCGTGTCTAGCAGCAACGCAGCCCTGGGGAGCAGGGACTGCAGGCTGCTTCTATGGTAAGGGAGATGGAGGCTTCTGAAGAGAAGACCTTATGGAGAAGATCCTCTAAAGCAGTAGAGGTTGAACATTCAGTATCCAAGCTAATTGATCCATTGTTCCTTTAAAATCACCAGAAGTGCTTAAAATAGTCTCCTGCTGCTTCCTGTACCTTACTATTTGTGCTCAGGAGGTGCTGCCAGTATGTGTGTATTTGTAGACCCTTGTAAATAAAAGGTCTCTGTGGTTCATCTGTGTTCCAGTGGCTCCTTAAGTGTGACCTGGCAGGCAGGGAAAAACAATTTGCAGTGACTTTGCAGAACTAGAAACACAAAGTTGGCAGTAAGCGTTGATGGTGGTCTGAGAAAATTTGAGGGATGGCGGTGGTCCTGGCTCCAAAATCTCCTGAGTCCATCTGCTGCTTGTGTGGATTTTCATTCTTCTTCAGTACTGCATGCCTTTGAGAAACGGGATCAGCAAAGCCCGGATCTATTTTTGGTAGCTGCAATACAAAAATATTCCTTTGTGTGTAGTAGAGCTATTTTCCTTACTACTTTTTTCTTTGAAAAGAAGAGCAAATGCAATGCAGTTTGGCTGCAGGGAATTATATGACTCATTTAGTAAACAGTGAATACAAAGAGAAATAGTGTTTCTATTGTATTGCAGTTTTCTGCTGTATGTTTCTGTTGTCTCAGATTTTAATAGGGAAATTATACAAGTAGCCTAGACCCAGGATGGTGTTCTGAAAGATAACTAAGTTATATGCTACAAAATCTAGGTGATCCCATTAAATTAAAATTTCTTTCAATTTGTGTTCATGTATTTGTTTGTTTGCAGGGTACACGTTGAATTTTATGTCATTTCTACTGCAATAAAAGGCAACTGCTCTGTCAAATGTGAATGAAGTTTGAAATATAAAGAGCTGTGGAAATGACAGGCAATGTCTACAGGGTTAAAATTGAAATTTTAGCTGGCAAAACAGCCAGTTATCTGTGTGCTATGAATAATTTGAACATAAAGACAAACTCAAATAGTAAAGGGGAGTCAGTTTCACTACCAAAAAGAAAGCTTCTTTTTTTTTTTTAGTACTCTTTAGTACACTTTTTAAATTATAATTTTTTTTTTCTGTTTAATATTTACACAAAGGTTTGGGAGCCCTGTGGGAGCAAGTGGCACATTGCTCATCAGTCAGTATTACAACTCAGCTGCACGCTTGGGTTGACTTTTTTCCCCTACTTCTGTTTGTATTGCATGATCAATAAAATCAGTCAAAAATGCAGTATTTAAAATGCTTCACAGAAGTAGATGTTTGTTATTAGGATCATGGGGAGTATGTAAAAAAATGCAGCTGTCCTTGTAACTGTCATGATATTGTACCCAGTGTGATTTTTCTCACTTGAAGAATGAGAAACTTAAGTAATATCCTACTGTGAGATGGGTGAAGGATCCCAACTATTGTCCTGTTCAGATTTTCTGTGACTGCTGTCCTCTTCTACAGTGAAGTTTTCTTTGAACAAAACTTTTTATTCTGCAGCGTAGGAATTATATTTTGTTTTGGTGGATTTAAGAGCTGAGAGCACACTGGCTTATGTTTTTGTCTAAAATTGTCAAGTAGAAGAGGTCTCCTTTCTTCATGCTGTGTTATGTTTAAAATTCTGTTCTAATTTGCTAAAACTGTATCAGCTAATGAAACTAATCTCCATGTTAGCACGTTGAGGGGCTAAGATGAGCTTTACGTGTTAATAAATCCCTTGATGTGCATATGAATCAGGCATAGACTAAAAATAGTAGTGAGCACTAAAATATATATTTTTTTGTAACTACTAAACACAGGTAGTATTCCAGAGAAGTCAAGAGAGCTTCAAGCTCTTCCAGGGACCTAATAGGCTTTGCAAGCAACTGCCTTTTTTAGGATAGTCCTTAAACTGAATAAGAAAGAGATAGGGGTCTCAAAGACAAGCCTTCATGAAAATGTGTGGGAATTGCCTGCTGGGCAGGGAGTGTTGGACTGCACACCCCTCCTTTGGGCAGGTGACCGAGTTTTGCCCTCCTGTGTCAGGAAAGGGTATCAGAGGAGTATTGGAGAAGCTTGCAGTACTGGAGTAAGAAAGCGGTGGGGGAAAAAAAGGTTCAAATAATAGGAAATCAGGATCTGTTAATTATGCAATTCATTTATGACAACTGTCTTGTGATTACTTATTTTTGCAAGCATTTCTACCCATTTCAATATAATTTATTTTGTGAACATACTTGAAATCTTAATACAGAATAATTTTAAAATTTAATTGGAACCAATTACATTATCTTAATAAATACTATTAACTGTGAAAAATAGTGTGGGAAGGAAAGGGAAAAGGGTACTTCTGTCTCCTTATTTAAATTGTGGACATGGTTAAATAAAAATTTTTCCTAAAATCAGCATAAATACTAACCAGAATTGTCATTAAGAAAAAAGTACTCCTGGGTGACCTTGCCATAGCTTTTCTTGCTGAAAGTGCGCTTTGTGCATAACATGTTGTGCTTCCTTGTACTTCCAAAGGAATGAGGAAAATTGTGGAATTATGTTTTATAGCAAGAGTAAGTTCCCTGTATTACAATGCTCTTTATAGTCCTGGTGTTGATTTTTTACATCTCAGTGGGGAGGTGTGGAAGCTATTGCACAATATAAATATGTAGCTTGAGTATTTGAGTTTTCTTGGAATATGAGATTTTTATGGTTTACATGTTTCTCTAAGCATGAAGGCAGTTGTGCCTGGTTTTTGCTTGAGAACTGCTTTGTGCTTAGCTTATGTGACTTCAGTTAATTTTGTTTGGAGAAATTCTCAGGCTTTTTTCCTTCAGTTTTCAATCTAAAGGGAATTTAGGTGGTGGCTCCATTAGGCTGCAAGACTTGTGCTAAAATTAGGGCTGACTTGTCAGACTTGAGCTGTCACCATTTGGTTTGCATTTGTGTTTGCTATTTCATAAATGGAGGCATTTTTTAGTAATACATGTATACTAATATTCAGTTTTTTAATGGAGAATTTTAATTTAACTCCTGTGAAACCCTGGAAAAGAGCTAATTTTGATCAATACCAGTGGATCTGTTTGTTGCAGTGCCCACTTCGTGAATGTTTGACCTAGAGTTTTGCTGTCTGGTTGCAGTACAGCTTTGACCCAACTGTGCTGTAGACTTGCCTTGTGCTTGAGAGGGAGCTGTGCTGCTGTGAAGGTTATTCTTATGCTGTATTTCAGATGTGCTGCTTTGGAAAATGTGCTTTCGTGTTCTGCAAACCTGGAACTTCTGTCTAACACGGATTTGTGACTTCTGACTGCATTTGTGACTCACTGCTGGGCTGTGGTGGGATGGCTGTAGAAAGCAAACCTTATGTAAACTTTCTCATCACTGTGTTTTTAAACCCAAAACTTAAAGCAAGTATTAGTTATTCCTATACTGCTTTATTTTTGGCTTTAGAATATGAATCTATATGAATATCTTAACTTCAATGATCAGGAGTGTGGATTTGGCTTTGTAGATGCAGTATTTCAGGACTGCAATATGTACGTTTTGGTCTGCGGGGCTTATAATGTCAAAGAGAGATGTATAGGTATCAATTTTATACTGTTCTTCAGCTTGTGCAGTATTATTTAACAATACATAGAGAAATGACTAGTGTGAGTGAAGCTAATACTGTGTTATTTAAATTTTTGAATACCAGGATGGTGTCGTTGCTTGCACTGAGGTGAAAAGGATGGAGTAGGCAGGAGTGGTTGAAAGGCTCATATTCACTGGTGTGAGAAGAGCAATCAAAGTGCTAGTCTTACTATATCAAATTAAAACACCAAAAAATATAATGGGGGACAGCTTAATTTTAATACCAGATGAACAGGGAGAGAAAGCTAATTTTACTTTAAATAAATTAGATCACTGAGGAGGCTGCTTGGGAATTATTTTTAAAAAGTAATAATAGAAATTGGCATATTAAATTTTTCTGGGTCAGATTTGGGGAATGAAGTTTTAAACCCAGCATTAGGGCATTTATTCATATTATTTGTGAAGACTTCCATGGAGATACAAAACCGAAGCAACTAGGAATATTAGCTACTTATTTAGGCAATGATGGGGGAGGGGTGAAGCTGACTTGTAAAGGAAAACCTTACAGTAGCTTATAGCAGGCTGAAACATGCATAATTAAAATATTGAGTCACGGTGGATTATTCCAGCATGAGCCTACTTCTCAATTTGCTTCATTATTTGATTGTGAGGCTGCTGGTGATGAACTGAAATCAAGACATTTGGTAATTTAATAAATCCAGTATAAGGAGATGAGTATGACTAGATTTATAATCTCAATGTTGTTGTACTGATTTTTAGGTACTTGATCAATATTTTAGACATCAGTAAATCAGAGTGTGTTCTTTTGCGTGAGACCTACGTTTAATTTTGTATTGGACGCTTCATGTTGCTCATTTTTGATGTTACTTCTAGCATGTTGATACTTTAAATTGAACAAACTGGTTTTTTGTAATAACTTGTGCTAGGTAAATTCAAAGCCTTTAGCAAAGGCCACACGGGAATATAACCTCAGATTCATGAAAGCTTTAGGCTCCTACTTTCAATATAAGTGACATGTCAGAGGTCACTTATTGTACAGTCAGATTCTCCATCAGAGTAGGAATTGTCAGATCTAAAGCAGATCAAAATTAAGAGCTGGGTTTAACACTTTCGATGTTTTAAACAGGACAAATACCTTTTTTTTTTTTTAATCCCTTCAAATGACATATCTGTGTACTACAGAATTTCCAAAAGTAGAATTGTCAGACTCATTTGTGGACTGACAAATCTTTTATGTATCTTTTACTATATGTGTTTTAGAAATTATTTGCTGATTTTTGCCTACTCTTGATATTTGTGTTAGAGATGACTGAAGATAGAAGTTCTTCTACATAGCAGTATCTTTATCTTAACTGTATAGTTATAAACTTGGAGCCCTAATACATCATGGGTGAAAGCAAGCTTTTCCAGTGCTTTGGTAAGAAAATAATTAGCTAACTAATAACCTATAAATAAAGGGAAAAGATAAATTCCTATAAATGTTCTCAAAATCTTTAAATTAGGAAGAGTATTTGATTCTTAGTCTGCCTTCCAAGAGAAAAAAATTTGTCTTGAGCCTCATTACTTCCAAGTTTTTATCTGGAAGATTTCCCTATTGGCATTGATTTCAGCTTTCAGAACACAGGCCACTAGTATAAGGAAGACTCAGTTGTGCAAGGATTGCATGGTGTTACATGTACATCTGAAATTCCTTTGGCAAACGGTTATGATTATGTTTTAGAGCAGCTGCACTTCTGTCTGCTCTTAGTTTCCTCCTGCCCCTTATTATTACTCTGCAAAGGCAAAAAAATACGAAAACCAAAACCAAAAGAAACTCAGAACTGAGTCAGCAGTTAGCAATGCCAAGTCATGTGCACTGTTAGAAACTCTTCATCCTATTTGTGGCTGAATTATAAATTGTTCACATTGTGACACTACTGAATGGCATCTGCAGATCGGTATTGACTAGGCACTTCCTAAGCACAGTTCTAGTGATTTGGCCAGGGAATATTTGAGACTCAGTGTCTTGTCCAGGGACCTTTCTTTCTGCTTCAATCCTGGCTTTTTTATAGGCTTGTCAAAAATCTGTATTGTCATCTTAAAAAAAAACAAGAAGAAAAAAAAAAGGCATGTTGCCAGTTGAGATGCATTAAGCTATTTTAGTGTATATTGTATATATGTTCTTTGTTTTAGCTTTGAGGATGATGTCTTTTTTTTTGTTTCATTTTTCTTCCTATACATGTATTTCATTTTGGTGTTTAAACCTGGTGTAGTGACTTATCTTTTAGATCATGATAAGCTTTGTAATTGTTTTCTGTAAATAATACTGAACATTGTGATAGCTCACCATCTGCCAGCTCTCCAACAGAGAAAAGTACTTTGCATTCTCTTAAATTACCCTTGTAGTAGGTTTTATATTCTTTCATTTGCTGCCTCCTAGAAAGTAATTTCGAGCTGAGGGCTGTGGAGGCCCTGTTGGACATTCCTTACTCAGGCTAACTCTTGAACTCCCTCATCAGTAACAGCGGCTCTGAATTTTGAGATGTGTCTTTCCCATTTGGAAAAATACCTCAAGCACAAACCCAAGTCTGGGGATTGCTTGTGATGTCTGTCTTCAGATAGAATTATTATTTTACATTAGTGTATTCTTTGATTGTAATGATTAAATGTATAATAGTCCACTTATTTTTAAGTAATTGTAATAGGTATTGCTTTGAAAATGAATGCTCTTAAGTGTGGCCCTGCATGTTTTGATTAGTGATCTACAAATATTAAAGCATTATCCTGTGAAACCCTGTCCCATTAGGTTTCAGAAGTTATATTTCTGCCTTTTTAGATACCTTCTTTATTTTTAATGCAATATACATTAAATACATAGTTCAGTTAAAGAGCTTATTGAAGAGGTAAGACATTCTAAGATTCAGGCTTGTATACAGACTACACGTGAATATAAAGCCAGCAGAATCTACATAAACATTTTGAAATAAATATTGCAGATGTCCCTAAAACTTGGGTATCTCTGACAGCAACACTTAGAACTCAGTGGTTTGAGTAATTTCATTCCACGTTATTTTTCTTGCTTCTATATTTAGTTTCATGGAACTTCTTTTCATTGATTGCTTTGATGCTAGAAAAGCATGGAACTTGAACTGTAACGTCCTCGTGATAAGGAGAGTTGGAGCTGTCTCATCCGTCTGTTGATGACTATTACAATTTGAAGTCTTCAGAGACCCTTCTTAGTGAGCATGTAGTGCTTATGACACTCAATTAATGTAATTTGACTTAATTTAAAATAGGGCTTTCTGCTCAAGAATGAGAAGAGATGCAATTGATAGACAAAAAAGGTTTTGATCTTTGTTGTTTATTAGCTGGTATTTGTTTATAGAAAATCATTAGGTGTATGCTCTTTGATTTTTATATATACGTAAAGCTGTTTAACCTTTCTGTTGCATGAATTGGCAAGCCACACGCAGTTAGAAATTCTGCATGGTAAGTTTGTCCTTGAAGTGGTGCGTAGAGCCCTCTTCTCTTAGGTGGAGAAGTTTATTGTAATATTGCATGTTGAGAGTAGATTCAGAGTGAAAGCTGTAGTGGGCAAAGCCTACTTTGATTTCTCTAGTGTCATCAAAGAAATTGAGAGAAGGGACCTGTGACCATCTTTTGGAGAGCTAGTTGAGTAATTTAGTATCTTTTGCGGTTTGGGGTCAACTGTAGAAAGAAAATGTTGGCTGGTTGTGTGATGTTGATAATTACTAGCAGTCAGTGATACTGTGCAGTTACCCATTTCATGAAACAGAAATGTGTGAATCAAGAAAGACATTAGTATATAAACATACTGTAGCAGTTTCTCTGTATTGCTGCATACTTAGCAGCAAAAAGCAGATATAGATAGTGTTAAATGTATGCACCAGTGTTTTAAAGGTTGAACAATATTACTGAGATATCACTAGTGACCTACCATTCAGGCATATAACTCAGTAAATACAGAATTCAGTTGGGATTTAGAAGAAATATACATTTATTTGAGATTGATGTATTTTTGTCATCCTAATGACATCATACAACAACTAAGACAAAGGTACTTTTAAAATATATAGTTCTAGAAGACACAAACATATAATTCATAATATTTTCTTATTCCTACTCTGAGGCATTGCAGCAAGATTACCAATCCCCTCTCCTTCAAGATTCTGTATTTTGCATAATATTAAGCCCATATATTAAAGAATACTGTGCTGCTAAAGATACCATCTTGCAGATGAAATTGTGTTAGACTACTAGTTCGTTTTATGTGAAGTTTAATATGGAATCATGAAAGCTCTTTTAAAAGAAAAAAAGGCTAGAGTGCTCAATGTTTTGCTATCACTTAAGATGCAAAATGCAGAAGAGCATCTTAATTGAGGCTGGAAGCAATAAAATATATTTGTATGCTAAAAGGCAGCTTCTCAAGTGGGTGGAACCAATTTATGCAAGAAAGAAAATGTGTATGCTGTATCCACCAACTTGATTACTGCAGGCTCATCCCTTCGAGTCCTTCCAAGAAGCATGTGAAATGTATTCTATTTCTTATTTTGACCAAAGTATCCTTTTAAAATTTCTTCATCAACATTCACTGTTAAGCTGATGTAACTTCTTTTTTTTTCTTATTATCTGCACTTGCCCACTGTGTTCCTCCCTCGTGTGCAAATCTGATTGCATCGTCTGTCTCTTCATATGTCAACATTGTAAGCCTTGCCCACTCATTCTTTATCTCCTGTAAATGCTCTGTTCTTCCTCCTGTGGTGTTCCTTTTCCTATAAATACCCTTCGTCACCAACATTTGTAGCTGCTGCACTCTTCTTTTTCAACCTCCTTAGCCATTTCTACCATTATACTCATAAGGAGTTGAGGGGATGATGGATATGGTTGGCAATTGCATTACTCTAATTATTAAACATTGTCTGGGTAGATGCATTTATAAATGCTTTTATCTCTCCATGCCTGCCTTCTCTTCCCTCATGGTATACTCCTTGTGTTCTTAGTCTGTAAACTCTTCATTCAGGGAAGCAGTCTTGTCTGTGTGTTTTTATATGGAACAGTATGTTCTAACTGTAACTGAGGCTAATATAATGTAAACACTGTATAAGAATACGTTGTTATTATGTAAGATATTCTGGCTGGTGTTAACAGGAGCCTCAGCGTTTGCTGTGAACTGTGTCTGATGGCAGTGTTGGAGCTAGAATATGGAAAACTGGAGTCTTAGGAGGCTTTGACGTCTGTCACAAATGCTCCATGGCTATAATGCTGGGGGAGATAAAAATAAGGACTTAGCATGGAAGTGTATATTAAAACAGCTTTAGTACCATAACGTGGGTATGTATTTGGAGCACACTTACCCTAGCCTTTCTTTGTAAAGGTACAAAAAAATACTTAAAAATGTGCAAAGGAAAAAACTTACGTGATTTTAATTGGAAGGCAATATAACAGTCCTCAAAAGGGAGACTTGTCTCCTGGGGATCTCCCTGACAGTTGGTGCTCTCCACATTTTGTATTTTGAATGGACTTTTGCTACAATGCTATGTCAATAAAACACAAATGTATCCTGGTACTTACTGGCCATGATCATAGTTTTTTGAGGAACCGCATACAGTACAGCTGTCTGTGAGCCGAGAGAAAAGCAGTGCTTCAACTGCATCATCAGTGCCAAGTGTCCTCTACAGCATTTTGCTTACAAAGAGAGAAAAGGCAGTATTATAATCAGTCTGCCTTGAGGAATGCCGAATGAAAAAGATGACTAATGATTTATTTTTTTTTAATAGTAAAGCCAACTGTTAAGTAACAGGGCTTACTAGAGGGATTTAGTGTTAAACATGGACTGCAATAAAATATTGATTTCAACTCTTTTTTTCTCCACCATACTACTGAAAGTTTTCATTAAGAGTTGACATGTTCTTTGTCAAAATGAGTCTTACAGGGAAGAACTTAGGTCAGTGATAAACATGTCCTCCTCTTTCAGAGCGGAGGTCTAGCTCTATTGGTGTAGCAAGGCTGAAATGGTTCACAGTGTAACAAAGCTGTTTGAGAAAATTAACTCAGCCTGATAGAAGCTGCCATCTGAAAAAAAAAAATCACTTTGTTTTTAATCCATATCTATGATTTTTCTCCAGACTTTACTAAAGGGTTGATCTTCATCTCCAGTGTTCATATTCAAAGTTTGTCAGAAGTGTATCTCTAATTTTATACTGCTGTCGCTTTGTAATCTGTACCGTCTTTGAGGAAAGAAAACATCCTTTAAAAAAATTCTCTTATTAATGTTCCCACACAACATAAAGGAGACTAGTAGTCTAAAAGATGTTTTCTCTGAGCGTGTTCTCTCTGAGTGGATCTCAAGAGGTTAACATGCAGCTTAAAATGTATAGATAATCTATCTGGTGTATAAAAATAGTCTAAGGACAAGGCAAAAAAAAAAAAAAAAAAAGGAATCCTTGACATGATTTAAGAACATGTACTTACAGTTGAGTAAGGAAAGACGAGTAAAGGCCTGCCAGAGGGCTTAAATGGGGATTCTGGCTAATAACACCACATGTGAGTAATACATGCAGATCACAGGTTTGCTTTTGGCATATGTTAGCAGCTAATGATGCACACACAGGGTTTTATCTGTCCTTGTATGGCCTAAGTGTGGTTACATTTTATAGTCTCGTACTTCTGTCAGTTTCAGCATTGCCAAAAACCCTTTAACTGGCAAAAAGTGCCATAACTTGGCTGTAAACTTTCAACTTTTAAGGCAAAATTTGTGAAATTAGTGGCAATCTGGAATGTTTGTGGTGGGTATTCCAAGGACAAGAGGATGAAGGAAGGTCCTCTTCAAAGCATAGCAATGAACGCACGAGCTTTGTGTGACAAGCAGTATTGAAAAACCAGTTTAAGCCAAAAGCTCTTGCTTGAGGAGAGACCTTAAGAACAAAGAAATGTAACTAAGCAGTTACAGAAGACATACCATTATTGTCCTGGCTTTCAAACAAAGTAATCAGTAAAGGAAACCTTCCTAACAGAGGCAAAAATGGGCTCTGCTCTAGTTGCTTGTACACCGGGACTGTGCAAGTAGGGCCAAATGGTCAATGTTAATACCTAATAGTTAGGTACTTCTGGTATTTTGTAACCTTGTAATGACTAAGAATCCCAAACCTGTGTGAGCCCTCTGCTATTTCAGGCTGTTTTGCAAAACACTGATGTCCCCATCTCAGAGGAGACGTTAAAAGAAAAAAAGAAAAAAAAAAAAGTGGAGGGAAACAAATCATCCTCCAGTTGACTGGTTTTTGTGTGTGCTGTGCCAGAAATGCACGGAAAGTAGTTGGAGTATGGTTGTATTTCATGTATTTATTTGTTTTTAAAATCTGATTAACAGTATCTCATACAACTATACTTGCTTGGACACTCAATATGCATATACTGTTGTCAGGAGTGTAGCGCAGAGATATTTAAGCTTGCTTTGGTACCAAACTGTATGCATGGCAGTATGCAAGACATGAGCCTGCCCTCCCTGGTGCCATCACTAGATGGCCTCTGGTTAGCTGCTTTAAAGATATTGAGATGTTCTGGCACTGGAGGTTAACTGGCAGAATAAAATAATTGATACTTTGTGACGTGGTTTAACAATAAAAGCTAGCTACAATTTAGATAGTATTTTCACTTTATTTTCACATTTTTGGCTTAAATTTTAACTGTATATTAGCTATATTTTAAACCATCTGCATACTTGATTTTAGTATAAACATTTATAATAAAAGTGATAAGTCAGAACTGAAAGACACTGTATGTCAGCACTCTGGGATAGATTTTGCTACACAGCAAAAGGTGCTATCTTTGTTCATTGGCCTATTTCTGTTTTGCCTGTTGCTTGGATTTTGGAAGATTCATTTTTATTCCATCATTCAGCCACCTCATAGTAGACTTCAGTTAAAACCTTAGTTCAATGAATGGTTACAGGACTAAGTCTTCTATTGTTTAACTGTTCTGTTCAGTCACTTTTCAATTGCTGTTTGCTAAAATGTGCCCTACTATAAGATACTTAAGTCTTTCCTATGAGTAGCAATTTGAGGATTCTGTTTCTTGAACCGGCTGTGTGTCTAAAATCTTGTCTTCTGACATTAGTTCACCCATTCATACATTAACTCATAATATGGTATTAGCTTCAAGGTTTAAAAAAAGAATATAAAATGCACAGCTGAGTTGAAAAGGGTCAATAATGGTTGCTGTAACTGTGGCAATATCCAGATTCTTTCAGAGCCTGGCCCTGGATGCAGAACAGATCCTGCACAGACTTGCACTCCAAGAACAATATAGTGCCTACATTGATAGCTCTTTTTTTGTGCTCATGACAATAACGATGTATTTATCCCCACTGAAATTTTAAATTCTCTAGGGCAGTAAGTAAAAATACTGATTCTGCAATGGCCTTTAGTGTGTGTATTTATTCCAGTTTTTAAGAGTTTGGTTTGATAACCAGAAATTTCATCTGTATAGAGATTTGAAGCAATATAAGGCTGAAAATGTTTGTACAGTCCTGTATGTATCTCAATCCACAAGTACATCCACTCAGACTTATCCCATGTAAATTTATCAGCCTGAGTGGAGTTACATCACTCTTTAAATTTCCCTGTGCTGCTGTGTACTTCATTGTTTATCTTGCCATGATACTTTAAAAAAAATTTTTTTCAGCCTCTGTGTTACTTTACACAAATATAAGAATGAGAACACGTGAAGGAAATACAGCAGTAATTTCTGTTTGTTTTTCCCTGTCTAGTCTTTTTAAAATTATTTTTCTCAGCTAACATGCCTGTGCACTCTTCTTTCAATATTTTTTTTTTACAAGTGCTTCACTTTTTCTTCACTGATACTATCCCTGATTTGTTGTGCCTTTCCTGTCTTCAAACTTTGTCATATCCTTGTTCTTTTCTTTTTCAAGGAAGAATAAATGTTACTATTATGATGGAGGCAAGCCATCAATATGGGGGAATTTATGTGCTAATGTAGCTATATTAGCACCTGTTCCTAGACTTTATCATATGTGGATTGCAATGAATAATAGCAATTTAAAAAAACATTTTTGGACATCTGAGTGACTCCACTGTAAAACAAAAAAAACATCAAAGCCTTAACCTTCCTTCCCTGTTTATATCTTATGGAAGGAAAGTGAGTTGGTGTAATTAATACAGAAAGAAGGGTTATGTTAAATGATACCTTAATCCCATGTTAAATCACAACAGGAATTCGTAACTAAATAGGTGAAGATTATATGCATTGGTAAAGCTATCTGAATCCATACAGCAAGGATGGGATTTACCTGACCTCATGTGGATGTCTGCAGTGTAGGCATCTACATCTTATCTGGTTACCCAGACTACTTTATTATTGGTGGAGAGACACTGGCACTTGGGGTGATTCATCTTGTTTGGGATTAGATAAACCAACTAATGAGATGACTTTGTCCTGAACTTCCCATTTCCCCATCTACAGCAAAAGGAGCCTGCTGTAACTCAGAGGTAGACACTAATAGGTAGCTGTCTAAAAGTTAGTGGTTGAAAATTGTCATCATGCATCTTCGGTCAGTGAAACAAGTTACTGTAGGAAGGCAATTTCTTCTTTCTTTAAAAATAATGCTGATACCCTCAATGATGTCCATAGTACACTAGGGATTTACACACTACAAATGCTGGGTTTGGTAGCTTTTGAAACTGTTCCAGCTAGATTTTTAAGAGGATGTTTGGACATAGCCAAGTGTAATGTAAAATAATTTAATTTACCCTTTCTTACATACTTCTGGATCTGGCCTTTATCTATTCACCTTACGTGCTTTCTCAAGCAGATTAACAAAGGAACAAAATAATTGCAGTAATTGTCCTTGGGGAATAAAGCAAGTCTGAATATTTTATCACTTTCAGTCACTTTTCCTGTTGATATTTCTAAGTGAAAATAAATCAGGGCAATGTCTTGCTGTCTTTTTATTCTTGTTGGAGGAGTGGTTTGATGACTCATGTTGATTGGGAGTTCTTCCAATTTTAACACAGCAATTGAGGGTGTTGCATATTTAAAAAAATAATAAAAAAGGCAAGCTCTTCTCCCCAGTCTTCTGGTAAAATAAGGATGAAAAACAACAGCAAAAATAAAAGTCTGGAAAAGATCCTATTTTTAAATGCACTTTTTACTTTATGTCCATGATGTCAGTCTACTGCCTTATTCACAAGTTTTTTATGGGCAAAAGCTGTATTTCAAATGTAAAAAAGCAGATGCTACAGGTTCTCTAAATATACTTGGACTCTCCTAAAATAGGTGTAAATTGTACTTAATATATCATATTTTCCAGTATATAGGGACCTCCAAAACATGGTTTAAATGTAAGGTGCTGGGTACAACTCATGGACCTGCCACTTCCTCAGCTGCTCTTGTCATCGCTTAGTTGCTTGTCGAGTAGAAGGAGCAGTGCAGGGGTGGAGGGAGTAGTAACCTGGTTACTGTCATTTCCCTTTTTTTGGGGGGGAAGGAAGGATGTGTTATTTTCCAGTACATATTCTGGTGTATCATGTAGACAGTGCATAGAAGAGCACAAGTTGATCTTCCTTAAAATATTCAAAGTGCTCTTGCCCTCCATGTCCTAAACAACCACACATCAGCTCATTTGAGCACATTTGCTACATTCAATGTTTTCCCTTGCAAGATTTAGTCCTTGTCTTTTTTTAGTTTGCTTTTCTTCCTACACTCTCCTGAGCTTTCTCATCCTTCTTTATCTACTGTCTTCAGCTATCTATTTTTGCTGTGGCAACATACCTTTTCTCCCTCTCAATGTTCTTCCCTTCTCCTTCTCCCAGAATTTTTGCTTTATTTTTCTCCTCAATTTTTTTCTGCTCTCAGTGATTTCTGCTGATTTTATTTTGCTCCCTGTGTCTCTCAACAGTCTCTGTACTGTTTCTCATCTCTTTTCCTTCATCTAGTTCTTAGTTAACATTTGAAGGTAAATTGGTGATTCTTATGACTTAAAAAAATGATATTGTTTAGAATTTACTTGTAAGGTTGGCTTATTGCTTACTTTTTATATATGCATAAAAAGGAAAGCAAAAATGATCTTATTATGGGTATTAAATACGAGGAGCAAATAAAGATTATATAAATCTATTTATATTCTAGTTTTCCTATAAGTAGGGTGAAGTAGTAGTGGCATTTAAAAATACAGTCTTTGAAGTGTGTTTCCTTCACTGTGAGGGAGCCAGGACGATCATTGGTAGGCTTTGTGTGGGCTAGACTTGCCTGTCCTGTTGAAACTTGAATGATCCGATTTTCAAGCACGTATCTTCTATGACTGTAAACTTAGATACTTTAGGGAATGGTGAATAGGACAGTGGAACTGGAAGAGAATTCAGATAATTTAACTTTCAGTGCTCTTCTGTGAGGATTTTATTTTATTTAACATAGGTTCCATTTTTCCCTGAGTTTATAAAAAGGGAAGTGCTCCAAGGATGGACCCTTCCTCTGAGCCCTCAGTGAAACCTAAAGTAGTAGGTAGAATATTACCTGACAATCTGTTTTTTCTTCCCATTTTCTTTTTCCTTTTGATGTCTTTATGACTTTGGTCTATTTTTAAAACAAAGTTTCTTGTAGTTTCGGTAGGGTTTTATTTTTATGAAAGACATAACTGACACTGTTGGCACTCTGTTCAACATTGTATATTGTTTAAGTGTTGTTCTAACAGCTGCCAAAAATAGGACCATGTTGTTGAAAACCTAAATTTATAGATGCTTCTTGCCAACAGTGAAGTCACAGTGTTTTGCTCTGCTCATGTATGCAGAAAAAGACTGAAATGTATAGGAGTTCTAACTTTACAGTTCGAAGAAGACATGTGGACATGTGTAAATGACATCGTTTGCTGACTCGCTAGATGCTAGCCACCAGGGCTGAGACCTGGAGAGGAGCTGGTATGGTTGCAGGGGAGGAGAAGGCTGAGTGACGTACTTCTACACTTTTAGCGGCATTGCTCAACAAAATCTGCTTCATACAATGTAGGAGGAGATGGGAGATAACGAAGGACGGTGACTAGCTACTGAATGATGTCACCACACATTTGCAGAGTGGATGGCGATGACTTGCCACCTACATCACTGTGTCTTCATCGCAGAAGAAACTATTTGTAGCCAGCTTTTAGATAAGGCGATACCAGGTTTCTCATGTGATTGCTGAATAAGTGACAGGGAAGTCAGATGGAGAAGGGCCGAGGGTGTGAAAAGAAAAAAGGTAGAGCTAAAAAAAATAATCTTGAAAGTCTTAATGTTAAAGAGGTGGGCTTGCAGACCAGCGAAGCACACTCTGAATTCATCATCAGCAATAGCTGCTGCTGCTGATGATATAATTTAGATGAGACATCAATGAGGAAAAAAAAAGCAGTGGAGGTATAAGTAGCTTTACCGATTGCAAGATCAGATCTCATGTCTGGACAGACCTCTGCTTTATATAAATACCTTCATGATTGTGGTTACTTCTAACTTCCTTCTTTCCTATGGAAATATTTTGTCTCTAGCAGCCAGAATTTTTTCTGATAAGATTTTTTTAAAGTTTCTTATACTTATTCCTTTTTCTTAAATCTTGCAGTAAAAGTTTGTAGATGTTTCTGTAGACTCCTTTCCAGTCATTTATTGATGTTGTATATGTATAATGTTGCTTTTAAAAGAAAAATGAAAAATCAACATCCCATTTCTTCGAAGAATAGCGCAAAAGCAAAGCAAGGGGGTATTTTGACATGTCTTTGCATGTGTGTGTTGTATGTTTTATCTATAAAATTAAAAATACTCCTGATGGAAGTTCTTCAGGTCTAGAAGGCTTTCATAGCACTCCCTTATCTGGAAGCACCTCATTTTTTCTTTCTGCTTTTGTGAGTATACTATATTCTTTTCCTATATATTCAATTATAGATATTCAATACACGTATGTATTATATGGTAATTACATTCAGACTTTACAAAGACAGGCATCTGAAGAATTAAAGGTATTTCTGTTCCTTGCAAAAAAGAAAGTGTAAATAAAAGAATGTCCTTTACTTGAAGATTTTGCCAAGTTATCAGTGTTGGGGTGTTTTAACATCTGTATCAGTTTAAATAAATACTTTCCTGTGTTACCACTATGTCCACTCTTAGCCTAGGGAGAAGCCCTATGGAAAAATCCCCAGTGTCTTTTCATATTGCTATGTAAATCCAGGGCACTGGCAATTAAAAGAGTGAAAATAGTATACATGAGAAACACAATTGAAATATAATTAGAAGGTTCCTCCTTTCGTGGGCACTGCATGCATGTTTAAAATTTGTCATCAGTACAATTGTATCTCCAGTAATAATTTTCAAATTTAATTTTTCTCTATTATAACTTTACTAAAAATACTGTTTCTAAAAGCTTAAACTTGATCAAGATGTAATTTAAGAATAGGTAGATCTATTTAGTTAGCTAAAATAATTTTTAAAATAATAAAAAGATGCTCTATTACAGGAGAATCATATTTGTGCTCAGGTACGATTGTTATGGCTTCATTGTTGCTACTAGTTGTCTGTTACAACAGACAATGATTTCCTTCTCTGCTTTTGTTGGCAATAGTTACGGTAGTGGGAAAGCACATCCACATGTGAGAAGCGGGTATGATCACAGCGCATGTGCATTTTGGATGACTGGAAAGTGGTGATGGTTTCACGTTAATTTTTTTCTGCTAGCTGTGTGCTTCACCTCAGAGATAGCAAAGGTGTTGTGTGCAGGTGCTATGATCCACAGCCTTTTTCTTGCAGTAATTGATGTTGGTCTGACAGGCTCTAACAGAGGATTTCAGTGTCCTTCAAGAGTTTGTGTTGGCCCTTCAGTTGTCTTTTCAACAAGAAACAAGCTGCAGAGAGCATGCTGAAGGATGGCTAACTGATCGGATATGGAATTTCGAGGCTTGTTGTAATATGGGGAAGGTTGCTGTGAGACAAAGCCTTAATATTTCATTCATTGGTGCCAGTGATTTCCAGAGCCTAGACTACACAGTGGACATGGACAGGCTTATTTACACGGCAGTTGTACAGTGTTCAAATGAAGGAACGATAGGTAAAACCAAAAGGAGTATTGGATGTTATTTGGCAAGTGTGGCATAGTACAGCTGACATCAGTATCTTGGTTTTGGCAATTTTAATGTCTGCTGAGGATGCTCCTCCTGCCGTCTTTGACAGACGCTCTCATTCCTTCTTCATGTAAAAACACTTTTTTGTTTCTCTCTTCCCCTTATCTCCTTCCTTGTAAACAACAAGGAACATCTTAATTGAAGTTTGACAGAGACAATTCTGTAACCTCCCCAGTGTTCTGAAGAGTTATGCTTTGGGTAAGATGATCACCAGGTGGACCCATGTCCCAGTGGGGCACAGCTCACTGCTAGAGTGGAGAGGTTTTTGGCTTGCTTTGTGCTCAGGATGACACGTACTTTTTTGATGGAGCTTTTTCTGAGAACTGTTTGTCCTCTTACGAGGCTGGAAAAGGAGAAACAAGTCCTGTCAGTTGTTCTAGAGGAACAGAGCTGACAATGTCCTCTTTACAGATGAGAATTCAAGGAGTATAAGAGCCAGATGATCTGCTGGATAAGGAATGTTGAAAACCTTGCAAGAGTATTCGGAAAAGCCAGTTATGTAGATACTGTGGTGGTGATCACAATATAAAAACTCTGACAGAACATACTGAAAAACATCCTGTGAATACCCTGTCAAAATACCTCAATTTAAAAATATTTCTACTATAAGGATTTCTAACTGTAGGATTTGTAACAAAAAGTAAAAATGTAAAGCTTTTTAGAACAGTGAAAGATAATAAAAAGTAAGGCCTAGGAGAAATTCTAACCTGGAGTTTAAGGTTATAGCATGTATTCAATAATTGTGACCCAGTTTAATCCTTCTGGGTAAATCATGTAGCTTCATCTCCTAGGAGAGGCAGGAATCAGTGTGTGCAAGATTTTATGAGTCATTGCTTTAGACTTTAGAAGGTAACATATGCTTGACTCAGTTTGGATGAATAGAAACCTGTTTTTTCTTAAGACTGGAATTTAATTTGTCATTCTGCAACATTAGAGCAATATATTTTTTCTCGAATTTCGAAGAAAAAGCACATAACAAATGAGTGGAAAAATAATAGTATTTGAAAATCTGAATAGCACTTATAGGCATTTAGGCAAATTGTAGACCTGAAAGAAAATGCTATTATTGAAAGAATCCTAACACAGTAACAATTGTACACTAGATTGTAAAAGGAATAAGTTAGAAATACTTCAGACTAGAAATCAGAAATTATCCATTCTGTCTAGTGTGTTAAGACAGTGAAGATGCTAGAAGTGATGTAGTTTGAGGGTGTGAAAATACTAACACTCCGTTATTATGCTAAAGGTTCAATTTCTTTCAGCTTTGGCAGAAAAGCTGACCATGCACGCTCAGCAAACCATTTGCCTCACTCTAGACAAGGTTTGGAAAATAAAGCTAATAAATTATTGTTTTAACTAACAGAGTAATAATTTCTTAAATCACTCTGTCTCTAGCTACCTTATATACAACTGTTCTCATATGAAGATTTTTTTTTTTTTGCCTTGTAATAGGAAGCAGTTGTCAGCTGATTTTAAAGGACAGGAGAATATATTTTAACATACTTAGTGAATATTTTGTTGTTTTGTTTTTTTCTTCCCAGAATGGATAAACTTGTAAGAATAAGCTTTCTGTTTTCCAGCAACTCTAAGAAATGTTCTCAACTCTGCCCTTGTCCCCTCCAAACAAAACCTTTCTCATGAAGGTTAAATACATATAAATAATAAAGCTAATACATTATTGCAAATAATATAAACAATATAATATAGATTATGTTAATGCATATCAATAATAAAGGCAAATAATTAGAAAATAACAAGCACAGTCATATTTGGGTTTAATAATGTTTTCTTTGGTGTGCTTTACTGGTATTTAATCTGATAAGTAGTTATGGAAAAAGAAGTTTAAATCTTATATTTTTTTTCTTTGAATTTTGTTTTTCTTTGAAGAATGGCTTTTTGTACAACCACAGATTTTCAAACTAACAATTGGGCTGAGATGGGAGGAGGGAGGGAAAAGCAGCAACTTGGTGCTGCGCATGCATCTGGTACAGCAAATGCTGCCAGACCCAGAACTACCAAAATGAAGAATTCCTCTTAATGTCATCTTTGTGTTTCAGTAAGCACTTTATTAATGAATACTACAGCCTGGCAAAAGATCAAATGCCAGATTATGTCAACAAGGCTTAGTTAAATTTATGTGGGTGACTTAAAAGAAATTCAAATGGATAGTTACGTTTAACTGTAATTCTATTTCCCTGGGTTTATAATGGACCATTTTTAGAGTAATTGTAGCATACCTTAATGCTTTTCTTCTTAAATACCTAATGCTTCCTCAAGTTTATCTACAAACTTCCTTTAAAAATGTCCATATATAAACATAAACAAGAAACTCAATTTGACTGTATTAAAAATTCTTCAGAGGTATTAAGTAGGTGACTTAGGCTGTATATTTATATATTTGGAAACTAAATATTTAAACAAGTAAAAGGCAAACTCATCTGTGTATTTTGTATGCTTTTTTCCTTTTTTGGAGAAGCAGAAACAAACTTGGCTGTATGGTGGATATTCTCAAGCTTCTGGTTTCCACCCTGAGATCTCCTGCAGTGCATGTTTTCTTCCTACCATGTTTCATTCCTTTCTGAATCCCATGCTTTTCCATGTACTCCTCTTATGGTGAAGATTCAGTGAAATGGAGTTTTAAAACGATAGTACTAGTGTTGCTATTTTTCTTGAATAGAATACCTTTGTTCATTCAGTAAGTTCTCAATGGATGGTCTTCCATTTTCCTCTGCAAAAACAAGGCAATGGCTACCATTAAAGGTATATACTGTCTTTCATATTGGCTTTGGCCCCCATTTGTGTTAATGAGAACAGCGCTGAACAACTGGCTGTGTCATCTGCATGAAAGATACCTGTCTTTAAGGTAGACTTATCTCTTGGGTACTAATGGGGGTGGCAGCCATTTTGAAGGAAGGCAGATTTTCCTTAGAATATTTTGTAAAAGTATTATTTTTCAACCTCAGCTCAGGTATGAAAAATTCAGTTTGGAAGGATAACAGTGATATTACTATGAAAATATTTTTTAAAAAGTACCTGAGCAGATGATTCCAGCAGAGTTTTAAGTATAGCAGAAATGTGAAAAATCAGTGTTTCTGTATCTCTGAGATCACTAGGAGATGATCAGATGCAACCTATAGTTTCTTAAAAAAAAAAAAAAAAAAGACTCAGTGTTGTTAACATTAAGTCCACTTAATGTTCCTGTAAATACTGAGTAAATCCATCTCCCCCTTTATGCAAGGGAAAATGAAATACTTCTTTTAATCACATTTTTCTCTTGATTTCTGTAAGTTTTGGTTTGGTTGTTTTTTTTTTTTTTTCTGGGCAGATATGGACTCCTATTATGTATGCCTGCTGAGCTGAGCATGAGTGGGACCCAGGTTTAGTTGGTGCTTATGATGTGGACTTGTGCAGTGTATACAAATAAAGGATCTGTGCTCCCCCTTTGTGTCTTTCATCTAGTCCCTACTACTTGTGTGTGTGGTGGGGGAGTGTTTTTTAAAATATACTTTTACATTCAGAGCAGTCACTAAAACATGACTCTTACATAAATGTTTAAAAAGCTGTGCATTTTGATACTACTGACTTTTTTATACACCCCTTAAGGAAAGGAGGGGGGTTAGTTTTATCAATTCGAAGTAAACAGTTTTTTTAAATGGTGATTTTAGTATTTCAAGTATTGCATGACCTTAAAAGTTCTATTGTAATTTCCCCATGCCCTGAGCAGAAATATTATTTAGGATACTGAAGAAGAATAATACTAAAAATATTAATGTAATCTCTGCAACAGGAGATTGCAAACAGCTGTTTTTCTGTCCCTCATTCTTCAGTGAGGCAGTCACTGGCTTGTGTATCAGCATTGCTGTTGATGTGCATAAGAGACCTGAAGAAGTCCATAAAGCTACTATTTTTTTTTCTTACTTCAAAAGCTTAGTAACATCTGGAAGAATTATTTATTTTAGGGTAATGATACTCTTTGTGCTTCCATACTACCGCATGTAATACTCACATGTTGATTGAATTTAGGCTTTGCGTTTGTGCCGTTTTGAAACCCTTGGTGCCAGGGCCTGTGGTTTCAGCAGTTCACTTTGTAGAACTATTTCTTATTTTAAAAGTACATTATCTAAAAGAGATCAAGGAGTGAACCTCTCAGGTTTTGTGTAAATCTGCCTAATTTTGTCCTGTGATACCCTGGGCCTCATCAGGAGAATTTTAATTTATTGCCTTCTTTTGTGCTGTGTAGTATGTCACTTGTGCAACAACTATTCACAACTTAAAACATAGATCTGTCCACATAAAATCACATTAGTGATACTGAAGTTCCTAACGCATTTCATGGTTTCAAGGCTGAAAATTTACTTGGAATGGGTAATTTGGTTAATTTGCTTTGCATACTATTCTCAGGTCTGGTTTTATAGGATTTGGGAAGCAGAATTATTTATTTTAACAGTAACACTGGAAGTACTGTCAACTTACCACAAGTTGAGAGTTTTAATAGGTAAAACGTAAGATCCAAGGAGCTGTACCACTAATGTGACGTAACGAAGGAAAAGACAATGGGGAATAGACTAGGATGGATATTGATGGGAAAGGAGATGTTTAAAGATATTGTAGAACAAAGGCTAAAAGCATCTTGAGCTCATGTGCTAATGTATACACTGCACAGAAAATGGAAGAAAAGCACTGAATCTGCTAGTTTATGATCAGGTTAGATTAACAAAACATGTGGATAAGCCTGCTTACTAATTAAAAATTAAGTATATTTTTCTTGTATCTGTTTAGTATAATGTTTATTTTAAAAGGGATGTATGGAATTTTGTATGGCTGGGCTTTACATCACAACAAATCAAAGGTAGTATGTTTAGCTTGCCACTCTGTCTCTTCCTTTGCTCCCAAAAGGAAAAAATAAAAGCTGTACTAGTTGAGTTCTGCAACAGTGGTTCTCTGCCCTGGATAAATTTAATACATGCACTGTCAGTAAGATATTTTAATCTTGACTGATGAACGTGTTGTAGGCCATCAAGATAATCTGTTTGCAATAGACATTAATAAGTTTTTAGTGAAACAGTGACTTCTGTCAGTTGACTTTGAAATAGTGGTGACTCTGATATCTACCCATATGTCATAAGGAACAGTGTTGTATACCTTGTCCACACTTTTCCATCTGTGCTTAAGCAGCAGCTAGGGTTCTTTTTTTCTTTTGTTGTGGAGAACTCTTGTGTTTTTTTCTTATTGGTAAAAACAAATAAACAAAACTTCAGACTAGACCTGCTCCCCTGTTCTTTTTTCCAGATCATGTATATATTCGTCAGAGGTTCCCAATTCCCATATCACATTATTTTTCTTCTTCTTTCATATTATTGAAATAAAATAGCTTCTCTTTGGCTTGTCTGGAGAGTTTCTTCCTTTACCCTTTCTGAGGTAGTTTGTTCTAGATTTGTTGTGGAAACTTTAGGTTTCTTGGAGCCTTTGGCATGAAGCTCTCCTACAAATCCCCTTTGAGTTTAGAAACTGCCAGCATGTCTTTGTAGGGCTCTCCTCCATTTTTTCCAACCCTCTGGTCTCCCCTTTTTTTGGTGGTGCAAGTGATCTCTCTCTAAATGGAGATCCCTTCCTGTTTTAACTTTATCAGATGCCTTTTTCTCTGATATAACCTACAACCTACACCTGAACATCTCAGAGGAGGCAAACAACTGGTCTAAGAAAAATAGTCTGAGCACAGATTCCTCTAAATGGTTAGTGTCTGCTTTGTTTAAAAAAAAAAAAAATTAAAAAAAATCATGATGATTATGTGATTATGAAGCCATTTTGGGCAGTGCAGAGCCTCTCTGAGCTTGTTTTTCGTTTTCATTCAATCACAGCTTGAATAGTATGGCTTTAGAGACTTAGTGTATCTGCTTCACTCAGGTCTTGGATGAGAGCCAATTGTCTGCCAATTGATCTGTACACAACGTAAAATTATTCAAAGTGGGCTGATAAAGTGCATGGAACAACTGGGGGGCTGGTGATGATACTGCTGCCCATAACTGAATTTATTGTTATTTTGTAGCTTGGTAAATATATTGTATTAGCTGCTGCTTTGGGATTTGCAGGCACTAATTTTCATTCATTTTCATCTTTTTTCAGCCACAGGGTTATGAACTATTCTTCTGGATGTGGTTCTACTTACAGTGCTGTCTTTTTGTTGCTTCTGAAATTAGGACAGTCCAAAAATCTTCAGTGAGAACATAAGTGCTTGCTTGCTAAGTAGAGGTTCACTGTATGTCTGTGTGCTGATCAATATAGTTATCTAATTAACTCATAAAAGCCATTAAAGGTGGTTTTCTTTGATTCTGTAATGGGTGTTGTCCTGAACAGCCAAGCATTTACCTCTGTGCTGCAGCACTTGAGGTCAACCAAAAGTTGAAGTGTTAGGTCTCTGTGTCAGGTTGGTGGGGCTTGAACCAAGAGGCCTTCAGGAAGAGCTGCTTGGTTGTAAAACTTTTCTTTTTCTCCCCCCCCCCCCTTTTTTTTTTAACTTGGACTTTAACAAATATTACTGTAATTTGCATTCTTCAGGGCTGCAAAGGCTGGCTGAGTGGGTGGTAGGGTAACCACAATTTGGAGAGTTTTTCTTTTTTTATTTGGACTTGGGATGCAACTTGAATGTTCTAATAAATTCTGTAAATGAGCCCCGATTTCTGGATATGTAATTTATAAATAAGGGATAACATTGCTGTTTCTGCAGCCATTTTTCTCTTCTGGCCTAAAAGGCACTTAGTGTAAAACTCATTTGTCTTATTTTGGTGGTATTATTTCCATGGTAAGTTTTGTATGAGGAGTGATAATGGTGGTATCAGCCTGACCTTGGGGGTGCAGTATGGATGTGTAAAGGTACAGATTTGCTTTTAGAAATGAACGAAATGGGTCCGCTTGCAAAAATCTCAGCGGAGACAAAGATAGGTAAATCCCAAATAAAATATTTCAAATTGACAGGAGAGAAGCAGAGAAGGGAAAGAAAGAAAAACACCAAAATCTTGTGATGGAAGCTTTATCAACTTGTGGAATGGAACACTCATTAATGATGCTACATTTTTTTTTCTGTGAAGTCTCATTTTATTTAAATTCTTTTTGCTATATTAAATAAATCTTTGTTGCCACACTTTGTTGCAAATAGTAAAGCTAAATTATGTGGTGGAATGCCATTAGAAGGAAATGCCTTTGTGCATATCTTAGAGCATCCAGGGACTTCAAGTTTGCAGTGAAGTAACTTATATCTTGGATTTTATTTTTAATATCTTGTAGTGTGTTGTTAGCAATAAAGTATAAGTGTAATAATCTCTAGTCATCCATTGAGAAGCCTATCTGGAGGCTTGCTTATGGAATGGGTCAGTTGATGACTTTATTCCAAGCTCTGTGGATTTTGTTTTGCCATAAAATCCTGCCTTGTTCATACCTGTTTATGTAATCCATTTTAAGTTTTAACAGGGTTAAGAATTTTCAGAAGCAATTAAAAAAATTGTTGGATTAGGAGATTGAGGACCATATTTAGTCAGTCAGTGTCAAGGATCTGTGGTAGGGGAAATTATCTTTAGTTTGCACCTCCAA
Source organism: Buteo buteo (assembly GCF_964188355.1). Classification (NCBI taxonomy): domain Eukaryota; kingdom Metazoa; phylum Chordata; class Aves; order Accipitriformes; family Accipitridae; genus Buteo; species Buteo buteo. The sequence goes on along the minus strand of NC_134174.1, from coordinate 14,889,772 downwards.
ATTGTCAATTTTATCTCTGTCCAAAAGTGAGGGTAAGCAACTGAGAGAGCTGCCTTGTAACATTCTTTCATACAGAGGAGGGGTGGGGGGAAGAAGTAGAGTACTAAAGGGATAAGCTTTCTCTGCAAAGCTGTCCAAAGCTTTAGTCTCCTCCATACCACAAAAATTTCTGTGGTGTAGCTTTTCGCTTTTAGTACTGACAGCACAAATGTGTTATCACAATGTGTAACAAAGCATCCTGTTCATATTGAACCATATTGGGTCAGAGTATGAAGAGAGAATCTGTAAGGAAATGCAGGTGTGCTGGTCTTTAAGGAAAAAAAGTACATACTTTCTTTTAACCTGTGTAATATCAAGTAGTCTATATTCAGAGACTTGTCAAAGTAATTTTTTCCCCTGAATTTTCTTAAAGGCAGTCTCTTTCACAGAAATATTTTTGCAGTGTTCTGAATACCTGGTTGAGTCCTGCAGTAGATGTTTTTGATCACGCCATGCCACTGTTGTTCAGTCTATTTGATCTTTTGCACTGCCTTCATACAGTTTAAACACAAATTTCCCAGCTGCCAGGCTGGACATTCCTGTGGCAGCTGAACTTTTGCCTGTGTTGGGACGTGAGTCTGGGTGGGCAGAGAAGTCATCTGGTAGCTGTGACCAGAGAAGCACCAGCTGCCTGGGATGGGCAATGGTAAAGGAAGTTTTGCATGGTCCTTGCAGTCACGCAGCGGAGCTGGTTGTGGACACATGGACGTTTCAACAGACATGTCTTGAAAGCTCTGAGAAACAACTACTTTGGATGCGAGAACTGAGATTCTTCTTGGAAGCTTCTCCAGTCTGTATGTTTTGGGGAGAACAAGTGGCATACACTTAACCAGGTGATGATCGCTGCTGACTTGCACCCCTCCACCAGCGCACGAGGGTGATAAACTTGTTCAAGTAGCCATAACAATTTTTTAACTTTGGTAAAAAAAGGAAGGAAAAAATCTAGTTTCTCTTCTTTCTCCTGTTTCCAGAAATTTCTGAGGCTTTGTATGTGAAATATATGTAAAGAAAGAAAAAATAAGTCAGGTTGAAGCTCTCCTGTCATAGAGCGGTTAATCCCTAATTGCTGAAGTTTACTTGGGTTGTAGACAAGTGGACATAGTCTTAATGTTGCACAGGTCTTACCAGTATTTCCATAGGTGGCACTACGGTCTCCGGCGAGGATAGGATCTTAAAACGATGCTGGCATCCGTGACATTATTCTTTGCGGTTTTTTGGGTCACAAGCCTCTTGACTCCAGAGCTCCTGGTGAATTCACTTTTTGGCTGTCTCTTGTGCTTCGACGGGCTCTTGTGAAACGCGTGACAGACGGCACAAGGGTGCATCTCCCCCGTGGTAGCGGTTGGCCCGCGTGTCAGTGCGGGGCTGCCCTGCCAGGCGCCTTCTGTTACGGCAGCAATGGGGTGTCAGCCCAGGTTAGCCGGGCGGGTGTTTCCGCTTAGTAATTAATGGATACTAATAAACCGAGGGAAAATGGAATACTACTTTCAAAGTATATTTGGAGTCTCTTTTGTAATTCATAGTGTGTATATATATATATATTTAGGGACAGGGTGCTAAAAAATCAAATCCAGGTATGAGTAGCGTTTTCCATGTCTGACTTCGAACCCGCGCACGAAAGTAGTGATTTAATACTTCATTCTTTGTGACAAAAATGATTCAAAGAGCCATATTTTTCAGGCCTTTTGATCTGAAGGTTTTCGAGGGTGCCCAATACAGCTTAGACAACCAACCGGGAGGACAATCCGTGCCATAAATCCCTTGTTTCGCCTTTTCCCCCTCAGAAACTCACCTCCGCGCACCCGCTGGCAGCGGTGGCGGTAAGACCGGCCCGGTCACGGCGTCGGCTCCCGCGCGGGAGAGGCGGCCTCCCCCCCCCGCGCCCCCCCGCCCGCGGAATGGTTCCGCCCGCCGCCGTGCCCAGTCATGTGCGCGGGCCGAGCCGGCCCGCCGCCTCCCGCCTCGTCCCCTCAGAGCGCGGCTGGGCCGGCCCTCGCACAAGCACCGTGGCTCCTGCGGCCTCCTTCCGAACAAAAGGGCTTAGGGAAATAAAATCGTTTGGTTAATAAGACTTCGGAAAGCGAGGGCAGGCGGTCTCGGTTGTGAATATTTTCTGATTTTTCCAGAAATCAAGCAGAAGATTGAGCTGCTGATGTCAGTTAACTCTGAGAAGTCGTCCTCTTCAGAAAGGTACAGCTGCATCTCTTGCATGAACGATTCATGGTGTAGCATTGCCAAGCAGCGGCGCAGGGCTTTTTTCTTTTCCTCGGCAAGTTTGCTAGCATTGTTTACGTATTGCATGCTGGTTATTGTACCGTATCCGTTGAGCCTCTCTTTTTGGTTAAGCTTTGTGCGTTTTTGCAGAGATTTATTGATTTCTTTTTTTAATGAAGCCTACTGGGCTGCAGCATGCAAATCGTACTACAGCAGGCTGCTGGTTTGTGTGTGCTGGTGTTGCAGACCTTGCTCCTTTTCACTGTCATGCAAGCAGCATCTCGATTTCTAAATTCGTTTTCAAAGACCTCGCGTTTTTGTTGTGTTGCAGGAAACCGTTCCACGGTTGCAAAGGGTTCCTTTCAATTTAGATGCGTAGGAAATGTAACTTGGTGAAGCGTTTCATGTCCTGTTATGTGGAAAGGGAGTGTCCTTTGCAAAGTAGCTCAGGAATCGCAAATCCTCCAGTTAGTCACATTCTGTAAGATAGATGTGATCCTTGTTCAAGTCTGTGCTAGGAAATGGAGCAGTCGCTGCATGCAGTAATGGTTCATGCCTGCAGGTAAGGACAAAATGACTCAGAAGTGTTTTTAAAGCAATTATTTTATCTGTCAATCAGATTATTACAATTTCAAGTAGCTGTTTCATTTTAAAGAAATATTTCGAGGTACTAAACGCACATTAAGTTTTCTGATGTGAAATAACCTCCTGGTGATTATTTTGTTGATTTTAAATAATCCAACCCTGCTTACTTCTATTTTGCTTGTGACTGAATTTTAGGAGAGATTTTTATTTTCAAAATCGCTTAAATCCAGAGCAACATTTTTTTCCCCCCCCAAATTATTTACAGTAATCATTTTGGCTGTATGCAAAAGACCATCCAAATGTTCCATTTTGCTATTTTAATATTGGACGTTGGCAAAAAAAAAAAATTAATTTTAAGGACTCAAACTGTATGTTTAGCTGAAATTATTATCTAAAGTACATTTTATTGAATGGCTTAGCATAGAAGGACATAATGCACTGAAAGCTATCTTAAGGAAACAGGCTAAAAGACCATCCTTCAAAATGCTCAAGTGCTGTGTGGCATGCATGGTTTTAAAAAACAAAATGAGCAGTTTAATGTAATTTGTAAGTATATTTGTGCAAGATACGTAGAAGCAAACTGCATTGCCTTTCACTAGCTGTAGTATAACAAAATATCAGCAATGAGCGATACAGAAAATGGTGGGGGGGAGTGGGTTGTTAAGTCACCTTTCCAAAATGGAGAAATATAAGAGGAGCTTTGAGAGATATTTTATTTATTTATTTATTCAAAATCAAGACTCATGAAAGAAAATGTTAATTTTTGTTTGTTTACCTCTATCCCACCCTGATGCCTAAAATTTTTAAATACAAGACTAATAAAATGGTGGTGATAACAGAGAGGATGATGGGGTGAAAATAGTAAAGGAAACAGGTGTTAACTTGATTTTTTGGAAGGGCTTTTGTTGGCATTGCTGGGGGGGAATTCTGTATATAATGTAGATATTTATTAATATGAATGTTATGCAGCACCCTAAAAGTCATCAGTCTGTTTTTGAGCAAACATGCTCATAGTTGAACTAATGGTGTTCCTAGATGAATAGGTCCCTGTAAAGGATTATAACACATAATTAGAAAAAGATGCATTTGTCTGAGATCCATTTAAATGCCATTCATTAAAAAGTAAGATTTTGTAACAGCATGATGCGTTATCTTGCAATAAGATTAAAATGTGAATGTTGTATATGCACATAGATTTCTTTTGAGGATTTAAATATGTGGTACTGTTCACCTGGAGATTGATTTGACACATCAGCTGCACAATTTACGTAGTCAATTATAAATGAAAACAACTTAATATATCTGAGGTTTTGGTTTTTTAATAACCACATTCTTTTCACCTATCTAAAAATAGACTGAATTTTTTTGCAAGCTGTTATGAAACAGTGCTGTCTATCCTATTAGCTGCCAGTTCCTTTCAAGGCCTTTTCAAAATTACTGTATAAGATGTTTTTAAGGAAAAAAAAAATTATAGTATTGAGTGTCTGAACTGCTAAACTGTCCTCAGTCTGCTGTATAACAAAATTGCAGTGTGTGTTCATACCATACAGACATGAAAATATGTGGAGTTGGTTTTTTTTGACAAACACAGAAAGGTAATTCATGCTTGCTTGTTTTTTTATTATCAGTTTTTACCCTTGCTCCTAGTGGTTGGACTTTTTGAGAAGCTTGAGTTCTCTGGGTGGAAATGCTGGGTGGAAGATCTGAAAGAGTCCATGGCTTGTTTCTTGTTTTCCACACTAGCAGAGGCTGCTAGACAGTGCTTGCATAGCAGGAGGGGAGGGGAGAGGAGGTGCTCTGTGCATTTACAGAAACTGATGGAATGGGAATAGGGAAGGAGAGAGAAGCCCTTTACTTGCCGCTTTCTTTGGTTGGTCTTTATTTTTACAAGGCGGTTTAGTGTTTGTAGGTTTTCCTGCTTGCTTGGCAAGTTCAACATGTTACCCTCTCCTAGAGAAAAAAAATGATGAGAAGGAAGCTGGAATATAATGGATGGTTTGGCTGTTGTGGAAGCTCAACATCTTAGAAAATCCTGCAGCATTCTCTTAGGATAGTTGGTTGTTTTGTTTTTAAAAAGCTTTTAGGAGACATTAGCAAGAAAGTGAGATGAACCCTTTTATTGAGGATCCTCTGAGATGTTAAAGACATTGCAGTCTTGAAAGTAAATTAATACAAACCTGAGACATTTTTTGTAGTGAGATTCATCTCCCCCCCCCCCCCCCCCCCCAAAAAAAAAAATGTAATTGCAGATGGGGGGGATAAGATATCTGTCTTTTGGTGTGTTATGGGATATTTCATTAAGCAGACACAATCAGACAGCATCTTCAAGTCCTAAATTTCTGAGTAGTTAATGCTGCCCGTGTACGTGTTAGCAGCCTGTGACAAAGTCCTCCTTCCTTGTTGATAAGGTAACCCGGGTAACTACAGATGCGTTTGTGCACATGGACGGTTACAGTGGATCAGGTAACCTACTGTAGCTTGTCACACTGAATTGATTTGTTTGGATGTCTGAGCTTTAAGTATAGCATGGAAGTGTTTTCCCACAGCATGCTTACCATGTGACACACTCCCGGTTTCTTTATCTAGTAAGTAGTAATTTAACTACCATGTACCCCCATGTTCTTTATGTTTCAGTGGAGGCTGCATGAGGTTACTTGTCCAAGCCTTGCAAATGTCATTAGAAAGCAAGTAGCAGCAGCCAAACAGAGGAGGATGGTCTTTAAAGAACCCTCCAAGAAAGCAAAAACTTTCATTTCTGTTGTATGAGTTAGTCTTCTCCTGTACAGTATAGTCAACCCTTTTGAGCTCTACAGATTTTCTTTTTTGCCTTTTTAAGGGCTTTGTGGAATTCCTTGTAAGTTTCTGTTTCATTTTGAGAAAAGTAATTTGTTCCACCTCGATCACTTTCTGCTCTTTAGACTGCAAACCTAATGTATATAGTATTTTTCATACTCTAGGACAAATAATTGGGTATTTTTTTAGCTCTGATTTTGGATTCTAAGTTTATGTCATCTTAGCAATGCAGTTTGACCACAGGGTATTTACTGGTAAAGGTTATTTAGCAAGGCTGGTAAGTCTGAAGTATTTGACCTACTCTTTTCCTGTCTTTCCACAAAGGCTGCATATGCACATTTCTTTGAAATGAATTTCTGCTTCAGTGTTTTTAAAAAAAAAATAATATCAGCCACTCATGAGCAGTCTTAAAGTAGATAACAGGTGTGTATATAATTCAATTTTAATGATTTTGAGGGGTTTTATAAATAGCAGTAAAGGGAAAATACTTTCAAATGACAGTAGGAGAGCAAAGTTTGTTATTCAATGTGTAGAAGTATTTACACTGGGGTGGTGCAGGCAAGGTTTAAGGACAACTGGTTTTAGTTTTGTTCTGGTTAGGGTTGTTTTTTTTTGTTGGATGGTTTTGTTTTGTTTTTTTTGTTTTAGCCTTGTGCTCTGTGTACCCCTCACTCTTTGTAATTTATCTTTGCAGAGCAAGTTAATGTATTTCTCAATGCTTTTACGTGGTTTCTTCATCAGGTCATGCCAAGAATGCAGTCAGGGATAAAGTGAAGGAGGAAGAAATCTTAAATTAATGAGGAGGAAGAAAAAAGAGGGAGGCTGAGTACTGTCTGCTTCCTTTTCTAAGAGACCTAATGTTGATATAAGAGGCATTGTGAAACAATTTATGATCCTGAAGGATTCCTACAGGTTTAGGAACATGTGGAAAATTTTTGTTCTGTTTTTTTTTGTTGTTGTTGTTGTTGTGTGTTTTTTCTTTTTTTAATTTAATTTAATTGTGGATGCACTACTTCTCCTAAGGCAGAAGTGTCACTTGTAATGAAGTACAGGAATAAAACACATGTTTAAAAGTAGAAGAACCATCAGCTCAACATTCAGTGTGAGCTGACATTGCTGTGTGTCACATGAATGTTTTGGAGTAATTATTAGATAATAGGGCATTATAAGATAATTCTATTGTTATTTATGTAAGTAACATTGAAACAAAAAATAATTATCAGAATAATGCAACTATTTCATCAGTTCCACTAACTTTTAAACACGTTTTTAAAATACCATCTTTTCTTTAGCTGTCTTCCCAATTTACTTTTTTTTTTTTTTAGTGTAAAAGAAATTTTGCCTAACTTCCATTTCAGGGCAGCTCAGATTTATTTTTAGTAGTCATACAACTTCAATTTTTCAGTTTTCTTTATATAATATATGATAATGATGAACAGTGTATATTTTTTTCCCCCTTTTTTCAAAATTGCAAGCTAATACTGCTATTTGTTGTATTTTATCTCAGAAATAAGGAGGAAATCATCCTATCTTAATGTGGGCCCTAAGCCATTTGTCCAGGGAGGCACTTCATTCCACCACCAAACTCTGGTGACAGTGTGCCTCTATAGCTCTCTTAGACTAGATACTTAATTATAGATTACTAAAATTGGACCAAAATAAATCCTGTGTTTTATGTATTTTTCATATTAAAGGTTTCACAGGCTCATTGTTTTAGCATGCAAGCCTTTTGAGTGAAGTTTGAAAGAGGTGTAGAGACAAGGAATGCTGCAACATGCCATTGTGCTTGTGTAGAAAAGAAATAACTGGAAATAGCCTATGTAGAAGCAGTCACTTGTGGAGCAGCTTTTTCACTCAAGGTGGTATTTTTAGGGGATGCTGCACTCTTTTTAGAGCTGATAGCACCTGTATCAGTTCATCAGTAGGTTTTGAAAATACTTAGAATTTGAAGTGTGTTTTATTTTTTAGTGGTAGACTTTGTTTATTCCTGTGTCTGTCTGGAATTTCTGGTATATGTAAGAAAATCATGTACTTTGATATTTATCATTACTGAGATGTATCATTATTATCCCTACTATTCAGGTGATCTTCTGTGCACTACTTTATTTTTTTATTTATTTCTTTTTTTGTCTTTAAGAGCTTTTCATCATGCAATTATTTGTGAGATACTTACTACAGGGAGGTTTCTAATATACCTTCTGAAAACACAGATCTCGGGTTTTGGCACTTACTGTTGGAACTAAAATAAGAGAACTTTGGGAAAGGGAGAGATTGAAGGTGCTGGGGGGTTGTATGAGATTTTCCCGTAAGAGAACTGTTCACTGGAAACTTAATTCAAGCAATCCAGTGATGATTAGAACACAGTTAGTTAATGGCTAAAAAACCATGTATGTAAAAAAAATTGCAAAACTATGACTTGAACAATATACTTTCTAAGGTAAACGTAGGTACTCCAATTCTACTTCAGGGTAGAATGTTGGCAAAAATGTAACAGGTCATTTTAAGCAAAGCTGTTTATTACAAATTCAGTTTGTTTCAGGATTTGAAACTTTTTGCCTAATCACAGTCTTAATCATGACTTCACTAAAATGTCCATGCCAGGCCCATAGACAGATGGTGAGGGAACGTTACCTGATAGATTGCATAAAACAATGTGTACCTATGCCAGATGACTGCATTTCTGTTGTCACTGTGCTGTGTTACAAGATAAATTAATCTGTGGCTTTCTGCATCTTCACATTATATACTTACAAATGAATAATAAAATACTTAAATGTTAATATAATTCAGTAAATTTACTGTGATGTGATATGTGTATTTTCATTGATCCGCAATTGATGTAGTTACCAAGAGACGATAAGCAACAGATTAAGCAAATGTATGCCAATTTAAGCATTCCATTTTGTTGCGTATTTCGTGTATTATAAGCATATTATAAGGAAATTGTGGCATCTCTCAGCTTGTGAGTTGCTGTGAATCCTGCCATACAGTTCAGAGGATATCCACCAGTCTTTCAGTTTGATTGAAAAATACCTTTTCTGTCCAAAGGATGTTGTGACCAGAAGGTCTTTTACTAGTTCTGCCTTTAGGAATTTCATGCTCCTGAGCAAGTATCTGCCCCAGGTGCTTCTGTATTTTCTTCAAGACTCACCCTTAGGCTTGGGTAAACTCTGACAAAATCCAGTTACTGTTGCCTTAAAAACAAGTATTAAAGTCATCTCACCTAGGATGCTTTACCAAACTCATGCTGCTGATTGTGACTAGACAGATAGTGAATTGCTATTTCCCTTTCTTTTGCTTCAGTCTTTTTTTTTATTCTTTAAAGATCCAAGCTCTGCCTGTTATATATGCTACAAATGAAGGAGTGCCAGTTCTTTACCAAGTCTGTCTACACAGCTTTCCTCATCTGATTATAGCTTTAGGTCAGTCAGGCTGGTTGATTGCTTTTCGATTGCTTTTCTTCCATGACTGGACAATGTTCCAGACCAGAACCACATCCCACGTAGATGTTCTGTTTGTATGAAATTTTGACTATTGTGTTTAATAAGATATTCAGAAGGCACTTTAAATAACCTCTCTGTACTGATGTGTCGTAATTCTAACTTTATCTTGTTGTCTGCTAAAACAACAAATGACTGTAAATTGGTGATACCCTCATTTACTGAAAGATAGTATTTTCTTCTCTTGAAAGCTTGTAAAACATCTGCATTTTAATGTTGTGCTAGTGAATCTTGAAGACTTTTTTTCCAAAACCTGGAGCAGCATAATTCTGTGGAAGGGAGGAGAATTTCTTAAAGCTACTTCTTATTTGGCAAAATGTCATTGGAGTAACATGAAACATTTTAAGAATTCAGTGCTTTGTTTTCATGAAACAACTTCCTATGCCCCAAATCTACTGGGATGTTCACAGTCTTCCTAAGAAGGCAAGGACTTGTCCTCTCTTCTGTTGCTCAGTACCACTATGCATGGGGATAGAGTAGCGTATATCTTTTGGGGGGCAAGGAAGGCCATATTAGTACAGAAACTGTTAAGCTATGTGTTTGTTCTGTGTTGTCAAAGTTTAAATATTAGCAGTAGTTCTGGCAGAAACTGGGAGAACTGATTTTGTCATTAATACTACTATAAAGAGTATTATTTTCTTTTGTAACCACTGTATCAGAGTATCCAGCAGTGATTTTTCTGTGTAGTTGGAAAAGGGGTCTGAAATTCTTACAGGTTTCAGTGAACAGCTCTTTTGTTTTTCTGTATCCAACACCAGGACCCGCAGATTCTTATTGTCCGTCATCTTCAGCTGCTGTGGCCGCTGTCCACAGAACCATTCAATTCCTGCCATGCCCACATACCAAACGGATGTATCAACCTCTGTTTATTCCATGCCATGAACTAGAATGGAAGATGTTTGGAATTAGCTCGGCTCTTTATGAATCCTCCTATAAAAGGATTACCTTACGCATAGGAGACCACGTGCGGTGGTTTCCTCAGAGTGGTGCTTTGTCATCCTCAGTACGACAGCGTAAAGCCTTCTGACAGCTCCTGTTGCGTATGTGACAAGAATCAGGAATTTCCACTGCTGCTTGGTGTCTTAGCTATGAGAAGACTGTAATACAGCTTTGGACCAAGACTTCCCTAAGAGATATGAAAGGGTGATCAACCATAGTGATTCTGAAGTACATTTTTATCAAATAAAATGTTTCATTCTAATATAATATAAATAGGAGTACAAACAGTCTTTATATACTTAGTCTGAAGTCTCACTTGGCTCCTTCCCAGGTAATTAATGTTTCAGAGTGTTAGTCGAGCAAGCCAAATAAAAAAAAATACTGCCTTCCTCAGAATGCTTATGTTTCACAACAGAAGTGAAAGAATGGAGAACCTAAAAAGAATTATTGGTGATCAAGGAAAAAAGTCCTTTCTCACAAGTACTCTTGATATCCGTAGGTGGATAACTGAGATGACAGATTAGCGTAGACCCTATTCCTTGGGTACCTCAGCTGTAGTATGCTGCCGGAGAATGCGTGATTTTTTTGTGCAGACCACTATTATTTAAAGGTGCTGTTTCTCTTTATGGAGATCTGTTTACAAGTTTCTCCAAGGCAACTTATTAAATATGTTCCGGTAATTTAATTTATATCTACTTTGTTTCATCTGTATTTTTGTGTTGTTTGTGTTATCTTCTGTTACAATGGTGTACAATAGAGTCCTGACTTGGAAAAAAACCACATAGGAAAGACCTGGTCAAGATTCCTTTCAGACATGTTTAGCACATAGGAATTTCAAGGGCTATTAAAAGAGCCAGAGGACATCCAGTTGAAGTATAATGGTGCCTGAGAATGTTAATACTTTTTTTTTTTTACTATTATTTAAATACTCAGTAGTTAACAAAATGCCTTAGCAAAACTCCATGGAGTGTGTCCAGTAGATGCAAGGTCTGGTTTAGCAGGTATAGACTACCCCGAACTCGAATCTTAGGCAGATTTATACACTTCACCTTCAAAGGTTATGGATAGCTTTGCTAAGAAACTAGCTAAAGGTGTGTGTCCTTTTTAGCCATGCCAATTGTTAGAGGTAGCCAAATATGGAGGGCTTTGGGTCCCAGGGGCATTCCTCCTATCCCAGCTAAATAGGTAAGCGCAAGGCTGCTGCACTTCTGTGTCCCCAGGGCCAGCCAGTAATGAGACTGAGTGCTTATTCCCAATAGGTGTGTGTGCATGCACACACACTCACATACAGAAAATGTGTATGCAGCTGGCCACACAGATCAACAGATACTCAAACCAGTGCTTTTATTGGCACCCATGTAAACATACACAGAGCACTCAAGCAAGAACTGCACGGACAGACCAGTCCTGTTCCTCCTTTCCAGATCCTCAGAATGGAAGCCCACTAGTGGAATTTTCATGGAAACTCACACACATGCTATACGGGTCCCCCGAGTAGCCTGTTTTAAATGGTCTGTGTAGTTGCTGAAGTCTTGACCCATTGGTGTCTCCCAGTTGTTGGCACCTAGATGCATGAGCACCTCTACTTGCTGGCCAGTCTGGCTTGAAGTTGGCTTGAGTTCACACATACACACTCATAACAGAAAGTGCATCCACAAAGAAGACAGAAATAGCATTTAATGGAGATATAGGATAGACAGTTGTGGTCAAGGGCAGGGGTCAGTCAGGCAAGTGCACTGGCCAGCCACCCATTTGCACTGGGTGTCCTATTTATCCATTTTCCCTGCTGTTTTCCCATACCTTCTCCCTTGTCTACCTTTATCACTGTCTTTTTCTGCCTCTAGTGCCTTCCCCTAAATATTTCATAATGTTTTGCATGTTGTCACAGTCCCACGGTAAGTTTTATACAATCTCAAAATGTTTTTCCTCCCTGCATCCCATAATAAGTCCTGTACCCCTTTAGGCAATAACCTTTAGTTTTGAAGGTGTTTCTGGGGAGAGAGTTTCCTCCTTGACTCACCTTGGTGGGTTTCACACTGGGGGGAATATGGTCTAATTGATGGTCTTGGGAGTAGCTGATTCAGGTGCTCCATTTTCACTGATTAGGTTTTTAGGGTTTCTCTACCTATGCTTGCTGGATCTGTTTCTATTATGATTAGCCTTTAATCAGATAACCTAACACTGGTCTCCCAGGGCCCTAGTAGCACCTGTCAAAGCTGGATCTAGGTCTGTTTGGATTTTTGGCCATCTGACATGGGCATCCAAAGGACTGAGATCAGCTGAGGGTAAAAAAATGCACCATTTCTTTGCTACTACTTCTCAGTCTCATGGAAATTTACTGTTACAGAGTTTTGTCTACTACTTAACTCCTATCCAGTTTACACATGTATATGTCTAGAAAGGAAAAGTGAGGTATCTTCTTTCAATGTCTTACATATATACTCTATGCCTCAGACTTAGGCCTGCTGGAGATGTTAGGCTCATACATCTAACGAAGGCAAAACTCAGCAATGACTGCAACCAACTAGTGCTACTTACTGTGCTGAACTTGTCTTCTGTGCTTATTGCAAAACCTATGCGAGATAAGATAGCACAGCGATGCGTAGTAATAGTGTCGTGGTTTAACCCCAGCCAGCAACTAAGCACCACGCAGCCGTTCACTTACTCCCCCCCATCCAGTGGGATGGGGGAGAAAATCGGGAAAAAGAAGTAAAACTCCTGGGTTGAGATAAGAACAGTTTAATAGAACAGAAAAGAAGAAACTAATAATGATAATGATAACACTAATAAAATGACGACAGTAGTAATAAAAGGATTGGAATGTACAAATGATGCGCAGGGCAATTGCTCACCACCCGCTGATCGACACCCAGCTAGACCCCGAGCGGCCATCCCCTGCCCCCACTTCCCCGTTCCTATACTGGATGGGGCGTCCCATGGTATGGAATACACCATTGGCCAGTTTGGGTCAGGTGCCCTGGCTGTGTCCTGTGCCAACTTCTTGTGCCCCTCCAGCTTTCTCGCTGGCTGGGCATGAGAAGCTGAAAAATCCTTGACTATAATCTAAACACTACTGAGCAACAACTGAAAACATCAGTGTTACCAGCATTCTTCACATACTGAACTCAAAACATAGCACTGTACCAGCTACTAGGAAGACAGTTAACTCTATCCCAGCTGAAACCAGGACAAATAGTAAGGAGTTCTGAAGCATAAACCAGCTCAGACTAGACATCCTGCTTCTATGTGTTCTGGTCCAGAAAATGCTGTCTGATAATAGCAGTCAAAAAGTATTTCTTGGGTTAGTTTAAAAAGGATGAAAAGCAATCATACATCCTTGTTTAGAAGGGGAGTAATGTCTCCAAGGTGAACAGGAAGGCCAGTCATGAATTTGACCTTGCAAGCATCAAGAGGTTGCTCAATTTCCTTGCAAGGTAGCTGAGCAGGCGAAAAACACAGACCCGTAATGTGTATTAGCCAATATTTGGCTATCTGACATCTGTATTCAGAAAACCTGGCATGTAGTGTTTCTATTATAAGAGCCCAAGAGCTAGCTAACACTTGAGGCTTTGCCAAGTTGCTTCTCTCAGGAAGAGAAATAGATTGTGATTTGAGGGTTGTGAGATTTTTTTGTGTGTGTGTATGTGCAGTCCTGTTTATTTACAAAGCATGTACACAGAGCTCTGTTTGCTTGAGCAGAGTAGAAACAAAGTGCAACATGCGCTATTTTGCTGATGTTTTCAAGTCTACCTGTCTAGCAAGTACTGTATTAAGCCGCCCCCCAAACTCCAACAAACCACCCAAAAACCCCCCCACAACTCTCTCCTGGGATCACAGGCACAGCATGTTTTACTGGTTTTTTTTTCTGCTTAAAGCACAGAGGCATATATAACTGCAAGTTTCCCCCAGCTCCTTTAATTTCATAATTATTATTTATAAAATTCTTAATTCTTCATACACCTTACAGTCAGACTGGATTTGATGTGTAAGTGCTTTGGACAGCGTCCCGTCCCCCCCCCCCCCCCCCCCGCAGTTTTGTAAAAGACCTAATGTTCCTTTTTTATTTAGACTAAAAAGAGGGTATTCAGCCCAACCATCAGCCTTGATTGCAGCCAAATAACAGTTTTCTTTAGAAAATCTTTCTGCTTGATCACAGACATTTTTTTTAGGATAACAATGACATAACTAAAATATAAGTTTCAAAAAAAGTCTTTATGCATGCTGTAATACTTTTATTCACTTTCTGGACTCTACAGTTTGTTCCCATGTCACATTGCATGGCATCTGAAGACTCCTGCCCTTTACTGCAAGTAGCTCTAGTCGGGCCTTTCCCATGGACAGGTGTGAGCTGCTTTAGGATCTGTCTTCCCAGGTTTCTGCCAGGTCTTCACTGGACTTCTCTAGGGCAAGAGTGTTTAGATTTAGTCTATTCTGGGTGTTGGGTTTTGGTGTCTTTTTTTTTTTTTTCCTTCTAAATGATTGCTTTTCTCTAGAAAGCCTGACTCTAGGTTAATCACATGATGCTTCATCACCCTGCTCTATTGGTCTAAGCCTGTATGAGTCAGCTGGAACTGACATGCACATGGTCTTCCTTAACTCCTGAAAGCTTCTGAGACTCACAACTTCTTGGCTCTTTAAAATTCTTCGAAGACCTTGTTGTTTTGTCCACAACTAGCAGTTCATGTGTATACTGTTGCCTGCAAAAAGTAATCCGTCATTCAATTGCAGTGGAGTTTTATATGCTAATAATACAACAGGAGGTTTATCCCAGAGCTTTCCCTTTACTCCCCACCCCAATCCTCATTTTTGTCCCTCTTTGTGTTTAGGTACCATCTGCTATCAGTCCTCTGTCATCTGTTTGCTTTGTTATGCCCAGCCTTTGATTTTATGCTGGCTATGTGAAAATTTATTTTAAAGTACTGGTGCATTGAAAGAGATACGGATTATGTGACGTGAAAGTTAGAGATATGAAAACATGGTAGTACTTCACTTGCTTCTGCGTGTATGTATGTGTTTGATGAAGGTTTTATAATAATTCAGTTATCAGCTTGTAATGGCTAGAGTTCACAAGAGAAATAACAGAACTTTGTGATGTAGCAAAAAATAATCCAAGTATATACTGAAGGACAAAAATGGTAGAGGCTTAAGATATATTTAATGTTGATTAAACAATAGCAGCGTCTGTTGTTTATCTTGACTTCAGCAAGACTTTTGGCACTGTCTGCCATAACATCTCAGTTGGCAAACTGAGGAGTTCTGGGCTAGATAAGTAGACAGTGAAGTGGATTGAAAACTGGCTGAACTGTTGGGCCTAAAGGGCTGTGGTCAGTGGCACAAAGTCCAGCAGGAGACCAGTCACTAGTGGCATACTCCAGCAGTCATCCTTTACTGGGGCCAATATTGGCTGGAGAAATGGGCTGACACAAACCTCCTGAAGTTTTCCCTGAAGCACAGGGAAATGCCAAGTCCTGCACTGGGATGGGAATAACCCATGCACCAGTGCAGGCTGGGGGCCAACCAGCTGGAAAGTGGCTTTGCAGGAAAGGACCTGGTAGACAGCACATTGAACATGAGCCAGCAAAGCATGAGGCAGAGCATTGCCAGCAAGTCAAGGGAGGTGATCCTTCCTCTCTAGTCCGCCCTGATGAGACACACTGGAATGCTGTGTCCAGTGCTGGGCTCCCCAGTACAAGAGAGCTCTAGAGGGACATGCTGGAGCAGGTCCACTGAAGGGCCACAAAGATGGTGAGGGGCTTGGAGCCTGTATCATACAAGGAGAGGCTGACAGAGCTGGGTTGTTCAGCCTCGAGAAGAGAACGTCCTGGGGGATCTCACCAGTGTGCCTAAGCAAATACCTGATGGATGCGTGTAAAGAAGACAGACTTCTCGGTGGTGCCCAGTGACCAGAGAAGAGGCAGAAGGCACAGACTGAAATACAGTAAACTCCAGACATAAGAAAAACTTTTTACTGTGAGGGTAGTTCAACACTGGCACCAGTTGCCCAAAGGGGTTGTGGAATCTCCATCTTTGGAGATACTCAAAACCAAACTGGACATGACCCTGAGCAACCTGCTCAAGGTAACCCTGCTTTGAGCAGTCAGGTGGAACCAGGTGACCTCCAGAGGTCCCTTCCAGCCTCAACTGTTCTGTGACTGTGTGGAAACAGAGTATTTGGACAAAGCTTGCTTTCTGAAATTCAGCTAAAACTATAACAGGAAAGACACATACTAGAGTTCTTAAAAGCTATTACTTTTTTTTTTTAATAAAGCCTTCTTACATCAGGAATTTGTTCTGACTTCTGTACTTCAAATATAATCCTAAGACTGGTTGCTTTTTTAGTTGGTCATCATCATTTTCTGTTGAAAGCACCTTTTTCTGTAGTCAAATAATTCACATGAAGGCACATAGCTTTTCTAGATATTGTTCTATATATTCTTGTTTATCTGTCATAAAGTCAAACCCTGTAAAACAAAAAAAGCCTGTCCAAAAGACATCTGTCTGGTCCAGTTCTATCTCTCTGGCTATTTGTTTCCCCTTCTACAGTAACTGCGGCCTCACTAGCTTTACTGTACTAATTCTTTGTCTTTTTCCTCTAGCTCTTTCTAAAATTCACTTCGGAATTTGGTGTTTAGCTGTTTTGCATCTAGGGAAGGGATTGGGTCTCAGATCTATAGGCAGATATTTTACAGTGGACTTAAAGGTAATCAATAAGGGAGGTATTTGATTGTTGTTCATCATCTGTCCTGGATATTTCAGAAGCATACGCTATTCCTGCATCTTAATTTCTGATGCTCTGAGTTATTCATAGTTAATTATGCTTTTCACCTATTAAACTTTCAGCAGATTCTAAGATAATATTTGGGTTGGGAGGGCTTTTACTTATTTATTTATGATAAATTCATAGCTTTGATTGTGGCAGAGAAAGCTTTTTACCAAATTACATTAATGAAGTGATAATTTAACTCCTTCAACACACGTGACTAATATACTTGCCATATGACAAGTAATGCAGAAACTTTCCCTTTTCTTGGGCAATCTCATCTTTATTCACTGGTAAGAAAACCATCATTTTGGTTTCTGTGGAAACTGCTGTGAGGTAATAACTGTGTAAACTGTAACAATTTCTTCATAATTAAACACCTAGAAAATTATTTTTAGCTGTGACTTGTATCTTTTAAGTTGGAACCAATCTGTTCTAAGTAATAGAATGCAAACAGCAGATACTCAAAATTACAGAAAAAATGGAACACTCAGCTCATTGAGTAGCTCATTGATAGGAGTTTGGCAATGAAACTTTTTAATAAAAACAAAGGAGGATATGGAATAAATACTTGAAGTGTTCTATCTTTAAATGAAATGAGAACTTTTAATGTAAATAGAGATGGGTAGAAACTAATTCTGAGTGTAATGCAGTTAACTGTCAGCATGGATATTGGTGTACAAGGATTTACATGTAAAATACATTGCATTGCTTTTTTGTTAGGATAGACATATTATAATAATTAGTGGGCTACAGCTATTTTTATACAAATGTAAACCTCAGTGATTTATATTTTGCATACTGCAAGCATTCAGTACTATCAACTGGAATGTTGCATCCTTCCTTTTTAGCCCCGCCTGCATGTATTTTATGTCCGCTGTTGATTTGTTTCTTGCCTTGATTGGATAGGAGGATCACAGGCTACAGTTAATCAACTTATGTTGTAGCTTTTCAGGTAGTGCTGGGAGCCTGCTGTATGACCTAGGTATTGAAGAATCAGTAGGCAATCAAGAAGGAAAATAATTCTTGCTAGGTAAAACTGATTTTTTTGGGGGTGGGGTGGGGTGGGGAGCAGGATTATGCGGAATACTTAGAGAAAGATAATGACAGGATTTGCATATTCAGTCTGTCTGCAAAGTTCAGTCACAGGCTGCTTTGGGGGATTATGAAAAGTATTTCTTATTTTGACTGTAATAAAATTATATTGTTTAAAAATAGCATTGATGATAAACTAAAAATTATGTTCTGTAGCATGGCTTTGCACTAAGTTTTTTTTTTTAAAGCCATATGTAAATGGATCACGGTGAGTGGTTTAATTGATTAGAGGAGGGAAGGTGTGGGTATATCTAATTCAAAACATTTTTCCCCCAAATAATCTAGTCCTTTTTTAACCAAGTCTTCCTGAGTTGGAAATCAAAGTTTTGTAATTTAAAATGTAAGTGAAGATTGACAGTCTTAAAGTTTCTTTCTAGATTTTCTTTTTTTTTTTTGGCATGTTTGTTGCTGCTGTTAGCATTCAATCTGTAATTTCATAGTAATGCAAAAGTCTGCTTTCAATTACAATGTAATTTCACTGCATGTAATAGAAATTGCTAGAACTTCAGGGAAATACAGATTGGCTTCCTTGTGCCAGATTGGAGGATGTAAATTGCTGTTGTGTAGAGGTGTGGGTGATGCTGACAGTGTCAGCGGAGGTGATTCGTTCCGAGTGAATCACTAGCTTGATAGGAGGGTGAAAACTTGAGAGTTTGTAAGTCGGCCTTTATTTTGTATGTTGATTTGACTTCAAAATGCGAATCTTGAGAAGAGGCAGTTACTAGAAATCATGAAATGCAGTATTTGTATTAAACTTAGGGGGCAAAAATATTATGAACTATAGGGAAGAGTTCTTTGTCAATATCTTTTTTTCTTAGTTTTATGGACTTCATGCTAGTTAAGTTTGGCAAATATGTCCAGATACTGCTAATTACTGTTCCAGTGTTGCTGACATGACTAGTTTAATTTTTCCAAAATCTGTTGAATATACTGTGTTTTGCTTAAGGGTTTCTTTTTTATCTTTTTTTTTTCTTTAAGTTTTAGTCGATTGTACATTGTTGTATTGGCATATTTCAGAACAGTCCAAGCTCATGTTGAACTGGAATCCGTAAACATAATTAAGGTGATGGTGGTGTTAAGATGCGATTAGGTTTGTTAAAGATATAAACACAAAAGTGAAATGTCTTTTTTCACAGGAGATGCTAACATCTCTTTGATTGTATGATTGTGATTTGTCTGTTTAAAAGTTTTCTTTCAAATCATTTGATTTTTCTTAAAGACAGGGATTCTTAGTGTGAAAGATGCATATATGTGTTTCTTCCAAACAAAGATGACTAGTGGAAAGACATGATATGTACACGCTCTGAAGAGAAGGATTTTTTTTTCTCAGTTTTTGCTTTTTAGAAGGAATGAAACTTCAGTTTTGAGAAATTGTGTTTAATGGTTTCCTGTAAAGCATAAGTATAAAGGCACATGTAAATGCAATATATCTTTAGAAGTATGTTACGTATTTAACTTACTTGAGTATTTCTTGCCTTTTTTTAACAAAAGGTGCTGAATTTAAAAATTCACCTGGGCTTCTCTTGCACTTGTTTTAAGTAAGTCTTAACACTTCAGCATTGTTCTGTTGACTTTTTTTTATCGTAGTCCCCACTGTTACTCCTGCAGTTTGCAAACTTTAAAGCATTAGCTAAAAGAAACAGATACTGACTGAGGCTGGTAAAACTCTGATTTCTATCAGCTGTATTAATTTGTAACCACATTGCCTGTAAGTACATGTCTCCATCTTGCATTCCTGTTTCTAGCTTACTTTTACCTTGGTTGATGTTTATAACATCTTTGCCCAAGGAAAGCTTGATATGTCTCCCTCCAGGACTCATCAATAACTGTATTTGAATTGTCCTTAGGGTTTTAGGCAGAGTACCAGAAGTCATTACTCTCCCTCAGGATCTATTGTGCTGTGTCTGAAATGATGCCAGCCTGTGACAGTCAAAGCAAAAGGCCTGTGTTTGATTATCAAATGCTGTTGTATTCATACTGCTTTAACTTCTAGGCCATTTTGTTCATTTTTGCAACCAGTTTCATTTTTATTTCTCCATGTTGTGTATGAGGTTACAGATCAGAGAGGAACTAAGGCATGGTTGTGATGATTCTTTACTATTTTTAATGTGCTTTGATTTACCTTTTGATGTAGCTTGTGCTTTCTTGGAGTTTTTTGATGTTACAATGGGAAATAGCAGTTGTTCTCAAGCTTTTAGCTGGTGCTTGCTATGTGTGTCTGCATGCCCATAATGAGCTGAGCAGGCGAGTGTGTGGACTGCTCAGTTAATGTGGCAGTGCTGCTGCCCTGCTTGGGTCTACGTAGGCTTATTAGGGAATCAGTCTCTGGTAGTACCCGGATTAAAGATGGATTAATTCTGGTTATAGTATTAGTTGAGGACATTCCTTTTCTGTTCACTTTCCTACAGGAAGGCTGATTTCTGGCACAGAAACAAGTATCTAGAGAGCTAGTGATATCTTACACTATCCCAGCTGTCTCCTAGGTGGATATTTCCTGGATTTCTGGTTGGCAAATTCTGTAACAGGATTTTGTTACTGGTGACATGACAAGCTTACCCAGGTTCCTTATGCTTCTCAGTGAACTACAAGGGATATATACTTCCTGCGTATGGTTCTGTGCGAAAGGCTTATCTCAGCCTAAGAGTTTTGCAACTGAAATGAGTGGTCCTGCCACAGCTTTTCCACTTGTGCCAGTCTTCCTCTTCCCTCTGCACCCCCCACAAGTTTTCCACTTCAGTGAGCTGAGTTAGTTCACTGGGGCATCAGGTAAATGCCAGAGTGTGCGTGCTGGATGGGAGCAGAGAACATGTGGGCAGGACAGTAATTGCATATAC
Organism: Buteo buteo; assembly: GCF_964188355.1. Classification (NCBI taxonomy): domain Eukaryota; kingdom Metazoa; phylum Chordata; class Aves; order Accipitriformes; family Accipitridae; genus Buteo; species Buteo buteo. The sequence goes on along the minus strand of NC_134174.1, from coordinate 14,869,013 downwards.
CATGAGCTATCGAGGTTTTTTTTCTTTTTTTCTTAGCATAACACTAACGTTCAGGTTTTAAAACTTCACCTAGGATTCTCTTGTGCTTGTTCTAAGTCAGCCTTAACACTTAAGCATTGTTTTGTGGACTTTTTTTTTATTGTAGTCCCCACTATTGTAGTTGCAGTTTGCAAACGTTAAAGCATTAGCTAAAAGAAAATGTTGCAATTAAAATTTTAGTATTTAACAGAAATTCTGACAAAAAAGAATATGTTGATCTAGATGAATGCGTATTTGTTTTATACAGTAAGAATATGGCATGTCTTTCAGTTTATTTAGTAATTAAATGCCTAATAGAGTTTGTGCATAATTCCACATAACTGAGTTATTTAGTAATCCTTCTACTGTCTACCTGCTATGTAGGCAGACATTTCTTTCATCTTAATGATTAGATAGTGAGATTTTCAGACTAGCATATTGCTTGGGTATTTTGGGCTTTATGTACATTAAAATGAAACAATAGTAAGAAAAATTATCAAGTATTCTTGGGTATGTGGTTCCCATTCAGAAATTACAGTCAGCCACTGCTTGAAGGTTGATGTGGAAAAAGAGCTCACCTACAAAGCACAGGCTCAGTTGCTCTTGTAGAGCCTTATCACCCAACTCCTTCTAGTTTGGGGGAATGAAAGTTGAGACATTTGGGGTTTTTTTTGCTGGATCCTAGGTGTCTGATAAGAACATCATGAGCATGACATTTTATCATCTCTCTCCAAAAGTGGCTAGGATAGCTGGCTATCCTTGCATTTTGACAGTTTCTATTTTTACCATCTCTCTTCAGCATTAATTAATTCAGCATCTTTCTTCTATCTCACAGATCAACAGCAACAATTAATGTGTGTGGTATAAGGCATTTAATTTCTTGTCTCAGGAGTTTTTACTAACAGCAGTGGAACTGTTAGGATTTTAAAGTATTCTGGTTCTGTTTGACAGAGTTTTGAGAATATAGGCATTGATACTTTAAAAAACTGTGTAAGGTGCAACAGTGCCATCACTGTTTGGGGACACATCACATATTTGGGGAACAATAATTATAATCCTCCAGAATAGGGACTTCATTATGGAAAAGGGAAGTGGGGAGGAAGGCTGATGTTAACATCTATGGTCCCATGTTGTCTGTGGAAGTCAAGTGAGATTTCCATTGGTAGTTTAGTTTAGCTGTAGGTTAGTTACTAGCATAGCGTTTTCACCTATGAAGACTGCATGTACAGCATACCTTCTGTGATGCATTGCCTCTGTATTTCTAAAAATGAAAATATTGCTAAGGCAAGGCATTGGCAGTCCTATTAGAATTCATATCAGGTAATGATGTGTTCACAGTATAACATCCTCCTTAGTGTGTCTCATGCATGGCACAAATAGTTATTTGTGGAATGAGAAAAGGTGTTCTCATCTGTAATCAATACTATAGCTTTTTTAGACCAGTCTTGGAACGGAAGATTCTTCTAAATACTAACCCTAGTTCAACAGTAACACTTTAAGAAAAGTTTTCTGAATTGAAAGGGACCCCCCCCCCCCCAAAAAAAAAAAAACAACAAAACAAAACAAAAAAAAACCCCAAAAACCAACCCTATAAAATTATCTTACGTCTGTGTTTGCCCATTTCTGTCATCTGGGTACATCAGCCAGGAGCTGGAGATCTAAATGCCATCAAAGACTCATTTGAAACATGAAAGCACCCATTATAGACCATAACAACTGTTTCAAGTTCACTGTGCCAAAAACATGTTAAGCTTTTCTTGCAGGAAAGCTATTTAAGCTTTAAAGTTAGAACAGTGCATAGCTAGATCATGCTAGTATGAAAAGACATTTGATCTAAGGCTTAGTAACACCAGGAGACAGGGCTGCCTTGTTGATAGTCCTGTTTGGAGGTAGGAAAAGAATATTTGCAATTCACTGAGTCTTTGACAAGGTGACTTAGGGAGGGTGATGGCATTTGCTCTCTCTGGAACAGTTTAGAAGAAGGAGGGACCAGAGAAATTATAGTTCAAATATCAGTGACTAAAAATATTGCACGATTCAGTTTCATTCTGAGAAGAAAGGCAACACCTGGCAAAGGAACACTGTTAATACGGTAAAACATAAGAGCTTTCTACCTCTGGCAAACTATCTCAGCTCAAAATGGAGATAATACCCATCTTTATAAAATTTTCACTCATTTATAGATTCTCTACATTATTAAATGCTTTGTTTCTTCTTTATCATAATTTACAGTACAGAATGTCAAATTAATCAAGTCAGTAAGGCTTAGTTAAGATGATGCTGAAACCTAGACAGAATGCTGATGGTTTTTCAATACAAGGCCATCCATACTGCACAGACTGAGAGTATAAGAAGGTTTGTGTGGTGTGTGTATGTGTGTGCGCATATATATATTTGTTTCAGTGTTGTTACAGGAGAAATGTTGGGGTGAATCACCCAGGCTTATTGTCACCTCAGTTTTGTTCTTTGTAAGAAGTCCATAATGAACCATGTGTATACACCCTTTAAGCCATTTGCACTGTATGTGTTACTGCATAGTTTTTTAAGGTTCTGTATAAAATTTCATGGAGGAGATACTTCATATTGAAAATACACATCAACAGCACTGTTTTGCAGTTGGCTTAGGCCTACATTTAAAGTCTTACCTTATCCCCAGCACTTGCTCCTTCCATTCTTCTCTAGTGCTGGCACTGGTGCTTTTGATGCAGTCAGTTGGATCAAGGTTTGATCAGCCTGAAAATTGCCACAGAGGGTGGGAGGAAGTTTTCGTCTAGATTAGGGAGCCACATAGCATTAGCGGCATGAGTACCAGTGCAGGCAGAATAAATGCCTGGAAATAAACAGAAGGCAGGACAGTTCCTCTCACTGGAAGCATCATCTTGGATCAGTCTAAGTGAATTGTGAAGCTTCACTCTGACAGTTTTTAAAGAGATAATTCTAATAAATATCACTCAGAAGATATATCAAATAACAGCAAATCAAAGACCTCATTACCATTGGAATAACCAATCCATCTTCTGTGCAGTCTTGTCCACATCATCTTATCCCTGCATTTGCACTCACTTTGCAACTTGCCTGTTATGCTTCAGCTTGTTAGAGCAACCTCCAAAAGAAGTGAATAAACAAGTGCTAGAGCTGGTGGAAAGGAGAGGGCAGGACTGCATGACCATGACTATGAGAGAGAGGAGCAAGACTGAGTCTTTCCACAGCCACAGCGGGCTATCAGATTGACTCTGTACATATGACTGAACCACAGATCCACTCAGCCCCAGGAAAGGAAGAAGCAGGGTAGCTCCCTGCCACCACAAAAAAGTAAGGAAGGGAAGGTGATTTATTCCTTCTTCTGCTGCACGTATTCTTCTTCTCCTGTTTATTTTGTGCCCTATTTTGCATCAGCTGTATCAGTTTGATTTGCTTTGGGGTTTTTTTTTCCCAGATTTAGCAGGAGAAGAGTGTACAGCGGCAGGCAGGTGAAAAAAACTGGAGCAGGAAGAGTCACCTTCTGCTGTTGTAATGTTAGTACTGGTAATACGGATTTGTTCTGGATAGTAAAATGGAGAGATCCCTGAAAAAAATCAGATAAAACTCTACAAGAGAGAGATAATATATATAGAAGTGTAATAAATGTAAAATGAAGCTCATGGGGGAAAAACCTTTACATCTAGTGATGGGATCTAGTGCAATTATTATCCATACTGGAGGAGTACTGGATTCACAGAAGTCACAGCTCAGTGCTGTAATAGGACTGTAAGTAGGAGGTTAGGGACTATCAGGAGAGGAATCGTGATCAGTGGATAAATAAGCAGTGTCTAGTGCCTTAAATATGGCACTCAGTGCCTGCTTGCCATCTCAGAAAGAATATAATAAATGATTAAGTGACATGGAATTTATAAAATTGTGAGTGACATGAAAAGAGTTAAATAAGAAATATTTTTTCACTGTTTCTTCCAATACAGGAAGCTTGCAGGCAGTTTCTGAACAAACAAAAGGAAATTATTCTTCAGATGTGGGTAGTTAAGTGTGTGGAAGTCCTTGCCACAGGATGTTAATGTTAAATTTTCATCAGCTCAAGAGGTGACTGAACAAGTTTATAGAAAAATACTTCACTGAAGACTGTTAAATACAAAGATCCCATTTGTGGCCCAAGAAGTCCCTATGGCAAATTGTTGCAGACTGGGCTGGTGTTTGGCTGTTGGCCCATGTTTGATCATTCCTGTACTTTTCCCAAGATGTCCACTTTCAGCCACTATCAGGAATAGGATAATGGACTAGATGCAACTTTGATCTGACTCGGTATGGCTGTTCTTCTGTGAGCAGAACTCAAAGTAGCTACATGTATTGTCAAGATAAGTTTTATTTTTGAGAAGATTGAGTTGTAATGTGAAAATGACTGAAGTACATCTAGACTTTTTCGTACTGAGCGCTAGTGGACCATATTTGGCACTGATCTGAATATTTTTGAACTCTTCAGGTAAGAAAAATATTTTTTTGAAGATAAAAATATGCAGCTATTGATTATTGTTTCTCTACAGGTAGAATAACAGTTGTGCTGTTTTATATTGAAATTGTAGAACTTTGGTTAAATCACATATAAAAGTACTGAATGTTGCAATTTCATGGGAATTTTTCAAAGAACTTTGTCAATGTAGATCTGAATAAAGTCTCTGGTCTGTAGAGAAGAAAAAATGAATGTGTGTGGGTTTGGAAGTCATCAGTACTATATAGTAAAAATCACAAACTCAGTGTTCTTTTTCTAGAAAACAATTCTGTAACAGTTCTTTATTGTGAAGACCGTTTTGAAATGGTGAATAGGAAGTTGTTGAAGCTAAGCAAAAGGCCGTAACTATTTTCTCCCTAATTTTTACTATTTTGAACATGCCATGTACAGAATAAAGAAGTGAACTTGTACCTTATTTTTGAAATGTATACAGAAGTTTTGAAGGTGTTCTGGACTGTTACTCTCCTACTCTCCAAAATGTTTTTGATACTGTGATCCAGCTTTTTACATCTTTTAAATAGAATTTCTAGTCTGGTATCTTCTTGTTTTGCTGGAGGTTTTTTTTGCGTGAGTCAGATGTGCACTAGTAGTTCTCACTGTTTTAATTAAAATGACAGAGTTGTTGAATCCCTATCAAGGCAGACTGGGGTGGAGGGGACAAAACAGAATAAAACCTCACATCTCATCTTGATTCTTAGGTTAATCATCCAGAGTGTCTCTAAACTCATAATCACATAATTTTTAACCACCGACAGAATCTTCTAACATAGGTGGTAATGTCTATAGTAAGAACTAGCAAGAAAAATAATTAAATTCGAAAATGAAAATTTACAAGTTTTCAGACTTCGTAAAGAACTTGTGAAAGGAGGGCATGTAATTCTACATCTTCCTGTTTTTAAAGGGGGCTTTTTGCTTTTTTGATGTTGTGTCATTTTGTTTGTTTTTTAGGCAATAGACTGGTAAGCAGGTGCAAGACAATTTTTGGTGATGGTAGCAAGGTAATTACAGTATACATGAAATAGATGCAAGGTCATGGGCTTCACACAAAACTGGACAAACCTTTTTGGTACTTAATTGCTTTTGCGGTTGCTTTATGTATGTGTGGTATATACTTTTCATATGTATTTTTATAGACCTAGAAGGACTGGAAGTATGACAGTGTTTTGAAGTCCTCCTTTAATGTGTAGAGAACAAAAGCCAAAACTTTTTGTTGTGAGAAGAATATTAGTTCTTGGAAAATTTCATTTCTGTTGTCTTCCTAATTTGAACAGTTACTGAATTAACCTCAGGGCTTAATGATAATGGCTTTAGGTTGCAATCCAGATTTTGAGTTGTTTTAAAAATTAAAAACTTTAAAACTTTAGCAGTTCTCGTCTTGTCTTTATTCAGTCTTGCTTCTGTTACACTTGAGAAGTTTCAAGCTACCATATAGCCTGTTCCTACAGATAAATGGGCTCCATTTTTCATTTAAACAGATTCAGCTGTTGCTTTCCTGTTTTCTTAACTGGTGTGTAAATTCCATTCTCCAGTGCTTACATATGGTAGCTGGCATCGCACCCACCTTGTCATTTGTGTGTGCTTCAGATCTCTGTGATGATTTCCTAGCTTAGTTTCCACCTCTCTCACAGTAATTTGACTAGAGTCTTGCAAGTTACCTTCAGTCTTCATTTGCCATAGTACTGCCATAAAATTTTTGGTTGCACCCACACACTAATTTATTTACTGAAAGCTACGAGCTATGTTCAGTGATACTGTGTTTATCCAGAGCTTTAGCAGCATTTTAAAAGCTGAAAATCACTCTTGCATAAAAATAAGTTACACACCTCCCTTTTTTGTAGCAAAATGAGAAGGCATTTTTATAAGGCTAGTGATGAAATTTTGACACTGTTCAGATTAGTGACAATCTAATTATATTTTCCATGGAAAATGCTGGTTTGTTCTACTTGCTCATCTTTTTTGGAACTCCTCAAAAAGTTTCTTTAAAAAAAAAAAAAAAGACAGACATGATTGCTGTAAACTGAAGGAAATAAAAGATTACTTAAAATCTTCACAAGTTTCTAATACTCTTGATATTTCCTTTCTTAAAAAAATATGGTATTAATGCAACCCATTTTAGGGTCTGTAAAGGCAAAACCAGCATCTCAAAAAATTATGAAGTTGTAACTTTATTAATGCTTCCTTGAACCTGGGCTTGTTTGGCATTCTTAGTTTAAAAGATGTATAAATGAGATGTAGCATAGCTAACTAAAAGAAGGCACCTGTGAGGCTGTGTAGAAACCACCATGCAAAGCTTCGCTATTTGGCATGTCCCTGACTTTGGGAATTGTGTGAATGCCAGCTGTGCCTCTTGCACTCTTTCTCCACGCTTAATAGATATATAGATTATGTGCTTCCTTTTTTTTCCTTCTCTCTTGGAAAGGGAAGTCGAAGTATAGTAAAAGTGTAAAAATCAGTTTTAATTGGAAACTAGAAATAAATATTAAGCAGATCTTTGCCTTGCATGTCACTTCCATTTTTCTCAAGTTTGTTTTGTTATAGGTGTTAATAGTTCCTTATAGTCTGCTAAGAATTAGAGTTCCCTTTCACCATTAGGTATGTGCAGCACATGCTGCTTGAATATTACACCCACTTGTCAGTCTATTTTTAAAATTTTTTTTAAATCTGAATGACAGTTCCTGAGCAGTTCTTAGGAGTAAGATTGTACTCAGCCAGACCAATTTGCAATTTTGAAGGCAGGTGGTGTAACCTTGGATTTAGGGTGCTGTAGAATTTGTGTAACTCTGGACTGCAGTTTCTTCCTGCTGCCAGAAGGCAGAAAAAAAATGCTCATAAAAGTACAGTTTAATTAATTGTGTTTCATTAGACTCTCTTTCTCACAAAATTCAAGGTTATTTTTAGCTCAGTTTTTACACAGAGTGTTCTACAGTGTTGTTACAAAGAGCTTCCTCTCTAAATCAGCCCGTTGACTGTCAGGCCCTTGCAAGTGATGCTCTATTTTAAAAAGAACTCTTTTGATTTTGGAGAGAGTACAGTATATTGGCAAGTGACTTAAGCTCCAGGCTTTGTTGGATATTAGTGTACAGACATTCAGTAACCCTATGCATGTCCAGAAGATGCAATGATCCTCTTTCTTACGAGAACGCTTTTTTTTATCTAAGTACAAAATGAGAGTCTAAACTGGATGGCTTCACATTATATTTGAGTCATTTTCTTTGCTACAGTAGTTTCTTTCCTCTTATTTCTTAATTTAAGAAGGGAAAGAATCCACAATACAAGCAGTAGGTCCTTCAAAAGCCCTCAGCTTTTTATGTTCAAAGGTGGCATTTCTGCTTTTCTGCTAAAGCCTCCCTCTTTGAGGTGACAAGGCTGCCAATATCTGTAGTGGTTTGATCTTACTGCATGGGTAGAGAGGTACAATGACAAGACTTTAGGGGGACTTGAGAGTGCAGTGAGGTGAGCACCCCTTACTGCACTTTCGGTCTGTAGCCCTGGCAGCTGTGCCGTTGTACCTGGGGATAGCTGTGCCTAGAGCTGGCTGTACTCCTAAGTGTGTACCTGCTCAGGCACTTTCACACATAGCGTGCTCCTCCAAAATTCCTGGGACCCAGTGCCGGAGAGGAGTGCGGAGGTCTCACCCTGCAGAAAGCTGGTGGATGTACTGGTGAGCAGGGTTGGAGCAGCGACAGAAGCGTGGCAGCCAGCCTGCTTCCTGTAGTGAACGTGGTGGTATTGTTCTGGGGTGGTTGTCCCCAGGGAGGTGCTGCAGGGCACCTAATGGAGAAACAGAGATGAAGTCAAATCTGTGAGCCTTTATCTGAAGATTTTTGCATTGTGTGTGTGCAGAAGGATCATTGGTAGAGCTACACCTAACTGCTCAGTCCATCATCTGGGTGGATACAGTGTTATCAAGAGGGTCATGTTCTGAATCAACTTTGCTATGCAAACCACATTACTGAATACCTTATGCTTGTATTAGACCAAATTAGTTAGAAAAAGTGAACGTGTCTTTGAGCTCAGAGCTTTTTTCTCGGCTCTAACAGGAACCAACTTACTGTCAATCTTGATGAAAAACTCCAAGTCTGAATTCTAGTCTTGTCTGCTTTTCATTCCTAATATGAAGAACTGATTATTAACAGATTGTTGCTGGTTTTGTTAAGCCTTATTTCCTTATATCTTTAGGCCATTACAGCTTTAACACCACCATGGAGCACTTGCCAGTGAAGGCTGATTCCTGTAATAAATGCTGTGTGACTTTGTTTTGCATTTTGCATTTTGAGTATTCATTTAAAGTTTTCATAAAATGGTTCTTCATCCTGCCACTCTGGATAACTTGTCCTGTTTTAACTATCTAATTATTTGCAATGTTGTAGTTGTAGATCAGGTGGAAAAAGTTAAGGAGATAAAAGGTTAAGAGCTGTTTGTGTTACAATTCAGATTTAAGTCTTTTTGAAGCATGGCCTACCATGGCCTTTGAAGTTAAGTTGGCAGAAGAGTGTGTCCACATCTATAAGCTTTTGGTGTGGATTAGATCCTGTATTCAGACATGTTTTGATTTAACTACAGTCCCTATCCTGGAAGGATTGAGGTCACATTCTGCTGATTTGAAAGCAGACTTGCAAAATTGTCACTTGCTGTTCTATTCATACACTCGTGCAGCAGTGGTTTTTTAAATTTACTGTCCTTTTTGCATGCTTATTTTAGGAGTCTAGTTCTGCAAATCATGGCCTCCTTTGGTTTGGACTGGTTATTGAGCTGTAAAAATGGGATCTGCAGAGTGTATTTTTAAGAAAAGATTTTTTTTTTTAAGTAAGTTGCTATTTTCAATTTTATTTTATTTTTTTATATTCCTCCAAAGACCTACATTCCGGATCTATTTTCAGTATTTTGATTTAGAGGGAAAATATGGAAGAACGCTTTGTTCATAGCCACATTCTCTCTTGTTGACCGTAAATACTTAAGTTCTTGCGGAGGAGTTTGTCCAGTTTTTGTAGTCACTTATGCAGCAGTGTACTTAATGACACAATTAAGTGTCCTTTTCATTTCCATTAGAATGATTTTTAGCTTGTAGAAGATGAAATTATTAGTTTTACTTAAGCTCATGCAGTATACAGTAAAGAAAAAAACGCAATAAAAATTCTGTGAAGTTTTAAATTTAGCAAATTTATGTGGGTCATTTAGGTGTAGCTCCTAATCATTATTTGATCCTAGGTAGAAGGAGGAAGCAGACAGAAGAACTGTTATTTTATATTCAGCCATAGGCTAAATAAAACTACTATGTTTCTAGTACCTGCGCTTTTTAGGTAGGTTGCTTGGTAAATCTGGGGGTTTTAGCAAGGGTATTAACAGTTTAGGCAGTCTGTTCATTTTTAGAATTGTTCCTTCCCATGAGTGAATTTCTTCCAGTCTCTTTCGAAGAGCAGAGTAATTTAAGTTAAAAAAAACCCCCAAAACCCAAACCAACCAAAACAAAATGTCAGAGCATTGCAGGCATTGTAGGGATTTCTCTTAAGTCTATATGCCTAAACCTTTTTTAGGCATGGACTGATATGCTCAATTATTTAGCCTTGCAGAATTGTCACAAGCTGAGAAAAAAAAAATTTTAGAAACTCATTTCATGTATGTTGCTATGGCAATATTCTCTTCTGCATTAAAAAAAAGTATGGCTTTGTAGGCCTTAACCCTTCCCTTGTGTCTTTCGTGGCTCCTCCACCCTTGGGAATGGAGGCAGGGGGCAGTCTGCACCTGCCTTTCAGGTCATAACTCAGTTTACAATGCATGCATGAGTAGGAGAATGCTATAGTTTGAGTTTGCTCTGTGGTGTAGTCAAATGTAGCACTGTACATGCAGCCAAGTTCAGGTTTTCTCTAAAGAATTAATAAAAAAACCACTCTAAAAGGATTAATAAAACTACAGTAAGTAGAGCATGGGAAGTAATACAGTGTAAAAGCAAGTTATGTTTTCCAGTATTTCCAGTTTTTCCAAAAGAACAATTCCTGTACAAATATGCAGCCTGACTGCTGCATTTGAGTTTTAAATTTAAAAAAAATCCTTCCTAAGCTAGGTATGTATATACAAATAACGAGTAAGCTGAAGAAAATGGAAAGCTTTGCATTTCCCTCAGACCTGTTTTCAGGTGTTTTTCTGTGTTTCTTAGAGGGCATCTGGAATAATCTCAAACTACAATTCTTAAAGCCCTGTTCTCCAGTATTTGTGTGGCCGTAAAATCCTAGATTTGTTTTGTAAGGAGCAAAAAATATTTTTTTTATTTCAATGTGGAGTCTGTCCACATATCTTTTGCATTGCGCCTTAATTGCAATGCAAATTACTACCATATTTCTTTAAAATTGTAGCAGCAGTTTTGCTCATGTGTTTCTGGTTCCTGAGAATTCACTCAACCTGAATAAAATTCTGTTGCAAAACTTAAGGATGCTCATGTCATCTACAAAATGAGTATGATTATCTTTTGCTTTCATTATATTTGACAGAACTGTGCTAAAACTCATCTTGAGCCTAGAAATTGTGTGGTGGCTGTGTATCAAATCTGTTTTTTGAAAAGGAAAAAAACCCACCCCAAATTATGTATCTTTTGAAGCATCTGTCTTGGTGTCGTGTGTGTGCATGCTCCATTGCTTGTGTATGTGTGTATTCTGACATTTTCGTTTCATTACAGTACCCAGAGTGATACTGTATTCTGATCCTTCCTTTATACATTGTTGATGAAGCTTTTAAGAATCATGTTTTGCAAATTACTCTTCCATAGACCATTGCTGAGAAATAATAAATAAATAAAACAATAAAGGCCAGGTCTCCGATGCAGTCGTTGTTGTGTTGAATGCAATGAATATTGGAAAAGTTCAGGAAGTGTTTCTTGAAATATTTTATCCCTGTTTAGAGTTTACTAACTTTTAATTTGAAGAATGTTGAACCTAGCATGTGCCACTTACTACTTTGATTTCTTTTTGAGTCTCATGGTCTGATGCAAATGCAAGGAGTGTCTCTGGTAAGGTGACATAGGCAGACACAAGCATTAACCTGAGCAAAAAGAAAAGGAGATGGAATACTGCAAGGGGAAGAAGGTGCCTTGGCTGGCTTGGGAACCAGTAAGTCTGTTCTCAGCTATTAAATGGCAGCTTCACAGTAAAAGGTACTTAGAGAATCCATAGTGCTGTAGAGGATGCCAAAGGAGAACCTCTGCTTCTGGTGACAGTGGCATTGGCTGCTCTCGTGTGGTCCTAGTCACAGCCCAGCCGTTGAACTCTCACTTCTGTTGTTTCACTGTCTGAACTTGGAGTAACTACGACATGGATGATTTAATGTCAAATTCACAGTTGCATTTAATTCTGTAAGAATAATTTTTTATGTAATATAACACCATTCAGCAAACCAAATATTTATGTAACTTAACCAGCCTATACCTTGCAAAGGGAGAGGGAGTGCTTAATTTTTGTCTGCTCCTGACACTTCATTTGCTAGGAAGATTGTGGTTTACTTTCATAGGGGTAATGTATTGCATAACTGAGTATTAAACACTTGCCATAGATAAATGCCTGAAATAAATGGCAAAAAAGGAGGGGCAGAGGCTGAAGGGGCAAAGCGATGGAAGGGGTTTTTTGCCTCAACTGAGGCAAAAATCTTTGGACGACTTATTCACTCCTTTTGCTGTGATCTCTACTCTTGAACCAAAAGCCTTTCTTTGGGCGGAGGCTGTGGTAGCTGCAGTTCTCAGTCACAATTCAAAACTTGGCAAGAAAACATGAGCTAAGTCACATTTCTGACGTCTCTGTTTTCCTTTAATTGATCTAAATACTTTTCTTAGCAGAGTCAGAAAATATACAGGAAATAAATGAATGTACCTTCCTGTTTATATTTTATGACTGTTTTCTGCTCTTACTGGGATAGGTCAACTGAAGGCTGTGTGCAGAGAGGCTGGAGTTGTCAGTAAGCAAAACCCTGAAGATGAACAGGGAAGTTTTGTCCTCAACTATCTTTCTCCTAGCTTAGATTTGTATTTTACTCTGCAGATTGGTTTAAAAAAACCCAAACAAACCTACCAAAACACCAAACAAAAAACCTACAAGAGCTTAAAACCCACTTTATAATAATAATTTTGTTTCTGGTCATTGAAGATCTGATTATTAGGCAATATCTTTGGAAACCATTTCGACTACACATAATTGAGCATATGTTAGCATAGAAGATAGTATGGTGCTATTGCCAGTGGGACCTGACAATAAGAAAAATAACTTTAAAGCAAAGTCAGAGCAAACTGCCTGAGGTTTACCATGAAATTTAATGGCAAACTAATATTTTATATTTAAAAAGCAGTTTTCACTTATGGATTCATTCTGTTCATTTTGTCATATTTATGTATTTATTACAGTCACTTTAGTCTTCTGCCCAGTTGATCTTAAAATTCCTAATACTGTTGAAAAATGTATGCATTGTCCATGTGCAGTGGAAGATCCGCCTTTTGTAGAAGATACAGTTGAGAATCCTGCTGAATGTCAGACTATCTGAACAAAGATGATGCTAGCACTGGAGTTCTCATTTGCTCAAATGAGCAGCTGCTTTCAAACTAGAATTATTTTATTATTCATTTTTATAGATCTTAATGATTCATAAAGATATTCTACTTTTTATTTAATGACAGACATAGGTAAATAACAGGCATCTCTGAGAATAGCAATTTGTCTGTATAGAAATAGCTGACGGGAAAATGGTTTTTATTAATGTTACTGGATTAAGTTGCAGCCTGCTCCTATTTTGTAGGGTCTTTATTTGAATATATTCTTAACAGTTGAAATATAATAAATAAATAACATTACAAAGGCTAGGTCTCCTATGTAATCATCATAATGAAATGAAATGTACTACACTATAAAATTTAATAAACGTTTCAATATATTGTCCTGCTACAAACATATGGAAGATTTCTACCAATTTATAAATTGCCTGAAGCAACTACTATCTTCTCTAGACTGCTTGGACAAAATCTGCTTTAAGCTCGGAGCTGTCTGGTCGGTACTGGCTGAGCTGATTCTAGGCTTTTGCAAATAGATAACAATGAAGCCCCTGCGATTGATTTTATAATTATTCTCATTTACCTTTACCTATTGTCACTACGATATTTTTAGTGCAGCTCTTTCCAGAGAAGCATTGTTTTTCTGATCAGGACTTAATTTTGTAACATGTTCAGTTCATTTTATTCATGTTCTGGGAGTGTAAACATTTAGTTATTACTGAAATTTAAATAGCCCCATCTCTCAATTGCAATATTCTCCGCTACTGATAAAAAGCAGAATTATATTAATAAATGAGCAAACTTTATTAAAGTAGCACTCATCATTCATTTGAAATTAAATACCTGTTTTTACTACTTACCTAATGTGTAAATTGCCCTTTTTTTTTCTGCTGTTGTAGAGGGAGTTGAAGTCAACTAGGTTTCTAATAGTCTCCTCACCTTTCTAAATTAGGTAGGTACATTTTATCATCTTGGCATATGGCTTCAGAATTGTAGTGATGAACAGTATTCTTGTCTTTTAGTTTAGTCTGTAGTGTCTAGTATTTTCATGTTGATACTTCCTGTCAATGACAATTACTACTACTTTAAACTTGAATTTTTATGGATGTGGTAACTTCTAAGGTCACAGATTGTATTGATAAATTGTGTATGTTCTTTTCGAGAGATGACACCTGGGTAGTATCTTTGAGCCAAAGATAAAATTATCTTAAAGAACATGTCTTCTCTGCATTATTTTGCAAAGTATATGTTTTATGAGGCTGTCTGATGTTAACTAAAGCAGAGCAAGAGTCTTTGTGTATGACTTCGGTAAATATTTTTAATTTCAGGTCTCTTTACAATTCTAAAATCTCATTTACTTAAATTTCATGAGATAGATAATTATTTTTATGTAAAATGATATTTTAAAAGGAAATGTCATTTCCTTTTAGAGCTACTGATTAATCTACTTCTATTCAAAGATGTAATAACTCATACCATAATCACACTCTCATTAGAAAATAATTAGGCAGTTCTGGGGAGTTGCAGTTACATGAGCTAGTCATAGACCTAGGATGTAAAAAAACAAGAAAAAACCTGCAATCAAAACTAGTTCTTTGTTTTCCAGAAGATACAAAGAAGCTTATTTTGGTTATATTATCTGGTGGAAGTGTATGCATTTTTTTTCCTTTTTATCTTGCTGGTTCTTGGTCAAAAATCTACATCAAGCCTAGTTCACTATATTCATACCAGCATTTTGGATGTCAAAACGGCAAATGAGATTCGGCCTAGATAAATGTTAGTGATACACATTGAAAAATAATCATAACTTTTCATATAAAATAATGGATTCTGAGGTGAGAATCATTATTTAGGGAACTACCATTGAAATAAGTGTTTCATAAAAGCATCAGCTTTGTGTTCAGTAGTGATTAAAAAAGGCAAATACATGATTAGGAACAAAGAAGGGGACGACACAGCAGAAAATATCATTATGCCAAAATATAAGCCCCATCACGTGTGATCTATGGAATATGAGGTACAAAGGGTACAGCATGACAGGGTTTGGGGAAGAGTGAAGGGGAAGATCTTGAATTATTGAGCCGCTTTCCTGTGAGGAAAGACAAAATTGAGTAGGACTCTTCAAGACTGAAAAACAGATGGCAGAGGGGGATACAGTAGATGTCTATTAAATTGTATGCCAGGGAGAGGGTGACTGCAGAATGACTGTTCGCAGGCACTTCAGTACAAGAATCAAAGGATGTCAGTTGAAGCGACGAGATGGCAGATGCAGAACAAACACAAGAGGATGATCCTTTGGAAAAGGTGTCAGTATATTCTGGAATTTCATGCCATAGTATGTGGATGTTGGAAGTTTCCATATGCTCAAGGGGGAGCTGGATAGATCTGTGGAATAAATATCAGGTGGGAGTTACTAAATACACAGGAATCCCATCTGGTAGCCTCTGAACTGCCATTTGTTGGAGACAGGGGACCCCTTGGGGGAGGAAGGATCCCTGTGTGCTTAGCTTGCTCTTATGGGTTTCCTTGTACATCTGCACATGGCTGTTTTTCTAAATATAGGATACTGGCCTGTGTGGATCTCTGATCTGTCCCAGAAGAGCCCTTCTAATATCATTGCACTCGAGTTCTTGGGTCTGCTCCTTTTCCATGGGATTTCTGTCTCAAGAAAGATAATTCATTCTAGTTAATGTTTGCAACTTAAAACATTGGAAGAAAGTCTGTATAGGTGAGAAAGAGAGTAATACTTTAGTAATACATCTTGGTTATTGGATTATGGCATAGGAAACAACTACAGATACTTGAAGTAAAAATTATGTCTCAGATCATGGAGATCAGGGATTTGAACCTGGCTTTGAGAGTCTTTCTCAGGCTGTTTACATGTAGAGAGAGTGTGTGTGTGTGTCTGTGTTCTCCCGCTCTCATATTTCTAGTCAGAAATTCTTCCAGACCAAAAAAAACCCTTAAAACCAGTAGTTCTTTTCAAAACATGTTACCTTTGAAAGAGTGTTCTGAGAAAGTCTTAACAGAGGTGAGGGAAATTAGACTTCATTTTTTTTCTTCTATGTGTAAGAGTCTCTGCAGCATTGACCAACCCTTTAAGTAGATTCAAAAGGTATTTTCCATTCTGTCATTTTACAGTAAGCTGTCTAATAAAGTTGTTTTTGTACTGAAAACATTTTGGAGGCATTAACCAGTGGGTTGTTGGCCCTTTAGAAGTTCGAATGTGTCTCCTGATCTCATGTCTGGTGTTGAAAGCTGAGCACTGGCATGGGTTGTTTGCCTAGAGAGCTGGTGGAGTCTCCATTCTTGAAGATACTCAGAATAAGCCATGTGGACACGGTCCTGGGCAACTGGCTCTAACTGGCCCTGCTGGCGCAGTGAGGAGGTTGGACCAGATGACCTCCAGAGGTCCCTTCCAACCTCAACCCTTCTGCAATTCCGTGAAGGCTAACTGTGCAGGCGTACACAGCTTGTATTCACAAAAAACCCCAACAACCAAAACCACCAGAATTGTGGGGCAGTCTTTTTACAGCAGTATTTTTTACAGGAAGTTCGTTTGAAGAGGGCAGGGGGGAAGAGAAAGCAGACATGCCATCCTTTTAAAAGAACGGGAATGCTGAAGTTAGGTTGGCTTGCCTTTGTTTCAAAATCTGTTACAAAAAAGCCTTTATAGTCCTCTATCATGGCTTTTTGAGAATAAGGCAAAGGGGTTGTCTCACTCTTAAAAGAATAAATTAAATTCAAGTTTTTTCACAGTACAATTCAGGAGCGCATGATTTTATTTACTTACGAAGTATGGAGCTTGTCTGTCTTTTTGATTGAAAACAACAAGGGGAAAAGAATATGCTGAATTCCACATATGTCTGTGTTTCCTATGCTATGATTTTGAGGCTAGTAATATAAATATACTTTGAATGTCTGATGGAAACAGTCTGAGAATTCTGTAAGCCACTTCAGCCAGTCTGCAGGCCTTCAATGAAATCATAAATGTTGTATATATGTTCTCTGTTGCATATTATATAAATATTACTTAAGGTCTTTTCCTGCTTACATGGAACCTATATTGGCAGTAGGAATCAGGGCCAGTTTCCATGGCAACACAGAGGCACTGGGAGAAAGGCTGATGCTGTGCTGTGGTTGGTATTTTTATGCAAGGGAAGAGATGCAGACCTACATTTTTAGATAGGAAATGTATTTCAAGGCACAAAAATATTTAACATTTTTTATAAATACATTGAAAAAGTAGATCTGTATAACAGTGGAAATTGAAACCTATTGTTTGCTGTTTGCAATAGAAAATTAATTTTTATTTTTATCTAACATTACAGAACAGCACTGTTTAATATATACACAATTATTACTGCTATATTTGCATGGAAATAGCAAGGAGTCTTCTGTGCTGATGACAAAGGAAGTTTTGTACTGGGGCAAAACAGAGACAAAATAGACTGAGTTTTGGCTTAGTCTCCTAGCCTTTTCAGTCTAGTTTTCACCTTCTGAACTCTTAAAATCATTTTCTAAAGGTCTTTGAGGACTTCCAGAAATTTTTTTTTAATGGCAATTTTATCCCTCTGATTTTCTTTATTTTCTCTAGGTTTTCAAAAGATCATCCTTGCTTGCTTGTTCTTTCAACCCTCTGTTATCTTTCAGTGGTACTTAGTATACCTTTTTCTACTTTTTTGCATGATCACAGGGAAGGGGAGAGCTCTGACACTGACTTCTCTATTTTTATTTTCCCGCTCTCTGTCACTGAGAATGGTGAGGAAGCCAGGACCCTCATGCCCCTTACTTGCTGAAGACTGTCCAGTAGTTCTGCTCAATTGCTTCTCCCTGTATATTTTTGCTTGCCATTTGTGTTATTAGGTGTCATCGTTATTTCTTCAAGAAATGGTTGTACCTAAGGGGAATTCAGATGAAATTGGAAGAATTATGGACATTGTTTTACAAACTGTCTTCCATGTGCTTGTGAAGATTGTGGGTAGGGATAGACTGGGACATCAGGTGATGCATGGTGAGGTGAAGGAAGTGAAGGTTGTGTTTAAGATAAACAAAAAAAGGCTGCTTCTTATACTTCCCCTAGAAGTCATATTTCTGGAGAATTAAATCTACATTGATGAGATCTTCAGGTAGTTATTTTCCTTTTTTATTAGTGAAAAAGTTAGGAGTGAGGAAGGCATGATTTAAAGGTGCAAGGGAGCTTTCTAGAAATGCTATGTTTTCTTTTGGGTACTGGGAGTCACTAAGGGAAAGGATTTCTAAAGCCTGTAGTTTCTCTTTTATCTTTGATGGGACTAGGGTGAAGCTTTGCTTATCTCTCTGCATTTCTCTGTGTCTGACACTGCAAAGTACTTTCTCCACCTCGGTGAAGTAGGATCTTCTGAGAAGTCAGAACCTTCTGAGAAGATGAAGCGAGATGGGAGCAGTATTCTTCAGAAGTGTGAAGGGCTCTGTTCATCTCAATGAATCATCATCTCTCTTTACCAACCCTAGCACTATACAGTTAGTCTGTATCTGGTGTTGCCTAGCAGGAATTCATCAAATGTCTAAGGGGAACTGATTTATCCTAACTGGGACTCTTGTAGAAATCCAAGTAGATAAAATGTTCACAGAGGAATATTAGCCTCTTCCCTATGTCTGGCACCCACACTATCAATCAGGATTAAGCTCAAAGGCATTTTACAGCTGTCCAAGGCTTGGCTGCCTTGTCATGCTGATGATTTAAAGATGTCTCACTTTATAGTGGAATGTCTCCATCCCATCCTGCAATCAGCATGTGTTTCAGCTATCATTTTTTCAGAGGTTTAGCAAATCAAAGCTCTAAGCGATAGCCTGTGTGTGCAGTGGCACTGACTCCATGTACATATTTTCACTGAGTAGAAAAACAACTTTGCCTCTGCAGTAACTATAGTTACATAAGGTGAGATGAGCCTGGTAGGCTTTTAGTTCCTCTTAACTTTGTCTCTTGAAACACGGTGGTTCAGCTCTGAGTTTCCTTCAGCTCTTTTCCATCCATTATTGCTGATAGTCTACGTAGCTTCTTGAAGACTTCTCTGAGGCTTGTCAGATAACTGAGCTAATGTTAGAGTAGAGTTTAGCTGGCTTTGGCACTGACTCAGCTTAGTGAAGTCAAGGCAATACATTGCAAACATACGTAGTGTGTCTTAGTTTTAGCACCAGTCAGATCAGAAGCTTTGCCACCACCATAACACCTTAACGTTCCCATTTTGAGCAGCAGTAAAGTTAGTGTTCCTTGGACCTCAGTTTCTGCTTGTAGTATGTCATGGGTTTGAAGTCATGATATCACCGTCCTTTACTGTCATTAGGCCTTAGCACCAGAGTGTTTCTGATGTTTACTGTGCCATGCCAATTATCCTGGGCATTTGACTTTTGAAACCTGGAATTGCAAACAGCTCTGTGTGTAGTGGTCAGGTGCAGACACCATTTTCCTTCCCTGAGAAACCCTGAGATGGGGTTACTCATGGGTAAGAGGTGAACTGGAGGTGATAGCCTCCCAGTAGTAATAGTTGCTATCCACTTCCTGTTGTAAACTGGGTTCAGAATTTATCTTTACAAGGGGAGCTTCCTTTCCTGAGGCGTACAGTTTACTTACCTGGTAGGGGAAACTTCAGTCACAGCGTTCTGGTATCAAGGCGTAGGATGTGGAAAGATCTCACTCTAGGAGGCAGATGCATCTTTGCAGTTTCATCTTCTCTACAAGCAGGAACGTTCATCTGGGATACCATGACAGCTGGGATTCCTTGAGTGCTTTTTCCACCATGGATGAGACTCTTGCTGTTAGAAATAGGAATATTCCAGTAAGTGAGTCATCCAGCATCCATGCTGTGAGGTAAAGCATGCCAAGGCTGGGATGAGTCAGATGGTCTGATAACCCTTATTCTCAGACTTGCTGACACAAAAGAGATTCTGAAAACCTCATCAGGAATTGTAACAGTATTTGTTATCCAAAACTGCCTCATCCCGCCAGCCGAACCAGCTGGACAGGACTCTAAAATACTGAAGTGTGTTCGCTAACTCTCCTGAAGTGGCTGCTGTTTGTTGAAGATCCAGTCAAATCAAAGGACTTTCACTTGCAAGCTTCAAAAAAAAAAAAAGAGAGCTCTAAAATGGGCTTTACAACCCACAAGACAAATGGTTGATGGGAATAAGGGATTGAAAGGCATTTGCTTGGGAATGTTGAATAGGCAACAAGGCACATGGAGGAATCTTACGGACTGAGGAATAATGACCTCTGCACTGAGGTAACATGTGACAGGAGAGGACACTGAATGCAGTGGCTTTTGGAAACCTATGTTGTGAAATTTGCATAAAATAAGTAAAAGATGCCATGTACCGTAAGGTGGTTGGGCAAGAGATCAGCTGTAAATTTTGCATTAAAGAGTATGCAGAGTAAAGCGAAAAAAATATTCAGGTCTAGGCACTTTAAGAAAGATACTTTTTTTTTCCTCAGGAACTGAAGTTAATGTTTTCTTCTAGATCAATTTATCAAACAGTTATCCAAACAAAAAGTGTTTCCATGTGTCTGAACAGTAATAATTGCTACCGCTTCTATGAAGACAAGAAGACAGAAGGATCAAGGGTCATGAATTGCATAGTGTATTACCTGAGAAGAAAATGAAGAAGGCCTCATTGAGTCAGTCTTATTACCATGTGAAAGTCCTCATACTGGAGATGAAAAGCCAGTCTCTTCTGGACTGTAATTCAGAGCTAAAGAGTGACCATGTTCTTGATTCCTTTTCTTTTCATCTCTAGGAAACTGCTGCTCCAAAAACTGTCTCCCAGAAGCAGGAAAGCTCAGCAAAGCCACTGTGCAGATCTAAGCAGACCAGCAAAAATGTGCCATGTTTGTGCTTACTGGCAGCTCATTTCTTGGTCCTGGCTTAGCCATGGTCAGTGTCCAGGTTTCAGAAATATGTTCTTGCTGATGATAATACTAGATATAGAAGAATGGGTGCTCAAATTTTGTTTGCCTCCAGGTATAGGTGCAGTCCTCAAAGTATTTGAGGACATATTTTAAAATATGGCATATTTAAAACCAGCTGCTCATTATTTATCTGTATTTGGGTGAGAATGAGTTTTTGTGAAAAACGAGTCTGTAATTTTGCCATTTTCTTGCTTTTGTCTGCTGCTGGACTTTGCAGTCTCTTTGCTGCTTTTACATATTTCTGTTATGAAAATGGATGCTTAAATTAACATGAACAAGCAATATATAGAGAGAAACTCAAAGCAGGCATTTCATATATTGTACTTACGGCCATATATACCCCAAATAGAAGAAATTAGTAACTTCTGAACACTGGCAAAAAGTTTTTGAATGATAGGCATATTTGCAACTTATGTCTAATATTTAAGGTAAAAAGTTCTAAATTGCTCTGGTTTAGCTTGTTTTTGTTATTTACTAATACTGCAGTGCAAGCATAGGTACCTTCATAAAATGCTAGTAGGAATTGTGAAGGGATTTGTTAAAATTCTTGTAAAGTTACCTGGAGGAGATGTTACTAGCATTTGGAAGTTTGGGAGCAAGAGGTACTCTGCTGCTGACTGCGTTTGATACTAAGTGAAGGGTTAGAATTTCACTGTTCCTATGAAATCTTTTCTACTAGGCTGTTAAATAGGTAAAAAGGGGTGTGAAACACTGCATTTGTTGATTTACTCCTCATTTTGCTTAAGATTTTCACAGTTGTCTTCCTATGGTTTCTAACACGTATGAATGGAATATATACTTCCTTGTAGTATATGTATGTTTATATTAACTTTAAGGAAGTTGTTGGCTTGTACTGATAAGCAAAGACTAAATCCCATGTTTCATAATTTAGTTATGAATTTGTATTTGAGTCCATCTTTGACTTCAAAGGGTTGTTGACTTAAGGAGTTTTGATCCCAAATTAAGTTAAATCTACTAACTTTTCCAGGGGTGGCTAGGGCTGTTGGAGAGCAGAGCGTACTTCTTCCCCCTCCCCTTCAAAATTTGCAAATTTGTTGCTAGTGGCAACTGTAAGATACTGAAGCAACAAAGCATGTTTTCTGATTATCTTAATAGAAAGACTAGAAACACTATACTTTAACATGCCAAAGAGAAAGTCAGAAATTAATACTACAACGTAACATGCCAAAAAGAAAGTAAAAAATTAATTTCCATTTATATACTTGTGAGTCATTCTGTTAAAAGTAATCAGTCACACAGCTTAACCATAGTAAGAGGAAAAAGAAGTCAAGGCAAATAGTGGCTACTTCCGTTACCACGTGCCAGTGTTTCCTGTCAGGTCTCCTGATTGTTCAGAAGTGGAGGTGCATATGCAGGGAGATGGAGGAAGGAGCTGTGCAGTGTGAGAAAGGACTCTTGTTCCAAGAGGATTTGGAGAAGGTGAAGCTTCATATGTGGTTTATGAGACTGGTTTGTTTTTTAACTAGGTTTTTATCATTGCATTGAAGTGATATTCCTTATGTGACTTACTTCAGGTAGAGACTTCATTTTGGCATGTTAGGATGCACATATAAGAAACTCTGTATTCTCCATTGATCAGTACATATTCCACAGAGTTATGACAGCTGTGGTTCTCCTCTTTGACTTTTAGGAATTTGTGCATTTTTATTTTTTTTAATAACTTTCTCAGCCTTTACAACACTTTACAGGTGACTAATAATATGGGTAAAGTGCAAGCTGCTGAGAGTACCTCTAGGTATTTTCTTTCTGTGTCACCAGCTGGGTCTGTGTTTTCTTTTTTAACTGTTGACTTTTCCTCTGCAAGTCTGTAATGGATGACTGGTCTAGAAAGTAGAACTGCGCAAGAAAAACAGTATTTGAGGAAGAAAACATAATACCTTGGCAAGTTCAGTTAAGATTGAGGCTTCCTGGGTAGATTTGGCTTCTGCTTTGCCGTCTTAAGAACATTTTAACAGAACTGCATGTGTTTGAGAACAAAATTTCCTTTGGGACTGACTTGCAGAGCTTGAAATCAATTACTTCTGGGAACTTGGTGTAACTCTGTGTCAGAGATGGCCCCAAAGAGCTACCTCCTGTAATGTCTACAAACCTGGCAGACCTTACTGTTTAATGTTAGCGTGATTTGATATAATGGTAGGCTGCTGCTGGTTCCCCTCAGCTCTACCCTTGGCGAGGTGCTCCTCCTGCTCGCCTTGCCTCCGACGTGGCTGCAGAGGAGGGAGCCCAGTTCATGGGTTCGTTAACCATCGTGGCTGTGTAATCACTAGATTCAGCACTGAGGCAAGGGAGAGGCTCTATGGTGAGGAGTGGAAAACAAGAAGGATCTCTCTTTGCACCAGCACTCAGCTGCTAGGCTGGGGTGGTGGCATGATAAGACTGCAGTACTAGCTACTTGAAATGGTATTTATTTGTAGTACCTGTTATTTTGAATGGAAGAAGGCAGAGTTCCTTGGCATTTTACCTTAACTTTGGGTATACATTGAAACCCAAGGTTGCCTCCAAAAGGCTAGTAAGCAAGATGGCAATGAAAAATGCATTCTCTGTCTTATTGTTTGTTTTGGGTTACAGAAGTTACTGTGTCTCAGCCTGCTCTGTTCCAGGAGGGTTTTCCACTGGTGCTTTGATTGATGTTTGACAGTATGATGGTATTTTTCGAAGGAATGCTAGCAGTACCAGGAGGAATGATAATTTTGTTTGATAATGACCAGATGTAGAAACTGTGTCATGCTTGTGACATGCCAGCAGTCTCTCTTTTTATGCATGGATTTTCTAGAATTGGAAATTGTAGTATAGTTTTGCACTAGTATAAGAACACAAATAGCGCTTTTGATGTAGAGCAAAGCTGTCTCTGGAATTTCACATTAACAATTTTTTGGAGTTAGTTAAAAACATGTCTCCTTATGCTCTGTTTCCTTCTGGATTTACAGACTTTGTTTCTAAAAACAGTAAGATGACCTCTGGCATAATTAAAAATAATTATAATATTAAATTACAAACAATTTATCATAACTATTAAAATGTAAAATTATTTGGAATTATAACCAATTTAAAGTCTTACATGAAATATGCAATATCATTTTGTTCCTTGAGCAGGAACTTCAGGGTTGTTTTGATCTTTCTTGTGTTTTTGTTGCTTGTTGTATGTGTGTGGATTTATTTAGAAAGCCTTCATTTAAGGCTGCCTTCGGTTCAAAGAGCTCACTGTTAGAAGGTACCTATCTGATTAAGCTAAATCTGCATTTGGGAAAAAGAACAAGCAAGAGTTCCACTACTAAAGCAGACACCATTTGAGCAAATGAGAAAGAGATCCAAATAACTGAGTCCTTAAGCAATTAATAACAGCTGTAAGAGATTTCAGCTCTACAGCACCTGAGAGCCTTGCCTGGGAGCATGAAAGATTTTGCCTTCTGAAACTGGAGGGGAGCATAGCTGGAGCTCATTCCAGATGGACCCACACCTACTCATAGATTTCTTAAAGCTCACATCTCTTAGGAGGTTTACAGCACACTTCTTCTGATGTTTACCCTCCCCCTGCCTCCTTTTTTTTCTTTCTCTACAATTTGAAATTTCCCCAAAGAGCCTTTCTGAACATGTCAGGAGGTTTGTAACATTGTTAGAATACAGTTTATCCAGAATTTCATTTTATTAAATATATGGAGTCATTCAACTTCCTTTTAATTGCGTTTTCTATTAGCAAAAAATTTCTGTGGGTGTGTTAATCTGAAAATCTTAAGGAGAATTTTGTTTTCCCCTCAGATTGAGGCAGTTCTTAGCTTAACCACACCAATTTCTGCCTCCCTCCCAAATTTTTTTTCATTTGATTTGCTCTGTTTTCCTTCTGAGACAATGCTCTCCTAAAAGTAGGAGAATCGAGTGCAGGTTTTAGCCGCATCCAAGGTAAAGTTCTGTTTACCTAAAAGTAGTCTTTAAGTTAATAAATTCAGTAGTTCACCACGCCTACAGTACAGTGTTCATAGAGGACAAGGACTCCTGTTATATGCCTGTTCCCCATGGAAAACAGCATGAAGATTTCTTCGAGTAATCTTGTTGTATAGCAGTCTTGCTTGCAATGCATTATTGTCCATTACTTGATAATAACAGTAAACCCACTTTTTTGTCTATGAGGGTTTTGGTTTTTAGTAATGGGAGTCATTAATTTGTTGAGGAAAAGGAAGGAATGTCTGACGATGAAGTGACTGCATGAGGTCAGACCCACAGTGCATCTGTGTTTCCTCTGGCCAGGAGCAGTTGCCTGGGGAAGAGCACTGGGTTGCACCCTGATGTGCTGAGTACTTTCCCAACTCCACCGATCTCAGGCTGATGGGCTTCATGAGTCAAAGGCAGTTTCGTATTTTCTATCAGTTGATTTTCCTTCCATGAGTTTTTCTGAGCCCTGTTTGAACTTAGATAATTTCTCCTATCCATGATATCTGAGGAAAAAAGGTGGGTTTAGCTTTTAACGTCATGTTGCATGAGTAATTTCTTTTTCTTTAGATTTTTTGTCAACTTGGCTCAATTTGTGTGGGGAGAGGCAGTGAACAGTCATTTCCTATTCTCTTTCTCTGTGCCTCTCAAGATTTTATACATCTCCGCTGTCTGTTTTCCTGGCTGAAGAGTTCTGGTATGTTCAGATGCTTCCCATATGGAAGGCATTTTGTGTTTTTAATCACCCTCGCTGGTCTTGTTTTACCCTTTCCAGAACAGAAGAATAGGAAACAACCCCACAACATCAACAACAAAAAACCTAAACGGTTCTTGCTGAATTTCTCATGGTATAATTTTCCAAGCATTTTCAGGTTTTAATGTTACGGAGATTGCTTTTACTGTTGGCTGTTCCCCAGCTGGAATGTGGAGCAACATGTCTATGATGGAGAACAGTAAATTTGTCAGTAATTTTACATTTCTTAAAAGTGGGCAGTTCATTTTCTGTAAGACTCCATACAGCATTTTGGCATACTTTGCTTCAGGTTCACTGTAGAGGAGAGATGCTTCAGCTTTTCTTTTGTCTTTTGCTAAAGTATTCCCTCTAAGAGCAGGTTAAAAATAGGATGTCATTGTATTTTGACTGAACTCTGCTGTAAATTTATTTTTGTCCATTTAAGAGAGAGTAATTAAAACATCCTGGCTAGTGTTTGTTAATTGTTTGTAATGCTTCTTTCAATACAATTACAAGGTTTGTCATTGTAGCCTGTGGAGATGGTCAGTTCTCTGCATACCTACTGACAGAATAATGTCAGTCTAGAAGTGGTGTGTCATCTTCCTCTATTAATTAAGTGTTCATGCTTGGATGGTGATGAATAACATAGTAGTGGTAGACCACAGAGTACGAAGTGATTACTTCAGAAAGAAGAAAAAGAGGTTTACTGTATGCCTCTGCATGCATGTGTTACCTAATGCATGTCACTACATACAACATTTTAGGAAATAAGAGTAACAACTTGATATAATGCAGCTGTTGAATAGCTTGTTATGTTGTGATAGTTTTTGTCAATTATGTTTCTGAAAAGGAAATGGAGGTTAGCATACATATTTATTACTCACAGTTTTCTTAATGGATAGATTTTTAATGCCAAAGCTGTTTTAAAGTCCACTTTGAAGAAAAAATAATTCACATTTTAACAAACTCTATACTGGAAAAATGAAATATAAGTTGAATAAAGTATATATTCATGCCATACATTGCAGAGGAAGGTATTGTTGAAACATTCATCATAGCTTACCTTTCCAATTCAATAAAAGGACTACTAAGAAATAGAAAAACTGGAGTTCTCTCATTGACTGATGTCCTACCTAACACTGAAATTGTGTATTGGCAGAAGAGCAAGCATTGGTGATGCCAGGATGAGTTATTCAAGTTCTAGGCAGAATTTAAGCCGCCAAGTCAAGTGTTGAAGACTTGATCTTTATGTATGTCCCAGAAATGTAAAAGTGAACAAAACCAAAGAACAATGCTAAGAATCCCTTGCTAAGAATCCTAAACTGAAGCAAAAAAAGGCAAAATAAGCCAATAACACAGAATTAGCAGTCAGACTGATGTAACTCAGCAGCATTTCTTTCCTTCACCCTTCTTCATGTACTAGTATTTGATTGCTTCAGAAGCTGCAGGCAAAGCTAAAAGGACAACTCAAAGATCATCCTCAGTTTAAATCAGTGTTTTGTTATTTGCAGATAAAATTATAAATAACTCCAGAAGGAAATAAAGTAGTATCTTTCCTTCCTTCCTGATGTCCACAAAGGACAGTAAGAAAATACTCCTGAATACCAAATACAACTAGGATTGGAGATAGGAAAAAAATAACTCTTTTCAAAACAAAATCAAGTATAGTAGCTTGAGAGAGACTCAGAAGCAGCTCTGTTTTCTTAATCTATTTCCCTGGGAATAAATTCAAATACTGGCTTTTTTGAAATCTTGGGTTGTATACTTCCTCACTCTCTTGGAGGGAGATTCTTGGTTTTCCTTGATGTTTATTTCAAAAAGAGTGACAAAATGTGTGAAATTCAATGCCAGAAATGCTTTCAATTCTCTTTGAAGTATTATCTTTATCATGTAAAGAAATACAGCAAGTAGTTGTGCCAATTTTGTCTTTTAAGATAAAACTTCAGTGGGTTTTTGAACCTATGACCCTTGTATTGCCCTAGCCTACCCTAGGTTTTGCTATATTTGTACTGTCTTACGTGACCAGAATAGTAACACGGAAACCTGTGGTCAGAACAAAGTAAAATGATGGTACCGTCCAAAATAAGGAGTCCAGTCACTGGTAGATGTGTCTGTGTTACCTGGCACACTGCTTTCAGATATATTGATGAAGTGCAGGCTGTTTTACTATGCTTTATTTTTCTTGCTCATCATTAGCATTATTAGTTTTTAAGTGTTCATAGTGGGATTGAGTGCACGCTCAGCAAGTTTGCTGACAACACCAAGCTGTGTGGTGCGGTCAACACGCTGAGGGGAAGGGATGCCATCCAGAGGGACCTTGACAGGCTTGAAAGGTGGGCCCATGTGAACCTCATGAAGTTCAACAAGGCCAAGTGCAAGGTCCTGCACGTGGGTCGGGCCAATCCCAAGCACAAATACAGGCTGGGCAATCAGTGGATTGAGAACAGCCCTGCAGAGGAGGACTTGGGGCTGTTGGTTGACGAGAAGCTCAACATGACCCAGCGATGTGCCTTTGCAGCCCAGAAAGCCAACCATATCCTGGGCTGCATCAAAAGAAGCATAACCAGCAGGTCAAGGGAGATGATTCTTCCCCCCTACTCCACTCTGGTGAGACCCCACCTGGAGTACTGTGTTCAGCTCTGAGGCGCCCAACACAAGAAGGACATGGACCTGTTGGAGTGAGTCCAGAGGAGGGCCATGAAGATGATCAGAGGGCAGAAGCACCTCCCCTATGAAGACAGGCTGAGAGAGTTGAGGTTGTTCAGCCTGGAGAAGAGAAGGCTCCAGGGAGACCTTATAGCAGCCTTCCAGTACTTAAAGGGGGGCCTACAGGAAAGATGGGGAGGGACTTTTTACAAGGGCCTGTAGTGATAGGACAAGGGGTAATGGCTTTAAAGTGAAAGAGGGTAGATTTAGGTTAGATGTAAGGAAGAAGTTCTTCACTGTGAGAGTGGTGAGGCACTGGCAGAGGTTGCCCAGAGAGGTTGTGGATGCCCCATCCCTGGCAGTGTTCAAGGCCAGGTTGGATGGGGCTTTGAGCAGCCTGGTCTAGTGGAAGGTGTCCCTGCCCATGGCAGGGGGGTTGGAACTCGATGACCTTTAAGGTCCCTTCCAGTCTAAACCATTCTGTGATTTTTGATCTGTGTATCCAGAATGGTCTTGTGCCCAGCAGATGAGGTTACAAGGTTTGTAATGCAGATCCTTATACTATGATTTGTTTGATTAAAGCATTCTGCCAACATCAGAGTGGGCATGGGGGCCTTCAGCTTGCTGACACTGTTACTGAAATCCAGGATAAAACTCCTTAACAGCAATGAGAAGTTAAGAAGTAGGCACTCCTTTATTGCAGCACTGGGCACACAGGGGATCGCTCCACCTATCGTGTGCACCTGTCTAGTCTATCTGTGCAGGGTAACTATACACCTTTTATACATATTCACTGAATTTCTGGAAAATGTTATACATAATCATTAACTTTCCGATAAATCATTAGGATATGTAAATGTCTCTTCATGCTGGTGAAGTGTAGGTCTCTGGTGGTCTTCTGTAGTCTTCCTCACTTGTCCGCTTCTTGACCTCTCTTAGGTGATTCTGCGCAGTACGATTCTCACCATCATCTATATTAGTTTACATAAAAATGCATACTATGTCTGTTCTTAAATGTAACCTTTCTAATAATTGGTCCTTCAGTCACACCATCTTATTAATATTCTTATGTTAAAACAATCATTGGTTAATCTCACTTAACTCTACTGATTAGAATCCTTGATAATTAGATCGAGGTGGGACAGGTAAGGGGTTTCCAAGCAGCAAACTGGTGACCATAACGGTTTCCTTCGTTTCCTAAAACAAAACGCTACAAATCAACAAATCTTTGTCAAAGTTTCGGTGGTTAACTGATTTTAGACAATACTTGAATTCTTATGGTTACACATAGTACATTTTCTAAAGTTCCTAAGTTCCTATGACTACATTTCAAACTTAACACTCCCATACCTATGCTTCACAATTTTCTACTTCTTAATCAAACCAAACTCTTTTATGTGATTAAATTTTGATTTCTTTACCAGAATATTTGCAACAACACCAGGAAACCTGACTGTTGGAGGGCCATTAATCTAACATGTAGTAAGATTAACTGGTCAGAGAATGTGCTGTACCTTCCATTTGCTGTATCAATTTACTTTCCTCGCAGTGTACAATATAGAGACATCTGTTGAGAACAAAAGAGGAAAGATAAAGGCAAAACGCATAATTTATGTAAGTAGGAGCACAGGCAAATGTATTTAATGTTTATCCTACAAATGGATCCCTTCTCTCTCTTCCATTCTGTGCTAAGCTTTATGTGGTTAAAAATTACATAAATGTATTTATTTGGGTAGGTTTCTTATCATAGCTTAAACCGTTATTCCTTTTTAAATCTGACCATTTACTGAACGAATAGAAGAATGTTATTATCTGAAAGGAGTAACAGGCAGATAAATTTGGTATGCATGCAACTTCCAGTGATGTCGTTTAAAGCAAAGGCATAATAGCAGCTGCTGTGCAGGCAGTGCATGTTGCCAGTGGAATTTATTTCTGACCAACTGTGTACTCTTTGACTCCAAATGCTCTGTCTGTATTGAAGAACTGCAGTGTATAAAAAGAAAAAGTGTTGGGGGAATTATAAGGAGGAGGACTATATGAGTAGGATAAACATAAATACAGTTTTTACTCATGATCGAGGAAGTATTCGAATCTAAATCTTAGGAGCTGAAAAACTAGTAAATTACAGATTTCTGTTTTCTTAATTGTATGAATGCCAAAATGCTGTTAATATGGTGGTTTTCAGATGTCTTACATTTGAAGTAGATATAAATGCAAATTATAGCAGCTTTTGATGGCACAAATGCTTTAAGTTACTTTGCAAATGTATTTTGCAAGTATGTTATTTGGCAAACATATATATTTTTTTAATTTGTACGAAGTACGAATACAAATAATAACAGCATCAACCTGTTTGGAGAACGTTTTCTTAATTATTTGTCCAACAGGTGTGCCTCAACCCTGGATTTCATTTTTTATGTGTGTTGAAAATACTCAGAATTTTGAAATGTGAGTAATTTGTAGGTGTTCAGAAATACCAAGTATAGCCTTTCTCTGAATATGATATAAAACTTATTTCTGGGTTGTTGTGTTGTTGTTGTTGTTGGGTTTTTTTGTTTGTTTGTTTGTTTTCTTTCCTAAACTGGAGATGCAAGACAGTCAGAAAAACATTTCTTGGTTGGTGGTGTTGGGTTTTGATTATTTTGGGTGTATTTTTGTTTTGTTTTGGGTTGTTTGTTCCACCACCACCACCCCCACCCCCCCCACCCCCCCCAATTAAAGCATGCTGTGTGTGTTCTGGGGGTGCATCATAGGCTACCTAGGAAGATTAATTTTTCTCTCTTACTTCCTGATAGCTGTTTTCAGTATTCTGTATACTGATACAGCTTTCCATAGTCTTGGCAGCAGCTACAGATGAGAAGTGCATTAAGTCATCTGGTTTGGGTCAGTGTCACTAGAAGGTTGTTTCTTGCTGTGTATTAATGAGATCTTTCTTCCTTTAACTAGCAGGCAGGAGCTTTTGAGTAACTTGATATTCTCTAAAAAATACTTCTCAATCATGCTCAAGAAGATAGGTCTAACATCTCGTTTGCTCATTAGGAATCCTAAAAGCTTGTCTGTATGTGGTTATATTCTTTACGTATCTTTTGCAAGCTGTTCCGGCGAGTAAGTCCAGATTGACTCGAGACCTGCTTTTGGTCTGGTCGGGTGCATCTCTGTCCATGCCTCCCTAGGGTCCCACAGGTGATATGAAAGATGACAGTGAGAACATAAGTGAGACAAGCTTCATTGGCATTTCCCAAGGCATTTTTTCCTCCCCTCTGAAGGGTTGGGTTACCCCTGTGAGGAAGCTCTTTACTAAGTGTGCTCTCTCTTTCATTTCCAGGCCAGAGCCTCAACAGAAAGCTCCCTCTGCACCTCCGCCTCCACCCCCACCCCCACCTCCGCCCCTGCCAGAGCCCACCCCGCCAGAGCCAGAGGAGGAGATTTTAGGGTCTGATGATGAGGAGCAAGAGGATCCTGCAGATTACTGTAAAGGTGTGTGCATTCAGCAGTGTCGATGAGGGTAAACTTTGTCATGCAAGTCTTAACACTGGTTCTATGGAGGTTTTTAAATACCTGATCTTTAATTACAGAATTTGCTTATACAAGAACTATGAACAACTGCTCATTACAGGTCCAGATGCACAACTGTCTTCAGCTTTACTTTTTCACTTAGCTTATTTGTACATTTTGCAATAAAATATGAATATTGCATCCTTGTTTTCTTCCTGATGTCCTAGTTATAAGAATGGAGAAGAAACTTTTCTTGATTGATGTTAGTTGTAGGAGAAACAAAACTACCCACACCAAAATAAACAACCCCTGACACTCCGAAAGGTTCTAAAATGCCTTGATGCCTTTAACAACATTAACTACATTTAGTTTTTAATCTAGAACTTTTTTTCCTGTTCTTCTTTCACCTGCACCAGCCCAAGAAGTTACATGCTGCTTTTTTGCATGTCGTCTTTTAGAGCCCTCAGCATTGTCTGAGGCTCTCTACATCTTCATTTTAGCTCTTGATTTCCTTAATATTTGTAGTTGCTTATATTAATTTTTTAAGTAGCGTTAAATGCATAAAAACATGTGACTGCAGTATAACAGTGTCAATACTCAAGTTTGTTTTAATGTCACTGCTACAGTTGCAAGTCTGTTCCCATTAGGGTAAAATGTATAGTGTTCTTATATGAAAAATCATAAACAACAGGTCTCTCAACTTTGGGTTATCTATCATAGTAGATTTCAAGGATATAAGGACATATATACTTCAGGAAACATCAAAGTTTTATCACTTCAGATTAATGTTTTTGAACAGCCAAAAAGCACTGTATATACATTGACTATGTCTGATATTCTGCATTCCTCATGTCAAGAAACACTTTCTGTGTCAAATATGATGATGTCTTCTTAATAAGCCTGGAAATGTGCTATTTTAAGAATCCCCTCTCCCAGCCTGGAACAAGTTGGTTTGTATTTTCATATTTAACAATTGAAAGTCACTATTTCATTTTGGTGTAAGAAGTTTTATTAATGTGATACTTCAAACGTTTAAGTGGCTTACAGATACCAATAGTGAAAACCAAACAGTAAACTCAAACTAAATGTTGAAGTCTGCAACAGGGAAAAGAAAACCATATTGCTAAAGCATGTTTGTATTTTTTAAAAAATTATTTCTGTTCCAGCACTTTTGTTCCTTAAGATAACTCTTTTGGTGTCTGTAACATCTTCCATCAGTGAGTAAGGATTTGTTGTTTAAACATCTGTTTACTTATAAACATCTGTATTTCCTTGAGATTAAGTGTTTCAGGGCCCCCACTTAATTCTTCCCTGAAGGGCTGCATTTAATTTCAAACAATCCATTGTTGTCTGTGTTCCAGTATCTCTTGCAAAATGTCACCATCTGGAGAAGCTAGATCACAAAACAAACAAACAAAAATGGTCGAAAAATAAGTTTACCAGCCTCCTTATGAGTTACCTGTTTAACTAGAGTCTCTGTGACAATAGCAGGTCAGTAGTGAGATTTGTATGCTTTTAAAATGAACTACATGTTACACTAAGAATACTTGCAGCTTTCCTGAAAAATTAAAGGGAACTTAAAGGTTCTTCTGAATTCTTCTGGTCTTGATGTTCTGAATTGATGGAAGTATATTAAAGATGGTTCAAGCTTTGGTTAATTTGGATGTCATAATCATTATTTGTTTCTGCGAGAACAGTGCTTTTGTTGCTCCAGTAGATGATTTGCCCATTTTCTGACCATAATTTCCTGTAAGACTGGTACGTTTCCTTCTTTTAGTCTGCTGGAGTTGAAGTGAAGGGAAGGTCACCATAAGAATCTGAACTGAATGGCCAGATTGGGATGATCTGGGGCCATACAGACTTTCTGTTTGTTTATTTTATATTCAGTGTGGGGAATGAATAAGTTATTTGGGAAAGAATTCCAGGGATAGCTCTTAGAAACATTATTTCCATTTTTTTTGAGAGGTTTTTCATTAGTTTGAATGTTTTTCTGGTTTGGTAATCTTACCTGTATTTACAGAGTGGAAGATAAATATTTGGAAATTATCATTTATTACTGGATTGTCTCTCTTCTTCCTAATTTTATATGCAAAATGGCAATCTCCCAGGATTCTTGAGTGAGGCACAGAGCATACTTCATCTATTCTCCACCTCAATCTGAAGTTTCACAGGAAGACAATTTTTATGAGGGTGTATATCATTAATTTTTTAAATGAGTTCAACTTTTCACCTGTTAACTGTACTTCCCATTGCCAGGGTATTTTTGTTACTTTTTTTTTTTTTTTTTTAAGGATATTTTACTATATTCTGGGCTCACAGCCACATTACATGGTGGTTAGTAAGTAGTCATAATAGTATTTTTAATCAGGAAATTGCATTAGTTTGAATTAGCACCTGATGTGAAAGAGACAACGACAGCCATAGGTGTAAAGCAGACTAACCTCTCTTCCCCAGGGGCTTCCTCCAGGGCCTGTTTAAATCTGTGAAATGACTTCTGTTGGTGTCACTGAATTTACATTAAATGCTTTTCAAATCTTTAAGGAATGGAAATATCAAAAGTCCAACTATGTGTTTTTTCAAGGGGTACTTAGACACTGAAGCTAGTTTTTCTAAATTTCTGAAAAGCCTTGAAACACTTGGAGACTTTTTTGAAGAGCCTGTTGTGTCATGGATGTAATTGGAATTCTTTGCTTCTCTGATCATCTGCTTTGTCCCCTGGAGATGTCTCCCATTCATCCAGTTCACAAAGGGAATAATTCCCTATACAAGCATAGAACTAGCCAGCTACAATTACCAATACATTCAGGAGACATTTAGGAATAATGATCTCATTTTTCTGACCCTCTTTCTTGAGTGCATGTAGCTAGCTAGCTATCTGTGAGAGACACTTTTTTTTCTTTGTGCTGCAGTGAATAGCACAACAATTTTTTTTTTGTTTTTATTACATTATCAGCAGTGCCACTTACACATTGTACATTTTCAAAGACCAATATTGTTTTTCCAAAAGTACATCATTATTCTCAACCCGTTAATTTTGCATAGATGCTTTCTTGTTACTACTATATAGAAATATTTTCTGTATCATGAAGAACTTAAATAATTACATTCATCATAGGATGACACAAGTTTTTAAAATGCATTTAACTAAGCATGTTGTTACCTGGTTGTCCGCAACCTGTAAATGGTTATGTTGCTGGCATGAATAATCAGGGAGTAACATGTACAGGAACTGTAATCGATTATTTCCAAAACTGCTCCTGTTGTGGCTTAGGACAGTAGAAAGTATCTGTCGTGGTTTAACCCCAGCCAGCAACTAAGCACCACGCAGCCGCTCACTCACTTCCCCCCCATCCAGTGGGATGGGGGAGAAAATCAGGAAAAGAAGTAAAACTCCTGGGTTGAGATAAGAACGGTTTAATAGAACAGAAAAGAAGAAACTAATAATGATAATGATAACACTAATAAAATGACAACAGTAAGTAATAAAAGGATTGAAATGTACAAATGATGCACAGGGCAATTGCTCACCACCCGCCGACCGACACCCAGCCAGTCCCCGAGCGGCTAAAAAAAAAAAAACTGCCTCCCCCCCCCTTCCCAGTTCCTAAACTAGATGGGACGTCACATGGTATGGAATACACCGTTGGCCAGTTTGGGTCAGGTGCCCTGGCTGGGCATGAGAAGCTGAAAATCCTTGACTATAGTCTAAACACTACTGAGCAACAACTGAAAACATCAGTGTTATCAACATTCTTCACATACTGAACTCAAAACATAGCACTGTACCAGCTACTAGGAAGACAGTTAACTCCATCCCGGCTGAAACCAGGACAGTATCTTGTGAAGTCTATATACTCAGAGAATATGCTACCACTATTGGTATCTGTAGCATATGCTGGTGTATTGCTATAATTAGTTAATGACAGTGCTGTAGGGACCAAAATAACGTGGCTTTTACGTATATAGTATTGTTATTCTTGCAATATGTAGATTTTACTAAAACAACTTACCAACCCCCAGTTTATTAACTTGACTTCAGTGTCTTTGACTGACTTCTTGTGTAGGGTGTTCTCTCTCCTGTCTGTGATGGGAAGAAACTATCCCAAGTTTTTGATTATTTTTGACCCTTTGGACCCTTTGAAGCAGAAGTACGCCAAAAGTAATCTGCAGAGGCAGACTTACAAGGCACTTGTTTACCTGAACTATTCTTAGAAACATGTTTATCTGTATTTAAATTCTTCATCACTGAGTGTTATGCTGTTAACATGTTAAAAAAGAAAATATTTTGTTTAGTGCAAAAAAAATTACTTCTGGACATTGTTTTATATATCTGAAGGCTCACTAACACCCCTCTGGGAGTACAAAAAGCTGCATAAATTGTGAGTGTTTTCATATACATCTGAAGCCATATAACTGTTAAGGAATGATTTAATAGGACTAGATATTTAGGAAAGTTGTAAAACATTTTATGTAACGTATGTTTTATGTAATTCTTGCTGTCAGGTCAGCAGACTTGATTCACTTCACAAATGCAAACCCTTTCAGTTATGGAAAGGTGGAATTGCTATGTTCTTTTAATCTTCCACCCTCATCTATCACTTCATCATCCTGGATAGAGTTTTATGGAAAGAACTGACCAAAGAGTAATAACTTTATTTTTTAAACCAGTTAATAGCTGTCTTAAAATATGATAATATTTATTCAGATTTTAAAATATTTTCATTAGCTGTTACTGCAAGGATGGTTAAATAGATGATCGAATTAAAGTTTAGTTTTGTTTTTAATGTTTCTGTCAGTATGGATTTATATGTGTTCGTTTATTCAGCAAAATTTATGTTCAGCAAAATCTATATAATAATGAAGCTTCAATGGACTTGGGCTTCATATGTAGCTGATACTGTTTCTTTTTGCATATGAAGTGGACAGCATAATAGTCAACACTTAGTAGGTCTGTGTCCCCCATCCTTTTCTGGAGTGTAAATCTAGTCCGGTGTTCCAAAAGTTAATTCTTTTTCGTTGGAAAAGTAAGAAGTTCCCGCTTGGCAGAGTTGTGCATTCTTACTGAGGTTGACACAGTTCTGCAGTGGAAATGAAGGTAGCTTTTTAGGTTGCTAGGTGAGTTGTCCTGGCAGCTTTTCACGAACATTTTCTCCCCAGTGATGGAGGGGAGGGTAGGTCTTCCCCCAAGGGGGAGTCCTGGGACTTGGTCCTAGTATGGGTCCATATGTCTTGGTCCTCCTGCAATGCCCTGTTACTGCTCCTGAACTAGGGCCTTTGTTTTCCTTTGCCCTTTTTTAACTGAAAATGTTGGTGTCCGTATGCCTAAAGTTGTGAAGTGCAATACCGTGTGTGATAGTAAGTATATAATTCTCACGGGTTAAAAGTTTAAAGGTTGTTCTCATATCTGGGTCTTCATAGATTTGTGCAAAATTTTCATGGAAAAGATGAAACTTCAACACCTTACTGCTCGGCTGGGAGAGCTGAGACTGCGCTCTCTGTGTCTGTCCGTGCTACCTATGCACATCAGACTCATTTCTGTGCTTGTGAACATGCTTGACCCTCTGCGGTGGTATAAACTGCCAGGCAGGTGGGCAGGGAGGTGCGTGAAGTCAGTGCTGTATATAGCCAAGATTTGCTCTGCCCATCTGAAGTGGTTGCTGTCACTTGGTTCAGACCGGCCCCTGCTGAGACGGATACTTGTGAGTGCTGCTTCCCTGATGCTCTGGCCTGAGCTGTTGGAGTCTCTGCCAGCGGTGTGACGTGCGGGAGCCTGGGCAGCTGCAGCCCTGTCGGATGGGTCAGCTTTTGGTTGCGCGGCGAGCAAACCACCGACTGTCTGCTAAGTTTGAAGTTACACCTCACGATACAAATATCAAAGCTGTGCGTGTTTTAGAGTTTCAGTTGAGACATACCAACATCTAAAGCAATACATTATTTAGGCTTTTTCATTCTGTTGAATATATAATCTTTATAGTGCTATTGTACAGTTGCATTAAATTTATTAATCTGCTCTGGAAGCTTTTGAGAAAAATTCACAAATAAACTCTTGAACTTCTTGTAAGGCAAATGATGTTATTGGCAAAGAAAGGATATAAATATATCCAGATTTGATATCGCTGTTCCACAGATAAAAAGGAGGTAAGAGAGAAGTCCCTGTTTTAAATCCAAGGAATTAAGTGATAAGTTCACATTGTTGTCTTACCTGGGCACCAGTTCTAACAAGATTTTCAGGGGATTTCGAAACAAATATAGCAACTTAGAGAAAGTAGTCTGAGGTTTTCCTAATTTTAAGTGGAATAGTCAGTAACTGACGATCCTGCCAAAGGAGAGTAGGGCATGACATTGTGAAGGACCAGAAAGAGCTGAAGAATTGATTCCTTGACAGCTGCTCTGAGTCTGATGCTGGTGATGTCCTAGAGGGTTGCATGGTGCAGCTGCATTATTTGTTTGCAATTTAGGCAATCCAGTTAGTGGATGTTATTCTTAGTGTGTTAAGGTCTGAATAATAATCTTGTGTGATCACTGTCTTCCCTGTCTTTGACCGGGAGGAAGAATGCCTCTTTAAATATGAAGGAAATAAAAAGCTTCATTACACCTCTTCACACTGCCTAGAAAGCTGAGCTCCAGCCTGCTTTGTCCTCTTCGCCTTTCTGCCTAAAGGGGCTTTTGAGGAGCTGTATAGTGGTGTAAGTTAGAACTGCAGACTTTGGTAATTAAAAAGCAGTTCAGACAAAGCCCATAGCTGCCTGCTCTCTCTTCTTCCTCACTGTAAAAACCTCAGACATAAGAAAAATGCATTGCTGCTATGGGTCAGGAGCCAAGCAGAAGAGCATCAATAAAGTCTGCGTTGTTCTTAACAATTTCTCAGGAAGTATTTTATTGCTGCCTTTATTAATAGAAAGCAAATGGGAATTAAAACAGTCACTGTTTCTGCAATCATGCAAAATATCTTGACTGGAGAAGCTTCAAATATGATAAAGAAATAATGTAGATCTTTTCTGTACTCTGCAAAGTGGAAGATAAGCCTAGGGAAATAGAGAACAGATGGTAATATTACCACAAATAAAAGCCATAAGAGAGAAGGGTAAATAAACTCTACAGTAGTTACAGGACATGAGTTTTTTCCCTCCAGGCCTAGTAAGGCAGATTTTTTAACATTAGATTAAAATTTTCTTTAGATTTCCTATTTATAGTAGAGGACAATTTGAAGAGGAAAATTTATACTACAAGAATTACTTTAAAATGTGGGAATTATTGTTTGTTTTCTGAATATTTTTTCTTTACTCATTTTTTCATGAAAGGAGGCTATCATCCAGTGAAAATTGGTGATCTTTTCAATGGCCGGTATCATGTTATTAGAAAGTTAGGATGGGGACACTTCTCTACAGTCTGGCTATGCTGGGATATGCAGTAAGAAAACTATTTATTTCCATTCACTTTTTTCTTAATATGTTACTTAATTTTGTTTGCAGTAACTTTCATTTTACATGCATGATAAAGTTAAGTAAAAGTTTGCTATCTTTTTATGCAGAAAGATGTTTGCAGTCTTATTTTGCTCTTGGTTAAGGGTGTAGTTTATAAAAGCTCTCAGAAATAAGTATAATTCTGTTTTCTTTGACAAATTAGCTTTGGTTATATTGAATTTGCATGTTGTCTTGAACATGCAAGAGTAAGCTAATGTTTTTATTTCTGTTGTATCTTTAATGAAAAAAATACAGTTATACCTAGACTGAATGGTAAAACTTGTAACCAAATTCCGCTTTTAAAAACATTAGCATCAAGGGGACAAAATATTCAATAAATCAGACTGTTAACAGAGTATTGTTAAAAGTTGTTTTTAAGTGTAATTTCAGTGTTTTCTGTCAGAATACATTAGGTATAGTCTATTTAAAATTTCCCAACCTTCAGCTCAGAGCATGTGTTGAAAATGTTTTTGTTCTTTTCAAGGGGGAAAAGGTTTGTTGCAATGAAAGTTGTAAAAAGTGCCCAGCATTATACAGAGACAGCCTTGGATGAAATAAAGTTGCTCAAATGTGTAAGTATCGCTCATGTAATACAGTTCTCAATACCAAAAATAATAGTAATAGTTTTAAAAATGTAGCAGAATATTGTTTTTAAATTTTTTTTGCATAGATTTTTTTTCTAAATAGCTGGCTTAGTATGTGTACCATGATTTCTGAAGCTCTGAAATATTAACCTCGTGGAAAGCTAACTAATTTGTATTTTAAAGTGAATTTTTTGCTAAAATGTCAGTGTTTACATCTTGGTTTAGGTTCGTGAAAGTGACCCAAATGATCCTAACAAGGATATGGTTGTACAGCTAATTGATGACTTCAAAATATCTGGAATGAATGGAATTCGTATCCTTTTGAAAACATGGCATCTTCATTTAAAATGATCTACTGAGATAAGTAAGCATTTAGTTCTGGCTTTTTTCTGTTTAGTCTTACTTTGAATATGTAATGTAGAAACACCAAAATGTAGATACAAAGGGTAGACCAATGTGTAATGCACTTACTGGAGTGAAAGTAGCTTAGCTTTTCTAAATACAACGCAAAATTAAAAAAATTCTCGTGAATCCTGTTAAGATCTGCTAGAACTAGATGTAGTTAATTCACTTAAAAACTGGAGTTCTACTGAAAAGATTTGTAATCACTGAAGCTTATAGGAAATATGTTTTGCTCTAGATGAATAAAGAGAAAGAAGGTGTCTGTCATGAAGAAGCTGGTTTCTGTTTTCATGTGTGAAGTGTGAGGGCATGGAGATTCTTCTCTTGTTTATGTGGTCCTCTTTTGGCCAGGTGTTAATCTCTTTTTTGGCAAAGGTTTTAAAAAGCTTTACCTTCAAATGCTTCCTTTAAGAAAAAAAAAAAAAAAGGAAAAAAAAAAAAGATGAGAGAGACAGTAAAATATGACTGAATATTGTTCTTGGAAAATTTTGGGTCTATGAATATATTTGATTTTAGAGTTGAGCTAAAGTGAGTTATCCATGCTAATTATATTGAGATATTTTAGCAGCTTATTATATTATTGTGCTTTCGTTTATTGTTATAGCTGGTATTTATGTGTATGCTTGTTGTGTCTTGGAGCCCTAATATCAGACCTCATTGTTCATGGTGTTGTATTACCAGACAGAGACAGTTCCTGCTCTAGAGAGCTTAACACTAAGTTTATTTTGGTGATGTGCCTTCAGTTTTCAGCAGATCAGGTTAAGATGCTCTTCACCAACTCTCATCCTCTAGGAGAGGAATCTAGGAGGTGACTGTCAGTAAATCTGAATGCCCACTAGAAAGCATCCTTTCAGGGAGAAGTGTGCAAGCAGTTGTCATCCCATCCATCTGTCTCTTGACATTAGTTATGAAGCCTTTGGGTTTGTGGTAAGTGAGAATGAGAGTGCAGGGACAAGTATTCTCAGTTACAGAATGGTGTCTTAACTGCTTTCCCTTTGTCCCCTTTTGATTTGTTTCCTGATTGCTTCAGTGGTCAGCTACCATGGTAGAAAGCTGCTTAAATGTAGGTGAAGTTAGTATAGTCTGCTTTTTTCCTAGGTTTTATAATCAAATTAAAATGAATTAAAATAAACAAGACAGTTGCCAGTAGTAATTTCAACATGAATATAAGTGGTTTGTGATCAAGGAAATTGCATAACACAGTGAGGCAAAGAACCCTGGTTAGGGTTTCTTGGTGCTGCTATTATGCTACAAAAAATACGTTTTAATTTGAGATGCTTATTAAGATGTATTTTATAAATACTTCTATCGTCTAACTATGTTCACAAAAAAATAATGCGACCAAAGCACTTCAGGTCTTCAGCTGACAGCTGTACAATTGAAGAATAATTAAAGTTATTTTTAGAAATCAGAAATTTTGACTTACTGTTTTCACTGTAAAACACTAATATGGAATGGGGAAAAAGAAAATGCATTCGCAGCTATACATAGAAATAATTCTTATCAGCTTAACAGAGCAGCTTCCCAATAACATTCTTAAATTATTGCTAAGACTCACATGTATGTATACATCTGTATTAAAGGTGAGAGCCATTTCTAAGTGTGAAGAGTAAATTTTGTTAGTGATAATATTTTGAAAGCATATCCAAACTTTATCTTCTTGAAATATAGCACTTAAGTTGACAAAGCCAAAAGAGACCATGTACTAGGGAAAAATAAGGGTTCAGATAACTTTGCATTAGCAGGTGAAAACTGGACAGCTGGTACTGATTTATTCTGTTTCGGTTTTACCCTCATGTTGAAAACTCTGGCAGTACGGAAGTTGTTTTATGTGGAAGGCAAATGTTCCTGCCTTACTGAGAAGTACGTTTTTCAGAAAGGTACAGTGGACAAGATGGGCTAATACTGGACTAAAATTTAAGTTACAGCTGGAAGTCTGTCAGTCCTAACTACCAGTGAAAATATGATATCAAGTATCTTATACTTTTTCTTGTGAACAGCTTGTGCATCCTGAGTTGCGTTGCTTATTTGAGCAGCAGTTGGTTGCATTGATTATTTGATAACTCCTTTTTGTCTTCTAGGGAAAGTAATCTTTGGTGCAGGTTCTTTTGGGAGGGAGCAGGTAACTGATTTTAACATTTTGCTGCTACTTGTTTCGGTTTTAAAACTGCTATATTAGTGCTATGTTAGTGTTACCGAGTTGAACAGGTTGAGAGAAATAGAGTAATTTGAGAGTTTTTCCATGCTCTGCTGTTTCCAGCTTCCTTTGAGCAAGTCACTAAATATCTGTTCCTTGACTGTAAATTAAAACAACATACGTTTCATAGGGGCTTGATTATTCATTATGGAATACATTGAAAAGTTAAAGCAAGACAGAAGAGAAGTGGGTGAATCCTTTGGATGGCTAATACCACAAAATGTTGTGGAGCTTCCGAACAGGGAAACTTGTTAAGAACCGTGTACCACAGAGCTGGGAACGTGCAGAGCCACTGTGTAAAAACAGTCGTCTTTCTCCTAGGAGCTGTAATAAGTGTTTATATACAGAGGAGTTCTAATAATGTGTGTTATGCTACACTAGACTGGTAATTTTTTAACTACTTTTACATTTTAAAAAGATTGAAATTAGGATTTTTTTCAGGAGATAACAATTCTTGAACTTGGG
This sequence comes from Buteo buteo, assembly GCF_964188355.1. Lineage (NCBI taxonomy): Eukaryota > Metazoa > Chordata > Aves > Accipitriformes > Accipitridae > Buteo > Buteo buteo. The sequence goes on along the minus strand of NC_134174.1, from coordinate 14,826,101 downwards.
CATGTTGGTGTTTTCAGTAAGTGTAAATTGTTATGTTTGTCTGCACTGGATATTTATTAGAGCCTTAATAAATGGCACTTTATTTCAGTGTAGCATTTTTTTAATAAAAGAGTCAGTTAATTACATAATGAAACAAGTGCTTGGAGAGACAAGTGAAAAAATAACGGAGGAAACATTCCTGACACAATCAGATGCTATAATAATTGTAATAAATTGTTCACCAGAGAATATACAGCATTAATTAAATGCCATAGAGCCTAAATGCTGCCAATCCAGAAGCAACTGTGACATATCCAGAAGTGTTCTGTGTTGGTACCAGAGCCTTATTTCATTTAGCTTAACTAGTCTTTAACCCTCATCAGATTTCTGAATGCTCCTGTAATGTGTGTTTGTAGATAGATAGATGGTTACAGGTAGGATTTTAGTCAAGAAAGAACAGTTTTAAGTACTTAAGCCTGTCAGCTGATTAATGTTATGTTTGCTGTCACTTCTGCTGCTCTGCTCAGTTTCCCCCATTCAGACATTCCCCAAAGTGCTTCGAAGACCATTTCATAAAAGGCATGTCTGTTGGGTGGGATTCAGGTTTATTTTTGCTGGAGGACTTTTCGGACATACCCTTCTGTCAGGATGTTAGTGCTGTAGGAAGATCCTGGGGCTTGCAAGGCTGGTTTTTTAAAAGTTAATGCACAGCTTTTCCCAAACTCTTTGTTGTGGGCAGTCTCACCTACAGTTAATGTTTTTCAGGTCGGGATAGTAAATCAGGTAACAGTCACATTTTTGCATACCTGCTCCAAACACTGAGCCTCCTCTATGTTTTCTCCCCATCCCAGTTGCCTCCCCAGTACTGAGCATGCCTTGAGTTTGTCAGAGTCCTCCCAGCAAAACATTGTAATCTTTTTTTTCAGGTAGGCTTCACTTCTCTTTCTTACGGCCCTCCCTCTCCTTTTCTTACGGCCCTCCCTCTCCTTGTCTGCCTCTGCCATTCCTCCTTGGATCTTCCTTCTCAGTGCCCTCCCCTTGCCTCTCAGCTATTCACTTCCCTACACCCCTTTCTCTTCTGGTTACTGGGAAGGCTTAGCACTTCTGTAAGTGCAAGGAATGGCAGGAATGTGCATTGGAGAGTCTGCAGCAGCAGTGGTCTGAAGGACTGTGGGCGGGTGCCCTAAATTTCGTTTCTGAATGCTGCAGTGTCCTGCCTTTCTGAAATCTCTGTTGCTGTAGCATTGCAACTTCACTGCGTGGGCTAAGTTAATAAGCCCTGCAGAGCTAATGTGCTCTGCTCATCCTTTCTGATGGCTGTGTGCTTTACTAGTGACTAGTAACCAGGACTGTTTCTTCTTCTGAATGGAACAGAGTTTTATAATATTCTGAGTAGATTGATACAGTTGGGAAATGACTATTCACTGTCTCCTCTAATACAGGAATTAAGGAACATGAAGAGAGATGAACAAGTAGTAGCAATCAAAATGTTACAAAATGTCACAATATGCTTTGACCAGCCTTGAGACCTTTTAGCTTTGACCAGCCTTGAGACCTTTTAGCTTTGACCAGCCTTGAGACCTTTTAGCTTTGACCAGCCTTGAGACCTTTTAGCTTTGACCAGCCTTGAGACCTTTTAGCTTTGACCAGCCTTGAGACCTTTTAGCTTTGACCAGCCTTGAGACCTTTTAGCTTTGACCAGCCTTGAGACCTTTTAGCTTTGGTCTAACTCCTCCAGCATAGGTGTTGTAGATTTTAAAACTTCAGTTAGCTTTATGCATATAGGTAGGTACTGGAGAAGAATGTAAATGACAGACCGATAGACAAGGTAAGTCTCATTTTGACACAAGTTAAGACAGGTTACTCTAAGGTCATTGCCAAGACTCTAGTTAAAAGAACTTGGAGAAGTTAGGTAAGACTTCTCCCCTAACAGTCCAGTTCCCTCCAATTGGTCTCTGAGATACAGTCTAATTTAATCTGTTGAGATTTTCTTTCAGTATCCGTCAATTAATACATTTTCTGTTATTTGTATTACATTAAACTTTGCAAGGTTATTGTATCACATAGTTAAGGTTTTAACATTCTTTCCGATTTCCAGGGTCATTAAGGTAATTCCCAGGTCATGTCTGAGGATTAACTCAGTATAGTCAAATTGTATAATTTCTTGCTAGAATGTTGTGGCTGATAAAACTTAAAATTAGCTTGACTATCTGAATATTTTTCTCAATAGAAAGGTAACCTACCCAGGTGTATTAAGTGTAGAATCTCTAATTTAGGAAGCCCTTGAACCACAAATCACTGGAAGTTGTACATCTTGTTTTTTCCTAATACTCCTCCCTGATCATCTACTGCTGGCCTCTGTTGGTGGCCAATAGTAGATGCTGGGTCAAATTAAACTTTTTGGTATTGTGTTTCATGCATGTCCTTTCCAAGTTCCACATTTTCTTTGTTCCTGAGTTCTTTGGTGATTGCCATTATTCTCTGCAGTTAAAACTGAAGGTGGTAAGAGATCCATTCTCTTACTACTTTAGTCTTTGTTGTCAAGTGATTCTTAATTGAGCCTAATCAAAAAGATGTTTAGTATGGTTCTCTTTCTAAAACAGTTTCTGCAGGCTCTTGTTGTTAAAACCTTCTATTCATATCATTTAAAATTTATTAGAAACTAGAGATAATAAGTCAAATCAGTACTTTTAACTGTTTCAAAGAAAACAAAAATTAATTAGGTTTTTTGTTTGGTTGTTTGGTTGGTTTTTTTTACAAATACCTATTTCATTGTTCACCCTAATGCTATTGTTAACATGTAGAAATAACTGACAAGATTTGCATAATTAACATGTTTTATTTTAAGTTGTTCTGTGTTTGGGCACTGTTCTTGTATATGTTTATATATAATTCAAATGTAGTACCAAAGCATATACCACGTTCTGCTCATTTTAGGGGGAACTGTTTTTCCTCTAAACAGGGTGATGATTGCTTTAGCCAGTATGCAAACAAACATTTGTGTTGATCTCATCAACAAGTTTATTTGGAAATTATCCTTAATTAAATCCCAGATGTCTGTATGGTCTTCGAAGTACTTGGACATCATCTCCTAAAATGGATTATCAAGTCCAATTATCAAGGCCTTCCCATTCGTTGTGTAAAAAGTATAATTCGACAGGTAAGTTTTTTTTAATGTTATAATAAGGTTTTTCCACCATCGTTAACACTGAAAATTAGAATGATGATATTTCAACTGAACTCTTACTAATGAATATCTAAGACAATGTTATTGGTAATTCCAGGGGGGTTTGCAAAAGCTTCTTTCTTGGTAGCCTGCATTTCTGCATGCTGGGGTGGGGGTGGCGGGGTTGTGTTGTGGGGTTTTTTTGTTTTTGTTTTTGTTTTTTGTTTTGTTTTGGTGTTTGTTTTTTTTAAATCAAGGTTTTGCTCTGATAAGGGAGTTTCCTGAGCTGCTTTAGAAAATAAAAAGTTGAAGCAATGAGTCTTTTTCATAGATGTAAGGATATTAATATTCAGTTGCAGTTTTGGTTGACATGTCATGCTTCTAAATATAAGATCTTCTGGAAGATAAAACATCAGCACAGCAGAACAGTGGGAATAATAATAATAATTATTATTATTATTATTGTCCTGGTTTCATCTGTGATGGAGTAAATTTTCATTCTAGGAGCTGGTATAGTGTTATGTTTTGGATTTGGTATGAGTAGAATGTTGATAACACACTGATGTTTTCAGTTGTTGCTAAGTAGTGTTTAGACTAAGTCAAGGATTTTTCAGCTTCTTATGCCCAGCCAGTGAGAAAGCTGGAGGGGCACAAGAAGTTGGGAGGGGGCACAGCCAGGACAGCTGACCCAAACGGGCCAAAAGGGTATTCCATACCATGTGATGTCATGCCCAGTATATGAACTGGGGGGAGTTGGCCTGGGGGTATGGATTGCTGCTTGGGAACTAACTGGGCATCAGTCAGCGAGTGGTGAGCAATTGCATTTTGCATCACTTGTTCTGTATATTCCAATTCTTTTATTATTTTTGTAATCATTATTATTTTCTTCCTTTCTGTTCTATTAAACTGTTCTTATCTCAACCCACGAGTTTTACTTTTTTCCTGATTCTCTCCCTCATCCCACTGGGTGGGGGGGAAGAGAGAGAGTGGCTGCATGGTGCTTAGTTGCTGGCTGGGGTTGAACCACAACAAAACTGAACAAAAATTATATCTCTCTGAAAAGTAGGTTCTAAAGGAAAAAATTGTTCTTTGAAAAATTGTTGTCTATCTGTATTAAAGTTTTTGTAAAGTCAGAGGGTTAACTAGATGAAACAGTTGAACGTTTCACTGGGACATGTTCTTTCAAAATATGTTCTTTTGCTATACTATGAAAAACAAATTGCTGAGAGGTGATCTTAAGGAGAAATAGTGTCTCAGCAAGGAAAAATCATCTCTCTCTTTCTCTGTGATTTTGTATATACTATGAATCTATGTGCAGTTAATACCTACAAATGACACATGAAGTATTTTGGCACTTACATAACTTGTATTGCCTTTCATCAACTTTACCTGTATTTTATCAAGTGATCTGTTAAAGTAGTTACTTTCTTTGTAATTATTATTGTATGTCAACTGGTGAATATCAACCTATCAGCTCTTTAATCAGAATTAGCTAAATAACCTGATCAATGCAGTTGTTAGTACACAGTTGAAGTTTTAGGTCCATGAATTTCTATGCAACTAAGTGGCTCAGATACTAGAAATAAGGAGCTGTAGTAATGCAGTGCTCCAGCTGAACTGAGCTGTCTGCTAAGAAAAGGGAATATATGTGTTTGTGGTATATGTGCATGTAAATACCCACTGTTTTCAGTAAACATTCTTTTTTGTTGTTGTTCGGAACATTTTCACTTTGGTTGCACCATTGTCCTGGAGTTTGGCCAAAACCTGAGAAATTACTATGTAATTTCTTGATACACTGGGTTTAGCAGCAAAGCCAGGTTTAGGAGCTCCCTGCTGCAGTTTACTCTTACCTCAGTTACACTGCCTGTTTGTAGAAACAGGCTGTAAGCCAGACCACTGAATGGATCCAAGCTGAAAACAACCCTGTTTTGGAAGGAAGGTGAGAACTTCTGAACCCATCTTCACAGCATCTTTACCAACAGGCTCCTGTAACCTAGCAGAGGAGGATTTTCAGGTGGGATCTTCAGGGATGGTGACCACAACCCAGTGAGAACTGGGGTCAGCAAGGACAGGAGCCTGAGGGACAGAATTATGGGGGAGGCTCTCAGTGCTTTCTCTGATCGTCATGACTGGGGGACCTGACTCAAGTGGCATATATAAATGCATACAGCATGGGGAACAGAGGACAAGGATTAGAAATCCATATGCGGTCGCAGAGCTATGACCTCATTGTGAGCACAGAGGTGTGGTGTGATAGCTTAGATCCCTGGAGAGCAGCAGTAGCCTGATAAAGGCACTTAGAAAGGGTGGCCAGGGAAGAGAAGTTGAGCTTAAATATTTGAATCTTTGCCGTAGAGTGGGTCAGGGTGAGAGGGAAGACCAACAAGGGTGACATCATGGTATGTATCTGCTACAGGCTGCCAATTTCAGAAGCAGATGAGAAGCACCTTCTTTAGAAAGCTGGAATAATCTGGTTCTTACGGAGCCTTTTAACCACGTTAATACCTACTCTGGTGGGGCACATGCAGTCAAGGAAATTTCTGCAGTGTGTTGAGGACAGTTTCTCAGCATAGGGTGAGCTGTGTCTCAGCAAGGAGACAAGTTGGAGATGCACCTTGCTGGACTGGTTATGAATAAGGAAGAACTAGTTGAAAATGTGGAGACTGATGGCAGGCTTGGCATGAGGGGTCCTGGTAGACAAGCTGAATGTGAGGCAGTGGTGGGCTCCTGTGATAATGAAAGCTAACCGTGTAGTAGGCCACATTAGCAAGAGTGTAGGCAGCAGAATGAGGGCTCTGTTTTAGTACCAGGACACTCTACAGTTTTGGGCTCCAAGTGCAAGACATTGGCTTACTGAATTGAGTCCAGTGAAAGGCCACGAAGAGTATCGGGGAGCTGCAGCATATGATGTATGAGAGGTCTTGGAAGAACTGGTTTGTTCAGTTTTGAGAAGAAAAGGCTAATAAAGGGGGAAACTTTTGATCTCTTCAGGACAGATACAGAAAATGGAGCCAGACTTCTCTTGTCAATACACAGAGATAGGGCAAGAAGCAGAGGTACAAAAAGAGACATTCTAGTTACATATTAGGAAGAAATTCTTTGTAATGAGGGTGGTCAGGCACTGGAACAGTTTATCTACAGTGTTACACAGTGATACGCAGTCTGCATCTTAGGAAATAGTCAGAAATGAACTGGATAAAGGCTCTGAGCAGGCTGGTCTGATTTTGAGGCAAGATACAACTTTGAAGCCGGTGTGACTTAGGCGGGGAGGGTTTGCATCACACAATCTTCCAACCTAAATTACTCTTTGCATGTAAGCAAAGGTAAAAATTCCAAGTAATTCAAACACTTGATACCTGAAAAAAGAGGAATGGGTTAATCCTGACAGATTAAAAAGGTTTAATTTTTGTGAGGTTGGAATGAACTGTTTGGACTAGGGAGAGTGGCATTGACTGTTAAGACTCCCAGGTTGTTCATCTCATTGAAGATAACGCAGATCCTTATTCTTTTTTCTACTAGACAAAACTTGTGCTACACGTGCTCCAAGAACTTATTTATAAAACTTGAATATGAAACAGTTCAATTATTGCACTGGTGTTACTGTACAGCAAACCATTTTGTTTCAGAAAGTACTATAATTCCATGCTACAATTGAAAAGGAATTTTTAATGCTATGATTTGGACTATTATTTCCATTTTTGAGTACTTTTGGACATTGGGACAAAACTAGGTTTATTTTAAAATGCAGCTGAGAGTTGAGTTTCTTAATAAATTTCAGTTCAGTTTCAAGCAGGTTTTTTCTCCTGGGGTAGAGTTAGATGAACTGTCATGCAAAAGAAGACCTTGCAGAATTGAAAAAAAGGCCAGTTGCTGTAGTTCCTTTTTTGCAGTGGAGATAATTCAAACTGTCCCATTTATTTACTTCTGGAATCCTTACTTTGGGTTGTAAAATATATATAGCATCAGTCCCTTTTGAGAGGATCGTGTTCTGAAACTGATGATGAAACGAGCATCGTGTGTTTGATCAATGAAAATTTTCACTTTTGCCTTGATCGACAGTATAGTAAATAATCTGTTTAATGCGTCAATATGGTGTGGCTCCTTGTATGAAAAAGAAAGAAAAAGAAGTTAATATTAATTAGAAACTGCAAATTATGAGCTTACTTATGTGAACCTAACCATGTGACCTTTACAAGGGAAAAAATACAGCCTTCTAATTTACATTTTTGATTGTAGCAACAGGGTCTGTCGTAATTTTTCAGACTCACAAGACATTACCCATTTCCTCTTTTTTTTCTTTTTCCAGTAGACAAATAAATAAAAACTGGGAGTGTTTTCCCTGTTCTTCATCATCTCGGAGCACGGTGCAAAGCATGTCCATGTAGTACATGTTTCCGTTCTGGTTTAGTGGTACAAATGTGCTTCCAGTTTTTAGGGTGAAGAAGTCTGATCCACATTTTAAGAGAGCTAAGAACATTCTTTCTAATTATAAAATTCTAGCAGAATGATCCTTATGGTAAGTCATGGAACTGATTGGGATTCTAAAAAATATTTTGTTTTCTTTTTTTTTTTTTCTTCCCCCAAAAAGGACTCTTAAGCCAAATTAAAGACAGAGCTGTCACCCTAACACTGTTACTTAAGAGGGGGAAAGGCTGTCCTTTTAAAAGTGGGAGATAATAAAATCTAGTTTCACATGAATTCCACTTCTACATATCGCAGTGGAACAGATATTTTTTTCTTCTGAATGTTTATAGCTTTCAGTGTACTCTGGAATCTTTTTTTTCTTGGTCTCAGAATTACAGACATTCAGTGGTGATTTGTAAGATAGTCTGTAGTGTAGTGGGGGAGGGAAGAGACTTTTATAATCCATCTTCATGTTGCTGTTGCTTTTAATGCCTCTCTTCAAATTTGATGTCATTTAACCACTAACTACCTTCCCAGTATAAACCAATCTTTCTTCAACATTTCTTACTTCAAGACATACTGTATGTTCTTTCAGTTGCTCTGGCAAGTAGTCAAGCATATTTTGGATCTGCAGGGGAAAAAATCCCGATTATCAAGAACACATCAGTTTTTAGGTGTACTATTGGCACTGACACTGAGTCCTGCTCAAGTGAACATACAGTTTTTATATAGGCATATAAAGAAAGCTTTTCAGGTAGTTGCTGTTCTAGTCTAGCTCCCGAACTGGAGAAAGAAGAGCCTTGCACTTGAGGTATTTCTAGGATACATTAGCCTGAGCGTAAATATACACATGCTGCTGCTTTTCTTCTCTTGAGCTGCCTTGTGTGCTGGATGGATGTGCCAGCTCTGGTACTAGCTAAGGACTGGGTGGTAGACTAAATAAATGTCTTTGTAGTCTATTACTGTTTTTTTGAACCAACATGTTTTGCTTTTAAAGTTCACCCTAGCTAGTTAGGTCTTAAACGATCCTGAGAGCAAGGAGCTTGCTAATTAATTTATAAAGTACCTAGAATGGCAGGATGTTCTTGTAGCTGGAGCTCATGAGTCTGGAGGTCTGTTTGCTGCTGTAGAAAAAAAGTGAAAGAAGTTTTTTTAAGTGGGGTCAGCTAGGTTTCTGCTTTTTTGTAGATTATCATAGCAATAGCTTGGTTTACACTGTTACATTATTCTGTATTGAATAATTGCAGTAATTGACTCCCACAGTTTATCATACCTAGGTCTTACCTGAAATACTTGTAAAATCACACAAACTATTGTATTTCTGTTCCAGTCAGAATTAGAGAAATTTTTTCATTGTGTAAAAATCATGGTTTAATTCTTACTCCAGAATGCATTGTTAAGACTTAGGATATGCAGGTTTGATAGGAACTAGCAGAATTTAGCCTACAGAGAGTGTGAAAGACTAGTGGAAAAATACATGTGACAAAGGTAGACATATCCTTATGTGACATCTTGGTCGCATTAAAAGCTGAATTACTATTGGTATTCTAAGGAAAACTATAGTTAGCATTCTCAACAACTCATTCCCCTTTTTGCTTTTTTTCCTACTCAATTGTAAGATGATTATTCACAAACCATAAAACTTCAGTTACAGTATGTAGTACTTGCAGCGGGTTTTTTCAAATAACTGTCTTTTAAACAATCAACCAGTAAGGAATAGTCTTTCTGACCGAGCAGCCAAATTCCTTTTTCAAAGGAAGTTGTATCAAGGTTTTTTACACATGTGCAGATCAACTAAAGAGCACTTGGGAAATGGAAGTCTAGAGAGTAGTAGGGTGCTGTCATCAAGACAGTTCAGCCAGCCATGGTCTTACTCATGAAAGTCTCATAACTGGATTTATGAGCTAATTAAATTACCCTGTCAGGCCACATATGGACTGCAGAGAGTTGGTTGAACATCTCTGTACTACTAATAAATACTTTTATCTTGGTCTGGGTAATTAAAATAAAGTCTTAAAAAATCCTTTTGTAATTAGGTACTTCAAGGTCTAGATTATCTACACAGCAAGTGCAAGATCATTCATACGGATATAAAGCCAGAAAACATATTGATGTGCGTGGATGATGCCTATGTTCGTAGAATGGCTGCTGAAGCTACTGAGTGGCAGAAGGCTGGTGCTCCTCCCCCCTCTGGCTCAGCAGGTATGATACTATATTTAAATGCAATGTAGTAAAGTTCCATCAGTGTATTAATGCTAACAATATTTTGTTTAATGAAAATGATCATTTTAAATAACTGTGTGTGAAAAATGCATGTTCTAGTTAATCCTTATGCTCTGGAAACTATCAGGGAAATGCTTTCTTCTCAGTTTTGCACATTCAAATTTTTGGGGTCCCCAGAGGCAGAAAAAGATTTGTGGTATAAACTGACTCTTCTCCCACCCCACAAGCTTTAACGGCTGGGTTTTAGCTGCACTGGGGCCTTGCATCTCTAGAATTGACAATGATTAATAAACTTACGTAAATTATATGTCTAGTTCTATTACAAGTTAATCAGCATCCTTGTGAAATGATCTGCTCTCTTGTCAGTCATAACTTATTCTCAGGATGCAATGAAAAGTCTTAGAGTGCATAGTTTTTCACGCTTGAAAATGGAACTTATGTACCTAACTGAATTTGTGATAAGCCCTTCTACCTAGCACTGTGTGTGAAATGTTTTATGTTAAAATTGCCAAGAGTTTAGATAGGAACTGTACATTATGTTCAGCTAGGAGAAAGCAAGGTAAAGGAAATTCACAGCAATCAGTAAAGACAAGCAAAGAGGAAGTGTGGCTTTTCCAGTGATCTTTAGTACCATGGTTGCTATTTATTCGCCAGTTGAGCACATCAGCTACAGGCAGTAGAGAAATAACGTTTAAATACCTTTGTAATATTGTCAGAAAATATATCACAGATAACAATCTCTGAGGTATAGTAAAAATACCTGCTATATCAGGGACAAATACTGTGGTCAAAATCCATAAATATTTCACAGTATTATATAAGTTAAGATGCAAAATCTTATAAACTGTGAATATATTGTATTGAACTTTACATAATATGTAATCACATAGCTAAAGACTGTATGTTGTTTGTGTGGGAAGTAACTTGATTTTGTTCATGCAGCCTTTATATTGCTTCCTGACATTAAAATAAATATTACTTTAAGGAATATATTGATGGAGTTCTTATCACACTTTGTTCTTAACAAATAGTAATTAAATCCATGGCTTTCCACACAGAAGCTGAAGATGTGTTTTCTTTACAGCATTTCAAGAACAGGTTCTGCATAATTACCCTTTTTAGAGCAGCAATGGTACTCAAGTTTAAGAATCTTTTTGAAAACGTTGCCCTTTCAGGGGCATACAAGCAGTTTCATCCCTGACCTTACCAGCAGGAGCTGAAGCTATAAAAGAGCTCTGAATTCTCAACTGTCTCTGTTCTGTTTTTTATTTTGCATTTGTTAATTGCCATATGCCTGTATGTCTGAAGAAGGTCATGAGAGGTTCTCTTCCCCCGTTCAGTTCCTCTTTCTCACTTCCACTTTGCCTCTGTCTCCCATATTTGGTTATTTCTATTGGTTTTGATTATTTTGGGAGGTGGGGTGGGTGTGTGGCTTGTATTGCTGTTCTGTGCATTATCACAGCTAGTTTGTAATCTCATCAGACCTAGTCGTTGATGGTATCCTTCTGAGAGATGCTTAAGGAAGAGGTCCATGCTGGAGATGCTTTTTTTGTGGTGGTGTGCTTTTTGCCATAGGCACTTCTTCATGCCTCCAGTCCTAGCAGTCAAACTTTTGACTTTTCTGTTGAGTGCAACACAGTAGTTGTCTCTGTTGATATTCCCTGAACTATTTAGAATATGTCTATACCTCCTCAGTCAGCTAACTACATACACTTAATCTGTGACAACTTCACTCTTCACTGATTCAGACTTTCCTTTCTGACTTTCATTAACTCTCCACCAACCACAGTAGAGTGAACAGATACTGATGCTAGCTCCTTCCAATTCCAGATGCTATAATGGAGACAGCAGCAGGTACTTGTAAAGAGTAAAAAATCCAGCTAAAAAAAAATTCACTGCCTTATATTTAGTTAAGAATATTTTTACATGATTTCTACTACTTTCTGCTTTTATGGAGTTGTTTTTGTAAAAATATATCTTTAAAATTTTATTTTTTTCTTTTTAGTGAGTACAGCTCCACAACAAAAGCCTGTAAGTATTGTTATATAATTCAAGTTAACTATCTTATTTTCTGTGTTTCTGTAGGTATTAGTAGCTGTCAGACTGTTGGTAGTCTACCCTTTTCAGAAGCTTCCTTTGAATAAAGCTTTTATCTTTCAAAGAACACTTTTAATGTCTTTGGCCTTACCACTTTTAAGCACAGTATTTCTCTGATGGAAACTCTCATAGACTTAAAATTCTATAGTGATGTCAAAGAAAGTTAAGTATTGCTATTTTCATCTCTTGAGGAATAATCCATTCTGTTCAAATCCTGACAAAAATGGGTGCCTGCACTAAATATCACGCATTGCAGATAGCTTAAGGACTTTAAGGCCTTAATCATCAAGGCCTTAAAGGAGAGGGTTTTTTAGGAGGTTTGAAAGATCTTTTTGCTGTATACATACAACAAATAACCACTGATAATACTGCTGCTTAGAAATATCTAAGGTCAAACCTGCTTTCTATGTCTGTGTGTACAGAACGTATATAATTTCAATGGGCATACAACATGGATGAAAATCAATAGGATTGTCAAATTAACTGTCTTGTTTTGACTGTACCATAGCTTCTTTTGAAGATAACAGGATTTCCAGATAAGCCTTTGAGAAAATAACATTTACCTTTGTTCCTTGTACTTTATTTTTGAATTATATGAGGATTTCTTACGGGGATATCTAAACAATGAATGAAAACTGGATAGATTTCATTTATCAAATAGTAAAAATAGAAGTCAGAATTCAGTTAAAATATAAGAAAGTGTTTCAATCCTAGCTCAGATGTGTTAATTTTTCTTTTCCTTGTTATTGTACCTGAGTTTTTCAATCCTTATGTTATATAAAATGTGAAACTTTCTGTAATGGCCATCTGTTGTTTGTGATTCATATGTTTTGGGCCAGAAGTGTATAATAAAAATGCCTTCCTTTCACTGGGAAATAGCTGAACAACATAGGATTTATTTAAAATTCTTTACTGTTTTCAATCTCTTTGGCTTTCTTGTATCATTTTTCTCAGCATTCTTTTGCAGGTCATTACCTGCATTATACAGAGAGAGAAATAATGTATAAAATTTACATGTAAATAACTAGATATGATAGCAGACTATCTTCCACATACAGTATAATCTGTTAACCTAGAGTGAAGTTTATTTTGCCTAGTCGAGATTATTTTGCTCTTGTATCTAATGGACAACCATGTAAAAACATGTATAACTATATAAAATTTTGATTACTTTTTTACTTCATATAACCCTACACCATTCTTGATGTGAAGTAAAATGGAAAAAGCAATATATTTGCTATTTTAATTGTCATCCAGTATTTTCAAATAAAAAGTAAACATACTGTAAGTGAATTTGCTGTGAGATGCCTTGAGAATAATTGTTCAGGGTTTTTTTGTTTCCTTTTGTTTGTATTAATATTTCAGGTTGGAAAAATATCCAAAAACAAAAAGAAGAAACTGAAGAAAAAACAGAAGAGACAAGCTGAGCTGTTAGAAAAACGCCTGCAGGAAATAGAAGAACTAGAGCGAGAAGCTGAAAGGAAAAAAATAGAAGAAAATGTAACCTCAGCTGTACCATCAAATGAACAAGAAGATGAGTACCACCCAGAGGTGAAACTAAAAACAGCTGATATAGAAGAGGTAGTAGATGAAGAACCTGGAAATGATGATGGTTAGTATTAACTGCTTTTATTGACCCTGAATTTACTGTTTCAGAGGAGAAAGTAACTGCAGCATTGCATCTTGTGCAATGAACAAAATCTCCAAACTGTCCTAGATCATTAAGTTTCATTTTCTCCTGTAGGTAAAATCATAACTATAAAGTCTAAAAAGGAAAAGTAAAGTCAGACCCACTACAGAAGTGAAGAACATCAATAGCAATCTAGCTATCAAATCCCATGAAAGAGCACACAGAAAATTCAACAGAACAGTCAGTTGTCATACCACATTATGTGCCGTAACTGAGTATCTTGGTGAAATAGAAGAAAAATAAGATTAATTTCTATTCTGTAACATTAATGTAGTTAGAGTCATCGTTACTTTCCCCTTTTCTTACAATATTTGTTGTAACGGTCTATCAGATAATAATGATTGCAGCTTCTTCACTAAAATTTTTAAGATGTCTTGTTAAAGTTCTTGTTTAGTCCTGGTGATTTGGAGCATAATTGTTATGGTCCAGCTCCATTCTGGCTTCCCTGGTTTTCTTGTCAACTGCTTCCAATTCTGATAAAAATGTAACTGTCTTTTGATTTGGTTTAGTTTTGTTCTGCTCTTACTGTGAATTTTCCTACTTCTATGATGACTCACTGTTTGACACAGATTGAGTTACAGATCTGTAAAGCTTGCTTTCAAGATCTCATGTATCGTCCCTTCACAACATTCTTCTCTTCTGAATTGTTCCCTCCTGAACCACTTCCCATTGTTTATTTTTTTCAGCATCCTTATTAGTTCGTTCTTCCGCCTTTAATTTAGATTTTAAGGTCTTTTGCAGTGATCTCAGTGTGTGCTATGTCAGAAGTCAAGTAGTTACTGAAGAGTTAAACATCATTAATGCCTAATTTCAAAATGCTATATTGATTTATGATCTAATATGTTGCTCATTGAAATTTTTCAGGTGAAGCAGAAGATCAGGACGAAAAAGAAGACACAGAGAAAGAAAACACGGAAAAAGATGACGATGTCGAGCAGGAACTTGTCAACACTGACCCTACAGACCCTAAGTGGATAGAATCCCCCAAAACAAATGGCCATATTGTGAACGGCCCATTCCTATTGGAACAACAGATTGAAGATGAAGATGAGGAAGAGGAAGAATGTCCAAATCCAGAGGAGTATAATCTTGATGAGCCAAATGCAAAAAGCGATTACTCTTATAGCAGCTCCTATGAACAGTTTAATGGTGAATTGCCAAATGGACGTCATAAAATCCCTGAGTCACAGTTCTCTGAATTTTCATCTTCAGTGTTCTCTGGGGCTCTAGAGTCTGTAGCTTGTGGTTCTGCTGTTTCTGAAGGATCAACTGTAACCGAAAGAGAGGAGAGCAGCCCATCTCATGACAGGAGCAGAACAGTTTCAGCTTCAAGCACTGGGGATTTGCCAAAAAGTAAGTATTCTTCCTAGTGGCATATGCCATGCTTGAAGTTTCTTGGAGCTGTAGGGGATGTCTTACGTAGAATGAATAGTGGGGATAAACCTTATGTATGTTTTATCTGTGTTCAGTGACACATGTATGCAGATACTACTTTTTACTCGTTTGGGGTATTTTTGATGAAAATTCAGTACAAAGCCTTATGGGTAGGCTGTCACACAATTCATTCAGTAACATAAAAGGACTTTTCTATAACAGAAAAGAACTGTATCACACCATTTCCCTGACTTTGAACATAAGGTCTAGCACTTCTTAGTGATGTTGACATCTTTCTACCTACAGGTGAAGTGTTTTAAATGTGTTTAGTTTCTGGGTTGGTGCCAAACCTACTAATGTCCTGGCCTCCTTCATGCTTGAGTCTGAAGAGTGCCCACTGAAAAGGTGGTGCCTATGTGCCATCCTCTGCAGTCAGAGAAATTTGTGCAGACTGCCCCCAAATGCTCTCTTCCCTAGGTACTGCCCAGAGTTGGGGAGGGAAGTGGGATATGGGGTCAGATTAACCATAGCTAGGGTTAGGTTACAGCTGCAGCCCACTAATGGGAACCCTTTTTCCATTGCTGATTTCATCTTCTTGGTTTCATCTATGCTGAACATTTTGCTGATTGAATCATACATCGTGTGAATGCAAAAATCTCAATTATTATTTTAAATTTAGTATTTCATGTTAGAAGACTTTTGGCAAAAAGGCAGAGCAGATATCTAGAAATGAAGGGGGAGGCCTTTAAGTTAGTTTGGTCCCAAAGCATCCTGGTGAATTTTGACCTCCTAGGACCAGGTTTCAAGGAAAAGCAAATGTATTAGTTTTGAATGGCTTTTAGAAATGGGAGGGGGGGAAACCACTTTTGATTTGAGTTGATGGAAGACTTCTGTCTTGTAGCATGAGTGTGTATTACAGTAAAAAAAAAGAGGCAAGTAAGTGGAATAGAAAGGCAGTAGTTAGGTTAAGAAAAAATTGTAGTAGTCACATTAAAGGCAGTAGCTTAGCTGAGCTTACTTTAAGTAAATTAGGTGATTTTTCTTGCATTCAAAACTGTGAGTTTGATAGATGGAGCTTGGAACACAATGCAAAGGTATTCTAGTTAAATTCAAACAAATTTACCATCTTAAATTTTAAGAGGAAAGCAGAACTATGATTTTTTTTTTCTGCTGTAGAACTTTGTTTTTAAGGGTATTAGATAAGTTATTGTAGATGAAATATTGACATTGACAGGTCAGTCTATACAGGAAAGAGAAAAGGAAGGTTGTAGTTGCAAGTAAGCATTATTCCCATAGTTTAAGGGCAGAAGGTGATCATGAGATCATGTAACCTGACTTCCTTTTATAACAAGCCAGTAATACACCATCTATTAAGCCCAGTAACCTGTCTTTGGCTTAAAACATATTCTCCAAAAAGATCCCTCCTCTTGATTTGGACAAATGAAGTGATAAAAAAATCTAGTGTGGTTGAAGTGTGTTCCACTGGTCAGTACTCAGAATTGTTTCAGAAGAATGTCGCAATTTTGGATTTGTCTGGCTGCAGCTTCTAGCTATTGCTTCTTGTTATATCTGTTCTCAGTCCTTAAAAAATTCTGTAATATGCTGTTTTCATTCATTAACGGTTCTTTTCTGTTTCAAACAGTTCCTCTCAACCTTTTATTAAAACTCAACAAGATGAAGTCTTTGTAAGGCATGTTGCCAACCCTCAACTCATTATGTTTTTTCTGTATTCAGCATAGTTTTGGACATTTAAATTCTGGCCACTAGAACTGCTCGGATCCAAAACTTTAGCCTGTAAATCGTGATTTTTGAAGATACGGAAAGTGAAATCTTGGTGTCATTGCAAAGAGCTGGATTTTTGCCATTGAATTAAATAGCTCCAGGGTAGTACACATAGGTTTTATTTATAGTGCCAGTGGCTAAATGATAAATATATGAGTTTCAGCTTTAATAAAGAAAATACTGAGAGACTAAATCTGTAAGCGGATAGAAGAAAATGAGGTAGCTTAGGGAGAAGATCACCAAGCCTACATCAACATTGTCGCAGATGAAGTTACTAAATTTAAATAGAGATGTTTCGAAAATATGGTCGAGTGTATTTCTTGGTTTAAGACTTTAGAAGAGCAATTCACACAGTTACAGAGTCTGACAGGTAAGGTAATCTGCAGGTAGGCAAGAAATGTGAAATAAAATACAGCAGAGTAGAGCTGTATTTCTGGAAGATGTCAAGATCCAGGCAAGTAAGTCTTCCAGTCCATCTCCTTACACTCTGTAGTCCCTGAAACAATGTGTGGGAGGTTCCTAGATGCCTGGTAGCCTCTTCCTTTGTGTTGCTGGCAGTATATAGGCAGGAAGCCTCTACTCCTGGTTTCCTGGGGTGATGCGTAAAATACTCGTGCCTCCAGAGAGTAAAGGCAGATAGTAAATTCAGTCACAGCTCACTTCTGCAGAAAGAGGAAAAGCTGAACATCATTAATATTAATGGCATCAATAATAATATTGGGTTAAGCAGTAATAAAACAGATTAAGGTATTTAGAAAGAAGAAAGATACAACAGATGCAGGTTAGTCAATATTTTTAAATGGTGCTACTTTCTCCATATAACTTAGTGCCCTTTTCTGTAGAAGTAGGCTTTATTTGTTCCCTTCTGTCTAGGCATTGCTATACATCATTAAGTAACATGGTCTCATCTTATTTTTTCAGGATACTTGCCTCATTCAGTGCACAGACCAGTTTGTGTTCAGTGGATGAGCAGCTATTAAGTTTTTGTCTTAAAAAGTTTTAACTGCATGACCAAATGCCCTTAAGATAGATCTATTAATTTCCTCATGACTCTCCTCCTCATTCTAGTGTTTGAATGTTTACTAAGTATACTATCGTGCTGAGACTGTGAGAAGAGGAGGTGATATTTCTCAGTTTTATGGAACTAGGACACACAAAAGTGAAAATCAGAAATGCTTACTAATTTTATGCTGAGGTTGAGCTCCTTTGGATACTTATTTGAGAGTACTTACTAAAAAGTAAGCTCCTTTTGACTTCACTTTCAGTTGTGAATGATCTGTGTTTCTCAAATTCAAAATCCAAGGTCTCATATTCATCTCTCGGAAAATACGAGACATAAACTTCATGAGTTCCTGAGAAAAACACAGAAGTTTAGGCACTTGCCTGTTATATTGGTGGTTTTTTAAAACTTGAGTCTTGGACTCCATTCCAGCTTTTTTAGAGGACTGTTTTGTTGAGGTCACTGCCCTTCCTGTCTTCTGCTGTTCAGTCCTGTCTTTTCTTTCCTTCTCTCCCCTGGTGGATCTTGCTACTTTCTTTTCTGGTTAGCCAGTATTTCAGTGCCTTGATGGTCTCTTCAGGCTTGCTGTCCCAGCGGTTGAAGGATCTTCATCTGATTTCAGTCACTCCTAACTCACCATTAGACATCCTGTATTTTTTCTTCTTGTCCCATGTCTGGTGTATTTTCCTCTTCCAATTCTTACACCAGTTTAACAGATCATTATATCCCCATTGGAGTCCCGGGTGCCTTTTGGATCTAGTACCTCTTTCTTACCATCAGTTTCCAATTTAGTCTTCTTAGCTTTGGGACAAGGAAACTGAGATCAATCCTCTGCTGTTATGTGATTTGTGATACTGGGTTCTGTCTTCCACGTTCAAGTCAATCTGCTTGCTTTCCAATGCAGTTTAGGAGCTAGCAGGTGGTATGTCCAAACAAAGAAAAGCAGCGGTCCTCCACTGTCATATGTTAGGGTTATCAGTGTCCCAAGAGCCTCTAAAGATTGCAGGATTAATTAGATTAAAGTTCTGCCTTTTTAGTCCAGATCATACTCAATGCAAATAGGACCTTCAGTGAACTTTGATTCAACACTGAATTATCTGTGAAGTGGGTGACAGTCCCCTAGGCTCTCAAATTAGCCAGGTTTTGGTGAGTCTTTTTCCCCTTCAGACAGGTAAAAAAAAAAAAAAAAGACAAGAAAAGAAGAGAAAAAAATCCAGCCAAATCTTATTTACCTTAGCCAAGAATGGGAGTGCAGAATTTATTTTCTCATCGAAACTGTTCCAAGAACATGTCTTTCATGTGGAGTTCTTGGAGTTTGAGTTTTAACATTTTCTTTCTGAATCTGTTCTTGGAAACATATGCACTGTTTTTGCTTAGAAGCTCCTCTGGATATTCTAATAATAGTTATTTGGCAGTTAAAGAACACAAAAAATTTGCACTTGAAATGTGTAAGGATACTTAGAAATCAAGGTAAGAAATCCTATTTATGTTGCTTTAATTTTTTGTAACATTCAGCAAATGATTTTGATGTCTTCGATGTATTACAAAGCTAGACAAAGTGTCAAGTCAGAACTGCTTAGAGATAATGAACAGTATGCTCAAAGTACTAACTATTCTGTATTTTGCTTGTGTTAGCAAAAACTCGTGCTGCTGACTTACTGGTGAATCCACTGGATCCAAGAAATGCAGATAAAATTAGAGTTAAAATTGCTGACCTGGGGAATGCCTGCTGGGTGGTAAGTAGAGCAACATCATTTTAGCTGTATAGCCTTCACTATTTAAAGCAGGCCTTTTTGTTGTTTGTTTTTTCCATTAATGTGGTTCTTTCTATTTTAGCATAAACACTTCACAGAAGACATCCAGACAAGACAATATAGATCCATAGAGGTTTTAATAGGAGCAGGTTACAGTACACCTGCTGATATCTGGAGTACAGCATGTATGGTAAGAACAATACAACGTGTATTTTACAAGAATAAACCTCCTAAAACCAATTGTTTATTTAGTGAGGAAACCTGATGAGGATGGTTCTGACATTTTGACACAAATACATTATCATAAATTATGTCATATCAGATAACTACTGATGATTTTTTCCCTTTATTTCAATTTCTCAAGCATTCTTAATCAAAAGGAAGTATATTGGAGAACATTTCTAATTTTCATTTGATGCATTTTAAACTTGCAAGTTTGGAGGGAAATATATGTATATTTTAAATTACAAAGCCTAACTGAAATAGTACAACTGCATGTTTCCTTCCCATCTTAGAATCTATGCAACTGTTTGCTATGTTTCCATTCCTTTTTCTTGCATAAAGTAGCAAAAAAGTCAAATACTTCAAATTCTTGCCAAGTGCAGTGAAAACATCAGATTCAGCTTGCAAATCACAGCTTTAGGTTCTAAACTTTGAAGAGGAGGAGTTAGTTTATTAGTAAAATACGTGGTAACATTCTGTTGAATTAGTTTTAACACAGTAAAATTGAAATTATAGATTTTTAAAGATCTTCAAAGAATAGGAGAAGTAAAAACTTAGTCATTCAACTTTCTGAAACACTTATTCTGTAATAACTCTTTGAGGACAAATAAGCTACAATGATCTCATTAAAGATAGTTTTGGAAATACATTTAGAAATATCTGTCTATTTTAAAAGTGAAAACCTATTCAAATCTTCATATTTTACAAATAAATGTCTGAAAAGAATAAGTGTGTGAGGAGGAGGAGAAGACTCAAATACTAGACACAGTTTGGAGGCGTGGGTGATGAGAAGAATTGCAGAGCTCAGAGGGAGAGGAGGAGGATTGAAAGGAACATAAAATCCTACAGATATTATAAGCTCAGCAAGCCATGTGTTGGAAGTAACTAACCCATAAGTAAAATTGCAAGTATGTTTTCTCTAGAGTTTAATACTAGCTTTTGCTTTAGTACACAGAAAAGAACGTCTATTTCCAAATTTACTTTTTCATTTGGGGGCAAAATGTAGAATTTTTCTATTACATGGAAAACAAAGTGTAGAAAATACTCCACAGTTTTGATCCCCAATTCATTGAATGATTCTTCTCTTAACTAACTACAAAATTACTATAGAGACTTCTCGTTCCTTTCACCTGATATTTTGTAAACCTCAGTTGAGCTTGATACCTTTTTATGGTATTGAATACCCTATATTCACCTTCCTTTAAGGGTGTACCTACACCCTACTAATTTTAGATACAGTCGCGTAGCTAAAGCCACATAAAAAATGCTGAAGTCTGTCTATGATTGGGTTTAAAGAAAGTGGGGTACTTAATATCAATATCAACAGCTAGGGTATATAATATTCTTAGAATAATTGGGGTTTTCCAGCCCCTTACATTTTAATTCTTTTCCATGTTATATAAGTGTTACTGCTTTCTTCATGTGAGTCCTTTCTCAAACTCAAGAGGAAAAAAAAAGGCCTGAAGCAGCTCTGCCACTAGGGCTATCTTAATTCAGATTCACAATTAGTTATGAAATTTCAGTATTTTAATGAGAAAATTATACTTCTGCTTTTTTGTTATGTAAGCTTTAAAGGTATTAAAGCATTTGAGGCAGAAACACTGGAATTCTGTCTTCTGCCACAGACTTTGGGGTTTTGCCCTTAAAAAATGCTGTAGAGATTTTATACTCCTCCAACAACTGAATTCAACAATTGTATGTCAGTGTCGTTATTGTGTAGTCGTGTAAAAAATAGAGATCAGTCTCTGAAGCTCACCCCAAAAATTCATAGTTTCAAAACCCCTCAGGATCTGCTTTCATTCCAGTGTGGTTGAGAAAAATGGGTCAGAGCACTGTGAGTGCTGATCCTCTATTGGATGGAAAACAGCTCTGAGGTAGGGATTGACTTGAAGACCTTAACAGCTCTTTCTGCGGAGGACCTGTAACAAAGATTAACTGCCAGGGCAATGTTGCTGATGTGGAACTGCAAACTCCCAATTAACTTACTTAGGCTGTCTTTGGAAATTATTATTTGATTCTCTCCAATCCCTAAAGCAGCCATGAACTGTAAAGTACCAAAGTGTTTTAAGGCCATTGTAGTCCCACTTGCTTTCTCAGGTTTGGATTCCTTGTTGTACCTAGGTGTGGTTCAGAAAATGGCCTTCTAGGTTACCTTGCTCTTGTTTCTCATTTAATTCACTTTATTCTGTAATGTTTCCTGGTGTGTGCATTTTCAAAAGGGTTGTCTGCTGGAGCAGGAGGCGGAGGCGTTATTTACTTTCAGCCAAAATACAGCTCAGATACCCCATTAACCATGTTGTCCAAGGCTCTCAAAGGAGAGCAAGGCGACTTCTTTGTCATGTTGCTTTGCTTGTACAAGTCCAAAGTCATTAAGTACATTTTTGGAAGTAGTACTATGCAAAATGAATGGTCCAGCAGTATTGCCATGACTTTTTTTCTTGGCAAGTTTCCACCCTTCCATACTTGGCCCAGTGTGACAGTACCAAGCACATGTGAAGTGGTATCCTACCAGCTGACTCTGTATTGACTGCATACAGTATTTCTCATTTCCTCCTTTTTTGAAACTGAAGAAAAAGAAGTTTGTCAATTAAGGGGTAGCTATATGTTAAGTGACCTAAATTTGAGGTTGTGTTCAGGTTAGGTAAGTAATTGCTCTGATCGTATTCACCTGTCAGAAATACTACATTTGTAAATGGGTAAGATGCCACTGATTTGCAGTGGGAGCCGTGTCACATAATTACAGATCCTGTCCTTCATTCTGATTATCTGATCATGATTTTGACTTTGGGTGAGCTTTCTTGTCTCACTTTCTCTACTGAATGATAAAGCACATATTGCAAAAGTGTGTGCCTAATATGAATGATGTGAATTAATGTGAATGCAAAGTATGGTAAGGTAGTATCAAAGCAAAGATGAGATGTTACACTTTTAAAACCCTTGCTCACAACTGTGTCACTGAGCTAGTTCTCTGAACTGGCACTGAAAGAGGGTAAAAAATATTTTGACCTCATTTGGATGGAATTGTGTGCAAATACATCTTGTAGATCTGTGTGTACCCATGACCTTCAAATCAGAGATTTCTGACCAGTATTCTCACAGAGACTGACGCAGATGTGCTCTTCACTCCTCTGTGTAGCTCTTGCTGACAGAAGACCTGCTGCTGCAAAGTCATGGTCACGTTCTTCATCTCAATGGGCATACACAACATGGCTGCCAAACTCTCCTAAAACGGCTTGCTCACAAGTAGTCCAGAACACTCTGCTTGGTAGTAAACAGCACATGTGAAGACTGCTTAGCTTGCAAAGTAGAAGAGATTCTTCATGTGTTATGTATGCACTACTGTGTCAGATATTCTAGATCATGTCTCCACTAAAAAAATGACAATAAAAACAGGCCTTTCTTTGAATTAATTTAGGGTCCATAGGGTTTCCATGTCCGAGGTTTGAGTGTACATAAAATGCATCAATCTTTTCACATCTCTCAGATTTTATGAAGGACCACTTGGAATATTTGGGACCAGGATTCACCTGGGATCTTGGTCTTGTGCTTTATGGATCTCCATTTGAGCCTAAGGTTTTTCACTGTCTTTTGCTTGCTAATGAAATAATCTTGCTCACTGGGAACAGCATTGCCTGTGAGAGTAGCAGAGCTGCTAGTTCTTTTATTGGCTTGTATTTATGGCATAAAGTGTTGTCAGGCACAGAGGTTGTGTTTTATCATAACAGCAGCAGACTGTATTTTTGCAGACTGTCTTTTTTCATCATACCATTTGCTCATCAGTTTTACTTAGTCTTTAGTAATGAGGATGGAGATGATGATGGTGACGTTTTTAAACAAAAGTCTCTGATAACTGTGCCCTGAGCGTGCAAAGCATCTGTGTTCATGTGTGCACAGCAACTTTCAGAATACCCTTTACGAATCTGGCTTTTAGGACATGACATGTTGTGTCTACATGGAGTGCTCTCCTCACCTGGGCTCTGCTAGTATGGGTTGGCTTCATCTAGCCATCAACTCCATGGTTTTGATGCAGCTTTCAGTAAATAATAGCCCTGTTTTATTGTATTGTCTTTACTATGGGAGTAGCCAGAAATTCTGGTCAGGGTTACTTGTGCTGCAGGTGTACATAAACAGAGGCATGTAAGGACTCTACCCAAATAGCAAAAGAAGGAGAAATAACTCAGTGCTAATAACCTTACAGTTCTGTTTCTTTTGATGTTATGTCAGTGAATAAGTAGCATTGTAAGCCAGCAGCCTGTGAGTTGAATCTTCTAATTTTAGATGATGAGAATGAGTATCCTCAGGCCAGTACCAGTCCTCTGCTCAGGTGATGCGAGTCTCAGAGTCTTTAAGAAAAAGAAAAAAAGAAAAAAAAAAGGCCGGGGGGGGGGGGAGGGAGAAGGTGATGCATATCTTTGGAGGCTTATAATCGGTGCACGCACGATATGCTGTGAAGCTAATGAAAGAAGTTAGATGTCAGTGGGCTTTTCCAGACTATGACAAAGTTGTTTGCTTGTTCTGTGCTCAGCAAAGAATGCAACAAAGTGTAACTTAAATTTTTTTTTCCCCAGACTTTGGTGACCTAGGTCTGAGTGGTTGTTGCTATCATTTGCTGGACATTTATAAGTTTTGCTAAGGAAATTGCACAGCACCCTTTATTTTTCTTTTCACAGTGTGACCTATTTAAGTGGGATACTCAGCTGCTCTCATGGAAAGCTAGACACTGGGAATCTCTCTCCACATTTATTAAATTCTAGAAAATCCTATGTTCCCTTGCCGTACTAACCCTATTTTAATTCTACCAACAGGGAGGTGCATCTCTCCTTTTCATCCCCAAAAAAGAAACAGATTTGGAGCCAGCAGTGCTTCTGACAGGATTGAAACCACCCTTGATCAATCAATTTTATCAGGCTGAATTTCAACATTTGCAGTATTGAGAGGGTTGCTTTCTGTGGAGCAGAAACTGAACAGGCACTGCATGGTTTAGCATTTCCTAAATCTCAAAAACCATGGAACACAGTACTCCAATGCTGCTGCCAAGAAATCCTGGCCAGATAAGGGCGTTAGTACTGGCAGAGGGCATCCCTTTGTATTGCTCCTGGAAATGACTGCAAGCATCATGATTCCACTGCTTTTCCTTGTTTATGCTCTTTGGATTGGAGGCAGGAAAAGCACCTGAAATGATGAGTCTCATCATCTGACTTGTGTTGTTCATTATGTACAGTCTTGTTTGAGCTGCAGGGAGGAGATGGCTATGTCACAAGCTAGGACATTAGCAAGACTATGGTTCTGACACTTATCCAAGGTGATTTTTGTGGCGAGTTGTGATTCCTGAAATATCTTCTTTTTATAATAAGAACTAGCAAATAGATCATAGCTGTAGATCGGCAGGAAGTCAGAGAAGGAGAAAATTGCAGTTGGTGGTTTATCTACCCAAAGAGAATACAAATGATGAAAGAAAATACTACCAGGGTGAGAAGGAAAGCGGGCAGGCAAACAGCTTTCAAAATGAGGGAGATGCTACTACAAGGCAAGCAAGCTTACAGGGGTGCTTTTTATCATGAGTATTTCTGTTCATGTGAGAGAACTCTGAGGGACAGAATGAAGAATGAGCAGAATATAGTAACTTATGATGTTAAAATTAAGCTTACATGTAGGTGCTTGTAGTTCAGCCCCCAGTTTACTTCCTTGTATGATGTTCTCTAACATGGGGTGGAGAGGTAACTGTCCTTAACTACTCTTCCTGTGTTGTAAGCAGGGAAGAAATGATCATGTCTCCATGGGATAATGAGTATCACTATGCTAGTATGTGCGAGTGGCAAACACCAAAGGTGTGGTGACAAGCCTTAGTCTGCACAGAAGCAGTATTTTGAGGAAAAATGGAAAATCAAAAACCTGATTGAGAAGAGAAACTTCAAGTCACTATGCACATATTTTTCAGTAGGCAGATACAGTACAAAATGCTGTTATTAATCACGGTACACCCTTTTTGAAGGTGGTGGGTGGACAACCTGAAACATTCAAAAGAAAATTATTTTCCAAAGAAAATGACTTTCCAAAGCAACCGCTCAGCATGTGCATGATTCTGAGATCGGAGTACAGCAAATAGTAGAAACATGTTTCCTTTTCAAGCATCCTATGCATGTCTGTGTTTTGTATATCTGGCCTTTCTTACCAAGCACTAACCATGCAAAAAGCCTTTTACAGTCTTTCCATTGCCTGGCTCTTCAGAGGGAGATGTCCATGGGAGAACAAACTGTCAGCTGGTGTGTGTATCTCAAAAAGGTTTTTGCTCTTCTTTCCATGCTCCCACTTACCTGTGGAACAGTGTTCTTAAAACTAAGCCTATTTTTAAAGCAGTTACAATCTTCTCATTCACAGCTCTTAATTTCAGCTGGGGCGGAGAAATTCTGGCCAAGAGCCGGATCTCGTCTGTCAGAATAATAATTCTGGCCTATAGCTTGTTGTCCTTTTTCAGCTGGGGCTTCATAAGAGGAATTCAGGGAGGCTGATGCAGTCCAACTGAATTGTTCTTCCAGTCCTCTCCCAGACAGCTTTCCCTAGGCATGCATCCATTTTCAGTCACCAGATTGAGTACACAGCTGTCACACAGTGAAAATGGAGCTGTTTCCAATTGTGTGATTAGACATGGATCCATAATACACGATAGTGATTCCAACAGTTCAGTATTGTGGTAGGTTTGTATACAATTGTGTGGTAGATTCATATAGAGTTGCATGGCAGAAAAGGAATCATAGCTTCTCCAAAGACTACAAAAACAGCAGTGTGACCATTTATATGAAAGGTTCTCAATCTGCAGATGGAGAAAAGCAGTCTGGAGTGTTTTTCTGTGATAACCTTAGGAAAGCGATAAGTAGCAATTGCCAGTACAGTCAGTAAGGAGGGATGATTGCCTTGGGCTTTTGTGCCATATGTTGAGCGTGCTGCATCTCATTTGTTATCTCCATATAATAATCAAAATTCTGATTTCTGTTGAGGTAAATGTCAACATTAAGTAAAAAAGAGCATGGTATTTCAAGGTCGGGAGTTTTTGTCAAGAAACTAGTATTTATAAATGAATACTTTAAAAGGGAAAGTAAGTATGATTAATCTGTATTTGTAGCATCATAGAAATAATAGCCAAGTTTAGGTTGAAAGAGATCTCTAGTAGTCCTCCTTCTGCTTGAACCAGGGTTAATGTCAAGGTTAGATGAAGTTACTCAGAGCCTCATCCAACTGAGGTGTACATATCTATCAGGATGGCATTTCCACAGCCTTTCTGAGCAGCCTGTCCCAGTGCTCAGCCAATCTTGCTGAAGATTTTTTTTCCTTGTATCTGGAATTTCCCATCTTGCTGCTCTTGTCTGTTCTCTGTTGTCCTTTTATGGAGAAGAGTTTATCTCTATGTTCTCTGTTACTGCCTTTCAGGCAGTGGAACACAGCAATTAAATCTCCCCCTTCTCTTCCCCTTCTCCAACCTGAACAAACACAGCCTCACCAGCCTCTCCTCCTGCATCCTCTGCTCAGCCCCCTGATATCTTAGAGGTCTTTCCTGGTCTTTCTCCAGTTTGGCAGGGTGGGTGTCTTATACAGGTGGCCCCAAACTGGTCACAGGTCTGCAGATGCAGATGTGGTTGCTGAGGAGAGGGGAAGGCACGTTCCACCGAGGGCTGGTAACGTGCTTGTTATGTACAGCCCAGTACGTGGTTAGCCTGCATTACCGCGAGAGTGCACTGCTGACCTGTGTTCAACTTGCTGTCCGTCAGGGTCTCCACCTCCTGATTTTATGACAGTGTCAGCAACTTAGGAATTGGATGCTGGCTGGTTTTGTGTACCTACAGTTGGGTGCACGGTGTCGGTAAGTACCGAAAAGTGCTCAGGAAGTCCAAAGCAGCAGTGCATTGCCAAAACTAGTTCTCAGTACTAGCAGCAGAGGCCTCCTCTTTTGGTGGCACTGACTCAGTAACGGGACTGCATGTGCGTTCTGGTGCACCATAACTTTGGGCATCAGTTGAAGGAGCAGAAGAACTCTGATACAATCCAGAGGTGTCATTGTCCTTCTTATGGCTATTTATGTGCTTATTACTGTATTTTTAACGCTGATTCTTTTACTTTGTGGTAAAAACCTAGGTCAAGGATTTATTCTTTTATAAATAAGGCCCAATTAATTTAATTTATCTTGCACTATGTAGCCAGTCCATCCTACAAATGTCTAGGAACCTCTTACCAGGTTGCTACAGATGAACCTGTGAGACATTGTCCTGCATGAATGCTAAGAAGTATTATTAGAGATATTTATCGCAGCACCCAAAAGGCAAGGCTGTCTCTGGGCTGTCCCTGTGTGCATCTGAGTCAGAAGTTTCTTTGTTCTTGGTGCAGAGTCCTTTAAGGAGAGTCAGGAAATCAAATGTCCAAGATGCTGTGGCTCCAGCCCATGCTGGGCGTGGAGTCAAAGCTATACAAAAAGGAAAAAAGAAGCAGCAGCACAATCTTGAAAAGCTTGGTTTCTCTTGAGCAAAAGGGTGGTGTAAGTACCCAAATCTGTGAGAGCTTGCAGCTCTTATTTTATACAAACTGATCTAAAATTCACTGTATCACAGTGGTATGCTTACTTCTTGTGCTTCTCTATGAACAGTTTTACAGTTTTTCGAATTTAATCTTCTTAGTCCCACGCAGACATATCGAGCTATTAATACTTCATTTTTTGGGACAGAAGCTATATTCTTTTGGAGTCTATCTTTGTGGCTAAATTCAACTACATTTCCATTGTTCTCCAGAAATCTGTGTTAAATAGCACTGAGTTTCTTGATGTCCTCAGAAATCAGCCCCATCAGTGTGTGTTCTCCTAGGAAAGCTGGTCCAGCTCTTCCAGTGAATATATTCCCATGAGATAGAGGGGAGACTTGGGGCTTCTCAGTCTCATCTCAACAGAATAACAATGTTCTCCATGTTGTGTTTAGAGATCTCTACCAGTGATCTCTTCTAGCTAGTCTAAAAATTTCTTCAGTTTAAATACCTGGTAATTTATGAAGTCCTTCAGATTTTTTTAAGCTGTAAAATGAAATCCCTCAATCTTGAGCTAAGAGTAGAATAAGAAAAAAGTGAATGACTGTTTATTAGTGCTAGTGACTTTAGAAATTAAAGGCCCGTTCACAGGATCAACAGAAACGTCAACAAGGGGCATTCTTGCTTTCTTGGCTGTTATGTGTGATTGCAATGAATTATTTTGGCTGTAGCCCACTTGGATGACACTGCAGTTCACAGCTTGAAAAAGCCAAGTGCCCATAAATAGGCTAAATTTACAGGTGATTTAACAACTCCAGGTTACGAATTGGAACAGAAAAGTGTCTATTTTCGGGAGACAAATATTTTGTAGTAAGTGTTCTAATGGAGTGAAATCCCATCCTAGAACTATGCCAGGAAGTCTGCCTGATTTTTGGAATGATTTCTTGGATCAGATGTTTCCCATGGTCTTGGAGATAGAAAATAGTTTGATGCTTAAACTACCTGGAAAGAATGAGATTCCTGTGGCTGCTGGGGTAATTGGTGATCCAGAGCAGAAAGAGAATAGTTTAACAAATTAGGCTAGATGAATCCATGTTTGTACACACGTATGGGCTCTCCTAGTTATTTCAGTGCTTTGCGGCTTTCAATATGCATTACACCCATAAAGAGACACTCAGCTTTGTCCTGACCTAACACAGGGATAGCATCCTATTGAGGCCTTGCGGTGGCCTGAAAGGATCAGTCATCATGGTGGCTGTTCTGGATTCCTTCGTCAATGTCAGTCTTGGTATTTTACCCCATGATTGCAATATTTACTTTCTTGACTTCTGATTCAACAAAAATACCTTTTTAAAAACTGTTCTAGATTTAGAGTCATCAAGGAAGCTCTACCTGTTTGCTAATTTCAAGTGATTAATTATAGTTATAAATGGATTTTATTTCTGATTCAGACTTCTTTATTTTGGTCCCCAACATGCACTCTGACATAATTGGCCTTCAGATACAAGCGTAGCTCTTTAATACGTATTTAGAAATACCTCTTTCTCAGCTTCATTAACTTATACATATTTAACATGATCAAGAGGCAACACATTAGTATGTAAAAACATGTTTAACGTTGGCTTACACTGATGCTCCCTTCACGCCCCCGTGCAGCCAGTCTGTTCGGAATCGCTTCCTTCACAGCATGACCGAAATATTCCCTGGTCAGCGGGGGGAGCCCTAGGGGTTGCTGGGGAGGGACCGCAGTTCCACAGCCCTTGTCCATCTCCTTTGTTCGTCCTGGTTGAGCAGGCAGAAGTTCCTGGGTTTTGGGCGTGCTGCCTGTTGCCAAACCTCCGGCCTCTCGTACTGACGGGGTGTGCTGGGGGCTGGACGTGGGGCTCTCCCCAGAGCCTGGGTTTACGCTGTCGTTGCAGTGCAGGAATGATGGTCCCCAGGTAAGTGGCCTCTCCTCAGTCTCGGATCCAGTTGTAGGCCTTGAGCTTTGAATGGTAATTTGCTCTTGGTTCTGAGATAGTTATGATGTTTTGCTGACATCTTAAGATTAAAAACATTATTTCTGAAATACCCATAAATATGTCTGTTATGTTATAGGCTTTTGAGCTAGCGACTGGAGATTATTTGTTTGAACCACACTCTGGTGAAGACTATTCCAGGGATGAAGGTATGAATCTTTTGAGATATATGAGTTTTTGTATATTTTCGCACTCCTTTTAAATTTCCAGTGAGCGTACAGTGGGGTTAAGTTTTGCATTTGAGTGAACTGTTCATACACGTTGTTTTCAGAATATAAATATGATTTTTTTCTTTTTAGTTTTAAGTTCCATCACTAGCAATGGGTGGGCAAAAACTCCCTTCTGCAGATACTCATCTACTTAACAACTGCCTGAAGGAATTAAACTGCCCTTCTTGTAAGATTGCATATGTGTGGAAACCTGGTTGAGAATAACAACATTTTAGTTTAGAAAAGAAATGACAGATTTGAACTTTATAGTATTTTTTCTTTATAAGAGTGACACTGGAATAATGTTTACATTATGTATTTTTATTTGAATTAGGCAATTACTAATTTTTTTAAAAAATCAGAATTAACTCCTGCTTCCATCTATATACCTGTCCATTTTCATGCTTGTTTGCTTGTAAATGCTCTTTGCAGTGGTAATGTGGGCATCATTCATTGTTCCTAAATGCTACTAATGATGCCAGAGCTCTGCTGATCCTGGAAACCTCTGCATGGATTTGCTGCAAACATTGTTGATTTGAAACTATTTCTGATTTTTTACTAATTCCAGTTTCTTTCCTCTTCTTTTTTATCCCATCCTTTCCCTGCCCCTTCCACTCCCGTATCCTTTTTTTCTCTCCCTCATAGACCACATAGCACACATCATAGAGCTGCTAGGCAATATCCCAAGGCACTTTGCTCTATCTGGAAAATATTCTCGGGAATTCTTCAATCGCAGAGGTAGTACCTCTTCTTTTTGAAAGGTGCCGTGATGCAGACAGAAGTGGAATTGCTGTTGCTGGTTTTGTAGCATGTCATACTGAGGAGCATTTACTGAAATCACACAACAAAAATTTCTTTTTGAAAAACAAAATACACAGGAATCTGTGGCAATTTTTTCTTTTTTTAAGCTAAATGTTTTGAAAAATAACTATTGATACATTTTAAATTACATAGCAAAACTTGTTTGTAGCAGCTGATACTCAAATGTTTTGAGAAGGAAGTTTTGCTGAAAGTATCTTTCCAAATTAGCCACTGAGCAGTGTGCACGTGTCTTTTTTGCCAGGATCGATCTATTTCTGTCTGTACCGGGCCAGTGTTAGTGTGTGCATGCAATGTACTGATTAAACTGTTGTATGTTTCTGTTTTGCTGGCAATGTTCTCCAATGCAGACCACATAGCATTGATCATTGAACTGCTGGGAAAAATCCCTCGAAAATACGCTATGTTGGGGAAATATTCCAAGGAGTTTTTCACCAAAAAAGGTAACGGTATTTATGCAACACTAATTTAAAGCATAATGCTATCCAAAAGGAGAATATGTTCATTTATGAGTACTGAAGAAATACATCCATTTAAATGGAGAGTTCTTACTAAAGAAGAATTTTGGTGTAAACTTGACTTTCTGAGAAAAGCCACAATTTGCAGTATTCATTTCAATATTTCATTTAAAATTCATTTTGGGATGTACTCAACAAAGTGTGGATGTTAACAAATGTCTGTGTGAATCTGTTGTCCAGTGTTCATGTATATGTATGGAATCAAGTGACGCATAGCTTGTAATGTGATGGAAAATCATCTGTCAGCTGCTTTTGATCCTATATAGTGGTCCAGCGAATGCTACTGATAAGGAATAACTGGAGTGGGAAGGGAATACCTGGGCAATAGATACACAGCTGCGTGCAGTCAGTCCTCACACTCGTAACCTCACTGAAGAGAGAGCATGCAGAAAAGATCGCTCTGTGACAGAGCGGTGGAGAAAGCTGCTCTGCTGTGCACTGTGCTGTCTCACTTCAAACGCTCTGAATTACCGTAATGCCTGAGCGCCACAGCCACAGGCGATGACTTAGCTGTGTTTGGCGTTGTTCAGAAGTGCAACCCCTCTAAAAATAAAACCCTTGTCAATTGCTGTAAGAAAGTAGTTAATCTGAGCAAACGCACTGGGCCTTACAGTTCTTTTATCTTTTTGTACTTTGTCTTTGCTCAGGCTGCTCTTTAAGACAGGCTTTTGACACGTGAGGGAATGCGGTCATGCTTCAAGTGTCTTTTGTCCCCTCAGTGTATGAGACAGCACTGTGTTGTATCGAGGGACAGGGTATGTCAGGAGCGTCCCATTACGTGGTGAGGGATCATCTGGGGCCATCGACCGCAGCTGGCAAGCGCGCTTTCCTGCCGAACAGCGCCGCGGCTTCCCCCTTGCCCGTGACTCCACATGCCTGAGCGCGCAGCTTGTCGGCAGGGCCAGCGCCGGCCAGCCGACCAGCTGCATCGGGCACGTGGGGTGCCGGGGGGGCTGAGGCGGCGGCGCTGTGCTGTAGGAGGTTGGGGTCATGAGGCAGGAGACAATCCAGTGATTCATCCCCCTTTGCGTGAGAGCCGCCTGTTCTGTGCGTGGATGTTTCTGGTATGGCAGAGACCTCTGCATGCCTTCGTTGCCTCCAGGAGGATGTAACGGCGTCAAACACGGTGCGAAGAAGGGCAACAGTGGTGATCAAGGAGATAGAGCAGATGCCATTTGGGGGAGTCTAAAACGCCTGGGGCTTTTTGGTGTGGAGGGGAGAAGGGTGCTGGAGGAATAATGAAAGTTTACAAAATTGGGAAGTCAGTGGATAAGCTGAAAACAGAGCTGTTGTTTGCCAGCACCCGCCATATGAGAGCTGGGGGACACCCAGTGAAACTTGGAGGGGGTGGCTTTAAAACAAGTGCTTTCCTACACAGCAGGCAGTGAGCTTCAGGAGCCTGCTGCCACTGGGCAAAGAGGCTGTATCAGCAGGCTCAAAAACAGTCTCATGTTAAGCGAGATGAACAAACTGAGGGCTGACACGTCATAAATGTACAAAGCAGTAAAAGGCTGGGCAGGAGGTACCCTCCGGCACCCCCCAACAGGGATCGCAGTTGCTGGAGTGAGCGCAGGACCCACAGAAGGGCTCCTCTGCCCGCCTCCCCTACCCCTTCCTGTGGCCACTGTCAGAGGCAGGTACTGAATTAGAAAGACCCCTCAGCCAGACCCCCCTTAAAGCATATCTCATGTTCCTAATTTTCACTTTACACCAGATGGGATGGCATTTTCTAGTGATGTCATAGAACCTTAAAACAACCTAACAGTTTTACAATAACCACAGTGTTTGTGGCACAGAGAAGAGGGCACTTTGTAAAATTCCCATGAAGTGAGAGTTTCATGTGCTTCCATGAGCATCTTCCACTGCAAAGTGTCACTGTTGTCCTCTAGGGCCTGAACTTCAGTGACATTCCTTAGAGGCACCATCTGCTGTGGCTCTGGGTGGGATTTAAGCACTTTAAAAGACTTGGTTCACCCACCACACAAAATGTAAGTGCACACTTGCTGTGGAAGCTTAAGTAGACTGGATCTCACCTGTTCTACTCAAAACAGAAAATCTCAAGTGCAAGACAAGGGAGTAATAGCATAAGCTGTGTTTTCAGATCATACCAATTACTCTGGTGTGCAAGTGAGGAAAACTGGATTGCTTTGTGGAGGAAAAATGGAGGTGGTGAGTTTCCTGCTCATTTACTTGAGATTTTTTTTTTCACTGAATTGGACACCAGATACCTTTTTCCTGGCCACCCCAGTATTGTCAGCCTCTCTGGAACCCCCAGGAGGTATTTGCATTTGATGGGCTGGCAGGAAATGAATAGGCTAAATAGTTGGCCAGCAAGCTGCTGCATTTTTTACTCATCTGCTTGTGGCCTGAGCACCTGAGATCAGAGGCCTTGTAGTACAGGCCTGAGGCTCTTCTGAAAATTTCACGCTGTGGTGTGAAGGAGGGCTTAGAAATCTGACTGTAGGCTTCTATTTTGAAAACATCAGCCTTGGGTGAAAATCAAGAAATCACTATTTGGGTGTTGCTCCTGTCCATAAGCAAGTTCAACCTCAGAGAGAAGCTTTAAACATTTGAATTGTTCCACTGAAGTCACAGGCACAAAAGGAAAGGTGTTGTCAACTAACGAGTTTACAGGTATGTGTTCCTTCTTAGTAATTGTCTGAAGCAGTTTGTAACATTCAAATAGGAGGGTGCATTTTAAAAAAGGAAAAGAATTTATAAGTTACTTCTTAGTCACTATAACACACATGCTCACATACTTTTTTATACAGTCTCATCTTGATTGAGCCCAGTAATAACTCCACTGAGTCCTTTTCTCCAGTGCCTTCATGAAAGCTATTTTGCCTGTAAAAATGATTAATATGTATTAGCACTAAAACTTAAAACCCTTTTGTTTTTTTCTAGACCGTGGTCCCTTTTATTTTTCTTCTGGTATTTGCTAGCCCTGTTTACTCGTGAGCTAAACCTGTACAAGATGCTGGCTAAGTACTGGCTTTGCCTGTTCGCAGTTGTAACGAGGAAAAGCACTGCTGCTTATTTACCATCCTGGAAGGAAGGAGAGCGCTCTCCTCCACCTCCCTCGCTTCCATGTACTGTACCGTGGGGCCTCACCAGCAGTTCTTGTATTAGTTCTCTGGAATATGTCCTCAAAATACGTAGTAGCAGATTATATCCCACTGCTGCTTCCCCAGTCCTTCACGTCATCTGTTTCTTACTGTTCAATAATCCATCCTCCTCTTCCCTGGTGACACATCTTAAATTTGTCTCTGACAAATTTCATAGCGTAGCTCTGTTTTTTTGTATTACGGTCAGAAGAGAAAGCTTTAAATAGCATCTTCCCCCCGCCACAGGTCCTTCAGAAATTTCTTCCTTCTGACTCAACATTCCATTTTTCAGAGGGTCCATTACTGCCTCCGCTTTGGCCACAGAGGTTTTGCAGCTCTGACAACTCCGTTGTCCTCTCTGGATATTTCCTGTGTGCTTCACTATCAAAAATCTAAATAAAGAGCTTCTGTTAGGAAGTTTTCGCTTACTATTACATTTTTAGCATTTCTTTGACAATTCATATAAACGCCCTGAGTACTGATGCTGTCAAACCGGTGGGCCTGTGCTTTTCATTTCTCCCTTAGTTACAGGTACTGCCTTCCTGTCCTCCAACTATATGGTACAAACCTCATGAACTAGATGAAAATGCATGTTGCTGGACACCTCAATTTCCTGTGCTGCTCTCCAGTGTTTTAGGATGGAAATGAGATGGACCCACCACATTAAAATAAATTATTTGAGTTTTTTGGCCACCTCAGTTGTCTTTTACTTACCCTACTTTGATACCATGGTCAGCGTTATGATCTTTATTGAAAACCGAAGCCCTAGTTTAATTCTTGACACCCCCACCCCCCCCCAATGATTTTTACTGTATCCCATCTTAAATGCTTTTACAATCTTCACAGAATTTCTTGTGGAAAACTTAAGCCCTTAGTGCTAAAAGTTCCTCAGCAGAAAAACACCACAGAAAATAACTGTGCTGCATGGGGTGTGCTGGTCTTTGCTTGGGTATTTCAAGTTGAGCTTCCACTTTACAAAATAAGGAGTATTCAAACAGTATGAACTCACCTTCCACAGTGACATCAGGAGACTCATCTTGCAATGTTACTTTATACAATTTGAGGGAGGAAAGGTGTCTAAAACAATTTAATTTGAATACAAAGGTGAAGACAGCGCTGTATGGAAACACAGGCTCTCCCAAAGCTAGTCTAGTTTGGTCAAATTATTATGGTAGTTCTTACAATGAATGCTGTAAACTGGAGAAGCTAAGGACATGGCCTGCTGGGTTTTTTTAGCCTTTTTTTTTGCTTGCAGTCAATAACAAGTCACTATTTTCTATTGCTCTTCGGCAATATTTGAGTTTATGTGTTCCTATTAGATAGTTGGCTACCTGTTCTTGTTAGTAGTCACCAATACACACTTTTGGAAACCTTCAAAAGGGTAAGATTTTTCAGCAGTTAAATTTCAGAGTTGCACAAAGATTTTAAAGGGCTGAGAGTAAGCCTGGAAATGAATACAATTCTCCGAGATGTGCTGTCCTTTCATACAGACATTCATACAGACAGTATGGGCCCAAAGCAGAGCCCTTTTTTGTTTGATTTGTGGGTACTGATGAGACACGCTTGTACTGTAAATGTGCAGACATAAATCGGCAGGATACACCCTCTGCTTTCATTCGTCTCTGTCTTAGTACTCCTCCTACCCTGTGAGATGGAAGGAGGACAGTGGGCCACCGGTGGGCAGTACGTCTTGACTTCCTATTACCAGCAGGTCTCGTCTCTTTCTTTTGCAAGTGATGGACCGTTTGCACATTTGCTCTTTTGGGGTCTTTCTGGTAGCATTTAGCTGCTTTTTCAAATGTTGCACCCTGCCTAGAACCTTCTGCTGCCTCAGGCAGCAGGAGCGTGTCCTGCTGGGCCTGTGGCAGTTCTCATCTCTTGCGTTCAGATGCCCAGACTCTCGGGGCACTCTGAAGACACGGGTTTCTTCTGCCCTGGAACTCTGTAGCCACAGGGGTGTACAGAAACTCAGCCCAGCACGCTGATGTCTGATGGCATTTTATCAGCAGTAGATTACAGCCAGGGACAACAATCAAGTTGCCAAGCCACTTTGCTTAAAAATAGTATGGCCTGCATGCCGCCATACTGGAGGGTGGGTGTAGCGTGCTTGTGAAGCTATGGGTGAGTCATGTTCAGCTTCCAGTATTGAGTGAGAACCCATCACCTTCCTCAGCAGCTCGGGGGACATCGCAGAATCACCACAGGCGCCTCTCAAGCGCTTTTTGTAGCGTCACATGGAGACTGTCTGGCTCAGATACTTGCCTGGGAAGAAGGGAGATGGCAACGGAGGAGGGAGGGAACAGCCAGAAGAGTCTTTTCTTCCCTGTCATGCCAGATGACCTGTGGATAGATCTGGATAATATTGCTGGTTTGAATGGCAGAAGGGCTCTCGCCTCCTTCATTTGTTTTGGTCTGAAATGCGTTGCCAGGTTGGCCGTATGCCCCTTCTTTGATGGAACTCAAATCTTGAAGCTGCTGCTACCGTTTGTGTTGGTGGTTGGTTGAAGGAGATGTCGGCAGCAGCAGGTGCTGCCTTCTCAGGAAGGATTCAGACCAAGCCTCTTGGAGGTGTTGGGAGATGGAGCAGAATCTCCGAGTGCCAAACCTCTCTGCTTGGCTTGGGCGGGAATGAATCACTGCTCTGCTGCATTGTAGCAAATGCCACAGTGAGGGGCTGACCTGTGTTGCCGAGACCTCCTAGGATTGGAGCAGTTTTTGTAAAATTTGGGTTTGTTGGCTGATAAGAAGGAAAGGCCTGTGGTGTTCTTTGCCTATGGCATGAGCATGCGTGTGAATGAGTGCCTTGGTGTGGAGGAGGCAGAATGAAGGCAGCAGGAAAAATCAGAAATTATGCATACAGTGGAGTCCAGGTGTGACATACAGTTTGCTGTAGGTATGATTTCTTGGTTTTGACATCGGACATACTCGTCTCCTTTGAGGACCTCAAGCAAGCTTGCAATGTGCTGCCCTTCCTAAACAATGATTCTCAGCCTGGTCAAGGTGCTGTGAATGCAGAGTGGGAGAAAAACGAAACAGGGATTAGTCGCTAGCAGGGATAACGAGGTATTTTTCTAATGCTAGTAATATTTCTGTTTGCAGGAGAACTCCGACACATTACCAAGCTGAAACCTTGGAGTCTTTTTGATGTGCTTGTGGAGAAGTATGGTTGGCCTCATGAAGATGCTGCACAGTTTACAGATTTCCTGATCCCCATGCTAGAAATGGTCCCAGAGAAACGTGCTTCAGCTGGAGAATGCCTTAGGCATCCGTGGCTGAATTCTTAGCAGAATCTCTCAGCTGTAAAAAAAGCCAGCAACCACTTTCCAATGCATCGGACCTAAATGGTGACTGTCACAAATTCTTTAGCAGGATCACACGTGAGCTGGCTTCAATCCTCAGACCTTTATTTTGCTTGAGGTACTGTTTGACATTTTGCTTTTTGTGCACTGTGTTCTTGGGGAAGGGTAGTCTTTTTGTCTTCGGCTAGTAGTTTACTCACCCACTTTCTTCAGAAAACACTTAACGTGTCTTTAAGCATTGTTTCTTGTGTTGTGTGGCATTCAGATGTCAGATTTTTGAACAAAGGAAACTTCCCCCCATGTGTTTTGGCAAGTTTTGTAACTATTTATGAAAAAAAAAAATATTTTAGCTGATGCATATTATATAATTTACAAGCGTAAGAAATCTATCAAGTCAGAACTGAGTTACGGCGAGGAATTGTACAATTTTATCTTCCGGCAAAGGGACGTCATTCTTGTATTATAGTGTATGTAAATGCACCCTGTAAATGTTTATTGCCATTTAAATATGGGACTGGGGACTCAACTTCAGAGTAAAGCGACTAAGTTTTAGAGAGCTTTATAGCAAACCAATTGCATGTAGTGGACTTTAAACTGCTTTAAGGAATTGTGTAAACTTTCTATTCTGTAGCAGTTCCCGTTCATTGGATTTTAAACAAAGTGGCTCTGGTTTACAGGATTTCATTCCCCAAACGGCACTTTAAAGGAAGGCTAGACTTCTTTCTAATAAAGTATGCATTATCATTTAGCACTCCCTTTTAGAACTTTTGCCTATTTTAAGTGCTTTTAAGAGAAGAAAAATAGCAATTTCCCTTACAATGTGATAGTGAAGACATGGTACCATATGGTGTTGCCTTTTTATAAGCACTGTAAGTTGTACTATACCTTAAGAAAAAAAAAAAAATTAAAAGTCGAGCATGAGAACCACTCTCTGTGTAGAATTACTGATCTTTTATAATAAAAGTGTGTGCTTGGCATCAGTTAAGGAAGGATATAGCTGCAGATATTTACAGTGCAGTGGGTCAAATAATCCAAGAAGCAAGATCATGCTCATTCCATTCATAGCTTTACATGTTTCTAAAACAAATTGCACTAGCTTTATTCTTTCCCATAACTAGACATACGATTACCTGTTGTAAGTTGCACGCAACAATTACGTGTTTCCTAGGAAAAAAAAAGCTGCATAGGCTGAAGCTTATAGGCAATACAGATTTTAGAATGTACAGTACGGAGGTGTGTTTTGGCCTCTTTTAGAAGTCAGTGGGATGAATGTAAGCTTACTTCTGATCTTCATGTAACTACGGTGCCACTTTTTTCTTGACTTTGTCCATATGAAACTTATTCACATGCCTTTGCAATAACTAGATTGTGAGAAGATAGCCCCATGCTGTAACAATAACCAGTTGTTTGAGGTGCTTGCAGTTGTCTAATTAAAGTGTTTTGTTTTTTCAGACAGTGTGCTGGTCATTGGAATCTTTGCTAGCCATGACTCTAACCGTTTGCTTGCTAGAGGTCTGTGCTGTGGTGGTGGGCGGGGGGGCTGGTCTAGCCTGGCCGAAGGGACAGGCAGGTTTCTGTGTTGATTTATAAAGTATGTCACCTGGTCTAAATCGGAGCATCCTGAAGGGTAATGTGGCATGAGAGGCTGTGTGGAAGTGGTTGCTAGGTGAAACATGACAAACCCCCCAAAAAAGAGGATTTCATGCAAGGTGTTTAACTACTATAAACAAGCGATTACCCCATCCCCAATAGGCTGGTGCAGCCATTCCTCCAAAAAGAAACTGCAAAGCCACCAGAGCCTGACACACACGCACTGGTCGGGAGAAACTCACCCACCTGCCGAGGCCCTGCCAGCAGCCGGGTTTCAGCCTTCACCCTCCAGGCCCCGAGCACCTCACGCAGGAACAGCTTTTCACGGCCCCACGGACGAGGCTGGTGAGAAGGACGATGCCACACTGGACTCCAGAGCTAGAGGTAAAAATTATGTTCGGCTTCACACCTGGCCTAACCAGTCGTAGTGCCTAATTGCTTCAACTAATTGGAAGCTTGTTCTTGAGTACATAGAGGAGACTAGCACTTGAACGAAACGCTGGTTCAAGTGCAAACCTAGCGAGGTGAGTAACCGTACAGTGCCTGTTGCTTGGCCGTGGTGATAGACGGGAACGGGGGGAGCCTCGCACAGTACTGGTCCTGTTGCATGACCCAGCGTCTCAGCTCCTTATGCTGCTCTGAGACCTCACCCCCCTACAGTGTGTATTCTATGCTCTCTTGTACTTGAGATGATGTAATGACCTACTCCATGGAGGGATGGAAAGGGGTCAGGACAACCAGATTGGAACCTTGGGCTGTAGAGGGTGATGCAGGTTTTTTCAAAATCGGTGTCTGAGCAGTCACATAGCGTGGGTTGGGTTTTCTTGCTGTTGTTGATGGCCTAAGCCCATGGTTCCACTCTGTGCTAGTGCAAAATCTAGTGTACTCCGTACAAGGTGTGTTTTCCATAGCCAGCAGCTGTCCAGGAAAGTACTATTCTTACTAATAAAATCTTAAGTAATTAGAGGCAAATTAGAATTTAAAGTAGTGCCAATTTTTTCTACATGTTACAAAGAATTACCGCCTTTTCTCAGTGAGTAGGAACAGCTGCTTCCCATCCTCTTCCATGTCAGGTTTCCTTGCACACTGCTTTTCTTCTCTGGTTCTGAGGTGGAGCCGTGGGGCACAGACAGGCCTGTTCAGGAGCAGAATTTAGAGCAGTCACTACTGAGGTGTAAGTTATGGACTAACTATGCACCCGGCAAGTGCAACACAGCACTGTTATAGCTGCTGCTGTTCAGCAGCAGGAATAAACTACCTCCTTTTTTTAAAAAAACAACAACAAAAAGCAAAAAAAAAACCCCAAAACCAGCTCTACAGAATTGGTAACATTCCATAACCTGTTGTAGCACCACTCACTTGGGTGACCTTTGATGAACGGGAAGTGCTGCAGGGCAGGGTGGGCAGTGATGAGAAAGGCTGCATTAAAAGTAGTTTAGCTTATTTTTAAATGTTCTGGAAAGCCTGACAAGGCTTTGGGCCCCAGGCCCTGCAGAGGGCCTGCAGATCTGCTAGAGGGGGAAAAGGGGAATGTGCTACAGTGTGCAGGTGGGTAGGTGGTCTGTAACAGCTCTGGCACACAGCAGTGCTGGTATGCTAGTACTGCGTAATGCATCACTACCCCCTTAACCTATCCGTAAACTGATGCAGGTTCCTGCTGTCCTTGGAGCGATCTTTCCTCACCTCTAGACCCAGCAGGGAAACACCCCCCCCACCCCACCCTCTACAGCCAGTTCCACCTCTCTGTGCTGCAGCAGGGGACCCGCAGCTGGAACCTGCAGGGATGCAAACAGCCTCATGCTGATGGGGGCAGGGTGTTCATTTTACATGCTTGAGGCCACTTCCCTGAAGACATACCACCCTTTCAGGACAAGTAGTTAAAACTGACATAATTGTGATTTATTAACATGAATTAAAATGCCCAACCAGTGCTGCAATGTGACAGTATATTAAAAAAAAAAATTAAAGATCATATACTGTACTACTTTCACAAAGATCACACTTTTTTTTTTGCAAAAGAGACTTATTATATACAATACTATATCAAATGAAAGAAGCTTTAAGCAATTTTACAAGCAAAAGAAATACAGTATTTACAGCACTCGTCAGAGACATTAGAAACAGTCTATACATTAAATTACAATTTCTGCAAATAACTGATGAAACAAAATGCCATGTCCACACCAAAACTATAAAAATTTGTATTGCATTGTTTTCTATCTCTATGCACACAAAGAACTGTTGACAGAAGAAAATGGAAAAAAAAAATTGTTAGTGCCATCACTTAGCCTGTGTACTTACTTAATTACATATGTATAAAAGTAATATAGAAAACATTCACTAAATGAATTTAACTGCAACAATAAAATTTTAAAGATTATGCAGCATCAAACCTACTGCCAGAAATAACAGCTGGAATGTTCACTTACAAATAAAAAGAAATACCTAATACTGGCTTAACAGCACATTTTCAGGAATTTTAAAAAGCAAAAAAATGGAAAGAATACAATGAAAGAGCACTGGTGTTCGCTTTTATACAAAGTATCATGTACAAGCTTTAAAAAGTACCTTGAACAGGTACATATGAAATATACACAGTTTATATTACAGAACATTTTAAAAATGTTTAGAATTAAAGGGATCCATTTTAATGCCACCCTGAACCATGGTAATTGTTCTGAAAAGTGGGCGGCACCTGTGCTCTGTGAATGGGGATCTGTCCAGGCACCGGCGACGCCTGCTGCGGCCCTTGCACTCCGTGGGGAAGGGTGACAGAGCCAGGGTGAGGGCAGAACCCCGACGCGGTGGGTGTTGCGATACTGTTTGGTCCTTGAGGTTGGATGTGAGGACCCTGACCAGGGAGTGGGCAATGAGGTCCTGTTCCAGCAGGCTGATGTTGAGGTCCAGGTCCTAGCGTCGTGTGATGCGGGGCTTGTGGGGAATAGGAGGACACGCTCGTGTGAGCGTTCGAAGGAAAATGGGGAGGTCCTTGATGAGAGGGGTGGTGTAACCCTTGTGCTGATGCTGGGTGATGGCCCGAGCCGATAACGTTGGCGGGTGGGGGTGGAGGCGGGGGAGGTGCTGAGTTTACAACATGCTGGTGTTGTGCTTGCAAACCTTGGTGTCCGGTCGAAGGATGGGGAGGTTGGTGGTGCGGGAGAGGACCCGGTGGCGGAGGCGGTGGTGGCAAATGGTGACCAGCAGCTTGAGAATGAATGTGCGATCCAGGAGCTACCGCCACGGCGTGAACCGGACCGACGACGTGTGCTACAGAGTGCTGCTGATGAGTACTTTGCTGCTGTACAAGGTGAGGTCCCGGAGCAGGTGGTGGGGGAGGAGGAGGTGGAGCAGCAGACGCCGACGCCTGGTGATGAATACTGGGGTTCTGAGACGGCAAAAAATGCCCTGCAGTTACATGGTGTCCCGGCACCGCTGGCTGACCCGCGGTGCCAGGAAGTGCTTGGTTTGGTCCAGATGAAAACACAGTCTGTTGGGGTATGCTGCCCTTCAGCTGACTGTAGCTCTGAAAGTTTCCAGAGGGCTGCTGGCTTTGATAGTAAGTAGAAGAAGGGGGTGGGGGGGGCGGGGGAGGTGGTGCATTGCTGTTCAAATTTTGTTGGTTAAACTGGCTGTAAGAAGCTGAAGATTGTCCTGAAGTTGTCTGAGTGAACAGGGGTCCGCTGGCCTGCTGCTGATTACCGGGCTGAAGGGTCGGTGCTGCCGGATAGAAGTTTCGGTGCGTTTCCCTCTGGGGCGTTCCAACTTGAGGTGACTGTGGATGATGAGGTCTGTATGGTGATCCCAGCTGCTGCGAGTGAGGCTTTGGTGAAAGGTAACCGTGCTGCACAGGCGCGTGAGGCGTGGAGGACTTGGGAGGATTTTCTACATGAGGCGAAGGGGGGCAATGCAGCTTCAAAGGTGCGGAAGACAACTTCTGTGAAAGTTGCTCAGCAGAACTGCGCAGATGCGATTGAGATGGATGATTTTTTGAAAGTGCTTGGATGTTGTTTGTCAGCTGTTTCTGTTGCAGCTCAGATTTTGGATGATTTGCGCATTCGGCCTCAGGTGCACTAGCTGCAGTTTCCCAGTGCGAATCTGGTTTTGTGGGTGTTTTCCCAAGCAACTGCGTTGAAGCTACAGGACTCGGTGAAGAGGGCTAGAATGAAAAGACAGTCAGTCAGCGTAAAACGTTCAAAATACTCGACTATGCGTGCGTTAGAATGAAAAGAACTTCTCAGAATATTGTTCTCTCCCCTGATGGTGAAAAAAAGTGTTGAGTCACAGGATATATATTTGGTATAAGAAAAACAGCAACAACAGAAAGCTTAAACTTAGGAAGACACTATTTTTAGCAAGTATTTATCAATCACTCTTCAAAGTCAAAGATGAGCAAGTGTATTTTAAAGTAGTAACAGAAATATGATCCATCAGGTTGGTCAGAATCTGTTATTTGTTGAAGTTTTAGATTTCTGAGTCTGAAAGAAATAAAATTTCAGACAGACCATTTACAAAAATAAAGCAGTTTTTGGAGTGATTTAACTTTTTAAAACTGGCATAGTGCCAGCAGACTAAACAGTCCACCCTGAATTACTTCATTTAATACTGTACAGGCAGCTGTTCAACGTCCTTCTCTGTATCAGTGCCTCTACTGACAGTGCCAAGCCCTGGCATGCCAGTTCTTCAGCATTCACCCTGCAGAACTGCAGTGATACTGAATCCACTGATATAATCTCTTCTGTGTCTACAGAATGTGAGATAATATATAAATAGGTACAGCTACTGAGAGAACATAAACCAACTTTTTTGTGTGTATGGACTACCACAAATATTCTTACAAATATTTACTTATGTTGAA
This sequence comes from Buteo buteo, assembly GCF_964188355.1. Classification (NCBI taxonomy): domain Eukaryota; kingdom Metazoa; phylum Chordata; class Aves; order Accipitriformes; family Accipitridae; genus Buteo; species Buteo buteo. The sequence continues at coordinate 14,781,496 of NC_134174.1, read as the reverse complement.
TTATTACACAGATAGATGAACATGTATGTATGTAACCTAAGCAGTAAATCACGAGATTAACTTTAAGATGAATCAGAGATGTATGTACATATTCATATGCATATTATACAAGACAGACGCATGCAAACACAGAGGCACCTGCCTACACTGTGCATTACCTTGCTTGCTTTTGACGGACTCTTGCAAGTCTTTTGTGAAGGATCTGGGGACGGACATTCAGAAGTAGGCTCTGGATTTTCAGGATCAGGTTCTACAAGCATAAAGCAGAAACAAATTATAAAAGTGGGAAAATCAAGTCTTTTGCAAAGATTGCTAAGCACTTTATGTTTGACTTTAAAAGAGCTATTAAAGTTGTTGTAAGAGACTATTCAATACGTCAAGTGTCATACAAGGTCATCTGCTTACTGACCTTCCATAAATTCAGTGAAAGGGACCTTAAGCTGCAACTGGGAAATGAGATTTGAATGAGATGAAGGTGGAGACTGAACATGAGACGGTGAGCATGGGCTACAAGGTGATTCTCCCCCTACAGATGAAGCAGACCCAAACATAATATTAGAATAATTATGGACTACTATCGGGGAACTGGTTAGATTTATCTACCTTCAACATGATAAATCAACTCACCACTGTCCTTGTCTTTCCTATGATCACTGAGAAGTAAAGCTCTCTGATAACTTCGTTCTCTCACTTGTTCCACAGAGGTTGATGCAGTCCTGCACGAGAGAAGCACATTTTAAATTTAAGAGGATGTACTCCCCCAAATTTAGGACAATGTATATGCAAATACTGGGTCACAGAACTTTTACCGTGCATGCAAGAGCCAAATAACTGGTTGCACATAAGGAATGTGACTTGTTAAGTATTTTGTATCTATGTTCTCTCACTTTAAATACACCAATTTCCTGCAACCTTGTTATATTACAAGAACTAACAATTCCTCTTAATGTGGAAACAGCTGTAGTTCTGTGGGTTTTTTTTCTTTTTCTAAACAGTTGAAAAGCCAAAAACTACACTTAAAAAATAAAGGTTGCAGGTGCTGCTTCATATTCTCCATCTGTAGAAAACTGTTTTCTTCCAAAGCTGGAAATAGCCTTTTTTTTTTTTTTTTTTTTAAAGAATTTGCTCTTTCATAGTGGATCCATAGTTTTAAGTACTGCACAACTACAACTCTATCTCTGTTTAAGCTTCTACATTTAACTTGCCAGATAGTGGGTATGAAGCCACAGTTGTATCTTCTCTCTTATAATCAATTACATCTGATAATCACAACCTGATCAAGAAGAACATAAATGACAGCACTGTACAAAACTCAGTTTTTCATTCAGGCAAGAATATACAGTATTATTCTACAATACTGTTGTATTAAAAGAAATTTTGGTACTGTCTCCAGGATTACTGCAAAAACTAACTAATAAATTCTTCCCTGTTTAGCCTGTCTCCACATTCTTGGCTTACAATATAATAACTGGTTTCTGTATAGTGAACTTACAGCCCCTTTTCAGTGAAACTTTGAAGACTGCACTTACATTCTCCCTTCAATTGGCTCTACAAAATCCTTCTATTCTGGAACAGCTGGGGCATCTGAGCAGAAGGATGTTCAACTCCTCAGCCCATGTTCATCCCCAACATTATTAGGCCTTCACTACAGCAAAAAACACAGCTGCCAGGTTTATTTTGTGCTAGTAACGTTTTGGAGACAGCATCACCACAGCTGACCATCGACCAGAAGGCTACCAAAACTGCAGTGGAAAATGTTGTGCAACATTTATAGACTGAAGTCATTCTATCTCATCCCCCCCCCGGATTTTTGGTTGTTGGGAGTATCTGGCATGGCATCTAACAGAGCATGTGGTCTGCACACAGGGGAACCATTTAATGATCATAAACAACGATGCAAGTATCACCACATGCTCTCTACCTGAGCAGAAGGAACTGTTAAGGGAGACTGCGTGCAGCCCTGCAAACTGCACTTAAGCAACAGCAAACACCACAAACACATTCCAGCCAGATCACTGAAAAACAGACTTTCCTAAAGCCTTCTAGAAGCTTTTGCTGATCAATACAGATTATTCTGTTCCACACTTCTTCCCTACAGTACTTTTGAAAAGGTTTTGAGAGTTAAGATGGAAAATACTGTCTTCCACCCACAGACGAAACAGTGGGCTGCTACAAGGACATGAGTGCAGACCCAAGGCCATGCTGAGAATCAGACTCAAATCCCTCACAGCCATTACAGCATCCTCTCCATTGTACTGCTGCTCTCTCCTCCACACACCTTGGCAAACACACACAGCCCAACCTGTGCAATGGTGGAGGGAGCATGCCTACTCAACAATGCCATTTTCTACAGATTTACAACTGTGCTTTACCTACACACTTTTATAATCTACAGAACTAGACAACTTGTTCTGCTCAAACCAATACCTGGTTTGCTCTTAGAAAATAAAAAAGCAAAGCAGAATGAAAATAAATTAACCAGTATCTTACAGATAAATATTCTAATCTTTATGAGGTATGTGCTCTATTTCTGAGGAAAGTGGTAAAACAGCTCTTCGCTATTCTGAAAGAAGGGCTTCCAATCAGTAATCTGCAACTGCACCCTTATCAATGAAAACTAGATTTCAAATAGAAAAGACTTAGAATTAAGTAAATAATTCTTCAGCACTTTAGTCCTCTAGTTTTGTGGCTTACCACTGAACTTCAGGTTCATTCTTCTCACTGGAAGAAGATTCCTTAATTGCACAGTTGTTGCCAATGTCTTCTGGAGCTGCATTATAAACAGTAGTTGGCAGTGGTAAAGGCAGGCTTGCAGCGTTATCAGTTTGCTCCCCATTTTCACCACTGTTGTTATACCCATCATTAGCACCATTGTTACTACTTGTATTTCCTCCACCAGCAGCATGAGGAGATACAGTAACCAGGGGGAAGTTTTCTGTCTTTGAGCCACTTTTTCTAGCTTCTCGTTGTCTCTTACGGTATTCTAGTAAGGATACCTATGGAACAAAAGAAGAAACAAGAAACCACATGAAACATTAGAAGGGAAGTTTACTTGTTTCCTTTCTCACAGTTTCAATTAAATGTATTCTTTCAGTAAGACATACCATTTACTTGGTTCTAAAAGAAAACGGGAATAGATTAATTGATTAATTGAAGATGTTTCACCACATATGCAGTGAATTTAGAGTACTGAGCTACTAATGACTGTGAGGATGATTATGTTTAAAAAAAAAAAATAAAGCTTCTGCCAAGAGAAGGAAGTATGCTTTCTTCCTCAGGGAAGAAGCAGAATATGATGCAGGTCAGCAAAAGGTTCACTGCTCAAGTCATACTGTTGGTTGAAGCTGCAAGGGACTTCACAGTTTCTCCTGGAACTGCAGCATTAGTAAGACTATACTGATACAGTAAAGCTAATTTTAAGAGTTGTCACATCCTGCTCTCAGACTCACATGAAAAACCCACCACGCTTCTGCTTCAACTCTACTGCATATATTGAAGGATTCTCTAAGCTCTTCATACATTTTTCTTAACATACAGAATTCCCAGCTTCAACTTTAATTCTTTTCCCAGTTTATTTTAAATTTCTGTCTTTACTGCACTCTAAGAGACTGATTAAGAACATATTTTAAAGCTAAATTTCAAGTAAAGTTTATTACCAAAACCAATGACACATGAAGGGAAACGTGGTTTGCTACTTTATATATAAAAATATATACTCAATATAATCACTACACAGAAGCTTCCATAGAATAGAAAACAGTTTAAATGTTTACTAAGTTACCATCAGTGAGAAAAATATATTTTCAAGTGTTCTCTCTATGTATCTTCAGGATTTGGAGCAGAAAGCTGAAGTACTGATCTTCAGACCTACTTTATTCAGTAATGACAATAGTTTGGTGGAAATAACATTTAATGTCTTTAAATCTTTTTTATTCTAGTTATCAACAACCTACTCCGAACCATACAGTATCCAAAATAAGAAACTAAAGTGCAATAGTGAAAAAAAATTCACATTTAACTGGCTTAGTCCTCCATAAAAGCAGACATCCATTTCTACACAGAGTGAAAAACCAGGGCAGCTTGCTTTGTTTGCAGTTCTGAGGTTGGGGGTTTTTTTGTTTGCTTTCAAACAGATCTATCCATTAAAGACTCACCTATATGTCAGGTAAGAACAATTAAAAATATTATTCATAAAAGAAAGTTTAGGTTAAGAACTTGCCTTCAAAAGAATTTGTGTTATTTCCACATCACATGACTGGGATCCCTTGAAGAATATTGCTTTAAAGAAATCTTAAATGTTAAGAATGGATGAAATCTGTGCAGTGTGGCCACTATGTACAGGACTGTATTGAAATGGGATGAACTTGTACAATGGTGACAAAAAGTAGAGGAGCAAATGCTTACAGAAATGTTGAAATATGGAAAAAACTCCTTAACAACTGCATAAGGACATTCATGTCTTATGCGATCCTAGGGAAAGGCTTCTATTATTCGCCTACAAAGTTCCTGAATTCTCACGTTCTCCTTAGGTGAGATTTCCCCCCCACCCCGCTTTTTACACGGTAAAAAGTTGCATTTAGAAAGCCTAAATCCCATTCTTTCAGGGGTACAGATACAATTTTCTTTGGCTGTTTCTTCAAACTGAGACTTTTAGACAGGAATCCTGGGTGGGAGGTCAGGAGGAAGCCACACATTTTTTCATCTGGGGATTAGTGTAGCATAAGCCCTCAGCAGTAACGACCTGGAATAATCCTTGTCAACAGAAAGGGGGAGGGTTACTGAAGCACTAAGTGTTGCTGGGATTTGAAAAGAAATTAATTTAACCTTCAGACAAAGAAGAATGTGAAGCTACAGAAATTTTGGCTTCTTTTATATTTTTTTGGCTTTGCCAAAACAGCAGGGCTACAGCAACACACATGGGATCCACAAAATTTTCAGGGTCAGGAGCAGGTAAGAACAGAGATCCTACCAACTTGCTTCAGTTATGCCTCTGTTTGAAGCAAAGTAAACAAAAATCCAATTATGATGGAGAACTTCTGAAGGAAGAATCATGAGCGCTCCCTAGCAGCATGCCCCAAGAACATGGGAGGAGGCGCATACAGGGGGATGTAATGGGACCAAAAAACCAAAACCCCATTGTGCATGCATGTACATACACAGAATATTCCCCCCGGCCCCGATCATTACTTCCATAAAGAAAATAAATCACATCTTTCAAACAAGAAAGATTACTGGTCTGCTATGAAGACAGAACTGGCAAGCTGTTGCATTGAAGACTACTGCCTTCCATGTTTGTCATCCTTTCTGCAAGGAGCAAAGAGAGTCTAACGTGACAGTAAAGTGCAAAGATAGTTATGCAGAAGAACTTCCAATTCTGGTTCAAGTTGCCCATGACCACACAACTTACCTACAAAAACTGTTTCATGAGAGTAGCAAATTTAGATAGTGCTTGTTTTTCACACACAGTGTTTTATAAAGAAAGAATTAAGCCAAGAAAAAGATTTCTTGGAACTCAGGATTTCTGTGTAGTTCTAACAGTGAAACCAAGATACCTTAAGTATATAAAAATCTGAATTTTAAAAGTCTCAGTATCATAAATCTGTTAGTCCAATTTCTTACAGTAATTCATAACTAATGTTCACAGTATATTAGCTCCATGCTAGTAGTATAACAGAATAATGTAATAATTGGTGGCATAAGCAACCATTTTCAAACCTGAAAAACAACTGTTTATAGAGCAATTAATTTAAGACTCATATGAATTAAAAGTGAATTTGTATCTATTACTTCGAAAAAATAAATTCACTAATGGGTGTATGCAGCTTTACTCTTTGGTCTTCATTATTTCCCCTGAATAATCTCTACTACATTGTAGTATCTGAAGATGAGCCATCAGTTGTTTTTTATTATATTATGGTTCTTTCTGTTATAGAAATATCATTAGCAGACTATGTAAGACAGACCAAATGATTCTTAAAATTATAACCTTTTTCTTTTGTGGAGGATTCTGGGGTGTGCAATTTCCATCCATCAAGTTGTCGTTATTGACAGTCCTTCCAAAGCCAGATGCAATTCCATCTTCTGAAGTACAAAAAACAGATGCTTCCATGAACATGCCTCTAGCATCGTCTTGAATCAGGCACTTTGACTCGCTTATTCTGAATCCACCTCCTACCTCCAACTGATGTGAAGGGGTCAAGTCCCTCAAATTAGAATTCATTGAGAAATTTACACCTGTCCTGTCGGGACTTTTTACCCAGGAAGAATAAATTGTGCCCCGTCCACAATGAGCAGTTTCTAATTGGCTGTTTGAATCAGTCCTATCATGTGTGGGGGCTTCCAGGTTTTTATGCAGTGCACTTTGCTCAATTACTTCGAGTCCCAGCTGGAGGTCTGACACAGATTCCATTTCTCCAGTGCACTGCCGTGTGACATCAGTCCTATTCCTTGGACTGGAATATCCAATAGTCTTTATTTCTTGCAGGCCCATTTCTGTCAGGTTGGAATTTCTGAAAGAATTCAGTGCTAGAATCGATGCTCTGTCATATCCCTGCATGAAGAAAAAGCATGTCAACTCTTTTTCCACACTCCAACAAAACTGCAACTGTTCTGACATTCAGTTGTGCCTTTAAGTGGCATTAAAGGCCTTCCACTATGATGAATTTATCTATTTTTAAGAACCAGTTCTACAGCCAGACACTGATTTCTACTATTGCTATGTGTTAGGTAAAAGCATTTTAATAAAATGCACATTAACCAAAGTCAAAATAAACTTTAAATACGCGGTTTTATTTATGACTGGCAGAGGAAGGGGAGGAGCTTCAATGAGAGCAAGTCCCTGGCCAGGAAGTTACAAAGCACTTGCTTCAATTCAACATAAAAGGGGGGAGGAGGGGGAGGAAGCTTTTCTGAGACACTTTCGAATTTTGAAACAGTATTAAAACCAGTATTCTGTAGAGGGGAGAAAAAAAATTCTTAAGTTATATAAACTTCTTTTGTACGTCTTAAAACTGTATTAACCATGAAAAACCTAGCATGTATACATGGCTGGAAGTAGCTTTTCTAAACCAATGTGTTTTAAGGTTTTCATGAATCCTTTTTAAAATATTTGTATTAAAAAGCTGAAGTTCCTAAGTAAACCCCCTCTTTTCAAGTCAGGTAAACATTAAATTATTAAGTTACAATAGTTTAGAAGTAACTGTTAAATTCAGTGGACAGCTATGACTGTATGAAAAATTTTGTGTGTTTCAACATTTGTTAAGATTTTGACCTAAAAACATACACATGTATGTGTTCGACTCCCAGGGGAGAGTATTTGGATCATTCATTTGCATGACTTGCCAGAAGTGAAAGTCTCCATTAGTAAGTACAACCCACTAAGTCTTTTTATTGTTACTTATTTCTACCGATTCCTTTTAGGTGCCAGTGAGTTTACAGCTCAACACCTTCGCGCAAACCGTGTAGTTACAAGAGGAATTCCGAGCCCCACCTCACTGTGGAACATTTCCTCACTGCCCGGTGTAGGGCAGAGGGTCCCTGTGGAAGTTCTTGCATTTCAGAGCCAGGCTGCCCGCCAGCAGCCCAAACGCTGCCTCAGCCCACAGCCGGACACTTCATCCCCCCGGCAGGGAGCAGCCAGCACGATCCAATGGCACCTGCTGCTCCCAACCTAATCCACCCAAACCCATTTATTGCCCTTCTGCTCTGTTCTCTCACTCTGAGCATAATTAGGCTCAACAAAAACAATTAAGAGATGCTGGTAACAACGAGAAATGTTAATTTAAATCTAACTATAGCCTGAAAAGCACAAGCGTTGTTTTTTCTGTTCTTATCTATAAATTGCAGTAGTTACTCCTCTTCATGACAGCCATCAGGAAGGATTTTTAAGTGATAGAGAAGAAGAGGAGAGAGAAACCAGTTTAAAGTGGAAAATGAAATAGGTAAAGTAGAAATATACAGTAATAAGCAAATAAAACCTGTAGGGAAGTTACCCTTTACATTCCAGGAAACTTGCAATGGCAGGTGAAAAGCCTTTACTAAGAACCATGCAGCCATACAGGTGAAATCAAGATACCATTTGCAGTTTTTGGCAAATATCCTTACCTCTTGACTGTAAGCTCGCCTTTTTACTTCTGGGGAACTGTCAGGTGAGGAAATATTCTAAATAAAGGAGAAGAAATTGCAAGTCAATTTCTTTTTTAGCCTGAAGAAATATAAAACACCCCCTTGTAGCAGGAGTACAAATACTGATTTACACCAGAATGTCTAAACACATTCTCTGAACACTCTGAAATTCACTGTAAATCTCACCTCAAAGTGCATGGTATTTCCATGTATACATGGAGTTACAGGAGTAACTGGTGAATATATGGGTTTGTAACCATTTCTACAAGCTTCATCTTCTGTTTTTACCCTAGGAGGAGTAGCAAACAATGATGGCTCGGAGGCAGTGATGTCAGCATGAGTTGGTGTGGCATACGGAGAAGGAGTAGGTGTAGAGGTTTCCGAGAATGCAGACTCCAACAGCTGATACAGTCTTCGTTTTTTTAGTGGTGTGGTTAGATCTGCGTGTTAAAATTAGAAAAAAGCTGTAAGATCTAGATATACTACTTACTTACAGTTGTTTAAGTACTTGATGTAAGGAAATTATGAACTCCACATTAAAAAAATCAGTAAGATTACAAAAATCTCTTAAGGGCAGGCTTTCCAAAAAATGAACTCTTAATAGCCTACAGATGCATCAGTAACTGAAATTTGTGTGCTCCCATGATGGAAAGAACTGTCTGTGTTTCCAGAAAAGGGAAAGTCAACTTCTATGCATTTTTAAGACTGTTCAGCTAAAGTGGAAATTCCAAGTTCAGGACTGTGCACACGAATCATCCGATACGCAACATATCCTTACGGAAGTGTGTTTAGTTTTTAGTATGTTCCCATTTTGTATTATGCCTACAAGATTACACAGCTTTTCCCCTGTGTGCAACAGAGGCCCACTGAATTTAAAAAGAGTTCTGAATATATAGAACAGCATGGAAAACGAATTTATAATCTAACCTCTTAATACTAATAGTCAAAAACATTAGTATTTTGTTGACTGTTAAACTCTATGAGATATAGTGGTTACTTATCTAGTATCAATTATACATTAAAGGGGGAAAAAATCCCAACCACTATGCAATTAAGCATTTCTTTCAAAGAAAGTACCAGGAAACAGTGGAAATACCCCTGGAATTTTCATTAACTGATCACTTCAAAAAACATGGTCCTCCACATTTAAACTACTTCAACATCGCTCTTCTGTACTGTTATTAGTAAAAGCTTCACCTGTTAAGGAACAGCTGTCATTCAGTAATAAAGGACTTTTATTTTCACCATTGATGGCTGGACTTCTAGATCTTTCTTGTGATGGTGAATTAAATCTATCAATCATTGTTGAATTTTCTTCTTCCAAAGCCTGCTTCAACCATCGCTGTAATAAACCAAGTTCAAATCAGTGACTTCACACTTTAATGATAAATGTTTCAAAACATGTTACACATGACAATTGGTTTGCCAAGCAGCTTTTTTCTGCCTGAATTCGTGCTAGCAAATAAAGACTTATTTTTAATTAATACAGTATGGGGAACCATAATGAAGGGAAGCATTACCTTCTTACAAGAGCCAGTAATGTTTTCCACAGGTTCTTTTTTCCTCCTCTTTTCTGAAAGGAATGGTGAAGTAAAACGAATATAGTGCTTTGGAGTTGAATATACATGTGGACTGTAAGTGAGACCTGGTAAAGAATTCAGTTGAGTAGCCAGAACTTCAGGGTCGGTAGTTATGCGTAGAGGCCTTTCTGATAGACTGTCTGTAGGCTTCCCTGTTTTATCACTCTTTTCACTTAACCATTCACTGACCAAGTGCTAAACAGAGAGAGAGAAAAAAATTAGTGTTTTATGAGTGTTTTGATCAGTGGCTTTTAGAATTTTTTTAGTCTAATTATCCACCTAGTCAACTGTTACATAAACCAGAAAACAGCTAGTTTCCAGGCTGCAAGTTTAAGAATACACAGGGCAAGAATGAGGGCAGTTTTAGTGAAATAATGGGGACAGCAGAAGGAATCAGTATAGATTTGCTCTATATAACAAAGTTTTGGGGGTTTTGCTTTTTGGGATTGGGTTTTCTTTTGTAACTAACGTTGAGTTCTTTTTTATTTAATTCTCACTGAACATGCTTATAAAAGTGCCCAGATAACCTGTACTTATTATGTGAATTTACGAATAGAATTTCAAGACAAATTTTAAACTTGTGCCCAAGCTCCTAAACTGAGGGGAAACAGTGTAACATTAATAGAACAAAATTAAGTAAATTCCTCATCAGATTTCCATACTGTCAGGACTGGACTTCTGTCAACGTGTCAGGCAGACACCTTGAACATTCTTCACTATGGTAGTTTATTAAATTACACCACCTTTACTAAGGCACACCTGTCAAAAAAGGGTATTCTTTCCTAGCTAGTTCAGTGTTTTTGAAAAACGTGCCAGTAGATTTTAGTTTCTATTAATAGATAAACTAACCTCCTGAATTTTACAATGGTTCAACAAAGTTAAAGACATCCAAATTAACACACTAAATATTATTAATATGATATTAAGGCTTTAACATAGATTATAATAATAGATTTACTTTTAAACTGCTTGTCTTTTACAAACCTATTTATATTTATCAATTCATTTTTAAAGCAGGACTTTCTCCTCATGTAGGGTACGCTGGGTACAACACGAGACATTTCACAGACATTTATCCTTAAGACTACGAAACTGCAAAAAAGTGCAGTAAAATTCAGACTTCTTGGAGATCTTCCTTCTTTTTGCTATACAATATGCAAAAAAGGAAGACAGATTCTAGTCTACCCTCTGACAAGAATTTAATAGTGATGCAATAAGCAGTTTTTCAGGATGACTCTGGTGCCTTTTGGGGAAAAAAAGAAGATGTTTGGGGATGTCCTGGTTTCGGCTGGGACAGAGTTAATTTTCTTTCTAGTACTGCCCTGGTTTCACCTGGATAGAGTTAATTATCTTCCTAGTAGCTAGTACAGTGCTATGTTGAGTTCGGTATGAGAAGAATGTTGATAACACTGATGTTTTCAGTTGTTGCTAAGCAATGTTTAGACTAAAGTCAAGGATTTTTTCAGCTTCTCATGCCCAGCCACCAAGAAGGCTGGAGGGACACAAGCAGGTGGGAGGGGACACAGCCAGGATAGCTGACCCAAACTGGCCAAAAGGGTACTCCATACCATGTGATGTCATGTCCAGTATATAAACTGGGGGGACTTAGGCTGGGGCGGATCACTGCTTGGGAACTAACTGGGTATCTGTCAGCGAGTGGTAAGCAACTGCACTGTACATCACTTGTTTTGTACATTCCAATTCTTTCATTATTATTGTTATTATTATCATTATTTTCTTCCTTTCTGTCCTATTAAACTGTTCTTATCTCAAGCCACGAGTTTTACTTCCCCCTGCCCCAATTCTCTCTCCCACCCCACTGAGGGGCGGGGGAGTGAGCGAGCAGCTGCATGGTGCTTAGTTGGTGGCTGGGGTTAAACCATGATAGGGGGTTTAAGATAAAACCACCTTGAAATTGTTATTGTTCAATTTGACAAAAGTTTCAACCTTTAACTTCCTCCCCCTTCCCCTGCACTACATAAAATTTTCAGAACTTGCAAAGCACGCTGAGAAAAAGTCACTTTTTAACGCAGTCTGTAGAATTTTAAAGCAGAAAATTTTACTGATTTACTCACACTTGCAGATTTAAGATTTTTTTCAAGTGTCTTTAAATATTGTGACATTTCTTCAAGCCTTTTCCAATGGAGTCCAATAAAAAATTTAAAAACAAAGTACTAAAGAAAGTAAAGCATCTCCCCTCCAAACACGCACATAAATTTTGAGTCTTAAATCCATTCACTTCAGAACAGACATCTCAAAAATACTAGAAGTTAATGATTTCCTTTCAGGTATTCTGTTTGCTACCATTAAAATACCTTCTAAAGCATATGATGAACAAAGGAAGGAAAGGCAACTTTTATTTCCTTTTTTTCCTTTTAAATTAACAGCTTTAATTATGTTTTGGTTATTATTTCAGCCTACTTAGAAAGTACTTCCCTGAGAAAACATTTGTTCCAAAATTGTTCTGAAAGATAGTCACTTAAAATCCAAAATAACTTCTACCAATGGATATTATACATAACTTTTTTAATCTCTTAATTTATTACCAGCGAGTGGCTATATAATGGTGATTTTTAAAGAAATGAGTCAACATTTTTTAAAAACTCTCTACATAGTTGCATACTGATGCAGCAGTCTATGATTTTTTATATTTTTTTTTTTAGACTCAGTTAAAGGCCATACTCTTCTGCCCATCCCTTAACAGACATACCTTCTTTGTTTTAGGATACTTAGTAGGGCATTTATTAAGTGCTGGAGCTTCTGTTTCAGTAACCATTTCTGTAACAACAGTTTCTGTTTCTGGCTCAGCTACCAGTGCAGCATTCTCAGTTTCATTATGCTGTGAAGTTACTTCCACGTCAGGAGAAGATGGCTGGATGTCTGAACACATGCTGACAGTTCTGTGTCGTCTACGTTGTTGTCCAATATGAGTTCTACTCCGTGAGAAGCTTTTTCTCTGTTTAGCTCTATTAACTTTAGCTGGGGTAGGCTTGGTGGCAGTTTCTTCTTTTGCTGGTTCCTGGTACAAAAGAAAAGTCTAGTAAACAGATCCCACACACACGTATCTTTCTTACAACAAAATGTCAGTTCCCCCTTCCTTTACAGGTCCAAAAAGCCTCTATCTCATTTTTGTTGTTAGAACTAAAATACTTCAGAGATAATATTTCTATCCTTCTTCAAGGAAAACTACAAGATTTCCTGTATTCTCCTCCCAAGCACCTGCTATATCATTGGCAGAGTATTTACACACACCAGTCACTGGTCAGATCACCACAGATTTGTGTAAGAACTGCCATGCCACATTCATTCATACATAAGCTAGAAATCAGCTGCTTACATCATGATGCCTTTCAGTCCAATATTCTTTTTATAATGTATAGTTTACTAAGTGTTTAGCATTGTCACAAAAGGTACTTAACAGCATGCTAACAAAAATTACCCAGGGAAACAACCCGAACTGAGAATCTGTAGGAGTATTTGCAAGGCAAGAAGCATACTAGCATCCAGCAACAACAGAGTAAAAAATTGTTTATGAAATATTAAGTATCATCTGCAAGAACTCAGAACAAACTATGCCTTAATAATTCCTTTCCTTTAAAAGAAAAGAAGGGATTATAATCTGTTCCTGAATAACCCAATGAAGCAGCAAGTTGTTCTCCACTGGTTATAGAGGGTGCCTAAGAAAAGCCACCTCCTGTGGCTGAAGTCAGCATCGGTAAACACCTCCTATCCTGAACTTTGAAGAGAGACTGAATAATACAGCTAGTGTGTGTTCGCACATTTGCATAAACTAATGTAACTGAAATTCCTCATAAACAAATTCTACACATTTTCTTGAAAAAAAAAAATCAGGAGCTAACATAATATAATGTCAAAGAACAATATGGATTTTGGTCAAATATATTCCAGTTCAGAGGAAAAAAAAAATGTTCATACATCTTAAAGTGCAGCTTGACATCCAAATCGATAAAATGTGCCATGTTAAAAGCCAGCTTTAAAATAAAGTCCCAGGTTAACTACCTGAATAAATTCAGCATCATTGAGAATCTGTGCTTCCTTGCATTCTGATTTAACTTCAGTTTTTGCTGTGCTGATTCTTTCCAAAGCCTGTTCTCTTCTTTTTTCTCTTTTTTCTAGTCTGGCAAAAGCTTGCAGGATAGCTTCCATTTTCCGTTCTTCTCTTGTCTGATGGATTTAATAATAATCATGATCAAGTTTCAGTCACAATCTTTCGCATATGTAAATACTTAAGTAAATACTTTTTTTTTCCCCAAGTACTTCAGAACATGTTCAGTGTATGTCCACATGGAGATCAATTTCAGCAGAAGCTCACAGGGAAGGGGGATGTTACAATGACTGCAATTATTACAGACTTCTGAAGAAAGGCTTGCATTCATACCAACCCTGACAAACAAGAAGAGAGTCCTGCTTTGGATTTAAGAACTTGCTAAAAATAGTGATTTACTAGTAAATCACTGGCCTATAAGCATAAAAAGAATACATAGCTCTGACCCACTTGCATAGTATTTAAAAACAATGAAACACTAATGACCAGAAAGATATAAAAAACTAAGACACGTATGAAACAGAACCAGAAAGCTCCATTAGCCTCTAACCCAGTTTTCCAAGTGTCACAAAATGTATCAAAACATACAATCAACATCCAAGAATCACTATTTCAAAATAAGGTAACATTAGGTCACACAGAAGCTAGATTTTCTGTCTATCCATAATTCAGGTCCTAGTGCTGTACAGAGGCAGATCCCTTCATCTGGACAGAACTCTGCTTAAGACAATATAGAGGTGGCAGAATTCAAGGCTTCTATTACTTTTTAAAAAAAAAAAAAAATGCCTGCAGCTCAACAGTGCATTGATAGCAACAATGTGTTTATATCAAAAAAGAATACCTGCAAATATATTGCTCATATAAGCAAATGAGGAACCCAATTCTGTTTTGCCACTGAACTTGCCCCTGCTTGGTAAAATACAGACCAACTTGCAGTTATTTGCAATCCTCAGAATGGAGCTAGAGTAATAATTACATCTTTAACTACTATAGCAACTCTGCTGTAACTAAGTTTCACAGAGAGCATTGCTTTAGGAAAAATATAAATCTAAAATGCACCCCCCCCCCCCCCCGCAAAGCCAGCACATCCTCTACCAATACATCTAACAGTGTTTGATGAGAATCATTTCTCAAAAGCATCACAAGACACTGTTGTATGTTAATATTAGAGCTCACACTGTCATTCTTCAGATTTCCTATTAAAATATACATTTTACTTGAGCAGATTTTGCTTTCTGATGTCCAATAAACACAAGTTTCATCAATTTTGCTAATGACAGAGTTGTAGGAAACACTGACCAAAAGGAATGTATACCCCATCCCCCCCCACCCCCTTTTTTTTTTTTAAGGTCTGGGCAAACGCAGACAGTTTCGGTGCTACCTTGAACTCCACTTATCAGAAGTTCTGTGAGCACAAACAATAAAATGAAAGTTTCAAATATTAGTATTTCCATATACAACTTGGCCAAGATTTTGATTTAACCAGTAATTTCAAGTATCTCACATTTTGAATGCCTAACAAAAAAAGCACATTTTAAAATGCCAGTTTTCGTAACACTGTTCTACCAACCTCTAAAAATTAGGATTTCTGAGCCTTTACAAGTTGGGAACTCAAAAAAATAATTAGGCAAAAATCCTGACTCCTAGTACTATCTATAAAAATGGCCGTTACAAATAACAAGCAATAATAAAGAGTGAAGAAAGTAAAAACCTAATGATTTCTACAATGTCTTTTTTTGAAGGCAATAAAAAATTATATACATTTGAAGATAAAAGCAGGTTTTTGTCAGAAAGCAATGATCAAGCTAGATGAAATGCTCTCAAATAGCAAGCCTTGCATTTTAAGTTGAAGTTCATGTAAGGATCTGACATCACATGTACTCCGAGTCTACAAGGCTACAAAAAAGGCAGCAATTAGCATGGGAAGAACAGACATCACTAAGCCTTAGTGACAACTTTAGGCAGCTACTTGCTTCCCAACTTACCATCTTCCTTTTCCTTTCTGCAATCTGCTCCTCTGATTCCATTTCTACTTCATTGCTAATGGGAGTTTTTTCTTCTATATCATCAATAAAATCTGGCTCCTGAAAGATGGAAATGAGTGTTTTACAGAAACTCTACTACTCTTTCAAACTAGGGAAAAGTTACACAGAACTAAGAATCCTCAGATCACTACATCAAAAGTAACCAAGCCAATAAATCAAGACAAACAAACCTGTAAGTATAATCACTGGACTAGATCTTTTCTATTCTGAGCTTAGACACATCTGCATCTTTTTTCTTTAGCATACTGATCTTATTTAAATTCTGGGGTTCCATCCACACTCCCCCACCCCACCACCCAAAAAAAAAAATAATCAGAATTAAACTTCCAAACCAGCAGAAACTTTTGGGCACTAACACTGACCACTGATCTAGCCACTCTTTATAATCAGTTAAAGAATTAGGAGCTTTACATTACACACCCATTAAAAAAACCCAAACAACAACAACAAAAAGCATTAGTTTTAGTGAAATAGAATGAGTGTCAAAGGAGATGTTAACAATTACATAGATGTTCTTCTCAGCCCGAAAGTGTATTCTATTAAAGTCACATTTTCCATTTAAACTCTCACTATAGAATCTAGTAACAGTGCCATACCATAAGGAAACACAAGAGTTAGCTAATAATGGTTTTCTGTTTTGAGAAAACAAACAGAAAGAAGCCCCACTACACAACACCCCCCCGCCAAACAAAAAACCCCCAACCATGAAACAGTAACTTTGAAAAGAGTTACGTGTTCACTAGTCCTATATGCAATTTCACTTTTACATAAAGGACTAAACAAAGTTTTTTTAACATTTGTCTTAAAAGTACATTTACATTTTCCCATCTGTTTTCTTTACCTTAGCATTATATATCTCACCCCAGGAAAAAAGCTATTAATTGACTGGCTTCTATGTTTAGATACATGTTTTAACAGTTTTATTCTCACAACTCCAACTTAAAACAGAGTTCAGTTTTGAAAAACAATGCTAGTTCTCCTGTGACTGTTCTATATAAACACTGTATATTACATTAAAAGCTCAGGAGAAGTTTCCAAATACCAGTTATCACTTGTTAAAACCAAAACACAAAACAAACAAACAAAAAAAACCAAAACACAAAACCAAAAAAGAAAAATTACTTAAGATGAGAAAGTCTAAATGTTGCCTCTCGGGAGATCATAATATGTAACAGTCACATGTCATGCCTTCTGGACTTCCAAGCAGTTTTAAGCTATTTAGCTACTAAAGCCCCAGAACAATTTGATCATTTTATGAAAACTGGAGTCAGTATGCTCATTTTTACCTTATTCCTTCACTCCTAAGTGATGTTAAAAGAACTAGGAAATGGCTCCCTCCCGGACCAACTCCTTTTTCTCTGCCCCTACATCATCATCAAAAACCATCTGTACTGGTTTTGGCTGGGATAGAGTTAATTTTCTTCATAGTAGCTAGTATGGGACTATATTTTGAATTTTGTGTTGAAAAAAGCATTGATAACACTAGGATGTTTCCCTCAGTGCTGAGCAGTGCTTACTCAGAGCCAAGGCCTTTTCTGCTTCTCACCTCACCCCACCAGCGAGTAGGCGGGGGGGGGGGGGGGGGGGGGGAAGGGGGGGGGCCATAAGAAGTTGGGAGGGGACACAGCTGAGACAGCTGAACCCAACTGACCCAAGGAATATTCCAGACCATATGACGCCATACGCAGCATATAAAGCTGGGGGAAGAAGAAGGAAACGGGGGAAATTCAGAGTAATGGCCTTTGTCTTCCCAAGTAACCATTACATGGGATGGAGCCCTGCTTTCCTGGAGATGGCTGAACACCTGCCTGCCAATGGAAAGTGGGGAATGAATTCCTTGTTTTGCTTTGCTTGTGTGCGTGGCTTTTGCTTTACCTACTAAACTGTCTTTATCTCAACCCACGAGTTTTTCTCACTTCTACTCTTCTGATTCTCTTACCCATCCCACCACTGCAGGGAGCAAGCAAGCAGCTGTGCAGTGCTTAGTTGCCAGTTGGGGTTAAACCACAACACCATCATATAAGGAAAAAAGGAAAAACAAACAAAAACAAACCCCAACTCCCCAAAGAAAGAAAAGATGGACAGTTACTAAGGTAACCATCTGCTCATGTTAAATATTTACCTTTAATAGCTACTCTGCAAAATTAATAATTAGTCTCACAGATCATTCCCACTAGTTCTTTAAACTGACATATTAAAAGAAAGACTAATTTAAAATTGACTACCGTGGTATATTACCAGGTAGCTTTACCATACTATCCACCTATTATCCAGTATTTAGCTTCAAAACATTCCTTCCTCCTCCTGAGTCCCCAAACTCTATAGAAAAGAGCTGCAGAGCTCTATTAAACACAGAGCTGCAGACAACACTTAATATTCTGGGTTGAAGGTTTATTTGTTATAGAAGCAGGGCTAGTCATGCTCCTGAGTAACACATCCAACTAACTGAACGACACTTCAGGATGGACTGGGAGCTCCTGAAAGCATGGCATGAGGCTTTCACATTAGAGATCCACAAAGAAATTCAGAGGAAAAATGTATAGTTAAAACTGGTATGGGAACCAACATATCTTTAAATACAATCAAATATTTAGGAAAACTGAGAATAGTATAAAAAATTCTAAACAGCTTATCCATCATTATGATTTTTGATAAATCTCCCTACCTCTTTTCAGTGACTTGTTAAAATTCCGTTAGTAACTACAAAAAGAGACTATTTGGTTTATAAGCTTTTCTTTCTGATCATCTTTGTGTCAATACCTGATTATTAGAAATGGACAGCCTGAGGGGAGAGAGCTTCCTCTGTTTATTATCTGCAATTTTCATTTTGGTGGCTGCTCCTTCACAGTCCAATGTGATGTTCTGATTTTGAGTCTCCTTTTCTCTTGAAACATCTTTCTCTTTCTTTCCCTTTTTCCTTCTGGTTTCATACCCAGTATTGATGTTTTCTGTAGGCTCAGAACGTCTGAGAACGGGACATTCAGGATTTTCTTTGAGGCAAGCACAATCCACTTTGTATTTACTGAAATTAAATGCACGAAGGCATATTTTGGTTAGGCTGTACAGCAGTAAGACTTTTCAATACTGAATTACACAAGCTAATACATTCACAATAAACATCTGCTATGATGCAAACCAACCATATTAAAAGCAGTTGACTCAAGTTTTCACCAAGATATACAATACTGCTGTAATTCAAATCTCATCTACCTGTTAACAATTTGTGGCTTTTTGCCACATGGATTTCCTTTAAAGTCAAGGTTAGAATTTGCTTAAAAGGTGGAAGACATCTAAAACCCAAATATATCCCAGGTAGAAATATAACCACGACATTAAGGAAATTAACAGATGCATGGAATGCAGAGAATTCTTGCTTTATACAAAGACAGTAGACATAATTTACAGAACAAGCACACTGGAAAGAACTCAAGAGTCACTTTGTACAATTTTAAGTTCCACTTGGATGCACAGGAACTGTTACTGAAACACATTCAACTTGCACAGGCTGTCAGCTGCAGGTACTGAACACAACTACTACATACTTCTAAATGGTTAAATAACAAAACCCAAAAACCCTATCAACCAGGCAATTTCTCAGGTTGTCTTAATGCGAGGGACGTAAGAGTATGTCTACAACACTTAACAGTGCAAAGTATCTTTAGCTAGTGTCCTGGTTTTGGTTGGGATAGAGTTAATTTTCTTCTTAGTAGCTGGTACAGTGTGTTCTGGCTTTAGTGAGAATGATGTTGATAAACTTATGTTTTAGTTGTTGGTAATTTTAAGTTAAGGATTTTTCAGTTTCCCATGCTTTGCCAGCAAACAGGTGCACAAGAAGCTGGGAGGAAGCATGGCCAGGCCAGCTGACCTGAACTACCCAAACGGATAGTCCATACCATAGGACGCCACGCTCAGTATATGAACTGGGGGGAGTTGGCTGGGTGGGGTGGATCGCTGCTCAGGCATCCGTCAGTGGGTGATAAGCAATTGCATTGTGCATCACTTGTCTTGTCTTGGGTTTGGAATTTTTTTAAATTATTATTAGTTTTATTCCTTTTCATTCCTATTATTATTGTATTTTATTATTGTTAGTATATTTTATTTTACTTTAGTTATCAAATTGTTCTTATCTCAACCCACAAGGTTTACTACTTTCCCCGATTCTCCTCCCCATCCCACTGGGAGTGTGGCGAGTGAGTGAGTGGCTGCGTAGTGCCTAGCTGCTGGCTGGGCTTAAACCGTGACAGCTAATCTGAACCCAAGTTGATTAATACAGGTAGTACTCTATGGACGTAACTAGCTCAGGTCCAAAGTAGTGAAGGCATGTCTGCACTGCACCACACCCAAGCTGACTTGCAAGCTGACCACTGAAAAGTGTTATTACCTTGGTGTAGCAAAATGCGAAACAGTTGGACTGTTTCTGGATCCCATCAAGTGCACATAAATAGGCTCTTCAATACTTCAGTTTCCAAGGTTAGTATTAGCCTAGGTGTTCCTGCACAATGTACCTATACCCTAGAACATTTCCTACTAGCCAAGAGAAATCATTACTAGATTATATCACTCAAAGGCCTTATTTTGCCATCAGATTTCAAAGAGGTGTTTGAATAACAATTCCTACATATGTGAATGGAACTTAACCAATTATTTCTTTTAGCATTTCAAAACAATGCTTACAGATAATGGCAACAGTTTATTAGAGCTTCCCCAATTCATCAAAGGAAGAGCAATTACATTCAGGAAAATCTGTAATAGGTTATAGAATCTGAGGCACTAAGCATTCAGTGTATTTGAACATTCTTAATCACGCATTAAACAAACGCCATTTATAACTAAATTCCACAGACACCGTCTTCCTGAAGTTACGCTACAGAGGCACTCTGAAATAAATAGGGCATTACCTATTTTTATATTTTCTTCCCTCTACTCTCCCCACACTATGGGACACCTGTATACAATAAATTTTCAAAGTACATCTTTATTCATATTCATCTAAGTTTGTATCTTTTCCACATCACTTATAAGTAACTGCAACATTGCTGAAATTAGGAATAGATATGCAGTAATAAAAACACAGAGCAAACCCTGCCCCCCCCCACACTGTTCATCGTAAATACAGTGTGTTTAAAGAGCCCTGGTGTTATTAAAGCATGCAAGAAAGTAAATGATATAAAAACAACGGCACTCTGAATTGCAACATAACTTAAAAAGCATTACATGTATTTTAGAACAGCATGCTCAAATACTTACCAATTTCCATAATCAAAATCAAATGCTATAGTAATCTCTGCTCCCTTTGGAATGTTATGGATGGAGTAAATATAAAGATGAATTGTTCCATCTTCAATTACATGCCTCACCTATATTCAAGAGAACATTATTATATTATCATGAATTACTCTGGTTTCCCTTTTTTAATTTTTAAATTACCTATAAAGAAATTGTAGGGATCGCTCAAATTATCAGTTGGGAAACTCAAGGAAAAGGGGACTTCTTAGTAAATAAAACCTAATTTAACTTTATGTATATGCTTACCTCCGCATTTGGTGTACATGACCGCCTGATGAATCGAGCTTCATTTCCAAAAGTCCTTGCATCAACACACATTTCTAGCCCATGGAATTTGGAATAAAACAAAACAAATGGGTATGGCCTGAAAAAAGATATAAGAAAAACAGAGTTTTATTGTATTTAAAGATGCTAAATACCACTTATTCTTCACATTAGTTAGCTTTGTAACACGATGTTTGGCACAATACACCAAATTTGTGGATTAATCTGAGAATAACACTT
This sequence comes from Buteo buteo, assembly GCF_964188355.1. Taxonomy (NCBI): domain Eukaryota; kingdom Metazoa; phylum Chordata; class Aves; order Accipitriformes; family Accipitridae; genus Buteo; species Buteo buteo. Next base: position 14,759,891 of record NC_134174.1, on the reverse strand, counting down.
TTATATTTAAGCTTCATGATTCTAACTGGTACATTCTCCAAATGTATTCTCAGAACACCAGAAGTCTGAGATACAGCTCTGAATGTAATTCTACTGCACAGGATCTAACGGGAGGAACAATAACAGGGCAAGCTCTAGACGTTGAAGACACAAGGTTAAGATTCTTCATCTTCAACTTTTTCTTATGGCAGATCCTAAAATGAAACTCAGGTAGAAATTTAGGTGCCTCGTAGAATCATCTGAAAAAATAGAATAAAATAACACCTGCCCATCTCTGCCTAATACCTGCAGTATCACTAGCACCCAACCCTCCTGAAGAAAGGGGGCATCTAAAGCTCATTTTGGGTAAGTATTTAAGTTCTGCTATTACAATTGCCAGGGAACCATTCCACCTTTACTGAGCAAAAGCTCTATGTTCTCTCTCCTCCAACAGGCTTCTTGCAACTTCCCAGGTAGTTGCATCCGTGCAGTTAATGGCAGCACTGAAAATGATCCACAGGAGGAAGGAAGCAGCCACACATTGTTCAGTAACTTAACCCAACTACAGAACTCTGGCAGCAGAATAGTCCCAAGTTAACCTGTGTCCAATTCCATTCTCAGCCTGATGGTCTTAAAATCTATTTCTCTCACAAAAGAGAACATCTTTGCCATTACCTTCTGAATTAGTTTAGGATGGTAGAACCTGCCAATCTCTGGTTTAAGGTGCACAACTACCTAACTGAGAATGCAGGAATCCTATAACCAGGCAAGTACAAGGATATCTGGAAAAGAAGGGGGAGACCGGATTCCAGCTACAATTATTTTTAATCAGACAACAGTAAAATGCAAGACATTGCTGGTAACTAAGACCCACTTGTACTTGAGGCAAGAGTTTGGGAAAACAGCATTTTAACAGTTACCTTATTAAAACATATGGAATAAACAAACCTTTTAAAGAAATATCCATTAGCTTCAAATTGTTCTCTCAGCATGAACTTTCCTCTGTATTCAATAATAAGTGCATCAGGAGGCAAGTCTTTGGCAGCTTTTAAAATTTTCTTGTTTTTTTGCACGTAGCTCTATAAAGACATAAGTTAGTCTATGAAATACCATTTTCTACCATTTTTTCCATTACTATTAACAGCAGATTATACTTTCACAACTACTAAACAATTCTGTATGACCTAAAAACCCCTCCTTTTTGTAAATAAACCTCCAGACTGATTTGATCAAACCGTTCTATTCCCCTACCAATGCAACTAGTTATGAATTTAGATTCAAGGAATGCGTTAGCCCTAGTTCTCCAGTACATGGTTGAAAACCAACATATTCATGTTCTCACAATTCAAGTACTATATCCCTTAGTGCACTTAACTCTCACCACTACTAGGATGAATTGCTGCATTGTTTTGCATAACACTTTCAAAAGGCTTCTATTCCTTCAAACAAAACAAAACATGCAGACATAAAAGGACGTTCATGATTCATTCGAGAAAAAACAGAACAGGAAAATAACAAAATCATAATAAAAGAGAATCCTGAGAGAGTTTCCAAATTTATTTTCATATCTTTAGATGGAAGGATGGCTTTTAATTAAAAACCAATACATACCCTGACAATTAGTGAACTCACACCTTTCGTAACTGTCATCGCCAATCAAAAAGGAAGTAGCCTCTATGTAGGCAAAAGGCTCTGTAAGCAGGGATATTCCTCTAAGGAGGGTGTCCCATATGCCATGATGGTCTTTGAGGAAAAGAAGCAAAGATGCTTCTATTAATCTGCTACAGTAACTACTTCTGGAGATTTCTGCTACAAAATGCTAAGGTCTGTTACATGGCTCTCATTTTAAGCTGATAAGTAACTGATGTTAAGGATAGAAAAAGACATCGCACAATTTCTGCATAAACTAGAAATTACAGGATCACAAGAGTAAAGAAAAAAAAAGGAAAATCAGTATCAGAGTATTACCTACCATCAGAAACATCCTTCATGAATTAGTAAATTAATTTCTATTCTGAGTATCTAAACATCCAGAACACTTACCATACCTTAAGAAAAATGTGGACAATTAACATGTTGATACACACAGCAGAAAAAAAAGATTCCAACTTCAATGCTTCTATCTACTCTAACCACTCCTGATATTCCTCACAGAGCAGAGAAACAGCAGCAAGGTTTACCGTGTCCACCACAAAAGACAGTCTAAGGACAATCCAACGTTCAGGCTCAGACTAACACCTTAGCCATTTTTATGATATGCAAGTGTAAACATAACCAGGGGTGATACAGGATGTATAAAAATCAATTACAAATTCCAAAAAAGCTCTTATGCTTAGATCTGGTGAGACAAGATACAGAAAATGAATGTGAAGTTCGCCCCCCACACACCTTTTTTAAAGGCATCTAAACGGATATCTTTGTCATGGCACAAACCCAGCATGCAGTAACACAACATGGCACTGCTCATTACCTCTACTGGAGGTTTGAAAATCAGATTGCTGGTGCTGACTTCCTTTTTGTCATTTCCATTGCCTAATCTCAGAGCTATTTTTTGTGCCTCCCTCTGGACACCCTCACTGTACTGGTTGTTGTTTGCCTCTTCATAACGATCCATCCATGCCTTGATTTTAGTTTCCCATCCAAAGTTTGAACTGTCAGTAGGATCAATCTCTGGAGCTGAGCCCTAAAAATTGAAGTAAGTGACCAGACATTACAAGGTAAGAAAAAGATAATAAAATAAAAAAAATAAGCCTACAACAAGACACAAAATGAAGGGCAAAGGTATGCCATTGATTTAAGGTTTGTTTTTTTAGGAAGTCCGGTATAAAATTCTGTATTACTTAAAAGCATTGAGTTGAATTCAGTAGCATTACATTTGTCCTTTTAGGAATTGTATAATTTCATAAATACCACCCAAATTCAGGAATACATTCCCCCTTCAACAGGGATGCTAGGTTTTAGTGGGACAACAATGGAGATTGACATTGTTTCCTCCCACAACTGCACTGCATCACAAATCTACAAGTGCAGGAGTTGGAGGGTCAGATCTCCCTGCCTATTCAACTTTTGTGAACATACGCAAAGATGAAGAACTCCAGCTTCCATCCTACAATACACAGATATGATTTTCCCCTTCCAACTTCAAGGGTCATGCTGTATCTTTTACTAAACTTTACTAATCCTACACCTACTACATTAAGGTTGTAACTTTAACGTTACAGGCTTTGCACAGAAAATTTTTCTCCCCTTATCTGTTCCTCACTGAACAATTTTCTTTTGTGGTGCTTCAGATCCTTTCACCTTCTTTAAAAGTGCCACTGTACCTCCAGACCTCACAAGCAGCAGCCAGGCTGCAGCCAACCAATGCTCCTTAAGGACAGCAGCAGCCAACCAACGCTCCCTTTTCTATCCACCTGAGCAGAGACTCTATTAAAACAGCAAGTAGTTCAGCAATTCAATTTACCTGTTTATATTTCTTTTGTGCCTCAAGAGAACCATACGCACAAACAGCATTAAAAAAGGTTTGATGCTAAGAAAACCATGAAAAAACACAATAGACCCTTACAAACACCATATTCAAAAAGCACAAAATACACATTCTCTTCCCCAAATCTGTCTTCACTAATCACAAGTCACATCTTATACATTTGAAATGTAAATCGTGTCCCACTTGTTTTTATATATCCCAAGGATGCATAAACTATGGGAAATACCTAGTTTTCACACCATGCATATTTTTATCTCACAGAAAATTTAGACTGCTATAACACTTAAGTCTTACAAGGCAGACATACCAACACAATTCCTTAAACTATGCCAGCACTAGTGAGTAGAGTCCCACCAGATAAATACATGGAGGTATGACAGAGCAGAACCACTAGTTTAGCTTCAAATGCAATATAGCCATTTCATTCTTTTGCTGCTTAGAGCTACGAAAAGCTGGAGCTACTAACTTCAAATGAGGCATGCACTCAACTTCACTCCCCTGCATAGCACAAACAGGCCTTAATTCCTCCACTGGCTCTTGAAAGCCAAGTATTCTCAGAATAAAAATTCACACTATATTATTTCAGTTAACTTTGCAGGACATAAAGATGTAGGGCTCACACCTTAATTTAAAATTACTATGATGCGTACGTAGTACATTAGTTATCAAGAGTATTTTAGTGCTTAATGTATAGCCCCTATTGCATTCTTAATGCTTCATATTATTTAAGGAATGCACAGTCAAGGTTTCAAACAAAACCCAAACAAAATCACATTACCTTTACTCGTGAAGACTTCCTGGATCCTTCTCGAAATGCCTGAAACAAAATTAGGTATTTATATTCTTTGGAGGAAATACAAAATCTCCTAAGGAATTCAAAATCTATTAACAAATTAACAGCTTTTCAATGTTGGCCATTCCCAGTAAAACACGCAACACGATGACAACAGAACAAACTACATTGAAATATCAAGAAGGCAACAGGTTACATCTCACAAAACGTATTTTAAAAACCAATTCAGCATTCTAAGTGAAGTGCAAACTGGATGTCAGAGCTAGTAGTCCAGGTACCCCTACCTTTTTCCTATATTACATGACAACTCCAGAATTTCAGAATTCAAGACAAAGTAACTGAAAAGTTACTTACAGAACACTCCATGCTTATCAGGTAAACTTGTAAATTGCCCACATCCTTCACACTATTTGTGGAAGGAGAGGAGGGAGAAGCAGGTGTCATAGATGTCCTATAACATTAACTTTTGAAAGAAGTTTGCCATTCTACAATAAGATCTCATTCTTTAAATCATCTCACACAATGTTGGGAAGTAACAGATGAATTTCTGGTAGTAAATTTATATTCAGAACCATTCATTCAAAAGGAAACATTTTATTCAAGATTTCCTAAGAGATATTGATAACTAATTCTGACTTCAAGTTTTAAAGGACAAAATTCTCATCCAAGGCAGTGAAACTGAACTGCAGAAAGGAACTCATTAGTTTAGGAAATTCCATGTACTTTACTTCTTCCCATATATTTTATTTATCTTCACATGTATTATATTGTTTACACCTGTAGCAAAACAGTATAATGTCAATTTCCTGTTTACCAAAGTAGTTTAGTGGCTAACTTTGACAGCACACTTCCACACAATTTCAACTCAAATAAATGGACATGAAGTCACATCAGGACAAGTGACAGCAAACATTTCTGAACTTTAAACAGCCACAACTGAAGACTTTCAGACACAGAATTCTTCTCTGGGTATCCAAACCTTGCTCTGCTCTACTTCTAACTGTATCAAGTTGTCCAGTAAATGCGATTCCTCCTTACAAATTCTGCCTCAATTGTAAAATTGAACTTTCATGGCTAGTACATATTAACTTCAAGGGGGCGGGGAGAAACAGGGAGGACTGTACCATTTACTACAGAGTATTACGTTTCAAGCTAAACCCAGATAGTAAGATATTATTAGTAACAATAGCCTGATTAAAACCAGTGTCTCTTTGTAAGAGATGTCACATAGCTGTAATTTATAACACAGTTATAAAAAGAGAAATTACATTAACTTACTTTTTTACATTTTGCTATGTTCTGTTCTTTCTCTCCACTTTTTTTCCTTTTCTTATCATTGACTTTTGTAACTCTTGTAGGATTTACAGTAATTGCAGTTGGTGCATGTTGAAAAGCAGTATACAGTTCCACAGGAACCTCATCACCACTCTCTGTTGCGCTGGTATCCCCATCTTTAAAACAAAGAACATCCCGTAAACAATCAAATACTGTAGAAAGAACATTCACTAGTTACTTTACATCTGCTTTTAAAAAACAAAAATACATACTGACAAATGCTTCAAGCACTCAAATGCAAAATTCACAAACAGTTGCAACAGCATGAGAATGAATGACCAATGAGAAGCTGGTAATTAACAGATGTTTGTAATGCCAGGTAAGAAAAAGATACCAGATTAATTCCATTCAAAGAATGGAATTATATTATCATATTCCACTATAAGCAAAATTAGAATCAGAACAAAAATGGTAAAAAAATTTATTTGTCAACTCATTACTTATATATATCTTTTACTTGTAATATGGCTTTAGGATTCTCTCAGATGACTGTATTCTAGAGGGGATTAAAATTAATGACTGCTCAGCATTTCTTGTGAAGCCCTATTAATCAGTCATGTGTAAGTCATAATCAACTATTTCAGCTGCAATTTGCAGTGTCAAGTACCTTTTTCAGCTAAATATGTCAATTTAGCCAAAAGCCTTCTCTCCACAAAACTGCCTAACAATAACATTCTGCTACTCAGGGAAGAGAAAAGTGAAGTCTATTTTACTCATTAAAACAAAATCACACACGAACTGACAAGATATTTTTTCTCTGTGCTGTGCACCCGCAGACCTAAAAGCCAAAGCCTGAAATTTAGCATACATCAGCATTTATGTCAGACAAATAAATTTCCTGACCTGAAACAGGATTACCCTAGTTCTGTCAAGATGAAAGGCTGTGAAGTATGGGGAGAACTGGGAAGAGAGATGATGCATATAGATAGGAGACTGCTGTTCACATGCGCTCAAGTACAGACTTCTCAGATTTTAGCAGCTTTTCCAAATACTCTGCCTTCAGTAAATAAACTTCACACTAAGCAAGACTTTTTCTGAAACTGCATAGAAGCAGACTTTACAAATACTTAATATGAGAGCAAAGAAAACATTCCTTCTGAGCTCAGAAGGACATTGCCTTAATCAGTGCACTCAGCAGTCCTAATTCTTGAAACCTTCTTTACTAAATAAAGAACTCCAGCTAGTGGTTACTCCGGATTTCTCTTGCTCACAACATTCCTTAACAGGATTCTTCTGTGTAGAGTAAGCAATCCAATTTTACCACCCGAGTTTCCTTTTGAACAATTTATTAGGTACATAATTATACTTTATATATTAGGAACTGATGACGTTTTCTGAATATTGTTTACATCTCTGCTGGGACTATTTTCTGAACTAGCATTAAAAAAAACACATAGAAATGTCTAATCAAAGAATGAATAGCAGAATAACCAATGGTTGAGAAATGAAAACCTAAGGCCCTCTTGAAATTGTCAATGTTTGTAGTCCATATACTAGTGCCTACAGAATCATTATATCACAGTCAAACACCTCTCCTCACCCCCCCAAAAGCCCACATAACACCGTCTTCCTTAGGGAAGTAAAATTTCAGCATTGTTGTCTACACTGTGCCCTAACTTACTGTAAAGAATAATTACCTCAACAGAACATATAATTACACCAAGTTGTTTTGAGACACTCCTTCCTAACCTACATAACCTGCTTTCACTTTGAAGAGCCTTAGTAAAGCATACTTAAGGGAAGATTTTGCATCTTGGAAGGCAAGATACAAACTCTCCAAATTCCACAAGAAGTTAGGGGCCCAGACTCATTTCCCCATAAGCAGCAAGTGATTTCATCAGCACCAATTTCAAGACCAGACAGCTTGAGGCAATATCGTTGAACAAGCTACACATCTAGATACTGTATCTTTAAAAACAAACAAACCAACCAAAAACCAAACCAAAACATCCCCACCCCACCCCAACAACAAAAAACCAAACACAAACATCCAGGATACAACTGAGTAGGGGCTTAACAAAGGTGCTCGCTCCACCAAATCATAGTAAGCAATCCAATGCACAGTAAGCCACACCAGAACTACACTTTTATACCAGAACAACAAAACCAACACCACCACATACAACCACACGCCCCAGAACAATGGGCTATAAATGTTGCCAGGAAAAAGGTGACGTTGTTATGCATAAAAGTTTAAGACTCTCACCAAATTTCTTATCATGTGAAATGTTCACTTAAAAGCTCTTTCCTTGAGGCAAACCAAGTGATCTACTACTTGCTCCCCACTGTTTAGCTTTGGATGCAATGTGGCTAAACCAGCAACTCTTTAGAAATCTTTACAATAAACCCCATTATACTGTAAAGTATTCTCATATCTAAATGAAAAGCCCTATTATACATAAGCCTAAAGAAAAAAGCCCTATATATATATATATGTATAGTCATCAAAGAACATCCAAATAATGCAATTTTACCTTTAATCAAACACCCGTGACTTATTACTAAGTAAGTTAGAAGTAACATTCTGCTGCTGTTGAAGGCTTAAAACATTGAATAGATACATTCAAACTGATGCCACTTTTGCTTTTCCTACTTGGAAACATCTATGAAAATTGGCTATTTTTACTAATGTCTCATGGTAGACAGTTCATACCCAGAATTACTTTAAGTCTGATTGAACCATGTCATATCAGTCAACATACAAAAAGTGCATTTAGCCAAGCAAATGTATTGGCTAAACAAAAATTAACTAGAGATGAAAGCATACATTCATTTCAAGTTATGTATTATAAATTGCAGTAATTAATATTGCACTTCAACTGAGTCTTGGACTAAACAGGATTAGAATTCATCTTTGTTTTTACTCTGTTTTGATACTTAAGATTTACCATTTAGTATCTTTTCCTACTGAACGCATAGAACAGATTTACAAAAACTGATCATCAGGATTAAGGAGGGCTGAACACCAACTTCAAAGGTAAAAACTGCTTCAACTCCTGCTAAGATTTTGACTCTCTCCTCCCTTAAGTTTATAGTAAACGATCAGATAGTGTGGCTACTATCCTAAGAGATAACGTAAATAGCTCAGACCATCAACATCCCCTATCCTGTATGTAAATTCAAATTCATCCTCACAGTATCATCATACCATTTAGTGAACTCATTAACTCCAAATGAATTATAAACATACTTGTTCTATTATTTTAATAGAATCAGCAAAAATTAATTTTAAATTCTAAAATAAATATTGCACTATCTAGCAGATCAACTGGAACTTCACAAAGTAAGTTTGGTTTTGTTAGAATGAAAACAGACCAAAAAAAAGATTGGGTTTTTTTTTTTTTTTAAGTCATCAATGCCTTTAAGGGACTTAAGGCAGCTTAGCACTGGACAGCAGGAAGTATCAACCGCACCAAGAAGCACTATTAAGCCACACTTCAGAATCTTCTGAAGGCATATGAAATAGGCAGCAGGACCTTATCTACATAGTATTTTCTGAAGAAATCTTAACACACACACACACACACACTTGCACATACCCCAGTACTTCAGAGACATGATTTGAAAGTAAAACATGTTAAGTTTAGGAGGATGACTTCCTCCCAAATTATGACTTTTGTAATAGAGCTTGAAAGTATCACCTGTCAATCACGAAACCCACGACACATTTTGGTAATGGCTGGACAAAACTCCTGACAAGTTAGGCCAGCTGAGTTTTGCAATTCTGTAAGTGGTAGGACACCTGATTTTATAAAATATAGAGACTGAAGTAGGTACTTGCACTACAACCCTCATCTAGTTATCAAAGGAAAAAAAAACCCAACCCAAAACACCGTATAATTGCATTACCTAAGTTTAGCAATTTTTCTTGTTGTCAAAACAAACCCAATAACATACCAATACACAAATCCAAATCTACAGCCAACAAATCAGAATTAGGACTCCCTCTCAAAACCATACTAGATTGGTTTAAATCTCAATTATGTAATTCTTAGACAGGAACATCACCTGCAATAGAACAGTTTTAAGAGATTAGTATGAGGATATGAGTGGTCTATACTATGAAGAAAAAGAAGACAGAGCTGTGAAATAATGTTTCCAATAAGAAAGTAGACTTAGTAACACTTTCATCACAGAAGAAACCTGAACCTTTTCCATCTTATCTTCAGTAGCTTACTCAAAGCAGTCTAGTTCCTATAAAAGCTACATTCATTATTATAAAACTTTAACAATGTTCAAACAGACTGAATTACTCCACAATGATAAGAAAAAAGGCAGCGGTGACAACCTTTAATAAAACATGCGGAACTGCAACACTTCCGATATAATGTTATCTTAGTAATGATAGTCAAGTAAAAGGCATTGATTTATCGAACCTTAGATGCTGAAGGGTAGCTATCAAAATTGCAGGAACCGCATATACACTCTTACATCTATACAGTTGATATACACTTGTTTTACAACCTTTACTAAGGAAAAAATCTTTTAAGCTTCACTCACCTGACATATTTTCCCTTTTCCTTCGTTGCAACAGCACTGCCCTTTCTTTATCTAAACTCCTGAAATTAAAAAATAAATTTTATTCCATTCTTCACACTTACGCATCAATACATCTAAGTATTAAAACAGACCTTTTCACAGTTACCATCTTCCATTCACTATTACAGAACAAACAGTAGACTAGCTGAATGTTTAGGTACTGAGAAAAACATCAGTTGTGCACTGTTCCATTCCATTGAAAGGCAAAGCACATTTAAGTATCCAAATCACTTGAAAACATAATGAAACTTGATAGCTCAGAAGATTGACAGCTGGTCCATGGATTACAGGTAGGCAGGCATTAAACAATTTTTCTGCAGATTGTTCAAAACAATTGTCACAATACAATACAAAACAAAATATTCTGTGACAAAAAGGTCCAAATATTTCTCAGAAATAGAAGAATCATTTATTGGTAATTAAAATGTTCTGAACACGCATGTCTTTTATTCACTGCTTAATTAACAAACCTGCAACGTTAACTAACAGGTAGCATTTTATACTCTACATCACAGACAACTACGATAACAGTCAGGTATAATGTACCTACCACACAGTCAGAACAAAATGCCCTCCTCGTCATGGGATATGACTACCGAGTTTGAGGAGGGACATACAAATACTCATTCCAGAGCATGAAATCCTCAAAGTGAGCACTGCAGCGTATTGGAATGGGGCCATAAAAACAAAAGCCACTGAGAAATACTGGTGGGGCAACTGACCTGAAAACACTGCTGTTAAAGGTTCTCAACATGTGACAGCCATGAAATGAAATACGGAATGGACTGTCTATGCATCAGACAACCTGAGAAAGGATCCATGAATAAATGCTATTTTGGTAAGTGTTCCAAGGGTTTATCCCTGCCGCCTAGTGAGGTGAAACAATGACCACTGTCAATAAGGAAATGGAGACTGCTAAGATCATCTGCATCAGAAATGTAGCTCCTTTAGCATAATCCTGACTATTCTAGTTATGTAGTCTGTGTTTTATCTGTTGGTTGTGCCAGTACCTCCTCATTTTATATTCTCTACTCATTCTAGTTATTTAGAGTTCAAACCAAACTACTCACCTTGGTTGACAACGTTCACACAGGTATATGTCAGGAATATGCTGCCTATCAATCCCCATGCAGTCAATGTGCTGCCAGACACTTTAAAAAAAAAACAGAACAACAAAAAAACACCTTTTAAAGTACAACTCTTAAAATTGTGTGCATAATATGTACACAGAGAGAGAGACAGAGCTTTTTTTTTTTCATCATGATCTTTACTCAGATTGAATACTGCCTAAAACTAGAGCTCAATCACTGTCTTCGCCACCACTCTGCTAGCTGATTTTCTATTCCACTGATCACTGTAATTCCAATCTTGTGGCTGTCTCCCGGTGTCTCTCTGCTTCTTTAGACTCATTTTCCCTCTTGGAAATTTTTCTCTAACACTGGAAATAAAAAATGGTAAATTATCACAACAGAGAAAAAGATAGAGACAAATACCCTCAGCAATAAGACTTATGGTTTACGTAGTAACAGAAGTTTTGTTTTTAAACAAAAGGATTCCATTTCCTTTTGGAAATATATATAATATTTGTATTTTTTATATATATATATATGTATATATGTTTTCATTTACTTCTATGCTTTAATAGAACATCTAAATACATGTTTTTATACACACACACCCCAACTGGTAGCACTGTTGTGCAGCATAGGAAGAGCTTCAACTGCTTCCCAGTCAGGGAAGAGAGGCTGCTTGCTAGACTGAACGCTAACCTAGGACAGTCGTTTATGCTCACACACACATTGCTATAAGGAACTGGGACACAAAAATCATTATCATCTTCCCACTTATGGATTTATCACAAGTCTCTCCAACTTCTCACAGAGAATCTCTTCTTCAACAGAAGCAGACTCTACCTAACTGGTGACTGCCTACAGCTCCACTGCTGAAACAACATCTAAATATGTTTCAAAATAAGGGAAAAGGTTGTCAGAATCAAGGATCATAAAAAATTAATAACAAGCTTGTTACATAAGCAGACAGAATAGTGGAGCTCAAATCAATGTTTTAATTAGCCATAACAATCATTTTAGAAATACAAAACGATCTAATAAATTCAGCACTGTTCGTTAAGTGTACTGAATGTAAAAATACAAGCTAATACTGAGTAAATCCAGAAATATGAGATTTGTCTTCTCTTGTTAAGTGTATCACCTCTAAAAATTTCTAAGCTTGTTTTTCCAAGTCCAAGTATTTAATAGCACCCGCTTATCTTACTATGATCAAGTAGGTGCTTCAGCATGAACACAAAAGTTTAAACATTTAACTTTAGATTCTCCAGTAAGTTACTCCAGTAAGAGTTCTTTTCAGAAAGATCATGCACAAAGAAACCAATATGCAAGAAGTTTCTTTCAGATTATTTGGCATCCTGCAAGTTACCTGATTTACATACACATAGTTTACCAAGATGCTTTATTACTCAGTACATGCAGATTAAGAACCAATCCCTAGGTCTTTATTTCACCATACTAACAAATAACTTGGACAAAATACCAAAATACCTTTTTAGAAGGAAAAAAGATATACCCTAATTAAGCAACAATGCACAAGTAAAGGCATGAACAAAATAATATAAGTAGTCAAGACAGACTGGAATAAAGTATAAAATTCTCACTGGCCTTAACCAACCACCTTGCCTATTAGAAAGCCATACAACCTTCAAACACTGTTTTCATGGAAGGAAATTTCCTATGACTCAACCTAATTAAAACACCATTTAGTTACACTTACCTTCAGTGCCACTTTAAGCAATTTTTACCTTTTTAATTATTTTAATATTCATTACCTGCATTTGTCACAACAGATCATATATCCATCATCATGTGTAAAGCCACAAATGCATCTGGTAATATCAGTTCCATAGCTTCCATCCTCTGACGTACTGATGGTAGTAGCACTGGAGGTTTCATCGAAGTTGGGAGTGGTAAATATGCCTACTTCATTCTTGCTTATAAGCACTGATGGAGGAGGAGAAGCTGGAGGTGTTGGAGGAGGCCGAGCACCATAGTTATGGTCCTAGATTTTTGTTGAAAGACAAGTTATAGCTCTTAAATATTCATACACTGATGGTTATTTAAGCCAAAGAATTCATTTTGTAAAGAACTTCAGAGACTTCTTATTTTTTAGTAACAGTTTAAAATTTTGTTTCTGTCACTGCACATTCTTTTCTCCCTTCTCAAATATGTTTTAGATATAAGTGCACTATGTTCTGTATTCTGCTTCTAATCAACCATCTTTAGTCAACTTAACCAACTCCCAGTAAGATATAAAAATGTAAGCATGAATCAAGAGTTTTTCCAGTTAAGAATAGCAGATTATATAAAATCTATTTCATACAGAATACTTAGCATGAAACTTACCGCATAGGGCAAACCAATGTAACTGTGTGAATGCGAACTGCTGGTATACAACTGGTGCGGATAACTGTTCGATTTTTCAACTACCACAGGGCTAGCTTCTACAGATTCTGGTCTGCAAGGCAAAAGACAGAAGAAGAAGAAAGGCAATTAATATGTAATTTATATTAATAAGTTACAGGTACTTGTTGTACACCTAATTAACTGTCTGCTGATCCTGTTTAAAGAAGCATGGGGGGGATGGGACATACAAACTCCCCCCTCTCTCCCCCAAGAAAAAAAACAAAAGGAAACCCAACCGTCTTTCATTTAAAATGAAGCTTCCAGAGTGGCAGAGGATTTATGCCTCTACTATAGGGTTACAAAATTTTTCCCCAAAAAAGTGCATGCCGAATCACGTGACATAACCTGCAAATCTGGGACAGAAAAGTGTGTTACACACTTTGTCAGGGAGGCATCAGTCTGTATGCCCAAGACCATAGAGCTGTAATAGAAGCTTCAGAAAGGACTTCAGCTTAATTATGGCAGAAGATATAAGCAGTAATTCAGAGAGTTGCAAACCGATAAAGCCCTGCACTACCACCAATCCTACTCAATTCTGCAATGACATCTAGTGGTGGCATTAGTGCACCACCTGCAACCATCCATATGAACCTGTACTCAAGGCAGCAGAGTACTGACTGTTTCTACAAACAGGAATTCTAAAGTAGGGCAAATCTATCTAAAAAAGGCAGTTTATCGATTTATCTTTAAATAGAAAGAAAAAAAAATTACAGAAATTTGCGAGAGAAGGTTCTGTAGTGAAAGGCAGTGCCTTCTTTAATATACAAACTATGGTTTATACACACTAAACCACAACATGAAGGAGAAAGATAGATAAAGGAATACTAAAATAGGAAGATCTTTTTGAGCACGAGAAATTATATCTTCTTTACCTTTCCTCAGAAGTTACGTTCATGTGTGCATGCAAGTATTATATATACACTCTCATGTAGCTTTTTTGTTGCACCATATGATTCAATCACACTAGGACAAACTTCAAACAAACCCAGAGTTACCTAAAGTTTTGAGGGTTTTTGTTTTGTTTTGGGTTGGGGTTTTTTTTGCATTGAAAGGACAGGCAAAATATCAGTATCTAAAACTGAAGTGGCTTTTGACCTGCATCACAAATCAAGCCTCGTTCACTTTTCTAACTTCAGTTTTATTATGTGTGAAGTCTATTTCCCATCACAAGTATCTTAATAATTCCTTGAACTGATTTTTTTAAATAAAGTTGGTATTCCTGAATCTTAAGTTAAAAGGTATCAGTGTTTTTTCTTAGACAGTAAGATATTAAATAGAGGCTTTTTTGTTATGCCATGAAGTGATACTAGTTTGATTTAAAAGGACACCAGCAACTTAGATTTGTTGGCAACATTCTTCTAAGAACATAATTAATCATTAGCTTTCTGAGAACAACACGCAGTATTTTTAAGTCTACTTGAAAGTGTCCTACTAATGTTTTTGTGGCCCATTTCTTCTTATTAGCTTTTCCCCAAGTGATGCTACTACACAATGAAATTGGTTAAAAAGAAACATTAGTTAAAAACACTACTGAGTGAAGACTTTAATTTCTAGAGTCCAAAGACAACACACCCTTTTTTAAACATTTATGTCTGTAACAGTCACCAGCTGCATTTTTTTAAGGTGAGCAAACACATGAGTGCACAAATCATTGGAAGTACTAACATCAGAAATACAACTTCTGACTAGCATAAGACAAAAACCAATTCTGACAACACTTGCCCTTCATTACCTCATAAACCCAGAAAAATCCTCATTTACTCTTACACCACTTATGCACTTGAAAACATTGTTCAGAGTTTGTTGGAATCATCTTCTAGAAGCAGCTCAGAATTTGCCAGGTTCATCAAAGCCATGACAAAACCAGACGAAACTTGGAAAAGCTGTGCCTTTCCAACAGATTTGCCTTTACCTATTCACTGACATAATGCATTTGTGCAGTAATCATATACCATTAATGTCATCCAGTTAACTCTTCTAATGATCTAGCCAATCAAAATGTCAATGAATGAGGCATTGACTATCCATCCATCATGGCTAGGACAGAAATTAACTTACCTTTCTCCAGTTCAAGAGGGCCTTGACAACTGTATTGCTTCTACTGCTATTCTGCAACACTTACTGAATGGGACAAGCAGTAGCACAGTTACTCTTAGCCACTACGCGTTCAATGCTCAACCTAGGTCTTGTTTGCTTCAGTATATGGAAAATACTCAAGTTTTCAGAGCAGGAAGACGCACTGATATGGGAGGTGGGAAATTCAGGTACAACCCACCCTTCAGCAATGCCGCAATTAATTTAGGAGAGTTTCCTTCATTAAAAATAAATATTACCACGACCTGAATACCAGCTACTTCAACATGGGAGCATTCAGTGAAAGATACCAGAATGGCAATGTCCTAAAAAGAGCGGTCATGCGTGTTTAATCAACTGACTACAAGAATTAAAAAGGTATTCTAAATCTCTTGCAAAGTACAAGGCAAGACAATACAGGCTACTCCCTAAATCCAATTCTACCTACTCTAGCAATTTATAAACCACTTAAGAGAACCAAGTTTAATATTTAAAGGCGTAACAGTTGTGGGAAGCAAAAGCATTAAGCTTCCAAAAATAAAATACAGAAAACAAATGCATTTATCCCCAACTGTTTTAATACTCAAAACAGATTCAGAGTACAGGGTTAAAAAGGAAAAAGCACAGCTTTACGTGAGCAAGGAAAGCCAGAAAAAGGGTGGGAGAAATTTCAGTGAGACAAAAAGCAATTAAATCTCCATATTAAAGAAGTTTTAATACAAAATTAGAGCAGAATCAGCTTTCAGCAAAGCTTTTTTCAAATGCTTATCCATCAGGGGGGCCACAGATACTTCTTTAAATTATAACAGATGCCCACCAGAACTTTGAATGTAACTCTTACTGTTCCATTTATCCATTCAAATGCTAGACTGGGGTGGGCAACAGTGTAGAGGAGACTAGGAAATACGGAAAGGAAGTGGTGTAGCATTCACTGAAGCTAGAAATTAATCATCATCCTTTACAGTCAACAGAAAAGTGACATTCATCCCATGAACAGTACAGAATGAGTATCATCTCTCCACAGAACTACATACTACCTTCTAACTTTGGCAGACAGGTCTACCAACACTTTAATATGTCCTTCACCAAATTTCTTGTTGCCACTATTCTGTCCACCACATGCATGACCCTGACCTTAAACAGAAAACACACCCTCTATACTATCATTTGTCCAAAGGTCAAGGCCTTCTTCTCAAATAGGGATCTTGGAATTTGAGAGTTTTGTGAAGGAATGCCTCTTGGTAAAATATGTAGTTGTACAGCCAACTACAGCATGCGGTACCACTTAATTTAAAAATCAATTTAAAAAATTTTTTTTTTGCTCAAGTAGCAGGGCTCAAGTGGCAAGGCACTAGCTATTGTATTATAGACACCCACCCTTATCTCACCATTGGCATTCTTATGGGCATCCCAAAAATCAAGTTTTCAGGAAGAAAAAGGGTAAGCATTCAGATCTGAAAGAACACTGTGAGGTTTTCCTTGCTTGTGTTTTTGAACATAAGCCAGTTCTGTAACAGATTGAGGTACTAAGCTTGTCAGTCTTCTAAGCATACCATATTTTCTAGCTTCACCTCAAACTATTACAGCCTTAGTGTCTAAGGGAGGTATTCATGGTATTTTTAGTTTTCATCAAAACTGAAATGCTTGTATTACAATATAGCATATTTGAAGTTAGACCAAAATCCTGATATTATGCCCTAAAATAAACAAATATTACCACGATAAACTGACCGTGACATTTTGCTAAAATGTCATACATATTTGTTAAGTGTTGCAGTTAGCAATTCAAAACTGTGCAAAATATTCACAAGGAACAAAATAAAAAGCACCACAAAAAAAGCTTCCCCCATGCTCTTGGTCTGCAATGATTTAAGACACTCCTGTATCTTGAAAACAAGAACATAGTTTTTTCTCAAATGAATAAAAAAAGCAAAGATACCCATACTTTTAAAAACCCGTCAAATATTTTTCATTCTGCAAGTGAAACAACTCTCATGTTCTGGGTCATTTCCTACTGTTCATACTCAAAAGTACAATGCAAACTGAAAAATTCTGCATGTTGCCAGCAGATGGCATTAGTAAGAAATTAAATAAGCAACACAGGAGATCAGATAGTTCAGAAAAACTCAATCCCTACAAGCTTATAGTTAACCTGTATTAAGGGAATCAATTATCAACCATTCTAAGCAATAGTCAATTCATCTTTAAGAAATCCCATCTCCCCCACCCCAATCCTTTTAAATACTGTTTTGTTTCTGACCCTGTAATTAAAAAGGGGGGAGTGTTTTTTGACTAACACCCAATATACAATCAGTCTTAGAATTTAGGGCCACCAATCACTTCTATAAAAATGTAGGTATACAAATGGGAAAGAAAATCTCACTAAAAATAAAATTTTCAAAGGCAGGTGGGTATCCAAGCTTTAGGCTATGAAAATTGTAGCTAATAGTAGCTTCCTGAAAACATTTGTCAAAACTCCAAATGAAACCTCTTGCTTCCAAGCATGCTTCAGCAGCATCCATCTGCCATATACCAGTTTGATAGGTCTAATTTTCAAGAGTTCAGGTCTGTCTTCCCTTTGCACCAGCACGCCTCAGCAGTATCTGGCTGAAAGTCAGCTCAGACAAAGGAATGTAAAATATTTTGTATGAAAAACAGGATTTTCTATTTCAAAACACTTCATCTAACCAAACACATCTGATAGGCTTCATTACCTAGACAACAAAGAACTGAGCACTACTTCCCTACCACAGGGTAGGTTCTGCTACCTAAGCATCTCATAGCAGGCCCTACAAGTATAGGCTGGCCCGATACCATCTGTAGGGAAATGGCAAGCTTCCCATTGTCTTAAAATACTTTAAGAAAAAAAAAAAATTTAAAAATCCCTATTTCAACAACAGTTATAGGAGGGTAGGTTTTCATTTATTTAAGACTACAACAATGTTCATAATCTTTTCTCCTGGATATTGACCTCAATACAATGATCCATATACTGTGGTTGTTAGGTTCATTATATAGGCCTTCGCTCTAAAAAACACAGACAGGTATTAAAAAAAAACAGGAGAGCAGTACCATCCATGGCATTTCCCAATGTGTAGCTTATGCTCATGCTCTAACCTAGACTAACGCTCCCTTAAGTCAGGAAGCGCATTCTAAACCTTCAAAAGCGGCTGGCTCTGCTTACTATTACAAGGTCTTTAACAGTAAGAAGTCATACATATTCATCTTTAGTAAGCCTTTTACAAACAAAGGCAAACTATATATGTGTTCTGACTACTATGGCACTACGAAGATCAATCCACCACTGGAGAGCCCACTTAGGTACGAGTAAGATAAGAGACAGACTATTTCACCCAATTTTTTAAGACGTTCAAACCTTTTAGTAAGAGTTGTTCTCCACATAGCTATTTGCTACAATTACTAAAATAATATGTGAAACTATGTAATCACGTGAACTATCCATCTTTTTAATAGGCTTATCCCTTAGTTTGACACATAGGGAAAAATCTCTCAGCACTAAAAGATTGCACTAAGCTAGAAGTTTTTTCTGGGCTCCTTCTACGTAATTAGGCTTGCCATTCCCCCATTCTTGCGTTTGTTCACACTTCAGCAACTGATGAAGCAATACCAGACCTGCCAGTCACAGTGAAGAAATTCCAACTCCTCCCTTTCAGGAAAACCCCAGAACTTGGTCAAAGACAATCTATGACCGCTATCAATACAATCTATATCCAACACGCTATTCTCTGGAAGAAAATGTACAAACAACATGTAAGTCACATAGATGGCAACAGAAAAGGTTTACAACTGTATAAGCAGGTAGGTTAGGGACACACCTTTGTGTCACACTTCTTTTGACAGTGGCATGGCTTTTAAATAGGCTTAAGCCAATCATGTAGCTACACGTTTTTCAGCATAAGTATGGCAGGGATGACAAGAATTAATCTAACTGGTAACAGTCACTTAACATCTGAAGAAAAGCAGTTCCTAACTGGTTCGCTATGCCACAGCATCAAGCAAATAACACACTGTGAACTCTATCTTGTTTATATTGACAACTATATTTATTTATTTTAATTTCAGCATAGCATGCTGCATCTGCAAGGAATGTCAGCAACCTTGGGAACCATGACCTTCTCTAAACATAAAAGAAAACCACAGGAAAATACAATGAAAAGAGCTGCGAGTGGGTGACTCACGTTAAATTTTCTGCACCAAGGAAACTAGTGTTCATGATATGAGAGTTCAACAAAACAACTTAAAAAATTTAATGTGACAAAAAGCTTCAAATCGCAAATTCTTGGTTTTCTTCAGATAAATGGTGCAGAGGTAGAATACCCTCATATATACCTGAAAGCACAGAAAATAAACTTTCCTTTAAAAAGCTGTTGAAGAGTTCTGCTCACAGTGTGTAACTTTCAAAGTTTGGAAGGAAAGCCATTTGCTTCTTAAAAAGAGTAACGTTACTTAGCACACACTCTCAAGCAAAGACTGCGTGTAAGCTATTTAAATTCATGTTATTTATTCAATGCACCTGTTAAATGAAGGACCACTTTATGAAATTTATTTTTGATTTACAAAAGATTTCAAGCATGTATGTAAAGTAAGTCTAATCCATTGTTTCAATATCTAAAACAAGCAAATGGATTTTTGTGGTAACCAAAGATAGGGAAAGTCTTTAACATTGCTACAGAAAGGCTCAGAGAAAGGCAAAGAGTAACAGCACCTCAAGTGGTTAAAAAAACCAAACCAAAACCCAATTTGATATAAATGATGAATTTAACATTTTTTATTAGATCTAAGAACTGAACTGGGGTTTTTTTCCCATATGTATATGCAAAGAAGTATACAAGATTCACTGTGGCTTATACAAACTCTCCTGATCTTCAAAGTTTAGTATCTTTTGACACCCATCTCTTCCCAAAAAACTCACCTGTCATATATTCTACTAATGCAAAAGCAACAGAAAAAAACAGAGGAAAAAAAAATCCAGGTACTATTCTGAAATATACAGAGCTCAACAGGATGATATACCTATGTACACTGGTAAAAGTTGAAAGACCACCTTGGTCTTTTACCTCTCAAAGAACCAAGTTGTCCAAAATGCTATTTCTCCTCTCATAACATTCAATAGCCAGGTCGATACTACACACATGGAAAGATGTTTGACAGCAAAAATCTCCAGTCAGAGATCAACAAGACCCATACTCTAGCCTATCAATACTCTACAGATTCAGATACCACTAAAGGGGAAAAAAAAAACAAACCAAAAACCCCAAACAAAACACCAAACACAAAACTACACATGAAAAAAACCCCACACCCCCACAAAACCCCCCAAACAACCCCCTCCCAAAACAAACCAAAAAACCACAACCCCCCCCCCCCAAAAAAAACTCCAAAGCAAGCCCCCACCCCAAACCCCAGAAATTCACTATGCTTATTTCATGCAAAGGAAGAGTTTCTTGAATTCAGGATTTCATTGGCTCTTTGTAATCCTTTATACACAGTTACTAACTGAAACGAATGATTAACAAGTGAATTTCTACTAGCTTTTCAATATAAAATAACTTCGTGAAGACATGGTATGAGACAATTAAGACAGGCCTTCAACTTTCATAAAGGCACACCCTTGTCTAATTACTGCCACTTTCTTGCAATTTACCACATCAAATGAATTTACCTTTCTAAAATGGGAAATCAAAACTATTTTTTTACATATAGTTAAAAAGAAACAGAAATGACAAAATATTTTAAGCATGAAAAGCAAACCAGGCAACATCTGTACTTCTCAGTCTGATAAGCAAGAAAAATATGCATCTGTAGAACAGTTTAGCTTCTCTCTTTTGCTCTCCCTGACGATGAAAAAACTCACTTAAGAATAAAGTGACAGTTATTAATTTAAGTAATTAAAAATTCAATAAACTAAAGAGACTCCTAAGTCCTCTCTAGCTGAATTCAAAAAGTACTTACTAGGGAAAGAATAATAAAAACAAAAAGATAAGAAAACTTACAACTTATGTTCACATACTTACTCTGAGCCTGCAGCCATTTCCAAATAAGAAGTATCTGCTGTGTCAACCCCCAATGGGATCACTATGCTCATGACGTTCGTTTCTGATAAATTCGATTACTACGGAGTCCTATGCATTGGTATCCAAAACACTGGGGCATGCCAGCCACAGTGCTCATTGCAAACATCTAAGTGCATCCACAAACCCTGTTAAAAAAAAAAAAAAAAAAAAAAAAACAAAACAAGAAAAAGCAGAAGACAGAGTCAATTCATTTTAAAACCAGGCAATTTTACATCATGTATTTAAAAAAAAAAAAAAAAAAAAATCACTTTTATCTGTCACAATGATTTTTTTATTTTACACAAGCAAAAGGAAAACAATCTTCTTTAAAAGTTAACGTCAAATACACTTATTTTAAGACTGTGATGATCTTAAGGCCTGAACTTATATTACAAACCGACAACAATATTACCATTTAAATTGATGATTAAAAAAAAATAATTCATCACATTCAGTGAAGTGACAAAGATTCACTTTACGGCAAACTTACTGAATGTGAAGTACATCTGCTTACTGCTCTGCACTGTCAGAGCCCAGCTGCTGTACCTTTCAATAGAAACCTGGTTACAGAATTTTTCAAGTATTTCTTAGAGAGCATTGTTCACTTCTGCTTTGCACTTTAAAAAAAAAACCAAACAACTTTCAATGTCCACAATACAAACTAAGGATGTCAAAAGAAACAATGTCATAACTTCCATTCAGTATTTTTTTAAAACCAAAATCATTCTAATGATTCACAATAATGATATGAAATAATTTCCATCTCATTGTAATAGATCACCAGCAGAAGATATTATACCCAAGGTGCCACTTTTAGAAGTGATTTTTTTTTAAAGTAGTAAACTAACAAGAATCAGTAGTAGTTTTTAATTGAAGAGAAAAGCTACAATCTGCTTGACTCGCACAAGTGAATACAACAATCCTATCTGTATGCCAGTTACTAGTCTCCCACTCCTCTTACCAAGTAGGGCAGAACACCCAACCAAGTACACGAGAGGAGATGTACATAGCACCTCAGCTATCTCTATTCACAGATTAGTAAACTAATGCATTTTTATAGCCTAATATAGACAAGGTTTTCCACAAGTGACTAGGTAATTGAAGCAAAATACCCCCATCTTCAATCCTTGCATAATGAATAATTGCAAACTCCTTCTAAAATGTCAAAATTGCAAGGACATAGACCACTTTGCAATGAAGCATATACAGTGCCTAATAAATACACTTCTGCCATCTGACAAAATGTAGTGTCTTACTTGAAGTCTACAAAAGCCCAACAGTTTTGAGATCAACATATTTTAAACACGCTCATCCTTGCCAAACACTAGATTGCCAAGAAACAACTAACAAGCCTCTAGTGAAAAATGAGGTACTTATAAAAAGGACTTCAGAAAACCATTGTGGACTTAAATCTGAATTTGCTCCTTTTATTGATAAAGTTGGTATCTTCAGGATGAGGAAGTGGCATCTACAGGACTTCTCTAAGGTACGAACTGGCACCAAGTCTTCTTCAATTTTATCTCACTACTGAAGTCTGGCAATTAACATCAAACATCCTGGCATGCTCTTAAGCGCCTAAACCATCTACAGTTCATTTTCGCACTAGACAGCAGAAGTTGTGTTTTGGTCACAGTACACAAGGCACAAAATACAATGCACTGGAAAGCAATCAGGCCAACTAGCTGTTGGGATATCTTGTTTTATTTAAACACTGAGCATTTTCTTATCACATACCACAAATGTCAAACTGTATCACTAGCTATGCATAAAATTAAGGAAAACACAATGTTTTCAAGAATAAGCAGCAAGAAAAACCTGTTAAACAAAAGCAGGTATAGAATATTTTTAGTAGATGGCATAGGAGAAACCCCAAGCCCCTCTTACAGTTTAAGTGAGCACTCATTCTGCCACCATATAGTTTATTCATAGGGTAGAACCTTGAATGGCCTCATCTACAACTTACAGGAAACATCAGCTTACCATTTAGTTCTCTTCTTCTGAAAAAGTAAAAAATTTCTATTAATTTCTACCCAATAACTGAAAAGAAACCATCAACTTTTTTAGTCCAAGTAAATCAGCTATCACAGGTTAAAGGGTTCTTCCACTAGCAACTGCAGTTCCACCTATGCTAACAAATCATTAGCATAATAGAGATTTTATTTTATGCTTGTTATTAGATAATTCTAAAGAACAGTTTTAGTGTGTTTCAAAGTAGGTCTAAAAGACATACTGGACACAACTACCTGGGAACGAGGTCCTCACTTAGAAGTTTCTCGCACTTAAAATTGCTTTTGGTGGTGGTGTGGTTTTTCTTAACTGAACTTTATCTTTGAACACTTCTGACCAGGTAGAAAAAATGGCCGGGACACTAATGGAAGTGAAGAACCTGCCTTAGCGGCCTCACAGGCTATAACATCTGCAAACTTACATAGAACTGAGGTTAACCAATTATCATATATTCAAGTGACCTTCATTGTGAACACAGAAAGATACGCTTACCAAATCTGAGAATCAAGTGAAATTTGGGCCTTTTTTTTTTTAAACAATGCAGACAAAGAAGAGAGCTATGTATATGTTTTTAGAGCTATATATAGAGAGAAAACTAATTTGCTAATGCATGGCCCAATTAATGCCATCATCTCTGACCAAGCAAATACATCACAACTCTTAAGAAGAAAAAAACAAAGGTGGGGAGGGAGCAGAGCCAAGATAGAACTTCTTACCCTACTACAAGCTATTGAAACACATTTTTAAGCCTTAGTCAGAATTCACTCAAAAAGAGATTAATCTATACTGAATAAAATCAGAGACTTGAGGAACTCAAATTTATTTTGCCAAACAGCATTAAACAGAAGTTGTTTCATCTAAAAGGAAGCAGAATATGATTGTAATACTACCTCATTATTTTTTTACCACCTTAAGATTTCAGGTCTTCACCACGCACACATGCACAGAACCCTCCAATGCTTTTCCCCTGCCTATAGTTAAGTATGGAAGAATGGAGGCAGCCACCGGGTCACAATAGCTACACAGCCAAGTTAATTCAAACAAACATAGCTCATTATTTATGAGTAGTCATCCTCAATGAATTCCTGTGACAGGGGCTGGGGGAGACCGAGGATAAATTCACTATGTGCCCACTTATTAACAGAACTGTGACCTTACAGGCCATCCAGTGATGAACATTACAGTGATGTCAGATTTGGGATGAAGGAAAATATTTTCTGTCATGTCACAATCAGAAGTATTGTCAAGACACACTAAAATATTCCCAGTATTTTTATTGGATTATACTACAAAAATTGGAAAGTTCAGAACAGAAAATAATGTAACCACTGAGGAACTTTCTTCCTTATCCATCTTAAAAGTGACTGCTTATCCTTTCAAGCTTGGTATTTTAGATGAGTCATAAAATACTATCTGCTCTCATAATATGGTACCTTCCAATTTCTTCAAGTACCCACCTATTTCAAGTCATTATTCTTTCAGAACTCTGACAATCTGTCACCCACAGCCTTCTAAAGAAGCTGTTTTCATAGGTGCATTTCATTTCAATAATTGGCCAGGAGGAGTGGAAAGAAGGGTGCTAGAGAAGAAGTCTTCCTACAATCCAAGCAGATTATACACAATTTACTGTTTAAGAAAATCTTTCTTCAAGCAGTACATGAATTTGAAAGTTAGAAAGACGACACTGGTTTGTCCAGTTAATTTCAGGGTCATATAGTTAAAAGGCACTATATAAAAACTGCTGGTCTAAAGTTCAATGATCAGCTCTATTGGGCAAAGTAGCTCATCTACCATACCTTCATCTCAACAGCAGAGGACCTCCAATTTTGTTCGGGCACACTCTATTCTTCTAGTGATAACACACTGTAAAAGCTTTGAAAGAGTTTCGGCCATTTCTTAGATTCATCAGATTTTCTTCATTATCACCCCACCAGCACAGCTTTATTATATGAAAACACATTCCTTATTTGAAGAAATTTTGCTTTAATTTAATTGCAGTTAAGAAGTTTACCTTGCCCTAATAATACAATTTTCATCTTAAAAAAACAAAAAACTTTTTGTTAGATCTAGTTAAAATATTTATCTTGCACAAGATCAACCTCCTGCAAGAAACTTCTCACACTTTACCATTCAACCACATTGGTTTACATTTTCTATGGCAGTTCTTTTTCTCTCTAGATAATACACAGGAGCTTTTTGACTTAACAGTCATATCAAGTCTAAAATATTTGAGGCCTCACCATAATTCTCATGATCCACTTTGTTTATGATACCAGAACCATTTTTTTTAAATGAATTGTGCTCTAACAACGTAAGTATAACAGCACAATACATTCCAAATTATTAATCTGTGTGACTTTGTACAAAGAACATCATTTATGCATTAAACAACAGAAAATAACTTACATATTATCCCTGAGGTATTCCACTTACACAACATTATTCTGTGGTCTAACGAAGACCACATGTTTCCCTTCTGCCATGTCCTTCTAAGATCAAGCGTGTGACAGCAGAAGAAAAAACTTAGCTTTTCCACTGGTACACAAAGGAGGAAAAAACCACAAATATAGAGGGCTCAACTCTTGAATCAGAAGGTAAATGGGTTATCTCTTGACATTACATCAGTATTTTTAAACCTAATCCTACAGAGTCCAAACATTCAAAACAAAATCCAGTTGCTATGATCAGATGTTGGCAGAAAGGAACTCCAGGCCTACTTTATCAGCATATATTTTTTCCCTCCTTGCACTTGCTTCTTGTAGGACCATCAAGAGCTCTATAGAACAGTTTCAGGAAACAAGCAGATGATAGATCACCTAGACAGAAAGTACGTTTGAAAAATAAGAACTTGAAGTCTAGCCAAACTGTCCAGATGACTCCAACAAGGTTTCATAATCCCAGCTATCAATCATCCTCTAAGTGTCAAGAGTCCAGACAAATTCTTCCATGGCATTTTCCATATAAGTTTCTTTTTGTTTCTTTTCTGTGTTTTTTTCCTAAGAAGGTAGGACAAGTATTTTTTTAAAAAACATTTAACTACTTTTACTTGTATGTTCTCTTATAAATTCAGAAACTGAGTTCCCAGTACTTACATTCAAACAGGAAGTAACAATAAAAATGTGATCAGAAAACTCTGATTTACCTTTATTTTTGCTAATCATGAAGCATACTTTTCAAGCCAGAAGAAACCAAACAGTACTTGCTGTACTGGGAAGGGTACAACTCACATGGTTATATGCTACATTGGTAGCTAACCTCTGCAAGACATTTAACCTTTTTTAAGAAGGGAGAGGGAAGGGGAATAGGACTAAGAAGCCTGCTAGAACATATGCTGTATGTGTAAGAATACTAAAGCTCCCATCTGGGTTCACAGATGCAAAACTTTTCATAAAAATCAAAGGCAAGAGGTAGTGGCAGCACCAGTAACAACTTTTTTGCCTTAATGATAAAAAAATCCTGAAGAGAAATTAATATATCAAGTTAATATCCCACACTTATCATAACAGTGTGGGTTTTTTCTTTTGGTTTGGGTTTATTTTTAATCCACATTTACCCTAACACTACAAAAACCAAAAGAGAAAAAAAAATAATGAAATCTGGTTTTGTTATTCTTCTTAGTACATCTGACAGCTTTTTACACAGACAATGTCATTGTTCCTTGCCTTTCTTTCCCCATAGATCAATTTCCAGTTTCTATTGTCACATGATAGATACTAAAGACAAAAAGCATTTAAAAGTGAAAAAAAAATCCACTATAAAAGTTAGAAATAGAATTCAAAGCAAGGTGCAATACAACATTTGTTTTCTAATTTAAAAAAGGACATCAGTGAAATCATGAATTAATCTTACAAATAAATTATTTCTTAGGTCAAATCTAAGAATGTTCCATGTACACAAAACACTACACTAATTTTAGCAAGTTGATCGCTACATCAGTTCAAGTTTCTCACATCACTAGGCCTTACAAAAATAGTCCTTTGTTCCTGTTTTTATGACTTCAATATACACCTGAAGTTCTTCAGTAATTTTTTCTAGCAATTGCCTCTATCAGTCAACACCCTTCCACAATTACAAGATTAAAAAAAAAAAAGTTACACAGTTTAGATGTTTCAAGACTTGGGGATTTCATCACAGAATGCCTCTGCAGAAAACTACTAGGGCTTCCCTAAATGCAGAGCAGAAGTTTAAGGGAGAAAAATCTAACTATGATTAGATTAGCCTATAATTAGGCTGAGTATTTCATGAGAGTAATCAGTGCTGGTTTTAGATAAGTAATTATTTAGATTTTATACTGTGGTGGGTTGACCCTCGCTGGACGCCAGGTACCCACCAAAGCTGCTCTATCACTCCCCTCCTCAGCTGGAGAGGGGACAGAAAATATAACAAAGGGCTCATGGGTCAAGATAAGGACAGGGAGAGATCACCCAACCAATTACTATCACAGGCAAAACAGACTCGACTTAGGGAAAATTAACTCAATTTCTTGCCAATCAACCAGAGTAGGGTAATGAGAAATAAAACCAAATCTCAAAACACCTTCCCCCCCACCCCTCCCTTCTTCCCGGGCACAGCTTCACTCCCAGTTTCTCTACCTGCCCGCCCCCCCCCTCCCAGCAGCGCAGGGGGATGGGGAATGGAGGTTGAGATTATCACACATCATCTCTGCCGCTTCATCCTCTTCAGGGGCAGGACTCATCACACTCTTCCCCTGCTCCAGCATGGGGTCCTTCCCACGGGCTGCAGTTCTTCACAAACTGCTCCAGCATGGGTCCCTTCCACAGGCCGCAGTCCTTCAAGCACAGACTGCTCCAGCATGGGTCCACTGCAGGGTCACAAGTCCTGCCAGCAAACCTGCCCCAGCGTGGGCCCCTCTCTCCACAGGGCTACAGGTCCTGCCAGGAGCCTGCTCCAGCACAGGCTTCCCACACGGTCAAAGCCTCCTTTGGGCATCTACCTACTCCAGCATGGGGTCCTCCCTGGGCTGCGGGGGGACAGCCTGCCTCATCATGGTCTTCACTACGGGCTGCAGGGGAATCTCTGCTCCAGTGCCTGAAGCACCTCCTCCCCCTCCTTCTTCACCAACCTTGGTGACTACAGGGTTGTTTCTCTTATATGGTCTTACTCCTCTCTCCAGCTGCAGTTTCTGTGCTTGCCGCAACTTTTTTTCCCTTCTTAAATACATTATCCCAGAGGGGCTACCACCATCACTGATGGGCTCAGCCTTGGCCAGCGGCGGGTCCATCTTGGAGCTGGCTGGCCTTGGCTCCATAGAACATGGGAAGCTTCTAGCAGCTTCTCACAGAAGCTACCCCTGTAACTCCCCCACTACCAAAACCTTGCCAAATAAACCCAATACATATACTGATGCATGCACCTTTACCTCAAAGTCCTTAACTAATGTCACTGCAAAAAAATTAGTATACTAACCAAATTACCATCTCTATACTGTGTCTGCTCTGCATCTCCACAAGATCTATATACAGAAAATACATAACTAGAGGGAAAAAAATTTAATCAAAACCTTCTAACCTATCTACATATGCCAATTGTCCTTCCTTAAAAGCAAAATTATATAACTTCAAATACATATTACAAAATATGTAGAAGGTGAAAGTGATCATTTACCCATATTTAGTGAACTGAGTAACTGAAATGTCTGAGAATAATTATCACTCCTGAACATATGAGAAGTTACTGCCTGTGTTTCCCAACTTATGGGGAAACAGGCAGTTCATCACTCCTGAACATATGAAAAGTTATAGCCTGTGTTTACCAACTTAGAGGGAAATGGGCAGTTCACCCCATGTTTAAGCAGAGCTTATTTCCTGATCACAAGTACAGAAGAGGCTCTCTTTTTCTAAACTAAGAGTACTGGTAAATCCATTGCCTCATACCCTTTAAATACAGGCAAAAAATTAGTGACAATTTCCTGGAACAGTATTTAAGTATCAGAATACACACAATATACATAAAGATTCATTTTTAAGAGATGCATACAAATCTAAGGGAAATAACTTGAGGCTTACTGGAACAAACAGATCAAATCACTGAAACAAAGTGATCTGTACAGTCAATTTTCCACTCATGCATGGGCCAAGGAAGAAGAGGAAGGGTATAGAAGAGTTATCAGATTTACAGATAAAAACGATTCAGATGTAAAATACACAAACTCGTTGCACAAGTCTCGAGTCAAGCAAGACCTTTCAGTTCAACCAGCATATGATGCTAACTTGGTTGTAACTTCAAGTCTATTTGAATGTAAAAGCAATCTACCTGTACTAATACAGCACTAAGCCCAAACCACAACTCCCAACTTCCATTTGCTCCCAGTAGAAAATTCATGTTACTGTGGGTCCAGGTTGGCTCCAGAATCACACAGGATTGCTCTGAAACTAACTACAGTTTCCCGTCTCAACAGGGTCTTCTGAGCAAGATCCAAAGACTTCCAAAATTGTACTACTGCTTTCAGACCTCTGCTGACTCCTGCTGATCTTGGTGTTAATTGTTTATACAAGTCATCTCAGGTAATAGATATAGATGACCAAAAGGTAGTAATCCATTTGTTTTTCTTAGCACACTAGGAAAAATAGTGCACAAGGCATGCTGGTGCCTTCCTTTCCCTTAAAAATTCTTTCTTTATAAGGGGAGGTGGATAAAAACATATTTGAAGCACTGGTACTCAATATAGCACACAGGAACACAGTTATGTACCTTAAAATTGAGACACACCCAATCAAGCCTACTACATACCCTGGAAAAAGGGAAAAACAGAATTTAGAGGACAAACACTTAAACATCTTTTATGCCTAAGTTGCCTTTCATTGAGCATGCAATCTAAACATTTTCCTCTTCCCTCTCCCCGATTACATCATATGTGTACACTTATTTTGCAATCATTAGCAAAAGCAATTCTTGTCATTCCTTCCTTGAGATTTACAGGCCAACAGTTCTAACCCGTGGTCATGGGAACCACCCTTCCCACAAAGAAATCCACAAGAACAGATCTAAGAAAAGGCGATACATCTATGCCCTAGCACAACCTATACAGGAGAAATTTCTACGTAAAAATGCACCTATCAATACAATGTGTCATACAGTCCACAAATCCAGGGTGAAAACTACTACCCTGAACTGTCACAGAGCGAACAAACTGAGCTTTCCTATTTGGCTTCCCTGCCTACAATCCTTTTTTTTTTTTTTTTTTTGTTTTAAACTTTTTAATTTTTTTTTTAATTTTTTTTTTCAGTTGGGGGGGTTTACAGAGAATAAAACATTAAGACTTTACTAAAAAAAAAAAAAAAAAGTATGTTTTGCTACACTTCTGCTTTCTACCACTGCTCTGAGCACTTGCATCTTCTCTATACAACAGTCAGGTTATTTGGAAAACTAGTGATAGAAACTGACATTTTAATGGTATACTCTAGATATCCTTCAAATAGCGAACTACTCTGTGTGCATGTGTGTATATATAAGTGTACCTATGTATCTACACACAAATCTGGAAAAAATACATGTAGCATATATATGCTCAGCATAAATACATAAATCAAGGTAATCTGAATATTTATTTATTGCTGGCTGTTTCTAAGGAGGTAACACATCTTTAATCAGACCTAGAAGCAGAATACATGAATAAATGACTAATCTTACCCACAAGGAAGTTCGTTCTCTGTTTCCCCCGAGATACTCCACCATGGTACAGATTTTGCTAAGAGATTAGGAGGGATATCCAACTTCCAAATGTTACACCACTGCAGTTGCAGTATGAAGGATGCAAGCTTAGAAACAGCTATGAGTCCAAATTCAGACCTTTGCTACTGTTTGCTGCTCTCTATGGTAACCTAACAGATAAGTTAGCAGTCTACTTCAAATTTGTGCTGAGACAAAAAGGAGTAGTAGATAAAAATAAGACACAGTAGGCACGCTCAAATACAATATACAAATTAGGACCCATTAATGACCAATTCCTGCAAATCACATGGAAGAAAAAACTTGTTCTAAAAGAAATCTTGTTTCCTATGTATTTATAGCTTGTGCCCAAACATTCCCACTGACCTAATATTCTCTATATCCCTCTCATAGCTCTATCTTCTTCCTCATCACAGTATTAACTGGTCCTGGCCTGACTCACAAGCCCCTCAATAACCTCCTATGCCATCCACACTGACCCACACATTGTCAGTAGTCAGGTCCACCTCACCTCCTTCTCACGTGCCCTGTCAGCCAGCCAAAAGTGCGGGGGGGGGGGGGGGGGGGGGGCAGAGAAGTACCTGCTATGGCTGGTTTGGAGTTACACATATGACAGATAATGGCTAAAACCACTATGCTTCCTCTCCCTGCTTCTTCCAGGACACCGCTCATAGCTGCCCCTTTCCATCCCTTTTTGCATTTTCATTAAGCTTCAGAGATCTCAAGGGTACTATGTTCCTAACTGTATCAAATTTTTGTTTTTTAAGTTATCTGCTGTACTGACAGACCTAGTGATCATTAGACCAACTTATTTAATAAACATGGCTATTACAGCCAAACTACTACAGGGTAAGGCTCCTCCTACTTTGCTTTTAACCCAGTGCCAATACAGAGTAAGAACAAGCATGGTGAAGTAAAGAGTTCATTAGCATACTTATGAACATCCTGATACAATAAATATAGGAGTTCACATTCAATCAAGACCTCAGTCATGTTTGGAATGACAGCCAAACTTCATGAATTGGTCTTGAGTCGGTGATCTTGAACAAAGAAGAAAAAAAACCCTGCATCCTCCATGGCATCCAAGATTCATGCATAAAAAACTTGAGTTTCCATCATGTAAGTATCAATTCTTCAGTATACAGGTCATTACATGCATTACACCAACTCTAGTGAGTGGAAAGAAAGCTGCCCTTTTAAGTATAAACCTAGAATCAGTCTGTCAGTTAGCAAAATTTCTGCCCTACAGAAGAGCTAGTTTTCACTGGCCATAGGCTATCTTCCCTCTACTATCTGGTTCAATAGTGCTCTTCTTGTGTATTCCTGAAAAAGTGATGGAAAGAGATCTCTCTTCCTCAAATATTTATGCCAGTCCATTAAAACATGGAAGACTTCCCCTTACCTCTTCTCTCTCTTCACTCCTCCTTTTCTTCTCTCAGTGGAAGTTAGACAAAATATGGGACTAGGAAGAGAAAAAGAATGAGTGGTAGAGGGGAAATAAAGGTAAATGCAGTTACAGAAAGAGTAAGAATTAGTTTATTGAACAGAAATCTATCCAAGAAGCAGTAAGCAGAGGTATACAGAAAAATACAATGCTTACAGATTTTAGGTTTTGTATTTACAGAAATCAACCCCCAGAATTGAAAATTAACTGCCAATCATTTGATGTCTCTAAATTTACTAAACACCTGCCATACTTATTAAAATAAACCACACACAAAAAGGCCTAGCCATTCAAAAAATATCAATTATTTGAGCTGGAGAGTCAAGGAATTGTAAAATACGAAACAAGTACAGCAAATGAAGAAAAGTAAGAGAAAAAATTACTTTCTGATAACAATATTGCTTATTGCTTAGAGAAGTATATACTAGCTACCTAACATTAGTGCGTTATACTGTATCATTGTGAGATGTGAAATTCCTTTTAAATAGAAATTCAAAGGTTAAGAAAACAAAGTTTTCCAGTAAAAAGATCTTGGCTTTAAGTCATTCTTTCTATCAACTGTTTTACTGCAAACATTTTTCTCCACCTACCACAAAATGCTAAATAACCGTTGACTGAACTTACACAAAATGCTTGTGACTTACCAATTATCCTCCAAACAAACGTTATTTACACCTGTTACCTTAAGTTACTATTCTTGACAAACATTTAAAAATATAAAGGGTTTCTGCAAGTATAGACAGTCCACATTCTGGAAAAATACTCTGTAAATCATGTCTACAACTGTAAGGGCTAAGTATATTTCTTTTTTATTAAGTGTAACAGTATATCTTATGGTATGGTGATTAACTCACTGGAAGGTCTAAATGCTAAAGGCCCAACATTCCTCCCACCAAAAAGCAAGGCTTTTTGGGGGGAAAACATGTGGCTACAAACACATATTGGTATTGCCTTCACCAATCTAAGTATTTTGCTGGCTTCATGACATCAAATAAAACAATTCATTTAACTTATCTTTTTCTATGCTGCTTAGTTAAGACTTTGGAGTCTACTGTAACTATTAGATATCTACTACACAGAAGTATTTTTTCGACTTATTTAAAGTCTGACATTTCAGCTAAGCAAATTTCTATTTTGACATGTTTTCACTTAGACAGATTCCAAAAACTAGTTCCCCTGTTTCATCAGTGGCATTTGACTTACATGAATAGCACAACAGCACTGCTTTTACTTATGGAAGCAGTTCGTAGACATTCACTTAATTGTTATGCTTATGCCTAGGAATCTGAACACAAGCAAGTCAGAAAGCTGCACTCTTTCAAATAAAAACCTTAATTCTTTCTAGCAGTTAAAAGAACTCTTTTATGTAATTTTAACCACAGTTCCAACCTGGACTATATTTCTTGGTAACAACTTGGCAATATTTCAACGCTCAATATTTCAATCCCAGATTTTGGGAGAAAGAGGGCAAGAAAGGGTGAGGGAACAGATGAAGGAGACTGTCATGTTCAAGGACAGCCAAAAAAATACAGAAGTTTAAGATCTAAAGATCTTTCCTACTTTCAAGACAACAAAACCCATTTCATTTTCAATTGCAATTACCTTGCAAAACTATATTGACTGATTTGTGTTAAGAAATTTACATTCCCTGCATTTGTAACTTTCTACCTTTGTGTTTTCAAAGGTCTCAGTGTGTATTTTTAATTGTAGTAACAAAGATATGAAATATGCCATCTTAGAAAAAACACAACAAAGAAATTCTGCCCAGCAAAGGAAGCACAAAACACAGCTTTTAACTGTCAGTATTACTGCCACACAGGAGGGGGAAAAAAGATGCAGAGTTTGTCTTTTATTTGTCTTCTAGTACAGAAGATGTGATTGCAAAGAGACAGTAGAGAATGAACATTATAAAAAAAACATCACTACAGTCATTCATAAAAATCCTGCATAATGATATTAAAGAGTAAGATTCTCATCAAGTATTTCTACCCTAAAAAAGAACAATTGGCTATATTGCTTGGTAAAGCATCTGAGAAAGGAACCTTATCCTTATAACAAGTAAAATAACTACTGTATTGTTTATCAGTTATATGTAAAAATATTCACGTTTCTACCAAATGAGAGGTGTAATCTCTCTATACCTTCTCCAAAAGCTATAAATTGCTGTAATTCTCAGGTCTTCACCTTCAGTTTAAGTAGAACCTACTAAAAACATTCCTCACTAGAAAAGTTTCTTTAAACCAACAGTTAAGACAGGATTAACTGTCTAGACTACGAATATCATCTGTCTTGTGATACAGTTTTAAACACAGCCCCATTATAACCATACTAATTAGGAGTTAGCTCCTTTTGTCTACTCAAGGCAAGTTAAGTGCATCACTCACTGTTAAAGAAAAAAGTATCTTTAGACACAGTCAAGTTAGAAGAGTTAAAGAGTAATGAACACTAAACCAATTTAAATATTCAGAGCTCCTCAGGGTAAAAGATCCAAACCTACCATCCTGTATACATTTTAAATTCTCACTTTGTAAATATAGGATATTCATTTCATCACTTGCTATGACTGATGAAATAACCAACAGTGGACAACAGATTACAGGTCCTCCTTCTAAGGTTGTAATGTAAAGTACAATAATGTCATTAAAATCTAGTTTTATCATCTTGTCTTTGAACTTGACTGTAATTTAGTTCTGAGATAAAGATATAAAAGTGAGTGATTACCTATACTATGATGGCACAAAATACACAAAACACAACTACAAATAAGAATAACTTGTCTAAACCTGAGCCTGCACTATGACATTTTAATATCTACACATATTGAAAATGTTAACTTTAAACTAAATTCTAAAATAAGATCAATACTGTTTTGGCTTTCCCATACCTTGTCTGATTTGCAAAACTGCAGGTCCCTTCCAAAGCTCAGCTAAGTTTTACAACACTGCATCTCCATCTAAGCAATGTATGAATTATCACATAAAAGGAGAGACAGCACTCTTTCAATAAAATATGCAAAACTAAAAAACACATTTTACCTGCACAGGATGCAATGTCTGTGCTACTTCAATATATTCTTCATTTGTACTTTTGAAGCACATAACTTCAGTGGACACTGTGATTTACCATAGTTCTTGCCAAATATTTTAATTTAGAAAAATAAAGATAAGAAAGCACTTAAGCCAGGCATGTTAAAAAAATACACTTTGTACAACAAAACTGTCTTCAGAATTTTACAGATTTAATTATTAAATTTTTCTAATAACCAGCAGAGCTTAAAATCTTGCCTGTTTCATTAAGACCACATTAAGATTTGTAAGAGGGAACAAAAACAATCTCAGTACCTCCTAGCAAGTAAGTATATGAAACCTTGACAAGGTTTCTTTTAAATAACTTGTTACTTTTAAGGCATAACAAACAACAGGTTTTGTCTTTGAACATACTACAAACAAAACAAAACAAAAAAACCTGCTATAGTTTTGAAGGTCATGAGCAGAACTTTGGATCCTCAAAGGGATTAGGTTAACTTTTGTGGGTACGATTCTTGGTTAGTAAGAAAATGTGAACACTGATGTAGTTAGAAATACTCATCTTGCACCATTTGAAAGCCCACCACAACTAATATTTTAAATAATCCAGAATTCAGAAGAATAAAAAGGGGTTTTTTTCCTTAACATTCTACTAAGCCGAAACTTTTTTTTATTCAGAGATGCCTCAAGTTTCATTCTTAGCAATAAATCAAAACTAGTATTTGCACAGTGGAAACATTCAAACACTGTACCTGTTCCAAAAACACCGTCCAACAAAATTTGCTTTTGAGAGATTCACAAATGCTCATTTGTATGGAAGTCACAAGGCCAGTAACATAGATGGACTTCTTCAGGATCTCTCCAAAAGTCTGAATTGAGTTTTATCTTATATCTTCAATCTACACCACACCCACAACCCCAATTTTGTTAGAATGTTACATGAACACAGCAAAATACTTTCATTAAACCTTCATTTACATTAATCTATTTAAAACAATGCCACGATTCTACAATTACGTACACCACTCCTTAACTAAGTCCCACAAATAGTCCTTACTAAAATTAGTATTAACATGGAAGCAAAATTAAGACTGTCCTTAAATCAAACTGAGATCAGGACTAGTGAGACACTACAGCCTTCAGTGTGACACTGATTTCTGTATTCCTGTTGCTTTCCAACAGGATATTAACAGTTGTGTGTGCTGAAACTGTACCAAAGATATGAGGTAATGCAACCCCTAAAAGTAATCTGAATTTTAGTGCTAAGAAAAACTTTTCCTAGATGTAGCGTAAAAAGCCAATATTATTTCCCCTCTGGAATTTCCCAGATGGCAAAAAAGCTCACCCAAAAGGCTAAGTGACAGTTAAGCAGATTTTTCCTTCAGATAGGAAAAGCTTGAAGATACATAAACGGTTTTAGAACTACAGTCCGTATTAATGCATTTTTAACACCATGTTTGTAAATCAGAACTGTTTCCTGAAAAAACAGAAGTTTAGATTTCAAACCCTCCCTCTTTCAAGAGGTTTTTATTAGTTGGGTTGGGGTGTATTTAATTTTTTATGAATATACTTCAACATATGAACATCAATGGAGTTAAAAAATAAAGGTAGAATTTCCTTTGTAATATTGTCTTCTTAAAACAAAACACAGATCTCTTTACAAATGGAGAAACTGAGTCACAAAGGCAAACTGACTCACTAAAACTCATACAGGGAAACTCTGGAAGATCTGAAAATTCCCAAGAGGTTCTTAGTGCATAAAATTTGCAGTCTATAAGATAAGCTGCAAAATTTGAGTATGATTATTCCAATCTTTGGGTTTATTTCATCTCCCCCCTTGAACACTTTTTTTAAAGTGTACAAAATTATTTTCTTTTCGTTTTAATCTTGAATCGGATGTCTGCTCGAGAACATGACTGAGGCCATGAAGTAGCCCTCTAAGTCATAACGCTAAAAAAATTATTCACAAGAACAGTAGCTTTAATCCTAGGGAGAGGAAAGAAGAAAGTTTCCAAAAAGGCCCATACATACACTCTTCAGAATCTTATTCATGAACTTTTAAATAAAGAGAGTAAGGCATGTTTTATTTAAAAAAATAAAATCTATATAAATAAGGAAGGTATGATGGGAGTATGCATTACTGGACTATTAACACATCACTTGGTGGTTGAAATCACTCAGCCTTTGGCCTCAAAACACACGAAAGACATGCATTAACAACATTCTAAAAGTCTTACTATCTTATTGTTCAACTTCAGATATACCTTAAACCACACATCAGTGCTTCTAAACGGTATCTAAATTAAAATTTTTCAGAGATTGAAGACAGTTTTGCCATTTCAATACCTCACTTTTGATTGTTTAAATCCAGAAGGTTCCAAAGCTATACTAGAATAGGAATTCATACCTCATTAAACCAAGGACAAGATTAAAGACAGGCATACCAAAAACAAAAGTGAAAATTTCTTTTTTTTGTTGCTTACAATGTACAGTTCGCAGTCTCCATAGTTTGTATCAGAGTATACTACACCAACTACCAAATAATAAATCCTTGTGACCTCCCTTCCCCCCACCCAAACATATTTATAGTGGTGATACTAAAAGGTTCATATTTCATTTAGGAAGAAAATTAGAGGTTAGGAACTGCACTTTGCCTCAGTATTTGTATGTGTATTACCACATATAAAATTTATACAGCGACATACAAAACAGATTGAAGAAAAAAATGTAATACCAAGATTACATGGTAGCAAAAGAAATTCCACATCTTAATAAAGTAACAGGTTATAATCTCACATGCATTATTTCCGTAACTATTAAGTTCTTTTAGTATTCTCAAACTATGAATACATGGAATTACTACCCTAATGTCCAGCAAAGGTATTTCCTGGAAGGTGAACACGACGTTCACAAACGCGATTCCACAAAGAATTTAGCTGACTGTTTTAGTGATCTTAAACCACTACTTATTTTGGTAAGTATCACTGCTTTTATGTCGTTAATAGGATGGACAGATGTACAGTATCCATCACAAACGCAGGAGCTTTTGCAAATTATTAAACCGACAGACATATTACCTTATAGTAACCTATACACACCCCTCAAAAAAGCTGCTTGAGTCTGTTGCCTCTTTCCACCCCCCTTTTCCCCGACAAGAGTGGTCTCGTTCACTTGCCTTTCACACACATAACCAATAAAATTAATCAGCTGGAACACAGCATTTTTAAATCGCAGTAAAGTCAAGAGATGTTTTGTACGTTATTTGAAGGGAACAGTCTTTTCATTTAAACATAGTAAGACTCTAATGTGCTGCAGACAAATGCACTGCATGGGGTGTGGAGGACCCGAGCTGATTAGATTACCACAACATCAGCCTGAGGCCGCCATTTTTAGAATCTCTAAAGGACAAAAGAGGGAAATTAAAAAATTTGCTCCACATTTTTTGAAAAGTAACTTTGAAAGTATAGTGATTACAATCAATTAATCATGCATTGTAAGTACAGCCATGGATATCTCTTTCTTTTCTCTGACCTGAGCCCTGGATAACAAAAACGTTTCGTTATTATTCCTTTAAGGTACTGTAAATAAACAGACTAAAACATTCCTAAATCTAGATACAGCACTAAACTTCTGCTTTTAACGACACGTAGTATGTACCATTTTAGGGACCTCAGGGCTTTTAGCCACTGCACATTCCCTAATGGCTGAGTATGGGGGAATACAGGACCTTTATAATCAGGCTATATTATGTTTCTCTACCCTGTTTAGTACTACACAGTGAACCGCTTGTTTCTCCTCCCCTATGTCTGCAGCAATGGGGTCTACCCCACCAATATTTATTTAAGAAAGAGATTGAAATATGCCATCCAAGGAACACCAACACTGGCTGCAGAAACTAAAGCAAGAAAGGTATGCACCAATATAACTACTTACACCCTCAAGAAAGGGGGTGGAGAGAATGATCCCCTTTTAAATTGGCACAGAAACTCTTGAGGACTGCTTTCCGTTTGTCCAGGTTACACCACGAAGCGGAGATATTAGCAGGGAGGGAGGAAAAGAGGCGGGGGTGTGGAAGGCAGAGAGATTAGGCCTATAACGAGCCATTTTAGTACCACAAAGCAAAAATATACAGGATGGAGGAAGAGAATAGGTTTTCCCAAGCTTCATAAAACTCAATACGCAGTCCCAATAACACACAAACCCGTTCTAAAAACCACCAGTCTAAGGGAGTGTATGTTGTCACATAATAGCCCCTTCTGGCTCTTTTTCCAAGCATAATGCATAAATCTGGCGTAACTGCCAAAAAATTCTCCTCAGCTCCTCCAGTTACAGTAACCCGCCATATTCACAAGATATAGCGACAGCCTGCCATTTTTTAACCAAACCCCACAAAAGCAGAAACAAATTCAAGGCAACTTAAACAGAATTTAAACACGTTTCGGGGGGGAAGGAGTTATACTCGCACCGAGGGTAATGAGACGTTCCCATCGCATTTCACTCCCTTTTTGCCACCCCCCCTCCCCAAAGCACCCACAGCAGAATACCCTGGTAATAATCAAAGACTCACCTGTAATGGTCACAGGCCAGGCAGCAGGACCCCTCAGCTGAGCCCCTTCTCTATCCCAACCAAAACAATGCAACAGCCCCACTGCGGATATCCCTACCCTAGGCAGGAACCCTCAGCAGGCTCTGGTAAAAGAAAGAAAAGAGAAAGAAAGGAAAGAGGAGACCCCCCCCTCCCCCCAAACCTAGCTCAGTGCGCAGAACCCTACAGGGACGAGCTCGGAAGCGCCTTTGCCTTGGGACCTGTGTACAAACCCCGCTGCCGCCGCTGCTCCCGTGTCTCCCTCCTTTCAGCCTCCTACGCTCCCTTCTATGTCACTGCCTCTCTCTGGGAAAATGGCGTCCGCTCTCCCCTCCCTCCCACTGCACGGGGCTTACCCGCCCCGCCTGGCAGGGGCAGGGTTACCAAGGCGAAGCCAAACAGCCGCCATTTTGCTTATGGGCTGGGAGTGCAGTCTGCGCCCGCCGAGCCCTCAGTGTCCATTTTACAACAGCGCTTTGCACGTTACGCTGAACCGCTCGGGTCTGGGCGCGGCCGAGACACCAGACTGCGGCAGGGGCTGGGCAGGGGGGCTGTGAGGGGGTGTGGAGGGAAGTAGGGCAGCGGAGGAGGGGCGGCGGCGGCAGCTGGGGCTGGTGCCGGGGGCGATCCGCAGCCCCGGAGGCGCAGACCGCGGGGGAGGGGCAGGGGCTCCGTCCCAGGCTGTTGTGGGACCGAACGCGGGCGGGAGGATGTCTGACTCAGAACTGCATCCTCTGAGGCAGAAACGCCAAAACTCCCTCCTCAGCTGCTCTCCCCCCCCCCGCCTCCGGCTTCCTCCTCACGAACGTCGTTACTCTCAGCATACCTATTCTTTATGAATCTCAACCTGAGGAGTAAATTTTCGCCACAAAGTACGCGAAAAGCCGGGCAGACCCGCCGGATCCCACACACGCAGAGGAACTTACTTGAGGGGCGGGGAAGAGGGGGGCGAGAAAGGGGAAGGAGCGGGAGCTTTGACCGAGACCTGTTCGGGGCGATGTGGAGGTTTTGACTGAATCTCTCCTGTCAAGACGACAGTTGAGGCTGAGAGTCTTCCCCGAAGCGTTTTAAGGCTCATATATAAGGCAAGTGGGAGAGAGCTTCGGTTCTTAAAGCGAGTGGGACAGCACTAGCTGAAGGCGTTTCTTTTCTGCAGGGAACGAGACGAGCAGTGAACGAGCCTCGTTTCCCCTTTAGGGAACGGCACTTGGGGAGCAGGTATGGTCTGCTTTTATCCGGACCAGCGGGAGCTGGCAAAGCGAGAGGGTCGCCAGCCTCTCAGGGAAGACGCAGCTTCTGCCGTTTGCACGGAACTCCTCTCCCTTCCCCCATATCCCCTCCCAGCTCCTGTTCTGCCCGCACACCGCCCTGCCTCCCCTGCCCGGCTTCAGCCCCTCCAGCGATACGGCTGATTGAGGGAGGGGAGGCGGTGGCTGGGGTTTCATTCGACGCCCACCAGGGGCTGAGCGAGCCTCCTTCAGTGCGCAAACTCGGGGCACCAGATAAAAGCTGGGCTGGCAGCTCTTACCCTGCCTCGATGGAGCCGCCACAATCGAGTGACTGGAGAAGCAGTTAGCAGCAGCGCCATAGACTAGCGTCCCCCCACACCTTGGGCAGAGAGAGTTTGGGGCTCTAAACAGCTGCTGCTGCGGCAGGAGGGAGCCGAGGTGAAGGGATCTGCTAGCTGGTTGGACGCAGAGGAGGCGGCTGTAATGGGGAGGAGGGGGGCGATTAAACGTCTTGTGATCACGGCGGAGTCTATGGGTATTTTTTCCTGTCTAACTCTTCTGTGCGTGTGTCTCTTGTTTCTCTCTTTCTCTCTCTCCTTAGGGCGCTTGGCTGGGGCTGCTCGCTCGGGTTCTGCCTGTTGTTGCGCGAAATGGCGGCTGGCGTCTTGGTGGGTTTGGTTGTCGGTTTTTTGTGTAGGGTTTTTTTTTTTTCTTCCCTTCCCCTCCTATTCCCCTCCCCCCACTTGTGCCTTGGCTGCGGCTCCGCAGCGAACCGCGGCGGAGACTGAGTCAGGAGGGGGGAGGGAGCTGCGCGGGAGCCAATAACCAGGCTGGCTGGGCTAGCCCGGCGCGCCCCGATTGGCTGGCGCTGACATCATCCTGCAGCAGGGGCAGCCGCAGCTGGGCAGGGTTGGGGAGCTGCCGGGGGAGGCTGGTGCAAAGGGAGAAAACGGGCGCCATGATCCCAGCGCGAGGGAGGACTTCACGGGCGGGGGATACCCGAAGAGCTGGTGAAAAGGAAAGCAGGACCAGGCCTTGGCTTCTCGTTCCCAAACAGTGCCGGGGCTGTGAGGAGAGGAGCGGGGGAAGAGCGGGAGAAGAGCAGTTCGTGCCTGCTTTTGTAACTGCGTCAGTACAAGATGGCGCAGGGTCTCCCTGGAGAGGGAAGGGAGTTGCACGTCCGCCGGAGGTCATGTGACCGCGTTGCATTCTTGTGGGGTTTGGCTGCAGACCAAGCTGGCTGAGGCGGCGGCGGCTGCCCGGGAGAGTCCGTGCTTCCCTCCCCCGCCCCGCACAATGCCGTCGGTGCCGCGTTGGTTCCCATTTCCCTTCCCCCATTAACCTTATGCACGAGGGTGTAGCTGCCGCCGAGGAAGGTTCTCGCTTCTCTCCTTGCTCTCCACCCATCGCCAGGGTGTAACTGCTCTCGGGGGAAGCTTTCCATTCCGCCCCCTCTCTGCGTAAGGCTTTACCCACCGCAAGGGAAAGTTCCCCCTCGGCGCCTACTCGCTCCGCCCGAGTGTGGGAGCAGGCGGTGAGCGGCTGCTGAACTGGGCCTTCCAGCGGCCGGGTGTACTCAGTAAATGCCGCCCGCTCTCGCTCGGCTTCCCCTTCTCGTGTACGAGAGCACTTGTATCTGTAAGTTAGGTTCCCCGGAATCATAGAATGGTTCTTGCTGAGTGACTTACTGAAAGAGTTGGTTTAAGCGATGTTTAAATGACCTCATTAAAAGAGCTGAGGAAAATGTACAGGCTGCGCGGAGTTGTCCATCTGACGAGGAGGTCGTCTCATTTCCAGTGTTGCTTTGCCGGGGGTACAGGGTGGGGGGGCCTCAGGAAAAATCTGCAAGGTATTAATGACTTTATTTAATTTGAACAGAACTTCGTTATGGAAAAACGAATCAATATTCTTTAATTTGTATGTTGTTGGATCCTGTTGTAGGAGTTGAGCAGCTTTTCTGTGGGGTAATGTGGCGTGTATTACAAAGTTAGGCCACGGATGGCCTGCATCTTTAACACGGGGATTTGAGCATACATTTGCTGCAAATGAAAACTCTGATATGCAAATACTGTGAAGATGCCCCATGTCTTTCTGAGGTTCGTAGGGAAATGAACTTGTCACACAGGTCTGGGTAGGCTTGGAAGGTTGGCAAATACTTTTTCTGGATCTTTT
This sequence comes from Buteo buteo, assembly GCF_964188355.1. NCBI lineage: Eukaryota > Metazoa > Chordata > Aves > Accipitriformes > Accipitridae > Buteo > Buteo buteo. The sequence goes on along the minus strand of NC_134174.1, from coordinate 14,715,983 downwards.
TTTATTTCAATATACTGATGGGGGGGAAGTGAAAAATGTATGTTTTCCAAGTCTAACACTTTTTTCTTTAAGGAATGCAACTTGTGTTACTGTTTGGGTGGGATTCTTGTGTTTTCAAAGCAATTTAATGCTAGTTTCCATGTCTTGTTCTTGTATGGCAGGGTGTAAATTTAGCCTCTGTATCTAACCCAACGAACAAATTAACAGGTAAAATTGCTGATGCTTTAAGGGTGGTGCTTTGCTCCATTTAGAAATCTTCCATAGCACTTTTTCTGTTCTTAGTTTGTCCCCAGATAGTTGGGAATATTTTTTCTTTTTTCATCCACAGTGGTAACCTCGTTGGGGATAAAGCTTGAATATTTGGCGAATGTGTTGTATGAGAACTACTGGAATGAAAGTAACTGGGTATATGACTAATATAGAAGACTCCTGTATAATAGATGCAACTTAATATGTGTTACATAAGTAATATGGTGAGGTGGAGTCCAGTTACATAAGAACCAACTGGGGACTTGGGAGCTACTGTAAGTAGTCCATATTAGTTGCAGATACAGCCTGCAGGGCATCTCTGTGTTGTCGGGGGAGGGGTAGAAGAACAGGGTTGGAAGCATCTAATAGTGCTACATTTTTCCTTTGTAGGTTATATAAAGGATACCAGGAAAGAAATGGAGATGACAGTAATTAAGAATGAAATAGTGTGAAGCTCTCCAAAGTTTGGAGTCTCATTTGAGCCTAGCTTTTAGGCTGTAAGCTCTGCTTCCTAAAAGAACAGCTGCCCCCCCCCCCCCCCCTTTTCTTGGGTGTCAGGTGGTGCCTGTCAGCTGAGCATTGCACCAACCAATTTTGTTCTGTGCAGACTACTATAAAGAGGAGGATTCTTGAGTCCTAGAGGTGGTGAGGCTTTTTTTTTTTTAAAAAAAAAAGCTTACTGGAAATGGTGTTATGAGGAGGCAGTTGGCTTGTTGACCAAACATTTTAAGTGACTGGATTACTGATTCTTCTTGTGTAGGCATAGTATGACACAAGGTAAATACTCCCTTTGTAATGGAAGTTTCCAGAGAGGCTTTCAGTGTACAATGATTCTTTTGATATAGAACAGATTTATTTGGGACCTGACATGGTGAATATTTCCTTGCGGATGTGTTAAATGAAGAACATTAATTTGAACTGAAGATGAGGAAAAAAACCCCGCATTTCTATTTTATTAGTACTTGCATTTAGGCATGTATTCTATCATTATGATATAGGGAGTAGTTGTCTACCTCACTGTAAGGGAGCAGTCTGAATGCTTATGTTATAGAGTAGTTTATATAGCATACCTGGAAATCAAAAGCTTAACTGGCAGCTAGAGCTTTAATTCTTAAGGCACCCATTTAGGTAGCTCACATCAATATCAGACTTCGCTTGAAAACCAAGAAGTGAACTACTTTAAAAGTTCTCTGTGTAACTGGTAGTTTATTGCAGCAGTACTTGAATTAAGGGCTGTCTGTGCTTCTGTGAAGCTATAGAAATGAAGACAAGTTTTAATGAGCTCATAATATTTTTTTGTTTGTTTGTTTCAAGGTTGTTTTATTAGCTGTTCTCAGGGAAGCAGTATTATTTAGCTTCAAAGAAGCAGTAGCTCCAGCAGTGTTGCAGTGCAGTCTCAAAACAATGTCTGATGCATTCTGAATTACTTCTGCTGCAGGAGATGAGTAAAAAACAAATGTGTATACTACTTTAAGATGGAAACCTCAGGGGAGGGGATTTGCCCAAAGGCCAGTCTGATGCAAGCTGTGTCTTAATCTGGAAGGTGAGGGGAAGGAAGGGAGCTGTAGGAGAGGGAGACGGTAAAAACAGGCACGTAGCTTGCATTTATGGTAGCCTGGCAGGGACAGAAACAGTTTCTACTGAACTACAATTCTTTCCTTTTAATAAGGATATTTCAATTGGCTGGATGTCCTCCAGCAGTTAGACTTGTGGTTCTAACTTGCCATGATAGCCTGTCTGTGCATGTGTATGTGGTTTGTGTCTTTGCTAAGATCTGTTATTTAAACACTGTTGTTTACCTTTAGCCTCACAAAGGGACTGACAGGAGTTCAAGGGTATTTAGGGGAGAAAGGAGAGAGATACTAACAGTGTAATAGATCTCAGTATGCGTTAATGGCATAGTTGAAACAGTTGAAGTGGTGCTCATGCTGAAAGATGATCCTGCACCTTTTCCCAGCTGTTCATTCTTGCTTCTGCACCACCCCTTTTTTGATGGTGCAAGTAATTATGTGTGAAGTAGAAGAGAAGAATGGATCTAGCGTAAGCCTAATTTTAATGGGTGGTTTTCTAATGTGAATGTTCATTTTGTGGCTTCACAAACACTCCTGCTTGAACAGGAGTTCAAGTAGGAAGAAGCAGCTGTGGGGAGAATGGAGATGTGCAGGTTTTAACTGTTAGTGAAATTAGGTGTGTTTTTTTCTCAGCAAAGGTTCAGTTCTTGGGGAGTTTTGAGAGGCAACTCTAAAAGGCTCTTGGTTAGTGCAGCCAGAATTGCTGCTTAAGGAGTCAAGCATACTCAAAGTTCAAAACTTTAAGAGTATGTAAGGCACTGCTAGATTGACCTTCAGTTGTAGGTGGCAAGATCATTTTGGATTCACTGAAATAATACCCTACAAAAATAAGTGAAATGCTGTTTCTTCTCAACTGTGGCCTAGTTAAGTGTTCACAGGATTTTGGACTTAAGGAGCTTATTTTGTTGGAACAGGGTAAAACTTGGAATGGGCTTGCATCTTCCAGAACTGGCTGATAATCTAATAGCTGGGGTATTCAGTGAAGAATTACTCTTACTGGGTGAGTTATTTGTAGGTAGTTGAGCAGGTCCAGTGACTGCCTACTGATCGGTTTATCCACCTGGATGCGGAAGGACTGTCTTTGAGGCTTGAAGAGCAGCAGGACAGGGCAGAGACTTCCTTTGCACACTACTTCAGGCTTTGTGTTATGATGAACTTTTTAGAAAATGTTGACAATAGTAAGGTTTTTTTCCCTAGAAGGAAGACAAGTTATTGGCTGGTTCTACAATTCTTAACAGTTGAGTTCCTCACTTAAAGGAGCAGGTTTAAAGCTGTTATGTGGCCTGCTAATCCTAGGATTAGTGGGAATTTGCACCAAGTCCAGCTCACTGGTATGACCTTTGCGTAGAGAAGTGGGGCAGTGGTTTGTTCTCTCCTTCTAGCATGACCTTGTTATTTGAAGTAGAGTCTGATGAACTTCTGGTTGCTTTGGAGAGCAGTATTAAGCTCTGTGTAGTTACTTTCAGAAGCGAGGTAGTTCTCTGACCTGATCATAATACACCACTAACCCTGAAGCCCTGTCAGTAACAGTTCTTTGATGAAGATGCTGAAAATAACCATCAACTGAAGGTTCCTCAGTCAGTGTTAAGATGCAGGTGGTGTAAGCACAATGGTGGTTCTTGAGGATCTCTAGGAAGAAAATGGGGGAAAATACTGCCACTTTCTGAGAGTTGCGCAGTGCCAGAGTCAGGCAGTTACTAAACTCTGGGCTCCAGCATCCTGGAACTGCAGCTGGAGGTGGTCCTGTCACAGAGAAAGCAAGTGTTTGTGTTGTAAGCTTGGAAACCAAACAAAACTTAGCTGCGCTGTTTGTGTGGTTATTTAGTATTGGACAAAAGAGGTTCTCCATCTTTGCTGAAACTTCTTACTATGACTTGTCTGGAGGGAGGTTTTTCAGGGGTAGGGAACAACCACAGGCTCAACAAGTACATTTCCTGCACTCCTGTGGTCAAGTATGGAAGCACTGTCTGCTAGCTTGTTAATGATGCACAGTCATGCAGTAGTTTTTGCTCAAAAGTAGAAAAGCAGCTTGAGTGCAGCAGTATTTCGTGTCTCTTCAAAGGTTTAGCTTTTGAAGACTGCTGTAGCCCTACTCAGTGTGGCCTATTAGGGCTCAAACAGTTTCAGAAGTACAGAAGTCTGACAGCAGAATGGTATACTTGGAATGGGTAGCTTTCTGACATTGAGTACCACTGGCTGTAATAATGGATTTGTTTCCTGCAAACTTCAGTAGTTTGGCAGCTAATGAAGCTTTGTATTGGTGGAGTTGAATTCTTAGTATCTGATCTACAGAAATTAGTATCTGTCTTTCTGTCCAGTTGTCTGTAATATGTATGGATCTTTGATAGCTGCTTGATCCAGTGTTGGGACAACTGCTATAGACCAACCAGATAGAAGTTGAAAACTACCTTGTGTGGCAGATCTGGGGTGTGCTAAAACTAGTGGGGAGAGCACAAGAAGAACTTAAGCTGAAGAGCTATCTGGAAGACGAGCATTAGCATCTAATTCTTGTGCTAAACTCTCTTTTTCCTTGCATCCCATGTTCTCGCCGTTCTGCATCGGGTTAGATGACTGTCATGCAATTCCCCAAATTTAAGTGAAGTTGTTTGTTGGTGGTTTTGTTTTTTTTAAAAAAAACAAAACCAAAAAAAAAACCCAAATGGGAAGTGCAGAGCTGTGCTGCTTTATTAGTGCAGGCAAAGCAATCCGTTGAAGAGACTATAGCTGATCATGAGATAGTAATTTACTCTCTAGCCTAAGAGGTCTTTTACCAGCTTCATTCCCTGCTAAGTGCTAAACTGTGCAATGGTTGTGCTGCTTCATTTTGGGCCACAGTGTTTAAGGCCCAGTGTTGTCAGGCCGATGATAGCTCGATGTAGTCTTATCTGCTGAGGCAGGGTAAGCTGTCTCAAATTCCATCCAGAAGAGCTGTGGGCATTCTAATTAGAAAACTTTATAAGAACATGTTACTTAATGTCATTGTTACAGCTATCCTGATTTAGAAGACTACTCTTCACAAAATGAAACTATTGCTTTTATCAGGGTGGTGCTACACTTTGAATTCATCTCCAAAGCTGTGCTTCATTACCCTGGCATTCATACGTTGGAGCAAGCTCATAAGCTTATAAAGGCATGCTGGTCTGTTGTCAGATCCTATTTTTAAACTGTTTCTGAGAAACACTTCTGTCTCCTATCTGTACAAGCATAGGAAAGGCTATACTTCATGTAGGAGCCACAGTGTCTAGGCTCAGCTAACAGCAATTTTTGAACTTGAATGTCTCCCCTTCAGAGATAGTAAAGTTGAATCTGCAGTGATTTCTCTGTTGGGGAGGGGAAATGATGATAACTAGAAAATAGTGGCAGTGAGCTATTGAGTCCTTGGCTATAACTACCTGTAATAAAAAATACAGGTTTATGGTGCTTGACAGACTAGCCAGACTTTAACAGAAATCCTGATGGCTAATGTCAAAGGACCTGCTTTGCTATACTTAATGGAGTACAAGAAGAGTTGAGAGCTGGAACACTTTAAATTGTATCTCTCCTGGTGAACCTTAAACAAAGCATCTTTGCCTAATAATCTGCTACTGATTTGCAGTAGCACATTTACTACAGTTGTGCAATACTACTGTACACCACCTCTGAATTTCCACTAACTTTGGAAAACTGCATAAGAATGCAACTAGGTTCTGTATGCAAGTAGGGCTAGTATTTTAAGGCTTTTCCTCTCTGTGTCCAAGATCATCTACTTCAGACTAGACCTGAAATACAAACACTGGGTGTTAACATACTCTTGCTATACTAGGGAGGGAATTCCAAAATTTAAGGACCACTACAGAGGATATAATGTAGATTTGGGCAAAAATAAAGAATACTGATGAAGCATTTAGACTTGGTTTTGTTTGTCTTTTAAAACTGGCAGGCAGGGATATTTCCAACTGGGCTAAATACTATGAACAGGAAGAAAAAAAATCATGCTGCTGTGAAATGAATTATACAGTGCAAAATCAACATACTGCTTTCTACATGTCTTAGAGCTCTTTCAAGAGACTCTTCAAACACTGTAGTTGCTAGTGTAGACTAATTGATGGGAGGGAATCATTGTTTCAAAGCATTATTAGGACTGTACCCTGAAGGCTGTAGCGAAGCCTGCACTACTAAGAGTTGGCAGTGCAGGGTCTTCTGTTTAACAGGCAAGCTGCTCCTCCATGCTTTCCTGCAGATAGTGTACTACAAATATTTGCCTTGGAAGTGCAGATGTTAGCTAAATTGGTTTGTCTTGTCTTCTGTTTCAGTGATATGACTGCTTAATAATCCTGTTCCCATTTAAGTAAATTGGAGTCATTAACAGATACCAAGAAGAGCAGCTATCTAAATTTTGCCTTGTAGACCAAGTGTTAGTGCTTATATGAAGCAGGAAAACTTAACCATTGGACCTGTTGTAACCTCATGCTACAGTTAGCAAAGCAAGGTAATCTGAAGGGTATGATACCTTCTGCAGTTGATCTCCTGTTTAAGTGTGTTTGCTTAAACAAGCCTTTTAATTTCAATAATGCAGTGATACTGCAACACATGTTCTAGAACTGTTTCCTCATTTAAAACAAAACAAAATACTCCCCACGCTTCTGTAACCTAGCAAGAATATTCATAGACTTGGGTACTCTTCTGTTCAGTTTAATGGCTCTGCCTTACCTAGTTTGATCAGAACTGTAGGCTTATGTCTCAAATGTCCCATAGGACTAATCCTTCCATCCTTTCAATGTATTTTGTAAATAGCTTATCACAAGAAAGTAGGGATGGAGCTGAAAGGTACTTGTGCATGTCTGTAAATGCTACATAAAGCTTGGATATTTTCCTGTAGACAGTGTATGTATTTAACAGGAAGTGTCTTGCTCTGGGTGCCTCTTCTTTTTGCTTGAATAGCGTTGAGCAACAATTATGTACTGATTGCACTCAGTACAAGTAAACTCTACATCCTGTTTAGAATAGGATGTACATATTAACAAGTGTGAAACATCTGTTGCATCTTCCTAGAAATAGCGTGTTGCACTCTTGGATATTTCAGCTTCACAGCTGTTCAGAAGCCATTCCATATTTAAAATCCTAAGCCTTTAAGGGATGTCTAAAGTAACAGTTTAAAATAGGCGGTGGGTTTTTCTTACATGATGCAAGAATGAGTATTGGTTTGGGGTTGGTACTCTTTAACCTTCTGCATCATTAGTCCCCACTATAGTAATAGACCATCAAAAAGCAAAAAACCTGAGTGTCCAAAAAGGTAGGTCCAGTAGACCTAGTTTTTTCTTAATGTGTCTTTCTAAGATTCTTGGTTGAATCTGAATTTTGGATATACCCAGTTGGCACTGGAGTGAAGGAGAGGTTTCTTCACTGCTTAGAAACACTTTTACTATAGCTCATAAGCTGAAATCTTGTGGTACTTCTCATATGATAAATAAAGATGAGATGCTTCATTAATCTCACTTGCTTTTCCCTTACACAAGTCTAACGTAAGCATTGGTATTTTTTTAATACATATTTTTTGAGTCCCATTAAGCAGGAGCACGTCTGACTTGTGATACCTTTTGAAATTCCCTTAGTATCAAATACTCAATGCTCAACTGGAAGTGCTTGAAGGGGACTCCTGGCCTTTCTGACTGTTGCAGGAAAAAATAAGAATTAAATACATTCTTCTGTAAACAAGCTTCACAACGTAGACGTGAGATCCATTTAGCCTGTTTAACTGTTCTTCAGTACATGTAAGCTAAAACAGTCAAAACGTGAAATATCAATATATGTGAATGACCATACTTACAATTACAGATGACCAAAGGGAGGATGATGAAGGCTTGTAGAGGTAACTGCAGTTCTTAAGGGGGTGGAGTGAAAGAATAGGTGTGTTGAAGCAAAGGGCATATTCCTGATGTTAACTGGAGAATATGGGAAAAGTATTCTCTTCAGCATTTGTGGGTTTTCTAAGCTGTTGTTCACCTAAAAAAAAAAAAGGGGGGGGGGGGGGAGCCTGATTTGAGTACATCATCATTAGAGGTCCTGCCCCTAACTGCAGCAAAAGGGTGGACTGTAAGAAGGAAACCTGACTGAAATTTGTTTGTCTTGGTTGGAAAATAGGCAGGCCTAACCTGTAGTTCTTGAACAGCGTACAACTTTTAAGTAGCTCAAGGCTATGTCTAGAGTAGGTCATAGAAATTATGAAAATGGAGGCATTGTATGCAACTGCAGAATTCTGAAATACCAGTTTAGAGGGGGTTCTTCTGCATGTGAATAACATCCCTATTTCAAGCAGTCGTGCTGCATCCTATGTCACGTGATTGCTAGTTGTTGTGCAACAGGAAAGCCTGGCTTTTTTTTCCATTCATCTTGCAGAGCTCGTGGAGGGAAACACAGATTGGACTTGTATTTAACTATAACTTCCTTCCTGTTGGGAACTCATGTCTGAACTATTAAGGGTTTCTGGCCACATGGTTTCCTGCCCATATGTGAAATTTGAGTAAGCTTTGGAGTCTCGGGGCGGAGAGGGTGACTGGGAGCCATTTTTCTGTGGGATTAGAAAGTCATTCCATGATTGTCTCCCTCCCCAGCTTTCTGGATGGGTGTAACTAGGTGTACTGTGGTATATCACGGTCAACTGGTAGTATGTATAAGCTAAAAATATAGCACATAAGACCTACTTACATTTTTTTATTCTCAAACTTAAGGACTTTTACTTTCAAAACTTAAGATAGCTTTGCTATATCTGAACGACACCTTGTATTATTTCTAAACATCAAAAGACAATTACTGGGCTGGAGGCTAGCTCAAAGAATGGCAATTTTATGCCTAAATTTCCACTCCCCACCACACTTCTCCAAAATCACCTTGTAGGTTTCCTATGCAATAAATGATAGTGTAGAGTACATAAAGAAGCTATGAAAATTGGTTGAAGAATGAGGACGATTGCTCAAGAATGAGGAGCGCAGAAGAGGAAGCTGCTTATCTTTAATTAGGTCTGCCTTTGAATCCTGTTTTGGAACTAGATGTTTGTGCCCAATCTCCTTTTGTAGCTTTCTGAAGGAGAAGAAACTCTAGCCGCCAAATCAGTAGCCTTGTTAAATGCAGGAGAACTGGAATGATGAAGCCTGTAAGCATGCCTCCAAAGTCCTGCAAATGCTTTGTATGACTTAAATTTGTCTTCATGGCATAATCAATCTCTTGATTTTTTTACGACTCTCAGTTACTAGGAATTTAAATTCCATGTTTATAGATGGAAGTAGAAAGAACATGATTTAGTGCAGTCTGATTTTATACTGTCATGCAAAATCTGCTTAGTGGCAGCTGGCTGTATGTAATTTTTTCTAACTTCTGTGTAATGTATGTGATTTTATTTTATCTCCCCCCCAGCTGTTTACTCATGCTGTTTGTATTAACTTCAGATTTTCTTGAGAATGTTGTACCCAACTTAAATATAGAGGTGTTTGTTTCCTTTGTTTTCTAATACGAAACTCTCTGGTAAACCTGCTGATTTTTGATGACAGAACAAGAGGTGCTTGAAGGGGGGAAGCTAGTGCTTTGAGTTCACAAGTCAGTATAGCCTTGTAGCTTGTAGTTGCTGCTTAACTGACTTTAAGGTACTGGCAGGAAAAAGCACTATAGTTTAAAAACACAGGCTCATGTCTACCCTCAGAAAAATAAACTTTCCTGCCACAATCTTCTGATCTGTTTGAATAATGATAAAAAGATGCTGGGCAAAACCCAAGAGTTTTGTGACTGGCCTGAGTATAAATATTTCAGGCTTTATTGGGTGCTTGGGTGGCTTAGTATTGCTGCAACATTTGTCTCAGTTATTTTTAGGTTTGGGGAGCAGGAAGAGTGTTTCCTGTATTCCCCTCCCCCCAAAATCTTGGGTACCTTAGTGGGAAGAAAAGTAGCAACCCTGAGCTGGTTTATCAGCTCCAACTGAACAATGTCAGTATGTTTCCTGACCTCCTTTGTAGAAGGGCTAGTACAGCCACTGCAGTTACATTGCAGCACTCTGACAGTATTCTTTCAAACAGCAGGAAGGCATCAAGCTTCTTAGCAAACAAGAATGCAGTTTACTTGTTACTTGTATAAGGATAGTCCCCAAAACGTGGCTATTAAAGCTCATAACTAGAATTACTCCTTCTCCAGTTGCTGTCATGGGAACTTTGATGCTATGCACAGGCATGACTAACATGAGAAATCAGTGAAACTAAATACTCCAGTGCCTCTTAGTCATTATAACATGAATATATTTAGGTAATAACTGTTAATGTCTTCACATCAGCTGCTACTTCTTATCCATAGCTACAGATTACTTCTATGTGTAGGTTTGGTACATATCCATGCTATAAAACAAAGGAATATGGTAGCTTGGTAACAGTACCTGTCTAGCTTGAGCTGTGCCAAACTGCTTCCTCTTAAGAAGAAAAACCAAAAAAAACCCCAAACAAACCCAACCTAAATTGCTACCCTCATCTGTTGAGGCATAAAGAAATCCATAGCAGTGCCTTGAATTTTCTCCTAAGGGAGAAGTACAGAAAATGCTTATGGTCCTGGTTACTGGTACTGTAAAAATTGCGTAAGACTGCAGTTTTCTTGTTGCATGTCATGTTCTTGTCATATTGGCTGCAGTACACAGGTGTTAAATTTGTCAGGAAGAGTGCCTGGGGCTATTGTGTGGATCTCATATTTGCAATCAATGTGTACATACATACCCTTAGCATAAATAATCTCTCTTCCTGACAAAAATCAGTCTGCAGCAATCCACCTAAAGGTATGAAGCTTCTTGGCACTGTGAAACCTGTGCAGAACAGGCCTAGAATCACTTGGGCAAGAAGCAGATAAATACTAGCTTTGGTATGCAGAAGTGTCCCCATGTATGGAGCAAAGGTAGAAACAGCAGGCTTGTCCTAGCATGCTCCTCCAGCAGCTACACAGAAGTGTCACTACTGTGTAGAACCATGCTTTCCCTCCAGTCTTCTGTGTATTTTCCACTACGTATTTCCCAATTATTTAGCAATGGTGGTCATGCTCTGTTTGGGTATATTGATTTGCAGTTTGGTCTGGGTTTTTGTTTCATTTAAAGTTACAGTTTTAGAAAACTGAACAGATCTCAGCTGCTTACTGTGATTCTTCCCGTTGAAGCAAAAATTTCATGTTGGTGTTAGCTGCCTTGGAAAACTAACTATGTATGAAAGGATACTGTTTGAGAATACAATTTTCAAAATCTTGAACTCTGGAAAAAATGGAGTGTCTGCTTACAGAAAGACTTGCAACCTCTTGCATCACTACTTGGGCACAGACAGTAAAACCTTAATCCCCTGATGTCTGAATCATGCTCATTCAGTTAAAAAGATATAGCAGTATGGTCATTTGACTAGTGAGAAAGTTGAGCAATTCCATTTGCCCTCAAATATATTTTTAATTTGCACATGAAAATCAAGAATTTTGCTGCTAGTTAAACTTTTTAATTGGTAATTCTATAGGCTTGTGCGGTTTGTTTTGCAGCTTCATCCAAGGAATGCTCATTTTCTTACAGTAATTTAATATGAAATTAGTAATAAACTAACAACTGTGTGAACACTTGGATAGTTGGACATTGGTAGAACTACCCCTATCAAAAGATGAAAAGGAACCATTAGTTATTAAACACTATATAAACATAAACTAAAGCAGTGAATCACATGAAGGACATGGGCTGAAGTCAATGCATGTTCCCTTCAAACAGTAGTAGGGTCTGCTAATTGCACACAGGTCTTTTGTAGGTATCGAAAAGTGTAAATGCAAGCAGGGCTGGTAGCACCACCTATTGTTCTTGGTATGTTTTTAGTTTCCCTAAGTCCCAATGATGAAGTTGTAGGTAGTAGAATTGGGGGTGCGGCGAGAATCATGCTCCTGTTCTTGGTTTTATGCTCTAGAATAAAGCCTCTTGCTGCTTGTTTGAGAGCTCACCAAAAGCTTGTCCCAGTTGTGATCCTTTCATGGGAAAAAAGTGTATCGAAGTACTGGGTGGGGGGTTGGGGTGGGTGTGGTTTAAGAAGCTTATGTTTCAAAATAAGCCTTTCACAATTCCTGATGCTGGTCAGATTATACATACCTTAGATGTGTGAAAGAGATGTGATTTAGCCATGTATAATGTAGCCTGTTCACATGTATTTCTTATAGGCTGAGAATAACATTAACTAGATCTAGAAGAGTTGGATAAATTTTTCATGTAATGGTCACTCTGGACAGCCCTAAGCTTAGTGTATGAGCATGTATTACTGTTAATCGCATGTAATTACATGAACATTGGAGCAAAAAGAAGAAGAAACCACTTGGTTAAAGCTTTTTTTTTTGTTGTTGCTGTTGAAAGATCAGTAACAGGAAGCAAGTGGTAGATTGAGATATATATATATATGCACACACACATAACAACGCTAAAGGAAGTGCATTAAGATGAAATTAAGGCCTTCCAGGAATGAAGGCAGCACTGAGAGCTAGAGAAAGGAGGAGAAGTGGGAATTGGTGAGATGAGAGGATATCAAGCAGAAAAGTGGTGAGCTAATCCAAGAGTAAGAGAAGGACCTATGGTGAAGAGAGCCATCTTTAGCAACAGTGAAAGAAAAGGCAGCCTTACATGAGGACCTGCTGAAACTTAATGGCTGTTAGCTAATGATACCTGCCATCAAGAAGTCAATGCAGAAGTCTGCTGGATCTGGAAGTATGGGATTGACAAAAACAGCACTGCAGCAGTTGGTGGGGTGGTTAGCTTGGCCTTGGGCTGCAAGAGCCGTGGAGGTGTTGTGGCTAGTTAGAAGAAAGAATAACTAGTTGGGTAGTAACCCAACAAAGTAAAAAGTGATTAGCAGTAGGACCATGTTGGTGGTGACTGAATGGGTTCAACTCAATGTTAGAACGCTGCCAGCTTCTTAATAAGCCCTAACTAGGAAGTGGTATGTCAGGGGCCATTGTGGGTGTGAGAGGCAATAGTGGCTTGAGGTGTTCTCTCTAGTTGCTCTTCACCAATGCCATGGGTTATTGCTCTGACACCAGAGTGTAATGCTCCATCACCTCAGTTGGGTTGATCATTTGTGAACATATGCTGTAAACAGGGGATTGATCTGTTTAATAAAGAGATGGCTTTCTCCCACCCCTGAATTTAATTTTTGAGGTGGGGCTCAGTGTGGATCTAAGTAAGATTCATCAAAATGGAGGGGGAGTTATTGTATGATGTGAAACAGAATCCCTCCAGGCCCATATTGCTGCAGAAACACCTCTTCTTCCTTTTATTCACTTCTGTTTAAACTGTGTAAGGGGGTTTTCAAAGCACACCAGTGCCTCATGTTAGGGGCATAGGTAACTAGAAACTAATGGTGATCCATGAAAAATTTGGCTTGAGAAATTTTATTACATAGGTAGTCTAAGGCAGAGATAGGACGCAAAGTGTCATTAAAGGCATATTGTTAAATATTACCATGAGATGCTCTTAGCTGTAGTCTCATTAGTTTGTCACAATTTAACAAAACTATTCTTGCAGGAAATGAAGTAGGGATCTTCTACTGATAACATGACAAGAAATAAATTGGGCAACAGTATGTGGCCTGTAATTACAAGCTTTATAAAACAAGGTGGTCCAGTGGCCCAGGCAGTCTGTTCTGACACTTCTCAGCTTTCCCCTGCTTGATTTCATGATGTTACAAAACATAATAGAGATGAGTAGAACTGGATTTTCTGCAAGTGTGTTTCTTCTGAGCATCAAACATTTTTCACTTTCGTTTCATTGGATTAAAATAATGCAATTAGAAGAATGAGCTTAATGACAGAGCAAGTCTTACTTTCATAAACCTTTTTCTCCCACCCTCCCCCTTGCTTTTCCATGGCAACTCCAGTACCTCATGAGTTACTAGTAACGCTGGCAGAGACTAATGTTTACAACTCAGTCTGGTTTTTTGAATACAGGCTTTAGTCTTTTCTAGCAAATTAAAACCAGATGGGAACTGCAGGGAGCAGAATGGAATTTAATTCTGTTTTGTGGTTTGTGATGTTAACAAAACTCTTTGGGTATTTTCATTTTTATTTTGCCTAGAAAATGGCTTGTACCTTCCTCCTGTCCAGTCATTGTAATGTGCAGTCTTTTTCCAGTGTGCTGGGGTAACTAATGTAAGCCTTCACTGAGATACATTGCTTTACTTCCACTACAGTGGTAGACTATGGTGTAAGCATATTACATTGATAATTCTTTGTTTCAAGTAAAAGGATCAAAAACTAGTAAATCCAGCCAGAAAAGGTATGGGTTTTTTTTTCCTCTGTTCTTCTTGCATAGCTCGTGGAGGTGAAATGCAGTTGTTTTGCAACATTTAATAAGTCTTTCTCTCTTCTCCCTTAAACTACCTTAGCTGAAAGTACACTAAAGGAATACTTGGTGGAATTTGAAGAGGGAGACAGGCTCAGTCACCCAAAACTTAAGTGGTCCTAGGATCTGTTATGCAGACAGGATAAGGATTTTTTCATGCAGTTAATGCTGTGCTTTTTATGCTGGTTAGTGCCATCTCAGAGGAAAAGACTCAACATGTTGAATCACACAAACGTTGCTTCCTGCTAGAGTCTGGGATTTCCTTGCAGCTCTCCCCTCCATAGCTGCAAGAGCTGTTTTTGCGTAGTGTGTGTGCTCAGGCAGGAACTTGCTGGAGATGAAGACAGAAGCCAAACAGTTCTGTGCAGAATGTAATAGTTTCTGACTGAAATTGTGTGGTAATTGTCAAAATATCATAGGGTGTGGTAGGAACTGCTGTGTTGCTGAGGATTTATCCCTTCATAATTTGCCTAAATTAATATCATATGCTAACCTCAATTAACATGAAAGTGGGGGAAGGATTTCTTGATGTTTTATAGCCATTTGAAACCTGATAGTGTGCAAAAATAAATTGCAGTATGCTGAACTATTGGGGTTTTTTCCCCAATTGCTCAATCTTAACTTCCATTGTTTCTGATTTCCCACAGAAAGAAAGAAAAGCTACTTGTAGAAGAAAAAGCTGTAGCTTCAAAAAGGTTAACTTGGAAACCTGTGAACACTGGAAATACGATAAAACTTTAAATCACTATCTAGTTTCACTAGGAATTAAAAATATGTAACCCCAGTAGTTACAGTAATAAATTGATACAGAGTATTTTGAAATACGTACCTGCTTCATACAGCAGTTTGCTTCCTAGAAGAGAAGTATTCCTAATGGTTTGTTACAGTGCTGAGTTTTAGTGTCAAATACAAGATTTGTGTTTTTACTGTGAACACAAACTTTAAGAGAATTCATATGAAGTCTACTTAAGTAATTGTTCTTGATAAACCAGGTCTTAAGCTTCAAGAGGCAAACAGGAAAGGGGGCTAGTCAAATTTTCAGGCAGATAACTCAAACTAAATCTTTAAAAGGAAGAACATAACCAGTACTTGTTCCTTTTCTTGGTGATGACTTCAGTTAAGTCTTGCACTTCTGTGATGTGGTGACATGCCTTCCAGTGCTTAGAAATATTAACCTGCTGTTTACTGGGAAGCATATTCCTCCGAGACATAAGTTCAAGGCCCAATTTAAAGACTCTAGTGCCTTTATTGTGCTGTTTCTACAGTACAGCACAGGTGTTTGTGATGGAAATATTTCTGTTCTGGAAGTTACTCCTTTTTTCAGGCAATCTATTAGATAAATGGGAATGCTTTCGAAATAAATACGAAACCCCTTGCTTAAGCCTTCTGAATGTGGAATAGTGTGAAACAGTGCATTGCTTCTGCATGCACTTTTTTCCTATGCTACTTCAGATCTGCTGTCTTTTTACCCTGCAGTGCCAGAGGAGAGCTCTGGAGGAAGCCATTTCTCTCCTGTGTCCTATACTTTGTCCAGTCCTTATACAGCAAACAGTTTCTTTTGGTGGACTATCTTCTGGTCCTGCTTGGAGGAAGGGGAAAAAGTTGATCTTAGTGGAATGTCTGGAATAAGGAACTTCAAAGGGCTGCCTGAATTTGTTAAATCTAGTGTCTTAAAATCAGAGCATCTAGAAAAGCCTACTTCATAGGATAATCTGAATGTGTTTCACTTTGTAAGTCCTTCCCAGTGCATTCCATGAAAATGTTTCCAGTGCCTTTGCGTTTTTGTCTCTGGACTCTGGTGATCCTAGGACATGAACTAGCACCTAAAGCACTACCAGAGATGCAACTCCTCAATCCATTTTATGTAAGTGAAGCTTCCATTCCTAAATATAGCTCCTGCTGGGATAAAAAAGGCTATATATTTTAATTAGATAAGGTCAATGTACCTTATTTGAGATAGTAAGATTTTTTTTTTCAAGCATTTTCTTAATGAAAATTTTCCTTAAGGGTCAATGACAGCCATGTAAACTAATGTTAGACTGGGGGGGGGGGGAGCTATTTGTTAAAGGAAAAGCATGTTTTCAGAGAGTGGTTTTTAGACTTCCAGACAGATTACACAAGCTCAAGAAGGCCCACCCCACATCCTGTGTAGAAAACCAGCTCACAGAAATGCCCATTGTTCTTCAGGATTATAAGTCACTGTATTTTCAGCCTGCCTTCTTTTTCAAAGTACTATATGGAAAATAGTAATGCAAAGGAACCACAGCAGCTTAACGAGTGCTTGGTCCTGCCAGGTACTGACCACTCTCCTCTTACTGAAATGGCGGGGGGGTGGGGGGTGTAAAACATTAGGCTCCCTGGCTAGAGAACAAAGGTTTTGTGTTGGTAAAAGTAGTTGAGAGTGTTTTATTAGTTATGTGAATCAATTGATAATTGACATACTTTAAGCCTGAAAGTTGTTTCTATGCAGCCATGCCAGTGTTTACTGTCTTTAGGGGGAAAAAATGTTACAGGGTATGTGGTTTGCTTCAGGCATGGTGAATTTTCCTTGACATTGCTTCACCCCTGCTCAGTCCTTACTGCAAAAAGAGAGAATGGGGTATCTGGATCTAATACCCTACTAAAGAGACAGGGTGGTTAGCGTTTCTGAATCTCTACCCGTGCTTATTGCTGAGTTGTATGGTATTCCATCTGCAAGTTAATGGACCTATCCATGAAGAAGGGAGCTATCAAGCCAAAAAATAGTAAAACTTGTTCACACTTCCTTTCTTTTTTTTAATGTTTCACCTACATTATCATCTTGGAGCTTATTTTTTAAAAAGCTGAGGTGCTATTTTTCATGTTCCAGTTTCAAACAGGAAAAGTGTTTCAATGTGAATTTTAAAACCCTTGTATTACAGTTTTCTTACTGCAAAAAAGCAACAACTTACATTTCTTGCTGGAGTTCAGTACCTGTTTAAGACCAAAACATTTGTTATGATAATACAGATGTAGCTAGGCAGAAGGCTGCCATGAGAGTGTTTGAGCCTGTATCCTGCTTTTCTGCCGTCCTCTGAAAGGAATCGCCTCCCTTTAGTCTCTGCCAGTCTCCTGACTCTGCAGCATTCCCAAAACACGTGGCCCATATAATGGGATTATAGGGAAGGCAGTCAAGTAAACAAAAGTTCCCTCAGGATGAGATTTGCTTTTCCATGCAGAGCTCCTGTGTGCTTTAGCCTGGCACTGCAGCCTTGTTCCCTAGCCAGGGACAATGACTTCTCTTGGTGACCCCAAGGGTGTGAGAGCACCTAGGCCATCCCCATGTTTTGGGGATAGTCTCCTCCTGGGCTGGCTAGCACAATAGAGTCCCCTTTGCAGTGTCTTTGGAAGGACACACCCAATTAAAAGCTAAGGGAAAATAGTCTTTTCTGTGTCTTTTCAATGTCTGTATGTAGCAATAAATGAACAGTCCCATGATGTGGCTATAGCTGCCAAAAATCTGCAGTGAATGTACAGTTTTAGCCGTCATTAACTGTACAGTATTGCTGAAGTGGCCCAGTGCTTTTGTGAATTGCGTTCACGGGTAAGTAGCTGCTTAAAGCTGAAAGCCTTCATGCTTCTACAAGTGCACAGTTATATTGGTGGATAATAGTGTATTTCTGTGATTGTGTGGTCCCGTCCAGCCTCTTCCGTTGAAAGTACACAACCTGGGATGGGCTCAGTCTGCAGTTTGAGTACTTTTGAGTTCTTCGTTGAGACTAAATTACATTATCGATGAAGAGTGTTTTCGGACTTGCTCTCTGTGTCCAGTCCTGGCCTTGGTAATTCGGGTTGTCACTGCTGCTCTACAGGATTATGCTGCATGGGATATCAGGGCACAAAGCCTTCAGACTCGTGTTCCTTTCACTGTGTCTCTTTTTCCTATTTAAAAAAAAAACTCCTCAGGTGGCTTTTGTCCTACCTTTCCAGTGGATGCTAGTCACCAAGGGAATGGTTCAGTCAGTAGTGGTCCCCTTATGCTTGTAGTGAGGCTTCAGATGCTGATGGCCTTGTCTTACCTTCCTAGAGGTAATGCTGTGTACCACAGCATGGAGGCTTTTGTCCCCAGGGAAAGCTACAGTTGTAAATATTCTCCATAAAACAACAGGAATTCATAAATTCATGTGACTGTGTTCCAGAATGGCTGGTGTTAGTCATATCATTGATGTGTTACTGGGCATTAGTGAGGAGTGTGATAGAGATCCCTATGGGCTGGAAGACTGCCCAGTGCCTTTGAGATAGCACAGCCTTACACTTTACTGCCATTACCTTTCTTTAGAGGTGACTCTGAACAGAAACTGTTAAACTTGTCGTAATTGGTCTTGGTGTGAAGCCTTGAACAAATAGCAGCACAGAGAATTTTCAGTTATCTGAAGAAACGTAGGCCAAAACTCTCCTTTTTTGTTTCTGCACCTGGTACAAAGAAGTAGAGAGAACAGCCCTGGGAACAGGGGAGCCAACCCAGTTCCTGCTGCTGTCAGAAGCAGTGAATTCATTCATTCGTGTACCCCCTATCGTAGCTGAAGCAAAGAATTGTTTGCTGTGGGTTCTAAATCAGCAGTCGCTATTCTCTTTCTCTTGTTGGTTGGTTTCTTTTCAAAGCATTTACAATGGGGAGTGCATTTACAAAATTAAGGGAGGTAAATTCAGGGCCTGTAGCTCCTACCACAAGTGACTGCACTCAGGAGTAATGTCATTGTCACAGCTGTATGCAGCTTTCATTTCTAGAGGGTCTGATTCTCTGCCCTGGTCTATAGGGGGGTATAAATGAGAGAAAGCAGGATGCTTTAATTTCATGGCAGTCTGGTGATAAGGCCAGTGGTTATTCTAAGACTGCTTAATCCTATTTAAGGTTGGGATTTTTTTGGAAGGTCTCTGATTTCTGGGTGTATTTTGTACAGAAGCCCATTTAAAAGCTGGGGCTGAATTAATCTGTCATATTTGCTACATAAAACAGTGATATTTTCATTGTGTCTCAACTGTATGAGAGTTAAAACCAGGATTATTAAATTTTCCAAAGTTTAAGGAGATTAATTGTATTTTTAATACCTCCAGGTTTATAGGATCTGATGCTGAATCATGAGGGGAAGTAACAACATTTAATTACTGTATTTTCCAAACATTAGGTAGATTATATAGATATAACAGCAGGGAACTGAAAATGTCTTGTGAATAACAGCAACATCTGCTTGTATTTCATTTAATAATTTGTGGGGGGTCATTTATGTTGTAGAAAATGGCAGTTTATGAACAAGCTTTTGAGGGGAATGATACGTTGCTATAGCTGCAATATTTTGTATTATGCTGTACAGATTCTGTATCATAAATCAAAGCAGCAGAGCCATATGTCCATGACCTCAGCTCCAAAAATCCTGCAATTAGTAATGATTTAAATTAACATGATTTGTATGGGAAACAGCTTTTAGAAACCTTGGAAAACTGGAGGTGTGCTCAATGAAGGACTTCTCAGACACTGCACAGAGCTGAAGCATCAGCTCTGGCTGCCGTGAGCTGCCCCATCATCAGTGCCGCAGTCTTGAAACTGAAATGTGCAAATCAGGGCAGACTAAATGAAATCAATGTAATTGCTCAGTAATGCAGAGTTGTAAACTCCAAACAGAGGTCCATACAGGGGTCTTTACCAATACACTTCAACCCATTCAGTAATGTAGTGCCTCATTCAGCAATTCAACCAAGCAGGTTGCATATCCCAGTCTGTGTGAGTTTTCTTCCCTCCCCAGTCCACCTGTGTACCTGCACTGGCAGACAGGTGAACTTGCAGTGAGCTGGGTCAGGAGAAAAAAAACTTTATTTTCTCGCAGTGGTTGATTGATGCCTGTGTAGCTCTGTGAATGGCTTGTTGTGGGGTCAAATGAGTGCCAGTGCAAGGGAAGCAGGAGGGAGAACCTCCTGTTTTGGCAGCAGTCAGCGATCAGATTGGCATTATGGTTTCATGAAGTTGTATCTGTAAGTTATATGCTCATCTATAACTTTCTGGAAAGCTGTGGCTGTTGAAGGCATCACTTCCCCACAGCTGAGTGCCACCCCTCTCCTGGGTGCTGCTGCTCTGTTTGTCAGCTGCTTGATGCAAAGGCAGGTAGGGGACACAAACTTGGCCGACTATGAGCTTCTAGGATCTTTCTAGAAATTTCTAGGATTGATGCAGAGAAGTCTTACAGATAAAGTATGGTTCAGATGACTCTGTACATTTACATTAATATGAGATGAAATAGTTGAATCTTGGGTGACTATAAAGAAGTCTAGGCTCAGACTTGGGCAGCTGTGACTAGGCAGGTGAGCCATGCTGAAGGAGACTAAAGACCTCAGTACAATTTTCTGGAAAATAAAGGAATCCACATAGTAAAAAGACAAATGCAAGAATGGCTTACTAAGATCATAGGTAATGAACTAGTATAACTCAAAAAAAAAAAGGGGGGGGGGGCGAGGTTTACAAATCCCAGCCAGTTTATCTAGATCATCAGACCAGTGTCAAAGTACTGAAGTCAATTTGTGGACTGAGGTAAGACATTGGAAGGTCATCATCGCCTTGGGGGGGGGAATCTTCATTTTTCCTTGTAAAGTTTAAAGGCCCTGAGCAGTGTCTGTCTGAGGACCTGTTTTTTACTACCTACTGTTAGAAGTGACACTAGAGATTACTAAAACTGGAAGAAGTTATATGAACCAAACCTCTTTTCTCATTTTCTATTTAGTGCTGTCGTTAGCGTTCTTGGCAGCACTTCATAGATCCTCACTTTCAGTGGTTTCTACGCTTGGTTGCACTTCCTGTCCCATATATTAGCATAATGATGTCATTCTTGCACACCACTGTGGGGGAGCGTGGTGGTGTGCTCTGCCCAAACCTCTGCAGCAAAGGCTTTCTCACTCTTGTACAAGAAGACTTTGCTTCTGCTCTGATGGCTGAAATCCAAACGGAGGGTCCCTTTTTTGAGGCTCCCCTGTATGGAAGTGAGGAGCAGAGCGGAAGAGGCAGGGGGATAAGTACCTTCCTCACGCCATCTTCTGTAGGAAGCTACTTACAGGACTGTCTGCACCTGGTGTGGGTGAGCAACTGGAGCCTCATAACTCCACCGGTGCCCCCATAGCCCCGTACGGAGCTGTAGAAGGGAAGGAAAGGGTAGGGAAGCCCCTTACCCCTAAACCAAACAGCAATGAAAAGTGGGAGCAGGAGCTTCAAACATGTCCCTGCTCCTCTGGCCAGGCAGGGCTGGTCGTGGGAGTAAGGCACTGAGGAAGTCCCATCTGCCCAGTGCTCCTTTCACGGCCCAGGAGAGCAGCAGGGTTTTTTTCTCTGGTTCTCCTGCGCGTCCCAAGAAGGCAGCAAGGACAGAGCAGTTTTTCCTTGGGGATGTTGCTGCAGGAGAGGGAAGAGCGTGGCCGCCAGGAGGGAGCGGGCAGCCCCAGCGCCTCTGGGGAGCAGCCGGGGCCTGCTGCTCTTTCTGCCTCGTCAGGTTGCTCTGTGTGCACCAGGCCAGGCTCTGCTGTGCAAGCAGCAATTATGCAGAAAGTTTAAAGCGATAGAAATCAGCGTGTTAAAACGAACTTGGAAAAAACTTCTGGAAGGCTTTGTCCCCTTAAATCTGCCTGAAAGGGGCTCTTCTAGCATGAGTCATCCGCAGCTGTAGAGGAGCCCTGGGCAGAGCCTTCCTCCCCTCTGCTGAATGGAGCTGTCAGAGTGCCCGGAGCCAGGGCAGGGAGAAAAATACCCCGATTCATTTCCTAACGAGATATGCATGGGAGAATTCCCCACGGGGCCACCGGTGGGGGTTTGCAGCTTTGTGTTTTTTCAATCACTCGGCTCCACATAAGCAATACTGTGCAGCTTGGAGCTCCCACCCGGAGGACTGAAACACCCCAAGCCCGTCCCCAGGAAGCAGACAATAGTGTTGATATGCCTGTTGCTGCAGAGGAAGTGGCTTCTGTTATAAGCAACAAGCAATCTGCCAAAGTCCATGGTTGGAGTGGTTGCCAGGCTAAATTTGACATTAAATTATTTAACGTTTTTGGCTTTTGTCTTACTGTTTTCTCGAGATGTTTCTCCTGCTTCCTACCATTTAAATCTCACGTATGGCAGGGTCCGTCCCCCTCCTCCCCCCCCAAAAAAAATAAAAATTTAATACAGGCTTTTATTTAGACAGCACAGAGATGTTAACGGAGAATCCAGTCTATTTAATAGATGATGAAAATATTCTCAAATGCTCTCAGTAGGTTAGCAAAACTGGGGCTAAACCATATGCAGCTAAGGTGTTGCTCAGGGCTTCATCGTGCCTTTTCCCATCCCACCTCGCTGTAATCAGTTTTTGATCTGAATTTGACAGTGGAAGTATGACATATTACTGCAGAAAAGATGGTATGTGGAAGTTAGACTTCAGATATTGGAGGCATCAGGCGCCCTCTTGTGCTGTTTCTCCGGCAACATCGCAAGGTGAGCGACTTCCCAGGAGCAGAGGCTGAGCGGAGCTTCAGCCTCTGTAGTTTGTGGGGAGATGGGTATGTGCTTGGGCACCTACATCATGATCCAGTGTGGGACTGGTGTGTAGGAGTTACTTATTGATGGGTCCACAAACTTCACTCCAGCTATATAATGTAACCATTCAAAATGAAACTTTGAACAGAAAAAAGTGATTTGCATCTTCCAAGAGACAAAACCAAGATTTTTAGGTTCATTCAGAAGTAGCAATGTTCACTAAGTATTAAATTTCTCTTATGGGCCAGATTTTAAGTTAATTTCAAACTTCCCTGACTTAATAATATGATAGAAGTTCAGATTTGGGGGGTTTAGACTATGCTGTATGTTTATAATCATTCACCTCCTTGCATTGCATAATATCAGGAAAATGTGTTGCATCTCCCTGGAAGTCAAACTCTAGGATTAGTTTTATTAAGTCTAGTTAATAAATACTTTTTCAGATTGCTCACTGCAAATACCTCACTTCTCCAGATACCAGACTATAAATAAAAGTGCAAAGTCCAGAGTAAAAGAGGTAAATTAATTTACAAAGTTAACTAAATAGCTATGATGCCTCTGAAAACACAGGCCCTTGGTGGCTTGCTGCCTAAAGAAATAAATTTCGCTGTTTTTTTTGTATGTGGAACTCAGTTGTTCAAAGGACACAGATGTATTATTTTCTGGCCACTTGCAAAGTCCCAAACTTACTGATACCTGTAAGATGCAGACGTGACAGAGCATAACATATGCAGTGAGCTCTTCCCCTTGCCAGCATTTTTCTGTCTTCCTGGCTCTTTGGGGATTAAAGGTGTTGCTTATTTCAGGCTTATTGACCCAGAGCAGTTTTGGACTGGGCTACCTGCCATTCTGTGATGGCATTTCTAGCAAAATAGCAGTTTCTACCAATGTACCTCTCAGCCTGAAAGCTCCTGAGGGTTATGATTGTTTCATACAGCAGTTACTAGAGTATAAAAGAAGAATGGTCATGCTGGGCCTGGCTGAGATCCATCTAGCTGATACCAGTCTTGTCTCCAGCAGACACCATGAGTGGATGCCTTGATAAAAGCCTTAAGAACAGAGCAGGTATAAATGCTTTTTCCTCTACTGCTCTCCCAGCCTCTAACCATCTTCACATCCTGAGCAGAATATGGGGGTTTGTGAATTTAGTGAACCTTGACAGAATTCATTTCCAAGATTGTCCAGTCTTCCACTGAGCTAATATTAAACTTCAGTGTTCACAGCATCCTTGTGATCTCTGTTGAGTACACTGAGCTGATTCCATATGGAACTTCCACCATACCCCAGTATCTCACTTCTGAGTGCTGATGATCAGCTCTGACCATGTATATGAGCACATATATGTGAAGTTGGAATTGTTTTTTCTGCCTGTGCATCATTTTACATTTATCTATATTGAATTCTATACGCCATTTTATTACTCACTGACTTATTCTTTGTGCAGTCTGTCACCTCTCATTCTCACCACCCTCAATAACTTAAATCATCAGTAAACTGTCATATTCTTGTTCCCCCACTTGTCCACGTATGCTGAACCAGACAGCAGCATCACAGATCTCTGGGGAACTGCACTGGTGAACTTTGTCTGCTGTGAGCACTGACCATCTTGTCTTCTGTTTCCCATCTTTTAACCATCATTTACCCCTGGAAGGATCTTCCCTCTTAAGCCATGGGTGCTTGGTTTCGTTAAAAGCCTTTTTGAGGAACATGGTTGAAAGCTGTCTTGAAACTCAAATGCACTTATACCAACCAAACCATCCTCATCCTTATGGCTGCTGAGCCCTTCCAAGAAGTCTGATAGTGCTTGATGCAGATTTCCATTAAAAAAAACCCCACAACAAAACACCTGGGTTCTTCCAAAGTATATCATGTTTATCTGTTTAATAGCTCTGTTCCTTGTTATAGTTTCTACTACTTGATCAGAGGTGAAGCTTTGTACAGAAATATGCCTCTGCTGATAATGGTATGACTTTGGCAGTGTGACTATGTTTTCTAGTACTTTTCTACGTTCTTTGTAGAATGTCACAAAAAATATCATAGTGTGGTGTGTTTCTTTAGTGGGCAAGTAATGTCTGTGAAGCTTTTTAAAGTGAAAAAATGGCTGTGGAAGTCCACAGAATTAATATTGCTCTATAAATTAAATCTAATAGGAGTTACCAGTCATCATAGCAACGCAGTGGGTACAACAACAAAGGATCAAATCAGGGTTTTGTACATATTTTGAAGTTACTAAGAGTTATATGCCTGTACCTGACAGCATACTTGAATTTGACCCAGTAGAGACTAGAAATTCCTTTAGTCCACAAGTAGAATTTTTCAGGGGATTGGCTGAAAACTTCCCACACTTGAGCAGAAGCAGTTTCGGGGGATCAGATGCAAGGTTGGTTTCCAGCAGAGCAGGTCCAACCCTTGGAATTTTTCTGGCAGCCATCTATCACGAGTTGTTAGCTACTTTGTTCAGCATGAGAGACCATCTTATGACCATACCTGATGCTATGTGGAAAAATAATCCAGACAGGCATTTGGGAATCTGCAGAGTACTAGAGGGGTGTGTGAAAAGTGCCTTTCCTTTGCCCAGCGAAGTCTATGTGCCTCTTCTTTCCTTTCGCAAAGAGGATGGGGAAAGGCTCCAGGCAGAGATGAAGAAAGTTTTCTTGAGTAGTTGGTCTTTAGCAAAGTACTGGGTGAAGCTCTTCGAAAGGCGGCACAACTTGTGTGGTTTGCATAGCTGAAATAGCTAATGTAAATGAATTCAGAGACAAATCTCCTTAGCAAAATCAGCCATTCCCAAGCACAGAATGTTGTCATTAATAACTTGAGCAAAGTGTGTGGTCGTTGTTGTTCTTTCATTAAACCTACCTACTTTAAAATATCAACAAAAGGCTCCTTGTGGCTGCACAGCTTAACCTCAGTGTTTGAAAACCTGACAGTGCCAGGTCTGATGCAGCTGCTGGTATAAGATCATTTGCAGATTTACTCCTAAACTATCCAACGAAAGAAAGCAAAATACGAGAATGGGAAAAAATCTTCAGACAAATCCAGTAACTTGGGAGTAAATTATGCTCTTAGTTTTACTAAGCATCTGAACTACTGCTCAATGAATAATGCAGTAACAGTTTCCAGAAGACTAGCTGTTATATAGTAATGTTTTGATAAAACAAAGAAATGCACGTATTAGCATGGGCCTGTTAGGTCTGTGGGTTGAAAATGTGTGCACTGAGCGTGTGTAAGAACTGACATTGCTGAGGTACAAGGGCAACACATACTTTGCAAAAGGCTGAATCCAAACTGATGGTTTGCATCCGTTCATCGGCTGTTTCACAATAAGTGTGTGTGCATGGTTTTCCTTATAACACCCAATAGTAAGCATGACATAACTAAAAAGTAATGTCTTGCATTTACAGGAAGAAGAGAGGGGATAGGTGAGAGTGTGGACACAGATACTCCCTGCAGAGCTGCTGGCTTGTGGTTACTAGCTTGTGCATCTGTCCTTACTCAGCATTGCAGCAGTTAACTCCTGCCTTTAAAAAAAATGAATTGTTTAAATCCATATGAAATACTTTCCTAGGCGTGTCTAGGGGCCAACTCTGAGCTCTGACTATTGCCATGTTCTGCTCTTGGTGTGCAAGATTATTTTTCCAGACAAGCATGAATAGAGTTCAAATGAATCTATCAATAATCAGTGGAAAGGACGTCATAATGCAAACTCTGATACTGTAAAATATATACAAGTCCTTGAAAACATGTGTTTGGAAAGGAACTGCTTTATTCTTAACATAGCTGCAGGTCTGGCAGCAACAGCTCATGAAGAGGTGTGGGAATTAGCTGAATAGACTCACTGCTGGCAAGGAGAGCTAGGAGGCTGTATGCTACTGATATGAGACTGACTCCTCATTTTTAAATCCCTTTGGGTAAAGGAAGGTAAATTATTTTTCTTTGCTGATGAAACACATTGTGAGGCAAAACCATATTCAAGAAGAAAAACATAAGTGTTTACTGGAAATAAAATCTTTAAAAGTCAATGGAATATGGCATCAAGAGAGATTTGTGATTTCTTTTAGTTTGTCATAATGTCCTAGATTCATCACAATAAATATGTCTTAAAGAAGAAGATACATGAACTGGGAGGTGGGGAAAGGAGGAGATGGCTGAAGATGAAACGCACATTTTTAATTACTCAATTGCTAATTCTCTGATTTAGATCTGCTTATAATTAAGTTAAACTATTTTCAATGGAATTTTTCTTTGTAGCATTTGCTGCAATGCAGAGTATGTGTGGTATCGTGCTGAGTCTAAGGAAAGGGCAATCAGAAATACTCCCTTGTCCTGTGAATGCCACAGGCCCTGTAAGGACTCCCATAACTATTAACAGGCACTTTTGCCAAAATCTACTTTATTACAGCATCAGTTTAATGAAGCTTGAAAAGCTATCTATAATGGTGCCCTCTGGTGACTTCAAAAATTTTTACACTGGAATGAAATAAACACATGGAATTTGGCCTGCTACTGTGAAAGTACCCTGGCAAGTTGGACTATTCATTAAAGATTCATGAACAAATTAGAGCTCCTAGAGCCCAACCAGGCAATATATGCAAGCCATACACACACACAAAAGTCCAGGACTAATCACAGCTCTGCTCCTGCAACGCTTGGAATGAGTAAGACAGTCTCTCATCCTACTCTGCAAGTAATCTCTTGTACATTTGCAATAAAAAGATATCTGGCTTTTGACACTGCAAACTGATCATCTATTTTTCTAGTGCCTAGAGAAAAGAAAATTAAAAGATGAAACAACAAAATGTCTTGCTGAGTTTGTCTTGATACAGGGAATGTGGGGGATGTTAATTGATTATATGAAATCTCAGAAATAAACTACCTGTGCAAAAGAATGTCTTTTGTATCTTCTACAGTTAGGGTGGCTGCCACACAGTCTCTGGAAAGCTGATCTCAGTGCACCATTTCCTCTCCTGGATATTGCTTTTTATATGTGGAGTCTGTCTACAGCATCTAATGTCTCCACATTTACTGCCCATCATTTCCCACCATGCTGACCTACATGACCTTCTTCATTGCACTGACTCTAGTGTTCACGTGGCTCTTACTGTGTTCTGGTTGAAAAGGAATCTTTTACTTGCAGGGTTGTGCTATTTTACAGCCAGATCTGTGGTCATATAAACACCAGAGCTGACAGAAGCAAGTAAGTACATGTGCCTGGGGATAGATGGAATAGGTGTGGGCACCCCTTCCAGCATCACTTCTGTTTTAAAGCATGATACAAAGCTATGTTCTAATCAATATGAATGCAACACTGGTGAGGTAATGAGAATATCACACTCTGAGGCAATTAGCCCAACAGAAAACCATCCCCAAGCGGACACAAGCAAGATAATGGATATAGGGTAAAAGAAAAAAAAATAATTAATAAAACCTGTGTTAATAACTTGGTATAAAGTGTGAACTATTACCTAATGATTTAATCATTACTTACTGAATTTCCAAATGAGGCACATACTCCCAATAACTGTATCAGGCTAAGTATCTCCTTGGCTTTTAAGCACTGTTCCCCCGTGCCATGCTTAGGAGAGGATGTGTCTCCTCCCATTCATGTCCTTTGCAAAACAGCCCCTTAGGCACAGTGTAGATCAGCTGGCTTTTATGCATATATTTTCTAAAGAACCCTAAAGGAGTAATCAAAATATTTGTTTTGACAAGATGCCTACTTTGATCGTAAATATTAAGATGAGGAGGTATGAGTATGATTTTATTCTCACTTCCCAAATAATACAGTCTGTAGAACCTTCTCCACTAACTTCTTCATTAAGTCAGTAATTTCCCTTTCAACTGCACTCGGTATTTTAGGAAAATACCTAGTCTTGATTTTACAGGCCATTTAGTATCTGTCAAAGAGATTGTGCTATCATTTTGAGGTCCAATAATACATCAGAGAAGGATTTTTCTCTGTGCTAGCATTTGAAGTGTTTTGGTGTATGTGTCTTGTGTTCACACAGTGCTTCCTCCTGGCCTGAACAGTTAGCTGGGTTCTTCTAGGAGGGGAATAAACCCATTGATAAATTCATACATCTTTAGTGCAGCGCTGTATCTCTGAACGTTGCAGGAACACAAAAAATGAGTACTTTTCTCAGTGACTATGCCCAACCTTGGCATTTCTAGCTAAGCTGATGTTTCAAACGCTCCAGCTTCCTTCTTTGTTGAAATTATTGTTGCTTACTTTCTGTCTCCTGGCCTGCTGATTTTTTCTCAAAGACTTGTGTAGCTCAACCAGTTGTCTCCAAGCTCCTGCTACCATTGCAAATCCATGTCCCACCTGGTGTACTTGGGCAGTGACTTCTGCTGTGCCAGCCACCTTGCTCCATAAAGTAACTTAATTGCTCTTCTACTTAGCCTGAATCAAGGGTGACTGTCAGGCTCACTGCCCTGTGCTTCATCAGCCTGTGACTGATCAAAGATACGTGTGATGTGTTGTGCTTCCCACGGTCTGAGAGCCTTTGGGTTTATAAAAGCAGTGAAAGGAGACATGGGGTTTGGTAGGGTTGTAGAAAACTGTCCATTCATACACGTCTTCTCAGCTGTATGGGAGATGTGTTACGCAATCTGCCGTCACAACACGAGGAATGCGTAAAACGGAGCTGATATGATTATCATGCCCATTAAATGGTCTTTGCTTTCATTTTTCTAGCCTTCTCCATCCACAATAAGTTATTCTGGCTTAGTACTTGGGGTAAGACCTAGGCAAGAAACACGTATTCTGCAAGGATTCGGGCAATAGCTCTGAAGCTGCTAAGTGTTTGGATATAAATGTGCTTCTTGCATACATCTTCTTTCCTTATCCTATGGAAAGAGAACTGGAACACAGCGTTTTCAGGATTAGGCCTTTGGGAGAAATAGTATAAGAACTTCTGGTATGCAGATAGCTCTTCAGAGGAGACTGCTGAAGGGAGATTTTTGCTTCTGTTATGAATCAGATTATTTGCCCTCTTACCTGTTTGGAAAATTGTTCAAGTTTGTCTTTTATTGTGTTGGTCTCCCCTCTCTACTGTTACTTGCCTGCTCTGATTGTGGCTTGTATTTTTATACTCACAGAGTTGGGTCAGGTTTCACAGCAGTCCACCATGCTGGAGGAGTTTCTTCCACTGGTGAAATGGCTGCCACTACAGATCATAATACTGGGCAAGAGCAGCACAAACTTACCCTAGGACAGAACATGAAAGCACCTTAGCCGAAATTGCTGTGAAAATCGGGTCAATACAATGCACTTCTCTCTGTGCCTTGTT
Organism: Buteo buteo; assembly: GCF_964188355.1. Lineage (NCBI taxonomy): Eukaryota > Metazoa > Chordata > Aves > Accipitriformes > Accipitridae > Buteo > Buteo buteo. The sequence continues at coordinate 14,686,025 of NC_134174.1, read as the reverse complement.
ATGGTGGATCTAGCAACTTTGAACAGAGAGGTGTTGGCTACAAAAGAGGAATGTTAGAAATACAGGGAACCATGCAGAGCTACAGAGAAATTTCACACCCCAGGTAGGCGGAGGATTATCCTTCTATCTCATTGATGAGAGGGAGTCTCCAGTCAGACAGCTCCTCCACTGACACGTTGGGACAAATGACTCAGCTCTGCAGTGGAGAAGAATGTCCCCAGTGCTGTTTTCCTGGAAGCACCTTAACCTGGAGGTTTCTTGTTTAGGAATTTGCTTATGAAAACTCATCAGTTCACAGAGCCTGGGGTGGCACAACTGCAGGCAGATTGCATTCACTGGGCTGAGGATGCACAGCTGTAAGCAAGCCTAATTAAGACCTCTGACGAATTTTCCAGTGTAACTACACCAGTAATTGTCAAGATCTATGAAGTAAATAAAGGTTAGTTGTTCTCTCAGTGCTGAGAATTGCACAAGTTTGTAACCATCCTATCTTATCAGGAATGAAATGCATGAGGCTTATGAAAGGAGGCAGCGGTTGCTATTCACTGGTGACTTGTTGCAAATTAAGACTTTCAGAAATAGCACAAGACAGATCTGGCAGCAGACAACTGACCTGTAATTTTAAGATTGGGGGAATCATTAGGAAAAGGAAGCAGAGTGTAGCAGAACTCACAGCCCGGTAATTCCCATGTGCTTAGCTGGAACTTGAGCTACTATCGTGAGTGAGACCGTAGGTATCTAAATCTCCTGAACCGTACAGGTTTGTACTGAAAGTCACACTTCTGGGAAAAGAAGGGACATGCATATTTCTGGTGGAATAGTTTTATGAGCTGCTTTTTTCCTTCCAAGACATCAACCTTGTCAATAGCACTGATATTAAGGTCTATTTACTATCTATAGACATTATCTCTCAGCTTCTTATTTAAGGGTAATTTGGCTGGAGAAATCAATGATTGCAGGGAGTAGCTCAGTTATGTAGATAATAGGGCCAAATCCTTAACTCCTGTAAACACGTTTTGCCCAATTCCAGCAGCACAAACCAGTTTTAAGCCTGTTTTGAAATGGCTAGTGTTCCTAGAAGTCCTCTGATTGCATATGGCAGTGGACTGAAAAAAATTTAAAAAAGCCCCATCCCAAAAGGTACCTGCTAGCAGAAGCCCAGCTGGCAAGCATTATGTAGGAGAAGGAGTCTGGAGTCAGCACCTGGAAGCTGACTTTCTGTGTGGAAGGGGAAATTGTTAAGCGTCTGGAGTATCTGCTTTATTTGCTGTCAGCTTTTCAATCTCCTGAACAAGATAAAACATACAGTGACACACGGAGTTTGTGGGTCCCTGCGCTGGCATTGTGAACACTGTTCTGCATAGGAGAGGGTGGAGAAGCAGAGTACTTACAGCATCCCACTGTGCAGCCAGATGTGTAAGTTTATGTCTTAATTTGTTAGCCCCTCACCAACCCAGGTGAAGGAGGTCTTTTGGGATTAGTTAAATCCAAGGAAGCCAGGTGGTATATTAACCTCTTCCCTCCAGGGTGGGGTTGACTGCAGAAATTTAAGTGTCTTAGCCATGTTCACCTGATAGACTACTCCAATCTAGCAAGCCTTTGAACTCTTCTGCCTGGATTCATTCAATCACTTATGTTGGTATAAAAAAACAGGTCAGATCCCACGTATCCTTAGGGTACTGCTTTACTTACCAGGACTGGCTCTCTTACAGTAATACTTTCAACGTGTCAACAGCTTCAGAGTGAGGCACAAACCCAATGTGATTTGCTAGTTGTGTGACTGCAAAGGCACATTCCTCCTTCCTGGCTCTGACACATATACCTTGGGGAGTATCTGATTTATGCATATGGTAAGATATCAACTTGCATTGATTAAGTATATTCAAAAAAGGGGTTTCAATTGCTATTGCATAAGGAAAAATTTCAGCTTGTCCTTTTGAAAAACGCTGGCACTGTTTGGATGCAAGAATTATTTATTAAGGAGACTTTAAAGTGGGATGAAAGTAAGAAATCCTATGAGAAAAAGTTCTGTTTGTTTCTTACATTTTCTCCACCCTTCCCTCACCCTGGACTGTTGCATATGGTTAGAAGGAAAATCTTTTCCAAACCCTTTCAATCTAAAATATCATCAGATGGAGCAAAGGGAAAGCTGAACTTGCCCCAGAAGCATTCCCACACTGGAATGTTTTAGATGCTCCAGCCCCAAAGCCTTGGGTACAGGGAAAGTACGCGTAGCAAGATGTCCATGCTGTTTGTGGAGGGGTGGATCAGAGAGTGTCTCATGCCTTGGGTGCTTTAGGGAACTATCTGGCAGAGCAGAAGTCATCCTGCAATGTGATGATGTGGGGACCTTGGTGGCAATACCAGCTCACAGACTTCTTTCTTGTTCTCTGTCCCTACTTGCCCGTTTCCATGCCGTGGAGCTCCATTCTTGTGGCTGGATGAATGCAATTCCCTACAAACGGCACTGAAGACCAGAACACTTGGGGGGCAGGGTGGGGTTGTCCTTTAAAGCCAGAGAAGCCCAACACTGATCTGATTTACAGCACGACTCCACAAGCGGTTGCATTCAGGTGACTGACCTCACCCACCGGTGGTGCAGTAAACGGGGGGCTTGCCCGGTGTGCTGAATAGGGTCCTCGCCCTAAGCCTCTCGGTAGGCTGTTGAAGGCTCTGCTCCAGCTTCAGCTCCATCAGATCACGACCCATGAGACTGAACGAAGATGAGCTCTGGCACGTTGTTTGCTCTGAGTGATTACTGAAAACTGCAGGGCCCATGGGCGAGACCGGGGGAGGAGTGCCTAGTTGTGTGTTGAGCCTTACCTGCGTTCGGTGCTATCAAGACCAAGGGGCTTGTGTTAGGATTCCTGGGAAATACCATAAAATTTAGTGTCTCTCTGCTTCAGGGAAACTGAGGTGGCTTAGGGGAATTTTAGATGTAGGTAATAATTTGTTGTCTGAACTCCACCAAAGCTGCTCAGTGGATGTACTATGTCACCTCTTCTATTGGAATAACACTGTCATAACAGTGTGTTCAGTAACGGGACTTTGAGGAGCATTTAAATTCAACAAAGATGGAAATACAGTCTACTAAACAGCTCTAACTTTTTCTTGTCATACTGGACAAAAGAGGAGACAGAAACCATTTCAGGTACCATAAGACTAGGTGAGATAAAACTACCTCAAGTTCTGTAAGACAAATCTGGATTTCTAACAGTTTGCTGAAAAGAAAAAAGAAAAGTTAGACTTTTCTCATACTCTAACAAGTCAACTGTGGATAAAAGCAATTACCTAAAAGCTTATTTTTCTATGAAATTTACCATTAAAAAGAAAATGAGAGAAACTTCATGCTAACATTTGTTATAATTTCATTAGGATCCAGGTAGATCTAATTTATATGGGGGTTCTCTTTCCAAGTTGAGGAGCAAATGAATGTTGTCGGAAAGACAATTGAGTTATACGGGCTTTACATGAGAACTGTTCTCCAATAGAATGTAAACAAGACACATTGTTTAATAAGGTCAGACATACAATAAGGAGCTAAATTATGGCAGTACTCATCAGCCAGCAACACATATAGCTAGACCTTCTCAAATGGTGCAAGTTAGCATGCAGTAAAGCTAAAGGTTTAAATTAACCCTAGTGTTTCACCCCCTGGGTAGTGGAAATAGGAGTTAGAGGAAATAAGTTTATAAACCATAGAAGTAATACGACTGCAGCAAGTTGTAAAGACTTGAATTTCTCCTAAAGATTTACAGTTTTTTACAGTGTTAACTACCACCGTAATTATGAAATCTTGCATGAAAAAAACAGGGAAACAAACTATAGCCTAAATGTAACATTTGAGACTTAGAATTTATGCTCTGGGAACTGACAGAAACCTCACAAGCAGATGATTCATGTAGCAAAATGGTGCAAGGGCATCCCTGTAAAATGCCTCATGGAAAGTGCTAAGCAAACTGGAATAGTTTGAAAATATGTAGGTGGGATTGCTCTTCACAATGCTGGGATTTACCCCATTGTTGTCCAAGTGACTCAGCTGAAATTGCCCACAATATACTAGACATATTTTATTGTCGATATATTTTGCCCTGGCCTTTTCTCTCTATGACTCCATGACCTTAGTTCATCTAAACTTCTAAAATGGTGAGGTCAGGTGGTTCTGGTAACAGCACTGCACTTTCCATATCCAAAGACGATATAGATTATCTGCATATTCAGGGCAGCAGTGTGTCATCACCTTGTATCAACATTTTCTTGGTTAAACTCCTGCCAAGAGAAAGATACTGCCTTCCCTGCTATTGGACTGAGCTCTTTCTCTTCCGTATGTGACACTGCCCGTTGCTAAATGACCTTGAAACTGATGCCCAAACACAGAAAAGCACCTATCTGAAGCCATGATGCTTAATTCAATCAACCAGTCAATGAATCCTGTTTGCTGCTGCTGTGGCAGAGCAAACGGACCTTTTCCATTCAAAGATGGATTAGGCCTAAATGGGTTTTGTGCAGATAAAAACACAAGGTTTCCACAGTTCTATCTGGCATCTATATCTAGCAGGATGATATCCCTTGATGCTGTAGTCCGCCACTCTTTTTGACAGAAAACAGGCTGTTCTTCCTGCCTTTTTATCGAGAATATTGTTTACCTTAAATATTGGATCAGGATTTATTCAATCAATTCACAGGAGTTCTTGTAATCTTAAATGGAGATTAAAATCCAACCCAACACATGGGATTGCAGTATCCTGTTTTTAGAGGAGCCAGTACCAGCTGTTTCAGAGGAAGGTTTAAGAAGCTCCTTAGAGGACAAATATGAAATAATCTTGAATTCTGCCTCTGAAGCATAGTGGTTTATATCTCTAGCAGTTTTTCAATCCTGTCTAAAAAATGTCAAATATCCTCATTACCTGCTTAACTATCCAGTGATGTTTTGGAGCTTAAATCTCAACAATACCTATTGACAGGGATTTTGTAGGTTAGCTAAAGGTGTCACCCTCCTCTGCTCTTCCAAATCTGTCATTTGCAATTGGCTTGCTTTCCATTTTGCTGTTTTCTCCCTTACTCTCCTGTCATACCAAGATATATGCTGGAGCTCCTAAACACTTTCCAACTTCCAGTTCTAGCTTTTTATTCCCAACAGTAAATGAGATGTGTATGCACTAAATGTCCCCCCTCCCTCTCTCCTGGCTCCCGAGGGAAAGAAGCCCAGGCATATTGGCCAAAAGGGAGATGCTTTGGCTGGGTACCATGCAAGTCAGAGCATCCATTTCCCCTAAGGCTAGGCATAGCTCTGGTGCCCTTTCTCTGTATTCTGTTTAGACAAAATTCTCTGTATAATATTGTACTTCAACATATAATTCCCTGTATTTATCTCCAGTTTAACCAACTAATTCATTGTCTTATAAATACCTTACTATGCTCTAAGATGAAGCAAAACATACCATTGCTTATTATTAAGTCTCCTTATGCACATTGGATATCCTATAATGCCAAAACGGCTGCTCTTTTATGTTGGATGAGGGCCAAAGATCCTAAAAATTATGTAAGTACCTAATTCCTTTACAAAATTTAGGCACAAAAATAGCTCCTAAAGTATTTGACCACTTTTATAAATGCAGGCCAAAGCATCTTCTTTCCAAACAAAGTATCCTGAAATTTGTTTCTTGGGTTGTGGATTTGCAAGACAAAACAGGACAATCTGTGCTTTGCAAGGGTTCCTGTTCCTGGCAGGGATAAGGAAAAGGCCCTTCCTGGCGCAAGTAGCCAGGAAGACATGGGACCCAACAGCTAACAGGGAAAGAAACCTGTAAACTGAACTCCACTAGTGCTAGCAAGCCAAATCATAGGGACTATGGGGGTTACCTGGGGTTGCAGAAGAAAAATGGATGGCTGAATTTTGAGTTATGGGAGGAAATTAAAAAAAATAATAATAAAAATCTCTGTTTTGTAGGACACAGAATGGCACAAAAGAACTATTGGACCCCAGGCTAACACATTTCAAACTACTCTACTGACAGCATGTCATAACCAGACCAAAGCATAACTATAAATAACAGTAGGAAACATACGTACATTATGCCAAGACAGTGAGTCAGCATTAGTTATTTGGTGCTTTTTTTAATAATTGGGGGTTTTGCCCAAATCCTACTGAAAATCACTCCTCTCCCCCCTCTGTAATACCAGGGGGTATTTGCTTTATATATATTTTTTTCTCAGATTTCTTGCCATCAGTTTGCTTGCCCACAGCATTTAACAAACTTCTTAGCATCCTTATTAAAAATTAAACTTTTTTATTAGAATAAATGCCCTCAAGTTTTTCAGCAAAACGTCTCAGCCTTATGCAAATTGCAATTAGCACATGGGACAGAAAGCTGCATGGAGACAAGGGAGAACTTGTGCTGTTTCAGTGACCTTAATTCACTTCATCTTTATACCTGTGTAATCACTAGTACACAGAAAGGATGTTTAATACTGATATGGCAGCATCTTTTAGTATTAAAAGTGTGCTGTACACAAGACAGTGAAGATTCACCCCTTCTTACATTCTTTGACTATTTTTTTAATTTCAGGCTTTTAAAGCACTTCTTTTAAAATTTATAATAACTGATTAAATAACTATCAATATATTTAATAATTCAACCCATTATTAAGCTTGAATATTTCAGTTTCTCAGCATTCAGTGCTTTGAACATATGTTCTACCATTTGAAGTAAAATAGAAATAGCTTGTTTAGAGGATTTTGCTAGAAGATCCATTGACCAAGACTTGTAACTTATTTCAAAGGATTAATCATGCCACAGTTAAAACCAGCCTTTCCTAATGGGTAACTGCTTTCTGTGGGGTTGATAGTCCTTCTGAAAGCAAAGTCACTCATGTGGGGAGCTACCCACCAGATGGAGCAGAGCCCCGAGGGAACACAGGGCACCATGGGCCACTCTCTGATCTGCTGTGGCAGGTCTGCGTGCCCAGGGACTGGTTTCTGGAGAAACAAAACAAGGTGTAAATTAATAACATACTTTATAGCTCAGCTGCAAACCTTATTTGTCCCAAATGTGGAGAAAGCCAGGTGGGCTGTTTTATATATAAAGAAGTATCTTACGGGAAAGCAGGTTTGGTCACACTGATTTATTAAACTGGATTTTTTAAGACCTCGGTTGATCTGAGAAATCCACAAATAACATACCTCCATAGGAATGTTTTCTCTGTGTTAAGGACAGTGAACTGACAGGGCGACCTCCCACTGAATTCAGCGTCAAACCTCATCTCTGTAGGCTTCACTGTCCAGCAGGGAGGTAAATTTGGGTGGACAAATGTCCTGTGTCAAACTCAACAGCATCAGGGAGCTTTCTTGTGGAGTGGAGCTAAGCCATCTATACCAGCACAGTGGTTCCTAGCCTGGTTTTGGCCTGAGGCAAAGATGGGCTCCCAAATGAGGCTGGGGTAAGATTTGGGAACTAGCTTGTGCCAGGCCCGCTTCCCAGTGGCAGCCTGGGTGAAGCCACACTGCTTTGGAGGCTGAGACTTCAATAGTAAGGTTGTGGGGCATTCTGTGCCAGAGAATGGTCTGTGACAAGGTTAATTTACTTTAATAAGTTAATTTTAATTTGTATACATGGAGCTGTGGAGTGTGGGTGAAACCTGGGAGGGACAGGCATTGCAGCTGCCTCAGCTTTCCTCCTGCCCCAGGGGATTCAGATCTCCTTGGGGTTCGTGGATGCTTTGCTGCTGCACAGGAGCAGAGCGTCTCCTGCCCCAAACACCTCTCGGGGTCCCAGGTACTTCGGCACAGCGTGGTAGCAAAAGAGGAGGTGTGAGGAAGGAGGGTGACCACTGCAGGAGTCCTGTCAATACCCAAACGCATCAGCCTTACCCTGTGGTGCTGGGTCGCTGCTACGGATCAGCTTCTGGGAGGGAAGGGAAACCTTTCTGAAAGGAGCGGGACCTCATGTAGAGACTTGCTGTCCCGTCTCCATCTGCTGGTGGGGATAAGCCGTAAGCCAGACGTCGATAACTAATGAAGGCCCCTCATTAGGCCTATTTCTGCGTTACTGGCAGGCAATGGGGTGGCTACATTTCAGCTTTTACTCTGTATTGATAAAGCCGTCACTACTGACCCGCAGTGGGCTGGCAGGACAGGAAAGATCGGGGTACCTCTGGCTGCACGGCGTACATCAGCACGGGAACGGTTTGCTCGGGGCAAAACCCCATTGACGTCCCCAGGCTGTGCCTTTGCAGCAGCTGTTTTGAGGCAGGGCTAAGAAGTCTGCTGAGGACCAGCATCTCTTGGGTAAACAAAGACGCTACGCTAGCAGGCAGGCACTGGGGCCCTCTCAGAAAACAAGGTGATTGGAAAGATAAGGTAGCAGTGTGGTCTTGAAAGAACTGGGTTTGTTAAGAATGTGCAGCTTCGTTAAGGAGGCTTTGTGGGTTAAAGCATGTTGGAGCTGGTAAAAATAAACAAGGGGTGGGCCCTGATGCCCAGGCAAACACCTGAAATCGTTGCACTCCTAAGGCAAGATCTTGGAGCTGACAAAGCTCCTACGGTGTGAAGCTGCCGAGCAGAAAGCTGAAATTGCTAAAATGCTTTAATGAAACCACAGAGGGGAGAGGGAGAAGGCAGATGTTTCTTGGGAAGGAGAGCACCTTGCGGCGGTTCTTCACAGGACCTGACCGCAGCGCATCAGAGGGGCTGGTGGTGGCTCCTTCAGACGGGAGCTCTCACCTGAGCGGCAGCCCTTGGCACCTTCCTGCAAAGAAGAATAAATATGCAAAGGTGTTGCAAAAAAAGCCTACCCAGAGGAATGGTGTTGGGTTGCTGGTTGCTGCCCCCTCGCCATGGCAGCCCCCGCTCCCCAGCCTGGCTGGGGGGGTGTCCCCACTCCAGGCCCTGCTCTCTGTTGAGCGTTTTTTACAAACTTAATTTTTTCTTAAGCGTTAAATTGATTTAAAGCGAGCATCAAGGGGGCACAAAGAGCGAACAAATTCTCAGCAGAAATCCTGTGAGTTCCCGCTCAACTGCGCATTTCTAACCATTCCCCACTGCGGGCAAAAGGGGTGCCAGGAGGTGCAAGAAAGAGATTTTCAAAGTTAATTATTTACTGGTTTATAGACTTTCAGTTATTTCAGCCTGGCAGGTTTGATAAGGAAACCTGGACCTTCAGTGAAAGCAATTAGCATGACTCTACAAGGTATTACTGAGTAATTGTGCCATTATTTATTTCCTGTAAAGCGACAGACTACTATGAAGGGGTTTATGTTTTCTGTTTGTGGATTATTTGTATCAGGGTGGATGCAGCCACCAGGAGGATGGCAAGTAGGAGCGGGAACATTACGAAGACTTTCCCTGTGACAGTACAAGGACATGCACTTCTCCCCATCTTGTCCACTGTGTGGTACATCTTCCCTTGCTTTTATTCTGTGGTATTAATAATGGTGATGATCCTCAGAGCCGGGTTTGTATTGGTATTAGCCCAGGCCTGGGAAGACCCAGGAGTGAGACAGGAGTGCCCTGGGTTAATGCCGTGCTGGGTAGGCAAGGGGACAAACCACAGGGCAGATTCGTGCATCAGCCCTAGCAGGCTGACAGGCAGGTGGAGGTGTCCACGTTGATCAATATTGAAGGCGGCAGTGGAAGAAGTAGGAAAGGTTGCATTTCCCTCTGCTTGCAAGTAGGTTTTCTTTTCCAGTTTATATTGCTTCCTGCCAGGCATGAAATCGAACCCCTTTGTATGCAGGAATAACTCAGTCCACCTCAAACCAATTCCTGTCAACTCTGAAAACGAAACATAAGAACTACTAAAAATAATCAGTAATAGGGCAAGAAATAAATAATCCACTGCTTTGTCCAGGGAGAAATACTTTCTGACTTGGTCATCAGCAAGTAATTATCCTTGCTGGAACGGGCTAAGAGGTTAACATATCTGGAGTGCATAACTGACCCTGTCTTGGGGAAAATGGTGGCATGGTGGCCTGGGATACTTTTTGAGGTCCTTTCCAAGTATGGTTTTCAGAATAATGCTATAGAAATTATTTAGGAAGCCTATCCTTTCAGCGGGGAATGATTTATAATTTGGCTTTTTTCTGGAAGTCCTGAATGTTTGGATGCTTCAGAAGTTTTCAAGGCCAGTGTTGAATTGTTTCAACTCTTGGAAGCATTGTGAAAAACGAAGACCAATAATCTAAGGATGAATGGGAAATGTACTTTCTAAAATGCTTGAACAAATGTTTGAACAAATACTTAAAATCTGGGAGTACCTATACAGCCAGAAAATGAAGCAGAAAGGAAAATTTTACACACAAAATACTGTTCAGCTTGACATTGGGAAAAACTGGTGTGCTTGAGAATGAGCAAAACCATCTGAAACAAACAGGTTATTCCTATGAGAGAATACCTAAAGTCTTTTGTAATGGAAAAAAGACCCTTTAAGTCTTGGGGAAATTATTTAATTAATATGAACCACCAAAGACATCCCAAGGGTGGGATGCAAGGAAAAAATAAAAACTAGGGCCTCTCAGTACACCTTTGAAGTGATGCAAATCTGCACCAGTGAAACCAAGATTGCCACAGGCAGCACTGACCCTACAGTCAATTTCAACACTTATACTTGGGGCTTTAATTCCAGAGTTTCTTAAAGCTTGAGCGGACTGAATGGGAAAAAAAAAAAAAAAAAAAAAAAAAAAGGCTTTTCTGCACTCCTCCCATGTGTGACTGAACCTCACCTGGGCTAATTCTTTGCAGCTGCCCAGGCAGAAAGCCAGACCCTTCAGGTGGCAGGTTATGGGCAGAACAGGAGAAGGAATTCTGGAATCCTCACAAACAGGACACCCTTGGGCAGGGGAAAGCCCAGAAAATACCACAGTGCCCAATACAGCTCTCCCACATGGGATTTGTAAGAGCCCAGAAAAGGAGCATCCAGTGAGGCAGTAGAACATAGCAATGGGACTCCCAAGAGCTAGGCCATGGGGAAGGGGAAGGGATGTGGCTCAACTCCACTCTCTTCACCCAGGACACATGGGTTTATGTATCTTACATAGGAGCAGAAAGTAGGGACCTTTGATGCATGTGCACAGTAAAATTAGTGCAGAGGTTAAAATCTCTTCTGTGCCATAGTCTTGCCACTCTGCATCATCCTTCCATCCTCCCTCCCTCATGCTGACAAAACCTCTAATCCTCTACAGTTTGAGTTCTCCTCTCTATAATTTTAATTTTTTTCTGTTTGAAAATAGTTGGAACCCTTCTGATTTCTTTGGTTTATTATTCTATTTCTCTTCAAACAAATGCTCCTTGATGGAGTCAGTCTTTGGCACAGGACCTTCCCTTCCCCCAACAGATTCTGTCTCACAGAATCATAGAATGGTTTGTGTTGGAAAGGACCTTTAAAGGTCATTCTAGTCCAACCCCCCTGCAATGACCAGGGACATCTTCAACTAGATCAGGTTGCTCAAAGCCCTGTCCAACCTGACCTTGAATGTTTCCAGGGATGGGGCATCTACCACCTCTCTGGGCAACCTGTTCCAGTGTTTCATCACCCTCATCGTAAAAAATGTCTTCCTTATATCTAGTCTGAATCTACCCTCTTTTAGTTTAAAACTATTATCCTTTGTCCTGTAACCACAGGCCCTGCTAAAAAGTTTGTCTCCATCTTTCTTATAAGCTCCCTTTAAGTATTGAAAAGCCATAATAAAGTCTCGTCAGATCCTTCTTTTCTCCAGGCTGAACAACCCCAACTTCTCAGCGTTTCCTTGTAACAGAGGTGTTCCATCCCTCTGATCATTTTTGTGGCCCTCCTCTGGACCTACTCCAACAGGTCCATGTCTTTCCTGTGCTGAGGACCCCAGAGCTGGACACAGTACTCCAGGTGGGGTCTTACCAGAGCAGAGTAGAGGGGCAGAATCACCTCCCTCAACCTGCTGGCCACCCTCCTTTTGATGCAGCCCAGAATACAGTTGGCTTTCTGGGCTGTGAGTGCACATTGCAGGCACATGTCCATCTTTTCATCCACCAGTACTCCCAAGCCCTCCTCTGCAGGGCTGCTCTCAATCCCTTCATCCCCCAGCCTGTATTGATACCAGGGGTTGCCCCGACCCAGGTGCAGGACCTTGCACTTGGCCTTGTCAAACCTCATGAGGTTCACATGGGCCCACTTCTTGACCTTGTCCAGGTCCCTCTGGATGGTGTCCCATCCCTCAGGCATGTCAAGCGTACCACTCAGCTTAGTGTTGTCAGCAAACTTGCTGAGGCTGCACTCAATCCCACTGTCTATGTCACTGATGAACATATTAAACAGTACTGGTCCCAGTATGGACCCCTGAGGGACACCACTTGTCACTGATCTCCATCTGAACACTGAGCTGTTGACCACTACCCTCTGGATGCGACCATCCAACCAATTCCTCATCCACCAAGGAGTCCACCCATCAAATTCATATCTCTCCAATTGAGAGAGAAGGATGTTGTGGGGGACCCTGTCAAAGGCCTTACAGAAGTCCAGATAGATGACATCTGTAGCTCTTCCGTTGTCCACTGATGTAGTCACTCCATCACAGAAGGCCACTAGGTTGGTCGGGCAGGACCTGCCCTTGGTGAAGGCATGCTGGCTGTCCTGAATCACGTCCCTGTCCTCCATGTGCCTTAGCATAGCTTCTCAAGAGGACATGTTCCATGATCTTCCCAGGCACAGAGGTGAGGCTGATGATAGGTTGGTAGTTCCCAAGTCTGTCTATTACCTGGCTTAAGAAGTTATTCTCAATGCACTCCAGGAGTCTCCTGGGTTGCCTACGGCTCGCCGTGCTACTTTTCCAGCAGATGTCAGGGTGGTTGAAGTCCCCCGGCAGGACGAGAGCCTGTGAGCGCGATGCCTCCTGTAGCTGGAGCGAGAAGGCTTCGTCAATAGGCTCCCCTTGATCGGGCGGCCTGTAGTAAACACCATCCACAAGGTTCCCTTCTTTGCCTTGGTCTCTAATTCTTACCCATAAGCTTTCAACCTGCTCGTGGCTATTCTCCTTATGGGATATATCCTCTACTTCTGCACATCTGCTCGGGTGCTGGAGCTCACATGAAACCTAACCCAGTTGAAAACTTCCTGTCCATTTCATTCATGTCTGCATATTAAGAAATTATCTTTGTTCATCAACACAATGCATATATCTAACCAAATTACTTAACTTTTTTTCTGAACACCATCTTCAGTTTTGTTTCCCAAATATGTAGAGGGCACCATCAACCAGATAGGATGGATTCAGATTATTTGATGGCTGGGGCTGTCAATTAAAAATAATAAGCTAATAGTAATGTCATCCTTAAAAGCTAGGGTTCCTCCCCAAAAGATTTTATCTAAAACTATCCCAAACTGAGATCATTATTTCTATCTGTGCTGTGATGTGTCACATAAAATTTCCAGAAATCTGAACATGAATGTAGAGGATTTAGAAACAATTGAACAAAAAAGCATCATCTATCTCAGCTGCCATATTGCTGCTGCTCTGCTGCTGCTTATTGGGATTCAGCTGGGATTATCTGTCTCCCAGTCTTTTACTTAACTTTAATGGCAACAGGACAGTTACAGTAGGTTGGACTAGATGACCTCTGAAGGTTTCTACCAACCCAAACTATGATGTTATGATGCAGATGGGGATGCTGGTCACCACTGGCCGATACCCAAACCCAGCCCCAGAGCAGGCAAGCTCCCCGTGCGGGTGGCCAGGGCTGTGCAGCAGGAAGGAGCTGTTGTTTCCTGCTCGTTTTGCAAGCTGTTGTTCTGCTTAAAATGTGAGGCTGAAAAGAGAGAGATTGGGAAAGCAAAGGTCTGGTTGGAAAGTTTCAAGTGCCTTTGTGTTCTTGTTGCTTATGAAGGAATAAGCTTGCCCTTGTCAAGCAAGTGACCTGGAGATTTATGTTTGCACCATCAGGACTGCCTGTCACCAGTCCAGGTCTAAGTGTTGTTTCTTAAATGAAAGCAAAAGCCTGTCCTCTTGCAGGGAGGGTCGGCAGTCCCTTCTGCTTCCCGCAGTGGGACTAAATCCGCCCATAAGTTGGGCAAGGCTGTGCTGGGTTTGGGGAGGTAAGGTCTGCAGGCTCTGGCCAAGGGCTGCAGGGTGAAAAGGACCTCACTGAAAACTGGTCTGCCAAAATCTGGCTCTGATAAAACAGCCCAACCCATCCTGTAAAGACTTTTACTGAAAAATCTTGAAGCAATCACTGAGGAAATGACAGGAACTCAGGCCTCCCTTCCCACCCAGGCAAGGCACTCCCCAGCTCTTTTTCCCTCCAGCCCGCTCGACGTGCTGGTGTCCCAGGGGAAGGGCCAGGGCTCAAGCTGCGGCAGGCTGAGGCGGGAGGCAGGAGGGATTGCCGCAATGTGCTCGACGCTGCGCTCCGCTCCTCGTAGGAGTATGGAAATGTAGGGTCAAGTTCAGAGATTGCGGCAGAGGAGAGAGAAGAACAGAGCAATTCCTCTGGCCTTAGTGACATGTCACTTATTTATACCAGCTGCCAACCTTATCTCGAGTCTTGGCTTTCCTTGTTTGCATATAAGAAGGCATTCAATTAACAGAAGCACCACATGCTGAAATGCCTGCTTTATGAGGGGGCAGGACTGAACAGGTTAAAAATATATAGGACTTTGGATTATATTACTTCCTATGAAACAGCTTCCAGCTCTGCTGTCCCAGACCATATATCTTGTCCCTTATCGATGGATTACATATAAAGAAACCACCCTCACTGTTTTTATCAAGAAGGTGAGGCTGTTGTGTTTGATTTTTTTTTACCCTGTGGTTTGTAACGTGTCAGTTCCTGGTGAAACATAGTCTGAACCCGGCATTGGTTTGGTACCTTTGTAAATTGCTAAACATCACAAGAGAGTAGTAAGGAATATGCTGCACATGCTCCACCTGCCTTCCATCCTGCCTGCCTTCCTTGGATGACTGCAAACATTACTTTGTGTGCCATGTTCCTCTGTTACAGGCTTTTTCTTCAATGCTGTTTTTTTCTGGTGTGCGCTAATGTACTCCTGTCCTGTGGCAGCTGCAGAGGAGCAGTGTGTCAGCAGGCTGCAGCGTGCCTTCCGTGTGCACACAGAGAGGTCATCAGTCTGCAAGTACAGTCCTGGGCTGGGGAGGTGATGCACTTGGGACCTGTTTTCTTAACTCCCTTAGATTCACCTGAAAAAAAACCCCAACTTTTAATTTGTGGAATTGTACAGACGGGTGACAGCAGGACACAAGCAGGAAACCTGAGAAAACAAGGTGTTCTCAGCAGAGATGTTGCAAGATTTGGCGGCCAGTAGGTTCCCCCCTCCTCCAGGCTTCCTTCTGGACGTTGCCACCACCACCTCCCACTTGGTTGGCTTCACAGACGGTCACCCCTCGTCCTGGGTGGTGGCAGCAGCCAGCAGGATGTTTCCTGTACTTTGCACAGCTCTGAGATTCGTAAAGCTGCTCCAGACTCCAGAGAAAGCGTGTGAAGCCTGTTCAGCCTGTACGGAGAGGCTGACGTTGCCCCAGGGCAGGGAAGGGACGTAGAAACCACCAAGTGATCCGGCCAGCCGTGGGAAGAGTCACAGAAAGAAAGAAGCGAGCAGGCTTCGCCCTGGTCTTGGGGCATCTGCAGTTGCTCTGAGGCTGTAAACCACTTGTGGCAGGAACTGTCATCTCCTATGAGGCACAGTGGGTGGTGTAGGCCACATAAAATACGTATAAATCCCAGCCCAGTCCAGACTGTAGAACTGGTTTAAAGTGAAAACAGATTGGGGCACTTCTGGGGCTGCGGGCGGACATCAGCTCCGGGACGTCGCAGCTCCCTCCGGGCCTCTGTCGGCGGGTCGTCCTGGCTGCCTCGACAGAGCCTGCCGCCTCCTCCCGCCCCGTGACGCAGCTCCCCGTTTTCGTTCGTTCCGTGGCCAGCCGGGGAAGAGCCAGCAGCGGCAGCAGCAGCCGGGTGGGAGCGCGGTGACCTCCAGCAGGGCAGTGACAGCTGGGGCGGGAATGGAAACCTCCGGCTGGCACCGCTCCCCGCGGAGTGCCGCC
The DNA here is from genome assembly GCF_964188355.1 of Buteo buteo. NCBI lineage: Eukaryota > Metazoa > Chordata > Aves > Accipitriformes > Accipitridae > Buteo > Buteo buteo. Next base: position 14,669,999 of record NC_134174.1, on the reverse strand, counting down.
CCGTCCGCCGCGGTCGTGGTCGGTGCCCGACGAAGACGTGACGCCTTACTTCTCAGCTGTTCGTCGTGGCTGTGATGCCAGGGATGCCCTCAGATCTGCTGTCAGGTCAGGGCAGGCACTGTGGGGACTCGCTAATCCCCTCCGGGAAAGTTCCTGCAGCTTATTTCAAATACCCAGTTTAAACTGGTTAATCCAAGCAGGTCGGTCTGTCTGGTGGGTCCGGCAGCGCTGCGGGTGAAGGTCGGCCGTCGCTCCGGGGCGCTGACGAAGAGCGGCTGGTTCTGCCGCTCCCCTGCCAGACCTCTGCCTGCAGCCCTGGAAGCCTTTTGTCCAAACCCTGCGCAGTTCTGGGCCATTTCCCATGCAGTTTTTAGTGCTTTTTGTCCTTCCTTAGTTAAAAACAGGACTTCTGTTGTTTCCCTGGTGAGACTAGTAAAAGCTAGGAGGATATTCATCTTAAACTTCCCCTTTATATCTAATTATACACCTGGGAAACAAAGTAATTTTTCCTAGAGAAGCAGATGGGGTGAAAATGTGTCTGTTTCCAAATTCCGCAGTACAACTAACAGATGCCATTTTAACCGTGACCTGTGTTTGGCTGTAGCCCGGTTCATCTCGCTCAGGAGAAATTTCAGGAAGTCGTGCAGAGCAAAAGGGTGCAGCTTGGCTTTTCATTGTTTTCATTGCTCCTATGCTTATACGACACAGGAAAACAAGGCGAAAATATCCTTTTGCTGGGACTCGCTCCCATGTTTCTCATGAATCTGCAGTTCAACCAAGCATCTATAAAATGGAAACTGAAGGAGCGCAGACCGCATCGAGGGAAAGATGGTGCTCGGTGCAGTGCACGTATTTCACACTTGGCCAGAGTTTGTTTGCTCCTCCTGACTCAGTAGCATTTAAGTAATCTTCCTAGCATCTATACATAAATAACTTCCCATGGCAAACAACATCAACCCTGAACCTTCAACTCTTTCTTTTCTCAGGAAGATTCAGCTTAAACTAGGTTTATTTTCATATAAACCTAATTAAACTTGGAAATACTTTTTTTCAGTTATATAATGTTAATTATCCTACATTCACATAACACGTTTTATGTTGGCTGAAAGCCAGACCAGTTTGTGAGCTGTTTGGAGAGCACTGGTAAAAGAACTCCGATTAGTCCCCATCCTTTGGTTAAAGTTGCTTTTCCCCAGCTGTGACTCCCCTCCTCCCTCCTAACTCCTCTGCTGTCATTAACGCTCTCAGAGGAGTCATTAGCCCAACCCCCTCGGGCCAAGTCCTGGGTGTATACTCATCTTAATTGCCAGTTTCTGACAATCACCGGACTTTTTCTGCGAGCCCCAGGATGGGCTTGGCAACCCCTGGCAGCAAGGTGGAGGGAAGAGCTAGGGGCAAGTCTTCCTTGAACTACAGCAGGAAGGTTTGCTAAAGCCTGTCTGGCAGGGCTGTCGGGGTTTTACATGCGGCGATACACAGTCTCTGTACACATACCATTTTACTCAGAAATGCCTCAATCCAGGCCAAATGTTGCTTTGCTGAAGACAGGCAGATCTTGATTCGAAACTTGAAATGGAGGCAGCTCGCCATGTACTAACAATGGATGACCCTCCTACTTACACATTTTTGTCATATTTCTCTATCTGAATAGCTTCAACTTCCAAGTGTATGGAAGGCTTTGTTGTCAGATTAAAAGCCTTTGTAGTCGAAGTCATCTCCCTTCCCTTCCACTGGTAGCATTTACAGCTGACTCATCTGCATCTGACTCACCTTATGCAACAGTGCATTGCTTTCAGGACAGTCCTGAGTATAGAGTCAGGTAAAGGTAGGAAATTTGGGAAGCTGCAGGCAGAAGTATGGATGCAGGTGGTGTTGTCCTAGGTGGAACTGCCCTTCCCATAGATAAATGAGCGATCCTGCTGTGTCTAGGGAGCATTAGCCACATCCAGCATGTCCCGTGTAGGTGGCCAGAGTTGTCCAGTGCAGTCTCTGCAGATTAGGTAGGCTGAGCAGTCACAGAGAGATGGATTTCCCAGCATGTGTCCTTCAAGTCTGATACACCTGGGGTGCTTTGGACCTACTGTGCCAGTGCTGGGTGGGTTGTTCAGACTATGCACAGTAAGTAAGTGTCATCATGTGATCAGAATGCACCAGATTTACTCTGCATACACAGTCATGGTGTAGGTTTCTTGAACAAAATATGTCAATCTACTGTGGGCTTGCCTTTCGGTCCCCATGTTGGTGCTTCCCAATGCATTTTGGCACTGGTAATCATGTGGCCACAGGGTGGGTTGAACCAGCTCAGTGGTGCAGCTGACCAGGCAGATACACAGGCACTGGGACTGACACAGGAGGGGTGATGGGAGCAGGCAGGGGAGGGCAAGGCTGCTCCTCTTGACGGTAGCACATGCTTAGATTGACATAAGCCAACCATGACACCGACCTGCAGTGATTGGTCTGGGATTTTGGCACATTGGACAGCCCAGGCAAAATTATGGCTGGGCCTCATGCTTTGATGAAGCTGCTGAAGACCTGAAGCCAGTGGACAAATGCCTCTGCTTCTGTCTGGTAAAGAGGACATAACTGGGATATTGGGGCAACTGGTAGTTCTGATGGAGCTGACCTGGCCACAGGGTGGACTAATCCCTGCATACCACAAGAAAGAACCAGGACAACCAAGACCACACAGCTGGGCATATGTGGAGTCAGAAATTGCACCTGGTTTGAGTGATGCATCTGCTTATCTTCTCCTAGTTAAAATTACTGGCCAGTCCCAAGAAAAGGATCATATTGACCTTTCACAGCTGTAGCATACTAAACAAATATTTTTTTCTATCAACATGTCTGCTCCTTAACTCAGGCAGTGAAGTCCTGGGTCTTGGTGCTCCAGCACTATTGATTATTTGTCCCTTCCTTCTGTGATGACCCCCAAATCTTTACAAAACTGTAGCAGATCTGTGTCTTTGACTGGGCCTTCACTTGACATTGACTGGTTTGGGGGGTTGGGAGGTATCATTGGGCTTCTCATTTAGCTACCACAATCTGCAAACAATTAATCTTGGTCTGGACTGTACAGGGGCTCTGGTCTACTCTGTCTTTGTAAATACTTCTCCTCCCTTGACCTTTTGGAATGATATTCAGTCTGTAAAATTTCCCTGTGCTTCCTGTTGTATTCAATAAAATCCTTTGCTTAAAAAGTCTCTTGTTGATACTAACCATCTGGCATCTGGGGGAGAGGAGGAGGCAAAGGAAAGACAACAAATTAAGTGCTGGATTGTGGGTCAAAAGCCTCGTCTGTAAAATCCTAACATAGAAACATGCTGAAAAAGGAGGGAACAGGCGTAAGAACTTGGAAACCTTCTGCTTCAGGCTGCTGTTTCCTGGCGCAGTGCCCAGCAGGCACTGCATCAGGCAGCTCAGGCCGGGAGCTTGTTTTCACTGCTGTATGCTACTTCATTTTCTGGCCTGGGACGACATCTGGCTGGCATGTTCTTTTCCACACCCCAGGAAAAGTGATCTTTTTAGCTGGTTACTGCAGTCCTTGGCATTAAAATATAGTCAGTCAGACTACAAAGTAGCGTAAGATTGGCTTAAAAATAATGAGGTTTAAGTACAACTGAGCTTTGAGTTCTTTTTGTTTGCCTTCTGTCTTAGAGACCTTTAGAATACGTGATATGCATATTTTCCTGCTTTTCATCATGACCATGAGTGCTCAGAAGTCACTTTAAAAATGGAAAAAGCCCCCAACAAAACCAACAAAAGCAACAAAACAAACATAATACATCCTTACCTTTTTATTGAGAAGTCCAGAATAAGTTACTTGGGCTTTCAGAATAACACCAGTTATCAGAAACTCTCAATTAAAAAAATACGATAATTGGCAATATGCTTGCTGAGAAAGTAGAAGGGGGATAGTGGGACAACAAGATCAGAGAAACAGGAAAGAAGACTTACCACCTTCAGGAGATTGCTTAAGTCCAGCAAGAAACAGAGGCTATGATGATATAACACCCACGTAGTTGTCTCCAGATTTTGAGTACTCTCCTTGTGTCTGGAAAGATTTCCTCCACCAGCAGAGAAGAGGTCCTAGATGAACAGAATTCATGGTCTGGAAGCAGACACCACTGACTGTTACACTGATCTTCTACACCACCAAACCAGCGTGTGTGCTCCTACATCCACCAAGTTGCATTGAAGCACAAGGAACTTGTGCTTGGCTTCTTTCACATCATTCTCGATTTCAACAGCAGCTTTGCATAACAATGTGTTTCAGTTTTCATTGATAACCTGTTGCAAATCTTCCAGTCTAACCCTGCAAAACAGAACAGTTTTCACAAAACCTGGCATTTTTACACAACATGAAACTGAGGTACTGCATGCTGGCAGAGATGTTTGATTTACTGCCTGGGTTGCAGGCATGGGTCTGGTAACTGCATGTTAGTTCAACCTGACTTTTCCTGGCTGGGGAATTCTGCAGAAAGCACAGCTACAAGTGTGAGGGCAACAGACCAATAATTTCTCTTTTGGTCTATATACATTTATTACTTCTCAACACAGTAATAAAGCTTTCTGGGTTTAGCTCTTACAGGTAGGATGGACAAGCTTATGTGAAATACGTTCCTTCCAACTACAGCAAGAATACAATTCTGTACCAATGACAAGTTAGCACTATAAATATATTAAAATCTGACCTCTGTGCACATGCCTAAGAGTTGAAAACGTACTGTAAGAAGATTGGAATGGTTTCCCTTGAGAGTGGATCCACACACATGGCAGCTGCTCTGATATCATGTATCAGTGTCTCCTGGTTGATATTTACTTAATTATTGACTCATTTACGAGGCTAACTAAGCATTGCAGCAGGTTGCCCAGAAACACCGTGTACTCTTCATCACTGATGTTTGTAAAACCAGACTGCATAAAACCCTGACCCCAAGGAGCAAGAGTTTAGACTAGAGGCCTCCCAAGGCCCCTCCAACATGACTGTTCCTGCAATGCTGTGACTCCAGACCTCTCAGGCACGGATCTCAGGTTTTGAGATTTTCCCCTGCATTTTCCAGTGTGTAAAAGTTTAGACCAGCCTCTTCATACCTCCACAATTCTTGTAAAAAGGAAAAAAACCCATGCCACCAAAAAGCAGTAAAACATGCTGTGTTTGTGAGATTTTCATGGATGCTGAGTACAGATATTATTAATATTTTGCTCTTCTACTTTGGAGGAGCCTGTAAGGGTAGAGAAGCAGCAAAAAGGGGAAGAAATACAAGCACATATTTTATTTGGTAAGGTGACAGCCGGAGCTGTGGCCTCCCTGTCAGAACAGAAGCACAGTCCAATGAAGATTGATGGGCAAACCAGAATATTGCCTGGCACGCTAGTTCCTCAGAGCCCAACATGAAGCAGTGACTCCCATCCTGCAAAAGCAGCAGGCAGAGTCATGCAGTTGTTTTAAATACATGCAATGTCATTGTATTTTAAACTCAATTTGGAGGCCCGTTGTCTAAGGCCTCTGAGACGACTGTCAGGTGCCTTGGTATGAAATGCATGGGACATACGTGTGTGGTGATACTCTTCTTATCGTTTCGGGAGCTTCTCTGCTACAAACCCTGTCCAAACTCCAGTGTTGGCTTTGGACTTTTCCCCAGTTCGCTTCTCTGGGCTTTGCCACATCCCCAGCCTTTTCTTTCCTCGGGTGGTGCCCGAGTGGGATGGCTCTGCCGCCAGGTCCTGTTCTCCAGACACTCCCTGGGAGTTACCAGGGAGTGGTAGGGGCCTGGGGACATCCCTTTGGGACTGTGGGAAGGCTGCACAGCCTCACAAGGGAGGAAGGGCACGTTGCTACTAGTATGCTTGCCGCAGCCTGGTGGTCTTGCTGTACCCTCACAGCACACTTTTGCTCATGGTTAATGGCTTCTAGAGTCCCTGCTTTCTTCCTCTGGGATGAGGGGCTTTAACTGCTCCCAGACTTCAGCCTGGTAATCCATAATCTAATCAAATTTTAGGATGCTCAGAGCAAATGCTATCTAGGATGGCCTAAATGTGATGTCCTGTTCCTTTAGGGACCAACAATTTTCCATGTTCTGTCACCTTTGAAGATGCTTATGAATGTCCCATTGCATGACAATAGCTCATCAGCGCTATGTTTAGTATTGTCTCAGGGTCATTATTTCAGCAGCCCCATTAACCTCTGGTCTTTCAACAAAAGCAATTTGGAGGAATGCTGGCCAGTTATGGTTATCTTCTGGTACAGGGGTTGGACTTAAGCTACCTAACTTTTTTTTTTTCTTCCTACCTCTGCTCTTACATCACTCAATTTCATGCTCCCAAACACCACTCAGAGCCTTGATAACAGCCCTCCTGCCCCCCTTATGCTGGAGGTGAGAGTGGGTCTGAAAGGCTATGGGATTTCAGAAGGACTCTCTAGCATGGCAATAGCAGACTCTCTTCTTCAGGGCTCCCATTCAGCTCTCCTGGTCCTGATTCCTCTCTTCTGCTATGTCTCTCCATAATTCACATTGCCCTGTGGGTGGGCTCAGTCCCTGAGCTATTTCTGTAGCTTTGGTGTCCTGCCTATTTCTCAGAGGTGGTCTTCACCCTGCTCAGTCATCAAGTTCCTTCAGGAGTAGGGCCCTAAGGCCAAATTATTCTGCTCTGCAGGATTTAGATTTTCAGCTATGATGGACAGTTTATTTGTTTCTTCTTAGCTAGCCATCATGAAAGCATCCCCCAGCCTTTTCAGGTGATGGAGAGTCCTCCTATCAGTTACTTGATGTTAAGCTGTATGGTCAATGTAGACCATCCCTTTCCCCCAAACCAGCAGCTTTAAGCATCATGTTTTCTGGGTAAGGGATTCAATGGATTGGACAGAACATCTGAGTAGGGAAAAACTGAGAGAAAGGGAGGACTAGGGTAGAAAACAGTGAGAATTAACAATTCTTGGGAAAGGGGGTATAGGAATGCACTGAGTCCCAAAAGGCATGTTTCTGGAACAATGATTTTCAGTCTGAGGATGCACAGATGGCTTTTAGGAGATCACTTGTTAAAAACAAGTTCTTATATTCTATAGGGTCATGTGTGTATACGAAATCTAGAAAGGGATGTGGAAAATTTGTAGGGATCCACAAACTGGAAAAAGTAGAAGGCTGCTAAATATTTTCTAATAAGTGATGTGATTACAGCGAATTGAGAGAGTAGCCATGTATACCATCACTGAAAGCCTGAAGTGAAGTCACATGCTAAGAGGGAAGACAATGTCATCATCACCCACTTGTTCCTTGAGAGGGTAAATAGAGGGTTAATGTCTGCCCTTTCTGGGAAATGCAGAAACCTGTCCCTGGGAAATGCTGGGCTGCACAGCTCTGGCAAATGCTTAAAAAATGTCAGGCAAAGTTTTCACCCACATTTACAGAGATGAAGCTCGTTCTCTTCAGTCTTCAGAAATCCAAATAAAAACGTAGAAGTTCTCAAACTTGATAGCTGTCCAGTGTGAGTTAATACACTGACGGTTTCGCCTCTTGATTTTTGCTCTGCTTCTGGGAGGCACAGCAGGTTACGTGTGCACTGGTTTTGTTACCTTGATCTCTATGAATACAAACGCAAAGCTGGCTTTAAATAATTCCCAAGTAAGAACCCCCCGAAGAGGCCGCCCATTAGATGGCAGCACAAATATGCTCAATATCCATTATTGCCAGCTGCTGCTCTAGGAAAGCCCCTCCATTGCTGCCGGCACCCCCAAGGTATCTTGTTTCTGAAGAATTTTCACATTACTTAATGCAAAATTAATTAAAATCTGTAAATGAGGATTTTCATATTATATTACAGCAGATAAAATAAAAAAAACCCCACAGTGGTAGCATGTATTAAGCTGGAAGCTCTTTCAGAATTTCTGGATGATTTTATTCCTTATCACTCCAACTAATTTCATTTTATTAATGGAAAAAAAAAAATTGAAGCAAATGAAGAGGAGAACTTTTTCAAACTTAAATGTCTCCCACCTAGCTCATTACTAATTTTGCATTGTGCTGGCATAAAGTCAGATAAAAGAGAATCAAGGTGCTAATTGCATACCCGTAATCCTGACATATGTGCTGACATCCCAGTGCTTCGCCCAGTATTTTGCAAGAAGGCCATGTTTGAGAAACATCAAAGGAATGAGGTGCCTGGTCTTTTGTATGGCAGAGCAAAACTCCTACCTTTCTGTACTAAGACCCAATGGGGAAATCCTGAGTCTGTGCAACTGGTAATGTAACTGACATTCTAGAGCATCTTCTGTGGTTAAACTGTGGAAATATTTTTTTAAAATATGTGGTAATCATATAAAAAATACATCAGTCTAGCATATAGGATTTTGACAATCTTTATTTCAGTTTTTTCCCTAAGAAATAGCAAGGTAATAGATTAATAATTATTATTAACAATTATTAATACATAAATCATTTTCCTTATTAATAATTCTTGCAGCTATATTAGGCTAATATAAAGCTAACTTGCACTTGACAAAATCAGGAGTAATAATCCGTATTGTTATGCTAATTTAAAACCAGTTTGTGGAGGTAAATTCAGCTCCAGCTCCTAGCTTTTTGGAGTATCTTTCCTTCCAGGCTGTTTTCCCAGGTGACTGAGCTGCTGTTCAGACTTGGAGGCCGGTCTCATATGAGTAGTCTCAGGAAGTGTTTTGCAGCAACTTTTGGAACCACTCCAAAAGGAGAGGAGCTTTTTAGTGTCTTGTAGGCAATTAGGGGCCACAACTCCTCTTGGGAGCTGATGAGCACAACGTGCCTCCTTATACTTTATTCCCCAGAAATTTGTCTCTTGCACAGGCAGTACTTCCCTCGTCACCTTGTGAAGTGGAAAAGCTGTGTGACTGCCCACAGTGGTGTTACGAGACTATCTGGAAGAAGGGTAGGATATATCAGTTTACTTTTTAAAATGCAAAAGGCATTTCAGAAGGCAGTATGAAGTAATGCTAAGCAAAAATTTAAGAGACAGATGGGTAATAGAAAGTTTCATGGCAGTATCTGATCACTGCAAGCCTTGGCTTTGTGTATTTGGCAGCACAGGACTAATGTTTGATATAGAGGGAAGAGCATGAATTTTTAAACTACATGTTCTACTTTTTGCAGAATTTTGGGTCTTCTGTGAAAGTCTCCTCAAAATATTAATCTGTGAGGATCACGGATCAAGGTGGAGTGGCTGCAGGTAAGGCTAATGCGTGCAGGTACTGCCAGCTACTCCAACAGCAGGCAAAGCCATTCCCTTCTGCGCAGAGCTCCTTGGAAAGGAGAAATGTGTAAGCCTCTAGACTTTAGCACATGGGAAAAAACCCTGTTGCTTTCTGGTACTACTTCAGAAAGTACTCAGCATATGGCTGGCTTTTCAATGTATGAACTAGTCAGGACAAATCCGTTTTGTTTTGTTTTGTTTTGTTTTGTTTTAATTTTTTTTATTTATTTTAAATTTTCTAATTCTTATTTCATTTCAAATCCTCAGAGAATCAGGTGAAACTACTAAAACTTTTAAATGTTTGAAGGACATCAGACTAGCAGAGTGAAAATGGACAGTAAGCTGCTGGTTCCAGCATTACATTTTCCTACCTAGAACAGGGGAAGCTGGATGGTGTGAGGGAAGCTGATCTGTTACTCCGATCGAAATACAGCAGACCCCAGGAGTTTGAGAATAATTAGACCCCAGTCACAATCGTTTCTAGATCATCTCCAAATGCAGATAGCACTGCATCAGGATCATGGAGGCAAATACAGCATCTATTTGACAAGAAAGTACTTACCTCTTGTTGGTGTAAGCTCTGGGATGATGTACATCTCTGACAGCCCCTGGCGGCTCCTGTGTAATTGCATGCAGTGACATTAAGGGGAATCAATTTCTAAGCTTTGCTGTGTCCTCCAAATCACTTCTTTGAGATTTCCAATCTATTTAGGAATAACTGAAATGCATTGCCTATAAAAATCAACAGGATTTCAGCATCCTGCAAACCTGGCAGTTGTCTATGTAACTATAATTAACTCCTAAATAATTTACACTCTCCTTTCTCTTACTATAAACTAAGTTTTATACCAAAGTAATCAGGAACTTTATATTGTTGCCCATATATATATATATAGTCAGGTGCCAGAGGGTGAAGATAACTTACCATCAAGGTTCTTATACTGTGAATTTGACCCATGCATACAAATAAATCCCTGCACTCATTAAGGGATCAGATTTTGCTTGGATTTTACATACCTTAGGGATCTGTGTAGGTACAGGTGTGTAGGAGGTGGCCAGGCTTGTGTTTAGGAGGACACTAATCCCAACAACAGCAGCTGTTACCACAGATGAGCTGGAGAAAAGCACTATCACACTTTATTTTAGTATGCTACAAAATTCATTGTTGAACTTTATTAGGTACTTTAATACCAAGCATACTTTAAAGTAACAAAAATTATTGTTGTTATTACTTTTTACAGAAAATCAGGTATTTCAACAGTTTTCTTTACAGTTTGTTGACTAAAAAAAAAATTACAATTGACAAGTTACAGTGGAGTGGGATGGGAAAGTGGTAACATTTAAAAAGATAAAACATACTATTCATACTGAGTCAACATTTAGTGATGTACATCCTGGTATGTCTCTCCTGACTATGTACAAATGGTACATATTCACTGAGCTGCCCTGGCAGGGTTGCGAGGTCTTGTGATGATACTTCCTTTGCAACGTTTATGTATATTTAGAAGGGGCTTTTACATTACACAGTCACCATGATGCAAAACTTAGTAGTCCGTAACAAAATAATGTAATACAGAGAAACCCTGTTTCGGTGATTTCTGTCGCAGCCAAAGTGCCATAACTGCAATAATGTGGGATAGAGGTAAACCTAAGGAGCAAACGAAGATGGTGATAGGATAGCACATCCAGATAGCAAACCCCTTCATGGCTTTTGAGGTGAGAATGTGGCTGTGAGCCAATAACAGCAATGAATGAGGACGGGCTTCACCGAGACACCATTTAACAGGGACTCCTGAATGCATCCGGCCCTTAAGGATGCGCATTTTCCAGCTGACACTGGCTGGACTAATCACAGATTTAAAAACCTGTCTGAAGTGGGACCTTAATGAGTTTATGTAGCATCATGTGTAAACTACTTGATTTTTACCTTCCATCCCCTTCAGGTCAGAAGCAGGTACTGGGAATACGTTTATGGTGGTTGATTGATTTGGATGGGGTTTCTGACCAGCGCTAATGCTGGTCCTGTAGAAATCAGGGAGTCTCCTACACACAGTTACAAGGGCAGATTTGGATTAAAACAACATGTTTTTTAAAAAAATGCTGCACAGATTCACATATAAATTTACTTGGCAGACATCCATGTCTGTGTTCAGTCTCTAACACAAGCAGCACCACACTGGTACCTTGGTAGTTAGATAGAAGTGTTACCCAATTCCCTGTATTTATTTATTGACAGTTTGCTTAAATATAATTTTTTGTTCAAAAGTAAAATAAATTTTCTGAGATTTATGCACTAAATTCTGGAATAACTTGTGTTGTGCATCCAGTAGTTAAAAACCAGTTTTAACTCATGTTTTACTCATGTCTTCAGTGTATTATGTTATTTGGGATCAGCATTAGCAATGAATTATTATTTTAGCCGCTTCCCCTGAAAGCCAAAGAATCATGCAACAGGCTTAGAAAAATTTGAAGAAATTAGCGTTGCAGTGTTGATTCTGGGCTGGATTCAGCTGCGACACGCAGGAGAGGGTGGAAGAAGTGTGGGGAGCAGTGTGCTCCTGCTCGGTCCTGAGCCGGGAGGAGACACGTGCCGTGCTGGGAGGTACCGGCGAGGAGCAGAGGAGATAGGGTCCCTGCTTCCCTCCATCGCTCTGTGCCTGGTGCTTTGTATCCAGGCCTTTTGCTATGAGGTCTTTCTTGATACCCTGTGCCCACCCCTGTTTTACTGCTCAGTGGCTTCTGGAAATGAGGGTGCCCTTTGGGGAGTGAGCCGCCGAGCCCCTGCGGAGGGAAGCACCAGCCCCATCAGTGCCCCGGGGCTCCGCGCACCCAGCCCTCACGTAGCTATTTGCAATGTGTATTTGCTTACTAGTCTCTTATGTATTGAGTTTAAGGCCAGGAGGGTTCGTTAGATCACCTCGCCTGATTGGCATTAGCATGGGCCAGAGAGTATCACTCAGCGGTTATGTGGCAGGACAAGGAAAAGAATAGAAATGCCCTTGCAGTGAGCAGCTGTATGTTACATTTAAGGGGTAAATTACATTCTCCTATTAAAAAAGAATGTGTTTTTATTTTGTCGCTTCAAATACAAACAATTCTATGTGTCTTGGGAAATTATAGTATTATGATATTCAGTCAGACGTACCTTATAGTATATATGCTTCATAGAACTAGAATATAGGTCAGAAATAATTTTTCAGTCTTAAGTTTGTTACAGACATAGATTAATTGGAACACATATGCAGTAAAAATTGAGAAGCTTTACAGTTTTAGTCAACTTATTATACAGTGAAGTAAATGAAGTGCAGCAATGTAGCAGTAAAAGTTATGCTTTTTCCACTAGGTGATGGAAACATTCAGAGAGTCTATTTATAAATGCTAATTTAAGAGAGATGTCCTATCAGCTTCTTGGCTACTGGGATAGGAATAGTCTGGACTTAACTGCCTCTCTACTGTGAAAGGTTTTAAAGCTTTTTGCTTTCCATCCGAATAAAAAAAATGACATTTACAAACCTCTTCAATGCATATATATTACATATGTTTATCTAGCAACAACTACACCCCTTTTAATTTATTCCCCAAATGTGACTTTTCATGCATGTCTTCTGGATGCTGTATTCAGCAACAGTTTCTAATGAGCTGGTGTGTAATCCATGATTGCATTTCTCTTCTGAAAATCACTTCCACGTCTGGCTGATCTATGTTTAGAAGGTAGCGCTTACCCATCAGGCATTTTTGCACTCGTCAGCGTTCTTCTCTGTCGTAGGCCCTTTCCCAAGCTTCTTCCCATTTTAATGTTGATGTACAAAAGCTGTTATTCGTTTTGTTTTGTGCTCATTCTAGTGAGGATTGGCTTAGTAGGACTGTGCAAAACAGAGAGAAGAGAGAAGCTGGTTTACTGCCAGCAAACATAAAGATGTTCACGCTGTGCTTGGCTCAAGGCAAGCCTCTGATCAATATTCTAATACACTTCATTATTTGCATTTCCATTTATCATGAAAAATGACAAGTTTAATCTTCAGATATGACAATGATTTGTAATCTGGAATTCTTAAAAATCAGTTTTCATCAGCTAATCGACACGGGAAGACAAAATAGTGAGATTGTTTCATCAGAAGTTCGAACAATATGAAAATAAAGATACAACGTGTATGGGGCAAGAATGACATTTTCTAGATGAATGACGTGAATTGAGTTAAAATCCTGACATTTCTGTTCTGTATCAATAATTTCTTTCACTCCCCTGAGCACACAATCCACATTCGTAAACAAGATAAAATAATACCTCATGTTAGATTTCGAAGGAGCAGACCCCAGTGAGGACAGAGGTGTATTCAACCCAAACTCTCTCTTAAAAACTAATTCTCACCCATCCAGTTTCCTATACTGTAAACACAGCTGTATTCGCAGGAGAGCGGACACCGGCTGCGGTGGCACGGCGAGCAGGGGGACGAAGGCTCCCCCCTCCTCGCTGGAGGTGACTGCCCCTGTGTCAGTGCTGGAGGAGGCAGTGTGTGGGAATGGGGGCTTAATGAGATAGTCTATTTACAAATACCCATGTACATGCAAATATAAAAACGTGACTGCTCCAGCGTTTGGCATTGAACAGAAGGCTCTTGTACCAAATGAGCTCCGCAAATTCACCGTTAGCTAAACGCTCCTGGAGCACTCAGACCAAACCGTGAAGTCATTTGGCAGGCAGCTTCCCCATTGCCTCCTGTGAAAGGGTCACTGGTCAGAGGTCCTACAAGCCCACAGCCTAGGGGAGAGGACAGCCACCTTCATTGCAACCCCACTCCCCTCATCATAACACAGGGGCCTCTGCAGGAGACTGCTGGAACGCAGAACTCAGGGATGGGGTGGGGTCGAAATCCCGATTTTTGTGAAAATAAAAGAAAAAGAATCAATTTCATTGTGAAATGACAGCGAACTAAGAGTTTCAGAACTAGAAACTCTTAAAAATGTTACTGTAAGAAGACTGAAATATTTCATTTCCCCCCCGCATTACATGGAGCAGCCACCTTCTCCCATTCCCACCAATTCCCCACACACCTTGACTCTCATGATGACCTTGGCCTGCTGCTAGTTCACCCACAGATGCCAGGGAGAGTGATGTCCCAGAGCAGGATGCCCAGACCTGAGAGCTCAGCATGGTGGTACCAACCACTGGGGAGCCCGGTGGTGGCTGACCCTTCTGCTGCCGACCCTGGGTGCCTGCTTCCCCCACCAACTTCCAACAAATGGACACATTTCAAGCAAAGGTTGTTTTGGAAGAAAATTTCTGACTTGTTAGAGCCCACGTGTGTTCAGCATGTATCTGTAGTCCAGATATAGATATATTTTACAAAGAAGACACTTTTAATTGATGTTGCTGAGACTAGAAAGTAGCAAATAAGCTATGCAAGAAGCATAAGGTGAGCTAAGGAGGGCCCTGCAGAAGACAAATGGATCAGTTTTGCTTTTGTCAGAAAATGAATACAAAATATAGTGTTCACTGTGGTAAAAATGTTTTTTTATGATGCAAGTATGCAATGGGGATGGTAGTTTCCAATTGTAAAAGAAAACTCGCCATTGATAGCTCCATGAGCTTCTTTTCTCCTTTTAAAACATGTAGCAAAAATGAAGGATAAAGAATGGATGAGAAATGCACGTACCTGTGATAAATAAAATCTATTAAAAATGGTCTGAGTTGGGAATTTTGGTGTATTTTATTAATATGGGTACTAATTGTAATTAATATGGCAATTATTAATATAGGTAAGTAGCACTACTAAATAAAAGAAAAGAAAGAAAAAATGCTTAAGCCACCAATCTGTTTATTTGCTAAGTGAGATATGGGGTTTTGTGAGCCTCTTAAACAATCTGTAGTTTGTGAAATTGAAATCCAGGGAAAGCCGAAGTTGCATGGTGAGGAGCACATGCCCTGATACTCATAGGAACAATCTAAACTTAATAGAACTGAATAAGCCATTTCTTTCAATTATTTTTAATCATAATTTCATGTACCTGTGTTCAGATCCTTAACTAAGCTTATTGGATTTCCAGCAGTACTCAGTGTTTCAGCCGTAACATACTAAAACCTTTATTAGTTCTTTTGACAAATTTTGCACACAGGTGTTATACACATGGAAATGAAATTTAATAAATGCCAGAGGTGCCTCGTTGATCAGGCAGAAATAAGTCATTCACATCCAACAGCCGTCAGTCCACTTTGTATCACATCATAGGCTTTTGATGCCTTGAAGTTTCTTTTCTTAGAGCTACTTACAACCCTTTTCTAGTGCTGTTGCCTAGAAATCAGTTAATGAAAGCAGTCTCCGTGAAAGCTGTATTACCCAAACCACATAGGTGCTCTGCTGTGAAATTCTCTATTTAAAGTACTGAAAGGCTGCCTGTTAGGCTGACATCCTGACAACACGGTTATAATTCATATTTGACCCATTCAGTTAGGGGAGTCACTTCTGTTGGCCGCAGAGCTGGGGTACAGTCAACCTGGAGGGATTTACAGCATTTTAGGTTTTTGTACATTTTCAGAGAGAGGCCACTGATATTTCTTTGTTTTGAAGATGAATCATGGGGAGATTTCCAAGTTGCTCCCTGCCAAGGTATAAAGCACGTACTGAATATCAGATAGTCCCTTACATGCTGTTACTGGAAAGGCAGTCAGATGGGTAGTAAATATATAGAGAAAGGCAGACCTTCTAGGTAAGAATATATATTATCTCCAGCGATCTTAACACTTTACACCATTAATTGTCACCAGACATATTTATACTATTTTCTTTGCCATTTATTTGACCGGCATCTAGAAAATAACACCCTTCCAAGACTTAATCTTTTTTTGCTGTCTCCAAACACACAGAATTACTGAGCTAAAGAGCAACTGGCATTCATGGTCACACCAAAATTGGTGCTACTTCAAAACCACATCAGCTGGCAGAAGTCCATGGGCTAATGAAGCACCAGAGATTTCTTCCCAGCTCCTCCACAGTATTCCTCTAGCCTAGAGAGCGGCATTATCTCTCTTGAATGCTGGTGCTGTGTTTGGTGTATGGGAGGAGATGGAGGAGAGAAACATTGCTGCTGAAGATCTGCAGTTGAGAACAGACATGCTGAGGCACCTTGGATAACACCACTGCCCAGGCAGTAGGCCAAAAAAATTTGGACAAGTTCAGTTTTAATGAGGTGCTTGGAGTTCTTGCCTTTCTGCTTATGATCTGGGTCGGCTCCCTGTAACCACAGGTAGATGGTTTTGTTGTTTACGTCAGGGCTGGTGCAATGCTAAGTGTGTTAAAACTCCACTTGCAGCTACTGCACCCCAAAATTCAAATAGCAGCATGCATTCAGGGCCTGGGCAATATCCAGATGTGTGTAAGTAAAAGGCATGAAAGGCAGGTAGATACCGAGATGCACGGGACAGCCAATGTCCCATCTTCTCTTATTTCTTTGAAGACACTCCCTTTAAAACAGGAAACAAAACCTATTTGAGAGGCCTGAGAGAATGATTTTGTTTTTCATGTGATGAGAGAGGAATAATGTGTACTCCCACTTGCCTTTAAGTGTGTATTCCCATTTGCCTGTCCACTGTGGGTACCTTTTCCCTCTTGATGCACTGAACATCCTTTGCCCTGGCCTCATTGGGGGGTGCTTATGCATTGCCTGGGGAGCCACCCAGGGCAAATGCTGTGCTCTCAATAAACAGCAAGGCACCAACTCGGGTCCTCTCCGAACTCCTAAGAGTCCTGGTGATCCAAGCTGAAGCTCTAGCATGTGTTTTGGAGATGCTGTCCACAGATCATCTTGGAAATAGCCTTGTGGCCAGGAGGTGAATGAGTTGTGCTCTCTGGTGCCTGTCCCTGCACTGCGGTTCAGAGACAGTAAGGAGGGAACAAGGCTGCCCTATGGAGATGGAAGGAAGAATGGACAGAAATTCCCCAACGGTTTTGCTAGCAGCTTTCTTTCAGTGTTTCACTGTTCAGCATCTTCTGAACAAAACGTGATAAATAACCTGTCCACACCAGAGCTGCCTAAGTGTGTTTCCTTCTCCTCCTGGCAAACCAGCAGATGGGATCTGGCAGCTGCCTGCTCTGCCATCGCTCACAGCTACCGAAGACTGCCTGAGAGGGCAGGGCTTAAAGAGAGTACACAGCAAACCTTGAGGAGTTACTAAAACTTTTACAAAACTTTGGGATTGAAATTGTGTGATGGTTTTGTCCGTATGGCATTAGAGGAGAAGCTTATCTCAGCAGAAGGGTGTGTGAGCTGGCTCTTTTGCTGCAGCACTTCCTTGCAATAAAATAGAATTGAATCACATAAAAAATGACAAGGTTTTTACCGATTCCATATGCAGGCCCTGTGAAACCAGAGCTGAGTGGAATGGTAGGACTTACTCAATCTGCTGGGTGGTATTTTGTGCACCCTGTTAGTAGCAGCAGCTGAACTCCTGGGCACGGGTTGTAGGAAGTGTTTCCAGGGCTGTAGGAAATGTTTCCAGGGCTATAGGAAATGGTTTCAGGAGCATTCAAGAATTTTCTAAATGTCTGTCAAAAGGTGGCCCAGGCTATTTTGCAGGCAGAAGGCTCAGTTCATGGCTGCACAAGGGCATTTCTAGCATCTGAGAGGATGGTTTCAGGGTGACAGGGATGATGATGATCAGAGTTAACCACTGAACAGACAGAATGCCATTTTATTAGACATCCTTTTCCAAGAAGCAACAGAAAAAAGGCTGAAGGATCTAGTCAGATCAATTTTGCCAGGTTGCCAGTATCTGTGTACGACATACAGCTGGACAGCCCTTCGCTATCTACAACTCATATACTGTCATTCACAAGAAAATACCCAATGCGTTGGCAGACCTCAAGCTACACTCCTTGCATGATTTAATGCTCCCAGTGACAGCCCTGCTGGCCAGATCCTGCCCTTTCCTGCCAGACTCTGGCCAATTCTTCTAGCTTTAAAATCCAATTCATTCTCACATTGCTTTCCCCCCTTTTTCTGTTGCTATATGTGGAGACTGACACATGGCAGGAGGCAATGGCTGTCAGTTCAGAGGCTGTTTGGTTGTAGGCAGTGTGCTTTGAGGGGGAGAAAAGTGACACAACAGGGAAACATTATTTTCTGGGTAGTTTTCTTTTATTTCTCCAGACAGAATGTTTTTTGAAGCTGTTATCACAGCAAGCAAAAGTCTCCAGAGAAAATTGTGGTTGTCAAGACAAATTAATTTAAAAAAAAGGAAAGGATTGAGCAATTAAGTCTGACCACCTTGTGCCGAGGTATGAAAGGAGAGATGTATTTGGAAATTAAGGCTGGAGCCCAGGGTGTGTCAGGACAGTCTACCCATTTGTGGTCTTGACTTCTTGAGAAAGGTGAGGAGATTTTTTTGGAGGAGAGAAAAGATGGAGTTTGGGCTTGGAGATGCATCTCACATAATGTCAGCTCTCTCAGAGTCAGGCACCGGGTGTGTGGCTCTGGGCAGTCCTTGGAGAGGGACAGGGCCCTCCTGGGGTGACTCATTTAATTTTGGGATGGCTTCCAGGGTGGATGAGTGCCATTGGCTCCTGTGGGTCCATAGATCTGGATGAGACCTGAGGCCTAAGTCTGAGATGGATGAAGTGAGGTGTGTGAATCCTGGAGTTAAAATTATACTGCACAGAGTGATTAACAGCATGCATGGAGACACAAAGAGAGAAGCTACTGCCCACGCATAGAAGATAATCTTCAGCCTGAAATATCAAATTATTAGGCAGCCTTGGATTAGTTGTTTGTAACAGGTTGTCAAAGATCTCGCCTGAGCACAGCTTGAGGACGGGTATTTTTAGTCCTGTTGGGGCGTGCAGTTGTGTACCAGGACTGCCTTCACGGGGGAGCAAATGGCTTTGCAGAAGGTGGGTCTAAGATTTCACCCCCAGCCCAGGAGGGCTCAGTAAGAGAAGCTCAACAGCTTAAGGGCTGCCTGGCCTGTGTGTAGGGGATGCAGGGAGCAGGCCAGCCTGGTGGGAAGGCATGAGCCAAGCTGTGTATGGCAGTCAGCTTTGCTGCTCTTCTCAGCAAGACCATGCGTGGGGGAGCAGGTGAATTTTGACTGCAAATCCTAAGAACCGGGGTTAGAGCAGCTTAAAGAAGGCACCTCATCAGAGCCTGACAATTTTCTTATTTCCGAAAGATCCTTCTTTAACTAGACCCAAATATAACACAGTGGCAGTGACAGGCTCCGAAACTCTGAATATGGGCAGGCTTCAAGCTTCCCTGCCGCCCTTCCTAATCCCTGGCTCGGGTGGCTTTCCTCTGGCTTGAATGTGGCTCCAAGAATGCAACATATGCATATGTGTCAGTGAGAAAGGCAGGAGGAGAGTGACAGGCAGAGGGAAGAGAGACCTATCCAAGGATGGAGCAAGTAGTAGCTGTCATCCCTGTCATCTGCCAGCGCCAGTCTGGGCTGATGGAAACAGGGCTCCCTTGGGTGATGGCTCTGCTACCCATGCCTCGCTACCAACAGTTTTCAGGTCCCTCAGCTGGACAGCTTGGTGCTGCACCCCCGCACCTCCCGAGCAGGCACAACCACCCCTCTGCGACCATCACCCACAGCGCAGTGTGCCCTGAACAAGGAAGGAGGTTGTGTGCCTGCTCGAGGTGGCTTCTGAAACACTGAGATGTAGTGATCAGATTCTGCTGAACAGTGGGCAGTGTTTTCCTCCGTTTCAATATTTGCTCTGTGCCTGTCAAGAAAAGGAAGATTTTTATCATAATGAACAAACACAGCAAAAAGCCTCCTATTCTTTCTCCTAAAGAGTTTTCTTTTACTGTGGAGCATCACAGAGACGCTCCTTCCTCTGGTGGTCCCTTTCCAGAAGGCTCATCAATTTGTCTTTTGTACTTGGTGATGTTTCTGGCAAGTTTGGGATGGCAGTCACGTCTCAAAACGTGCCTTTGCTGGCATGGGAGACCTAGTATGTTGTTGGAAGGACTGGAGAGAGGCTGAAATGCCTTCATCAATAACGTCTTTCACATGAAGTAGCTTCCTGCTCTGCAGAGTTGTAGGCTTGAGTCAAGCAAAATCAGTTACTTGTTCATCTATTTTTATTTCCTCTGTGTGGTTTGCTGCAGTCTTTCTTTACCCAGATGGTCAAATAAATTGCTGTCACTAAACAGGAGTCCCTGAACAGCGGTTCCTAAACTCTTCCTGTTCTTTAACTGTTCAATGAGAAAATATTTTACTTTCTTTATATTCTGCACATTTGCTGGAGCTGTTTTTTCAGTTTCTCCCCTGGAACCCAAAGGATCCATAGGTATTTTTGTTTGTTTCATCAGCCTTCAACCACATGATCAGACTGCTCAGAAAGCTCTGCATCGTCTTTATTTAAAAACTGTTACGAAATTTGATCTGTACTTGTTCACTGAGAATCCCTCTGAGAATCCAGCCATGTCAGTGGAGGTACCTTGATAAGGTCCTGGGCAGATTGGCCAGAAAATGTTTGCAGTGTCATTGTATACTCTTATATTTTTTGCATTTTGTTAATAACAATTTATATCTAGCTTGATTAGCTTTGTATCTTCCAGGAGTTTTCTTGTGCTGGGCAATGTTAGAAGTTGACGCTGGCACATCTTCAGCCTGGGAAAACAAATCTTGCTGACATTGATACAAAGCTCTACTTGTCCAGGCTTGGCCATCAGGGAGGGCAGAAGGCAGTGCCCAGGGCCAGCGTGGGCTGTGGGGGCTGTGAGCAAGCCCGAGCTTGGGAAGATCCAGTCACCGATTTAAGTGTGGTGCTCAGGCTTTACGTTGGTTTGAGCCTGCATTTCTGTGCAGCAGAGAAAGAGTAGGAGTTTGGTCCTGGGAGAAAGCCAAGATATTGAAGCAGATTCTTGAAGGTGCCAGCCAGGATCTCTGCATAAGGAAACTGCTACGATGGGGCTTATTTTAGTGGTGTGACAGAAACGGAGCTCTGCTCTTTTTTCAACAGACTGGATTTCTCCAAATGATTTCCCAATTTATATAATGAGTTTTTCCTCCTAACAGAAAGGAGGAGGGCCGTGACAGTTCTCTGGCCATTCTGGCATGTTAAAATGACATTTCTGTGAATTAAATTTCCTGAAATAATTTGCTGATTTTTAATTATAACACAATAACTAAAACATCTACAAGAAGTTCAGTTTAAATGGCTCAGGAAACATAGTAAAAAATGTCAATGCTGGTGAACCCTAAATGCTGCAGAATAATAAAAACTTTTAAACTTTCTTTTCTTTATGTGAAATGAATTTCCCTGTTCTTTGACCAGTGCCAAAGCTGTGTGACCTGGGAGCACGGCACCAATCCTACCTGCTTCCCTGCTGTGCAAAGGCACATCCAGGGGTTTCCAAAAGTTTTCCAAACTTTCTTTCTGTAGGGACTTGTGCTGGTGGGAAGAGGAAAATTTGATGAGTGGGTTGAGCTGGGGCTGGGAGCGGGGTTCTGGTTGCTGGGGCTCGCCATGGAGGGGAAGGGTCCCGCAGCCAGAGGGCTTCATCCAGAGCACATCTGGGGCAGGGGCTTTCCAAGGCAAGGCTTTGGGTCCTTCACCCTCCTGAGCACAAATGCCTCTCGGAGTGGTTGGCTGCTGTAACGTTGGGTCTCAGTCAAAACCTGCTAATGAGCTGTGAACATGGATCCCATTTCTGCCTCTGAGAAAGATACCGGTGCCAAGTTACATGTTTACGTGAAACAGAAATATAATGATCTGGAGAAGCTTTAGTCTGAGGCTTCAAAACTGCAGCTTAATGGTTAGCTTACCTGAGCACAGGAATATTAATTATCTGGCTATATACTCTCTAGGCAAATAGGAATATTTGGGGTCGTGCCTAAGGCCCATATTGCCAAAGCTATGAGGTTACCTGTCAAACTACTGAAAAAAATCTCTATGGGGTTAGGTGATATTCAGCTAGAACAGAGGCTGGATTTGGGAGATGGCAAAGCCAGGGTCTAAGGAGAGGGTGAGCTTTTTGGTGACTACCATCTGTCATGGAAACCTGTCTGATGTGCAGCAAGGAGTGTGTTGGATGCTCATGGTCCTGAAGGCATCGTTTCAGTCATCTTCCCTTTCCAGCTGTCCTGCAGGATTGCTGCAAAATCGATTTATGCAGGTTTTGGACAATACATAAGGATTTATTATTGCTATTAATTTATATTATTCCCTTAAACATTTTTCTGAGTTGCTGTAGGAGTGTTAAGTGCACTCTCGCAAAAGACAAAGAGGAGATTCCTTCCCTGAAGAGCTTTCAGCACAGAAGGCAGGCTGTGATTAGCAGTGCAGAGAAAAAAAACCCTTCACAGAGAAGGAAGGGGAGGGCTGCGTTAGGAAATCGCCAGCTGAAAAGCGTGCAGGAAGGCAGGCTGGTCTGCAGCAGCCCTGAACGACAGGTGTGGTGCAGTGTCCTGGTTGTGCTCCTTCTCCTCTGGGTCAGAACAGGAAGGTGACAACCTGGTGTATCCAGCAAGCCCTGCAGTTTTGAGCATATGAGGCTTAGCAACTGCTGCGCATATGAAATGGCGACGGCAATGAAAAGAGCATCACTCCTAGCATTGCCTTCCTCCCGTCTGTGGGAGCCGATCACTGGAGGGAAGCTGTTGGCTCCCACCTCTTCCCACTTCCCGCAGGGCCTTGCGGGCACAGGTGTTCCCCGTACAGCACCCTCGGCACCCAGCACCCCTTCATCTCCCTACTGCCACCTCGCAGCCATTTTCTGCTCTTCCCACTGTCCCATTTCTGCACGCTGCTACGCTCCCCGCACACAGTCCCTCCTGGCGATGGCTCTGGTATGCAATGCTCTCACGACAGAGACTAAGTAAATAAGTCCTCAGGTAATCAGCCTGTAAGCATCTCAATACATCCAGGGCTTTCTAGCCCTGTCCTTGAGGCCAGTCTATATGAAGGCACGAATACAGAAGCCTTAACCGAATGAACTTCACTTGTAACCTCTGGTGTCTCTTCCAGGAGTGAGAAGACCATCAGTGGTCTGAAGGGCAGCTCTTTCTACAAGCTCACGCTCTCCAGCAGAGCCTTCTCTAACACCTGGATATGGCATCCATGTGGTGCTGTAAATAGCCCACCTCATTCCCTCCTCTGAAAGGATCACACCTCATACAGCGTAAGATCTGTTCCAGGGCTTAAGACCCTTGGTGGCTTCTTTCCCCCTTCCTCCCTACACCTGATTCACACACATGTGGACAATTTTCCATTAGTTTGGCTATTCCCACCAATGACTGTAAGGCGATTCTTGTGTAGGTGCCACTTTTCTATGTAAGAATGCCATTGTAACAGCAAGAGAAAGCAGAGCAGTCTCAAGAAGCAACCAGCCTGGTGGAAAACACTAACAAGGAGGGGGAAAATCCCCACCCCACTGTCTTAAACCAAAACCCAGTTTCAAGAGGATTCGTCAAAGCTCAGTCACCCCTTCCTCAGAGACAGCAATAGTTCAGAACAACCCATTAGATGAAGAAGACACTGATATAGATTTGCTTAGAAATGAAGCTCATCCGTAAAAAAAGGAAGAAACTTAGACAAAGGGAAAACAAGTCTGGTCTGCACAGTCACATCGACAGCAGCACTCCCTGAGGAGCTGTGCAATAACACCTTCCACTCCACCCACAGTCTTTAGTACAGGGGGTTAATGCACTATCCTGCTGCGCAGCTCTAGCAAAGCTCTAATAGAGGCTTTCAGGCTCCCACCCCCTAAACAAGTGATCTTTGCCCATCCTTCCCTCTCATTTCCCTCTGTCAGGGTCAGCAGTGGGAGCACAGGGCACACTGCGTGTACCCTCAGTGCCGGGGTGCTCAGGGACCGGTGCCGCTGCTGCTGGCCGTGCTGGGGCTACCCGGGCTCAGGGTTGTGCCGAGAGCCCTTCACCTCCGACAGACCCCAGCAGGGTCGATTTTTCAGTGCAGGTGCTGCCTGCGCTTGGTATCCGGCGCCAACTGAGACACCTGCTTGGTGCTTAAATAATAATGATGGATTTCTGCTCTGGAGTGATAGCTTGTGTTGTGTGGCTGGGTTAATGTATGTCAGCTGTCATCGTCCTTGTCAGCCACTGCTGTCAGTGAGCGGCAGATAAATAAATCTGTGATGATGCATATCCCAGAGAGAGCAGGGATTAAATATTTCATCGCTTCAGACACTGAAACATCTCCTCATTTGGAGTCCTTTTCTAGCGGTCACATCCTCTCAGATCACCCCAGTCCTGGGGAAGAGCAAAGGCTGCCTGGGTTTCTGCAACTGCAGGGACGTGGATTGCTGGTGGCAAAGTCCCTGCAGCCGGGCCAAGACAAGCTGCTGCTTCAGTCCCAGCAAATTTAAAAATAAGCAGAAACTCAAGGAAGAAGAAAAATCTCCTTTTTTTCTGATGTGCCTGACAAGGCAGTTGAGCCGCTGCTGTGCAGAGCAGGGATGGGTGGCCGAGCACCCGTCTTGGGCTGTCTCTGGGACACGCTGCTGAGCACCCGGTGCCACGGACCAAGCATCTGTGGCGGTGCGGTGGCTCGCTCGATCTCGGCATCACTACGAAAATCATCAGCCATGGTTGTAGTTAAGTAAATGTGTTTGTTTCATGGTATCCCCAAAGTGATGGGTCACCGAACCCTGCAGTTGAGCTTGGTGGTCATTCCTATGGCCCCTGCAGCACAGTGTGTCCCTCCTCTTTCTTCTCTGAGGTGTTTCTCAAAGTCTCAGGTTATCGACTGCTTGGAGACAGGAAAAAATGCCATCATTCAGATTTTTTCACTCTCCCCAGCTTTCCTGGTATTGCTGGTAGGAACTTTATATTGAAGGGATTTTCAGTGCAAAATGCCAGTTTGTTGAGACTGAAGTTCTCTCAGGTGCTTCTTATTTTTATCACATCAAAGGAGTTATTCTAGGGGGATGTGGAAAATGAAAGAAAATGCTCTGATAAACAAGGTCTTGGCTACTTTGGAAACTGGCTCTTTTAGACTAACTACCTACGGAACCAAATAAAAATGAAAACACCTCCTTTCTTGTTCCATACCAGAAGAGAGAGAGACCCATCCTGTCAACACTGCTCATGAAATGAAATCCTTGTTTTTCAGAAAGCCTTAATGAGCCACAAACTTTGCAAACCAGGGAGACGTACAAACAAGAGCTTCTGAAAAGTCTGATTTCGTTCTTACTTGCCTCATGTTTCCTGAGAGCTAGGGGTTTTTTTTTTGCAATTATGAGGAACAGAAGGGCTTTTTTTTTTTTTTTTTTGAAAGCCGAGATTCAAGTGCAACATGTGATTCAGAGTTGGAACTTGGAAAAAAAAAATAGCATGAGCAGTTGTGACATTTCTAAACCTGTAGGTAACTGCACAGGCATTTCATCTTCATCCTTTCCTCCTCTTTATATGATCTAATCTCCTTCCTTTGCTGTGCTTTTTATCTGCACAACAGATATACAGTATCTTCAATACAGGTACATTCCTATACAGGTCTGTTGTTCCACTGCCTCTGGTGTCCAAGGACTCAGTAGCTGGACCCCAGCAGAAGACAAGCGTTGAGGCTTTGCAGGTAGATCTTTCTGCTTCCCTGTTGTGTAAGGTGCCAAAATCAATATTCATCTGCACATTGCTAACTAGCAGTATTTCAGCTTTTTTTTCATGCAGTGAAAGTTTAGTTTGTGCTGTCTTCTTATATAAAAATAGCAAATTTTGTGAGATGCATTTCCGTCAGGCCTCATGGAACAGAATTTGTTCTGTAAGACGAGACCAATGTGTTTTAATTGCTTGTTGTAGACTATTACCTGTTAAATTTGTCTGAAAGTATGATACCAGCAAAAAACTTTTCTGTTTTGCTTCCTTCTACTTTAGAGCTGTCAGATAACTTCAACATCTAAAGATAAAACATGACACATGACTCAAATATGTGACAGGTCATAAAATATGTATTCTTTATGTTTCCTGCTAATGAAACATGCCACTGTGGGTAAATCTTCAATTGTGATTCCTGACTTCTGACTGTTATAACCCCAGTTTAAGTTGCAGTCTAGAATTATCAAGTAATGGGTTTGGTCCCAGAAAATGCTAAAGCCTGTAAATAAGGAATCAGTTTTACTTTTCTCAAACTAGGGCTTTTTATCTAGACTCCCAGCCACATTTTCTATTACAATCTACATCTGCTGGAAACCCTTCTGGACCTTTTTGTTCCTTTTTGACTCAGTAGAGCCAACTCAACTCCTAAGATCATATAATAATGAGAAGCACTGTGGATCTATGAAAGACTTCCCATTGGGAATTTTTTTTTCCCAAGGTAAGAACCTTCTCTTGATTATGTATGAAATAAATAAATTGTATTTACTAGATTATTTTTTCAGGTTTTTGGAATTTCCCTGGCTAAGCTTATAATTGTCAGCCTTTTTAGTTCATTTTCAACTCGCAAAGACTCAGACTGGGCTTTCTTGTCTGGTCCTCCATGAAAACTGGGTCCTTTTTTGCCAAATGAAGGCAGCATTTGTTGGCTAGAGCGCAGTGTGTAAGAACTTTTGGCAGCAAGAAGAAGATGCTGCCCTACTTGAACCTACCTTTCAAGCAAAATGCTGGAAAATAATGTTCAAAATTAGATTTGTAATCTCTGTTGAGCAGGGCTTGTGTCTCGTACAAGTTTAGGGGCCAGAAAAAACACAGTGCTTCTGCAGTGAAAGAGTGGCAGCTGCCAGTCTCCTGACTTGAGCCTATACCAGCAGACTTGTGTCACATCTTCACTTCTAAAGCACTTCCCTGTCTGTGACTGAAAACTTCTCACAGGAAAGTTAACATCGTCCCTCCTAAAAGGAGCCCTTTCTAGTGCGGTGAGCACCCTTTCTAACCATGTATCTGTGTGCTTTCAATGCAAAATGTTCCAGGGCCAGAAGAGCCCCAGTGCAAGGACCTGTTGGAGACTGGCAGACATTCAGCCTTGAGAGTAGGAGGTCTTGGAGTCTGCCATGGTCTCTGCTGCTGTTGACGGGGAGATCCCTGCTCTCAATAACTCCCATGCCTGGGAAACTCACTGGCCCACAGGTGGCAGACTGGGTCCCTGCTCCAGGCGGGATGAATGGTGCAGAGGAGCAGATGCGCTTTAGGCTATTTTATTAGAAGCTGAATGACATATCCTCTGTGTGGCTTGGGAGGGATGGGCAAGCTCTTCCATAATGCGCCATGAAACTATTCCCAGGGCAGATCCAGCCCCAGGAATGCTGAGGATCGTAGGACATCGCCTGCGAGCAAAAATACTGCCTCTTGTCCGAGGGAGGGGAGCGCCAACGTGGCCAGGGCTGACAGCAGGAGTCCAGCGCAGCTTTGCAGATGGGTTGCTCCCAGGCATCATTTGCCACACCTAGGGGGTTTTGATGGTGCGGCTAGACTTTGCGAGTATGTGTCTCTGATTTTAGGGCATCCTTGTGTAACCAAATTACCACAAGAACTGACACTTTCACAATACTTCACCCAGGAATTAAAAGGAAGTGAGAAGACCAGCCCTTGTATCACAGCAGCCCCGTCAGTGCTGGATGAAATGAAGAAAACTCTATTGAGTATTTGATAAACACTGGTTGATGTAGCACCTGTGTGCTTGGAAGGTTATCTGTTTTCCACTTATATAAGGCAGCCTACTAACAGACTTGAACCATCCCTGCAAATCTCGTCTCTGGTATTCACCATTGGGGCTACAAACTGAAAAGCATTCTCACAGCATTTAGGAAACACTGTTTAGATAAACTGCTATGAAAATAAATGCGAAACTTGTTGGAAAAACATACTGTGAGAGTGGTCATTAGTGGTTTACTGTCCAGCTGAAGGACTGCATTTATTAGCGCTTCATGGGATTCTGTCTTGGGTTTGATGTTGTTAAAATATTGTCATTAACCACTTGGATAGTAGAATAGAGGATCACCAATGGAATAAAGGATGTCCTCTTCTATTTGTAGGCCACAGTTATCCAGGAGGGGCTGCAAGTGTGTTGTAGGACAGGAGCAGTATTCAACATTTATAATGAATTAGAGAAATGGCCTAAAATATAGGACACAATTCAATAGCAATATGTGCATGGGCAGAAGAAGGGGTTGTACAAAATATAAGTTAGGGACCAACTGACCACATGAGTCCATGGGGCCCTTCTGTTGTGAAAAAAGACAAGGGCCCTACCAGGATGTGCAAGCAGGAAAACTTACCTGCGAGATGTGCAAGGGGACTCTGCCAGGCTACTCAGCAAGGTCTCAGCTGTGTGGTTGGCTTTTTGGCACTAGACTATAAGAGAGAAGTGGACCTACTCGGTAGAGACAAGAGTGGAGCAACAAGAGTGGCCAGAAGCCTTGGAAATCTTAATGTAAGAGAAAACATGGAGCAATTGAGCTGTTTAGTCTAGAGGAAAGGAGACTTACCAGACATAACATTTTTAACTATGAAAAAGGGAAGGGAATAAATAATTCTCTCTAGGGATGTGACAAGTAATGGGCTTAAAGTGCAGCCAGGGAAATTTCACTTAGAGATTAGGAAAAGCCCATCTAGGATAAAGCCCGTTGGCCAGCAGAGCAGCTGCTGAGAGAGGAGTGGGAGCCAGCAGTGCCGGGGGCCCCACGGCGCTGCCCCCCGCCAAAATGCCCCCACTCCCTGCAGCCAGGCGTAGCTGGAAGCACACCAAAACCCCATATTGCACCCACTGACATCCGACAGGGAGAAAGGAAAAGAAAAAGGTCCTGTCTCCATCTTGCACCCTTTGCCCCTGCAGGAGGTACGATAACCCTTTGGGGACGCTGGACCGCAGAGCCTATTTGTAAGCCAGGGTTCGGGTGGCAAGCTGTGACTTGCTGTTTGCGATTTCCCCAGCTGGAGGGACTAAATTCCATAGGGACATCATGCTTTCTCCCCACATGATTTACACAGAGGACATTTCCACTGATCAGGGAAAGAAAGTTTCCCCAGACCTTATTTCTGTGCCAAATGTACTGTCTATTTTTAACAGCAAGCTGTCATTAGCATTTGTTTGCTAAAAATAAACATATTTCAAATGCAATTCATTACCTAGCACATTAGGGTAAAAGCAATTTATGCTTCAGTCAAGAAGAAATATTTTTAAGAGATAAATTGGTTCATGCAAATATCCATGACTTGCACGCAGTGCATGTGGCACCAGCAGAGATGATGCTCTGATTTCAGTCGATTGATGGGATAGATCACAAAATTCAGGAAGCTGTTGAGGAGCTCTTTAACTTAATTAAAAACATGACCACAATTATGTAAGAGAAAAATAAAAAGTCATGGGGGTGTTGGAAACAGTTCTCCCTTATAGCTGCAGCCTAGCAGAATTTAACAAATGGGCAGACACAGTTTTTGGGGAGGGAGTATTCTTTATTATATTGACCATAATAGCTTCTGAAAACCTACACATCACTGCTTCATGCTCACAGAACAGCAGAATATTACAAGGGCATAGTTTTGAATCAGAAAATACCAGTGCATAAGGATTTTGAAGTGGGTTTAGATGGGCTGCTGAGCCAGGAGCTAGATGGTGATCTCTGGTGAACCTGTACTTCACAAATGGCCTAGTCTCCTTTTGATTTATTTTTTTTTAAATTAGCTTCCAAAATGTTTTGTGGAAATAAAGTATTTCCAGCAAAACTTGCTAGTTTTGATGGCACTTTTAGCAGAAGGATTTCTAGGGCATGTAGGGAATTACTGCTCTGAACCAAGGTTCACAAGTAGGAACTGGACCTGGGCCTCACGTACCCCCCCGCCAGTGCTGCTCTGTCCTTCTGGTTATAATTCAGAGCAAAAATAACGTACCATAAAAAGATAAAATCGACTCAGAGTGTTCAGGATATTTGGGGGAAAAGCAAAGCTTTTATTTCCAGCCAGTGCTAACGAGCAAGATGCAGCAGGTCGTAGGAAATCGGGACAGTCTGATTTCACCCACTAGAGGGGAGTGCTGTACCTACAGTTACCAGCTCACAGCGATACTCGTAATTTCAAAAGAAGTGGCATTACTAAGAAAATTAATTAATGTTACTTGTAATATAATTCAAAACAATGTAAAATAGGAATATGCCAGAAACTGCTATTAAACGTTCAAAATGAAAAAATAATAACTTCTCAGGTTTAGGATCTTTCCTTAAACAATATTTTGAAGTTACCAGACTCCATTTAAAAAAAGATTAACACCTACTAGTTTATCTGCAGAGTGGGGATTTGTCTAAATTGTTTTGCAATGCACAGGTGAAATACTTCAGATTAAAACACAGTCTGTTTAACCTCAGAAACTGTATCTGTAAAATGCTCCTGATGATTCACAGTAATTTGTGTTAAATCCACAAAAGCCAACAAACATCTTGCTGTCCTAAATAGTTCAGTGGCAGGATCCTTAGCTAATTGCAAACACCTGAAACAAAATGTAGAGAGGGAGGTGAGAGCCCAGGTGTGCTTCCTACCTTGGATGTGCTGCTGGGGGAATGCCACAGCTGGTGGGACAAGGGTGGCTCTGAACATGGGAGGAAAGAAATCTCCAATTTCTTCTTATGGCCTCTTCTCTATACAGTTTTGGCACTTTAGCAGTTCCTTGCTGCCCGTTTCACCAGAAACACCCACCGAAGTAGCATAAGTTAAAGCACATCACAGTTATTGAGGTTTTAGATTCCAGGGATGGGGAATGTGTTAGCACTGGTGCCCACTGGCAAGGGAGCTGCTTTTGGGATGGGTAGTCTCAAGTCTTGGGTTTGAGGCTGGCTGGTCCTGCCATTAGGCTTTATTTTACAGAGCTTTATTTGCACCAGCTCTTACTGATGGCCTAAGCATTAGCGATGACCCCTCCCACTGCAGTGCAGTATGTGGGGTGTGCTGCTGCACCTCTCCTGCCGCAGTGGTGATCCTGCGGGGGACCTGTTTGCACCCCTGCTCACCATTGCATCTCTCTGGCAACTCCAGCCCCCTGTTTCTTACTGGTCTTTTACTGCAAATCCTTAAACCAAAATTGGTATTTCCCACCTGCCAGTTCTCTGCTGTTTTCTTGTCTCAGTGTCACAGACTTAGAAAACCGCGGAGGTCGGTAGGGACCTCTGGGGTACCTAGTGCTACCCCACTGCTCAGAGGAGGGTCAGCTACAGCAGGCTGCTCAGGGCTGTGTCCAGGCAGGTTGTCAGAATCTCCAAGGATGGAGACTCCACCACCTCTCTGGGCTGCCTGCTCTAGTGCTTGACCATGCTCACCATAAAAAAAGTTTTTTCTCATGTTTAAATGGAATTTCCCGCATGTCAGTTTGTGCCTGTTATGTCTTATGCTGTCCCTGGGCACCACCAAGAAGAGTCTGGTTCTGTCTTCTTTACTGCCCCCCCCATCAGGTATTTATACACACTGATAAGGTCCCCCTTGAGCCTTCTCTATTCCAGGTTGAGCAGGCTCAGCTCACTCAGCCTCTCCTCATAGGAGAGATGCTCCAGTCCCTTCATCATCTTAGTGGCCCTTCACTGGACTCTCTCCAGTATGTCCACATCTCTCTTGCACTGAGAAGCCCAACACAGGGCACAGCACTCCAGGCATGGCCTCACCAGTGCTGAACAGAGGATCCTGTGAACCTGCTTTGCCACAAGGACACATTGCTGGCTCATGGTCAGCTTGGTGTCCCCCAGGACCCCAGGTCTTTTCCTACCAAGTTGCTTTCCAGCTGGCTGGCCCCCAGCATATACTGGTGCATGGGGTTGTGCCTCCCCAGGTGCAGGCCTTGGGGGTTTCCATGCGTTGAACTTCATGAGGTTCCTGTCCACCCATTTCTCCAGCCTGTCGAGGTCCCTCTGGATAGCAGCACAACCCGCTGGTGCACCAACCACTTCTCCCAGTTCTTTATCTGCCCCATCATCCAGCTGGACTTCACGTCACTGATCACAGCCCTTTAAGCCTGGCAGTTTTCAATTTGCCTCACTGTCTACTTATCTAGCCCACAATTCATCAGCTTGTCTGTGAAGTTGTTATGGCAAACACTGTCAAAAGCCCTGCTAAAGTCAAAATATATAAGGTCCACTGCTTTCCCCTTGACCACTGAGGCAGTCATGTCGCTGTACAAGGCTTTCAGGTTTGTCAGGTGTGATTTCCCCTTTGTAAATCCATGCTGACTACTTCCAATCACCTTCTCATCCTTTGTGTTTGGAAATGGTTTCCAGGATTATTTGCTCCATCACATCCCCCAGGACTGAGGTAACACTGCCACGTCTATTGCTCCCCACGTCCTCCCTCTTGGAGATAGGAGTGACACTGAATGTCTTGTCTATGGTATGCCCAAACTGATTGAAATTTTTTAATGACTTTTTTGATTCAGTCACTGAATGGAAAAATCATTTCCATGGTTGTCGTCTTATTATGAGAATGGTATTCTTTTCAGGTGCCCCCCCCCCCCCCCCCCCGCAAGGGTTTTCCTTGGCTGCTCCCTCCGTCCCCAGCTCTTCTTTTCCTGCTGTCCTCTATTCAGAGAGTGTGACCAGGACACCAGCCCAGGGCAGGGGAATCGCTGGGGTGTTTCCTCACATGCTGGGCTGACTCTGGAGGACTGAACCTCTGCTACAAGCGTGTTCAGCTGCTGTGAGGAGGGAATGCAACAGGAGCCGAGAGTGGCTCAGAGGACAGAGTGGGAAGTATGAAGGTCTTTTAAAGCTGCCTTTTCTTCTCTCCCCCCTCTCCGAATTGATTCTCGATCCTGAGGAAACTCCTGTGGGCCCAACCAAAGGGCAGGGTCCTGCTGTCGAAACTTCTCCTTCCTCCCTTCCCCCCCTTATTTTCACTGCTCCCACTGCAGGTGACAGGCACTTTTCTCCTGCTATTAAGGTTTTCTCTTCCTATACCCATGACAAGTGTCAATCTCCTCTGCCCTCTTCTGTTTTCCATTCTCTTCTTTTTTATTCCAGGAAGGGAAAAGGAGGGAGCACTGGCATCCCAATTATTTATATGTAAATATTTTCTCTACTTTTGTCCTGATTTAGCAAAATTTGGAGTCCTGCAGGAGCAGGCAACAAAGTCCCTTCTATTCCCATCAGGCATCCTCTCAGCTTCATTCCTGGCTAGCAAAGCAGTTTACAAGACCAATAGAAAACTGACATTCTTTTATCCCTGCTGCAAAACTTGTTTCATAATTATGTGCCCTATTCTAAAATGTATATGCGGCCTTAATCCTCCTAATATGTAGGGTTTAATATGTATAAAAAGCCTGCTGTGTACAGCATCTCAGCACAGAATTTCAATTGCTAGAAAGGCTGAGACTGAATTAAAAAGGAAGCACTGTGCATGGCAATGAGCTCATTTTGACAGACTGAATTAATTTTAAATAATAAGGAAGTAATTTCCATCTCACTAAATGCCTGCATTTTTCTGCAAAAATAAAACACTATAGTCAGAAAGATACTCTTGAGAAATGTCTCTCATAGAGATAAGTAAACCAGATAGCAATTAAAAAAGTAAATAAGTCATAATTACAATAGTAAAAGGTAGTATTAAGTATTAATGCACTTCAAGCCCAGCTGCTTTGATTGATTTCTGCTTTATCTCATCATTAGCTTTATAATCAGAAAAATATAATCATCTGAAGATACATAGATTTAAGCACAGACAAATACCTCCAGCAGTTAGATATGGCTGTTGTAAGGATGCAGTCACAACTACCTGATGCAAAAGAAAAGACCATGAGGAAAAAAGGCATGGGAAGATGTAGAGAAAGAGATCCCTACACCACCACCACCACCAATGTCCCCCACTGTGCCAAAACTTAGAGGCTTGAAAACGAAATGTTCTCTGGACAGTTGTGTGGGGGACATGGCTTTCTTTTGTTGAAGCATGACCAGATGAAGCGATGGTGCTTCCCGTGAGAATCAAGGCATTATAATACTCATCAGGAACCAAAACAGTGATGTTCAGCTCTCTCCTCTAGAAGGGAGGATTCACTTCTGTACCCCAGAGCAGCCGGGAGATATCTTGCACCACCAAGCTGGGAACACAACAGGGTACGTGGCACTGCAGTGATAAAAGTTTGCACCAGAGCCTCTGGGTTCACCCTTGGCACTAGACCTGAGTTTATTTAATGAACTATACACGGGTAGTCCCTGGTAGATCCATGACCAGGGCTCCCATGCCCTGGGGAGGGCTGTAGCCACCAGACACCCTCCACATCTCTCCCTGAATACTGAATTATTTTCTGCACAGCATCAGCAGTGGGGTCTAGGTCATGAGTGTCTGTGTTTGTGTGCATTCCCTCTTCTCTAGCATAGCCTCTGGGTTGGGGTGTAGGGCCCTCTCCTGGGATCCGACAAAAAAACCCCCTTTTTATCCAACAGCATGGTGGTTTGAACGTCCACCCAGGAGCTGGGAGATCCTGCTTCAGCTCTAATCCTTGCAATAGCTGCTTGACTGCAAAGCATTCTCTAAACCGCAGCTTTCCTTGTCCTGTAAGTGAAACTGGGAGAAAGGGAATAAAAAAGAAAGATCAAGGATGACATTGTAGCCTGGTGATGGGGGCACTAAGCTGTTGAAAAGGTGATCTGAATTCCACTCTCTGCTCCCATTAATATTTAATAGTCATTAAATTAGAAGTCAGGGATGTGTAGGATTAACTACAGGTCAGCATCCTCATACTTATATCTGAAGGAATGAGATAGTGTTAGTATGGATGGAAATAAGCTATTAGCAATGAGCATGGCCAGTATGTCAGTAACAGGCATGAATTTAAACAATTTAAACACTGTTCCTGAGAAACCAAAACAATGAAATGGCACAACCCCTGCACTAGTGCCGATACCTCCTCCAGCACAGACGCTCACTGAGATCTGAAACCGTTTGGCAAAAATCAGCCCTTTCTCTCTGTGGATTTGCTCTAGGGCCTTGTGAGGGACTGACACTGCTGATCACTGAGAAAACAGCTGTAAACAGCTTTTCATGCACTCGGAAGATCACAAAACAGCAACCTTTGAAGGATGCTGTAACCGAGCCACCTGCCTTGCCGGGAGAGGAGGCGAGTGCCTTGTGCAGGAGGACGCCGTACCAAGCCGTCAGGCTCATTTTTAGTTTGCAGAGTTTGAGCGGCTGATGGCCAGAGCCGCAGGAGTGTCCTCCTGCTCCCCTCCGGCTCTACCCTGCCACCGAGGCACGGAAGAGCTGCAGCCCGACTTCTTCTCCACTGCGGTTCCTATTTCGGGTGCAACTTGGGAACGTCGCTGACTGCAGCCGTTAGTGCAATACTTCCTCGTCCTTTCCACGCTCATGAAAATGAAAAGCAGTCTAACCCCGAGCAACCTTTCCACGTCTGGAGGAACTACATGTGAAGACTCTGATGGGCAGCTTGTCCCCTCGTCCCTCAGCAGATAGAGGTGGGCTTGCTTGCCATCCTCCCTCGCGCAGGGAGGGCTTCCCACCAGGCGCGCGGTTTCCCTGTGCTGATGAGCAGCGAGGAGGAGGGCGGTCCTCCACGGAGGGATGCCTGCTGCATTTGACCAGACAGCTCAGATCTCAAGCAGCTTCTTTTCCCACAGTTGCTAAGAAACCAAAACAGTCATCTCAGCTGCTGAAACAACTGTTTAGTACATTTTTTCCTCCATTTGTCTTGTTCTGGGTAACAATAGCTTTAAGCCTCTCAAGGCTTTCCCTGTGCTCCTTGCGGTGAAGAGCTGGGCAAGCAGGATGCTGGGGGGGAGAGTTTGTCCTCAGTAGCTCTTGCAGGAGGGCTCCAATTGCACAGGTTGTTTCAATATGTCGCCTTCAGGAAGTTCCCTACGTTAAACTGTCTGCAGGAGTCTCAGAGACACTTATTCATAGGCGTCATTCAAGACGTGTTTCAGCTGCCCCTTACAGCTGCTGTTGGCACATCCACCTGAGTTGCCACTAGCTCCAAATATGACTTTGATGAAACCTGTTGTCCAACTCCTGCCTTACATCAGTGTTTCAAATGACTCCCCTGTTTATCCCTTTGTAGGCCTGGCTCTGGCTAGCATCTCGCCCTCGGCCATTTGCAGGATGCCTGGAGTAGGGATACTGGTGATTGCCCTGCAGAATTTTGGCTCTCCTTGCTGGAGTACCATCTGGGAAGAGACCATATGGCATCCCTACAGCTGAGAGCTGGACAGCCAGGGAGCCATTGAAGAACAAAAGCCCACACGAGGTTAGACCTGCTGGGAACATCACGCAGGAGAAAACTCCCACCCGCATTTAGCTGCAATAACAGAAACAAGTGAGAAAATAGACTTGGGCAAAGGGTGGCAGGGACCTGATCCCTGGTCAAGGCAGAGATAGGTTTCCAGATCTACTTTGTGTAGTAGTAGCACAAGGCGTTTGCCTCTGGTTGAACAGGAGTGGAAGGCTGATAAAAAACCTTGGGGAATAACCTTCCCTGCATAAATGACTCTGGGAACTTTGCTTCTTTATTTCTCTCTCATGTAAGGATTTTTCAAAGTTCAGCTGCATGGTCACAATTAATAATAGATCCAACTCAGCAGAGCCTTGTAGTGTCTTGGAAATGTCACCTATCAAGATACACAAATAAAGCTAAACCAACCTCAAAATATTAACTACTCCATGTGTTTGCTAATGGTGCTGTGCTGACCACGAGGGCTGGATTGCCGTTCCCAGCACAATGCCTGTAAATTCTGCTGGTTCCCCAGCGGCCTCGGGTTGTTTTTATTAAGTGGTTACGTGTCGTGCTTCCCTCATGTGAAACTGCCAGTTTTCTGATGGAGCGGTGGCTCTGATAGAAAGTTATGACCTTTTTTCCTGCAGCCTTGGTGGAAACTAGTTGTATCAGCTCATACATTTCATAACTCTGGCAAATAAATCTGGGTGTTGTATATGTTTAGTAAAACTGAGATCTCTACTGCACGAGAAAGAAGTGACACAGTGCTGGGAGCGAGAGTGACCTGGGCTGAGCTTTTGAACTAAGGATGTTCTGCTGAGCCAGTGCTCCTGGGAGCTCTTGCTCTGCCATGGGTCGGCCTGATGAGGTGTTACTGTAATGGTACAAATACTGTAATGAGATAAATACAGGGTCAGTGGGAGCATGAGGGCATGTCAAGGGCCAGGTCCATGGCAGCCAGAGGAGCCAGGACAGCAGTGCTCCCCAGGGAACCGGCATTCCCCAGGCAGGTGGGAACACACAGTTCTCCCCTTTTATGTGTAAGGTCAGAGCAGAGGTCTGCTCAGTACGTACCTTTCTTCCCTGGCAGTGGCCAGCAGCAGACACCTAGGGCAGAGCAGCAGGACAGGGAAATCCATAGGGTTGTTCTCCCAGAATATTGTACCATCCTCCAACAATTTGCAGTGCGGGGACTTCAGGAGCCCAGCAAGCATCATTGCGTGTAAGGACCTTTCAAGTCTTTCTTCCACGAATGTATCCAGCTGTTTTGTGAACCCTTTTAGCACGTACAGTCTCAAAGGGGGAACCACGGGCAAGCGAAGTCCAGGTCACACAGGATGTTGCTGCCTGCCTGGCCTGAACCTGCAGCCCAAGGCACTGTGTCAGCCACTAAACCACCTTCCTCTCCTGAGGGTGAATCAGCATTGACCTCGCTTCTAACTCCCCAGCAGGCACCATTCACCCAGTCAGTCATTAATTTTTCAAGCTGTGTGTGTGCCTTCAGACTTAAAAGGAAAAAAAGGCTGGTCTCTCAATCCCGACAGCATGGCTTACAGTGACCTTGTGTGTGCCCCATGCTAAAGCAGGCAGGGAGACTTCTGCGGATCATGGAAACAGTTTGCTGCACCTTCTGGTAGTATCATTGATGGTGAGGAAAAATAGGAACATGAGAATTTCTGATTAGCTGGGTAAATGGCCAAATTACCTAATTGGGTTCCTCCAGACAGCTGCTATCCTTAGCAAGAAACATGACTCTATTATTCTGTAATGGCACAGTGTTTAGCAAATCCTGCCAAAGGAATATATGGTCCCTGTTTTTTTATTCCTCTGAGCAAAATATTCCTGTTTTTTCCAAGATATTTCTATCAGGCAATGTTTAAAACCATATTTGACTGACGGGCTGAGTTTACTGTTCCTGAAAAGAGGCTGGAATAAGTCTCCAGGATGCTCTAATTAGAAAAGCAGCTCCTATCCCAACAGGTAGTAAGAGCAGACTGCCATACTCTGCACATCACTAGGATGAAGTGTATTCAGCCAACTTGGATGATTTTTTGTGTTAAATTTCCTACCTGGGAAGTGACATTGGCTATATACTGCACTGATATGAATCCCCCAGGCCAGCACTGGCAAGTTACTACCTGTTTCATATGCTTTTCAAGGGATTCTGAGTGCAACCTGTGCTTTTGTTTATGCAGGTAGTCTATAAATACTGTCTGTTGCCTTTCATACAATGTGCTTATCAAAGGTTATGTGAAGGAGGCAGTTTTTGTAGGACTCAGTAAACTTTACCACTGTCAGTGACAGAGTTGCCTTTAAAGCTGATGAAAAGCTGTGCACTCATAAGTTTCTGGACCAAGATCATGGAAAGACATTTACTATCAGGGGCATGTAAACTACAAATTCATTAAATTCTAAGTGTGTGAATAGAGCATCATAATATTTTATACAAGCTATAATTAATTAGACATAATATGTACAAGCAATGCAGTTACGTTACGACTTGCACATATTTTGCAACATTATTGAAAACCTATTACAAATGACTTGACAGTCTTTGCTGCAGGATATAATGTCCATTATGGCTGACATTGGCAAAAAGGAATTAGGCCTTTCAAACCCTCTAATTTTGGATGTAATTTTTGTAGCATCTTCATCTTTCTAAAAAAACCAACCCCAAATATCCAGGCTCTAAAAACTTAATCCTTTAAGTTTAGTGCAGGGCACCCAAAATCACCAGCCACCTACAAGAACTCTGGGTCACAGACTTGAATGAATTACTCTTGTGAATGCCTTCTTAAATCGTCAGTATAATAGCTGTGCTCTTTTTTGTTTAACAACTTTGATATGTAATTGAGAAGCCTATTCACCACTCTACAGTGATCTATTTAATCACAACTAATTCTTGTTATTTAGAAATCTTTGTGGCATCTCTGATCTTTCTAATCTGTTATGAACGTTGTCTTTAAGGAATCTGAAAATGCACGTATTAATTACAAACTACTTCAGAGGCAGCTGCTGTCAGGCAAATAATTTTTTGTAAATCAGAGAGCTGAAATAAGCTGCTCAGGGAAATTGTGTGGGTTACAGTAAATATTTTTAAGCCTCATATCCAGCTCAAGCACCATATACAAGGTAGAGGTGAATGAATGTCCTCTGGATAGTGGGTAGTATGCTAAATACTGCTCAATAGAGTCTACTCAGACAGTATCTTGTGGTCACACTGTCACTTTCCTCTATTTTTTCCCCTGGGGAAAAAAAAAGTAATGGTGCACATGGACATCCTGAGACCCTCCATATCCAAATCTCATTCATAAATTCCTTTTGACTTTCCAGAGGGATCTTTTCCTCAATATAATTTTAATGTAATGCCACGTCTTTTACAGGCATTTAAAATACTCTCAATTTCTAATAATTTAGAATGGAGGCAGGAAACATGCAGCAGCTGTGTCTTCCCCTAAAAAAGGATGTTTTCAACTCAGGATGAGCTGTAGGTCCCCTGCTACAAAAAAAAATGGCAGATGAAGACTGACTCTGTTTTACTTTGAAGGAAATTCAGGCAAGGCTAACTTGGGCAGGAGCATGGCATTGATTTCTCCTCCAGCTGCCCTGCACATACTTTTTCTCTGGAGAGGACTATAGAGCAAGAGAGTTATTGCATGCATCTCATTGAAGGCAATACCTCAACACCAGAGGCAGGGGGAGGTGGGAGACCAAAGGATGATGTGAAAATAGCACAGACAAGCCTGATTTCATGAAAATGGCTCAAACCTATGGAAAACGTGAAGATTAGTACGGTTTGAAAGTCTCTTTGGTGGCACTGTAGGAGGAGGTTTTGTGCTGCAGGAGGCCTGACATGGGAGAAGGAGGCACCATGAAGAGGAAAGAAAAATGGGTAGTCTGGAGGAAAGGAGGAGATAAGCAGGAAACGCCGTAGGAGTAGTTTTATGGAAACTTTTGAAAGGTTGGACCACGACCTTGACAAAGAGGATGAAGGTGAAGCAGTGAAAGGATTTAGTGTGGTTTGCTAAGGAATTGAAG
Source organism: Buteo buteo (assembly GCF_964188355.1). Taxonomy (NCBI): domain Eukaryota; kingdom Metazoa; phylum Chordata; class Aves; order Accipitriformes; family Accipitridae; genus Buteo; species Buteo buteo. The sequence continues at coordinate 14,629,659 of NC_134174.1, read as the reverse complement.
CAAGGAATCAATTTTAGTTGTGACATTTTGAGGGAAGACAAGGTGAGCACCAAGAGGGCCAGAACAGAGAAGGTCGTGGAGACTGAGGATGAAGCTATCAGGGCCTTACTGTGGGAACAAATAATAATAGATGTTTTTGTAGGTTGCTCTTGAGGGAATGTCACCAGGATTAAATGACAGCATCAGTCTGGAGAGAAGAGGGAACATCGTGATAATGTTGAAAATAACACTGAGGGTGTGTGCTGTGTGGATGTAGAAGCTAATAGGTTTCCCAACTACAATCAAACAGGGTAGGCACGTGAGGTAAGATAAGGGGGTCAGTTTTAGCTGTAGCTGTATAGCTAAATGAAACCATCTGGCATTACTGTCCTGGAGAGTGGAGACCTGCCTACAGAAGAGGGAGGGAAGTATTTAAGAAAAAACCACAAAGATGGAGACTCTGGGGGAATGAAGGAAGTTTCCAGAAGTTGACATCGGTAAGGAGGAGAATTTAGGAAGAGGATGGACAACAGCTGCATCAAAACAGGTAAGGGAAGAAGAGCACAAAATAGACTTTGGCAGTATGAAGGACAGAGATGAGGGATGCAGGGAGAAGGCAAGGCTGTCTGAAAAGCTGTCCAACATCCTGATTTCTAACCTGGTGCAGCCCCCCATGTACACATACTCTTGCTCTGTTCAGAAATGTTGCCTGGGCAGCATCTGAGGATTTTGCATATTTGCCCCCAAAGTTTAGTAGGTTGGAGATGCGCAGGTGTAGATCCACCCACTGTGCAACGCATGCTCACTTGGTCCAATCTGTATCACACACCGATTCCATGAGTATGTGTCTGGGATGTGTCAGACTTGGAGGTCGCAATGCCCATGAACATGCCTGTATCCAGGAGAAACAGCCCCTTTCTCTGCTGTCTTAACAAGTGTCCCTTTTCCACATATCTGGGCAGAAGCAAATTTTACAAACTGAAGGGATTATGTGCTGGATATTGCACGTACCATTGATTGTATGTATCCATGCACATCTGATCTCAGCCAGGGACCATCTGACCCACTGATTTTTGGGTGGTTGGGTTTGTCATGTCCTTGAGTCAGGCATCTAAAGCCCATCCTACAGGGATTATATGATATTCAGCCAGAGGTAAGCATGCTCCCCGCAGAGATATGCTATTGATAGGGAGAGGTAATGAGTTAGATGAAATCATTACTTATCCTTCCAGTAAGTTGTGTCCTGATTTAGTAACATATTCCATTTGTAGATCATATTGTCTCTGGTGAGTCTGCTTTACAACAGCAGTGCAAACAAATTAAACAAAGTTTTGATATGCTTTTATCAAAGATTTGTCCCTAGTGTCCTTTGATTTACTTCTTGAGATCTCCTCTGGCACGAACTGGATAGAAGCAATATTTTCTCCCCCTCAAAGTTGATCTGAGCTCAAGCACCTCTGAGAATATATGAGCTCTGCCTTCAGAGCTGGCTTCAGGCATTCTGGAGAATGACTACCCTCCCCTTAATATATAACAGGCTGAAGATAGCTGTATGTCTTCCTTTCAGTGAAATTGCTTTTTTTCTCCAGTTCCCTGGCATCCAGATGGTGGTGCTCTGTGTGTCCTGAGCCAATACCAAAATGAAAAAAAACCTGCTGCATTTTCTTGCTGGTTGACAAAGGGAGCTACAGAGGTACATGCTCTCCTTGCCTTTAACCACCCTTGCCTCTCCAGTGAGGACCAAAATTAATCACAGATGTCATTTGCCAGCAGGGAAAGATTCTTGCATTTTGCAAATTTTGTAATTGCGTCACAGAGGTTAGACATGGGTATAACCTATTAATTACCCTTTACACCACTCCAAGTCTGTTGAAGATGGTTCTCTACAGCAGGAGGTATGGTTTCCAGCACACATTTTTTATATGAAACAGAAATCTGGAACAAGAAATAACCTGGTTCCATGGGCATCAGAATAGAGTCTTTTTTGTCTCTAGTCTTTCACAGGATCATTTTCTGCCAAAAATGCTGATTAAGAAGATGAGCACTTGAGGTCTCATGGTGCTAGCATACTTGTCAATAGGACTATGAAAGGGAAATATATCTTATGAAATAAGAAAATGCTCTTAAAGATGAGCGTGTTGAACGACTGGAAAATCCAAAATAGTCGTTCATCAGGAAGACAGGTAAAGCAGTGCGTGCAACAGCATCAGCCAGTTCTAGTTCGACTCATGTATAACAACTTGCCAGGTTAACATATTGCCAGGTTGTAAGATGCTACTGGTCTGTCTAGGTTTCTGCCTGTGAAATTCTTTGCATAGTCTGAATGCAGAGAAGGGATACCACTTGCTGCCATTATAAAGGAAGCCAACAATATACAGCAAAGGCAACCCTTAAGACAGCGGATAACTTCTGATCCTTTGGCTATGTTTGATGAGTGGTTCAGCCCTGGTTCCCAAGCACTGTGGTTCCCATGGCACTGACAGGATCCACCTGACACAGGAGTCCCAGTGGTAGAGCAGGCTTTGGGGTTGCAGACACCAGCATGGCCAGAATGCGCAGGGTTCAGACACAAGCCCAACCAAACTGTCTTCCATGGCGAGCATGGGAGAGGGACCCTGCTCTTGCCTATGAAGCCCAAGATCTTTGTCCTGCTTCAGGTCTTCATGGTCTGCCTGGTGGCTGTTGTCCATAGGAAAAGGTTGGCATTTTGGGGACTTATGATGCAGAAAGGTTGGCCAGCCCTAATGAAGGATTATAACTGTGCTCTGCTGCAGGAAGGAAAGCTTGAGGTTGGCTGAGCTTTTCAATGTCTTTGATAAAGACCTACAATTTTCACATGTCGGGAAGTTGGACAGTCTTTGGGCAAGGGAGGCATTGGTATTCCACTGGGCAGATTTCACTTTCCCAGCTGTCCCATGGGCTTTCAGGGGCAAGTCGGTCTGTGGCCCTCAGCCAGCAAAGCACTTAGATGGGAGCATACCTCTCAGTCCATGGATCATCCTGCCGAATTTGTTAGGGCTCCTCACGCACTTCCAGGAAACGATGTGCTTTGCTGGGTTGGGTCCAGTGTCTCTCTCCTGTCCCCATTTGCATAAAGCTCTTTCACATCCCTTGAAGCCATACTAATATGCTGGACGGTATATGGACACTGCCTGGGACTGCACTGCTTGCTTGAGTCATAACCATACTTTCAAAATTGAATGAGTAGAGTATGCTTTTGCTTAAAGTTAAAAAGCACTGTTCTTCTGGGTTGCAAGCAATATGAGCATCAGGAAAAGGAGAGCTGTGCCTACGCACTGTTCCAGTGATAAACACATGTACTCTTGTTTACTCCCTGAAAAGACAACTTTGAGCTCAAAGTTGGCAATGCTGGAGGGGATCAGCATGTGGCTGAGAGCAGCAGGTGGGCCCAGAGGAAGACACGGTGTGTTACCCTTTTTGTTATGGATGGATCCCAGAGCCCCAAAGGTGGCACTGCAACAGCAGCTTGAGCGAGCATGACAGGACGGGTCAAGTGGAAATGTCGGGGTATTGTGGAGATGACAGAGGCCAGTGTAAGTATCCAGCAGCAAAGGTCTGCTAGGGATTAGGGCGTGAAACAAGAAATACGCTCATGAGGGCATGCCTAGCTCTGTGGTGCAGAGAATATCTAAACACAGAGAACAGAGGAAACTGAACAGTAGGCAAGTGAGCCGGACAGTGATCATTTCAAAGACCATTGGCTTTTGCTTAGTGCTGCTGTTGGGCAGATGAAGAGGCATGCAGTAGCAGTGTTGACAGATTCACGGCCACCCAGCGTCACTGTGAGCAGCTATGTTCGTGCCTGGGAAGCACAGAAGGTGTCATGGTAAATCCCAAGGCATGTGTTCCTGTTACTGAAAGCCTGCAGCGATAAGCCACCTGAGAGAGATGTTGGAAGCCAGTATCCTAATCTGACACGGTCAGAGATGTGTGTGGCTGAAGGTTGAATGAAATTGTAGGAGACTATTTGGATTGACAATGGCAGTCTGGCTGGGGGTGGTGGAACTGGCTGGGCCCTGTGAATAATTTTCTGAGGATTTAATGTGAAGGACAAAACTGCGCTGTAGGTCATTAGAAAAACTATTCCTGCCATTTGCTCAGAATGACGTAACTGGAGACGGTAACTGTGTCACAGGAATTGGTGAAGGATGGATGCTCTGAGGCTCAAAGAGGAAGCCAGCCAAGACAACAGGGTTTGCAGAGGAACACATGAGAGCATGATCCAGTGGGCCGCAATGGCTGGCTCTGTGGACTGCTGGCTGAGTATGTAATATCGGCCTGTACTTACGCTAACAGGCAGAAGCAGTGTGCAGTGGACTTACACCCTTGTGTGTATGTGTGCAAGAGGGAGATGGTGACATTGAACAGTCTGCAGTGGTTCTTCAGGTCTGTCCTCTCTTACCGGTGAATTTGTGTCCTGATGTCAGCCACTTATACGTGTGTGCAATTTAGAACAGTGATTAAATTTTGTGGCTGAGGCTGTTAACATAATTTAAAATAACAGAATCATACAAAAACACAGCAGGAGAGAACTTCAGGAGGTCATGCAGACCACTCCTTGTCCCAAGATAGGCTAATTGCATCAGTGTCACTTCTGATGTGTTTGAATAATTTATCCCTAAGGCTCTCCAACACTGGAAGCTCACTGTACCCTTAGGGAATTGTTTCCTCTGCTTTACTCTCCCCACTGCTGAAAAGGCTTTGGGATTCATCATATCTGATTTGAATATTTCTTTCTGGAATGTAAAACATGGTTGCAGGTGCTATTATCCACATATGGGCACTGAAACCCCAAAATACTCACTTTCATTTATGGACTGCTCCCTCACACTTGTAAAATAAGAGAGCTGAGTTGGAGACATCCCTGCCATGCAAAGGAAATCAGTGAGGAAAGTGGGCTTCTTCCAGCAGTGCTGGGCTGACACAGAAATCAGAGATGGCTTAGTAAGGAGATCAGCATGAAACACCCAGATTATACAAATGAATAGGATGAAACATTGCATGGCTCAGCAATTCTCTGCCAGATATGGGTGTCTGAGATACAGCTGGTTGCAGCAATCCTGTAATGGGGGTCAGAGAGTTGAGAGGAGGGAGGCGGCAACCAGGGGAATTAGCCCAATTCAGGGAATCTGAACTTTGGACTAAGAGTAGTTTAGGGGAAGAAAATGGGAGCAAAAATGCTTAATTGGGTGCTTTGGGAGACGACTATGTCTTGTCACAGTGCAGCAAGACTCAAAGGCAAATTCAGGATCTTTAAGTGGTGCTAGTGACAGATCTGTGAGTTAGCTCCTATCAAAAATGGTCTGTGGGACATCTATTTACCCTGCACGACAACTGTGGGTAGATGTTGGCCATTGTTTTGTTTTGCTGTGCAGGATGGGGGAAGGTGGGTCTCCTGCCATCGAGAGGAGGTGGGAGGTTGTGGGGTGGCCCAGCTGTGCGTGTGTGTCATGGCTCCAGCTTCCCTCAGGAGGCACATTTCTTTGGGAGTGAAGGGGCTGAGCTGAAGAAGGAACATGGTGACTTTTTGGCAGGCAGGAACAGAGATCTACGGTGCTCCTGCCTTGAGGCCTCAGTTGAATCTCAGAGGCTCTGACTGCTGGCGGGAACTCACCAAGGAGAAGGAGGCAGGGAAATCACAAACACATTATTGACTCCCTTTCTTTTCTGCAACCCATCCCCAGCACTAACCATATTTGAAAATACAGCTCCCAGACTTCTTTTGCAGCGGTTTCAAAAAACAATCTTACCTCTTTTGCCAGCCCTGTTTTTCCCTAGCTTTGAGTTTGGCATTGACATTAATTAGGACTTCCTTAGCATCATTAGCCTGGCGTTTTCCTTTGTTACTGAGAACAGCGAAGGTGACCTTGCTCGCCAGGTGGATTTTCTCAGCTCTGACAGTCTAATCATTAATGTCTTAGAAACAGAAGTAGGGATCTTACATGGGAAACTCGAGAAGAGCTATAAAAAAATCACGTAGACAGCTGTCATTGTCAGCTGGCATAGCTCCAATAATTCAAAAGTAGATATGTTTCTGATAAGTCATCTTGTTCTCACACAACACATGCTGTAACTCCACACGTATTACACATATTGGGTGCAATGGAGTGAAGTGATATTTCTGTTGCATGATAAGAAAATACAACAAATACCTACATGTGTAGCTCGGTTGCAAGTGGCTGAGCTGAGTATACTGAGAGTAATAGCCAGCATTTCATAATCTCCATTTTATTATCCAGAAAAGTGGAACAGTGACCAGCACGCTGATCTCCAATGATCTGGTTTCAAATGATACCTTACAGCACAGCAAAAGTTATTTTGGTGGCTTCACTCTACTCCCCACCCGTACAGTCATGAAATTGTAGAATCATTGACAACTGTAAATAGGAAGGCACTTCTGGAGGTCATATATTCCAATTCCCTGCTCAAAGCAGGTCCAACCAGAGCAAGTTGCTTGGGATCATGTCCAGTCAACTTCTGAGTATCTCCAAGGACGGAGATGATACTACCTTGCTGGGCAACCTGGTCAATATTTGGCCATCCTCATGACAAAAAACCACAGTGCACTTAAAATATGAGTGGCAATCCCAGGTGAACAGAAACCCAGGCAGGGAATAACTGAGTTCTGCCTCTCAATACCAGGCAGCACCAGAAGACCTGTGTGGGTAAGTATGTTTCAAGATGCTGTGATTGGTCTCACCTTAATAAGCATTACATATATTAAGATTAAAAGAAGGATATAAAGACAGGAGAAAATCATATTTGCCCATAGTAGTCTTTTTTTTTAACAGAATACTGTGAAAACATAATATTTTTAATTCCAATGTGTCATCTGGCACACGAAGCAAGAGTTTGACAACAGGAGAGTCGTCACGAAGCATTCACATTGCAAAGGCACAGATGTGGGGAGCAGAGCTGTACGCAGCAGCCAGCTGCACTAGTACCAGGCTTGACTTCTAGAAAAGGCAAACTGGGAGCTGCTGCTTTCCACCGGCAAGCACGGAAGAATTGTTGATACTGTTTCTGACCCATTTGAATTGCACACTTTAATGTTTCTACAGTGGATTTCTAAACAGCCATATCCAGCGGGGCCCTGATCCTTGTAGGTACTTCTGAGCATTACTTAAGAATAACAAACACAGCTTGCAGATTTGCCACTAGCAGCTGCCACAAGCTACTGAAAAAGGCAGATTATTAAGACTATACAAAACCAAAGCTGGGAATATAAATATAAAATGAAACGCTTACATGTTGCTGAACATGCTGCCTAACATCAGAAACACGAGACAACAGCAGAAAGCCATGCAACGTATTTTGGCAGAAGCGCGCAAACATTTCACAGCTTGTCCCCTGGATGCCATGCTCACACTTACATTGTTCTGTGTCACACTACCTTAACTTGTTTTAAGCATTTCCATCATCTGTGAGGTAGGGAGGGAAAAACAGAATAGTTAAAGTATAATCAAATGAGATCTTGCACATTGTAGTATAATTTGTAAACAATCTGATTATTGGCTGTGGTGTGGAGAGTGTGAATGGTTCAGGCTTCTGTCTCGATTTAGCCAGACAGGGAACTTTCTGGAAGCCAGGTGAGCGATTCAATGGGTTACTAAGGAAGCAGATGAAAAAACTAGGATTAACAGAGGAGAAATAGTGACAGAACATGAATAAACACATAAAAAAGTGAAAAATTTCTGTGTCTTACTGCATTTTTTTGCTGTCATGTCAGAATCAAAACTCCCAGTAACATCTTTCGATCAGTGGGCAATTTTAAACACTATGTTAATCTGGCTACTTCAGAAATATTTGAATAAAGATGCAAAATTAAAAAACCAAACAACCACAAATCAGAACAATGCATTAGATAAAAGATAAAACTACATCAGTTATCATCTCTGTATGTGTAGATCTACAGAAGTCTTTCTTCTAGATAAGAAATTACAGTCATAAAATAAAAATAATAGATCTAGATCTTCTTGATACATTGCTCATCATTTTTGATTATACTTCCAAAATCATAGGTACCATTTGAAAGACCCAGCCTACCAAATCCTTACATGCACAAACTCTCCTAATGGCTTAGTTTTAAGGGCAGCCACGCATTGTGCTTTTAATTATGCACCCACAGAAGCCTGCTCCAGTGAGATCTTGTGCCCATGATACCCTGAGAAAGCCCAGGGCATCTTAAAGATACTCTGGACCTCAAAGGACTGTATCTTCAGTCACCTACTCCTATAATTTATTGTGAATTTACAGTACTTTGCATAAGTGTATAAACCTTTCGTGTCTGATGAGGACAGATACTAAAAGTCACCTACAGGCTGAAGGATTTGTATCAAGAAACAATGTGTACTTGCACAACTATGTATTATACTGCTGAACAGCTAAAAATCTGTAACAAGCATGGAAGAAACAAGAGTCTCTCCTGAGGGAGTGGCAGAGTAATCAATTGGTCTAAACTTTTGCTATTAGACAGGAGCCTCAAAGGAGATGCTAAAATAGATAGAATTTGAGACTCTATCTTAAAGCAATAATTTCTTAACTAAGAACGTAGACCAATGGTTCCACTATCACTTGAAAACTGTTTTGAAAAGATTTTAAGAACTTTAAAGTAGATTTGACATATAAATCACAAATAGGCAAAATAACATCAGAGTTGTATTTTCTAGCTGGGTCTAATGCAGAAGAACTGTAAAATGCAGCAGAGAAATTAGACACAATAGCTGGAAATATCTAAATGCATTGATTAAATGATTGGCATGTCCCTCGTGAAAATAGTCAATATATTAACTTTTCTAAAGATTCACAGTAGGCAGTAAGGGAAAAAAACTCCCAAACTTATATGTCTGTGTATGTGGGTGTGTATATATATTTTTTTTTTTTTAAAGAATTTGCTGGATTTCTGTCTTTCTTGGAAGTTGTGACTGTTTGTATACTGGTACTGGAGTGCCTCCATTGGCTTGTCTACTACCATTATTTCAGCAATGAAACATGGGACAGACAGAGCTGCTGAAGGATATGCACATTGGTTGAATACTGAGATACAAAGCAAAGCAGCTGTCTCATTTACAATGCTGGGAAAAAATGAGGTAAAATAGCTTATTAAACAAGTGTTATTGACATAATTTTACTTTTTTCCCTATTTTATTTTGATCCTTCTGTGTAGTGAGAGCCAACGATCAGGAATTTGTAGCGATGTAATTGCGCTTGGCTCCCTGCCTCCCTCCGGCACATCCCAGTTAAGTGGAACCGATGCTGTTTCGTGCAGATTAGGCGGCAGTCGTTACAATTCAGCAGCGTTACACCAATTGGATACACTTGGAAAATATCCTAGGGAAACCAAGACCCTGTTCAGTCGCTGACAAAGGCTCCCACGCTCCCCAAGCTCTGCCTTTCCCCAGACGTGTGATCTTTCCCCAGGATCACCCGAGGATGTCCCTGCCTGTTCTGCCTCCCCGACATGCTGGCTGTGCAGCTGCTGAGGGACGTGGGACGTGCAGTCCCACCCCTGGGATGCCGTGGAGAAGACCCCGGGGAGCTTGGGAGCTTATTGCCTGTCCCATGGGCTTTGGCTTAGGCTTACCATCCCCATGGAGATGAAGGCTTAGTTATCACCTAGTTAGCGTAAACCATACATAAGCAGAGCCAATCTCACTGCTCAAGTCTCCTGGGGGATCTGCACAGGTTTATTATCCCAGGCAACATCTCCTCTCCGCAGGAGACTCTCCTGCCACCCTCTTAGTTAGGTCAAGGACTGCTTCCCCTCCGTATGTATGTATCATGTAGCCATAGCAGGAATCATTTCTGGCCCTTAACTGGTTAATAAACAATGTTTTCCTTTGGTCAGCAGTAAAACTCTTGTCCTTCCTTGAGTTCCTCCTTGGCATCTTTCATCAAGGGATGTACCTTTCACTGAGCCTTACTTTCTGTATCAGTCTGTACCCTAAAAAACACATACAATATAGGTTTCTATGCGGGTTAAGTGTATATAGCTGGTGGCTGTCTCCTGAACAAGTCCGGTCATGGGAATGACACTTGGTGGTGGACTGGGAAGACCGATCCCCAACCTCTTTTCTTTGGTAAATCGTGACAATGCTCATGAGATACTGGCAGGGCTGGGGCCATCTGGGGATATGCTCACATCCATGTTTCAGTTGGGATCAGGAGAACAAGTTTCTGATCAAATTTCTGAGGTGATCTTCCCATTTACTATTCTTGTGCCAGCTGATGATGGGCAACTGTGGGGCTGTCCTGATTGTGGCTGGGATAGAGTTAATTTTCTTCCTAGTAGCTGGTATAGTGCCCTGTTTTGGATTTAGTATGAGAATAATGTTGGTAACACACTGATGTTTTCGTTGTTGCTGAGCAGTGCTTACACTAAGTCAAGGACTTTTCAGCTTCTCATACTGCCCTGCCAGCGAGGAGGCTGGGGGTGCACGAGAAGCTGGGAGGGGACACAGCTGGGACAGCCGACCCCAGCTGACCCAAGGGATGTTCCGTACCATACGACGTCGTGCTGAACAATAAAACTGGGGGCAGTTGGCCAGGGGATGGCTGCCCGCTGCTTGGGAACTGGCTGGGCATTGGTCAGCGGGTGGTAAGCAATTGCACTGTGCATTACTTGTTTTGTATGTTCTCTTATCATTATTATTTTCCCTTCCTTTTCTGTCCAATTAAACTGTCTTTATCTCAACCCATGACTTTTACCTTTTTTCCGATTCTCTCCCCAGTCCCACTGTGGGGGGGTGGTGAGCAAACAGCTGTGTGGTGTTTAGCTGCCTGCTGGGTTAAACCACAACAGGGGCCAAGCGGGAGCTTGGCTGGAATAATGTCCTCTCTCCACCGTGCTGCTGGCACGGACATCAGACCCCCAGCACAAGCCGTTTCAGCCTGCAGTGCTGCTCCTACTGCTAATGTAGACATTGCCTGAATGAATCCTGCTGACTTGATTGATCCTGTTTAAATCAATGCGATTGTTTGTACGAGCAAAGTTGATAGATCTGGCCCTAAATGGCATTTATTCCACCATATTATTTGGCATATAAATCAGCTGTTTGGGGCAGTGGTCACTGTTTTGTTACCACTGTGAATTTAGAAAAAAAATCTATTAAAGTCATTGAAGAAAGTCCATATTTACAGTGGAATAACTGATGTTAACACTTGACTGGTTATATTTAGATGTGTAAAGCAGCCTTGCTCTGGAGCTAGTTTAATGGGAATCTTCTGTCATTTGGGATCCTTGAATTTAGGGCTATAGGAAGAAGTAACCAAGTTCATTATAATCCCTTTCTTCCAAAATATCATATACATCTGTGAATTATGCATTTGCTTACATAGTTGTAAATCTGCATGTCGCTCTTTCTACCCAGTGACAAAATACTCTTTTAGCTTTTTTAATGGTTACTGTGAAATTCTCCATGATGTATATTGCAAGTAGTAATTTTCATCTAGAAATATGGATGACATCTTGCCTATGGCAATGAACAGGTTTTAATACAACAATAAAGCATGCCCTGTCTTCTTAATTAGTCTCCATTGATTAAACATGCAGATAATTTACAAAAAGCCTAATGCAACGGAAAGGAAGAATAACTAATGCAATGGCTGTATTCCCAGGATCACATGCAATTCATCTTTACTAAGCTAGCTGAGCCTCTATAATCTCAAGGCATTTATGAAATAATAGGAAGAAAGCTTTAGGTTAAGCATATTTAGTATAAAAAGTATTTGTTTAATTTCTTTCTTAAAATGAAATTCTCCTATTCTTGAGGGAAAAGGCAAGCGCTAGCTGAGTTAAAGCCATAGACATCTTGCAGTAAAACATAAGAAGCCTTGTCAGATCACTAATGGAAACAATCTTTATGATGCTGAGATTTTGTAGCTTATAATTAAACATCACAGTCCAGCCCCTGTAACCTCTATCATCCTCACATGTCCTATTTTACACATCATAGCAATTAGTGAAGCATATAGTATATATTTAGATGAAGGCTTTCTGTCAGGAGCTGGTGATGTAGTGACTCAGCAAGGCATCATCAGAAGGCATTTGCCAGTGCTAAGGCTTTGTACACCTCTGTGGGGGCTAGACCTGTCAGATTAATACAAGAGGCTATTTTTATAACATCCAGAAAGTTTCTGCTGTACATCAAACTGCACTAGCTGCTTATTTTAGATGACAGCAGTTCATACATTATTCTTGAACAATATAGTCTTTAGTGGTTTTTGGATATGTATATCTCCTAAAATGAAACTTTCCTGTGAAGCATTTTGTAGAAGAAGGGCTTCCAAATTGAGATCATCAGAGACACTTTCATCAGGCACTTCAAACGTAACCGTGAATTAACAGCCCACATAGCAAAGGTAAGTAGCAGCCGTGGCGACAGGCTGCCTGGGTATCGGGGAGTACTCTGAGTGCATAATTTGGGACAACATGAACATCTGGATTCATGCCCTGCTCTCTTCTGCTGAGTTGGGGTTTGGCCCTGGGCAGTGCCGAGTGCCTTTTGAAAGAGGCCATGCTCTTCAGCTGATCCGGTCTTTTATTTATCGTGTTAATTTTCTCCCAGCAATGTAAATCTCACCCTCCTTCCCACCCACTCAGTTGTTTTAATTCTGAAAAGTAACTTGCCTGAAAGCCACCATTTTCCCTGCGGCTGTTGATGCTGGATCACACGCATGTGACATGCACAGCCCGCCGCTAGTGGAGGGGCTGTGCTTTACTTTCTCTTGGCTGCCCTTAAATCTGCCCGTGGTGTTTGGAGGGTTAGTCTGAGCCCATGAGCTGAGCATTTTGCCCTGACTCATGCCTCCTTCCATGTCCCCGAGCTGATGGGGCAGATCCTGACTGCAAATGTGTGAAGCAGTGGAAGACACCTGTGTGATCCCAGCTGCATCCCCAAGGTCAGAATCAAGGACTTCAAGCAACTTTTGGAGAGACAGTGGAAATTACCACCAAAGCCAGGTAATTTCACCAAAGATGTCATCATTAACACTGGGCTTTCACAATGTGCTCTTTGTGTGTAAATCTCAGAAAGGTATTGTCAAGGAGGTCGCTGTTATTAGCTCTACTGGCCCAGTGAAGTGACTTGGAAAAGGTGACACTGGAGCCAACAAAGGCACTGAAGCAGAAGCGGGCTTTTCTGAGTCATGGTCTGACTCTCAGCCCTCCTCACTCCTGCTGCCCTGATGCCACTGGAGCTGCCCTCCCTCTCTCCTGCTCCCTGTTGCCCTTCTGCAGTCCCATACCAGCTGCCCATCCTTGCTCACCAAAGCACTTACCAAAGTGCCTTAATTGGCATACGCTCCCAGGTCTCGCTTGGCAAAATGTAGCTGTGTCTGCACTTTTCTAAATGGGGATGGATTAATTGCACGCTTAAAAGCTTTGCTGGATGGGGACCTGCACTCTAGAGCCAGCTCCACCTTCATTGCTGGAGCCTGCAGAGAGGAGGAGAAGGCATTTTTCTCCTTCTCCCATGCTAGCTGGGAAAAAGAGGGGCAAGAGAAGCAGAGAGAGCCCTGACTTGGTTTCTGCAGCAGAGCAGGCAGTACACCGCTGTCAGGAAAGCAGGACCTGGAGCATGAGGCTCTGAGCACCTGCCCAGATCCCACAGCACCCTAGTAGCAAGGCTGAGCTGAGAAGTGTGCCACATCTTAGTAGTTCTGCCATATTTTTTAATAAAAACATTTAGAGAAAAGGTTTCCCTAGTGACTTTGGTAAAAAGAAACACCTAAAAACTCAACATTTTTTATGCAGGCAGCTATTAATACTAGTGGTAATATTAGTTGTATCTGGGATAACTAGTAGCAATAATAATTGCCTGCATAAAAAGCATTGTTTTTTTAGTAGGAGTTGGGTATTAGTAATAATAGTACTTTCATTTAAGTAGCTCTTTCATGTGCAAAACACGTTAGGGATGATATCTAAGTTGTGCAACAGAGGGGTGCTGGAACCTCCATTACCTAAGCTATTAAACATCCTTTAAACTATGGAATAAAAACACCACATTGTGCCTGTTACTATAAGAACACAGCATTTAACACCCTATTGAAAAGAAAAACTGTGCTTCCTATATCTTTTCCTGACTGAAGCTTATTTCCATTGTTTTCTCAGAGAAGCAACAAAGCTTGGACTTAGTCTCTTTAATCACACCTTCAGTTTTCATACCTTTATGTTATTATCGTCAATGCATGATTTTTAAAATATCTGTTCCTGAAGTTATTTCCCCCATCAAAAGCTTTGGTTTTGCTTTTGAGGTGTATGTCTTATACCTATATAGTAAACTCACCTGTGGTATTAAGGACAAAGATGTCTTTGCTGAATCACTACAGTCAACAGGAATTTCAATATTTATCTCTATGGCAGTTGGGTGAGGTCCCTTTTAGTTTCTTTCCCTTTTAAGTTGCTGCTTTTGTTTTCGGTTTCCCTAGACTCCCAGCATCACTCATGGCAATGTGAGTGGAGGGTTCTTACCACGGCAGCTGTAACAGTCATTGATTTTTTTGGTTCAGCAGCAGAACCAGAAAAAAAAAAGAAGATTTCTATCAACCTTCTGAAATGCAATCCTGAAAACTTTAATTTCACATCAGCAAAATATGCAATATGAGGGACATCATGTAAAAGTAGAGGGAAAAAAGCCTGGCATCACAAAGCAGAAGGGTCAAGTATGGTGGCTACTCTTCCCTGACCTTGTGCTTAAAGGAAAAGATGTTCACTGAGGTCAAAACCACACTCTGCTACATGCACGGATTTGAGTCGAAGCCCTTCTTTTACTAGAGATGTTTCCTAGCTCCAGGCAGAGATCACATGAAATAAGATGTTCTCCAGCTCTCCTGGTGTGGCTATTTTACTTTTCATGGCAACTGTACAAACGCTTAGCAATCGAGCGGGGAAGAGCATGTGTTTGAGTGACTCTGCAGCCTGGTACAGCCTTTGGTTGAGGCAGAGCACCGTCGGGTTTTAGCTTGGTGGCAATGGCCATTGAAGCCATTTGCACCGAATTAAACCATATTGAAAGAAGACCCATCAGACACACTCCCCGAAAATTCCTGGAAGTGTGATGGATGAGCAGTGGCTGCCCTGAAGGAGGGCAGTAGCAGCTCCTCTCTCCCAGGGAAGGGAGGGCTGGAGCCACACGTCCTGCCCCATCATCAGTACACCTGGGAAGGCGGATGGAAACTACCACCAAGGTCCAAACTATTTATCAGATAAAACTATTGCTGAATTTGACCCAAACTCATAAAGAATTGTTATGACCCCAAATTGCATTTTTTAGTTAATAAAAGAACTAGAAATGTTGCTGCTAAGTGCTGCTCACCACCTCTGAACATCAATCACGCACATTGAAACCCTCACTTCCTGTGACAGCCCATGCCTATGAGTTCTACCTGCACACGCAAGAGGGCTGCTGGTGAATCCTTCAGCTCCATCAACATGGTGGTCAAGAAAGACAATATCACAAATTCAACTGCCTCCCTGCAATCTCCTCACCACTCTGCGACCCAGCCCCAACCTGAAGGATCTGCACATTGATGCTACTTCACTAATCTCACCGGTTTAGGTTAGAAAGTCCCAAGGCTGTATGTCAGCTCTCTTGTATGCATCATTATTTCTGTATCTAAATCTTCTTTAAATATTGGGCAGGCTCTTTTCATAGCTGAGTAGTCATTTCAGCAAGTGTGGTGGTTGATTTACAGTTTGTACTTTGTACACTTTCTGTAGTGAAGCATAAAATTGAAAGGCTTATGTCAAATTCATTCATACATGTACATGTTCAAGAACAAATTAATTTTAAAGCACTTAGAGGGTATATAATGTTTCTATCTCATGCTTTACAAATCTATAAAGTAATTTATAACATAAAGTCTACTTTAGAAGAGAGCTGCAGTAGAACAGATAGCAAAGTGATTTCAATCTAAAATATCCCAGTGCTACACTCCCCCAGATATCTGCAATTCAGATCTGATAGAAATCATGAGTAATCAGTTTCTAAAGCAAAATTATTATACAAGGAAATGTTCTCAGTGCAATGTCCTCTCACAAAACCACGCTATTCTAGGACAAATTAAGTTTTCTAACCATCAGTATGCAGCACACTAGATAAGAGGTCAGATTTGGATCTCAAACTAGCGTAAATCAGGAATCACAGTTATGCAGAACCAGAATAAACTCATTTAGATGAATACTGGATAAATGCCATGTGTAACTGTAATACTAGGGCCATTGTAATTAACTTCAAGAGAGTTTCCACCCCATGAGAACAGATATCTTCCAGCTGACATTACTGTTGTGGTCCTTCTCCTCTGGATGGCATGGCCAATGGAGGGCACCTCTGCACAGGGTGAGTATCTTCCCTGCGCCATCCGAGCGCAGGTTCTTTGAACATCCTTCCAGCACATTGTGTTTTGGAAGGCCACCAGCTTCTTTCTGCTTTCTTCAGCAGGAGCTGGGAACTGTGAGCACTGCTTATCACTGGCCTCACTGCACGGGGCCAGGGGACCCAGAAAGTACATGGACCACCTCTCTTTGGTCACAGCCAAGCTTCTTCTCCACTTGGAGCAACATCATGCCTGTAAATTCCCCCATGTTCAGTACTTGTCATTAGCAAATGTGGTAGGCAATCATTAAAAATGTTCAAAGATAAGCAATGACCCAAATTCAACCCTGGGATGAGCAGCTCCAGCTCCCCTGAAATTGCAGGCTGGCATGGATGGGAAGGAGTGCTGAGTCTAACAAGCTGACAGCCAGCTGGTTTGTCACAACTACTTCTGCTCTGTCCTGGCATCCTTGTGTCTGCGTTTTTTTCAGGGGCATTCCTGCTCTCTCTGCAAGCAGCAATTTCATATACTAACAGTACAAGGAGTAAAATATACAGCAATGGCTGTGAACTGCTACCGTGCTCCTCTTCCCACTATTCATCCCACTTGGCTTACGTATGGCATCTGGGTAGCTAACTCTGTAATTTGTACACAGGGAGTGCGTTCCCTCATCTCCTCAGGAGAAACAGAGACATAATCAGAATTTAGGGTGACTTCTAAAAGGTGCGTATTTCAAAGGCAAAATTGCAACATAAAGCATTCAGAGAAACTATAACCCAAGTACCACCTGCGTGCTAGGGGGAAGGAACATATCATTCTTGGTAACAGCCAGTGGCTGCAGACCAAAGGGTCTAATTCAAGGGAGCTGCTCCTGCTCCTCACATCAGAGGGAAGAAGCCCTAGTTTCAGTTCCCCCATGCAGTGAATTGTGAGATATTTATAAAAAGTGGAACAGCTTCCACAGCGCAGGGCGATAAAGGTCACCCCAGCACAGCTGGGCAGGTAACCAGTCAGCACGGCACAGCCACAGCCACAGCAGCCCGGGGAGAAACCCCGGCTGTGGGGCAACGGGATTGTCCTTCAACACAGACACATGGGCCAGGGGGTCACCCCGGGGCTGGGGATGCTCACGCAGGATCGAAGAGTGGTGCCTCATCCTTTTCTTCTTATGAATGCTGGGACCAGGTTTCTCAAAAGCAGCTGATGACACTGGGTGCATTAAGATTCTCAGCACAGGAATTGATTTTGTTGGACATTCTCTTTCTGGACGTCAGTTCAAACTGGGTCCCCCCCAAAAGTCCTTTTGAAAAGGCTAACCACTGCCAGCCTCCTGCACCACTTTCTTCCCCGCAGCCCCCCAGCAGCTGCGTCGCTGACACATGTGAAGTGAAAAAAGTCCTTATTCCAGCAGGAAATGGTGAAAAAGAAAGAACTATTAGCCTGAAATTCTGCAGTGAAAGAGGAGAGAGATTTCAGAGGAACCCAAAGAAAACTTGCATCCAGCTCAGTGGGAATGCCTTAGGTCTACACTTCACCTAATTCTTTGCAGAAAGCAAGTTAGTGCTACCACCTTAACAACTGCTTTAAACAAAGGGAATCCTAAAATTTGCTTTATCATCAGAAGGCGACGGCTGGCAGCCAAGAAGCGCTGGCAGCAGTGGGGGGCTGGAGGAGCGCCCCCAGCACAGCCCCATTGCAGCCACTGCCCTGCTGCAGCAGGGAGGCAGCAGTGCCGTGCTGCCTGCTGTGCTGTTTGCCGAGCGTTTTGCACACTCCTGTTTGCAGCTGCTAATAAATACCCCCAGTGTTAATAATTTGAGCTGGAATCTTCTGTGACTTCTTTCTGCCTCAGGTTGCATTTTTTTCTTTAAAGTTTCAGCACAGCAGTTCAGCAGTTTTTGAGAACCTGTATCGTTGCCTAAGGAGTTTCTGACTCTGAGAGGAGATAAAATTCATCAGTTTTCTTGTGGCTGCCACAGTAGTACTCAAATATTCAATAAATGGTATTTGGATGGAGTTTGTCTGAAGTTTGATTGTGCAAATCAGTCATAAAGACCCTGACAACTAAATGTCAGTGTAGACCTATCCCACTGTTGTTGTGCTGGCGCAGAGTGCTCTGGGGCTGTTCGTGCCCTACGAATTAGATTCACAAAGTGGTCATAGTGTCATGCCATGGTGCCGTAGCACGCACCTTTCAGGGATCTAACCCCCCTCAAGCATTCACAAAATAGGATGTAATAGGTAGGCAGTTTACAGCGTGAGGGGAAAGATGGGTTCCTAAGCTTGGGATCCAGGAAAGCCAACACGGTGCAGAAGGACCATCTATGATAGATGATAGAAAACATAAAGGCTAGGATGCATTTGAAATGCAAGTTTGCTGAGCTCTGCACAAAACGCAGAGGAAATGCTCAGCTTTTCCTGGCCAGTGGAGAGCTGCTTCTACTCAAGAACATTTCTACGGACGCCTGCTGTTTCCTACCCTTGTATTCCAGGAAGGCAGTTATTGTATTAAATCTTCTCAGGTGGCTATCACGATGAAAAGTCTCACAGCTCCCCTGGAGACCTCTGCAGGGCCAGAAGGGGACGAAGCTTTGGTCCCTGGCTGCAGTACTAATTCCTACCCAAGGCTGCCTTCTTTGGCCATGTGCATCTTCAGATTTGTAGGGTGCTGTCTGGGATTTCGGGTAGGAGGGAACGTTCCCTGGAGATTGTCGAGTCTCCCTTCCATGCCTAAATAAAAATCTCCTACAGGTAGGTCCTACCTCTGTGTGGGTAAGGGAATCATCATTGAGTAAATGCCTGTGTTTGCCCAGAAAAATGCTTATTAACAAATCACATTTGTTTCTTTCTAATACTGTCATAACTTTCTCAGTGAATTGATGTGGAGGAGTTTTCTCTCTCGAACTGGCTCTTTAATTGCACCGCTAACGAGGTAGGTAGGGCGCCAGGGTAAATAAGCACAGGCAGTGCTCTCTGCTATTATGGCTGGTGATTGCCTCCAGCTGCTGAACTAACACAGTGACAGTGAAGCCCATGGTGCAGACAAACATTTTGCTACTGCCTCAGATTTCAAGTTAGCTTATAAAAAATGTGGACTTATGCAATATAAAAGACTTTCTAAGGTGTTTGACTTGATATTTCAGGGTATAACATTAGCACTGTGTAGGTTTAATAAAGCACATAGGAAACAAAGATAAAGAACTGCTTTGTCTGAATACACTTTGACAATGAGCCACCACCATGAAACAGGGGTGTCCCTAGTATAGGGATTGTTCCTAGACCTAAAACTGTTCATCAGCAGTGCAGATGCTACATTAGATCATGGCTGATAAAATCTGTAGCTGGCACAAGAATCGATGTTATGTTTAAATGATGAAGAGAAGGCAGCCATACGAGACCTATTGCTTGGTCAGCTGGATCCACTGTTTTTTAAGTACAGCCAAATACAGAGTTAAACTCCACAGAAGAAGAAAAAATGGCTGCTCTAGTTAAGTGCTGTTTTTCCTCTAAAGGATTTAGAGGCCAAACAAGAAGATGAAACCTCAAGTTCTCTAATAGCTGAGAAGGCTAGTGAGACCTTGGATGGCTAAACAGGGGATGCTGAGATGGAGGCAGGAGCCGAGGCTGACGTGTGTGCTGTCTGCAGTCTTAGTATCCACGTATCACTGAGGATGCTGAAAAAATGGGAAAGATGCAGAGAAGAACTGCAAAAGCGGGCCAAGGACTAGAGAAGCCACCTAATGGGGAAAGAGAGATTTAAAAAGTGCTATTTGTCTAGCTTACCAAAAAGAAGATTGAAAGGTCTTGATTACAGTGAATAACTATCTTCACAGGGAGAAAAGTGCTCTTTAATCTGGTGGAAAAGGCTGAATCGTTGAAAGCTGAAACCAGATAGATCTGAAGAGGAAATTAGCCAAAACATGTTAATAGTGAGGGTTGGAAACAAGCTGCTGAGGGAAGGGAAGGGAAGGGAAGGGAAGGGAAGGGAAGGGAAGGGAAGGGAAGGGAAGGGAAGGGAAGGGAAGGGAAGGGAAGGGAAGGGAAGGGAAGGGAAGGGAAGGGAAGGGAAGGGAAGGGAAAGGAAGGGAAGGGAAAGGAAGGGAAGGGAAAGGAGTCTGCAGTGCTTGATGAAGATGTTACGATGCTTTCTGAGAAAGACAATTTTCTGGTACATGTGCTATGTTTCAGTCCATCTCAATATGGGCACAACTCAGTGAGAATTTAAGAGCTGTGATAAAATCTAGCTATCTCTTCCAGCTTCAAACTCTGGGACCCTGTAGGAGCCATCTGGAGGTGCGCAGGGGTGTGCACGCCAGCTGGGGGTCTGTGCAGGGAGAAGAGGCCCCTGTTTTCTCTCTCTCCCCTTCAGCAGGATAGTCATGCCAGGAACCAGTGCCGGGATTTACTCCTAAAAGCCTGGCTGGCTGTGTTTCCAAAATGCCTTGCAGCACAACAAACCCCTTGCTTATCCGACCTCACTGAAAGTCTTCCTAATGAGCAGGGGGGGTGGCGGGGCATTGCAGGGGGGACCATGCCAGCTCGCCCCTATCCCCAGCAAGGCAGGTGGCTCGGGGCGCTGAGCCAGGCTGACACGGCTCCGGTGGGCGATGCTTTCCTTGGGGGGGATTATTTGGAAGAACAACCTGTCTGCTCATTCTGAGTGAGTTTTCTATCTGAAATTCAACACTTTTTCTTAGCTGAAGTATGTATCCTCCCCCCTCTCTCTCCATCTCCCCACCTTCCACAGAGATAAAGAATTATTTTTTCCCCAGTGGAGCAGCAACATCCTTCAAATGCCTATTAGACAGCCTCACCCTCACTTAGTTTGTGAGATCAGCTGTGCACACTCTGTCTGTCAGTCAGTCCTGCAACCTGGACTAGCCACGCTGTGCTGCGGCTGTGCCTTTGCATCTAGCAAATGGTTTCCAATACAATTATAATATTTTCAATCTATGGCAGGATTGAACTCAACAGGGCTAAAAGGCTCAAAATAAGGTGGGTATGATGTCACCTGCAGCAAAACAATAATCCCCACCTTCTTTGAAGCTGACTGTAGCTATTTTTTATTCCTTTAAGTTGTCAGTCTCATGGCAAGATGCTGGCAAAAATTAACTCCCACACTTGGCTTTGCAGCAGGAAGGTGACTGCGTCATGGAATGATGTTTCAAGCTTTCATAAATTTATCTTTGACAAAATGCATCTCTTTAGCAAGAGGAGAGCTAGGCTGGAAATAAGCAAGGAATGCTAACACCCTATTATGGTGCTTCTAGACTTTTTCAGGATGGAGAGTCCATTACTCAATCTTTAAAGAAATTATCAAAATCTCCATACACTTATTATAGAAGAGCGAAAACGTGAACAGTGCTAGCAATGATGGAGCAGCCCTTGGAGAAGAAAGATGTGTGGACTCTGGTTGAATTTGCAGTACCTTGTGTTATCCCAGGCTGCATGTCTGGGACCCTTGAGGATTCAGCCCCTGGGGAGAGTAACTTTCCTCCAGCTCGTGAATGGTTTCCAAACAGTAATCTCCACTGACAAGTTGCAGATCACCCATGGATGCTCAGCAGGCAATTGCCTGGTCTCATGATAATATAGTAAGAAATTGAAGATCCTGCTCTCCTCCCAGCCCACGCTACTTCCTCCAGGACCCCTCACATATTTTCTTCCCATGACTTTGCAGGGAAAGCAGCTGCTGTAGCTGCTCCTGGGATACAAGGGTTACACGGGAAAAAGCTCTTCCTTGAGCAATATCACTCACTAATCTGTGGTTAAGCACAGAAATATTTTCTGATTTTTCTGTTTGTTTTTTTTAAGGAGGTAGAGAGGGGTAACGAATGGTAAAACTAATGAGTCAGTCACATGTTTTCAAAAGGATGGAGAATGAGTTATCTGATGGAAAATCAAAAGGCTTGATTGCAGTTTTTGTCGTGAGCCTCTACCAGTTTGGCTGTGGTAAAATCCATTGACTTTTCTATAATTGTCCCAATTAAACAATCAGGAGTGAGGGGCAAATTAGACCCAAAGTCCACATTTGCAGGCAATTAA
This sequence comes from Buteo buteo, assembly GCF_964188355.1. NCBI lineage: Eukaryota > Metazoa > Chordata > Aves > Accipitriformes > Accipitridae > Buteo > Buteo buteo. The sequence goes on along the minus strand of NC_134174.1, from coordinate 14,607,300 downwards.
AAGCATAGCATTCTGGCTGATTGAGATGAACATTTAAATCAGCTGATTTAACAACAATTAAACAAAAACTTGCTAACTTGTACAATAAAGAAATCAATAGAGAGATCAGGATAAAATACGTGGATTTGCCAAAGAGAAACAGAGAAGTGGAAATTAATGACAATTACAAAAAAATCCAAACCCAAACCCCAGAAAAAAGCCTTCGAGGGCAACCACTCCACAGTAAAGTAGAGGAAGGCAAAACTTATGAAGACATTAATCAAGATACAAGTGAAAAGAAAATGAGATGCTTCGGGGCACAGAGATGACAGGAAGCATATCTGTGGCAATAAGGGATGATGGAAATCATACAGAGGGAAATAAAACAAAGGATACATGAGGAAAGGATGCAAGAGCTGCAGAACACCTACTCTGACAATAGTCTTTTGCTCTTACTAAAAGAGAAAATCAATAAACTCTGTGTAGGAAGAGAAGCTTATTAAATCATTGACTGTCCAACTGCATATTCCTGTTGGCAAACACATTGCTCTGTGTGATAGATGGACAGCAGGGTCAAGAGGTCATTCACTGAAGTGAACAGGCTTCACAAAATCTAAATTTGCAAACAGCCGGAGCGGCAGAGCCCCACTGAAGTTACTGCTGTCAGGCGATTTCTGTTCGCTGCAACACCGCGAGTTCATCTACGGAGCAGCGAGAGGGTTTCAATCGAGGGAGAAGCAGGAGGGACTCTTGCAGCTCTGGCCCAGGGTACGCGGGATCTGTGCACGCCCGTGACCAGCCATGCTGCAGCAGCTGCCCTTGGAGCAGTGACGGCTGGTGGCCACGGTGGTCTGCGCTGGGTCACCGGCGCCGGCGGCTCACTCCCTCACCCTGCTCTCCCGACATGGAGCCTGGCGGTACACGTGGAATGAAACCGTAACACTGTCATTCTTTCTTTGTCCGACGACATGCCCTAGCCCATCGTCACCGAAGGGCTGGGAACCCTAGAGTCATAAGGGTTTGGGCTGGAAGGGACCTTCAAAGGTCGTCTAGTCCAACCCTGCTGCCGTGGGCAGGGACATCTTTCACTTGGTCAGGTTGCTGAAGGTCACCCTTCATTTGGCACATACCAAAGCAACAATAAAATGCCTTCTTCGAAGAGACCCAGTGTTTCTCCCACTGTCAGGCAGCAAGTTGTAGCCTGACTTGTTTTTTTCTCTCCCTGGTGGCTATGTTACCGGCAGGTCCCTGGTCCCACTGGCATCAGCCCATTGCTTCCCTATGCCCCCTGCCCCATCACCTCTCCAGGGCTTCCCCCTGGGTCAGTGGCTTCTCCTCTCCCTCGCAGTGTTAATGACCCCTTTTTGCAAGATGAAACTCAGAGCTCACTCGCTCACTGGTGAGAGCAAGAGAGGGAAAGGAAAGGGGCTTTCCAGGGAGAGCAGTGGACTGTAATCCTTCAGGAACGTGCATTTCATCCATAACTGAGCAGCTGAGCAGAGAAGTCTGAGGCACAAAGAAACCAAGGTCCTACAGGACCAGGTCACAGACCCAACGCCCCAGCCTCCCCTCCAGTATGGCACCTGCTTCTGAACTGAGGTGACGGGATTGTACCCCAATGGCACTCAAACATGTTTCAATGTACCTACAGTGCCCTCACCGCACGGCCCCATGCACAGCAGGGTGGGGTTTGGTGAAGATGTGAGATCTGGAGATAGCAGCCATGGAAATGTCACTTCCCATAGCCAGGTCATCCCATAGCTTCCCTCCTCCCCTGTGTTTCTTTGCCAGCATGACTCACACTGGCTGTAAGATTTCTGTGTCTAACCAATGCAAAGCATTTGCATTTTAAGTACTTCTCACATTAAGTAACGCCTCATTCCGATTTGCTTTTTGGAGTAGATATTTCTTTAACTTTTTAAGCATACTAATTATTTTTTTCTTTTGGAGGGGAGATGGGTGTGCTCTGCCTCTCAGGGGCAAGGCTGAGATCCTGGATGCTCATTTTAGACTGATGGAGAAGGAGCCTTTGAGGACAGGCCGTCAGTGTCTGTAAATCCCCAGCTCCCAAATGATGTAAGTTTACTGCTGTGGATTGGGAACTACCCAATTTGACCTTGATGAGCAAAATGTTTTTCTGCTCTTTTTTAGAGTTTTGGGTTGGAGAAAGCACAAAGTGTTTTTTTTTTTCCTTTTCCTGGAATATGAAGTGCTAGATCAGGCTTATGAATACTTGCAGCTACTTGTGCTTCACTTCAGGCTGAGGAATGACAGGGGATCAAACTAAGCATTGGCTCTTTGGTTATTAAAAATTTATTTAGAGATGTTTCCTCCTTCCCAAATTAATGTCAAGAAAATCTTGTTGTTTGTTGCCTGCAAATTGTGGAGAATTTTTACGTTCCAGCACATTTTCTCCTGAATGCTGACAGATTAGAAGAAAATCAAAATGATTATGTACATAAATAACAGAATACACACATAAAGATAACCTTGAGGTGTCTAAACTTGATGCATATTCCTCTAGACTGCTGTTAGCTTTTGTATGTGAATGGATTAAAAACAACAAAAATATTGTGAACTAAATTTAAATGTAAATCTTTTGTCTAAGAAAGAAAAATAATTTGTATCAATAAATCAATCATGATTTGTAAGCAGTCTTTGTTTCCCACTATCAAAAATAATCTTTCTATCTGCAAGGAATGCATTTCTAACATTAAATAGTTGATACTATTCAAATTAGTTACAGCCTAGCAAAACTCTTTCTTCCTCAAGTCATAAATTATTTGTTTTTCTAATAGAAAGTAAAGCTTGATTTTATTTTGCTGTGCCTACACAGCATCATCCCCTTGATATTTATTTAGAAAGAGAAATGAAAGTTTTTCTTTTGTTTCTTCTGGAAAAAAAATATTTGGGGAAAAGAGAAAATCAACACTGCTTCTATCAACATTGGCAGGAGTCCCAACAGGGAAAAAATGTCTCCACTCACAATTTTTTCATTTCTTCTGCATTTTTAGTCGTGTTTAGAAGCAATGCTATCTATGATCTGTGCATGTGACACACTTGTTGAACCATGAAAAGCAGAAAGGTCAGCAGTGGGCTGTCTCCTATGTCAGCCAGCTTCGCTGATGTCTGCTGTGTGATTTAATGATCTGCTTGCTCAAGTACCAAATTTCCTCAGGAGCATTCAACCATTTGGAGCTTTCTGTAAGAGTTGCATACTGTGAAAACACATCACATGAAGTGGAATGGCTGGGAACCTTGCTCAAGGTAAGCCATTGAAGCCAAAGTCAGGAACCCAAGAGCCAGACGTGGTTTGAGGAACTTATTTTCCGAATTAGTTACGTAACTGAGATGCACAAAATTTATCCACAAGTTACTCAGGTGCCAGAACTTTTCAGATTATCTGCCTACTGACACAGGTTAAATCAATTAGGGCTGTATTAAATTGCCTCAGTTAATATGTCAGATATATCATGGGGGCACTTTCTCTGGAATTTGACTGGCGTGATGCCAGGGAGGAAGTCTGCCTTGTAAAGTTATGGGAGGCTTAACTGTTCACCTTGCTATCTGGTCTAGTTATAGATACGGAATATTTAGTAAATGGTACAATCTAACATTGTATTGCAGTGCTCAGGAAGCAAAAAGGGCAAGAGCCTGGTTTTAATGAAATCAGCGCAATCACACAGACAGATCTGGTCTGGTCTCAGCCTGGTGTAGTTGCTGCCACCTACTCAGAGCAAAGGAGTTCAGTAAGTCAGTGGAGAAAGAAGTTCTTCAGACATTTTCTTTGCAGCAATACTGTATGAAAATAGTTTGAGCTATCGCTTCCAGAATGACAGATTAATCTAATTTTGGGGGAAAAGCAGAACTGACACTGATGGATGAACAGGCGGCAGGAGGGGCTGAAAGCAGCCCCAGAGTGGGTGTTAATCCTATTGCTGCATCCAAGCCGAGAGAGGACCTCATCCTCCAGCACTGATGACTCAGCAGAGGGCAGATATTTAAGGAAAGGTCCTGCTCCATTTACTTAAAAATTGGCTTTGGGAATTTAGTTTGCTTGAGGGATGCAGGAATGAGGCCTTGGTTATGGCTGCAAGGTGTTATGAGCTCCCCTGCTCCTTCTCCTGCTCCTGAGAAAAACCCCACAGCAAACGGTAATCCCCAAACGAAGCGCTGCTTTTCTGATTAGAACTGTCATTTGAAATCTTTCTTTTTCCAATTTTCTTTGTAACAATATATTATCAGATGTATTTGATGCCTAATTTAACTTGGTTTCCACATGTCATTATGTTTATGAAATGTCTTTGTCTTTCAGTGAGGCACATATGACCACAAAACCTTGCTCTTTGGCTTAATTTCCAACTACTTGTTACATTTGTTTTGCTAAATCCAGGCCAGCCTGCTAAGCATACTTAATAATTTACAGTTTTCAATGCCTATTGCCCTTGCCCACAAGGCTAACTATTTTCTTCGGCTCATTGGGAGCCCTGCAGAGGTAAAGACTCTGAAAACTGCCAAGGTCAAGAGGAATTTCAGATTAAGGTTTACATTGTGCTGTTATTTAAGTAAACAAAGGTAAATTCCAGCAGGAGGGATGAATTTAGACCACATGCAGTGTGTATTTACTGCGGTGAGGTAGAGCTGGAATGGAAATCTTTTCTTCTCATTGCCAGGAGGGACTGAGCAGGACTGATGTGAGAGGATGTGGAGTAAGATTTACCGGAGGGTGCTGGGATGGGTACTGAAACAGCAGAGACGGCAGGAAAAGCCCCAGTAGCAGAGACTACTGCAGCATATGGAGCATTCACACAACTTGCCAGAGCAGGTCTTCACGCTGGGATCCGGGGTTACGTCTACACCAGTGAATGAAAACAGGCCACATCCTCCTCTCTAGTGCTGGGGGCAAGCGGCACAGCATGGCGTGCATCTGTCCTCGCCTCCCCAGCCCTGCCTCCCTCCAGTCCCCTCCAGCCCAAACGACCTCCTCCCTAATGCCTAGTGGCTCTGGGCCATGTTATCTCCCAAACCTTGTCCCAGACTTTACTATGCAGAGTGAGTCAGAACTGGACCAGGGAATGCACCAACAGTACACACTAATAGCCTGGGCAACTGGGGACAGTGCTTCAGCCCTTGTTCACGTACAGTTTATTAATACCGATGTAGCCAGGGAGCCCTAACTAGATGTGGAAGATGTGTTCGCCCTTCTCTGATGGAGGAGTTGGATGACCTGCTTTTGTATTTCAGTTTCATTTACACTGGGATGAAGGTTTTAGTGTTCATTAACTGTTTAAAAAACAGGAATCTAATCAAAACTATCCCTCCAGGCCCCTTTAAAAGCCACTGGATGAAAACAGGTATATCTAGATGGTAGTTCATCCCCACACCACTGTGGATATCTAATACCCACTCGGGAGTCTCAAATGGCAGTGGGCACCTGATGTGCATCCCATGAAGGATGAGTTGGCTCTGCCCTCTGCTCTCCATTGACAAGTACCGACTACATCTCCTTTGATACAAGAGCTTAGGTACCTCACATGTGTAGACATCTACGTACAGGTGTCTTCTTCTGGATCTGAATCCCACCTGAACTGTGCTAGCGGCTGTGTTGTCATTGGCCATGCTATTGCAGAAGAGACATACTGGGGATGCAAGGCAAAACCAAATGAAGATATGCCTATGTTGCAGCTATCTGATAATGTGATTGCAACTTGTAATCAAGCATAAATGAGGATAGCTGTGGCCTATCCACTGCATAGCAAGCCTTACAGCAGTGGCAGGTGCAATAATGTAGGCATCATTCACCAGTATTATCCAGCATCCAGATGCGTTTATTTATGGATACATTTAGGCTGTGTTATTACTTCTCCATTGCTGTGCCTATACAAGCTAGCCTGAAGCTGTGGCCCTTCTAAGTGGTTTGCTTGCATCTCTGCTCAGATCAAACAGGGAAAGAAGCAGAGCTGACCCTGCTGGATGTGTGAAGCGTTGGCCAAGAGAAATACAACTGTAATTGGCTCAATGGTGTGATGTGCTTGAAACCAGCGTATGGGCTCCATATCTATACCATGTCGGGTACTGCTGTCTGAGCCTTGCCTGAACTTATGGGGGATGTAACTTAGTCACTGTGAGAAAAATACAGCAGTGTCTTCTGAAGTTTATTAAAATGTGATCGAACTGTGAGAAATGAAGAGGAAAAAGGAACAGCTTCTTGAACAGAGCAGCCCTGCTGTTCAGGAAAGTAAAAGTAAGCCCAGAATAGAGTGGAAGATACATACAGGGAGACACTGATACAGATATTTTAAAATAACCATATGGAATGAATGGAGAATGAAACTGCAAAATGAACTGCAAACAGAACAAATTTACATGAAGCTGAACAAAACCAGGGAAGTTAGACTCACTATCTTTATCTTGTGTGAAGGTTTTATTGTGCCTTCAGGATAAAAAGGAGCTTGAAAGGGTTATATATCTCATGAAACACATCTGCTGAGCTTCTAATGGTTATGCTGCAGGTACAAGACATTGCTTATCAAAGCCTAAATAATGTTCTCACTTTCACGTATAAAGAGGAATCGTGAAGTCTGGGAGTGGGATTCCCCAAAGCAAGCTCATGCCAGAAAAATACCTACTCATTCACTGCTGGCAGGGCTGGGAGCCTATGACTAATTCTGCATCAATTAGGCTACTGATCTGCTGTTAATCTATACACAAATCCTGTCAGTGCTGTTAGTGCTTAGACAGAAATAAAGCAAGATATAGACAAACCAAATAAATTATTGTTATCTATGCATTGTCTATGCTAGTGATCATAATGAGACTGTTCCTTGGCAAGGTTTGGGATAAATGAGCCGGTCACATTCCCTTTCACTCTGGAAATGTCCCAGGGTTTAGAATGTTCTCAGGTGAGTTTAGTGCTTACAGAAAATATTACACTGACAGGCTTGAAAAATTAAGTCTTTGTTTCCAAAGAGCAGAAGCATGCCTGGTAGAAACAGATTTCTCTGCAATTTCCCACCAACAGGCTGCCAGATGTTCTCTAGAAAATGGGATTTTCCACGCGAGACTCGGCTCCCATGCCTCTTGCTAACTAACAGCAGAAGGGACATCCTCACGTCTTCTGCAGACCCTCCTCAACAGAGCAAGGTGGTGGCCATGCTCCTCACTGTAGGGCACCCAGACACCGCAGGACAGAGCAGATATATGTGCGTACCTGTGCTCGTACTCTGTTGCCTGGGTGATGGCCTCCAGCATCTTCCTCTGGTAAACCTGAGTGCAGCGGACCTGCCACCGGCACCCCAGCCCAGCCTCGTCTCTGTCTTCCCCATCTTCCCTGGTGTCACTGAACCCCACAGGCTGTCTGTTCTCTGTCCGTCTCTTGCTGTAGCCCTGCTCTATAATTTCCCTGCTCTCTGCACTTCTTCACAACCATCCTATTGGGTTTCAGCCCGTGACAGATAGGGCTGGATTCAATCCAGTGAATCAGCAACTTGACTTGCTATTAATGACATACCTTTTCCAGGTTCTTAAGACACTGGCACCAGATCTTGGCTATAAATCTTTTGCTATAGAGCAACCATGCTAGAAGGTGTTACAAAATTCCACTCCAGGTACATGGAGCACAAAATGGTTCTTTTTAATATTTACCTGTGATGTTCCACATTCCCATTCATCTGAGAGTAAAACAGCACCAGGGGGTTTCTCATGGGACCCAATGGGATATCATACCACGTATTTGGCAGGTTTGCCTGCTACCCCTCGATGTTTTTTTGTTAGTCAGTTGCCTCTAGTGGGTTTAAAAATATTTTAATCGATTCAAATACATTTACAACATTTCTGTAATGGTTTTTAATTGTGTAATTAGTGTAAAGACATATAATTATGTAATTAGGCTGTGTAATTACAATGTGTAATAATATTGTAGTACTGTTATACACATCCTTTTTAAACACAGAGGGGGAAAAAGCATGCATATAACTCCAAAACCATAACTGTGAGTCCCAGAGTGCCTGTAAATATTTCCTTAAATATATTCCAGTTTTCCTTGTGCGATCATGAAAGTTTAAATACAGGAATATATGCTGTTGTAAGGCTGCCGGGGAGACACCAAATAGTTTTGGAAATCAACTCCATTAAATTGTGTGATGCTAACATGAAATGGTTGTGCTCAGGTGGGGAAAGATGAGGGAATTTAGCTGAAGACATGATTATAAAGCACACTTAATTCCTGCCTGGATGCTCTCACTGCAAAGAATAATGATGCTTTTATCATGTGGCCTAACTCTCCTTTTCTTACAGTGGAATTGGATGCTGGCCTGATCCAGCTCTCCCTGAGGTCAGTGAAAAAGTTCCCAGTGGCTTCGGCAGGGTAGACTCACACTCCCTGCAAGGCTGATCCCACTCTGTGAAAGGCTTTGAGGTTCCTGTACCCATGGGAAATTGGTGCCTTATTCTGCTCCCTCCTGCCCCTGCTCTGGTAAAGTCAGCCTTCATTTCAGGGATGTAAGGCACTTGGATTCATGTACTTTTCTAAGACGGGGCAATGTGTCTCGAAAAGAAAGACTTCACTGCTGTTAAGTTTCATTGGCTCCCAAGTGAATCAGACAATCTGTTCCATGATGCTGAGAAGTGTTTTACAATTCACAGAACTGAAGTACAATGAGATTAATAATTAGTAATTACTGACTTGCTTTGAGGAGTTCAGGTGAATGTCTCCAATGTTCATCTACATTTTATTCATTTTAAGAAAAGGATGGTAAATCCCCAAACCAGGCAGACTTTGAAGTTTTTCATATGAGACATCCTTCACCCCCAGCTGTGGAAACAATACCGTACCTGTCATTGGTTTTGTACAGAATTAATGAACAGTTTGCAAAATGTATCACATCCTTGATAGCTGATGGACATGTTAATAATGCCTTATTTAGATTTTGCAGAAGCATGACCCAGTTTCATTCGCACACTGGCACTGCAGTTAACTACAGGGAATACAGTGTTTAATGCAAACAGGTGCCAATGCTGGAAGGCTTCTGTGCAGTTACCTGAGTGGAAAACCCCTCCTAACGGTGCCTCACGTGAAATAGCACAGCTGGCTAATACCTCCTTTGCAGTATGTACAGATCAATTCAGGATGTGACAGTCTTTCCAAAGGGTCTGTGATACTTCTAAGGTCAGCAAGCAAGCCAACCTAACAGCTTGCTGCCACCAAGAGAAGGTTTGGCTCTCCCTCTCTCCACTCCCTCCTGAACCTGCAGACCATGTGTTGTGCAACAACAGTCCATATGCTGCTGGAGCTTGTGGGGTGTTTCTGTGAGCTGATCTAATCACTAACACAACAGGAATGTATTCACTTTTTTTGCTCTGTGAGCTCCATCATGCAGCCCAGCAGCCATGAGGCAGGAGGATGGAGCCTGCACCTGTGGGCAGAGGCTCGAGGTGGGGAAGGCAACTGGACCTCCTTCACTTGGTGGTGATGAGATGCTGAATCAGCGTCTATACAATGCACATCATTAGTAAGAGCATCCAGGAGAGCAGCCAAAGCACCCTCCTGTGCCACAACACATTCATTGCTAATGGAGACTTTATATTCTAATGGAGACTGAAAGTGAGTATACAAAATATATAGACCTACGATCTAATATTCTCATTTCAGTTCACTTACTAGAATCAAAATCTTACTTTTGTGCTGCTACTGTGCTAAGAAAAAGCTGCTTCTCCTCTACCCAGAGTGACAATTATAGTGGTTCAGATGAAAAGCCCCACTGCCACACATCGAAAATGATCGGTTTCTAACCAATTAATACTTTTTTGTTACTTAAGAAGATGTGGCTAGAATGTTACATATTGTAATGCTCTTTCAGGTGCTTAAAGCTTGAGTTTTCCAGTGCTACTAAAATGTTAGCCATGCAGATAGCCTGCAGTGAAATCCAGGTAAATATGTTCGGAGGAAATTCCATTAGTGAGAGATGCATGTCTGTCAGCCAACAGAGCATGAGAGCCATCAAGCTGGAGGCACCTCCTGATGGACACGGCAGCATTTTGTTTAGAACATGCCTTAAAATTGTCAGTTCACCTCCTTTATTGTGGCAGCCTCATAATGATGGAAAGACCTATCTGCTGAAGACAGAGTTGGCTTTTCTGGCTCCTGGCCAAAGCGGTCTGGGCAGTACCGGGGCAATGGTAGATGTTGGTGCACAACAGCACATTGCAACTCCACCCCTAACTGATCCAGGGGCAGAAACAGCTGCTCCTGGAGAAACCCACTCATTTCTTTGCCTGACAAACTGACTTCTCACTGTCTTGGACCAAACACCTGCTGGCAAACTGCATGGAAACCACTCTATATTCAGTTGGAAGAGTGGGGAAAACTTCTCCCAGCAAATGTTTTATTCATTGAATTTAGCTCCGTGATTTTCGCTGGTGATTTCTGTGGTAACGGGGTTTGATTTCCGCACGTTTGCTGTTCGCAGCTCAACCTGCTTGTTCTGTTTGTGCTACTCTGAGCCACTCTACCTTCTGCTCGCTACTTTTATTTGTTCTGGGAGGATGGTTCTTAACTTCATGTGGCGTGTTTTTCTTCTTCCTGATCAAATATCTGAAACTTTTGGAGAAAGGAGAAAAAAATCAAAGATTTCTAACTGACGAGGTGAAGCTACACAGAGGAAACATCTGCACGACATGCAACTTTTTTGGTCAGACCTTCTCTTTCTTGAAATTTGCTATGAGTTAGCTGATTGCTGATATGAATGCTCGTAGCAAACAAAGACTGAACTATCAAAGCAACTGTGTGAGTTTTATTTGTATGTATCTTGGTGAACACTTCTTACTGCTGATCTCCAGCAGCTCAGCCAGGGCAGTTGCTACAGCAGCTGAAGTTTCTCATGGCAATCACTCAATGCGCACAGGTCCTGCTGAACACGCTGATCGATGAGACACAGAGTTTTTTCCCTGCACAGTACAGATTCGGGGCTTGCTGCTTGCATAAGTGAAAAAGCAAAAGCCCTGAGCCGACTGGAGCGCAGAGGAGCCTGGTGCAGCATTAATAAGAGCACAGCATTAATGAGAGCAGCGCTCGGCCCCAGCTGGACCCTGCCTGGCAGTCAGGAGTGTGGCAGCCGCCTGCCAAGCCGCTCAGCACCGCGAAGAGCAGGTGTCACCTTGTCCCCCCCGGCACCGCCGTCCTCCGGTCACATCCTGCCCTGCTCACTATATAGAGACACACCTCACCCACCGCGTTTGTGCCGTTCCCTCTCTGGCTCTCCCTTACATTACTTGAACAAAACAGTGCCTCCTTTCAACTTCCTCAGTTCCATGACACTTGTTTTTAGCAAACTGTTTTTTACAGTAATATGCACTTTTTTCATATCTTCCTCATGAGGACCTCCAACCATTTCAGAAGGGTTGACTGAAAAATCCTTACAGAAGATGCTGGAGGCAAGCAAATAGTGCTGGAGCCTCAGGGGAAACTGAGGCACGGAGCAGTTATGTGCTTGCCCAAAGTAATACAGAATTGGAAATAGTCTTTCGACTGCTCTCTCCTCTCCTCTGGCCTCAAGGCGAGGACTGATTCCAGCCCCCTCCTGTTCTGCTTTTTGGGTGCTTTTGAGCAAAAATACAGTGTTCATTTTGAATCCAGTCAACTGTAATTATTCCAGCACTGGATTACTTCTCCCTTTCCTGCACCTAACTGTATTTCTTTTGATTGCAGAGGGCTAGACAAACCCTTGGTGAGGCAGACTGGGCAGTAATGCTGGGGGACACTTGGTGTTTGTTCATCATGCAAAATGACACAACTCAGAGGACCCTGCACAACTGCCTGCATCTGAAAGGGGGGACACAGCTGTGACAGGGGGTTAATTCTCCGCTCAAGCCCATAAATCCTGCACGTCAGCAGGGTTTCTTAGCTCAGCCAGTACTGCAAAAATGCAGCTACGAGGCTGTGCAGACCTGAGCCAGGCTCTGCCCTGTGTCTGCGTGGGCTGCTGTGAGCTTAGGGCATCTATGCACCGTGGTCCATTAGGTGATATACACGTGGCCAAAGACAAAAATACCCAAAATGCTCCTGTCCAGATGGAAACAGCATCTCGGCAACATCCGGAGGAGGGAAATGACACACAAAAATTGAAATGCAGAGACCAAACCAGCAGCTCTAAGTACATTCACTTGGCACAAGATGCTGTGCGGATATTAGCTGAGTCCTAAACCCAATATGGCTGTGTCAGCTCAACACTCTGCTGACGTGCGTCGCCTCTGGGCTCGGTGCTGGTACGGAGCCATGCTGCTGCAGCTGCCTCCAGGCTTGGAGCAAGCAGTGTCCCTCAAGGGCCAGCATCTCCAAACCCCACCGCGTCGCCGCAGTGCTGCTGTGACCTCCTTCCCTCCCAAGCACAGAGAGGCATGTGCATGGAAGAATATGCTGCTGCAGGCTAAGTTTAGATGTACCCAACGCTCTCCTAACACTGTCTCAGCATGCAAAGTAATTGAATTAAGAAGAGTTTTCCATTGGGTACCAACAGCTTTGCATTCTGCCCATCTTTTTTTTAGATGCTTTGAACTGGGAGTTATAATCTGACTCCAGGTTGATCTCTAGGTATAGTCAGATGGACAGAGGATAATGAGGTTTTTGTTTCAGGAGAAGAAAACTGTTCTAACAGCTTTGTTAGAACAAAGATTACAGGCTTGATTCAGATCTTGCTCACACTGCCGTGAGGGTTGAAGTAGTTTGTTGCAGCCACAGCAAAAATCAGGTGATGGAGGTTTATCCTGGATGCCCACTCCACTGGCGAAACCCACTCATGCCCCACGCTATCTGTTGGAGGTGCTGGGTGTGGGTTCAGCCTAAAAGGTGACTGAAGCTTGGACAGAGCTGCCGGATGCAGCACACCCTGGTGCGGTGCTGGCAAGGCTGCACATTGACAGCACTTGCTTTTATACCATGTTTTCCTCAGCTGTAACAAGAGAAATGCTGCATCTTCAAAATGCTGAATTTCCTAGACCAGCTCTTCTCTATCTTTTTCTCTCAAAGGAAATTGCTGCAAAGTGTTGATTGACAGTATTTGTGAATATAGCTTTTTGCTTATCTACAAACCACTTATACTGTGGGTACTGCTTGCCTACTGCTCATTAGAAATAGTTAATATCTATTTTCTGGAAGCTAAAAGAAGTTCCCCAGGCATGGCCCATGGCCCATTTAGTTTGTCAGCTGCAGCAAACATCATGGTTTCAATCAGTATTGTTGACTTCATCTCAGGAACCCAGTAGCATAAGCCCTGGTAGCATTTGGCACATTCGAATTGTGATCTGTAGATGAGAATTGATTATTTTGTATGCGCTGACCTTCAGAAAATTTTCTTATAGCAGCTGCTGAAATGATAGTATCTCCTCAGAAGATTATCATCAGCAGAGGCAGGTTGGTTGGTTCTACCTTGTTTATCTTTGGCTGAACAAGGGAACAAATTCTCCAAAGCACCGCCTGAGATCTTATCAGCCAGAACTTAATAGGCAGTGCCGGTTCCCTGGCACGTTTTGTGAGCTGCCCCCACAGCAAAGCTCTAAGCAAAAGGTACTGGCCATACCTGTGTTGCAAATATTTTTAAGTATAACTGTTAGGTAAATAACCAATTTTTCAGTTCAATGGCTGAAGCAAGCAGTGGAAAAAATAGTCTGGGGCTGAACTGAAACAGAATTTTTACAGTTTCCTTTGAAAAATGGGGTTCCCACTACTTCCTATTGTATCGTTTTCTTTAAAGTTAAACTGAAATATTTCATTAAATACTTTGTGAGTTATTTAGACACTTGAAAACCCTTTTTATTGGCCAGCTTTAAATGAGCCCAATGGTGCATGAGCAGTACAAGGAATCAGCAAAGCCTGGCTTTCAATGAACAGCACGTCTCCTCCTTCTCCTACATGGCCAGAGTACAACAACCCAGCTCCTTTGTCACAGCCCCATGACACCTCCATAGCAATACCCTGTTTCCTCTTACACCCATGCACCTTCTGTCTGTGATACCTTTCTCATGTCCTCAGATCCTTCACTAGTACTTCCAGCTCCCTTCACACCCTGGACCTTTCCAAACTCCCATGCTTCCCACATGCCCCAAATGTCTCTCACAGCCTCTCCTACAGGACTTGTGGCTTCATTCCACTTTCCCTACATTTTGATACTTTATACTTTATTTAGCATGACAGATGATCAAGAAATGGCAGGCAGTGCAGCATATCTGAAATGAGATTTGTGCTGAGTTGGTCAGCCAAGTGCTGTTAAGCTCTGAATCTCCTGGCTTTCCCTTAGTGGGATCACTAGCTAATGCTCTTGTTTTTTATCCAGCCATTGATCTTCAGAACACTTCTGGGAGTTTGATATTTTTAAGATGTTAGCCTTTTGTTAAATTTTGTTGAAACTGGACAATGGGTTTAAAAGTTATTAGGGAGGAATTGATAAACAGGTGGGCAGCTAAGCAGTCTAATTTCACAAGGAAATTATTTTGACGGGAAAATAAGAAATTTTTGCTCTCAGATATCAAAATGAAATGTACTAGCATAAAAAAAATCCAACTAAAGCAAAGCATTAAATTCAACAGCCATCCACTAAAAGGCTTTGTTTCTTGAAATACTATTGCTCACTGAAATTGCAGTTTGTCAAAAAAAGCTCCATAATTGGGTTTGTGTTGGTTTGGGATCTAGCTGGTACACATCATGCCACAAGGAATCATGGCAAAATAGTTGAAACTGAAGACAAATTTCTGAATATATTGATTGTCATTGAAAAAGTCCTTCTATTTCTCAGAGGACAGGGAAATATAACAATCAGAAATGTCACCCTTGCTACCAGCTCTGAAAGTATGTGAATTTAACTCCAGAACTTGGACAGTTACAAACCTAAATAGGGAACTACAGTTCCTTTACTCGTGTTATCCAAATGTTTAGCGCAGCGTGCAAGCATATGACCTGCCACTGTAGTACTAAGGCTGGTTTGCCTGTCATCATCTTTTTAAAAGCAACAATATTAATGCAGTCCTGGAAGGATGGGAGGGCCAGCCATTCATTGCTATAAGGCACAAAGTCTTTCTTTAAATGATAATGCAAGTTAAAAATCAGATTATCCAAATGGGAGAGTGGAACACAGAAGGAGGACTTTTCTTATCTTAAATACTTCATTATGTTCATTGGGAATTAGGAGCTAATCTGTCACAAGAAAATGGCAGACAAAGAAAAATTGTAATCACTGGAGACTAAATTTCTTGGAAACTTACAGAAAGAAGTGTCAAATACTAGGTTAATTCACTTTACTACTTCAATAGGATTCAAATGGCAAGGTGGAACAGGAATACCAAGAGACTGCTGTACTTTCCAAGGCAGACACAAGCCATAGAAAGTTGACCTTTGGTTCTACCACATAGCCCTGCCAAAATGCATCAGCTCTCTCCTAACATATTCACACCGCACCCATCTCCATCACGTGCCCAAGTCTGCAAGGACAGTCCTGTCAGGAGCAAGCAGTTACCCTTCTTCAGAAGAGCCCCCACTTTTTGGTTGCATGATATTCGATACTGACCACCCGATTCTCAAAGATTTGAGAGGCATGTCTAGGTGAATTCCAGTTCTGGAAATAGGTAGTAGATAGCTAAAGTTGCGAGTCCAGTGATGAAGGCATCCAAAAGTAGATATGCTCTCCATTCATTTCTGAGTCTCCCTAGTCAGAATGTTTGTGACTACAGGGTTAAGATGTATGTATTTTTTTTTTATCGGCATCTGTCTACCAACAGCCGAGCAGAAACCAATCTTTTTTTTGCATACTTCAGCCATCACTCATCCTCCAGATTCAATTTTTGGTCAATTTTCATCAAATATGTGCTACACTTGAGTCAATGATCTAGAAATGAAAAGTACCAAGTACCTCAAACTGTCAAAGCTAGCCAGTTCACAAATTCCACTCTTAGAAAAAAAGCACAAAACATTAACCAGACTGGACAAGTGATGAATTGCTGCATTCTTTTCTGTTAAAAAAATGGAATTGGTCAATGCAGTGGGCTTTGATCTGAGTGATAGCTACAACAGCCTACATATACTTATTATAACATTCACCTCTTCTTCCCAAGCAGGCTAAGAATGACAATACCATTTATAATGGTTTTACTGTTAAAGTTTAGAAAGTAATACTAGACATACATTAAAAAACCCAGAAAAAATCCCTTTAACTTCTGGTTTTTTGTCTGCTTAAATAATGATATAATCTTTTTTCTATAATTATGAAAACATAAATCGAGAAAACACCTAGTCTTGAGATTTTGAAAGTTGAAGGTCTGAAATAAAAGTGAAATAAAGAGATTTGCTAAGCAAATGGAATACAAATACATGCTCTATGAAAAGAGATGGGAGAAAGGCAGGGAAAAGCAAGAAGAAAGAACCAAGGTGGAACTGAGGCACAGCACCGGAAACCTGACAGGAAAAGAAAATGGAGTGTTTAATATTATCTGTTATAAATGCCTAGTTTGAAAGAGATGAAACTTTCTCTGCAACTTTTTGATGAGGGCCTTAATTTATGTGAGAAGCCCACCTAACTATAGGTCTAGACAAACATAGGCTGATAACTGTGATTTCAATGCTATGTAGAGCTTTAGAGAATATTCTGAAAAATAATGGGACAAAATGTAATGCAGGTTTAGCAGGGGTAGATGGTGCTGAGCTAATCTGATGGGTTTTAGGTGTCACTCCAGAATATTAAAAAAGAATCTAAGTAGCATACAGTGTGCCATAGTGGGAACTGACACCACTGGCCACCAGGATCTCTCACAGTGCTTACCCCATTTCCCTGCCATGGTAACTGTCCCTGTGCTCCCAGTGCTCTGAAGGATCCTGCATGCTCCCGATACTCGTACATGTACAAATGTCTATGCTTCAAAGCTTGTAAGAGCATGCTAAAGAAGGCACTCTGTGAAGTGATAAGCACAGAAGCTGAGAGGATGGCACCATTGAAAGCAAGTGCATTCACATCCACAGGCACAAAGTAAGGATTTGGGTGGAAAGGGAAAGAATATGAAGAAGCCACTAACCCTTTCAGGTGAACCAACAGGACCCAGACTGTTGGTTGGTCTGTTTTCCTGCTGGACCTCACAGCACCACGAGCTTCCCCTCCTGGACTTCTTTTCATATTTCTTCACTAAGTCTGATCTAGTCTTTGCCTAGAAATGGGGAGAATTGGTCCCTTCCCAAGTGGACACTCTACGAGAACCAGAGACCCAAGCAGTGACCTTTGGACTTCCTCTTTGCACTCAGCTCCAGCTTCTCCAGCGGTTCCCAGGTTGTTCTTTCAAAAACACTTTCTGTAGTACAGAGGGCAAAGGTCAATACTACCCTACCCACAGAAGTTTTTTGAGACATGCTGGGTGAGCACATACTCTCTCTCTGTCTGCAAGGACGTTAACTGCACTGAAAAGCAATGGGTGGGCTTCAGCAGGGCTTAGGGAAGAAGATGACACCTTGGCAAATTGTTTGTGATCAGGATCTTATATAAAATCATTCTGAAATACGAAATCCTATCAGTTCATGCCGTAGTCCTCAATACTTAGCATTTTTAGAACATTTTTATACCTATATTTGTGTCCGAGTACAACTTTACTCCCTCTAACCTTTGTGAGAACTGCTTGATAGATAAGCAGACACAGCCTCGGATGCCAGCTGCTCACTAGTGTATAAATGATTGATCAGTGTATAAACCTGCTGATCTTCTGGCATCATTGTAAACATACGACTTCTAATCATTTCACAGAGCCCTTTTAGGGATTTATTTAAGATAAGCTTGTCAGTCCTCTTCAGGAAAATAGTTGGGCTGATGGTTATATGGGGAGATTTCTTGTACTTAATAACATGTCATCTTTGCCCATATGGGCTAAGAATTAACAACTACAGAACAGCAGGGAGCATACTTATAAAACTGAGGCAGAACAATGGAGGGCAGTTTTGCTCTTTAGATAGCTACCGTCTCTGCTTGGAAGTGCTGAGGCCACATGACAGTGAATGCTCAGAGGTTTTCAGCTATCATTTTAAACTCAACAATTAGATGCTGGAGGCTAGTTCTGAAAGAGCATAGAAATTCAGCCTTAATGCTGATACAAATTTTTATTCTCCTCAGCAAAGTTGCTCCTTAACCATTTGGCATTACTTCTTTCCATGGTGCCAAATCCAGCATTTCAATTAAGGATGCAAGTACTGTGTTTTTGTGGCTGTTCTCCTAAGTATGGCACTTTTATACTTGGCCAGCATGGCTTCTGTACCGAATTTCCAATCAACTCTTTGACAATGTTTTCTTCTCCTTAATGTTTGAAACACATTGAATGATTTCTAGTACACTTCCACTTTCTCTAGTAGACCAATATTTGTCTCTGTAGGATATACGATGTCTGATCTTTATTGCTTTATCAGAGTTTTATTTGCAAGGGGTCAGCCAGTTGTTATTGTCAGAGTGTTATGATAGTTCTTCAAAGGAAATGTGAATGTATTTGATACACATCAAACATTAAAACATCTGAAAAATGTTGTTTGAAACTCTGTGCTCAAGGATTAGTATAAGTAAGATTCATGACCATTTAAAAAGTGTATGAATTGCTCTAATGGATTCAATTTACTCCCACCCTCTAAAATTCCCACTGATTTAACAGGATGACCCCCCCCACCCCCGCATAATCATGTCCAACATGCCCAGTGGAAAAGTTTTGAGGATTTTGGTTCAATAATCTACTTTAAAAAAAAAAATAGTAGTAAGCATTTTGCATAAAATGAGTCCATTTTAGCTATGCCAATCTAATCTGGTTTCTGCATGAGCTCTCTTTGAAGTAACCACTAAATAACTGAACTACTGTACTCTGCAGAGATTCCAGATGCATCCATTTTAGCAGGCATTTACATAACACTGCTATTTTTCTCAATTCTTATCCAATGTGTGCTTATCTTTCACATATATTATTATGGTAGAAATGTAAAAAGTACAGCTAAATGATTGCCTCTGTGTTCAGAAGCAAGAAATTATCTACCTTTACACCTAATTGCTGGTAGCAATGCTGGTGGATTTACTTGGTATTTCAAGATGGTTGTCCACCTATTAGACCCTACAGTGGGCATTCAGGGTCTTCAGCTATACCAGACAGTGGGGAGTATTCATACTGTAAAGAGCTACCTTTATTGACTGAGCTGTCCAAGTGCAGTGAGAGGTTATGAAACCCTTGGAAGAGTGGGGAAGGAATGCAAACAAAGTCATAGGGAGGCAAAAAGTGCCCCGACACTGTTAGTTCAGAGAACAGGGCTTATGTTGGGATGCTTTTGTGTCTGAATTCAGCACACATGTAGAAAAGCGGATCCTGGTCTCCTCTTCTAGCAAATGTCTCATTCTATGAGCATAGCCTGAGGCAAAATGATACGTCAAGGAGCAAGAAATATATCCACACACTGACAGAGAGCATGTGGAAAGCCAGCTGAATGCGAGATGTGCTGGCATACAGAAGGGCTACTGAGTGTCTTGGCTGCAGACAAGGAAATGCTGAGAAGTAGAGGGGTTATAACAGCTCTGGGTATGGCAGTCACCACCACTCCTGGAAGAGTGTCCAGCTCTGAATCCACAATTTATGCAGTGCTGATAAACTGGAGAGGACTCAGGCCATCCCACAGCCTCTGTGATATATGAGAGTAGTTTAAATGATCATGCTGATCGTTTCAGCCTCTTATCAGACATGGAGTTATACAAAGAGCAGTGAGTTTTGGTTTCAGCGTGCATGTACTAGACAGGAACAATACACTTGGTGATGAGGAGAGAATCAACTGGGAACATCAGAAGGCAGGACCTGAGGGAAATAGCATACAGGAACCTGAACAATGGTCTGTATTGTGTCAAACGCTGACACCTAGAAGGGTGCAAGTGCTTTGAGATGAAAGAGCATTTTGAGGTAAATAACTTTGTGCAATGACATCCTCATGCCAGCTCATTATGATCCTGAAATTTTTTAGGTTTACAAAACTAAGGTGAAGGTGGTTCGTAAAATCAAATGTGCTGTGGTGTTGTAAATACATTTAGTCAAACGGGATTGCAACTAAACCTCTATTTTCAGTTTTACCACGTCTGTAGAGTACATTTCATGCTAAATGCTCTTGAAGTAGGTGCATAAAAATATTTCTGACAGCTAGAGTGCTTGCATGCCAAATGCCTGACAGACTATACATAATAACATGGACCATGTGCTATGAGCAAATTAATTTATTTCATCAAAAAACATGAATTAAGAAAAAACATATCCTCCAGATACAAGAGATAGGCAAAACATCTTTGGATTATAATTTTACTTGCCACCTATTGTGTTCCTTTCTAGCAAATGAAGTTAGTAGAGACCTACAGCAATCTTGAGTGCAATATTGCTCAAGAATATCACGTCTCTGTTTCCTCTTCCACTGCTGTTTTCTGGTATTGTATCAAGTAAAACTGTACAGACATATCAAAGTCAACAGACAAAGATCTTGGCAGCCAAGAGCAGAACCTAACTTTCAGCCACAGCAGACTTGGACCTTGTAGGGTCATCCCAGAGCTAAGGAACTAAAATGCATGGGTGCCCTAGTCTGGGCCTTCCCAGGGTCAGGCTTCCCAGGCATCCAGGGAGAGGTCAGTGGGAACAACAAACTGGAGTCCACCGAGCTTGTCACTCAGAGGACGAGGGACTCAACAGAAAGTGCTGATCAACTCTGGAAGTAGTCCAGAAACAATAGGATTAGTTTCAAGGTTCTAGAACAAAGCAATATAATAATGACTGGGTAAATAGAGAAAAGCTACTCTGCCAGCACCAAACAGATCAACTTTTGCTTGTTACTGTAATAAGGGGTCTTGGATGCTACCTGTAACAGAAACCAGAAAGCCAGATATCTCAAATATCTCATTAGATATGACTTATATGTCTCACTGGGTATAACTTTGTGTATTGAGTTTGTGTGGCAGGGTTTTGGTGGCGGGGAAGGGGCTGCAGGGACAGCAGTGAGAAGCTGCTGGAAGCTTCCCTCGCTAGGAGCCGGACCCGCTGCTGGCCAAGGCTGAGCCAGTCGGTGATGGTGGTATCGCCTCTGGGAGAGCGGATTTCAGAGGGGGAACCTGCAGCCAGGAGGGGATTGGGATGGGAGAGGAACCCCTCTGCGGATACCGAGGGCAGGGAGGAAGGAGGGCAGGAGGGGCTGCCCCCGCAGCCCGTGGGGAGACCAGGCGGCAGGCTGTGTCCCCCCAGCCCACGGAGGGCAGCGGGGGAGCAGATGCCCACCTGCGGCCCGGGGAGAGAGGAGCCCACGCCGGAGCAGGGGGTGGAGGCCCCCCAAGATGGCCGCCGCTCCCTGGGGAAGCCCGCGCTGGGGCAGGCTGGGACTGAAGGTCGGCCCGCGGGAAGGACCCACGCCGGGGAGGTTTGTGAGGAACTGCAGCCCGTGGGAAGGACTCACGCTGGAGAAGTTCGAGGAGGACTGTGTCCCGTGGGAGGGACCCCACAGTGGAGCAGGGGAGGAGTGAGGAGTCCTCCCCCTGAGGAGGAAGGAGCGGCAGAGACAAGGGGTGAGGAACTGACCCCAACCCACATTCCCCATCCCCCCGTGCCGCTGCACAGAGGGTGAGGGAGAGAATTCGGGAGTGGAGTTGAGCCTGGGAAGGTGGGAGGGGTGGGGGAAGGTGTTTTAAGGTTTGGTTTTATTTCTCATTACCCTGTTTTGATTTAATTGGTAACAACAAACTGATTATTTTTTTTTTCCCAAAGTTGAGACTGGTTTTTGCCCATGACCATGATCGGTGAGTGATCTCTCCCTGTCATTGTCTCGACCCACGAGCTTTTTCTTATATTTTCTCCTCCCCATCCCACCAGGGCAGTGGGGAGGAGTGAGCGAGTGGCCTCATGGTGCTTTACTGCCAGCTGGGCTTAAACCACGACAGTTTGGAAAACAGGGCTGTTTGTCTTGCTTTCATTTGGATTTTTTGATAGCTTCTTTATTCTAAAGCTTCTGACAACATCCTTTTTGTTTCTGTTGACACTATGCCCAGTAAGGCAGAGATTACCTGTATTTTTTTTTCAGATGTTTTGCTTGCAGGTAGAAAATTATTCTGGCTTTATGAAACTGCTGAAGAAGAGTCAAAACAAATTCACAGTGGAAATGAGATAATGAAACTAATGACTTTTTAAATAATGAGAAGGATTTTCAAGAAAATGGCTGGAACTTACTTAAACACAGAACAATCACACCTCAGTTCTACAGGCTTCCTCTGTGTGCAAGGACAAGACATTAGGGCTGGTCTGAATATATGGACAGCCCCGACATCTCTCTGAAATGGCAGGCTGGACTGGGCAGCAGAAAAGTCCTCATAGATTAGTTGTTCCCAGTCACAGTCCAGATTCTTGGGCACAAACCTGCCTTGATTTTTTAGTCTACATTAACACTTTGCCCAAAAACATTCATGCAAGAACATCTGAGTTACGAACTCTCCCGTTCTCTGCTGTTCTTCCTAAAAACGTGATTTCTATCAGTAGAGAAGAAGGTGTGGATGGTGGGCTATGATGATCTTTGTGTGTGACTAGCCCTATGCAGAATGAAATATGTGCCACTTCCCTTTTATATATCTATGTATTGTGAAATATCTCTGATTTTTTGTCCAAGCTTCAAAACACCATTTCTAATGCAACTACTAGTGACGGCACAGTCAGACTTGTCCCTTTCTAGCTCATTAAATATGGTATTGCTTGTGACAAGCCATAGGCTTTGTTTTAAGTTAACAACACAGACCTCCAGATCTGTCCAGGCTTTGTATGGACTTGTCTTGACCAGCCTGAAGATTTGTTTTAGCTTGTGATAGCACTTTCTAATGACTTCACCCCCCCATTCCCATGCATCATGTCACTCCGCTTCGTCATGCTCAACTCGTCTGTGCCTTGCTGCCCTACAGAATTTTTCAGCTGAGCACAGAGCCCATACAATGCAGTGAGTCCCCTATACCATTTAAGAAGCGATTTTTGAGGCTGCCTAGCTTTTTGCTTCCACCATGCTTTTAAGTCCCCATACTCAGTCCCTCATATCATAAGCTCATTAAATGGAGCGATAATTTCTGTAACCGAGCTACTGTATGAGACTCCTTACAGAGTATAACAGCAAGTGGGATCCATCTATCTATGAGACAGAAAGCAGTTCACCATGTTTTTCTGTCCTTAATCAGTGGGGAACTAGGACTCTTTATTCATGGTCTCCAAATTCTTCAGTTAAGTAATTAATGCATATGCTTAAGACTAATTTTACTTTCTCATTATACAAAGTAGAGCTGGAAAGGAACTTGTTGGATCAGCTGATGTATCAATCAGCACTACTGCGAGATTGACCTTTATTTAATAAGGTGTTTTAATCAGCTTTCGACTTTTAGTTTTGATGCCTCATTTGCCTCCCCTTAAGAGTACCATTGCTTAGCACACTGGTAAAGTAGTTCCCTGATAAAACACTTTTATCAAGGCTTACTCTCAGAATACAGACTTTAATAATAATTCCACCACAATTCAGCTTTCCTAATTTGCCTTCCATTGCTGAACCACAACATCCCTTATCAACAAAGTCAGTCTTATTCCCCCTCATTTAAAAGACATAGAAATTGAGAAATCAAATGCTAGATCCAAGCTCAGTAAGAGAACCAGGAATCAAACTCAGCTATTCTGAACACCGCTCCAGGGCTTTTGCCTTACTGCCACTCAATACCAGTACAAAAATCTAAGTAGTTTCTCACATGCCCACGCATGTGCTTCTTGCATGCCTGTAAACACAAAAGTAGACATTTTCAAAAGGAAGACCTGAAGTGTCTTCTAAGTCTGTATTGAAGAACCTTGACTTCTAGTCTCACTCCCTGTTTCTTCCTCTCATTTCTACTAAAACCTTGAAAATACTTTGATTTTCTGTCTGCCTAAGTTTGAGGAGGTTCTCTCCTCAAGTTGGAGGTTCTCAGACTTCCATCTCTGATCTCCAACAACAGTGTCCTACACAAAATACTGTAGACTGCTGTGAGGGAGGGGTCCCCAAAATCCTCAGACTGAAGCTGTTCTGCTTTGTGTGACAGAATTCAATACATGCTGGCCAAGAGAGTGCATGACACTAAGGCACTGCAAAGGAAAGTCCTGGATTTCGATCCAGTCCTTGGATGAAAGTTCATACCTTGGGCATAGATCCCATGGCAGTGCTAAGAGAATCTTCATCCTGGAGAGATGAAGTTCCCTCTGATGTCACCACAATGAAATCTCCATGTTTATCTTTATAGTTTCTCTTTTTAAAATGTTATTTACGTAGTTGAAATCACAGGCAAATGGTCACCATTACCTAAGGAAGGAAATTTTAGGGAAAAAACTTTATTAAAAAAAAGTATGTTAGTTTGGTTTCTAGTTGCAGGTTTCTAGATGAAATAAGTCTTGTACTACTTGCCTACTGTTCTTATATTCAGAGCTCCTTGTAGCTCATTGTGGAGGTGATACCTGAAGGAAAATAGGTTGTAATTAAACAAAGAAATTAACAACTGGAGCTAATTGCAGTGCTGCTATGATAGATGAGCCACTTGTTGGTTGAAGCTGAAAGAGAACATGTGAACTCTTCACAGCTGTGACAAGACTTCGTTCTTGGCTGACATGGCAAAGAATCATGTTTTGAAGCTAGAAATGAAGGCCAGGAATTCCCAACCTGGAACCTATGGCTGTGGGCTTCAAACAAGAGCCTGATTTTGCCTTTGAAAAGCAGGGTACCTAAATACTTCTCCTTTGAGGCAAAAGCATAAACCTTTTGACATAGTTCCAGCTTCCTCTGGCCAGCTGCAGCCTGGCAAGTGCATGTGGTGGGCTGTCTATAGCAATCCATCACAGATCACTCCCCAATGAGTTTCTTCCACTTCTCCCTTCTCAAATGGAAATTCAAGTGGTAAAGTTGGTTCTGACTTCAAAGTCACCTTAAGTGCTTTGAACATGGAGCTACACTAAAGCAGCAAGAGGCTGAAGTGGGTAACTCTTGAACTGTTTAGAAAGGAAGGATGGGAAGAGACTAGCAGACATGAAGAAAAATACCAGTCTAAGAAGGGAAGAGATTAACAGAAATCCTGCATTTTATTTTTGAAAGTATTTTTTATTTTTGAAAAGTACATGCTAACTGAAATGAAAAGGTGCATACACTGACTTCTTGTGTATCAGGAGGAGTCAGGGGGTACACAGCTTTACAAAAAAGGGACTATATAATTTTATCGGATAGAGAACATGGGTATACATGGTGTTCTGACCGGATTTGTACTCTTTATTACTACCAGGGCTGTTGGCAATTCTTTTAGCATTGTAGCTATATGTGAAAAGTTAAATCAGATATCAATATTCATGTTAATTTACCTAATTTTGAACAAGTTAGCCTGAATGTTTGTGAGTGTATGCCATGAGAACTACATGCTGATTAAACAGGGCTTTGCAATTTTGCAGCAGTTTGCACATGCATTGTGACCTGAGCTATTTTCCTTTCAAAGAATGACAGCTGATACGCACTCTGTCATGTAGTCCGTCGGTTGGACAAGTGCTAGTCTCTTGTCACTCACCTTCAGATACTAGTCCTTTTGCAGATGGTTTTCTGTTGCAGCAGCAATTATGTGGGTAGACTATTCCTGTTTACAGAAGACAATTCTCTAGCCAAAGGTCCACAAATCTCTGTGCAAGACTATTTTTTTTTTCTTTTACAGAAAACTGCTTTGTCACCAAGAAACAACTTCCCCTTAGCTTCTGTCTTTAACCGTGTTTATTCTGCAATGACTGCAGCTCATGCAGATGTACAGAGCCAGCCTTCAACAATCTGGATCAGGCCCCGACAGCACCAGTATGGAGAATAATGAGGGTGTAATTGTCAACCAACTGGCAAGTCCTAGGTTGGGTATCCAGCACCGAGCTCTGCAACAAGCTCTCAACAATGTGGCTGTTGGGAGCAATGTGGTGTAGTTTGAGTCTGAGTTGCAATCACTGCAAGGTAGATGAGTACTTTAAATCTCCTGTCTACCTCCTGGCTCCTTTTATCTATTTCAGCCCTATGCTTGTAACTCTGGGAAATCTTTAGTGGAAATTGCTTATCTGTGACCATATGGGCCCCAAAGATGAATCAAATGTTAAACATAAACACCTTGTGAAGCTGTTCTATCCATCAGAAAAGCCACAGCTGTTCACAAAGTGCATCGTCCACCTGCTCTGACTGATATTACTTAACAGGATAGTTTCTTCTGAATGCTCTTGTATTTATCACTCATAAGGCAGACCATATTACCACTTTCTACCATAAAAGTAATTGCCTTGCAGTCTCAATTTCTTTTGGAAACTTCTCATTTGGTCTCTTCACCCTTTGGCCAGAACTTTAATTTTATGTCATTAAGTCATTACAATTCAAAATGTTAAATTATGTCATTACACAACACATCAAGGTCTATGCCTGATGTTGATGGCTCAGTCAAAATGGTGTTGATGAAGCTTAAAGCTAAGATGAATTTGACTATTTTCGTTATCACCCTGCATGCCATTAGTTTAATAACATAGAGGCCTTTAAGTTATTACCATTAGTTCCTATAAATTAAAGAAAACCATGTAATACTGTTCTCTCCCCTCCTTTTGCTAATGGCATAAACATAATGTGAAAGTCTTTTTAGAAATACCTTTTTTTTCTTCAAAAGGCAGTTTCTAAAATGAAAAAGGTATGGATGGTTTTGTAAAATTTGCATGATTATGAAACTGCATTAAATAGACTATAACCTGAAGAAAGTCTGCTAAACATATGTTATATTTCTCAGATGTGAAACCCACATGGTATTTACTCTCACACCTAAGCAAATAAGAAATGAGTAAGCACTATTTTTATCACGTAGTGAAAAAGGAAACTTTCTTTTATGGCAAGAATACGGCCTTCTTCTGCCATGAATAATTTTAAGTCAAATTTCTTACTTACAAGCATTCATTAACCTATGTAAATATACAGAACTGTAGTCATCAAAAGCACGGAGCAGGTGGACAATTCAGCATGCTAAGTCTACAGAGAAGTACAGCTTGCTCTTTTTCTGCAATTTTCTCACCTTTTTACCATCCTGTTGCATTTCATATACTTTTAACTGTTTCCTTGTCACCAACGCTCAGAAACAGCTGTGGTGCCAGGTACTTGCACAGGCACTGCAGACTCTCATTAACAAGCCTGTGGGAGCTGATCTGCAAGGAAGCCTCCAGACAGAACTATTACCTGATTAAGAAAACAGCTGCCCAGCTGTCTGATCATTGCCTAATAATTTCTTGTTCTTGAAGGTTTTTCCACATAAATGAACACTGTTGTGGCTCTTATACTTGATTTACTGTCTCTTCCCCTCTGCTGAGCTACTGCATAATTATACCTACTTGCATGGGGCAAAGCCTCAGCAGCAGGGAAGAGCTGACAGGGCAAGCAGAGGTTCCTCTCAGGTACAGTGTTTGTTGCTTCCCTGGTACATTCTCCCAGAAAGCCACGACGGAGCCACGACTGTCCCTTAAGGGGACACCTTACTTATCACAGCCTATGGGATGTCCAGGCTTGTGACCACAGGACATCACCACCACCAAGGGGAAGGAGTCCCTGCGCTCCCACCCAAAGGACGGCCTTGACCATCAGGCCACATCTTTTGCCCCTTGGAAGACTGCAGCAGCCCAGGGACTCCTCCTTGAGGATGTTCCTCATCCATACCTGCTAATCTGGAAGCAGGAGCCAGCACAAGTCTGGAAGCAGACCTTTTGTAAGTGAGGATGGAGGGTGTTTAATATTCATGGCTGCTTGTTATGAGGGCTTTGACTTCACATTGTCAGAGTAGCTGGGGAGGCTGAGGATGGGATTGCTTATATGCTTAGTCTTACCTTCTTGTCTATATGGGAGGCATGCTAGTGATATTTGCATACTTCAGTATTTTGGCATCCTGACCATTTCCAAGAGACGCTTGGATACTTTACATGTGGACTAATGCTGGTGAGTATTTCTCCAGTATCTCTTCCCAAAAGAGACCATGTAGTTTATGTAGTTTATGGGGTAAGTGTCAAAACCCTCATGCACGTACAGTATGTGCCAGGGGTACAGACAGGAGGTTGTTTGGTGCCAACTCAAGGACAAGTGTTGGCCCTAATCTTCTACCAGCTTCCTCATCATTATGGTGTAACTAATCAACACGCTCTCTAACCACAGACCACTGCCCCAAACCAGTCACCTGAGTGTGCAGACAGTGACTGCCAGGATTACAAAACCTGCCTCACAATCCTGGCCATACGAACCCAAAAGCTTTCTCCTAAACACTGTGGGCAGGATCCACAGTCAGACTGCTAGCTGCAAAAATGCTTGAGTACTACCTACATATCCAGTGCCTGCTTTGGAGTGCAGCCTTTTGGGCAGAAACCCCTCCCTGGTCTGCAGGGACCATGCCCCAAAGCCCTGCTCCATCAG
This sequence comes from Buteo buteo, assembly GCF_964188355.1. Lineage (NCBI taxonomy): Eukaryota > Metazoa > Chordata > Aves > Accipitriformes > Accipitridae > Buteo > Buteo buteo. The sequence continues at coordinate 14,578,841 of NC_134174.1, read as the reverse complement.
CACAGCATGAGAGACAGCAAGCTGCAGACCATTTTGTACAGAGATCAGAGACCACTGGAGGGAATGACGTGCTCGTGCCTTGTTGTCTCGGTAGGACAGTTGCTCACTAGGATGCAGGCAGGCTTTCCTGGCATCCAAAAGGCCAGAAGAAGGACTGATTTCTGGCCAGCAAAGTGGAGAGCTGGTGCTCTGCTGGCACTGATACCTGCCCTGATCCCATCATTGACAGGGGCAGTGGTGCCCGCCCATGCTCTCACTGTGGTCTCCTGGGACTCCTCTGGGGCTGCGGCACCACATGCGGGTGTGGAAATGCCAGGAGGCTTCAGGGGGATGTAGACTTGCCTTGTTGTTGCTTAGCAGAAGCTTTTTGTGAAGCGGGGGGGGAGATGATGTCCTTTTAAGAAGACAGGTTGCCTCTTTTTCTTTTCGTTTGAAAGACAGTTTAAAAAGTGGTGAACATTAGGCTTGACTGTGAAGGACAAAGTGGGGTGGGTCCCTTTTTGCTGAGTTCTGGTTTCCTTTGAAGCTGGTGGTGTCGTACATTTCTGTGCTTAATCCAAGGAAAATGAGCTGCTGAATGATTTTGTCTGACATGCTGAGGACCAAATGTTCTGGCAGGAGCTTGTGCCTACAACATGAGAGGTGATGAGTCTGCAGAAGCTGTTTTTTTCTCATAAGGTGCCAAAACAGATGAGGTTCTTTGATAAAAGTAGTTTTTGGGTTCATAAGCTCTGTATGGTACAGACAAATCAGACACAGTGCTGATGCCAAAAGCACTTGTGGCATAGCTGTGAATGCCCTTCTGATAAGTATTTTAATTTTCAAATGCAGATGAATATTACCCTTACAGAAAAGGCCCACAGGGACAGTCGTTGAAACTGATGCCTTCAGTTTACCTGCAGGACAGATGTACACATGCAATTGCAAGCAACATACACTTTCCTTAACCCACAGCATTAGTAAGCTCTAACCAGGTCTGAAATTGTATGTGAAGTTTAATCTTCAAGTCCATTTATCTTTGGGCTGAGTGTGCTGACTGTCTGCAATTCAGCAAGCTAGGGCCAACGTGCTTTCAGATATATGGATAATGGTCCTCGTGGAGCAGGACTGAGACCAGCTATTTTTGTACAACACAGGCTTCCAAACACTTTTGATTTCCAATCCAGTGGTGAAGGGCTCCTAGTATCTTTGCTATTATTAGAAGCAACCTACAAAATTACAAAGGTGGTAGATGAGCTGAATGCAGAATCCTGCACTTGGGGACACTTGGTGAAACTAGTAGGGGATCAATTTGAAACAGATAAAAGAAAGTACTTCTTTAGCAGTCAGTAGTGAGCTTCAGAAACCTGCTGCCACACAGTGCTGCAGAAGCCGACAGTATCAGCAGGTTCAGAAGGGATTAGACAGATGCAGGGACAACAGGCCCATTAAAAAGACAAGGCAGGGACATGCCCTCTGCGGTATCTGTCACATTAGATACACAGCTGTGGATCCTGGGGGAGCACAAGGGGAAGGGGTGTAGAAATCAGCCAGGCTTGCACACGCTCACCAAACAGCATCTCTCCTCTCGCAACGGCGTGATAAACTACTGGCCCGAGCCAGTGCCGTGTTCTTAATCTAGAAATGTGTTTTATCCCCAACCCACTGCATGAATATTCAGTTACTACAGCATCCTAGATTCCCGTGAGCTGACTAATGAGCTCAAAGCAGCACAATCAAACAAGAACTAGGATTCGTCATTCCTGGCTCTGATCCTTAGTCCACCGGTGCCTTGCTGTATAGGCGGTCCCATTACATAGCTCATTGCCAATCTCCCAAATCAACACTCCCCCCTTATTGTGTACTGTGCTAACACATACGCCATATTACAGCCATTCATATTACAATGCAAAATCTTAAAGGAACCAAATGAACAAATCTTGAATGATGTACAGAAAAAGATGGAGATAGTGAAACTTAAATGCTAATGAAATAATGTACAAGTGGGTAACACAAAAACATCCCATGTACGGCTCTAAAAACTGTTAAGGATAAAAGTCATGCATAGTGCAACAATTGTGGCAATTTTGAGCTTTCTTAGATTTTGGAGGCTGAAAAACAAAACTTCCTCTGCCCCTTGCATTTCTTCTTTCCCAGCAACTTAGGAAGCAATCCAGCATGCCAACTTCTAAGTATAAAATAAAATGAAACCAATCATTGTTTTTAAGCAAGTGCCCTTGAGGCCACCCAATAATAGTGTTTCTAAAGCAGTCCTACCTTTGTTTTCCAACTTGAGCTCCTCTGCTAGCAAGCTGTCTTGTCTGTTGCCAAGCACAAATGCCAGAAATGAGAGGATCAGGGCATCCAAGATTCCAATAATCGCCAGGATATATGCCCAGCGGACTGAACAAGCCCCCAGCGTGTACTTGTCTGTCTTTTCACCACACATCCGTTTTACCTCATCTGAATCCCAGCCATCAGGAAAAATCATACAACCCAGGACGAGACAGGCAGCTTGGAAAAAAAAGAAAAGGAGAACAATGGGATAATGAGACCAAACTTTCATTTTGATGAGAACCTACACAGTTATCATTAAAGCAACACACTTTTTCATCCTGAGCTTCAAAGCTAGGTTACTTAAAAACAAGTCACAGAATTATATGCTGTGATTAAGTGTTTAATATAAAAACCTAAGATACAACATCAATTGCACACCTTGCTTTAAAAGAAAAAGATGCATCCTGAATCCCCGGCCAGTTTTTGTACCAGTACAATCACATTTTCCTGGTGAGACCAATTTCTTCATTGTAATATGAAAGGCTCACACAAAAAAAAAAGAGGGGAAAATTATTAATAACCTGGATATTCAAAGGAGACACCAGATTACTGTCAAATGGTCAGGCAAACAAACCAGAGAAAAATAGAGGAAAAAAACTACCTATCATTTCTGGTAATCTAAGTGCTTGTAACACACATAAGTAATAGCAAGGGTTTTTTTTGTCATTTGGCAGTACCCCTTTAAACTGAAATATGTTTTATGCATAAGGTTTGTACTCCTCAAAAGCACAAGTAATGACATTGTTCTGCAAGGAAAAATAAGCTGTCAACATTGCTGTCAACTTCTGATCTGGTTTACCTGAGGAATCAACACATGACATCTCAAACATGAAAAAGTGCTGATCCTTTTAACACCAAGAGAAATGAAAAGCTTCTCCCCACACAGAAAGCCAGCTAACATGGACCACCAGCTGCTCCGGGTTGGGGCAGCTGTACCATGGCGAGGACAGAGGCAAAGGGTGGCTGTTTGGGTGCTCATCCATCAGCCTGCGTGACTGCTAAAAGGTTGAACTTAATTTTTGAGTAGCAGAAATTTGCTTTGACCCTTGGTTCCCAGGGAAACTGCCCTGCTGTGGGACAGCAGGTAGTGTCATGGGCCAACGTGGCTCTTGTGGACCAGGCAAAATGGTGTGACAAGTTTGTTTTTTCAAAAGTAATGTGCTCCGTCACATGAAGCAGGGTCAGTCTTGCCCACTGGCCGGCAGTTGCTGTAACGTCCCCTGCCTGGACGGCTCCAGGGTGAGGGCTGAGCACACACGGCTACCTGTGCCCGGCCACCCACACCTTGGGTGGGACATGGGTGCTCTTGGACATGGAGACCTTAAGTGTGGCCCCCACTGGGTTCTGGAGCATGGTCACAGCCCTTGCCCAAGCATATTACCAGTCTGGGTTTGGCCAAAGCCTTGAGCTGGCACAGGACTTGCTGTTCAGACACATATCCTGTGCTCACTGGGGAGCAGCCTCCTTGGCGGTTGTTTGCCCCAGTTCTTACTGGAGTGTGTGCCTTGCGGTGGAGGGTACCATGACAGGGATGCAGCACCAGGGCTTGTGCCCCTGAGATGATACGCTGCGTCCTGAGGTGGTGATACATCATTACAGAAACACACACAAAAAAGCAAACCCATACACTGAATCTTCACTTACATGGTCTCTCCACACTGAGTCACTAACTGAGAAAATCCATGGGCTGAGAAAACATGCCAATATGCCAATCTCATAGGACTGGACCGAGTGTACTTCTGCACAGGACCTGGCTTCCCGCCGCCTGCAGGGACTGTCACTGGGCACAGCTGAAGGAGCGCAGCAAAGGCATGACTTGTACCTTGCCTGTTGCTTTTGGACAATGCCTCTCCCCGGGAAACCCCGTGTGGGTTGGCCATGCTATGAGTGGGGTGATGGACCAGGTGGTCTCCAGAGGTCCCGTCCAACTTGAACTGATTTTTGGCAGGGAGGCGGCATGTTGGTAACAGGGGACAGAGCAGTTGGGTACTCAAGGCACATTTCCTATCAGAGTAATGGGAATAGTGCATGGATACTCTTTAACTGCAGCCCTTGGTCATGCTGACGAACTTGTTGGCTTCACTGAAGCAAACAATGTGAGTGCAGCACTAGCCAGGGCAACAGCATAGGTGCATCTTCAGTAAAAATCTAAAAATAAAGACTCTGTTGAATGGGTTCATTCCTCAGTTTTTATTGCATTTAGGAGAATCAGAAAATCCATATGCTTTCAGTAATTGTCTGTACTGTCTTTTCTAACTTGGGAACAAGCATATTTCCAGCATTAGCCCTTCTTTCTTAGTATGGCTGATGAGATACAATGGATCCTAAACCATCTTTTGTAAGTCTTAATATTATTCTAAATTGCAGGTATATGTGCTAATTGAAAGAAATACACTGTGTGGCTTTCAGCCTTTTAAACGGTTGTTGAGCCAGACGTCTGTTTGGAAACCACAGTTTATACACCAAGTAGCTTGTGCAACAAAGAGCTGCCGTAGCTGTGGGAATTGCAGCAAGTTCTTGTCTTTCCCGGACAAGCACAAGCAGTGTCGTTTTACATACCTCTAATGCCCACAGAACAAAACCACACCTGCATTGAATCAATATGGTGAAATACTGGAAAAGAGATGTGAAAACAGAGCTCAGGATGGTAGTTTTCTTTTGACAGCTACACAATTGCTGTAGACAAAGCCTTGAAAGCATGTCTGCAGAAAGCATCTGACGTAGAATAAAAGCTGCACCTAAGGCATTTGACAAATTCTTCCTGAGCTGTTCATTTGTGTGAAAATATAACAGCTTATAATACTTTCAAGGACAATTAGGCTTAAAACCAAAGACAATTAGATAAGGACTGATTTACTCAGAACATGCAGGTTGGACAAATTGTAAGTTGCCTATTGCCTGCCTTAACTCATTTACACAATTTCATAACGTCTTCCAAAGATTTTAGAGACAAACTGTACAATAATTTGCTTTCTTGAGCTGGTTACACACACTTCCAGAAAGATTATTTCTCGCAGTCAACACATAAGCATTGCCCTCATACTTGTGAAGGACTCCATTGAAATGATGCAGCAAATCTGCATGCTTCTGGTGTTTGTGAAAATGTCTACATTTGCCCAGGTAACTGTTGACAAAAGTTTGATTTACTATGTAACAGCAATTACCAAAGCCAGTTTACTTTTATTAATCGTCCTCAAAATGAGAGGAAGTTTAATGCACAGTTAATGATCAATAGATTTGGGATTTTTCTGCTAGTTGTGCATGAATAATTAGCAAATACTTACATCTCTGTGGTTTTTTTATTACATAGCACATCAAGCATATGTTCTTAGTACTTCCTAAAAATATGTAACTTTGATCTTTTTCATCTACATAATTAAAGATATGGGCCCTTATCTCAGGAACTCAGTGCACAGCTTCCCAGCTGTGTTCCTCAGATTCCTAATTAACTCATCTTTCCTGAATTCTGTTCCTGCACTCTTTGATATACTTGCTTAACTTTCTGGACTCATTCTGTTGATTGCTGTTGGACTTCTGTTGGTAATAAGACACACAGGTAAATGGTGGCTGGACTAGATCTCTTTGCATAAAGGCAGATATCAAAGAGGGCATATTATTATTATTTTCTCCTTTCCCTATAGTTTAGATGCTTCCTAATAGATGACTACTTGATCAACATCTCCAGATGCAGGAATCATACCTTACCTGTAGAGGTTAACATAAGTAAGATTAGTAAACCTTGAGTCTTCACTTGCTGAGGGAATATTTTACACTGAATGCCTTTAAGAATACAGACTTGCTCAATAGTATGAAACAGGTAATGATTCATTTATCAGCTACAAAAAGACAGGTATAAAATCCTCCTACAGATCTACTTTGTATTGCCAGGAATTTTTACATTTTAATCCTTCTAAAGAGGATTAGAAGATTTTTCTCTAGAAGGAAATTACTTTCAGTTTTATACAAATTTGAAAAATGGAAACCATTTAATGCAATTTCAGTGAAACTGCTAAGCGATGATTTTATAACACAGACATGGGTCCAGTATCTTTCTCTAAACTTCCACTGTCTCTAATGGCAATGTGACCAAAATGGCAATGTAACAAAGGCTACTACTGTTTTACTACTATCAGGTTCTAATAAATTCAGAAACTTTTGGATTTGGAAAGCTCACCTATTGAATGAAAAGACTTAAATCATCAGTTCCTACAGACTTTTTGATTCAAGTAAGGCAAAAGTTAAATCTATATTGGTTGAAGGCAGTCTTCTGTGTGTGAGCTGAATACATCGGATTAGCACCATCTTCCTGAGCCTGCAGACAGCCCAGCCTAGGACCTCTGTAGCTCATCAAGAGCTTTCATGAGAAGCATCAGGGGAAAATTGATAAATGACTGATTAGCGTCACCGACACCATTCAGAACTATCTGGGCAACTGTAAAACTTACAAGAATCACATCCACATCGTTTTCCTTTTGGTTGCCTGAGAAAACTCCTGGCAGGAATACTGCCTTTGTAACAACGGCCCTGGGCTTCCTCCAGGCCTTCCTCTAATTTTCTTACAAGACATGGGGTAACAAATTGTTTCTCCTACATACTGGAGTCTGGTGAAGCTTTTCAAGCTTTCAAAAAATAATTAATAAATAGTAGTTAAACATGCCTGATATACATTTACTTCTCTTCTTAGAAGCTCTTTTCTCATATGAACAGCTAACAGAAACTGCCACATGGTTTTCCTTTAGGCCTCTGAGTGACAAGACAAATTATTCATACTAAGAGACGGAGTCCAGGATTTTACCTCCTGGGACGAAAGGATGCAGATATGACACTTGCAGAGATTGGAAACAGACCCTGAATTGTTGTTGACACTGACACACTTGTGACTCTGACCAAGCTAATATTATCACAGCCCATGCTCTGTGCATGAGCTCAAATGGTAATTAGCAGGCAAGTAGTTCATGATCCTATGGTTGTGCCAAATATGGTGACAGATTAATACTATATCATTGCATGGAATGAGGTTCTATTTATAAAAAGGCTGACTGTTATACAGGAAACCAGTGCTGAGAAATTCCCGCTGGCAGGACTCCTCTCTCATCTTCATTCTTTTCTTGACAACATACCCAATTTGCTTGCATGTAGAGTGTGATGATGGCAAGTTTCCTGATAAACGAGTCAAAAAAATGGAATGGGAATTACACTGACCGGCTATTTTCTTTCCATACCCACACATGCAAGAGCCTCCAAGCCTCCATGGTTCCAAAAACTGAGAGGTTCTTTGTTTTTAGATTTTTTCCTAAATGTTATTTACAAAAACAGTGACCCATTAAACTCCAATAAATTGAATAGAGTTTTTGCCAGCCATTTTGGTGGAGTGAAATTCTAGGACAGAGCAAAACGAAAGGTGAGGATTCTGGCAGGGGACATTTATTAGGACTACAGTCTTTCAGGAGCTTGTACCTGGGAAAGAAAGAAAGAAAGGGTGAGGGGAGGTGGCTGAAGACATAGGCTCAAATACAGTCCTGAGTGAACACAGAGGCTGCACGTCCATGCAGCTGAGATTGATTTGAGTAATATGGACTGTACTAATGAGTGGGATAATGTTCTGGCTTGGAGCAAATGTGCAATTTTGAAGCAAATGCCCTGATTCTCTCCATTTACTGATTCCACTCACAGAAACAGTTCTGGTGCATGTAAAACAGATTATTTTTGGAGCAGGTTAGAAGTTCCTTTCCAAAAGTTCTTCAATGCTGGATGGGGACCTTAAAATTCTGATTCAGTGTGTGAGCTTCACCACCACAAAACCTCTGCCTAGAAGAAGGCTCTTGAACCACGCAGAGCTTCCTTCCTGAAATGGTTCTTGTGCAATACAAAGAGGCAAATGCCATATAAGACTTTTTATTTGGTGCTTTGTTTGAAGACTGCCAGATCCAGTCTTCAGCTTTGGGAAGGTTCTTCAAAGAGATGCCAACTGGCTCCCCAAGGAGAAGACACAGCCTGTTAATTTGTGTCATAAGCAGACTGAAAGTTCCTCTGGCAGCAGGATATCTTGGTGGTGCTCATATAGGGCTGCTAACCACATGATTGCTGTTGGGTATGAGAGAGCCAGTGAGAAAAGTGGCATGAAATTCAAGATTCAAGGGCAGTGTTCTTGGAGAGCTGGAATGATAAAATCATATCTAGACTTCTGTGCCCTGGGCTCCCATGTGGGACAAGGGAGGTGCCCTGTGGAATTACTCCAGGACACTGATATGCCACTTTCATCTAAGTGACATGGACAAAAGCAGAGCTTCCCAGAGAGGTCCAAAGACGCTCCCCCTACCCCGGCAAGTGAAGGAGCAAAGGTTTGTGGGTTAATCTTCCTTCAGAAAGCTTCAAACAACATGTATAATGGGGGCATTTTGTCCAGGAGACAAGAGTAGTTCTCATTTGAAGTATAAGCCTAGAACCCCATATGATGAGGATGTGAGAGGCTTTGGCAGTAACTGCTTTAATTTACTTATTGTCTTATTTTGCATCATCTTACTTGGTAATGTAGACAAGCCTGAACCTCTCCACAGGATTAAGAACATTTATAGACAGTGCTAAGGGAGAGAAAAAGGAGAACCTCCCACTGCATTCCTGTGATAACATAAAAGATCTGACACAATTATGGCCACTTGACTTATTAGAGCACTGGCTTTTTGATGCCAAATCTGATAAGTATATATATGCATATCAAGAAATATGTGTATTTCCCATGCTGATTTTAAGAAAAGGAAAAAAGAAGACCAAATATTCAGTGACTGGACAGCAAAGAGAAAGAAAATAATATTGTGGAAGGTGGTAGCGAGGCAGGTGCTACAGTCAGGGAGACAAGACTTGCCGTAACCTGGCTGAGTTGACAGATAATGGAGATATTGTGATGCCTGGTAGTTATGCTTAGACAGCAAAATGGAAGAATTTGATCAGCTGTTGCAAGATGTGAAGCTGGATAAGAGAAATATTGTTGACCAACAGCCATTCCAAAAGACAAACACTAAAGAACATGAGCTGTTCAGAAAGATGGAAACAACTGGGAAAGTGAAGTAATGTTACACGTGAGGAATGTGTTAAGCTGTAAATATGTAGAAAAGAATAGCAAAGAGAGTGCCATCTACTTCAGTTAAGGTCAATTGAGGGAAGAACTGTAAGAGAAATTTTACTGCACTAAGGGGGCTGGTTTTAGACCTCAAATGTTGGATTCATGTATGGATAGAATCTTCTTTGATATGATAGAGACAGAAACTCTGTGAGGGGTTGTATCATCATGGGAGCATTTAACTTCCCAGTTTTGATCATTAGCCACGATAATTAAACTTTGAGATTAATGCGGTTCTATGAATAATTCAGTTAGTACAACAACTATCTATCTTAGCTTGAGCATAAAGATTATTGTATTGGATTTGCATGGCAAGGTTTTGGTAGTGGGGGTCTACAGGGGTGGCTTCTGTGAGAAGCTGCTAGAAGCTTCCCCAATGTCCGACTTAGCCAATGCCACCCGGCTCTAGGACAGACCTGCTGCTGGCCAAGGCTGAGCCAGTTGGTGATGGTGGTAGCACCTCTAGGATAATGTATTTAAGAAGGGGGGCGGGGCAACTGTGCAACAGCAGCCAGAAAGAGGATTGAGAACATGTGAGAGAAACAGCCCTGCAGACCCCCAGGTCAGTGCAGAAGGAGGGGGAGGAGATGCTCCAGGCGCCGGAGCAGAGATTCCCCTGCAGCCCGTGGGGAAGACCATGGTGAGGCAGGCTGTCCCCCTGCAGAACAGGGAGGTCCATGGTGGAGCAGATCTCCACCTGCAGCTCGGGGAGGATCCCACACCAGAGCAGGTGGGTGCCCAAAGGAGGCTGTGACCCTGTGGGATGCCTGTGCTGGAGGGGGTCCCTGGCAGGACCTGCAGATCTGTGGAGAGAGGAGTCCACGGAGCAGGTTTTCTGGCAGGACTTGTGACCCTGCGGTGGACCCACGCTGGAGCAGTCTGTGCCTGAAGGACTGCAGCCCGTGGAAGGGACCCATGCTGGAGCAGTTCGTGGAGGACTGTCTCCTGTGGGACCCCACGGTGGAGCAGGGGAGGAGTGAGGAGTCCTCCCCCTGAGAAGGAAGGAGCAGCAGAGACAAGGTGTGAGGAACCGACCCCAACCCCCATTCCCTGTCCCCCTGCGCTGCTCAGGAGGAGGAGGTAGAGAAAATCAAGAGTAAAGTTAAGCCTGGGAAGGAGGGAGGGGTGGAGGGGAGGTGTTTTAAGATTTGGTTTTTTTTCTCATTATCCTACTCTGATTTTGATTGGTAATAAATTAAATTAATTTTCCCCAAGTTGAGTCTGTTTTGCCTGTGATGGTAACTGGCAAGTGATCTCTCCCTGTCCTTATCTTGACCCAAGAGCTTTTTGTTATATTTTCTCTCCCCTGTCCAGCTGAGGTGGGCCGGAGTCCTCAAGTGGCTTTGGTGGTGTCCTGGTGCCCAGCCAGGGTCAATCCACCACAATAATGTAAGAGTATCATAGATTTTTATGGGTGTGTGGCAGGTGACTCACAAGGTGCATCCCAATGACTCCTTGCGAAAGATCACAACTTCTGGTGTTCCAACCATGGTAATATGCAATAGGTATTTATAGTCCCTTATCTAGAAAAAGTATGGAAACCAGGAACTATTAATGGATGCAGGCCTAATCACCATGTGGGCAAAAAATCCCTACAAGTGTCATGGCAACGAATTGCTAACAGCTATAGCAGAGGTAGATGACTAAATGATGAAAAAAGGGTAAACTGAAATTATATACAACAAGAGATAAAAATAATTCTTTACAATGAAGCAGGTAAGGGAGGTGGTATAGCTAGAAGCCCAGAGGAAGGTATGTGTCGAAAGTTACATTTACACTGTTTCATCTCCTGTGGTGTCCACTGGCCCTGGGATCTAATAATTTTTTTCTTCTGATTTTTCTGTTTAAAGTGTCTAAAATAACATGAAAACTGTGTCACAGCCCACCAGAGTTTTTCTAACATGTCTTTGTACCACAGAATGTGTGTTATGAGCTGAAGGTCTATGCCCAGAGATCACAGGAGTGACAATGGTGCTTCCAAACGCGTGTGCTCAGTGGGCCACGACCTGGGAGTCAACCATCATGATGCCAGGTTGTTTGATTATGTGGGGATATCCAAAAGCCACTTTTCTCACATGCTAGAGTCTCCTGAAAAAGAACTGTAGAAGTAATGAAGGAACTACTTGTTTATATTGCATCTTTGTTTTTTTTTTTTGTCAGATCACAGCCTTCTAATGCAATTTTGGCTTGGCTTTGCTTGGTAACAAAACTTACTATTGAAAGTGTTTATTTTGAATGCTGTCACAGAGGAGTGATACAGCTTTCTAATTTAATGTTAACTTCTCTTTGTAGAACCTAGTCCTTAGCCAAACTTTATCAAACCATAACATACTGAAATGTACTAGATTTAAATAATGAATAAACTCAATATAAATACAGTGTAGGCTACAGCAGACAGACTGGAGAATAGGTGTTATTATGAATGGCATAGGCTAGACATCACTTGAGATTCATACAGCTGATGTTTCAGCACAAGTTACTGATCCAAGTAGCGAAGCTATTTTAAACATGGTTTTGGTAAAGAAGGAAGAGCTGAAAATAATCTTACCTTCAGTGACCATGAGTCAATTCAATTTAAATAAAATGAGAGTATGAATAAAAATGATCCTGAAACTGGGTTTAAAAAATGCATACTTCAGAGGGACAAACTTTGATAAGCTAAAGAAACTAGCTAACAAGTTAGCTAGACTGAAGAGGTCCATACTTAATTGTGGGGAATGCCTTGAATTTCTTTCAAAGATGTACATTTTCTGATGTATCTTGACAAGATGAATAAAATTCCAGGGGTACTTTCAGCTCTGTCTGAATGAGTAGCAAACTGTTTCCTTCTACCCTCATTACCTATCCCCCCAAAAAACCTTGGAAAAAGTAAAGAATATGTGAGCAGAGATATTAGAAATCATATAAAAAGGAACTAGTTAGCAGAGAAAGACACATTTAGGAGGTAGATAATGCAGGTCTAAAAGACAGCTTGCCAAAAGTCAAGCTGTGCTAAATCTTTCAAGAGAAATTGAAACAAAAAGTCAAATAATGGTCAATTAGGTTAACAAAGAAAGAAGAAAAGCAGATATGGACTGAGGCTGGGGCTAGGACCTAATTCTTTGCCTCACTTTTCAATGAGGACAACAACAGAGAACAGGACAATGACCTGTCAGCTGGGCATGAGCATTCGGAAATGGGAACTCCTGACTTCAAGCCCACAGCAAACCTGAAACGATCATAATGTGCTCAAGCTGGAGGAATGGACCCTCCAACCCCAAATACTGAAATAACTGACACATTGAACTGCAAAGCTGGTGGGAGTGTTTTTTAAACAAATTTATTGTTGATATACTGGAGAACAGCATATGTGCTACCTAATTTTTAGAAAAAACAAAATTGAGAATGGAAAAGTAATTGGAGCACACGCTTACCCATCAGTTTGACCTCAGTTCTTTGAATAGTTATTGAAGGAAAGAATAACTAAAGCCATAGAAAGAAATACAAAGTGGGGTGATGTTAGCATGGGTCTATCTGACAGCTAGGAAGCAGTGACTTTATAAAAGAAAGCTAAGTAACACACTCTTCAGAAAGCATTTGATACTGTGTCATATAGAAACATTTATTAACCTGGAGAATACAGAGATTAGCATGAGAATTTAAGGTCCTTATGGTACTTGTCCATGGGGATCTGACATTTTTTGCTTGAAGGGAAAGTCTCGAGCTGTTGTGAGGATACATTGGGCACCTCAAGGATCAGCCTGGGTGTCAATCATTTAGTATTTTCATTAGGAGCTTTGGAAAGAGTAGAGGTTTGCTAGTAAAATCCACTGATGGGAGGTATTATCAATGCAGAAGACTATTGGGACAAATGGTAAAGAAGAGAAAACATATGAGTATGTTGATCAGCCCTTGGAGGACCATGAGTCACCACTAAAATGCACCCATGAAAAAGGTGAACCTGAGCATTGGCAGTACCAGGGAAAGTTTTTTCAGCATAATGTAAGCACTAGAGCCATCTGGTGCTGGTGGTTTCTAATCTTTAGAAGAGTGATGTTTGGAACAACCAGTTAATCAAAGCAAGATTGTTTTAAGATGTAATGTGGTACTTTAGGAAAGGTATGATGCTGTAACTGCCCATGATAAGGGGACTAGATCTGATGATTTAGTAGGTCTTCTCCAGGCTTATGTTCTTATGAATAGGCTGAGAGATAAACATCATTGAAATAAAGAAGGATATCTAAGGGGAATACCAGCCAAAGAATTAGGAGCTAGATGGAACTACAGAATGTTATGATCAAAAATAGTGTTGTCTATATCAAACCGAGAAGAAAATCTAGCAAAATAAATGGGGGAAAGAGGTGAAGAAGGAGCTCACTATTGGGCTGTCTCACTGTGGTCTTTATAGAAATTTGCCCTTTCCTTTCTTTACTAAAGGTTTGAAAATGTGATGGCAAAGAAAGAGGAAAGGCATAAAGTGATTTTCTTTTTTCGCTGGTCCTCATCCAAGCTGTCCTGACGTCCCTGCCAAACATCAAGCAACTACAACAGCCTGATTTTGTACTTGGGAAGTGCATGCATCCACCTTTTTTCCAAAGCTACTGCAATTGCAAGCAAATCTAAACATGCTGATGAGTGGGGAAGTCTGGGAGTGCACCAGCCACTGTTTTCAGGGTAAACATGGCAAAGTTCTGCAGGCTTCTGAGGTGGAAGCAAGGTGCAGAAGCAAGAGATATTCATACAAAAAGGGAATTTCTACAACTGAGTCTACTATAGCGTCCACAATAAAAACTACTGTTTCAGCCTTTTGCTCCTCAAAACTAACTTCACAGCCAGTAAGTACTCACTTGCAAAAAAGGAGGCTGAAGAATTTCATGACTACTCTGTGTAAACACAAGAGAATGGATCCCAGAGAGGGAGAAGAGCTATTTAACTGGAAGGGCAGTCTTGGCATCTGAACAAATGGATATAAACCATCCAGGAATACATTTAGGCTGTAAAGTAGAAGGCAGTTTTGAATTGTTGGGGGAGAGATTCTGGCACAAACTCAGTAGCTGTAGCCAGGCCAAAAAGTTTTAAGTTGTCCAAGTTGATGATGTTAAATAGTTATTAAAGATGGAGTTTGATCAGTGTATTAAAAAATCATTAGGAAGTGTTTCTCTATGAGGCCACATCGAGCTACTTTGGGCCTTTAAGATAACTGCAAGAACTTAAAAAGTCTTATACCATATACCTTCAGATATCGGAAACCTGGGATCATCACTTTTCTCAGCATACGAGCTTTGCAGTAGCGGCAGAGCTGGACAGAAGGACAACGCAAACAGCACTCATTTGAGCCTTAGGGCAGGAGCAGCACTGGAGGCAAACTCCAGGCTTGAGCACTACGGCCCTTTTGCTGAAAAGCTTCAGATTTTTTTTCCTTTGACCATAAATTTAGCAAAATTCTCTACCTGGATAAACCCTGCCCTGTATTGTAGTCAGCGAAGCCCTTGCTGACTGATTTTCCTCCTACAGTTACACTCTGTGAAACTAGTTCAGCTTACACTGCGTAACCATTGAGTTCACAACCAGCAAGGCTTCCCTACACTGTTACTGAACTCCATCCACGCTACTGCAAACCTCGACTGCAGGAGTTTGTCTGCGTCTCACCTGGTACGTGCTATGGAGCACGCTAACAGCAATAGCATATTAGTAATGCATTAAAGAATCAGCGCCCCCCCAGACTACTGCTTCAGAGAAACATCTGGTATGATATCCTGGTCACATTCACAGTTTCATTTATACAACCACTTAAGGGTATTTGACAGTCATGATTGGAAATGATTGGAAAATGGGGTAACTCACCCATCCAGTACATGAAATAGCATGGGTCAGTAGTCAACAACTGAGCGAGCGGTTTCAAAATAGCCATCAAGGATTCAACCAGTTGTTATCTGACCTCCGCTTCACTAGCTGTCATGCCATGAAAGGAACACGAACGATAAAAACACTTGCAAGAGGAAATGAAATAAAAGGGGCGGGGCAGGTGGAGTTTTCTTAAATGAGCTGAGCCTCTCCTCCACCTTCGCGGCCTCCCCTGTGGTGCTGGCGCAGAACGCTGACTCAGCACACATCGGGTGGCAGTCTGGGAGCAGTGAAACACCTGCAGTACAAACAGCTGCCGGGCAGATGCCTGCGCCTGCTCTTGGTCACTGGCCAGCCGGAGAAATATCTCCTAGAGAAGCTGACTGAGAGATTCAAGAAGTTGTTTGGCAGTGGATAAGATAAATAGCCACTGGTGAGCTATCTCTGCTGTAAGCTGAGATGCAGGTTCATGGTCACTGCTACGTTCTCTGCCAAAGCTTGGTTATGATTCCCAGAATATAATGCATCATGATAAGGAAATGTGATTTAATGTTGAAATGAGAATTGTTTTAAGATCTACAATTTGTAGGCATTCAACCCCTGTTTGTGGGCATGACAGTCACATTCCCTTTGCCCTTTACTTGGAGCTTTGTGTTCCCCATGTACTTTAGTGGAGAAAGTGAAGTTTCAGAGGAAGTGACTGAAGTCAAGTAGAAAGATGATGTGATGGACAAGGAAACATTCTGTCATGAGCAAGGAAAAAAGAAGTAATTGAAAGGGGAAGGCTCTTGTCCCTCTTGTCCTTTGTAAAGCATTAAAGTTTTGCTTGAAATTACCTGCAGTTGACTAAATGCCATGCTTTCCTTGACAAGTGGGAACCATACTCACCCTCTCTGACACATTGGCTCATCCCCCAAGTATTAAAATCTGTTCACGATTCACCAATTTCCTCAGGGCTGGGTATCCCTCAACATACTCTGCCAGAGGGCTCCAGCTAGCTCTGTATGGTAAGATCCAGCTCTAGACTGGTTTCATTCCCCTTTTTAAAATCAGCAGCCTTCCCAAAGCCAGGCTGCACTGTGCTCCCCATCTCCTCTGAATGAGGGGACCCACGCTTGTAGCTTAGAGTGGTTTGTGGGATAGGAAAAAAGTGAGACAGGGTTTGAAGCACCTTTACACTGCAGGCAAGTGGAAGTGGGTAATGCAAAGCGAAAGGCCTGCAGAGGGGAGGACCTTAATATGTGAAGGAGGCAGGCAGCTGGGAGGCAGCGATATGGGGCAGTCTTCTCTGAAAAGAGGGAGGTGGAAGCAGAAGGCAGCAGCCTTGTTCTTGAGCTGGAAATGTTAAGTCATTAACTAACTAAATGAACTAAAGTCATTACAATCATTTAAATCTGATTTCCAAAGTAGTGCTAGCTGATATTGCAAATGGACTGGCACAGAAGCAAGACAAGTTCAGAACGGATGATAAAGGCATTGACTTTTGTATAGTTCCTTTCAATGCCCCTGAGGCGCACGCATACGTCTTTATGCCTGCACAGCTTGTCATGTGCTATTCTTCACTTATCTCTGCTATAGCTCTTCCTGATCTCCTAACAGCTTTGCTCGGAAGAAAAGACAAATGGACAATAGGCCCCGAGACTGCTTGGTTGCATTGCTTCTTCATTAAAGTTGACATTTGGCAGTGAGACTTGACTGCCTTTCAAGAGCTGATGTCTCACTGAAGCTAACAGCAGCAAAGGTATCGGGGCGCCAGTGTCTCTCCCGCTGAGCATCTGAGCTTTGGATGGTGGGAGAGAGCCCTGGAGAATGAGACCAGTAATTGGTGATGTTTTTTTCTTTTGCCTTTTTCCTGTTAAAGGGAAGAGTACCCTTTTACCTAGGGCCAAGCCTATGAGATTGCTTAGCCTCCTGAACTAATTGCTTTTGACATGCCAGAGTTGAGAAAATTAATAATCTTTGAGAAAATGTGGAAGAAATCTGCATTAATTTTGTGACTATCTTATATTTATATTGGCAAGCACATCTCATCTTCCATTTGCTATCAAGTCTCTCTGATCAATAATGTGTCCTATTTTGCTCAGTGTAACTGCAACAGTCCTTGCCTTGGTGCTTTGGTAATCCTGATTCTCCTACCAGTTCATAACTGCAAGGTCTAGTTTGGGAATTTCTGTTCGCTTCCACAGAATTACATTTCTGTGCCTTTATTTTTTTAGTCTTGCTGGTTAACCCCAAGATTTGCACTATACAGCAAAGTTTACCATTATAGGTGTCAGCAAATCCTTGTGTGCATGCACATGCAATTTCAAGTCCTGTCTAGGTTTATGATATCAAGTTGTAATACCTTTTTTGAACATTTTTGTAAGAAGTCCAGCATGTATACTGTTCTAGGGCTGCAATGCCTCTGAGGTAAAGAAACCCTTAGTACTTCCAATACAGCAAACAACCACTCTGGTGCTGATTTTCAGCACTGATGCCCAGAAGTCACAGAAAGTAGGTCTCCCTCCATTTAATAGTTCTAGCATATGCCTATTAATATGCCAGTGCTGGTGATTTCTGTCTTAAAGAAATTAAGATGTCTGTTCAGATATTGAAAGGCATATGTAAGGCATGTAATGTAAGGCAATGTAAGGCAAAGCAGCAATGCAAGGCAAAGGGAAAATCTGACAGTCCCACCAAAACCAATGCGACATGGGCTGCCAGAAAAGTTGGGTACTTGCAAAGTTTGGTATGAAGCTTGAGGGCTTGCTAGGTGACCTCTGAAACCCCAGAAATGCATGCTGCCCACCAGCTAATTAAAAAGGATGAACCAGGAGATGCGGTGTTTCCAAAGGGAGTAAGAGCACTCTAACCCAACTGGATTCAGAGATGGAGCCAGAGGAAAGAGGAGTTGAACTGGCACTGTGGTAACTGTGTCTTCTTTCAAAAACATTCATAGGTCCTAAAGCCCCATGTCCTTTTCCCAGTACTCTCTTTATAAACAAATAACGGCTGAAAACATGTATAATAGAATTGTTTGCTGAAGTAGTTGGTTCAGTTTAACTCTGTTGGTGGGCATCAGCAAAAAAAGAGAAGAAATTCCACAAACAACTCAAAAGGTTCCTGAATGCATCAGGCAGCAAGTGTTTCTATCACTACACTGCAAGCAGTTGAAATACAGTGTAAAAGATATTTGAGCATTTGAATAAATGTACAGAAAATATAACGTCCACTTTATGAGCAATCCAGTATCTTGTCATTCAGACTACTTGTTTAGAGTAAATGTTTAGAGTAAACATAAACTTCAAGACCTCAGCCCATCGGAATCTCCACTGGCTGTAGTAAGTTAGCAATCTTTAATGCATTATTCCTACCTCTATTACCAGTGACACCTGTGAATTAAGTTCTCAGTCTCACAGGACTATTTGCATTGGAAAGTGGTACTACAAAGTGACGAGGCTGAGAGCTTCTGACCTATTCCAAACAAGTGTATTGGAAGTAAATCCAATTTACTTCAGAGTTCGTGACAGTTTCTTTGGAAAACCTTAGTTTGGGGAGGCACCTTCTTCCATCTGCTGACAAACTCCCTGGCCATGATGATGAAAATGTGGACATATGGAAAACAGTTCTGTAATTCTCTCCAAAAGTCCAAGTTCAGGCTGTATGAAGGAGAGGAGAGGCTGGAGTGCCTGGTTCAGGGGAAACACAGGGACTCCAGAAATGCACAGGGAAGTGCACCAAGATACTGTGCAATTCCTTAAACATCAAATACAGGGACTGTAAAACCCATGGATAAAAATTCCTTCAAACCTGTACAGTAGCAGTCTTCATGGACTCTGTCTTTTGGGGATTGGAGACACAATACCATGTCACAATTATCTTCTCATTAAGCCCAAGAGAAAAGTAAAGATTGCAGAGACAACCTGTAATTCATGCAGGAATAGCAGCCAACACTTTGCACTTTTAATTTTGCATGGTTTAAAATGTTGTATAATATTTGTCCTTGAAAACTGGCACTTGATGTCTCAAGGTCCCTGAATAAGTCCACCAGGTTCATAAAATATGCTAACAGTTTGCTTACAATACCCAGGCAAGGCAAATACAGTCTATTCAGGAACAGCCCAAAGTAACTCAAAGTGTATGGAGAGGGATGCTGGCGAGGCACTCAGCTGCTCAGCACCTCAGCCACCTTGGTGTTGAGCCCCTCAAAATCAGACAGTCTTTTCTCTTAGTCTTTCTACTATAAGAATAATGTTTTCCATCTTGGTTCATGAGTACAATATAAAGATATACCATATAGACTTAATAATATAAATATTTGATTCACATCCATCAAAACATTACCAGCTCACTATGTTTTCAGCCTAATGAGAATCACATTTAGCATCCATCCATGCAACTGCTCAGACAACAGTGAACTTCATTCTTTGTCAAGTCTGAAAGGCAGACAGAGCCACAGATGCAAAGAGCATTTGGGGCTCCTTGGAGCACGACTGGTATGGCTACCCCCCCACCGACCATGCTGCTCTGAAGAAACATTCTTGTTTGCAGTGCGTCTTTTTAAAAATGAATCTCTCCAGACCACCCTGGCATATTCCTGCCTATGCAACATCTGTGCTGGTTCACAAATGCATCCAGTAACAGGGAAGTTTCCTGTTGACACGTCTGTGCGTGTGGAGTGGAATCCCGGTTTGAATGGTAACTAATCACAGAATCATGGAAGGGACCTTAAAGGTCATCGAGTTCCAACCCCCCTGCCATGGGCAGGGACACCTTCCACTAGACCAGGTTGCTCAAAGCCCCATCCAACCTGGCCTTGAACACTGCCAGGGATGGGGCATCCACGTCCTCTCTGGGCAACCTCTGCTAGTGCCTCACCACTCTCACAGTGAAGAACTTATTCCTTATATCTAATCTAAATCTACCCTCTTTCAGTTTAAAGCCATTACCCCTTGTCCTTTCACTACACGCGCTGTTAAAGAGTCCCTCCCCATCTTTCCTGTAGGCCCCCTTTAAGTACTGGAAGGCTGCTATAAGGTCTCCTCAGAACCTTCTCCTCCAGGCTGAACTACCCCAACTCTGTCAGCCTGTCCTCATAGGAGAGGTGCTCCAGCCCTTTGATCATCTTCATGGCCCTCCTCTGGACTCACTCCAGCAGATCCAATGACATACTGCAATTCAATAAATCCATTGCATCAAGCTTCTTGACCCTGTGCAGGTGCAATTCTGTCCAGCTTTGCAGAAAGCCAAGACTAGAGAAATGGACATCTAACAGTGCCACATGAAAGTAACCTCAGATGTTGGTATACTGATATATAAGACTTACCTCACTGACCAGAGAAGTTATACTGACCTTGCCCAGTGGTTAAATTGGACAGTAACAACAAAGTATTTTTATTTGGGTTCATTGCTAGAATTATTTTTGGTGAGCAAGAAAATGCCATGTTAAATTGTACTAATAGTGTAACCATGGGAACAAGATAATAAAGTGCTGATATAAATTTGGTGGAAGTAATTTGTGTATCCAAGAATTATGTTGTCATGTATTAACTTATGTGCTGAAAATGAATGCATGAATTAGTTAAAAGGCACAATTAAGGACTGGTTCTTTGGAGCTTTCCCTTGTGTGATGTTGGGACTCCTGTGACATCCCTGTACCACCTTGGGGTTATCTTGCTTCTGCCTAACAGAGCTATGATAAGCAGGGCAAATAATTATCCTTATTTTACCAATAAAAAAGGTAGCCTTTTCCTTCTGCTTAAGCAAACCATTATTTCTGTAATAATAACCAGTCAGAAACAAACAAAAGAAATGTAATCATTCCTATTGAATCTAACCAGCCTGATCTCATGGTGAGCAGATCTTGCTGGTAGATCCTATGTGAAGCCATACTCAGTCTTATGCAGAAAGACCCACTAATGGCCTCACTTACTTGGATTTCAGCTTCTCTCAATATAGATTTGCTGCCCCTACATCCTTTGCCAGCCAGAGCTGCCAGCTAATGCCTTCCCTCTTATCAGAGTCAAAGTACCTCTCATTTTTGGCAGTACTGAGTGAAACATTTTGTCTGAAACTTTTTTTGCCAATAAAGAGTGCAGCAGGTCAGTGGGAACATTTCAAATATTCAGGCTGATCGCTGTGAACTCTACCGACTGAATGCAACCCAAAATCATTTCTGAGAAAAACAGTAAGTGTTCCATTTTTATTGAGAATCCCTTGAAAATAAAGTGCATTTTCATCAGAGGTAGAAAAGATGTAATATGAGGTTTATCTGCAATTGATTTTTCTTGCCAAGTTTGCCAGTGCATGGCTCAAGAAAGAACTGCCACTTTCCACACGCAAATGCTCTGCAGCCCCTGCTGAGTCTTCCAGATGTGGCCCCTGGCCTGGTCCCACCTGCCGAGGCTCGGTTCATAAACACGTGCTCCACTCCAGCACTTGCAGCTGGGAAGCAAATGCCTGTAGTAAGTTGGCAGTGTCCATGCTCTGCGCCTTCTGCGTGTACGTGCCCCTTCTCAGTGCTGCATAAGCAGATGCTGTAGCAGTTACAGGAGCTGCATAAAAACAGATAATCTGTCCCATATATAAAAGAGAGCGGAGAGCTCAGCTGATGCAACTGCAGAGATTTAGGCTAATCAGTAGCACTGGTTTCAAAGGGTGCCCATGGAGCAGTGGGAGTTTTGCTGGGACAGCTTTCTGTGTAAAAACCCCAGCATGGCAAAGGGAGCTAAATGTACACAGCTCCTAGGGCAAGGGCAAGGCTGGAAATAGTCCTCTTAACAGTTTCTACTGTAGATGTGGCTTGGGGCAAAAATTTCATTTAGATATCCCTCTGCCTCTCCTTTTACTTATATTTCCATTTCTCATGGCCCCAGCAGAAACGTGGTGACTTCCAACTGTGTTTGAATGGTAACACCATTCATTCTTATCAAATGCCTGTATACTTTAAAAATTATTCTTACCAGTTTTGCTTAACTTGCTGAGCCTTCCTAGTCACTTGGTTATCCATATAATGCTCTATAATTCTGTCATATAGCCCGCTTTTTCTTGTTCTGTGCATGTTTGCTGATGCAAGTTCTCACTACTTCATTTTCATATTGACAAGACATACAGTAATTTTTCTTGTGATTTCCCTCCTCTCCTACGTCTTATCCATCAGCATGTCTTTCATCCCCTTATATTTGTTTTATAGATTACAGGTTTCTTCTTTACCTTCTCTCACACCTTTGGTGTCTTCTTAATCTTGATTAGGAAACTAATTAGATTAAGGTTATCACTGCTCAGACAGTTATCACGTCACCTACCATCTGTTGCTCAGGGTGTTTTTTCTGTCTGCCAACCCTCTTTCCACACAGCACACAACGGACGGGTTTTATACATTGTCTACAACACAACAGAGAGATTATATCCAAGCTTCAACATTTTCCAACGTATTTGTCTGAATCAGGGAAGTGGTAAGACCTCTCTCTCAGAGACATGTGCCACTATTAAATATTTTGGGTACCCGTATCTTCTCTGTGAAGGCAAAGACACCCATGTAGCCTCCAGCGTGAATGAATGCCTGCTGAAGACTCAATCAATTTGTGTCTCATGGATGTCACCCAGCTGAAAGGCTGTGAATTAAACTCAGCAAGTCAGGATCCTCTCATGTCCCCTCTCTGTACAGGCACATCGGTACCAAAACAGTCCTGTCTGTGAATAATTGTCTGTTTAATCACAAGACTGGTAGATGAGCCTTCACCTGACTGCTGTCCAGATGGCCGAAGGTGACAGTCCTCATCTCTACGGTGGAAATTTCTCCAGAGATTTCCTGGGAGGAGTGCTGGTATCCCATAGAGCATTGCAATAGCACCTTTATTTTAATCCAAAACTGCACTAAAAGTCAAGTGCAATTGTGATATGTCCTTACATTGAATTAGGCAGGTAGGAGCATTGGCTGGCTGGAGCTTCCATGGCTCCCACAGTTATTGCAGTGAGATCTCCATCCCTGCAAAGGAGCTGAATGGCTATACAAAAATGAACAGTTTGCTGTGGTTTTGGTGTAAACACCTACGCACTGGCGAGGACCCAAGATGCAAGAGATTTAAGAGGGACTCTAGAGTACGGGAGGTTGGGATAAGAGGTGGCATCTGATGGTCTTCCCAACTTTGGGAAATGCTCCTGAGCTCTCTTTCTTCTCAGTCTTTCATTCTGTTCTCTCATTTTTCTGTTTAAATGTTACTTCTCTAGCCTGTGTGCAATGAATTGCCCCACTTCTCAGTCAAATGTTTCCATGTGCTTCCTGCAGGTATTTCTCTGTCTTCTCCTGCCTGTTGTCTTCCTCCTTGAACACATCAACAACATTTGCAGGCTGATTGCTCCCTTGGTCCTGCCAGTCACTCAGACACATTCCTGCTTTCCCTTTTTCTAGTGAGCTGCAGACGCGTATTTTTTCAAAAACTCAAATGTTCCTGTTGGGACCTGGGTTTAGTTGGCTTTATTTAGAGTTTGCAGGGTTTTATCTGTATCTGAATGCTTAACATATGTTTGGGGCCCAGGCCCCCCTAACTATCCTTGGTTTGTATTACTAATGCATCAAAATCCTCTCAAATCAGTAACAAATATAAGTGCTAAAGACCTCTCTAACGGTTTCTGTTAACGTTGCATTTTAATTCTTTTTGTTTCAAGATATTAGCGC
This sequence comes from Buteo buteo, assembly GCF_964188355.1. Lineage (NCBI taxonomy): Eukaryota > Metazoa > Chordata > Aves > Accipitriformes > Accipitridae > Buteo > Buteo buteo. The sequence continues at coordinate 14,554,929 of NC_134174.1, read as the reverse complement.
ACAAACTAAGAGGCACCTCTCAGGCTTGCTCGCCTCAATGGTGAGAAGGGGTCCCGCAGGGACACCCCTCTTCCAGCACCAGTAGGCAGGAGTGCTGCATTGTCACAGCCCTGTCATTTGCAATAACGCATCTAACCTCTACGAAGCAATAGCCTTTTGCTGATACGCAACTTCTTAGTAAGAGACTCTGTATCACTTGGAGATAAGGTCTGTAAGCTTCCATTTGAATAAATGCCACTGCTGATGCTATTTTTTAAAAAAAAAGAATTTCTTTTGACGGTAAATGAGTATATATTATTTAGGTGCTGTATTGGGTTTGTGTGGCAAAGTTCTGGTAGGTGGGGGGCTACAGGGGTGGCTTCTGTGAGAAGCTGCTAGCAGTTTCCCCTGTGTCCGATAGACAATTTATCATTATCGTCATTCCCACCTCCCCACAACCTGCCCCCAGCAGCAGGCAGCAGAAGAGAGTGAGATTAGTGCAAGCACACAGCAGCATTTCCCCGGGGCGTTCTGCCAGTCTCAAACGATCTGCAGTTCAGTGGAGGTATCTTTACACTTAGTGAGATTTCATGAATTTTTCCTTTCTCAATTAATTTGTCCAGCTGATTCTTGTAAACTTTCAGTGTCCACAATGTCCTGAGGTAAAGAGTTCCACAGCTTAATTATCCATTAGATGACCAAAAAAAAAAAAAAAAAAAAAATTTGTTCCAAAATTTTCACCTGCTAGCTTTATTTAATGGTTCCTAATGCCTGCATTGGAAATTACAGTGGACAATATTCTTCTACCAGACTTACCCATGTACCTACTACTTTTATATAGACCCTTCCTCTATCTCTGATGAATCACATCTTTGCAAAGAAGAGTCCTGGCCTTTTCAGTCTGTCCTAGTATAGGGAAGGTTCTTTGCTGTCTCTGCTCATCTCTGCTGCCCCTGTCCGAGCATTTTCAGAGCTACCCTACTGAATCGTAATTTCTGTTTCTAAAATCCATGCTGACTGTTCCCAATATTTATGTCATGTTTTCCAATGTGGCCACTAATTCAAAATTTCTACCACTTTGCCCAGTACGGCCATCAACTTACTGTTCTGCAGTTCCTTCTTTCTTCTCTGAACTCTTTGAAAACTGGTATCAAATTAACGATCTCCCAGCCTCTAGTACCAAGGCAATTTTAAAAAAGAGCTTAGACCGTGCTGTTGAAATGTCAAATACTTCATCCTTGAATTCCTTTAAAACTCTTTGGCCTATCTGTTCCTGTTGATCCTTCTGATATGTTATCATTCATTTTGTCTATTTATTCCATGAACTTTGCTATCTCCATTTCAGTTTGAAAAACAGCATCCGGTAAGTGTCCTGGAAGGAAGATTTCCAGTGTGGGAACCTCCCCAAACTCCTCCAAAGTAAATGTGTGTACAGAAGATTTATTTTAGGTTCTTCTCCTACCATATCCCTGTCTTCTTTGAGACTTTTATCAGAGACTTCTCAGAGACTTTATACTTTGATCATCTTCCTGGACTTCTGGTAGATTTCCTCCTTCTGATGTTTTTTTCCAGAAGGATTAGTAGTTTTTATGCCTTTTACTAGCTGCTCCTCCAATCTGTTTTTTTTGTTCTGCCTCATTATGCTTGAATTCAAAGTCAAATTGCCAGGGTTTAAAGTTGTCTTTTTTCCCCAAGCTCTAGTGTTCACAGATTACAGCTGTAGGCCTAATTCTGAAGGAAATACTTGAACTTGGTAAGGGCCCAGTGCTCCATTTGCTCTTATGAACAGTCATAGTAAAGGTTTGCAAACTCAGATGCTGTTGAGTATTTGCATCTCCTAAGATACATAGAAAAGAAAAATTAGTAAATTTGCTATCCCAAACCCTGTTACAGGTGATGCAATATTTTAGTCCATGATTGCTGCATTTTATCTCTGCTGATGCGGCAGTTGTAAATTCTGAGACACATTAATAAGTGAAATGTTTATCTTAGAGCATGAGAGAAACTACGTATTTGCTCCTGCTGGAAAAAAATCACAGCATCTTCAAACGTCGCCTCTGGCTGACTGCCCCTAACGCATGGGAAGGTTGTGTGATAGTACTTCAGGGCCCGACAGCAGCCTTCATTTCAAGCACGCTATGTATCACTGTTGTCAGCTCTCATGATTTCACTATGAATGTCACAATGTTTTTAAATAGTTACCTCAATGTGAAAGATTTTGACATTTTCTCAAGAAGATGTATTGAAAGTACACCTGGAGGGTGGTATGCAGACAAAATAATCAAAAGTAAACTAAACCAAATCCACCATTTCAGCCTTCTGCTGGGACCCACACCATGGCCAATGCGCACAGGAACCTGTGCCCAGCCTGGTCTCCCACAGCCACAGAGACCTGTGAAATAGATGTTCAACCCAGATGCTCACCACAAGCAGGAGAACACTTCTGACACTGTTAGCATCATTCCTTCTCCAGGAAGTAGGACCTGGGAGCCACATTGTAGAGTCTGCTCTATGTACTACATCTTGTTCCTAAATCCCACCTTGTGTAGAACGGGAAACCTTCAGGGCACCATGTTTTTGCACCCTAAACCCTCACATTTGTGGTAGGAAACTTTCTGGATCCAGCACAGACACATCATCTAAAGACCGCACTTCAGCCCTGCCCTGGAAAATCCAGCCCTGGAGGCATAGCTGCTTCTCGGGTGGGCAGACCCTCCTTGCACCACCGTGGGGACCTGCTGCTGCAAGCGTGCTGGTGCCAGCACACATGGGGCTGGTTTGCAGGAGAGGAATCAAGAACAGCGTTATCAGGGCTTCACTTTCAAACACATGAAATTCACTCATTGTTCTTTTTAAGCACACCAGACCTGAGCAGACTAATTTCAGGCCCCATACATAACACTGTTTCTAAAGCTTTTATGTAAGGAGAAATGTTTGAACACATGCCTTCTTCCTTTCTGCAATGTTAACCAGCCTTCTGCTGTCAGACTTCTAATTTGACATATTTAAACACCCTGATAGGTTAATAATAGTGTCTAGGATCATAATGCTTGTAACAGCTTCAAACTCCAGACAATACTTTAAGATGTATCAGTACATTTTACTTATTACGTAGATAATATTGTATAATTTGCTCAGGAAAGATTTATATTATGGCTGACACTGATGAAATACATGCAAGATATCTAAGGTTTGTAAACACATATGCACAAGCTGCAAGCATTAATATCATCAAAACATTCTTTCCCCTGTGCACTCCAGATAATATTAACTACTCAGACTGTGCTTCACAGTGTGACACTCTAGTACTTCAGTACATTTGGCTGGGAAGGCATTTACTAAGTAAAGCCGCATACAAACACCTCCTTCAACATCAAAGGCTGCAGCTGAGCTTAGGTTTTTCTACGTAAATACATCGTAGAGAAAGGCAACATGCATTAGACAGCCTGAAGTACTGAGAGTACTGTCTGTCAAAATAAAGAAATAAGGAATTTATTTTAAACTGGATAAACATTTCATTGAAAAGCACCTGGGTGTAATTTCCCCTGGATACACGTTCACCGTGGGCCCATCTTTGCCTCTACTGAAGTCAAGTGCAAAATTGATTAAATGGCACCAGAGTCAGTCCCTCTGCACACATTATGAAGAAATAGGGAGTCTGTTTCATCAACTTCATATAAAAATTGTTACAAGATACTCCTTGCGCCCTCCCCAAATCAGTGCAGGGAGACCAAAAACTTTTGAGGTGCATTTGTTCCGTAAGCGGAGGGTTGGCAACAGCCATAGCCTACGGTGGGAGGCACATGGCTGTGCAGCTGCATGAGTCCTCCTTCGACCATGACCTGGAGTGGATCTGTATCTAGTAGCATTAAGGGGAGCGACTAGGGGGAATGTTGCCTTTAAAACTTTGCCCTTGGTCTACTGACACAATAATTACCTGTATTCAGCAGAGACTCGATGTAGATGATCGCTACAGTCCTTTGGCTCTTTAAAAACTTACAGGAAATTAGGTATGGAAAGATATAAAATTGCAGCTGGTGATTTTAAGCCCATCAGTTTCGGGTACTTCAAACACTCAGGCAGGTCTGGTTAAGCAGCCAAACTCTAGCTACGTAAGAGGTTCTTGCTCATAATTTTACCCAGTAACATCAACATAATTCAGGATTTTTCTAGCTCCATGCAGTAATCCATTCTGACATGAGTAGGAACAACCAGCACTCATGTCAGCAATGTGCACAGAGGTTAAGACAAGTAAATTGAACGGTTTCCACTCCAACTATGGTCCATGGAGATGTGGTCAATACAGTCAGTGGAGTCTAGGTGGCAATTCACTTACCAATTGTACGTGCCTGCTTCTAGGTGAGCTGAATAGCTCTCCAGGTTCCACTGACTGTATTGACTACATCTCCAGTAACTACACTGGGAGTTACTGGACACTGAGTGTGCACGTTGCCCTCCACATACAGACATCTAAATTGAAGTATTAATTTGCAAGCTGAATCCTGCCCTGTGCATCTCCCCTCGTTTTATTAACGCTGGCATTTGAGCAAATGAGGGACCAACACAGCTCTGCCTATGTCTGAGACAGAATTAAATTTTGGTCAAGATGATAAACTGGAATAGGTTCCTGCATATTATCTGAAGCAAGTCATAAGTGATTTTTAATTAGAGAGACTTTTTGAAGCACTATACACATGCCAGCGAATTGGAAGATACTTTCATTTTCTTCCAGGGTGTATTATGATTTTTGTCTGAACTAGTGTTTCTGGAGTCTTTCTTCTGGTCGGTCTAACATAATGTTTCTGCTGTGTAAATCAAAACTGCATGAAGTGCCATGAAGAAAGCCATGAAGTGCTAACTGTAGATGAGGAAGGCCAGAGTAGCCATGCACTACCAACAGCTCTGTCTTTAATTAGAAATTTATTCATCACCCTAAAAGACTTTGCCATGCCTCTTTTCTGTCTCCAACTCTAGAAGGGGGAGAAGGTCTAAGGATTTATTTTCCTTTGCTGTAGAAATAATAATCCAGGCAGCAAAGGTAGACATTTACTATTGTAAAACAAAATAAATATTTTGGCTCCAGCTCTGTTAAATATGTAATCTCTGCTCTGTTAAACAAACTGTGTATAGATGAACCAGGGTTTGGATGCTTTTATGCTCTTGATAGATCATGAAAATCCTAATGTGTAACTATAATCATATTAGAAGGTATTTTGGCCTTATTTCATTCGTAGTTCTTACCTTATAGCATTGTCTTTTCTGATAGTTTACCATTTCTGAATGACTAATTGTTCAGCATGTCTATTTTTTAAGAAAGGATTAAAAGTAAAGCCTACTTAAGCCTTCTTAAATACATCTCTTTTTATATCTTTAGTTTTCAGTTCCCTCAGCATATCTATTTCCAAAGTACGTGAGTTTCCATTTATATACCAACCATAGAGAAATTCTGATCTCACACAGTGCAGTCACACTGGAGTTAGTCTCATATTTTAAACAGAATAATAAATGTGCAATAAATTTAATACAATGTTAACAGAATCCAGGCCACAGAAAAATGATCTGGCTAGAAGGAATTACAAGACAGATAGCTTTAGAGATAGAGGATGGCAGTTCATCCTATTCAGCCAAGAGATATTTCAGATACTTTTACTCAAAAATTGTTTTTCTCTTTCTGGTCAAAGTCCTCTTCAGCTACAGGTAGATACCTCAGAGTCATTTATGCAACACGCAGCTTTCCATCACAAACTGCATGATCATCTGCCACATAATAAACAGTGTGCTTATACTCACACATTAGGTTTACATGTTGTGCTCATGGGAAGCGGTGTCAATTTAATCAGATTTTAATATTTTATTTGGTTAAGCCAATATTTCTAATATAGAAACACCATTTTGTTACAGCATGTCTTAAAAGAAAAACATTACTGCAGGCATTGGTCCCACGTTTTTTGTGATTTTTTTTTCCAGGATAGAGTTAAGTAGGTTGTATATTAGTGTGAGATTTACTCTATTATCCTTCAGCCTTCTTAAAATGCTCAATATGGCCCCCAAATCATTATTTGCTTCTGGATAAGTTGTGTCCAAACATTTAAAATCCAAATGCACTCTGTCTGATAATTCCAAATTCAGAAATATCATCAAAATTGGAATGAAAAATTTTGTGAACTTTGGATTTTCCTTCTTTTGATCTGCCTTCCCTGCCCTGGAGTCATTCATGTAACTGTGCTTTCTCTTTAATTAGTACCAAGCCATTCATGGTATTTCAGACACATCACATGCAAATGTTGAAGCAGATTTAAACAGTAATGCACAATGCACTGAAACTGCAAGGGAGGTCACACCAGATGTGGAGACCATAACCAAATTTCCTAACACTTTTTGAGTTTACATTCTCAAAAAGTATAACTTGCCTCTGATAAAAATTTGTTTTCTTTGAATAGAAAATTATAAATAGAAAGTGGTTTTTGTCTGTGAGCCATGCAAAGGTAACCCCCAGGAGCAGGTCCTAAACAATAAAAAGCATATAAATGCCAATCCGAACAGACATCCCCCTGCTGAGAGTAGTTGGGGAAATAATTTTTAAAAATGTAATTATACACTCATTATATCAGTGCCACTTTCCCATTAAAAGATACATTTTCCATACACAATTCTTTTAGATTATGAGTGATGTTCTATTTTCCAGTTGGAAGAAATTATTTATCTCAGCAACAAATTGTGTCATCCAGTTTGTCAAACTGTTGCTAGTTATTAATCGCAACATTATGATTTTGACTGTAATTCAGAACTAGAAAATTAAAGATGGAATTCAAGTGACATCTCTAACTCACCAACCATAACACACGGAGATTTTGAGCTACTAAAGGCCAGTTACTACACGCAGTGTTTTGCCTATAGCACTTGCACACCTGCACACACATAGCTCTGTCTGTGATATATGTGATGTATGTTTACTGAAATAGTAAATTTAACCTGTACATTTACGGATTTAGTGTTCCTTAGCTAAAAATGTTGTTAGTGGGATATTACTGGTACTGATGTCATTACAGCATAATGATGTCATTACAGCTTAACACTTAAAAGTACATCCTGGTGTCAGTGATATATCCATCTATCTGGTGAATTTATTCTTCAAGACATCTAGTCTTATAATGTGAGATTATAAGAAGTCTGAATAAATTAAAGAGCTGTGTATTCCTTACAAATAATTTGGAATATTTTCATATAGATGTATCAGTTAATGCTGTAATGGAAAGAAACAACTACATAATGTATTTTCATTGGGATGGTATATATTTCCAATTTGTGACCTCTAATGGGAATAACTGATGAACTCAGCTTCAGAAGTCACTCTTAAATTTACTTGCATTAGCACTTTTCAAACAGGCTTTTGACCAAACGTTCTACAACTCATAAAGACTACTGAGCTACAGCAGCTTTCTCTAGCACTCATTTAACTACCTCCAGGTACTATTTTTTTGTACAGAAAATACAAATCTGTGCCAAATTTGCTCTTTGACAAAAAAACTACCCAAACCAAAAGCAAATTTACATATCTACTGCACCGCATGACTAGCTTTCCTCCTGGTTGCCAAGGAAAATGAAAATCAGTCTCTGGCCCAACAACGGTGGATCCAGAATGAGTTTTGTCCTTGAATTCAAGATCGCTGCCTCAATGTGTAGCATGCTGCTAGGATCAAGCGTGATGACTGTTTACTGCATGTTATTAAGCTGTTGATTAGACTGCGGGAATTGACGATTGAGAATTGTACATAAGTCAGTTCAAATGAGCTAAGTGTCACTTGATTAAACAGTAAAATCTAAACACACTGTGCAGGGAATAGAAAAATAGTGGGTTTCCCTGGTGTCGATTCATCAAATTCAGAGCTTGTGAAATATGTAGTAGTTAGCAGTATGGAATATACTCTCACTTACATTACTTGTCATAGAGCATTGAAATGGAAAGATAATTCTGCTGATTCAAAGAGTTTGATGCCTAGGACTGCATGTGGTTTACCACCGAAGACAAGGCAGATGGCAGAAGGGAAAGCTAATAAAGATAAGGGTGGCAACAAGAAGATGATGGGATAGTTCAGTGGGGCGTGAAGATATTATCACATTTGTTTGCTTGAATTTCTCTCACTTTACGTAGGGAAGATGACAGTGCTCAGGAAGGCGATGAGTGAGGAAGGGAAAAGCTGAACTGTTGACAAACCCTTTGGCGTTTGAGAGTGCAAAGAATGAGTGGGCTACTGGAAAAGAGACTGGACTGGGTAGAGCGGGAAGGAGGAGGAATAAGAGGCTGTCTGATGGAAGAAGCTCTGCTGGAGAGATGGAGAGAATACTGGTCAAAGAAACTCAGAAAGCGTAGCCAGGAGGAGGTATATGGGAGGAAAGAAAAGAAACGCAGTAAAAAATATTACACCAACAAGAGGGTACTCTCAAGAACAGCAGAAGATAAGTAAAACAATAATGGGAATATCCTGGCAATATCATGGCTCAATTTTTAAGTCAATGGGGAATCCCATTTCAAACTGAACAGCAAAATAATGGCCCTTACTATTAATCTTTCTGGAAGCTGGGTCAGCATTTGCCACTTTCCACCGTTCTGCTCTCTTGGCTTGTATTTAACCCATGTATTATCATTACTGTTCAGGTGATTCTGTCATTTATTTTTCCATCCTGTCTTGTTCTTTTCATTTCCATAGTTACAGAATTGAAATGATAACTGTTTGTTCAAGATAATTAAAATAGATTCTGTAAATCATGTTGACGTTCAACCATTTCAAACTTGCAAAATATTAACATTCAGGTTATACTGAGAAATTGGTATATGGGCAGTGCTTTAAGTAATCAAGTCCTGGAAGGATGCCGAATTCAGAGAATTCAACATGAATGATGTGCACGCAGGTACATGAGAGGGTAATTTGAGAATACTCTACAAACAGCTCTGGGGGTTCATAAGTATTTTGTGTGTCAGTTCTAAGGTAAGTGCTGTGAAGTGAAAATGTTGGTTAGTATTTAATCCCGTGACATTAAAAATACAGGCTAGAAGGGGGTTTTTTGGAGCAGCAGAACTAGGCAATCTTGTTATGGCTTTGTGTCCTATATGACCAGCTCTCAGCAATACCTCAGAATCTCCAAGTCTCTTACTCCTCCTCTTCAAATTCCCCAAGCATAAAGATATCTCCTTACTCCCTTACCTCTTAACTGCCGACCAGATAAAAAGCAGCAGATGCTGTTTCTCAGCTCCATGCGTGTTTATTGACTTGTCAGTACATAGGCTGTCACCAGCCAACCATGAGGTCAAACCGACAACCACCTAGTGCTTGTTGCTGCTTTTCATGCAGTGAATATACTAATTTGGGACTCTTGTCAAACTAGTCAGTGTCAGACCTCTCAGGAATATACGACATTTGGGTCTCTTCTGTTAGATCTGACTGGAGTACACCCATTGATAATAAAATTTCTGAGAAGGACGTGACAGATAGGAAGACAGCGTGATCGCATATGCCTCATTTCAAGGGGAAACCAGGCTAAAAATCTTGTTACATAGAAGAGTCCATAGGGTATTTTTGTTAAATATCACACAAAGCTAAACTGAAAGCTCTCTGTATCTCTTGCTTTGTCTGGCATGTCTAACTGATTTTCATGTGTTTCTCACAGGGTTGGATGATGTTGATAAGCTAAATGTGACAGCCTAGCTGGGCACTTGCAGGGGAACCCAAATCAGAGGTCGTCTGAATGAATCACACTGCAAGTACCTTTGTCTCTCCCTCCAGTAATTACTGGGGGAGAGCCACCTAGACAGCTACAATTTAGTAAAAGGAATCTCATCCAAATTGACTCATGTGACTGAATTTTAACTATTTAGAAAGTGTCTTTAAGGTACAAAAGGCTGTGTCAGTGTTAAGAAAGAAACTACATTATCATATTTTATTTGGTATAACCTTTCACTGTATTACTTTAAAGGTTATTTTTACCAGTCAGGCTCTCATCCTGCCACCTAGGTGCGTACAACTCACTGGATGCCTCTTGAAGACTACAAGGTACTGACATGAGAGATTGCTCCCAGGGACTCTTGTTTCAGCTACCGTCTCCTTGTTCTTCCCATTACTTCCAGCTCTCCAGCTGCAGCTTCCTCTTAACACCATCGCACTTAACACAAATGCATGCAGCCACAGACACCTCACAGAAACTGGGCAATGTCTGAAGGAAATTCAACCCAGCACGGCTGGGCATACGTGGGTTACCTAATTCCACTGCACAAACTGCATTGCAGAGGAAAATAGCAACTCTTAATTGGAGATACACTTTCTGTACTGGCCTGGTCAGGGATGATGCACAGCTGCTTTGCAGCTTACTTGTCAGGAAGCACATCCACAGTTCTCCCAAGGTACGCACAGGTAGGTTGGTAACGCGCAGTACAAGAAAGTGCAGAGTTTCCCCAGGTAATACTGATGTAGCAAGCTCTGAGATGGGGAGCAACACAGGGTGTCAGTGTGGACCTATGCCCAGGGATATTTGCTCTCCTGAGGAGCAGGGATGATGAGCCCGGGCATAGCACTGTACTAACGTGGCTGTGACTTGCAGAGCCAACCACTGCCTTGGGGCAGCACCGTGCTCTGTTGTACAGGTGAGCAGTGTGGAGCTGTCTTAGGTGTCCGTGAGATGGAAGTGCTTGCACAACATTTCCATACCCTTTGACCACCTTCAGAGCAGGGGCTTTGCTTTAACTGCTAGGATGGGCGGTTGGCTTTTCACTGTGGTATCTTCTGAGAAATTAGCCCTTTGCTTAGGAGAGAGGAGCTATCTATTAGTTAAAAATTATCAACTCCTGAACCATCACATAGAAAATCTTCCTTACTATTTCTGGATGGAACATTTTTATTTAAGCCTAAAAATAAACAATCATTAGTCAATAATCCCATGTCAGGCCTGGATTTTGGAAAACCAAAGTGTTTCCTAATTCAGAAAGTTCACCTTGCACTCTTTTAGGTAAGAAAAAAATCCCCAAACCATAATGCATTCTTTGAAGGCCTGTTCATCTTAATTTATACTTTTTCTGCACCCAGCTGTCAAAGACAGGATACCAGACACAAGGACATTAAGTTTTGATGTAAAATGGCAGTTTCTGTGCTTCTGGAACCGACATATGCCAGGACAGAACATGCTAGGTAATGCTGGTGTCAGAACAGCATATAGTAGCTGACAAAACTGAAGAGACTAATTTCTGTCTCTTGTGGAATTATGTGACATAATTGGGTAAAACTCATAATAAACTGCCTTTTCCCTTTTACACAGCAGGAATATCTGTAAAATAAGCAAAGTCACAAACAATCTCTAAGTACAAAAAAAGTTACTGGCCAAAGCAATGCTATCATGGAAGTATGATGGAAAGAACCACAAAGTGCCAACATTTAAGGATGCTTACATCCAAGCATTCTCCTCCAGTGCTGGAGTAGATGTTGCAAAACTCTCCGTGTAACCAATTTTCATGGTCCAAGTGGAATGAAAGGCAATGTATGTTAAGCATACATTATGAGAGGGAAGAAGGAATGAGAGTTGCAGTATTTTCAGCTGTAACCTTCTAAAATGGGATGGTCTAAATGCAGCCTCTGGGCAAGAGAAATCATTGCATCCACACCAGCACTGAAAGAGGCGGTAGGGTGGAAGCATAAATGTGAGAAAGTGTTTAATCCTGCAAGCTGCCCCCATTGCTTTCACATGGCTGGAAAAAAGGGATTCTGAAACTGTTCCCTAACCATCCCAACCTGCAGTACTACAGGTAAGAAAGCTGCCACATTCATTCGTTGCTGTAGCTGAAGCAGCAATACAGAATGTACCTTATGACCACCAAAAGTAAAATTTTCCTATGAATTCAGAATATCCAATTGCTTTGCTTAAGATTACAAAGATGTAAATCAAATATTCATCAAATTTTATACAAAAACTGTCTCTTTGGTAACCAAGCACAATAATGTTTTCCCAGTTTCACTCCTCCATTGATTAAGAAGTACTCCTCTGTGCTGGTTTTGATTGGGATAGTTAATTTTTTCCATAGTAGCTAGTATGGGGCTATGTTTTGGATTTGTGCTGAAAACAGTGTTGATACCGCAGGGATGTGTTCGTTACTGCTGAGCCCTGCTTACCCAGAGCCAAGGGCTTTTCTGCTCCTCACCCCACCCCACCAGCGAGGAGGCTGGGGGGGCACAAGGAGTTGGGAGGGGACACAGCCGGGACAGCTGATCCCAGCTGACCCAAGGGACATTCCAGACCATAGGACGTCATGCTGCCCATATAAAGCTGGGGGAAGAAGAAGGAAGGGGGGGACGTTCGGAGTGATGGCATTTGTCTTCCCAAGTCACCATTACTTAGCATGATGGAGCCCTGCTTTCCCGGAGATGGCTGAACACTTGCCTGCTGAAGGGAAGTGGGGAATTAATTCCTTGTTTTGCTTTGCTTGCATGCGCAGCTTTTGCTTTACCTATTAAATTGTCTTTACCTAAACCCACAAGTTTTCTCACTTTTACCCTTCTGGTTCTCTCCCCCATCCCACCAGGGGGGGAGTGAGCAAGCGGCTGCGTGGTGCTTAGCTGTCGGCTGGGGTTAAACCACAACATCCTCTAATTGTTTAAAAAATACAAACATGCACCTAGTGTAAATGCTACCATTTTAATGTAAGTTAATAAGAATATGTTGTTTTTACCCAGACAAAAGCTCACCCATCCCCTCTAACCTTTACCACAGCACAAAAGCAATAAGACACAGTGTTTAACATCAGAAATTCGCACCTGAATAGCAGAAAGTCACTGTAACCAGGGAAACCAAACAGTGGCACGGACAGGTTTTCATTTAAGCATGGATGGGGGGAGAATTAATGTGATTATTACAGGATACTGGCTTTTGAACAATAGCAGTTCATTGTAACATCAACATTATTTTTATTTTCATGGTGAGGAAGAATTCTGTGTCTAGGGAGAAGTATTCAAAGGCAAATATTTTGGCAAGGGCTGTACAGACTTTCTAATTGGATCAGATTTGCTGTAGGTGAAAACACCTTTGTCACAGACTGTGATGGATGATATTCTTGTCTGGCAAGCACACGAGGATGATGCTTACAGCAGAGTCCCCTGCTAACAGACACAGGAGCTGGGCTGTGGGCAGGATTACCACCATGAGCCATTTTCCTTCCTCTCTGCAACCCTCAGCTGCAACTGAATCATGAGAATATATTTAAGATGTTCTTGGCAGCCACTTTTACAGCCGGTAATGCAGGGAAGGACAGGAGCCCTCCTCTGACAGCAGTTTCGAGAGCGTTGTCCATAGCTAGCAGTGCTCTCCTGTGACAGACATGTACACAGGCGACAACGCCGGCAGCAACTTAACAACCAGAAAAGCAAGATTAGGAAAAATAGTGAATACTGCTTGCGTATTATTTCAGCCTTCTCTTGCCAAACAAAGCAGGTTCTCCCCCTGCAATCTGCTGATGCTGGGATGGGGAGACAGACCCCTCCCAGCAGTTTCTGCCTCTCTGAGGCCTGACCCAGAGGTTCACGTCTGCTCTCCTCCCACCACAGGCTGCCTGTCACCCACTTCACGCTTCCCAGACATTGGCTTGTGGAAGGCACCTGAACCTGGGCACGACGACCCCGTGTGCTGCTGGGGCACAGCGGTAGCCTTTTGCCAGTAACTGACGCTGTCTGGCAGAAACCAGGGCTTCTTGTGCTGATCCTGGCACTATGGAGAACTCCAGCAAGGATTCACCTGCTCAGTGACACCCGTCCTGCCTCACATGAAGCATCCAGCAGCAGAGCTTCTCATCTAAGCCTGTCGTCTGTGACTCCATGTAAAAAAAGAAGCAAATCCGGTGAGTGACTCATCCCGCGCAGCTCAGGCACTAATCTCAGCATGACAAGATTCACTCCTTGGAGGTACAGACCTTCACCATCTTCATTAACTGTCGAGGAAGCCTAGAAAACCAACTTATACTACATGAACTTTCTCAAACCAAAGCCTGGTGAGATGGCTTTAGGTCTTAGCTTTCCACTGACCAAACTATCAGCTATTTAATTCACACTGAAATATGCAGTATTTACAGGACTATACAGAGGGCTCCCACAGCCTTCACATGACGTCTGCCCTTTTGGGACATTTTCTTGCCAGAAGCTGCTATTTGAGCAAGGCTGGTCAGTTTGATGGTCTGAGAAAGCCACCAGTCTATAATTTAGTAACCTTTCTAAAGAATAAAATCTATATGGTGAAGCCTTTCTGCTTCATATTCCTCTTTATTAGATGGGAGAACAG